>NC_092717.1:237573325-238859575 GCF_047496885.1 Scyliorhinus torazame | reverse complement strand
GTTCAATTCCGGCCTCGGGTGACTGTGCGGAGTCTGCACGTTCTCCCCGTGTCTGCGTGGGTTTCCCCCGGGTTCTCCAATTTTCTCCCACAAGTCGGGCAACTGGGACTAGCTTAATGGTAAAAACTGGGCGGCATGGACTGGTTGGGCCGAAGGGCCTGTTTCCATGCTGTAAACTTCTATGATTCTACGATTGTAAGTCCAAAGATGTGCAGTTTAGGTGGATTGGCCCCGCTAAATCGTCCCACAGTTTCCGGGGATGTGCAGGTTAGGAAGGGTCTATGGGGATTGGGTGGGAGATTGGGCCTAGCTGGGGTGCTCTTTCAGAGGGTCAGTGCAGACTCGATGGGCCAAGTGCACTGGAGGGATTCTGCGGATTCTATGCAATCGCCCAGACATTAGTCTGACTGTGAGTCAACCAATCTAACTAAAGTTTTGCCTTTCTCACAATAGTGTCTAATCGTCACCGTTGAAGATCTTTCCATGAAAGTTTCTTCAAAGGTCACTCCCACTTAGATGGCTTTCTCAGTGGCCAACCTCACTGGGTTTCAGTTTTGCCTTACTAGATTCCTTCTCCCTGGATTCCCAAGTACACTCAAACACTAGCTCGCAAGCACACCATGGCTGTGCCAAGCAGCATGCCACTGCTCCAAATGGCCCCAGCGGCCCACAGTTCAGACTCAATCTGCCAGCTGCAGCCCTTTCATTCATTTGTAGCCTAATTCTTTGCTCCCTTTTAACTTATTGAACAGGATCTATTGCTGTCCCTGTGTCTGTGGCTCTTCAAGCTGGTCGACTGCATCACACTGATTTGCCTCAATGAGAACTGTTCACTGACATTTGAACAGATCTGGTGACCTAACAAAACACTCCCAGAGGGTCCCACCCTTGTAACTAGGCAGGAACCAATGGAACAAGCATTGGAACTTCCTGCACCATGTTATAATCTCCATAGACCTCTAATCTAGCGTCCAAGGACCCAAAATGTGTGACTGGAGGGTCAAGATCCATGTTTGAACTTCTTAGTGTGTCCTTCTTAAAGTAAATTCTACCTATGTGGTCTTCACTTTCCAGATGTGTTTGCTGACTAACGGCTCATTTTATCACTCTTGTACTTTTATTTGCACAAATCTTTCCAGTAGTCCATATAAGACACAAATACAGGTGTCAGTAGACTAAGGGGGAAGCTATTCAGCTCCTCAACCCTCGTCCCCATTCAATTAGATGATTGCTGATCTATATCTTGAAAGGTGCAGCTCAAAACAAAAGCTGGTAGCAAATAACAACTCGTATAAAATGCAAATGTAAAAATTGTGGGAATTGATATCTGTGCATTTAATATAATTTTGCAGTGGAAACACAGCACATTGGTAACTCTCAAGCTACGGTTAAACTATGGTATTTTCTCTGTGTAAAACATGGTCATATAATCGTGATCACACTGGTGGCTTAGCCCATACAAAGTTCCGTCTTGAGGGGGGAATTTTCCCAAGAATTTGATGGACTGGTCATTAGTTTAATTTGGGAATACAGAGGCCGAACCGTACAACATTCCATCCAGCTTCCTGTAATATCCCGGAAGGCTGATGGCCAGAAATAAAAGGGATGATTTTGGTTGCCCGGATTCGCAACGGTCTTCGTAAGTTGTTGAGGTGCCCACTCAGAGTTGTCAATCCTCCAGAATTGTGCTAAGGCTTCAATAATTTACATGTTAATCATGAGAACACTACAGAGAGCAACACCCAGGAGAAAATAATCACTGAGCATTAATCAAAATGTTTTTTTTTCTTCTTGTTCAACACTTTTTTAAAAAAAAGATTATTGGCGATGAGGAGGAAAGACTGGATGATTGTTGAGCGTCTGTCAACAATAAAATAACAAAGAGTCTGTTCTTCAGTTTTATTTTTATTCTTTCACGGGATGTGGGTGTCGCTGGCTAGGACAGCATTTATTGCCCATCCCTAATTGCCCTTGAGAAGGTGGTGGTGAGCTGACTCCTTGAACTGCTCCAGTCCACATGAGCTTGTTAGGGAGGGAGTTTCAGGACCGCGAAGGAACGGTGATATGGTTCCAAATCAAGATGGTGTGTGGCTTGGAGGGAAATTTGCAGGTGGCGGTGTTCCCACGTGACTGCCACCATTGTCCTTCTATGTGGTGGAAAGCTTGCTAGATGCTGTTGAAGGAGGCTTGGTGAGCTGCCAAGATGGCACACATTGCTGCCAATGTGTGTCGTTGGTGGAGGGAGGGAACATTTTAAATGAGGTGCTGATCAAGTATCTTGGGCGAAATTCTCCTACCCGCCCCGCCACATTTCTGCGCCGACCGGCCGGCGGGAGTCTCCGTAACACCGGCCGGTCAATGGGGTTTCCCATTGTGGGGCAGCACCACGCCGTCGGGAAACCCCCGGGCGCCGGCAGAACGGAGACTCCCGCCGGCGGAGAATGACGCCCCTTGTTTTTTGTTGGCCTTTTTCATAGAATTTACAGTGCAGAAGGCGGCCATTCGGCCCATCGTGTCTGCACCGGCTCTTGGATAGAGCATCCCTACCCAAGCCCACACCTCCACCCCATACACATAACCCAGCAACACCACCCAACACTAAGGGCAATTTTGGACACTAAGGGCAATTTATCATGGCCAATCCACCTAACCTGCACATCTTTGGACTGTGGGAGGAAACCGGAGCACCCAGAGGAATCCCACGCACACACGGGGAGAACATGCAGACTCCGCACAGACAGTGACCTAAGCCGGGAATCGAACCTGGGACCCTGGAGCTGTGAAGCAATTGTGCTAACCACTATGCTACCGTGCTGCCCTAGGTAGATTGGCCACACTAAATTGCCCCTTAATTGAGTGTTGTTGGAGCTGAACTCAACCAGGCACATGGAGAGTATTCCATCACACTCTTGATTTGTGCCTTGTCAGGAAGGACAGGCTTCCAGCCTTCTCTTGTAGCCACAGTATTTATATGGCTGGTTTATATACATTATTGTGGTCCACTATGGTCTACAGTGTAGCTTCAACAACACTCAAGAAGCTTGACACCATCCAGGACAAAGCAGCCCACTTGATTGGCATTCCAGCCACCACCTTCAACATTCACTCCCTCCACCACCAATGCACAGTGGCAGCAATGTATACAATCTACAAGATGCACCTTAGCAATTTACCAATGCTCCTTCGACAGCACCTTCCAAACTTGCAACCTCGATCACCAGAAGGGCAAGGGCAGCAGATGCACAGGAGCTCCGACACCTGCAAATTCCAATCCAAACCACACCCCATCCTGACTGGGAAATATATCACCGTTCCTTCACTGGGTCAAAATCCTCCCTCTCTAACTGCACTGTGGGTGCACCTACACCACATGGACTGCAACGGTTCAAGAGAGCGGTGGAAACCGAGTCTACGGATATTTTTAAAGCAGAGCTAGATAGATTCCCAAGCAACAAGGGAGTGAAAAGTTATCAGGGGTCAGCAGGAATGTGGAGTTGGGGTTAAAATCAGACCAGCCGTGATCTTATTGAATGGCAGAGCAGGCACGAGGGGCCGAGTGGCCTCTTCCTGCCCCTAATTCATATGTCTGTATGTAAATAAACCAGGAACTGCCCCCAGGCCCGACAACTTGACAAAGTGGGGAAGTGAGAGTGGTGGGCAGACAATTTGGGCATCCTCATCTCTTCATGGAAGAAAATACATGGGGTGAAGCACCATTGAACTGGGGTCTGCCTCTGCTTCTCCTCCCTCCATTCTCCCCTGGGCCTTATTATAATTTCCGGTCACACGAGTTCAAAACCGGCAGCCCTGTCAGTGTGAGGAAGCCTCTCACTTTGGCCACGTGCTTTTCACTCAGATGGGATTACAGTGTGAGGAATAGTCCTCTTTACTACCGTTCTATTGGCTGGTTATGACACAAAGAACAAAGAACAATACAGCACAGGAACAGGCCCTTTGGCCCTCTAAGGCTGTACCGGTCATGATACCACCCTTGGCCAAAGCCCTCAGCACTTCCTGGTTCCGTAACCCTCTATACCCATCCTATCCATGTATTTGTCGAGATGCCTTTTGAACGCTGTTAATGTATCTGCTTCCAAACCCTCCCCTGGCAACGTGTTTGTGGTAGTCACCACTGTTGTATTGTATAAACCGCATACGTGGGGTATTATGGTAAGGCCCCTGTACTACAGGTATGGGGGTAGATCCCTGCCTGCTGGCTCCGCCCAGTAGGTGGAGTATAAATGTGTGGGCACTCCGAGCTGCAGCCATTTCGGCAGCAGCTGCGGGAGGCTCCACATCTCTGCGTAATAAAGCCTCAATTACATTCTACTCTCGTCTCATTGTAATTGATAGTGCATCGGCGTTCCAGGCACTCACTACCCTCTGTGTAAAAAACCTGCTTCGCACATCTCTTCTAAACTTTGCCCCATGGACCTTAAACCTATGCCCCCTGGTGACTGACCCCTCCACCTTGGGAAAGAGTGCCTGCCCAGCCACTCTATCTATTCCCCTCATAATCTTGCAGACCTCCATCAAGAGCTGGTTTAGCATAGTGGGCTAAACATCTGGCTTGTAATGCAGAACAGAAGCCAGCAGTGTGGGTTCAATTCCTGTACCGGCCTCCTCGAGCAGGTGCCGGAATGTGGTGACTAGGGGCATTTCACAGTGACTTCATTGAAGCCTACTTGTGACAATAAGCTATTATTATTATTATTCAGGCCACCCCTCAACCTCCGTCATTCTAGTGAAAACAGTCCGAGTCTATTCAGCCTCTCCGCATAGCTAACACTCTCCAGACCAGGCAACATCCTGGTAAACCTCCTCTGCACCCTCTCCAAAGCCTCCACATCCTTCTAGAATTGTGCGCAATATTCCAAGTGCGGCCTGGAGGAGGTCGACTGCTTGTCTACTAGACCAGAGACTCGTGCATTTCTTTCACGCCCTCAGTACAGCGAAGGAAGCACCATTGAGGTGGGGGTCACTGTTGTAATGCCACTTTTTAAAAATAAAAGGTCTCTCATTTAAGACATAGATGAGGAGAACTTTTTTTTCTCAGAGGGTTGTGAGTCTCTGGAACTCTCTTCCTCAAAAGGCAGTGGAAGCAGTATCTTTTTTTAAAAGAAATTCAGAGTACCTGATTAATTCTTTCCAATTAAGGGGCGATTTAGTGTGGCCGATCTAGCTACCCTGCACATCTTTGGGGAGAATATACAAAGTCCACACGGACAGTGACCTGGGGCCGGGGTCGAACCTGGGACTCAGCGCCGTGATGCAGCCGTGCTAACCATTGCGCCACCGTGCTGCCATCCCCTTGAAGCAGTATCTTTGAATATTTTTAAGGCAGCGCTCATTAGATTCTTGATTAAGAAGGGGGGGGGGGGTTGAAAGGTTATCGTGGGTAGCAGCAATGTAGGTTTAAGGTTACATTTAGATTAGTCATGATCTTATTGGATGGGGGAGCAGGTTCGAGGGGCCGAGTGGCCCACTGCTGCTCCTAAGTAGTATGTTCGTATGTGTCTAGAAAACGCGGCACCCAATTTGCACATAGCAAGCTCCCACACACAGCATTGCTTTTTTAAAAAAAAAATTCCAATTAAGGGGCAATTTAGTGTGGCCAATCGCCCTACCCTGCATATAAGAACATAAGAACTCGGAGTAGCAGTAGACCATCTGGCCCCTCGAGCCTGCTCCGCCATTCAATGAGATCATGGCTGATCTTTTGTGGACTCAGCTCCACTTTCCGGCCCGAACACCATAACCCTTAATCCCTTTATTCTTCAAAAAAACTATCTATCTTTATCTTAAAAACATTTAATGAAGGAGCCTCTACTGCTTCACTGGGCAAGGAATTCCATAGATTCACAACCCTTTGGGTGAAGAAGTTCCTCCTAAACTCAGTCCTAAATCTACTCCCCCTTATTTTGAGGCTATGCCCCCTAGTTCTGCTTTCACCCGCCAGTGGAAAAAACCTGCCCGCATCTATCCTATCGATTCCCTTCATAATCTTATATGTTTCTGTAAGATCCCCCCGCATCCTTCTAAATTCCAACGAGTACAGTCCCAGTCTACTCAACCTCTCCTCGTAATCCAACCCCCTCAGCTCTGTGAATCTCCTCTGCACACCCTCTAGTGCCAGTATGTCCTTTCTCAAGTAAGGAGACCAAAACTGAACACAATACTCCAGGTGTGGCCTCACTAACACCTTATACAGTTGCAGCATAACCTCCCTAGTCTTAAACTCCATCCCTCTAGCAATGAAGGACAAAATTCCATTTGCCTTCTTAATCACCTGTTGCACCTGTAAACCAACTTTTTGCGACTCATGCACTAGCACACCCAGGTCTCTCTGCACAGCAGCATGTTTTAATATTTTATCATTTAAATACTAATCCCTTTTGCTGTTATTCCTACCAAAATGGATAACCTCACATTTATCAACACTGTGAGGGTCTTTGGGTTGTGGGGGTGAGACCCACGCAGACATGGGGAGAATGTGCAAACGCCACACAGATGGTGACCCTGTGCCGGGAACTAACCCGGTTCCTTGGTGCCGTGAGGCAGCAGTGCTAACCACTGCGCCACTGTGCCGCACTCACATACAGAATTATGATAAAGAACAGGTTAACTGATGTTCCCTTCCAGTCGGGGAACACCTCAGCAGTCAAGGGCATTCAGCCTCTGAGCTTCGGGTAAGTGTTCTCCAAGGCGGCCTTCAGGATGCACGACCACGCAGAATTGCCGAGCAGAAACTGATAGCCAAGTTCCGCACGCATGAGACCAGCTTCAGCCGGGACCTTGGATTCATGTCTCACTATATATAACTCCCCACCATCTGGCCTGGGCTTGCAAAATTTTGCCAACTGTCCTGGCTTGAGACAATTCACACCTCTTTAACCTGGGGTTACCCCTCTCTCCTGTCGCACCGTCTGGACCTGTAAAGACTTAATTTACCTGCAAAGACTCTCATTCAAAGTATCATCTTGCATCATTGGCTTTGTCTATATGTGCTGTGTTTGTGGAACCTACCTCTTCACTCACCCGATGAAGGAGTTATGCTAGTGATTCCAAACAAATCTGTTGAACTTTAACCTGGTGTTGTAAGACTTCTTACTGTGCCCACCCCAGTCCAATGCCGGCATCTCCACATCATGATTTATTTTTGCCATGTTGGTTGATTGATAATATATTGACCACAAAACCCTGGTCTTCTTCAAAATAGTGCAATGGGATCTGTTATAGCCACCCTAGAGGACAGACAGGGCCTCAGTTCAACTTTCCATCCTTCACCTCACATTTCCATTCCATACAACTCTTAAGTAGGACATTGGCCATAAAGGCTTTGAGATACCATGAGATTGTGACAGGTTCTATGTAAATGCAAGTCTTTAAAAAAAGTTTATAGCAATGAAGATGCATTTCTAACGCACGGGTTAACAGCTCTCAGTTCTCCCCACATGCAACCGTCAGCAATGTGGCCTCGATCAGGCTGAATAATCAAACAATGTTTTTTGTCCAGGGATTAGAAGCTATTATGTTTCTGATTTTTGTTCTGGGTTGAATCACGTCAGGTCAATAAACTTGCAAAGATGTGATTGCAATAAAATCGAGCAAGTGTGCCTAATAAATTAATACTACTGGAGCCAGATTCTGCCAAGTGTTTCAAAAAAGGGGGTTGTAAATCTTGCTGTTATTGTTGCCTGTCAGAGATGGTTTATTCTGTATTAAGCTTTTACAACAACAGGGACCAATGGTGCACAAAAAGAATCAGGAAGAAAAATCGAAAGTGATTAGCTTCAAAAAGGAAATTCCATTAAATGGGACTTTTTTCATGACCACCGGACATCCCACGGCGCTTTCCAAAGAAGCACAAGTATAGTCACTGTTCTAATGTAGCAAACGTCGCATTCGATTTGCGTTCAGCAAACCCCAACAAAGAACAATGTGATAATGCCCAGATATTCTGTGTTTTATGATGTTGATGGAGAGATAAATCTTGGGCGGGACAATAAGCAAACCTCCCCCGCTCTTCTTTGAAGTAGTTCCATCGGATCTTTCTCACGCACCCAAGCAGGAAGATAATAATAATCTTTCATTGTCACAAGTAGGCTTACATTAGCACTGCAATGAAGTAGTGTGAAAAGCCCCGAGTCGCCACATTCTGGCACCTGTTTGGGTACACGGAGGAATAATTCAGAATGTCCAAATTACCTAACAGCACGTCTTTCGGGACTTGTGGGAGGAAACCGGAGCAGCCGGAGGAAATCCACGGAGACACGGGAAGAAAGTGCAGACTCCGCACAGACAGTGACCCAAGCCGGGAATCGAACTTGGGACCCTGGAGCTGTGAAGCAACAGTGCTACCCACTGTGCTACCTGTGCTGCCCATGGGAACCTCAGTTTAATCTCTCATCCAAAATATAGCACTTCCAACAGCGCAGCGCTCCTTCGGCACTGCACTGGAGCATGAGCCTGGATGTGTATGCTCAAATACTTGTTACAATCTTGTTAGGGACCATTAACTTAAGAGAAATCCGAACACCCCATCATTAACTGACAGATGTATGCCACAGGATTTCAAACACAAACTTTTAATTGTATATGAAAATTAAACAAATCAAGTGGTATTATGTTTCTGATTATTTATGCTCTGAATTCAGTTGTACTTTTCAATCTGTCCCCACCCAGGAATTCCCTCCTCCATTATAAAAATCTTGGAAGTTCATTCACTTCTTTAGAAACACACCCACAACACATGCCACAGCCCTCCAGAATTCACTTGAATTCTCCTCTGTGTTCTAGTTATTTGCCTAGGTAATATTTTATTGCGATCCTTCCATTAGATTTTTGGCTAAGCAACCTTCCAACTTTTATTTGCGGTCAAGTACAATTCTGCTGCTGCTGATGGCGCACAGCACCTCATGGATGCCCAATCTTGAGTTACGAAATCTGTTCAAAATCTACCCCATTTGGCATTTGGTAGTGCCACATAACACGATGGAGGGTATCTTCAATGCGAAAACAGGACTTCGCGTCCGCAGGTGGTCATTCCGACTGATCATGTCGTGGACAGATGCATCTGTGGCAGGCAGGCTGGTGAGGATGAGGTCAAGCAGGTTTTTCCCTCTTATTGATTCCCTCTCCTCCTGCCGCTGACTCAGTCTAGCAGCTATGTCCGCTCGGGCTCAGTGTGTATTGGTTCTGCTGAGTCACCCTGGCGATGGACCCCCGCCTGTGTACACTCTGTACCTTTGCCACCCTCAGCGCTTCCTCCCAATGGTGTTCAACATGGATGAGTCCTGATTCATCATCTGAGGGAGGGGAGTGGGTGGAGGTACATGGTCATCAGCAGGAGGGTTTCCTTGTCCATGTTTGACCTGATTCCCAGAGTCTTTATGGGGTCCGGAGTCGATGTTGAGGACTCCCAGGGCAACTCCCTCCCAATTGTACACCACTGTGCCACCACCTCTGCTGGGTCTGTCGTGGGACATGGCATACCCAGGAATAGACATGGTGGTGTCTGGGACATTACCTGTGATTATGACTATGTCGGCTGTTGCTTGACAACACTGTGCGAAAGCTGTCACAATTGTGGCACAAGTCCCTAGTGGTTGGTAAGGAGCACTTTGCAGGTTCGATGAGGCTGAGTTTTCCGTTGTTGTTTCCAGTGCCAAGGTCAATTCTGGGTGATCCATCCAGTTGCATTGTTTTTATTGACATTTTAGCGGTTTGATGCAACAGGGTGTCTTGCTAGGCCATTAACTAGGGCAGTTAAGTCTCAACCACATTGCTGTGGATCTGGAGTCAAATGTAGGCCAGACCAGGTAAGGCCGGCAGATTTCTCTCCCTAAAGGACATTGTCAATAACTCCTTTTGTTCCTCAGAATGATTTACCACTCCTCCTCCTCTTCCTCCAGTATCTGGAAAGTCAGTGTGCGTCCTAATTCCACTGATGTCAATGAACAGAAGTGGGGCTGGGGCTGGATTTCCCTGGATCTCTGGGGCTGGCTTGGGAGGCAGGAAGGCTAGAGGGTGTTGGGAGGGGAGCCCAACAGCTTTTCACAGCCATGGTAGGTTATCAGAGGTGGGAAACTTGGTTAAATGTTTGCCCATTGGGTGGCCAACTGTGCCTGCCCTCGTCAGCATTTTGCCCACATCAGCAGGGACCTCTGCCACAGGCTGAGACTATCTGGGCCTCCAGCAGATTCCCAGAGCCAGGCGGAAGGAGGACTCCTGAATTCCATGGCTCACCCCGCAGTGACAGTGGTTGTCTTGAACCCCAAGTTCGTCGTGGAACAACCACCACCTCCAATTCCACCCATACTCCACCCCTCTCTCCCCATCCCATTGTTGGGGGCCCGTTCTCCACTCCCTTAAAAAAACTTAGAAGAGGGCAGCACGGTGGTGCAGTGGTTAGCCCTGCTGTCTCACGGCACCGAGGTCCCAGGTTCGATTCCGGCTCTGGGTCACTGTCCGTGTGGAGTTTGCACATTCTCCCCGTGTCTGCGTGGGTTTCGCCCCCACAACCCAAAAGATATTAAGGGTAGGTGGATTGGCCACGCTAAATTGCCCCTTAATTGGAAAAAATGAATTGGGCATTCTAAATTTAAAAAAAAGAAACTTAGAGGGTTCTGAAGGCGCCTCAGCATTGAGACACCTCCTCCCCGGTGTTGCATCCCTCAGCAATGGCCACCGGGAGCAGTCGCACAGCTAAGCTGCCAGCACTCTGATTGGGGGGTTACATCATCAATTGGACGCCCTCTCCAAAGTCCTCCTATTAATTGGCGGCTGTCGACAAAATGCTGCCCAGGATCCCACTGCCCGTCAGAGCTGTTGGCTCTGGAAAGGGACAGGAGCCTGCAATGAAAGTTTCAGCCCACGGTCTCGTACCACTTTTGCCACCACAATCTACTTCCAAATAATCTGAGAAAATTAACTCCCAAGCTCTGCTCTCTCTCTTCTAGACAGTTTCTACTTCAGTTAATTGCCATCCCTTAATTCCATATCCCCAAATCTACAGACGTCTCCTACATGGCACCTTGGTGAAGAATTTCTGAAAGTCCATGTACACTGCATCCATCGCATTTCGCATGTCACCTCATTAAATGAGATTTCTCAAACACCATCCAGCTGGCTGTCCTTTGAATGCCAGTTGTCACTTTGCCCCCTTTAGTGGTATGATTTACAGAGTTCATTAGTGTGTGGTGCAGATGAAGTGGAGGGCACTTAGATTGGGGGAATTAGCTCAAATGGTAGAACGCTCGCTTAGCATGTGAGAGGTAGTGGGATCAATGCACACATTCTTCACTTTCATTAAAGGGCAGCATGGTAGCACAGTGGTTAGCACTGTGGCTTCACAGCGCCAGGGTCCCAGGTTCGATTCCCCACTGGGTCACTGACTGTGTGGAGTCTGCACGTTCTCCCCTTGTCTGTGTGGGTTTCCTCTGGGTGCTCCGGTTTCCTCGCACAGTCCAAAGATGTGCAGGTTCGGTGGATTGGACATGCTAAATTGCCCTTAGTGTCCAAAAAAGGTGAGGAGGGCTTATTGAGTTACGGGATAGGGTAGAAGTGAGGGCTTAAGTGGGTCGGTGTAGACTCAATGGGCTGACTGGCCTCCTTCTGCCCTGTATGTTCTGTGTTCTATGACACCACAAGGTGAGAAGGTTAAATGTATTTGAGCCACCAGACTTGATTATTCAAATATTCCTCATCAGCCTCCCACCTCATGTCATCTCGAGACCCAAGTTCATCAAAATCGCTGTAGTACATGTCTAATTAGCACCAAATCCTGTTCACACCTGACCCCTGTGGTCCCTGGACAGCACTGAACCACCTGACCCCTGTGGTCCCTGGACAGCACTGAACCACCTGACCCCTGTGCTCATTGGACAGCACTGAACCACCTGACCCCTGTGCTCACTGGTCAGCACTGAACCACCTGACCCCTGTGCTCATTGGACAGCACTGAACCACCTGACCCCTGTGGTCCCTGGACAGCACTGAACCACCTGACCCCTGTGCTCATTGGACAGCACTGAACCACCTGACCCCTGTGCTCACTGGACAGCACTGAACCACCTGACCCCTGTGCTCATTGGACAGCACTGAACCACCTGACCCCTGTGCTCACTGGACAGCACTGAACCACCTGACCCCTGTGCTCCCTGGACAGCACTGAACCACCTGATCCCTGTGGTCCCTGGACAGCACTGAACCACCTGACCCCTGTGCTCATTGGACAGCACTGAACCACCTGACCCCTGTGCTCATTGGACAGCACTGAACCACCTGACCCCTGTGCTCATTGGTCAGCACTGAACCACCTGACCCCTGTGGTCCCTGGACAGCACTGAACCACCTGACCCCTGTGGTCCCTGGGCAGCACTGAACCACCTGTGCTCACTGGTCAGCACTGAACCACCTGACCCCTGTGCTCCCTGGACAGCACTGAACCACCTGACCCCTGTGCTCATTGGACAGCACTGAACCACCTGACCCCTGTGCTCATTGGACAGCACTGAACCACCTGACCCCTGTGCTCCCTGGACAGCACTGAACCACCTGACCCCTGTGCTCCCTGGACAGCACTGAACCACCTGACCCTTGTGCTCACTGGACAGCACTGAACCACCTGACCCCTGTGCTCACTGGACAGCACTGAACCACCTGACCCTTGTGCTCACTGGACAGCACTGAACCACCTGACCCTTGTGCTCACTGGACAGCACTGAACCACCTGACCCCTGTGCTCATTAGACAGCACTGAACCACCTGACCCCTGTGCTCATTGGACAGCACTGAATCACCTGACCCCTGTGCTCACTGGACAGCACTGAACCACCTGACCCCTGTGCTGTCTGGACAGCACTGAACCACCTGACCCCTGTGCTGTCTGGACAGCACTGAACCACCTGACCCCTGTGCTCACTGGACAGCACTGAACCACCTGACCCCTGTGCTGTCTGGACAGCACTGAACCACCTGACCCCTGTGCTCATTGGATAGCACTGAACCACCTGACCCCTGTGCTCACTGGACAGCACTGAACCACCTGACCCCTGTGCTGTCTGGACAGCACTGAACCACCTGACCCCTGTGCTCATTGGACAGCACTGAACCACCTGACCCCTGTGCTCACTGGACAGCACTGAACCACCTGATCCCTGTGCTCCCTGGACAGCACTGAACCACCTGACCCCTGTGCTGTCTGGACAGCACTGAACCACCTGACCCCTGTGCTGTCTGGACAGCACTGAACCACCTGATCCCTGTGCTGTCTGGACATCACTGAACCACCTGACTCTGTGCTCATTGGACAGCACTGAACCACCTGACCTCTGTGCTGTCTGGACAGCACTGATTACCAATCCAGCAATTCCTCAATTTTGAAATTCGCGCCCTTGTTTTGATTCCCTCCGTGGCCTCTACCCCTCCCTATCTCTGTGACATCCTCCAACCCTACAACATTCCAAGATCTCTACACTCCGTGATTCTGGCCGCATGCACATCCCCAGTTTTCTTTACTCATCGCTGTTGGCTGTGCCTTCAGTTGCCCCGGTCCTGAGCTCATGAATTCTCACCCTAAACAGCTCCGCCTCTTTATTTCTCTCCCTCTTCCATTTAAAATGCTGCTTCAAACCTATCTTTGACCCAGTTTTTATTAAGCTGTCCTAACATCTCCTTGTGTGAAGTGATTTGAGACGCTTCCCAACACACATCGGGTGCTATATAAATGCGGTTTGTTGTTGATGTGCGTATGAAAGATAAAAACATCAGATTATTGGGAACGTTTTAATCGAACTAAATTTTCTTGTTTCTGTCCTTTAATGGGCCTGGTGATCCATGGTGAGAAACCAGTTGCTCCAGGTATAAATGGCCCCATTATCGATGAAAGTGAAACAATTCCAGATCACTCCCAACTACTGGACACCAAAGAACTTGACACTGCCCCAGATGAGGTGGTCACCAGCGAGCCGGGCCCTTCGGAAACGGTTGGAGTGTTGGAGGCGGCTGCTGAGGCCGGCCTCAGTTCTGTTGCTGCAGAGTTGGTTATTGATGAACCCGAAGCGGAGATCTCGGAGGCTTCAATGGAAGCAACATCTCCTTCTGACGCAGATGCACAGCCCTTGGAGGCGGAGGAACAGACCGAAGGTAACCTGGCAGCTGTGGCCTAACATTGTGCTGTTGCGACAAGCAGTGTTTACTGTAATGATATGTATATAGGGACGCCGGTGAAGGGTTACTTATTACATCTCGGTGTAATTCAAACACTAGAGGGCACCACCAGTTCCCAGTATAAATATCAGACCTCAGGGAATCTTGGGTAGAAGATGAGTGAGTGTCAGCAGAGAGAGAGAAGTATTGATCACAGCTCAGGGAGTAATATAGATTAGAGAGAAGTATCAC
Organism: Scyliorhinus torazame; assembly: GCF_047496885.1. Taxonomy (NCBI): domain Eukaryota; kingdom Metazoa; phylum Chordata; class Chondrichthyes; order Carcharhiniformes; family Scyliorhinidae; genus Scyliorhinus; species Scyliorhinus torazame. The sequence goes on along the minus strand of NC_092717.1, from coordinate 238,845,172 downwards.
GAGTACATCATTAATTAATATTAGATTATAGATTACTGCATTAATAGTTATAGCTCTGTAGAGTGTGCAAATTCTATTTAATTTAATCGTTCAATAAATTAGTTTTGCTTTAATCGAAAGATTGCTGGTTTCTTTATCATCAACTCATCAGATCATTCTGGATCACAAGGCAAAGAATAACGGCATATTACCATAAGGTGTAATTAATATAACATTTACCACATGTCGGGACTCAAAAGGGAGGGCCAGCCTCAAAAGGTATGACCGGCAGGTTTGGTTGTTTAAATAAATGAAAACAGCCTGCATCGTAACCCGAGCCATTTAGACCAAAGAACCTATGAATGTGAGGTTCCCAGTGATTAACAGATGGCATTCAGTGTTAGCCATCAATGTTTTAAATAGTTAATTAGTATGCCCAGATTTATTTAATTTTTAAAAATTTCTTCTTGAAATGTGACCACCACTGGAAAGGCCAGAATTCATTTCACATCTTTCATTGCACTTAAGCAGGTGGCGGTGAGCCACTTAATAATAATCTTTATTATTGTCACTAGTAAGCTTACATTAACACTGCAATGGAGTTACTGTGAAAATCCCCTAGTCGCCACAGTCTGGCGCCTGTTCGGGTACGCTGAGGGAAAATTCAGAATGCCCAATTCACCTAACCTGCACGTCTTTCGGGACTTGTGGGAGGAAACCGGAGCACTCGGAGGAAACCCACGCAGACACGGGGAGAACGTGCAGACTCCGCACAGACAGTGACCCAAGCCGGGAATCGAACCTGGGAACCTGGCGCTGTGAAGCAACAGTGCTGACCACTGGGTCATTGGTTAAAGTCAACCGCATTGCTGCAGGTCTGGAGTCACATGTAGGTCAGACCGGGTAAGGATGGCAGATTTCCCCTCCGTAAAGTCATTAGTGAACTCACTGGAATTTAGAAGAATGAGAGGTGACGTTATTGGAACATATAAGGTTCTGCCAGAGCCTGACAGGGTGGATACTGAGAGGATGTTTCCCCTTATGGGGGAATCTAGAACTGGAGGGCACAGTTTTAAAATTAGGAGACTCTCATTTAAGGCAGAGCCAGGGAAAAATTCTTCTCTGAGGTTCTTGATCTTTGTAATTCTCATCCATAGAGGGAAGGGAGACTGGGTCATTGAATATATTCGAGGCTGAGCTAGACAGGTTTCTGATCGTCAGGGAGTTAAGGGTTATGAGGGAAAGGCAGGAAAGTGGGGTTAAGCCCCGATCTTATGGAACGGCAGAACAGGCTCAAGGGCTTACTCATGCTCCTAATTCTTATGATTTTACGAACCAGGTGGGCTTTTGCACTAAACTATTGCGGCATCATTAACAAGACTATCATTTTATTCCAGATTCACTCATTAATTTGAGTTGAAATTCTCCCAGTTACTCGGGTGGGCTTTGAACTTGGTTCTCCCGAGCATTCATCCGTAACTCAGGAGTAACAGCACAATAACATAACCACTGTGTTACTATGGATGAATCATCCAGCTTTAACTACTGGGAAAATGTACTGGGAAATCACGAGCTGAATCCCCAATGTTTTCACTAAACGCAATGGTAGAATTGTAAACCTGCTATTAAATGTTATTTAATCTCAAATAAACCCCAAATGATAAAGGAAATTGTTTTATTCGTTCATTGGATGTGGACGTCGCCGGCTGGGCCGGCAGTTATTGCCAATCCCTGAGGGCATTTTCGAGTCAACCACATTGGTGTGGATCTGGAGTCACTTGTGGGCCAGGAAGACAGATTTCTTTTCCTGAATGACATTAGTGAATCAGATGGGTTTTTACAACAATGGCTTCATGGTCACCATTGGACTTTTAAAAAAAATTGAATTCAAATTCCACCATCTGCCCTGGCGGGATTCGAACCCGGGTCCTCAGAGCATTACGCTGGGTCTCTGGATTATTAGTCCAGCAACAAGACCACTACGCCACTGCCTCCCTTAAATGATACATTAGTCATTTGAAACTAGGCAAGATTCGAGGCAAGTTTTTTACGCAGAGGGTAGTGGGTGCCTGGAACTCACTACCGGAGGAGGTAGTGGAGGCAGGGACGATAGGGACATTTAAGGGGCATCTTGACAAATATATGAATAGGATGGGAATAGAAGGATACGGACCCAGGAAGTGTAGAAGATTGTAGTTTAGTCGGGCAGTATGGTCGGCACGGGCTTGGAGGGCCGAAGGGCCTGTTCCTGTGCTGTACATTTCTTTGTTCTTTGTTCTTTGAAACATGTGTATCAATATACATAGGGAGCAATGTGGGATCTTCCACTCTTGCCAATGACAAACTTCCGCCGCAGCTTCCCAGGCCACGCAACACCCTGTAGACGTGGGTGGGACCAGAAAATTCCCCTCCGGCCAATGGAGGGCCTGTCTCCGGCACTGGAGAAACCTGCAGTGGGGGGCAGGGGGCCAGAAAATCCCACCCACAGTCTCATGGACTCTGACCATTGGCTGCCAGTTTGCATGCATAACAATGATTGCACTTCAAACAAGAGTCATTGATTTGACAAGTGACTAAGTAATAAAACATTTATTTTTTAAGGGTATCCAATTATGGGGCAATTTAGCGTGGCCAATCCACCTACACTGCACATCTTTGGGTTGTGGGGGTGAAACCCACGCCGACACGGGGAGAATGTGCAAACTCCACACGGACAGTGACCCGGGGCCGGGATCGGATCCGGGTCCTCGCCGCCGTGTGGTAGCTGTGCTAACCACTGTGCCCCCCTAAGTGACTCAATAAATAAAAAGGATTTTTAAAATTCCCTTTCGGTTATTTCTGTCACGATTTCGTGGGCAGCGTTAACAGAATGTTGATAGGTTCTCAAACGTTAAAGTAGTTCTCTGCCAGGCGTGACTCAGTTGTCTGACTTGAACCTCCGAGTGGGAAAGTTGCGAGTTCGAGTCTCGCCCCAGGTCCTGAGCATAAAAATCAAGGCTGACACTCCGGAGCAGTATGAAGGGAGTTTCAGAGGTCCCATCTTTCAGCTGCGCTGTTAAACCAAGAAAACATTAAAAAAAAAATCCCATGTCTCAATTTTGAAGAAAAACAGGGGTTTTCCTGGCCAAATTGAACTTTCAGTCAGCACAAAATACTTCCACTTGCCTGGATAAGTACAGCTTCAATAACACTCAAGAAGGTCCACACCATTCAGGACAAAGCAGCCCCCTCGATAGGCACCTCATCCACCACTGACACACAGTGGCTGCAGGATATTCCATCTACAAGATGAACTGCAGCAACTCGACAAGGCTCCTTCTGCTCGCCCCCAAGATGATTCTTTCCCTTTCATTGCATGCTGAGCGCATGCGTCATATTGATGATCACAGTGACAAGAGCCACTTGATCTAGTGGCCCTGCAGGCACAGAAGGCCCACAGTTGCAGGTGAATCTCGCCCAGCTAATTCTAAGTTAGCTTTGGCATGGCAGGGATACTGGGAATCACAATCATTTCTCTCAGGAAGCATTGGCGGTCGGTATACGTGTTGCAGGGGAGATAATGGCCCAATTACAAAAGAGAAAAAGGCTCCAATCGAAGCACACAGCACAGAGGATACGGCCATTTGGCCCATTCTGTCTCTGCCAGCTCTTTGAAAGAGCTGTCCAATTAGTCCCACTCTCCCATTCTTTCCCCACAGTCCTGCAAATATTTCCCTTTCAAGCATTTATCCAATTTTGAAGTTTACTTTCAAGTCTGTTTCCACCACCCTTTCAGTTAGTGCATCGCCGCAGGGGAGGCGGTGACGTAGTGGTATTATCGGTGGACGAGTAATCTAGAGACCAAAGTAATGCTCTGGGGACCTGGGTTCAAATCCTGCCATGGCGGATAGTGAAATTAGAATTCAATTTTAAAAATCTGGAATTAAAAGGTGACCATTAAGTCACCTCTTAACCTTCTTCTCTCTAACGAAAACAGCCTCAAGTCTTTCCTCATAAGATCTTCCCTCCGTACCAGGCAACATTCTGGTAAATCTCCTCTGCACCCTTTCCAATGCTTCCACATCCTTCCTATAATGCAGCAACCAGAATTGCACGCAATACTCCAAATGCGGCCGCACCAGAGTTTTGTACAGCTGCAACATGACCTCATGGCTCCAAAACTCAATCCCTCTACCAATAAAAGCTAACACACCGTACGCCTTCTTAACAACCCTCTCAACCTGGGTGGCAACTTTCAGGGATCTATGTACAAGATGATCAGAGGATTGGATAGGGTGGACAGTTAGAGCCTTTTTCCTCGGATGGTGATGTCTAGCACGAGGGGACATAGCTTTAAATTGAGGGGAGATAGATATAAGACAGATGTCAGAGGTAGGTTCTTTACTCAGAGAGTAGTAAGGGCGTGGAATGCCCTGCCTGCAACAGTAGTGGACTCGCCAACACTAAGGGCATTCAAATGGTCATTGGATAGACATATGGACGATAAGGGAATAGTGTAGATGGGCTTTAGAGTGGTTTCACAGGTCGGCGCAACATCGAGGGCCGAAGGGCCTGTACTGCGCTGTAATGTTCTATGTTCTATATGAAACCATTGTTGTAAAAACCCATCTGGTTCACTAATGCCCTTCAGGGAAGGAAATCTGCCGCCCTTACCCGGTCTGGCCTACATGTGACTCCAGACCCACAGCAATTTGGTTGACTCTTAAATGCCCTGGTTCTATTATCAACTGCCATAAGCCTGTGTCCTCTGGTTATTGATCTTTCTGGAAATGTAAAGTGTCTCACTATTACTCTATCAAGACCCCTCATGGTCTTAAACACATCGTTCAAATCTCTCCCATAAATCTTCTCTGCCCCAAGGCGCACAAACCTAGCTTCTGTGGTCACTCCACATAACTGGAGTCTCTGCGCTCCTGGTCCTGTTCCAGTAAATCTCTTCCGAACCCTCGCTCTAAAAGTGTGGTGCTCGGAAGTGGACACAATACGCCAGCTAGCTTTGCGTCAGCACTGTTTACCTTTCCATGTTTCAGGGATAAGGCCTTTGGAAAGTCAGCTGGCTGGGAGATAAGAATGTGTCCGGGTGTTGGATGTAAAATTTGATTCAGGTTGCATGGTTACTGTATCCAGGTGAGACTGGAGAGAGGTTGGAGAGCGAGATAAATGTCGACACTGGGATGGAAGAGCTGGAGACAAAAGAAGAGGCAACAGAAGTCGCTGAGGCTCCTGAAGTGACAGAGATGAGTAAGTTGAAAATTAAACAATTACTGTTTGTACTAATTACTTCCACCATATTAAACACGGCAGGCTGATAGACAGAACACATCATCTCGTGAGCAATCTAGATTCTCAAGGTCTTGAGTCCCCACACTTGCACCAACATTACTCACTCTTGTTGGGGTGAATAGTCCCTGCACCATCTCCCATTCTAACTCATCTTTCACCAGGACTTCACAATTACAGTGCTCCGTCCTTTGGTTAATCAATAATGCTTTTTAAACCCAAGCTTGTCACTTCATCACTGGGTACCCTGAAAATAATCTCATCTTTCTTCCTTGGAGGTGTGTCCTGCTCTGTGTGCCTTAACCTTTCACCTGATTTGTCCCAGTAAAATAACTCTGTGAATTAAAAATGGTCAAAACTCTCATCCTTGTGTTCAAATCCCACCCTGGCCTCAACCCTATCGATGTAACGTCCGGCAGCCTGACAACCCTCTGTAATATCTGCCCCCCTCCTGCTCTGGGCCCTTGCGCACTCCTGACTTTAATCACCCTATCATTGGCAGCCTGGGCCCTCAGTTCTGGAATTCCCTCCTTAAACTCTCCGCGTCACTCACTTTCTCTCCTTCAAGACATTCCTTTGAAGCTATGTCTTTGACCAAGCTTCTAGTCATCTGCCCTAATATGTCCTCAGGCGGTTCAGCGTCAACCTTGTATTGACAGTTGTTCCTGTGAAACACGTTGGGACATCTGTCTACACTAAAGGTGCTATCTAAATGGAAATGGTTATTCTCACAATTGCAAGCCATCCTCAACACCGGGGCCCCGCAAGGATGTGTGCTCAGTCCTCTACTGTACTCCCTATACATGCACGACTGTGTGATTTAACTGCAATTCGATCTATAACTTTGCGGGTGATATGACTGTGGTGGGTCGTATCTCAAACAACGATGAATCAGACTACAGAAGGGAGATAGATCACTTGGTTGCATGGTGTACCGAAAACAACCTCTCTCTAAATATCGACAAGACCAAGGAACTGATCATCGACTTCAGGAAACGCAGCATATTACACCCCCGTCTACATCAATGGCTCCGAAGTGGAGATAGTTGATAGATTTAAGTTCCTGGGGGTCACCATCACCAACAGTCTGTCCTGGTCCACTCACCTTGATGCAACAGTCAAGAAAGCCCAACAACTTCTCTACTTCCTACAGAAGCTAAAGAAATTTGGCATGTCTGCATCGACTCTCACAAACCACTACATCCTATCCAGTTGCATCACAGCCTGGTATGGCAACTGCTCGGCCCAAGATCGCAAGAAACTGCAGAGTGTGGTGAACTCAGCCCAGCGCATCGCACAAGTTTGCCATCCCCACATTGATTCTGTATACACCTCCTGCTGCCTCAGGAGGGTAGACAGCATTATCAGAGACCCCTCCCACCCAGGCATTGCCTTCTTCCAGACCCTTCCATCAGGCAGAAGGTACAGAAGTCTGAAGACTTGCACATCCAGATATAGGAACAGCTTCTTCCCCACAGCTACTAGACTCCTCAACGACTCCCCCTCGGACTGATCTGTTTCCTGTAAGAACATTATTCATGACACCCTCTGCTGCTGTTGCTTTCTTTGGCCCATGTTCTGCACTGTAACCAATCACTGTTTGTCAATGTACTCTGTTGATTATTCTTTTTGTCTACTATGTACGTTCTGTGTACGCTCCCTTGGCCGCAGAAAAATACTTTTCACTGTACTTCGGTACATGTGACAATAAATCAATCAATCAATCAAAAGTGTTTCTGTGTGGTCAGGGTCCAGGCAGGGTTTTGAGGGTTTTCTATTCTGCTGCTCCAGTCGGTAGTTTCCCAGAATGATTGCTCTTTATTTACAGCAAGTATTTACACACCTGGACCTCGACACAAGGTTGGAACTTCACTTCCTTTTCATGTGACCTGACATCATTATTGTTGAGGGAAAAATTGTGCCGCTATTTGACTGTAGTGTACTTCATCTTCACTCTCATGAGGGACCAGACGAAGACCCTTGGAGTTAAAAACTAGTCTTTATTTAAAAGCTATAGCGAGGGCTATCGTCATGCTAATGAGGACACCAAAAAGCTCAGATTCAAGAATGATACAGACACTTACACTTTGAGATTCAATTACAAGAAATTAGCATCCAAGGAGCATTTGTTACTAGTTATCTATATCCAATCATGACTATCGATTAAGGTTACATCATGCATAGTATATGCGAATACTTAACCAATCACATTAAAGGTCCGCATGCTTAATTAAACTATCCAATCATTACAAAGGCACGAATGTTGTCTTGCAATTAGTGATGAGGGTGGACCGATAACTGGGTGTAGCCATTAAACCATCTCGCTTTTGCTATCAGCAGACTTACTGAGGCCGTCACAACAGGACCTTGTTACACATTGGAGAATAGATCTTGAATTGTAACATATGCAGTTTCTGTGCCTGGAAACTGGCTTCTCAGACACACTGTGTCCTTGTGATAACTGTTACATTTGGCAATTCCATGGTCTGAAATTGAAGAATTCAGTAAAATGGACTGTACACTTTCCCCCTAGTCTTTATCCCTATCATGTTTACACCCTGCTGCATCTCCCCCGCACCCTGCCAAGGTGTCAGACTTCACAGGGTTAGTCTCTGAGGTGTCTTGACCAATCAAGGGGCTGTTTAGCACAGGGCTAAATCGCTGGCTTTGAAAGCAGACCAAGGCAAGCCAGCAGCACGGTTCATTTCCCGTAACAGCCGCCCCGAAAAGGCGCCGGAATGTGGCGACTAGGGGCTTTCACAGTAACTTCATTTGAAGCCTACTTGTGACAATAAGTGATTTTCATTTCATTTCAATCTCCCTGATCTCATCTGACCTTCTTTCGAGGTCCCTTCTGTCAATTGTGAGTGTTCGTTTCCTGGCTTGAGTGTAGTAAATCTTTCTCCTTCTTCACCAGGATCTGAGTAGTAAGCCCAAGTTTCTGCTGGCTTCCTCTCCAAGGATTTCAAGTCTCTGTGGTTTCTCCTTATGAACTGTTTCAATCCTGTATGATCGCGGTGCGGAGTTCTTTTGGAACGATTGTGCCATCCTTTTGTTGGGTCGCGGATTCATGCTCTGCCCCTGGGCTTCAGCACTGGTAACCCGCCTGTTCTGTGCCCACTTTGAATCTTTGAAGCTCACTTATATTCTTTGGGTTGTTGAAATTCTCTGAGTACTTTATTTTCTTGTGGATTACCCGTGATTCCATTGGCTTGCGATGTGTGAGTTAGAAACGTGATCATAGGTTTGGTGAACTCACGTGTTAGGCCTGTAGGATTCTGAGGACAGCTCTGACTCTGCAATCGTGCTCTTCTGTCATGGAGCCATGTGTCTTCCATATGGCATAATACTCTTCCACGCCTTCGAGAATGTGAGACATTGTTTTCTGCAAGATTTCTGGAGCAGACGCTATTCCAAAGGTTATTGGTGCTGTTGAAACAATAATGACTGAATGGTGTTGTAAATGCCATCAGCAAACTGGACTTTAGAACATAGAACGGTACAGCGCAGTACAGGCCCTTCGGCCCACGATGTTGCACCGAAACAAAAGCCATCTAACCTACACTAAGCCATTATCATCCATATGTTTATCCAATAAACTTTTAAATGCCCTCAATGTTGGCGAGTTCACTACTGTAGCAGGTAGGGCATTCCACGGCCTCACTACTCTTTGCATAAAGAACCTACCTCTGACCTCTGTCCTATATCTATTACCCCTCAGTTTAAAGCTATGTCCCCTTGTGCCAGCCATTTCCATCCACGGGAGAAGGCTCTCACTGTCCACCCTATCTAACCCCCTGATCATTTTGTATGCCTCTATTAAGTCTCCTCTTAACCTTCTTCTCTCCAACGAAAACAACCTCAAGTCCATCAGCCTTTCCTCATAAGATTTTCCCTCCATACAAGGCAACATCCTGGTAAATCTCCTCTGCACCCGCTCCAAAGCCTCCACGTCCTTCCTATAATGCGGTGACCAGAACTGTACGCAATACTCCAAATGCGGCCGTACAAGAGTTCTGTACAGCTGCAACATGACCTCCTGACTCCGGAACTCAATCCCTCTACCAATAAAGGCCAACACTCCATAGGCCTTCTTCACAACCCTATCAACCTGGGTGGCAACTTTCAGGGATCTATGTACATGGACACCTAGATCCCTCTGCTCATCCACACTTCCAGGAACTTTACCATGAGCCAAATATTCCGCATTCCTGTTATTCCTTCCAAAGTGAATCACCTCACACTTCTCTACATTAAACTCCATTTGCCACCTCTCAGCCCAGCTCTGCAGCTTATCTATATCCCTCTGTAACCTGCTACATCCTTCCACACTATCGACAACACCACCGACTTTAGTATCATCTGCAAATTTACTCACCCACCCTTCTGCGCCTTCCTCTAGGTCATTGATAAAAATGACAAACAGCAACGGCCCCAGAACAGATCCTTGTGGTACTCCACTTGTAACTGAACTCCATTCTGAACATTTCCCATCAACCACCACCCTCTGTCTTCTTTCAGCTAGCCAATTTCTGATCCATATCTCTAAATCACCCTCAATCCCCAGCCTCCGTATTTTCTGCAATAGCCTACCATGGGGAACCTTATCAAACGCTTTGCTGAAATCCATATACACCACATCAACTGCTCTACCCTCGTCTACCTGTTCAGTCACCTTCTCAAAGAACTCGATAAGGTTTGTGAGGCATGACCTACCCTTCACAAAGCCATGCTGACTATCCCTGATCATATTATTCCTATCTAGATGATTATAAATCTTGTCTCTTATAATCCTCTCCAAGACTTTTGAACAAAGGGACCACATTTGCTATCCTCCAGTCCTCTGGCACTATTCCTGTAGCCAATGATGACATAAAAATCAAAGCCAAAGGTCCAGCAATCTCTTCCCTGGCCTCCCAGAGAATCCTAGGATAAATCCCATCAGGACCCGGGGACTTATCTATTTTCAGCCTGTCCAGAATTGCCAACACCTCTTCCCTACGTACCTCAATGCCATCTATTCTATTAGCCTGGGTCTCAGCATTCTCCTCCACAACATTATCTTTTTCCTGAGTGAATACTGACGAAAAATATTCATTTAGTATCTCGCCTATCTCTTCAGACTCCATACACAACTTCCCATCCCTGTCCTTGACTGGTCCTATTCTTTCCCTAGTCATTCGCTTATTCCTGACATACCTATAGAAAGCTTTTGGGTTTTCCTTGATCCTACCTGCCAAATACTTCTCATGTCCCCTCCTTGCTCGTCTTAGCTCTCTCTTTAGATCTTTCCTCGCTACCTTGTAACTATCCATCGCCCCAACTGAAACTTCACACCTCATCTTCACATAGGCCTCCTTCTTCCTCTTAACAAGAGATTCCACTTCTTTGGTAAACCACGGTTCCCTCGCTCGACCCCTTCCTCCCTGCCTGACCGGTACATACTTATCAAGAACACGCAGTAGCTGATCCTTGAACAAGCTCCACTTATCCAGTGTGCCCAACACTTGCAGCCTAATTCTCCACCTTATCCCCCCCCAAGTCACGTCTAATGGCATCATAATTGCCCTTCCCCCAGCTATAACTCTTGCCATTTGGTGTATACTTATCCCTTTCCACCATTAACGTAAACGTCACCGAATTGTGGTCACTGTCCCCACTACCTCCAAATCCAACACCTGGCCTGGTTCATTACCCAAAACCAAATCCAACGTGGCCTCGCCTCTTGTTGGCCTGTCAACATATTGGGTCAGGAAACCCTCCTGCACACACTGTACAAAAAACGACCCATCTAATGTACTCGAACTATATCTTTTCCAGTCAATATTTGGGAAGTTAAAGTCTCCCATAATAACTACCTTGTTACTTTCGCTCTTATCCAGGATCATCCTCGCCATCCTTTCCTCTACATCCCTAGAACTATTTGGAGGCCTATAGAAGACTCCCAACAGGGTGACCTCTCCTTTCATGTTTCTAACCTCAGCCCATACTACCTCGGAAGATGAGTCCCCATCTAGCATCCTCTCCGCCACCGTAATACTGCTCTTGACTAGCATGCCACACCTCCCCCTCTTTTGCCTCCTTCTCTGAGCTTACTAAAACACCTAAACCCCGGAACCTGCAACATCCATTCCTGTCCCTGCTCTATCCATGTCTCCGAAATGGCCACAACATCGAAGTCCCAGGTACCAACCCATGTTGCCAGTTCCCCTACCTTATTTTGTATACTCCTGGCATTGAAGTAGACACACTTCAAACCACCTACCTGAACACTGGCCCCCTCCTGCGACGTCAAATCTGTGCTCCTGACCTCTATACTCTCATTCTCCCTTACCCTAAAACTACAATCCAGGTTCCCATGCCCCTGCTGCATTAGTTTAACCCCCCCTAAAGAGCACTAACAAATCTCCCCCCCAGGATATTTGTGCCCCTCAGGTTCAGATGTAGACCATCCTGTCTGTAGAGGTCCCACCTTCCCCAGAAAGAGCCCCAGTTATCCAGAAACCTGAATCCCTCCCGCCTGCACCATCCCTGTAGCCACGTGTTTAATTGCTCTCTCTCCCTATTCCTCATCTCACTATCACGTGGCACGGGCAACAACCCAGAGATCACAACTCTGTTTGTTCTAGTTCTGAGCTTCCATCCTAGCTCCCTGAAAGCCTGTCTGACATACTTGTCCCCTTTCCTACCTTTGTCGTTAGTGCCAATGTGGACCACGACTTGGGGCTGCTCCCCCTCCCCCCTAAGGACCCGGAAAACACGATCCGAGACATCACGTACCCTTGCACCTGGGAGGCAACATACCAAACGTGAGTCTCTCACGCTCCCACAAAATCTCCTATCTGTGCCCCTGACTATCGAGTCCCCAATTACCAATGCTCTGCTCCTCTCCCCCCTTCCCTTCTGAGCAACAGGGACAGACTCCGTGCCAGAGGCCCGTACCCCATGGCTTACTCCTGGTAAGTCGTCCCCCCCACAAGTATCCAAAGCGGTATACTTGTTTCTCAGGGGAACGACCGCAGGGGATCCCTGCACTGACTGCTTCTTCCCAGTCCCTCTTACAGTTACCCATCTATCTCCAATCTTTGGTGTAACTAATTCCCTGAAGCTGCTATCTATGACCCCCTCTGCCTCCCGAATGATCCGAAGTTCTTCCAACTCCAGCTCCAGTTCCCTAACTCGGTCTTGGAGGAGCTGGAGATGGCAGCACTTCCTGCAGGTAAAATCAGCAGGGACACTAACGGCATCCCTCACCTCAAACATCCTGCAGGAGGAACATTGCACTCCCTTCCCTGCCATCCCTCTAACTTTCTACCAAGATCTGGCTAACAACTAAATTAAATTTTTAAAAAATAATAATAAAATATGGTACTTACCTCACACCAATGGGTTTTATTATTAGGTTAGAGGAGGAGGGCGGGTGGGAGACACTACACGTGTAGTGTCTCGGGTTTCCTCTTCACCAGAATTTATTGGTGAGGGACTTCCCAGAAGTCCGCGGGTCGAACTTCCTGATCCCGCCTTAAACACTAAAATTTTTTTTAAAACAGCAAAGAGGGACCGAAAACGGGACCAGGTAAGTGTTTACCGCTGAAATTTACTAGCCTGCTCCTGTGAAGGTCTCCCAGAAATCACGAACGCACCGCTCCCGCTGAAATCGACTGGCCTGCTCCTGCAAAGACAAGTGTTTTTAAAGGAGAAACTTACCTCCCAGAAATCACTTGCGCACTGCTCCCGCTGAAATTGACTAACCTGCTCCGCTCCCACTGAAATCGACTGGCCTGCTCCTGCAAAGACAAGTGTTTTTAAAGGAGAAACTTACCTCCCAGAAATCACTAACGCACTGCTCCCGCTGAAATTGACTAACCTGCTCCGCTCCCGCTGAAATCGACTGGCCTGCTCCTGCAAAGACAAGTGTTTTTAAAGGAGAAACTTACCTCCCAGAAATCACTTGCGCACTGCTCCCGCTGAAATTGACTAATCTGCTCCGCTCCCACTGAAATCGACTGGCCTGCTCCTGCAGAGACAAGTGTTTTTAAAGGAGAAACTTACCTCCCAGAAATCACTTGCGCACTGCTCCCGCTGAAATTGACTAACCTGCTCCGCTCCCGCTGAAATCGACACTTTGTAATCTGCTTGAGCCATTTGACGTCATCTGATAAAACAGAAACCTATGCTCCTGTATCAAGTTAAAATTCTGCGGGATGTCCATCCACTTCTGTGTTTAACATAGAACGTAGAACAGTACAGGCCCTTCGGCCCACGATGTTGTGCTGACCACTTATCCTAATCTAACATCAACCTAACCTACACCCCTTCAATTTGCTGCTGTCCATGTGTCTGTCTAAGAGTCGCTTAAATGTCCCTAATGACTCTGACTCCACCACCTCTGCTGGCAGTGCATTCCATGCACTCACCACTCTCTGTGTAAAGAACCGACCTCTGACATCCCGGTAGCATAGTGGTTAGCACAATTGCTTCCCAGCTGCAGGGTCCCAGGCTCGATTCCTGGCTTGGGTCACTGTCTGTGCGGAGTCTGCACGTACTCCCCGTGTGTGTGTGGGTTTCCTCCCACAGTCCAAAGATGTGCAGGTTAGGTGGATTGGCCATGATAAATTGCCCTTAGTGTCCAAAATTGCCCTTAGTGTTGGGTGGGGTTACTGGGTTATGGGGATAGGGTGGAGGTGTGGGCTTGGGTAGGGTGCTCTTTCCAAGAGCCAGTGCAGGCTCAATGGGCTGAATGGCCTCCTTCTGCACTGTAAATTCTATGATTCCCCCCTATATCTTCTTCGAATCACCTTAAAATTGTGTCCCCTCGTGACAGCCATTTCCGCCCTGGGGAAAAGTCTCTGGCTATCCACTCTATCCATGCCTCTCATCACCTTGTACACCTCTATCAGGTCACCTCTCTTCCTTCTTCGCTCCAGTGAGAAAAGCCCTAGCTCCCTCAACCTTTCTTCATAGGACATGCCCTCCAGTCCAGGCAGCATCCTGGTAAATCTCCTCTATACCCTCTCCAAAGCATCCACATCCTTCCTATAATGAGGCGACCAGAACTGGACACAATATTCCAAGTGTTGTCTAGCTACAGTTTTATAAAGCTGCAGCAAAACCTCACAGCTCTTAAACTCAACCCCCCTGTTAATGAAAGCCAACGCACCATACGCCTTCTTAACAACCCTATCAACCTGGGTGGCAACTTTGAGGGATCTATGTACGTGGACCCCAAGATCCCTCTGTTCCTCCACACGTCCAAGAATCCTGCCTTTTTTTACCCTGTATTTAGCATTCAAATTTGACCTTCCAAAATGAATCACTTCACATTTATCTGGGTTGAACTCCACCTGCCACTTCTCAGCCCAGCTCTGCATCCTGTCAATGTCCTGTTGTAACCTGCAACAACCCTCAACACTATCTACAACTCCACCAACCTTCATGTCATCGGCAAACCTACTAACCCACCCTTCCACTTCCTCATCCAAATCATTTATAAAAACCACAAAGAGCAGAGGTCCCAGAACAGATCCCTTCGGGACACCACTGGTCACTGACCTCCATGCGGAATACTTTCCATCCACTATCACTCGCTGTCTTCTTTCGGCCAGCCAATTCTGTATCCAGACAGCCAAATTTCCCTGTATTCCATGCTCCCTGACTTTCCAAATGAGCTTACCATGGGGAACCTTATCAAATACCTTACTGAAATCCATATACACCACATCCACTGCCCGACCTTCATCAATGTGTCTTGTCACACCCGCAAAGAATTCAATGAGGCTTGTGAGGCATGACTTGCCCTTCACAAAGCTATGCTGACTATCTTTAATCAAACTATGTTTTTCTAAATAATCATAAATCCTGTCTCTCAGAATCCTTTCCAGTATTTTGCTCACCACAGTCGTAAGACTGACTGATCTGTAATTCCCAGGGATTTCCCTATTCCCTTTCTTGAATAGGGAAACAACATTTGCCTCCCTCCAATCATCCGGTACTACTCCAGTGGAGAGTGAGGACGCAAAGAACATCGCCAATTGTGCAGCCATCTCCTCCCTTGCCTCCCGCAGTAACCTTGGGTATATCCCGTCTGGCCCAGAGGACTTATCCTGATGCTTTTCAAAATTTCCAGCACATTCTCCTTCTTAATATCAACCTGTTCAAGTCTATTAACCTGGTTCCTGCTGTTCTCATGAGCGACAAAGTCCCTCTTTCTAGTGAATACTGAAGCAAAATATTCATTTAGGGCCTCCCCTATCTCCTCAGACTCTAGGCACAAGTTCCCTCCACTATCCCTGATCGGCCCTACTCTCACTGTGCCAGATCCTTGCTTCCTCAACCTTAACGCTCAAATGTTTGTTTTGTTTGTAATCACTTACCTCCTCAGGAAAGTTAGTTCCTTAACTTGTGGTTCTTGCACCTCTTCCATGTGGCCCTGTTATAAAATGTTCGCCCTCTTTTCACAGGTTGGCAGCATTTTCGAGCGACAGTTTTGAAATGGCCTATTTTTCCACATTTGTGGTTCATCTGTAACCCCACTCTCCCCTCCTTGAACCTAACCTTCCACAGCCTTTTTGTTTGTGTGGTTTGTTCCTGCCATGCATTTCAAAATGGAGGTTGGTGTGCTTCCCCGCCCCCCCCCTTTTTGGCTGGTTTGGGCTTTGGCAGGATTTCTTTTATAGCCTGCACACGGCATCGTTCCACTCGACCTTCTCCATGAGATCTCTTCTGCTGAACAAACGCCCGATTCTGTTTCCTGACTTCCGTTTGCATTGCGGGGTGCACTGCACTCACAAGTGTTAAATCCCCTCTTGTAAGAAATCTGACAATGCTTTGTTTAGGACCCCTAAACATGTTGTAAATCAGCTCAACCTTTAAGATGCTTTAATTGCAGTTCCTTGCCAACTAATGGAGTTCGTTGATGAATGAATCTATGCTTTTGCCTGGTCTTTGCTTTATTGTATTAAGTTTGGCCCTCTCTATTATTATATTCGGCCAGACACTGAAAACAAGGCTACAGACCAAGTGCTGGAAAATGGGATTAGAATAGATAGGTGCTTGATGGCCGGCACAGACACGATGGGCCGAAGGGCCTCTTGCTGTGCTGTAAATCTCTATGACTCTAAGAGTAGCAAGCTTGCAGGATTTCTTGCTGCACAGTGTACTGACCTGGCGCGGGATTCTCCCCTACCCGGCGGGGCGGGGGGTCCCGGCGGGATGGAGTGGCATGAACAACTCCGGCGCCGGGCCGCCCCAAGGGGGCGGATTTCTCTGCACCTTTAGGGGCCAAGCCCTCACCTTGAGGGGCTAGGATGGCGCCGGAGTGGGTGGCGCCCCGCCGGCCGGCGGGAAAGGCCTTTGGTGCCACGCCAGTCGGAGCCGAAGGGACTCCGCCGGACGGCGGAAGTCCGCGCATTCGCGGGAGCGTCAGTGGCTGCTGACGTCCTCCCCGCGCATGTGCGGGGGGGGGGGGGGGGGGGTCACTTGCGCATCGGCCATGGCGGAGGGAAAAGAGTGCCCCCACGGCACAGGCCCACCTGTGGATCAGTGGGCCCCGATCGCGCGCCAGGCCACCGTGGGGGCACCCCTCGTGCCAGATCGCCCCGCGCCCCCCCCCAGGACCCCGGAGCCCGCCCGTGCCACTGGTCCCGCCAGTAAGGGAGGTGGTTTGATTCACGCCGGCGGGACTGGCATGACAGCAGCGGGACTTCGGCCCATCGGGGGCCGGAGAATCGCCGAGGGGGGGGGCCCGCCGACCGACGCGGCGCGATTCCCGCCGAATGTTCGGTGCCGGAGAATTCGGCGGGCGGTGGGGGCGGGATTCACGCTGCCCCCCCCTCCCCCCCACAATTCTCTGACCCGTCGGGGTCAGAGAATCCCGCCCCAGGTCTTTTTGATCTTTTCTATGTAATCCTGATGCTGTTCTGTAACTGGTGTCTGGTTTAGCTCAGTGGGCTAGATAGCTGGTTTGTGATGCAGAACAAGGCCAGCAGCACGGGTTCAATTCCCGTACCAGCTGAGAATTCTGAATTCTCCCTCGGTGTACCCGAACAGGCACCGGAGTGTGGTGACTAGGGGCTTTTCACAGTAACTTCATCGCAGTGTTAATGTAAGCCTACTTGTGACACTAAAGATTATTTACAGTTCATAGATTTTACTGTGCAGAACCATTCGGCCCATCGAGTCAGCACCGGCCCTTGGAAAGAGCATCCTGCCAAAGCCCCCAGTAACCCCATCTGACCTTTTTGGCATTAAGGGCAATTTAGCATGGCCAATCCACCTAACCTGCACATCTTTGGACTGTGGGAGGAAACCGGAGCAACCGGAGGAATCCCACGCAGACACGGGGAGGACGTGCAGACTCCGCACAGACAGTGACCCAAGCCGGAATCGAACCTGGGACCCTGGCACTGTGAAGCCACTGTGCTAACCACTATGCTACGGTGCTGCCCCTTTACCTTGTGAAACTTTTTAAAACAAAAATGTGGTCGATCAGGAAGATTTTACCCAGTTTTCCGATGTCAAACAATTGGCCACAGAGTAATCTTCCTTTCAATATTATTTTTTTCCCCACACAACACATCGCAGCAAACTATTTGTTTATTAAATAACAGATGCTGATTACCTCACGTTTAATGGTTTCTTCTTTTCATTGACAGAAAGTAAGGAAGATTAAATGTCTGCTATTCAAGTCTCGGAAGATACATTTCTGCTCACCTGGAATCTGTAAAATTGCTTTATATCCTACTGTCCTCAATGATAAGAGATTTTAACAGCGGCCCTCAGCAATTCTACAGAATCGTCAACATTTATTCTGGGGTTTCTACACACATCACTTGCCAAGCCACAGCCAAGCAATCATTCGACTGGATAACGCGGTGCGTTAACGACACCCATTGGCTGTCCGCTAATGTCACTGCTATCAAATGAGAGTAACTGAATCGTTCTCGGGAGCTGTTTCTTTCACTATATTTGCAACCGTTTTAGGTCCAAGTAATCGTGGAACATGCCGTTGTGTGTAGTTGCAAACCTGGGCCTGTAACCTGGCCGGTGAAAGAATTTAATTCATGCATTTATTCACTACATGAAAGGCAACAAGAGATCAATGAAACAAAAAGGAATAGGGACAAACCCGTATTGTACCATCATCTGTTAATGGAAAGAGGTGTACCAATCTGGACAGCGTCTTATGTGTAATTATGCTTGCAGTACTTAGTAGCAATTTTTTTTAAATGATTTTTTTTTGGTGGGGTAACACTTGCATGCTCATGACTTTATACAGGACCATGTGTTGTGTATTTTTGCCGTTGGGAGATAGAAGCTTTCAGGATCACTGCCAAGTTGTTTGCAGCAATGATGCTGCAAAGGTTCGATAAAGTGCTCCCCAAAATGACCTTTTCGATGTGCAATGCAAATGTTCTATAGATGCAAATTATTTTAGGGAACTCTGAGAATTTTATAAATTATTGGATACATATCAAAAACGATGGAACACTGTTTATATTTATAAATATACTCCTGTTCTAGTACATCAGATATTAGTAAACATATCATTTAAGCACATTTAGCAATAAGACTTTTGTAAGTCAAGGGTGTTGAGAATTACAGAACCAAGGTGGGTAGATGGAGCTAAGATATAGATCGATCAGCCATAATCTAATTAAATAATGGAACAGACTCAAGGGCTGGGAGGGGAAGCAGGGAGGACCCCAGTGTTTGGAAGAAAAAAATGACAACATCACAACAGCTATGAACCTCCTTAAAATAGTCTGTATATTGATTGATTTAAAGAGTAAATACTGCAGAATATGAAATATAAATCAGCTTTTAACAATATTCTGGAATTTGCGTGGTTTATTCTTAATTGCAGTTCAGCCTAGACTTCACAAAAATACAGTGCAATGTTTTATTTATGGTTTCCCAATGAAAGTTTCCCAACCTCATGAAAAATTGACACGTAAAGGTAGTAAAGCTGATATAGTTGCATTTAACGAGGAATTTATGACCCACAAGTCTTGCATGGTATGTCATAGAATCCCTACAGTCCAGAAGGAGGCCATTCGACCTATTGAGTCTGCACTGACCCTCCGAAAGAGTAGCCTACCCAGCCCCACCCCCACACCCTATCCCTGTAGCCATGATCATGGCCAATCCACCTAACCTGCACATCTTTGGACTGTCAGGTCTAGTACGGATCACTCTTGTATTATGGGCTCAAACCGTATTTTAAGAAATCACGTCATTATTCCTTTTTTAACATCTGATCCATTATTAGTGGAACTGTGTCTGCTCATTGAAGTCCTTCACAATAAGTGAAAGAATAACTAGAACATGTTTCGACATGCCAAAGGAGAAACTGGCAGAATGCAGAGCAAATAGTCATTGCATAGACCTGAAAAGTACTCAAGTTGCATAAAAGGTACGCAGGTTTTTATGACATGAATAGTTGAACATTTCCTTTGCTTTATGGATTAACCTTTAACAGTGTTGCTAGGCTATTTGATCACATGGACTCATTGCGGAGGCCAATCCCATGCTCTGCCAATGAGTGGCAGATGCTGCTGGTTAGTATCAGGAATAGAAAGCTTGGGCAACTTGGTGTCCCTGGTCCAGGACAGGTCACGACCAATTGCTGTACTTCACTAAACCACATTCTTTAATATGGTAAAACATTCCAAAGTGTTTCATAAGAGCATTATCAGACAAAATCTAACACGAGCCACTGAGCTCCAAAAATGTCACTTGGACAGATGACCAACGCCTTCGTCAAATGGATAGGTTTTAAAGACCATCTTCAAAGGAGGAAAGGTAGAGAGAGACACTGGCGCAGGGAGGGATTTCCAAAGCTTGGAGTCTTGGCCTTTGAAGGACTGGCCACCAATAGTGAAGAGTTTAAAAGATTAATGCACATGGCATCAGAATTGAAGGAGTGCAGATAACTTGTTTGGGGAGGCGGTGGAGCAGTATTAACACTGGACTAGTAATGGGGCTGGTTTAGCACAGGGCTAAATCGCTGGCTTTTAAAGCAGACCAAGGCAGGCCAGCAGCATGGTTCAATTCCCATACCAGCCTCCCCGAACAGGCACCGGAATGTGGCGACTAGGGGCTTTTCACAGTAACTTCATTTGAAGCCTACTTGTGACAATAAGCGATTTTCATTTCATTTTTTTTCATTTAGAGACCAGGATAATTCTATGGGGACCGGGGCTCAAATCCTACCACAGATAGTGGAATTTTAATTCAATAACACAAAATCTGGAATTAAAAATCTAATGATGACCATGAAATCATTGTCGATTGTCGTATCTGGTTCACTAATGTCCTTCACGGGAGGAAATCTGCTGTTCTTACCTGTTCTGGCCTACATGCTGCTCTGGGGGCAGCATGCTGGTTGACACTGCTGCCTCTCAACACCAGGGGCAAGGGTTCAATTCCAGTCTTGGGTGACTGTGCGGAGTTTGCACATTCTCCCTGTGTCTGCGTAGGTTTCCTCTGGGTTCTATGGTTTCCTCCCACAGTCCAAAGATATGCAGGTTAGGAGGATTGGCTCTGCTAAACTTCCCTTTCATGCCCAGAGGTGTGTAGGTCAGGTTAAGGGATTGGGCGGGGAAGTGCGTTTGGGCGGCGTGCTCTTTCGGTGCACCGGTCATACTCGATGGGCCGAATGGCCTTCTTCTGCACTGTAAGGCTTCTATTATTCTAATGTGGTTGACCCTTTGAAATGGACCACCTGGCATTGACTTATGCATGGGAAACGGCAAATCCAGCCCTGTTGACCCTGTAAAGCCCTCCTTACTAACATCTGGGGGCTTGTATCAAAATTAGGACAGCTGTCACACAGGTGATGGAAGCAACAGCCTGACATAATTGTACTGATGGAATTATAGTTTACAGACAGTGTCCCAGAAACCACCAATGCCGTCCCTGGGGAATGTCCTGTGCCACAGGCAGGACAGGCCCAGCAGGGGTGGCGGCACAGTGGTATAGTCAGAAGGCGACTGCCGTACAAGTCCTCAACATCGAGAGCGGATGAAGTTTCATGGCATCAGGTCGAACATGGGCAAGGAAACCATTACCAAATACAGCACCCCGTCCTTGTGGAGACAACGTCCCATATTCATATCAAAGATGCCCTCCATCATGTGTGTCACTAAATGGAATAGATTCTGAACATATCTAGCAACTCAAGACTGGGCATCCATGAGGCGCTGCGGGCCATCAGCAAAAGCAGAGTTGTATTCAACCACAATCTGTAAGTTCATAGCTCAGAATATCCCTCACTCTATCATTACTACCAAGCCAGGGGATCAACCGTAGTTCAATGGAGATTACAGGAGGGCATGCCAGGACCAGCATCAGAAATACCGAAAAGAGAAGTGAAGTGTCAATCTGATGAAACTGTAACACAGCTCTGCTTGCGTGCCAAACAGCAGTAGCAGCAAGTGATAGAGCCAAGCCATCCCACAACCAATGGATTTAAGCCTTGCAGTTCTGTCACATTAGCTGTGAATGATGGTGGACAATTAAACAGCTCACTGGAATAGGGGCCTCTACAAAATATCCCCATCTTCAATGATGGGGAGCCCAACACATCAGTGCAAAGATGGAATTTGCTCCAATCTTCAGCCAGAAGTGCCAAGCAGCTGACCAATCTTGCACCCCCCCCCCCCCCCCCCCGAAGGTCCCCAGCATCACCGATGTAAGTCTTCAGCTAATTCAATTCATTCCACTGGAGACTGCAAAGGCTATCGGCCTTGACAACAGCCTGACAATAGTACTGAAGACTTGTTTCAGAACGTCACGGCCCTAGTTAAGCGGTTCCAGTACGGCTACAATGCTGGCATCTGCCCAGAATGTGGAAAATTGCCCAGGTGTACATCCTGTCCACAAAGAGCATGACAAATCCAACACTGCCAACTTCCTCCTAGTCTCGAAAGATGTGCTGTTAGGTGAATTGGACATTCTGAATTCTCCCTGTGTACCCGAACAGTCGCCGTAGTGTGGCAACCAGGGGCTTTTCACAGTAACTTCGTTGAAGTTGCAAAACTAATAAGATTATTTAGCGCACTGTGGCTTTACCTACACCCCATGGACTGCAGCAGTTCAAGGCAGCTCACCACCACCTTCTCAAGGGTAAATAGGGATGGGCAATGAATGCTGGCATAGACAGCGACACCCACATCCTTGAATAAAATAAAACTTTGGAGGGTTGTAGGGCCAGAGGAGGTTAGGTACAAGATGAGGATAGAGATTTGAAACAAGGGTTAGAAATTTAAAATTGCAGCATTTTAGGACAGTGAGCCAAGGATAGCTGGTGTTGATGGAATGTGTTGCACCCAATCCTGAACATAGCCAGTGACAAGACATGTGTCATGAGGTATCACGGGACAGCAGTCAGGAAGAGGAACTTTAGGATCCCACCTGCATTACCATGGAATTGGCAACAACTCCTTGTAAAATGTCTCGAAAGGTACAAAATGATGAGTACAGGCACACCAACGTAGTTATGTCCTGCATGATCTTCGTTAATTGCTCCGTTTGATTATGGGCATCGGGCCATTCCCAGAACAGAGAGGTTTATATCATTGCAGACTGAATCTCTTTTCATCTGGAAAACAAAGACTGAAGTGTGATCCAATAGAGGCAGCACGGTAGCATTGTGGATAGCACAATTGCTTCACAGCTCCAGGGTCCCAGGTTCGATTCCGGCTTGGGTCACTGTCTGTGCGGAGTCTGCACATCCTCCCAGTGTGTGCGTGGGTTTCCTCCGGGTGCTCCGGTTTCCTCCCACAGTCCAAAGATGTGCAGGTTAGGTGGATTGGCCATGATAAATTGCCCTTAGTGTCCAAAATTGCCCTGAGTGTTGGGTGGGGTTACTGGGTTATGGGGATAGGGTGGAGGTGTTGACCTTGGATAGGCTGCTCTTTCCAAGAGCCGGTGCAGACTCGATGGGGCGAATGGCCTCCTTCTGCACTGTAAATTCTATGATAATCTATGATTTAAGATTACGAAAGAGATTCAACCGGCTGAACACAGAAGATATTTCCACTTATGATCAAAATTATCATGATCAAAATTAGTGGCCATAAATATAATAAATCCAGTAGGGCTCCAAGATAAACCAGAGAGTGGTTAGAACGAGAAACACCTTAACACAAGGAGTGGTTGAGGTGATCAACAGATAGATTGTAGGGAAAACTAGATAACCACACAAGGGAGAAAGGAATAGAATGATATGCTGCAAATTGGGAGGAAGCTCGTATGGGGCATAAGGCTCATTTTGGATCTGCTGGGCTGAATGGCCTGTTTTTGCGCTGTATATTCGATGAATGCCCTGGTGTAATGGGCTTCTTTTCCTGCCATCGAACAACGTGAAGTTGAAAAGTCCAACACGCTGATGGATGGATGTTGCGACTCTGACTTTGGCAATAAGTGAGTTATTTTCAGAATTTCCTTGGAAGATTAAAAATTGTGTCATACATTAATGTAATGGTCCATGTTTCCCACATGGGAAATATGTATATCAAGTGAAGTGGCGTCAGCAGAGGCAGCATTACTGATTATAGGCATGCTCTGCCATTTAACTTGATGCCGCAAGACACAGGAAACACTTTGTGCATAATTTTGTTCATAACTCACTGGCTATTCCTGACACCAAGCACAATGTGAACTGACCTACGTAAATCTTACCAAACTATTTGTCAAAGTCTTCAGAGGAAGATAACGTCAGACATATACAAAATGCTTCATTGTTTTTTGCATTGCGTGCAGATCATTCTCTGCAGAAGCCATCTCCTTTATCCTGGCTGCTTGGAGAAGTAGTTAGAGAAGTTTGCTATACCATCCCCTCGAGCTTTCTTGCGCCATACAATAAAATCACGGTTAATCTTCTAACTCAAATCTCTCCTGCCTGATCCTCACATCCTTTGATTCCTTTGGTGTCTGAAAATCTGTCTTTGTCTTGAATAAATTCAATGACTGAGCATCCATTTTCTACAGTTGTGACCCCAGTTCCTTTGAAGTATGGCAGCAAGTCTGCTGCTCAGCCAGATATTCTACCCTGTGCCAATAATATTCCCTCTCCAGCCTCCAGTCTGTCCAGGGAATGCAGGAATATTTAAATTGGTGGAGCTCTCGCAGCATCACAAGCTGATACTTGTGCAAGTTTGGCAGTGATGGGTCGCCTAAAGTGTCTCGTCGCTCTTCAGAATGTTTTATAGCACTTTAAAGCAAAAAACAATTTCTCAAATAATGTCAATTAAAATTCAATAGATCAGAGAAGCATCAAATGAATTGGCCACTAATCTGTTTCTGGCAGTGGTGGATGGATGAGTGGGGTGTACAGGCAGACCAGTGCACCTCTTCGAGTACTGCCAAATGGGAATTGTATCTCTATCTAAATTGGCAGGCAGGACCTTGGTTTAGCAGCTTGCTTGAAATACATTTCAGCAGTTCGCTCAGTATTTCCCAGCCTAGATTTTTGAGAAAAACTAAGGAGCAAAACATCAATAAACAAATAAGTCCAGTCGCTTCATTTCACATGATATGCATTTCACATAACTTTGATCATTGGATATAAAGCACAATTGGCTACTGAAAAAATAATGGTTCTTGTTAAAGACAATTAGAGGTTTTAAAAAAAGAACAATCACAGTTAAATTTTTAAAGTTGTGTTATTTAAATTATTGATCCATACAAGACAAAAACTTAAATTGTAGTGCAGTGATTTCTTGTAGCTGCTGTATTAGTCTCCAATTTATAATTTTTGTTCCAGGGCCCCTTCCACAATAGGTCCCAATACAGCCACAGCTTCAATCTCCACTCGGCCTCCCTGCACAGGAGGGGGGGAAAATATCACAAAATTAGGCAAATATTTGACAGACAAACATGTATCAGTGACATGGGCTCTATAACGCAGCCCATTACATTCTTATGGGATCACAATGCTTCTGGATACACAGAATTTTCAGCACAAAAATCAGGCCATTCCACCCAAATGTTCCATGCTAGAATTTATACTCTGTACGAGCTCTTCCCAGCTTACTTCATCTCACCTGATCAGTCACCTATTCCTTTCTCATGAGCTTACCTAGCTTCACATTAAATGTATCTATGCTATTCACCTCAACCACTCAATGTACACTCACCAAGGCTCATCTGGAGCACCCTCCAAACCCATGACCTCTATCATTTTGAAGGACAAGGGCAGTAGATGCACAGGGACACCATCACCAGCAAGTTCCCCTCAAACCATCCGGACTTGGAATTAAATTATTCCCTCACCAAGGGTTAAGATCCTTGAACTCCTTCCCTAACAGCACGGTGGGTGCACCTACACCACAGGCATTGCAGCGGTTCAAGGTGGCAGCTCAGCACCGCCTTCCCAAGGGCAATTAGGGATGGGATGAATGCTGGTCTAATCAGCGATGTCCATATCCTGTGGAGAAATTAACTTAAAATGTGACAGCACGTTCCACATTCTCACCACGTTCTGGGTAAAGAAGTTCATCACAATCATATTGGATTAACTTGTGACCATCTTGTGTAAATGGTCCCTGGTGTGGACTCCCTTCAAGTAGATATATCTTGGTAACTGAACGGTTAATTAATTGAGCAAAACAAACGGCACACTTTTCAATTTCTTGTTTTCTTATTGCGCATAAGGGCAAAGAATCAAAAGATACAGCAGCCACGTGGTTATTTTACTGGACTAACAATCATGGATTCTAATCTCGCCATGGCAAACTAAGAAAATTAATCCCCTCATTATAGTATTTGGGGAGGCAGCGGACTAGATGTATTGTCATTGGACTAATCCAGAGGCCAGGCTAATGCCCTGGGTATACGGGTTCGAATCCCACCAAGGCAGGTGGAGGAATTTAAATTCAATTTAAAAAATCTGAAATCAAAAAGCTTGGCGAATGGGTGATTTTAAGAAAACCACACCAATGCCCTTTACGAATGGTTCAGAATCATTGGGGGGGGGGGGGGGGGGGGGGGGGGGATTCTTTTTCCCAGGTGGTAGTGGAGGCTGGGCCTTTGAATTTATTCCAGGCTGAGTTGGACAGAGCGGGGGGGGGGGGGGGGGGGGGAGAGGAGGGGGTGTCAAGGGTTATGGGGGGCAGACAGAAAAATGGAGCAGATACCGCAACCACATCAGTCATGATCTTACTGAATGGTGGAGCAGACTTGAAGGGCCGAATAGTCTATTCCAGCTCCCAAGTCTGGTTCATATGAAGTGGTGCTCTTGGAAGTTCCTGTTGGACTTGTACAGCGTAGGAGATCAAACACGAAAGGTAATGAGGAGGAACTGAAGTGGAGAACTAGAACATACGCTTGGCAGAATGCTAGCATTCTCACTTCAGAGTCATGTGACTGTGGATTCAAGGCTTACTCTACAACTTGATCTCGGAAGACACTGCAGTGCTTTGAAATTACCCTGAAAACCTCCCTCCAATACCCCTCCAGCTTGGGACAGGACCAAAACATATGAACGTGAATTGCGGGAGGCCCCCCACAACGTTCACAAACATCCTCTATCCCCTCAGAGAGTCGGTCATCCTCGCCTTTGTGAGGTGCGCCCAAAACACCACCTTCAGCTGTATCAGCCCGAACCTCGCGCACGAAGTTGAGGCAACCACCCTCCGGAGCACCTCACACCGCAACCCATCCTCCATGCTCTCTCCCAACTCTTCCTCCCCCTTTGTCTTAATCCCCTCCAGCAGTGCCTTCCCTTCTCCCTGAATCGCCCCATAAATCGGCGACACCACTCCCTTCTGCCGTCAGAACCTCCTCCAACAGCGTGGAGGCCAGCGCCACTGGAAAGCTCTGTATCTCCTTCTCAGCAAAATCTCAGACCTGCATTTACCAAAACATTTCTCCCTGCCCCAATCCATATTTTGCCCCCAGCTCCTTCAGTCCTGCAAACCGGCCCCCTAGAAAGAAATCCTTTTGTGCCCGGACTCCCTTCTCCTCCCATCTCCGAAAACTCCCATCCCACTTCCCTGGCTCAAATATGTGATTCCCCTGAATCGGCACTTCCATTGACCCCGCCCCCAGCCTAAAGTGCTGGCGCAACTGTCTCCAGATTTTCAACGCCGCTACTACTATCGGACACAAGTAGACTTACATTAACACTGCAATGAAGTTACTGTGAAAAGCCCCTAGTCGCCACACTCCGGCACCTGTACACGGAGGGAGAATTCAGAATGTCTTTCGGGACTTTGTGGGAGGAAACCGGAGCACCCGGAGGAAACCTACGCAGACATGGGGAGAACGTGCAGACGATGACCCAAGCCAGAATCAAACCTGGGACCCTGACGCTGTGAAGCAACAGTGCTAATCACTGTGCTATCATGTCGCCCTGCGGGGCCGGGTTCAAATCCCACCTTGGCAGATGGTGGAATTGGAATTCAATAAAAATCTGGAATTAGAAGTCTAACGATGACCATGAAACCACTGTCGATTGTCGTAAAAACCTATCACTACTGTCCTTTAGGGAAGGAAATCTGCCGTCCTTACCCGGTCTGGCCTACATGCAACTACGTGACTACCGAGCCACAGCTATGTGGTTGACTCTTAACTGTCACTCAGTTCAAGGTCAGTTAGGGATGGGCAATGAGTGCTGGCCCAGCGACGTCCACATCCTGTCAATTAATTTTTTAAAAAGAGATGGGAGGCACTGAGAGCACGAGTGAGGTTAAAGTCTGGAGTAATTATCAACACCGAGACCTCAATTACATGCTGACCAGCCATTCATGTGAAATGGGTGGGAAACGGTAGTTAGCTAGGGGATACCAGGGGACATTTGAGTGGGCGGAGGGTTCGGATGACATTAAGGAAAGACTCACTGGAAAACAGGAAGGTCGCTGAGAGGGCTTTTTTTTTTAAAAAAAGAAAGTGCTTGCGAGGGTTGTGGGAAAACAGGCAAACAAACCCCAACGGTAAATTTTAAGATTCAAAGTTAGATCCATGCAGGAAATTGAAATCCTGATTTATGTTCCCAGAGACTGAATTTGCAGTAGATTTGTAATATTCTGAAGAGATACAGGGCAAAACATTAAATTTGTTATTTGATTTTGAATATTTAAGGTGAATTGAATATAAAAATAGTGAGGTTATGCTTCAGTTATAAAGAATACTAGTGAGACCACACCTGGAATACTGTATACCGTATGGTCACCTTATTTAAGGAGGGGTGTGACTGCGTTGAAAGGAAGGTTTACCAGACTAAAACCTGGAATGGACGGTTGTCTTATGAGAAAAGATTGGAGAGGCTGGCTTGTATCCACTTGAATTTAGAAGTTTTAGGGGTGATGTGATTGAAACATACTTGATCCCGGATGTGGGAGAATCAAGAACTAGGGGTCACTGACACCCATTTAAAACGGAAGTGAGGCAAAACATTTTCTCAAGAGAGTGGTGAGTCTTTGGAACGCTTCTTGAAAAAGCAGTGGAAGCTTTGCGTCCCTAGTAGCCCGGCGAAGGATTCTTCTTCAGCGGAAGGATGCGAGGCCCCCCAAGCGTGGAATCCTGGATCAACGATATGGCGGGGTTTATTAAATTGGAGAGGGTGAAATTTGCCTCAAGGGGATCGGTGCAAGGGTTTCTCAGGCGGTGGCAACCGTTCTTAAACTTTCTGGCAGAACGGTAGACAATGGTCAGCAGCAGCAGCAACCGGGGGGGGGGGGGGGGGGGGGGGGGGGGGGAGAGGTTCTATTTTATTTTTGTCTGTCTATACTGGGGGATCTGAGGGGGTGTATATGTTTGCTATGTGTTTCGGCGGGTGTTAATTTATTATTTATGTATAGGGGGGAGGGGGGCACTGGGTTTTTTTGTTTTGTATTTAACTCTATTGGGTTCCTTTTACATTTTGTTTGCTGATATTTTGTGAAAACTTTCATAAAAGTTATTTAAAAAAAAGAAAAAGCAGTGGAAGCAGAGTCTTTGAATATTTTTAAGACCGAGGTGGATAGATTCTTGGTAAGCACGGGGTTCTAGGTTAGCAGGGGTAGGTGAATTCAGATTGAAGTTACTACCAGATCAACCATGATCTTATAAAAATGGGGGAAGGCTCGAGAGCCAGAATGGCCTATCCCTGCTCCTTGTTCGTATGTCTTCGACCAGCTTTTCTTCCCAATCGTTTAACATTTCCTAATTCGTCCCACATGATCCAATGCTTTGGGTCAGTTCTCCAGTACAAGCCAATGAGAGACACCAAACAACCAAACCACCTTACCCGTGGCAATGCAGCAACTTGGTAGGCAGCCCTGGCTGGGAAGTTAGTTGTGAAATCTGAGAAGAAAAAAACAAAAGTTTACTTCACTCAGAATTGACAGATAAGAAACAGGTCATTCTGTCCAAGTACTCTATCCAAGTGTTTATGGCCCTACAAGTGCCTCCTCTTACCCTGCTGTTCCTTTCTTTGTCATCTAGCTTCCCCTTATATGCATCTATGCTATTCGCCTCAGCCACTCTATAGTAAAATAAAAGACAATGCGTTGGTCAGAAGCAATAAATGTTTTTTATATGAACTGGAATAAGTCAGACGGGGGTCCTATTTCTGATCGTCAATAGGAAAGTGTTTAAGTGTCGCTGTTAAATAGTAAGAATCACTTCAGCATTCGCCGTCATGGATTATAATTCGAGGAGTTATTAATCTCCAAACCCATCCATTTACAAACATGAGAGCTAGACTAGCTTTCGAGGGAATGCAATGAGTGCTCACTGGACTGATTGTTGGGATTTCACAGCCCAAGGCCTCCATTTAGATGAATGAAGGGAGAGTTTATTAAAACAGAATTCTTAAGATTTTGACAGGATAGACGCTGAGAGGCTCATATCCTGAGTAACTCGCCTTCCGACTCCTCAACGTCTGTCCACCATCTACAAGGCACAAGTCAAGAATGCGATGGAATACTCTCCACTTGCCCGGATAGGTGCCGCTCCAACAAGACTCAAGAACTCAACTCCATTCCATACAAAGCAGTCTGCTTGATGGGTACCCCATCCACCACCTTAAACATTCACTCCCTCCGTCAGTGATCAACAATGGCAGCAGTGTACCATCTACATGATGCACTGCAGCAAGTCACCAGCACCTTCAAAACTCATGATCTCTACCACCTAGAAGAACAAGGGCAGCAGATGCATGGAAATGCCATCACCTGCAAGTTCCCTCCAAGCGCCACACCTTCCTAACTTTGAACTGTATCCTTATTCCTTTACTGTTGCTGGTTCAAAATCCTGGACCTCCCTCTTTAAAAGCACGATGGGTGTACCTACACCACATGGACTGCAGCGGTTCAAGAAGTCAGCTCACCATCACCTTCTCAAAGGGTATTTTGGGATGGGCAATAATGTTAACCGTGCCAACGAGACCCACGTTAAACGAAGGAATTTTTTTTAAAAAAGGCTGTTTTCCCCAGATGGGGAATCTGGGGCTAGATGTCACAGTCTCAGAATAAGAGATAAGCACTTTGAAGGAGGAACTTCTTCACTCACAGTTGTGACCCTTTATGGTTCTCTACCCTGGGAGGCTGTCATTGCTTACATAGAGTATATTCAAGGCTGCTATTGCTACATTTTGGATACTAAAAGGAATATGGCGATACGAGTGGGGAAGTGGAGTGAGGTAGAAATTTAGCCTGCTCTTATTTATTTTGTTCTTACACTTGCATTGCCATAAAGCTATCCAAACATGGAGATCTATACTCACATTTCTTGTAAACATCGTTAACACAGTTGAAGTCGTTGATGTCTGCCAGCAGAACGGTTGTTTTTACAACTATAGTGTAAATTAAAACAAACACTCCTCAGTAAGTGCTCAAAATTAAATCCAAGTCAATATGTCATAAAATATCTATCTTCCCAAAGCACGATTTAAGTAATATTCTCTGCCAGATTGTAAATTCAGCACTACCACACAAAATACATTACTCCATTAAGTAGATTTGAATAACAGAAAATGCCAGAACTATAGTCAGCCGGTTAAGGAGTATTGACAGAGAAAGGCACCGAGTTAACAGATCAGGTCAATGAGCTCGCAGTTTAAGGTCATCAACCTGAAACATTAACTTTGCTTTCTCCACAGGTGCTGCAAGTTTTCCATTTTTATATCAGAAATTCCGCCATCCAGTGTGGTAGCTTGGCCCCCTTTAGGGATGATTGTTCGCGGGTCACGTTACCCGCTTGGGGCCTATTGCGTGGGAGCACGTGAACCCTGACCAATGGGAATAAAACGTGTGGCCCTGGGAGCAGGGGCCTAGGGAAGAGCAATGACCTCTATGATATACCTCTGTGCCTGCACACAGTTTAACCTCATTTTTGTAACCTCATCACTCTCACTCACGTAGCCTCCTCAGTTGTACCACGGCTATTACAGTATTTGGCTTTGTTTTAAACATCTCAGTTCCAGTTGAAAGTAGATTTGGTGATATTCCTTACGAAGCACAAATCATTCATTTATTTTTTGGTTACTCCCCCTCTACTTTGGTCTTCCTGGTTTATGATTGAAAAAGCGCTCTTGCTGGCTCTGTGCGACAAAGGAGGAACGCCACATTTTAACCTCATACCATTATTGTAGTTACAGTTTGCAACCTTGAGGATCTCTCCCATGTTGATGAGTGCCTGCCACAGAGAACATTACAAATCAGTTCAGATGATCAGCCATTTCTTTTGTCATTTTTCTGTGTAAATTTACTCGGAACCTGAAAAAGATTTTCCTCAAACATCTTTTTAGATTGCAATCATTTAAATAGCTACAAGCTTTTCAAAGTGAAGATTAATTTATGTTACAGTCTTGGATTGGAAAATGTTTCAGAATTAAAGCACAGTCTGCATGCCCAAACCTGCAAATAACCTTCAAAGATTAGGTCATAGATCATAGTGATTCATAAAGTGCCCCCACATTACTGCATTGGCAATAGTCATCAAGTCTTAACTGTTGATCAACCACAAAAATCTCAGATTGTGTCAAACCTAGCTGGGTAGGTCCAGTGAAAAATAGCCAATTCTCTCAATCAGATTAGTTATAGAACATTACAGCGCAGTACAGGCCCTTTGGCCCTCGATGTTGCGCCGACCTGTGAAACCACTCTAAAGCCCATCTACACTATTCCCTTATCGTCCATATGTCTATGCAATGACCATTTGAATGCCCTGAGTGTTGGCGAGTCCACTACTGTTGCAGGCAGGGCATTCCACGCCCTTACCACTCTCTGAATAAAGAACCTACCTCTGACATCTGTCTTATATCTATCTCCCCTCAATTTAAAGCTATGTCCCCTCGTGCTAGACATCACCATCCGAGGAAAAAGGCTCTCACTGTCCACCCTATCCAATCCTCTGATCATCTTGTATGCCTCAATTAAGTCACCTCTTAACCTTCTCTCTAACGAAAACAGCCTCAAGTCCCTCAGCCTTTCCTCATAAGATCTTTCCTCAATACCAGCCAACATTCTGGTAAATCTCCTCTGCACCCTTTCCAACGCTTCCACATCCTTCCTATAATGCGGCGACCAGAACTGCACGCAATACTCCAAATGCGGCCGCACCAGAGTTTTGTACAGCTGCAACATGACCTCATGGCTCCGAAACTCAATCCCTCTACCATAAAAGCTAACACACCGTACGCCTTCTTTACAACCCTCTCAACCTGGGTGGCAACGTTCAGGGATCTATGTACATGGACACCAAGATCTCTCTGCTCATCCACACTGCCAAGAATCTTACCATTAGCCCAGTACTCTGTCTTCCTGTTATTCCTTGTAAAATGAATCACCTCACACTTTTCTGCATTAAACTCCATTTGCCACCTCTCAGCCCAGCGCTGCAGCTTATCTATGTCCTTCTGTAACTTGTAACATCCTTCCGCACTGTCCACAACTCCACCGACTTTAGTGTAATCTGCAAATTTACTCACCCATCCTTCTACGCCCTCCTCCATGTCATTTATAAAAATGACAAACAGCAGTGGCCCCAAAACAGATCCTTGTGGTACACCACTAGTAACTGGACACCAGTCTGAACATTTCCCATCAACCACCACCCTTTGTCTTCTTCCAGCTAGCCAATTTCTGATCCAAACTGCTAAATCACCCTGAATCCCATGCCTCTGTATTTTCTGCAGTAGCCTACCGTGGGGAACCTTATCAAATGCTTTACTGAAATCCATATACACCACATCAACTGCTTTACCCTCATCCACCTGTTTGGTCACCTTCTCAAAGAACGCAATAAGGTTTGTGAGGCACGACCTACCCTTCACAAAACCGTGTTGACTATCTCTAATCAAATTCATTTAGCACCTCTCCTATCTCCTCGGACTCCAAACACAACTTCCCACTACTGTCCTTGACTGGCCCTACTCTTACCCTCGTCATTTGTTTATTCCCGACATATCTATAGAAAGCTTATGTCAGATTTCAGAACAGTAAACCAGTGGTTTACAAAGAATAACCCACTTGTGTCCTAGTAAGGAGCTGGTTTAGCACAGGGCTAAGGAGCTGGCTTTTTCAGGGACCTATGTACATGGACCGAGATCTCTCTGCTCATCCACACTGCCAAGAATCTTACCATTAGCCCAGTACTCTGCCTTCCTGTTATTCCTTCCAAAATGAATCACCTCACACTTTTCTGCATTAAACTCCATTAAACTGCCTGCAGCACGGTTCAATTCCCGTACCAGCCTCCCCGAACAGGCGCCGGAATGTGGCGACTAGGGGCTTTTCACAGTAACTTCATTTGAAGCCTACTTGTGGCAATAAGCGATTTCATTTCATTTCAACAGAACTCACTTACATTTAGGAGCATCTGCGATCTATAGGAACATAGAAAATAGCAGGAGTAGGTCATTCTGCCCTTCAAACCTACTCCGCCATTTGATATGATCATGGCTGATCCACTCTCAACGTAATACTCCGCGTTCTCCTCATACCCCTTGACAACTTTAGAGTCTAGAAATCCAGTTCCTTCTTAAAGGCCTCCACAGCCTTCTGTGGTAGCGAATTCCACAGGTTCACTACCCTCAGAGAAGAGATTTCTCTTCATCTCAGTTCGGAGTGGCCAATCCCATACACTGAGACTGTGCCCCCTTGTTCTAGACCAGCCCCAGCCAGTGGAAAATAACATCCCTGCAACCAGCCTGTCCAGCCCTGTCAGAATTTTATATGTTTCAATCAGATCCCCTTTCATTCTTCTGAATTCCAGTGAATACAGGACTCAGGGACCTAATGTCACTCATACGACAATCCTCCCATCCCAAGAATCAATCTGGTGAAACCAAAGAGAAAATGCTGGAAAATCTCAGCAGGTCTGGCAGCATCTGTAGAGAGAGAACAGAGTTAACGTTTTGAGTCCAGATGACTCTCTGTCAAAGCTCTGACAAAGGGTCATCTGGACTTGAAACGTTAGCTCTTTTCTCTCCCTACGGATGCTGCCAAACCTGCTGAGATTTTCCAGCATTTTTTCTTTGGTTTCAGATTCCAGCATCCGCAGTAATTTGCTTTTATCAATCTGGTGAACCTTTGTTACACTTCCTCCATGTACAGCATCTACATCCTTTTTTCGATAATGTTACAATCCCAGTTGGTGCTTTAATTGGAGAGGAGATCCCAGAATGGAATCCTGGCCCAAAAGAGCATGAACTTTTATTTAGTTTTTTTTTAAACATAAAATGTGGAGGAACAGAGCCACAGGACCATTAATTAGTTTTAACAAGAAGGAAAATTAATTTATTAAACATGAAAAGTTGGATTATTACACAATACTACTTTACTCCCCCCGTGGCTTATTACAAATTGCATCTTAAATTACAATGGTCTCATTAACACAAAGTCCCTTTTAAGCACACAAGATGACTGTGGTCAAATACACTCTCCACTCTGAACTCCAAGTAAATGCCTGTGGATTTTGGATTTCTCCTCAGAACACCCACCTCCCAATGATGGTTGTTCAAACTCCACTCCCCAAAAAATATGCTATAAAATCTTCTCTCATAATTATGCTTTCCCTTAGCGATTTGCATTCCAAAATCCAATCCAGATTTTCCAAATGACAATGATGAAAAACCTTTTCCATGACGAGTGCTGATGATCTGGAATGCACTGCTTGGTGGATACAAACTCATTCTTGGCTTCAAAATGGCATCAGATAAATACATGAAGATGAAAAACACTGCAGGGATATAGGGAAAAAGGCAGGCGAGTGGAACTAACTGGACTGCATTTCGAAAGTAGACTATGGGCCGAATGGCCTCCGTTGCACTGTAAATTCTATGATTCTATGCTGCAGTATTCTACGATACACAAGGTACAGTATTAATTAGGCAAAAATTTGTTGTTAATGAAGCAAAGACATTACCTGCTTAGCTTCCTGTGTTGTTCCTCCAGTCACAAGCTGTCCAGTTGCAGGATCCAACCCTAGCTGCCCGGAAATGTACATGGTCCGATCCACCACCACTGCTTGGCTATAAAATCCATTTACAAAGTGATTGGTCATACAGCACACCAAAAAACAGTTCAGAAGGGTAAGGGAAGGCATTTGCAGGGCCCAAAATACAAGAATTCCCTCTGCTTCTTTAATCCATTTTTTGGTCGGCAGTCCTAATATCTCCTTATGTAGCTCAGCATCAAATTCTGTTTGATTAGACTTCTATGACAAACCTTAGGATGTTTTACTACATTAGAGGTGCTCCATGAATACCTCTTCCAACTTTAGAAAAAGACTCCAGATAGAGTCTTTTAAGGTCAATAGAGTTTTCCTTATGCCCTGATTCAATGCCTAACAATTAATGTTACTGGAGCATTATATGCTCATGAAGCTTTCATTGAATTGCATCTCTTAAAATTGTGCAGCTATACATCAGCAGCTCTCAGATTAGATCCATGGGCTTATCCTATCCACAATGATAGCCAGGGATGTTACATTCAGCAACATAAACATTGGCCCAGATTGAAGTTTACAGGCCTCCTGGAGAGCGCACTGTGTGGGATTTCATAGAATTTATAGATTTCATAGAATTTACAGTGCAGGAGGAGGCCATTCGGCCCATCGAGTCTGCACCGGCTCTTGGAAAGAGCACCCTACCCAAGCCCACACCCACCCTATCCCCATAACCCAGTAACCCTACCCAACACGAAGGGCAATTTTGGACACAAAGGACAATTTTGGCACTAAGGGCAATTTAGCTTGGTCAATCCACCTGCACATCTTTGGACTGTGGGAGAAAACCGGAGCACCCGGAGGAAACCCACGCACACACAGGCAGAACATGCAGACTCCGCACAGACAGTGACCAGGCCGGGAATCGAACCTGGGACCCTGGAGCTGTGAAGCAATTGTGCTAACCACTATGCTACCGTGCTGCCCAAGACCAGATTGGAGCAAGTCTCTTCTCCAAGGCTTGTAAATAAGTACAATAGCAAGAAAGTATCTTGGGTGAAGATAAGAAATAACAAGGGGAAGACGACACTGGTGGGAGTAATCTTTAGGCCCCCAAACAGTAGCTAGACTGTAGGACGGGGAATAAATCAGGAGATAATAAAGGCCTGTAAAAACAACAGCACCTTAATCACGGGTGACTTCAATCTTTATGTAGATTGGTAAATTCAAATTGGCAGAGGTAGCCAGGAGGAAAAATTCACAAGAGCGTATTTGGAACAGTTTTCTTGAACAATATTTTGGATCCAACCAGGATCTGGCTTTTTTGGATTTGGTAATGTGCAATGAGGCAGGTTTACTAAATTATGAGCAAAAGATCCCCTCAGAAGCAGTGACCATATCATGGTGGAATTTAGCATTGAGAGTGAGAAACTTGGGTCAGAAACAACTGTGTTACAATTAAATAACAGTAATTGTAAAGGAATGAGAGCAGAGTTGGCTGGAGTTGACTGGGAAAGGAGCTAAACAGGAAAGATGGTTGATCAGCAATGGCAGATGTTTCTGAAAATAGGTCATGACTCACGTCAAAGAAAAATCCCAGTGAGGAAGAATGATTCTAGGAAGGGGATAAATCAACTATGTTTAACCGAAAAGTTAAGGATAGTCTTAAACTGAAAGAAAAAAACATACAATGCAGCAAAGATTAGTGGTAAGCGAGAGGATTGGGCAAGTTTTAAAAACCAACAAAAGATGACAAAAAAAGAGGAAAATATAAACTATGAGGGTAAGCTAGCAAGTAATATAAAAAAAGACAGCAAGAGTTTTTTTAAATATATAGAAAGGAAGAGAGCCAAAGTGAACGTGGGTCTCTTGAAATGAAATGAAATGAAAATCGCTTATTGTCACAAGTAGGCGTCAAATGAAGTTACTGTGAAAAGCCCCTAGTCGCCACATTCCGGCGCCTGTTCGGGGAGGCTGTTACGGGAATGTGGCGACTAGGGGCTTTTCACAGTAACTTCATTTGAAGCCTACTTGTGACAATAAGCGATTTATTTCATTTCAAGGGACCCACGTTGACTTTGGCTCTCTTCCTTTCTATATATTTCAGGGCATGAAATTGGGGAAATAATAATGGGGAACAAGGAAATGGCAGAGGAGTTAAACAAGTACGTTGTATCAGTCTTCAGTGGAAGACACTAATAACATTCCAAAAATACTAAATAATCAATGGGCAGATGGAAAAAAAGGAGGAAATAAATACAATCACACCAGGAAAGAAGCATTAAGGAAACTAACAGGGCTAAAGGCCGATATGTTCCCTGGGCCTGATAGGTTGCATCCCAGGATATTAAAGGACGTAGCTACAGAGATAGTGGATGCACTGGTAGTAATCTTCCAAGAATCCTTAAATCCGGGGCAGCACAGTGGTTAGCACTGCTGCATCACAACGCCGAGGACCCGGGATAGATCCTGGCCCTGGGTCACTGTCCATGTGTAGTTTGCACATTCTCCCAGTGTCTGCATTGGTCTCACCCCCACAACCCAAAATGATGTGCAGGGTAAGTGAATTGGCCATACGAAATTGCCTTTTAATTGGAAAAAAGGAATTGGGTACTGTAAAAAAAATTTTTAATCCTTAAATTCTGAAAAAGTGCCAGAGGATTGGAAAATTGCCAATGTAACATCTTTATTCAAAAAGGGAGGGAGACAAAATACAAGTAACTAGTTAGCTTGACTTCAGAGATTGGGAAAATGTTGAGTCCATTATAAAGGATGTAATAGCAGAGCATTTAGAAATGCAGAGAATCAAGCAGTTGGCATGGATTCATGAAGAGGAAATCGTGCCTGACACATTTATTAGAATTTACGAGCAGGATAGATGAAGGGGAACAAGTAGATGTAATATCCTTGGATGCCCAAAAAGTGTTCGATAAGGTACCATACAAAAGGCTATTTAACAAGATAAAAGAGACCATGGGCGAAATTCTCCGTTATCGGCGGAAACTCCGCCGATCGGCGCAAAAAACGGCGCAAATCCCACTTGCGTCACGTCATAAAAATGGGCCGATAGTCTGCGGCCCGAAATGGGCTAGCAGCGACGTAACGGGATCCGCGCTTGCGCAGTGGTTCACGCCGTGCAGCGTCATACGCGCTGCACGGCGTGACGGCTCATAAGGCCGCGCAGCTCCCCCCCACCCGACCGGAACAGCCGACCGCAACACCCGACTTGATGGCTGGCCGTCGCTCAGCCCCGAGGTTCGAGTCACGCGATGTGGAGGCGCTCCTGGATGCGGTGGAGCAGAGGAGGGACGCCCTGTATCCCGGGCACGGCCGCAGAGTTGCCCCACGCCACAGCCGGCGTCTGTGGAGGGAGGTGGCAGAGGCCGTCACCGCTGTGGCCCTAACACCACGGACAGGCACCCAGTGCCACAAGAAGGTGAACGACCTCGTCAGAGCAGGCAGGGTGAGCGTCCCCCATACCCCCCATATCCCCTCTCCCCCAAATCCCCCCCTCCCCCATATCAACCTCCCCCATATCCCCCCCTCCCCCATATCCCCCCCTCCCCCATATCCCCCCCTCCCCATATTCCCCATATTCCCCCCTCCCCATATCCCCCCCTCCCCCATATCCCCCCTCCCCCATATCCCCCATATTCCCCCCTCCCCCATATTCCCCCCTCCCCCATATCCCCCCTCCCCCATATTCCCCCCTCCCCCATATTCCCCCCTCCCCCATATTCCCCCCTCCCCCATATCCCCCCTGCCCCATATTCCCTATATCCCCCCTCCCCATATCCCCCCTCCCATATATCCCCCTCCCCCATATTCCCCCTCCACCATATCCCCCATAATACCCCCTCCCCCATATCCCCCCTCCCCCATATCCCCCATATCCCCCCTCCCCATATCCCCCCCTCCCCCATATCCCCCCTCCCCCATATCCCCCCTCCCCCATATTCCCCCCTCCCCCATATTCCCCCCTCCCCCATATCCCCCATATTCCCCCCCTCCCCCATATCCCCCCTGCCCCATATTCCCTATATCCCCCCTCCCCATATCCCCCCTCCCTTATATCCCCCCTCCCCCATATCCCCCCTCCCCCATATCCCCCCTCCACCATATCCCCCATAATACCCCCTCCCCCATATCCCCCCTCCCCCATATCCCCCCTCCCCCATATCCCCCCCCTCCCCCATATCCCCCATATCCCCAAGTGAATCCAGCCCTAACCTTAACCTCTGCAATGCACGCGCAACCGATGGCGTGCATTCATATACCTGCCTAACACTGTTGCCTTTTACCCCTGCCACCCCCCCCCCCCCCCCAGGAGAAGCGCGCACACAACAATAGGGAGCATGTGAGGACTGGAGGAGGGCCCGCTGATGAGAGGCCACTGACCGTACACGAGGAAAGGGCCCTGGAACTGGCTGGCGGACCTGAGGACCGGGAGGTTGCTGATGCAGAGGTCGGGGCCCCACGAGCAAGTGAGCCACCAACAGCCCGTCCCCATATCCCCCCTCCCCTATATCCCCCTCTCCCGTATCACCTGATCACTGCCTGATGTCTAACCATGCATGCTTCATTGTGTATCGCAGGACCAAACGTCCAGGCACCCATCCCCGCAGATGCAGACCGCCCGCAGAATGCCCCTCGGAGACCACGGGAGACGGAGAGACCCGCACCCTCCAGCATGCGACGCCCGCAGGATGCCCCTCGGAGACCACGGGAGACGGAGAGACCCGAACCCTCCAGCATGCGACGCCCGCAGGATGCCCCTCGGAGACCACGGGAGACGGAGAGACCCGAACCCTCCAGCATGCGACGCCCGCAGGATGTCCCTCGGAGACCACGGGAGACGGAGAGACCCGAACCCTCCAGCATGCGACGCCCGCAGGATGCCCCTCGGAGACCACGGGAGTCGGAGAGACCTGGAGCAACAGGGAGACGACACCCCCGTCACGTGCGGGAGCGACCACCCAGCGATGAGGGGGGCAGCCACAGGCCCCCGTCACATCCGAGCCAGGACACCACTACCCGGGACACCACTACCCGGGACACCCCTACCCGGGACACCCCTACCCGGGACACCCCTACCCGGGACACCCCTACCCGGGACACCCCTACCCGGGACACCCCTACCCGGGACAGCACTACCCGGGACAGCACTACCCGGGACAGCACTACCCGGGACAGCACTACCCGGGACAGCACTACCCGGGACAGCACTACCCGGGACAGCACTACCCGGGACAGCACTACCCGGGACAGCACTACCCGGGACAGCACTACCCGGGACAGCACTACCCGGGACAGCACTACCCGGGACAGCACTACCCGGGACAGCACTACCCGGGACAGCACTACCCGGGACAGCACTACCCGGGACAGCACTACCCGGGACAGCACTACCCGGGACAGCACTACCCGGGACAGCACTACCCGGGACAGCACTACCCGGGACAGCACTACCCGGGACAGCACTACCCGGGACAGCACTACCCGGGACAGCACTACCCGGGACAGCACTACCCGGGACAGCACTACCCGGGACAGCACTACCCGGGACAGCACTACCCGGGACAGCACTACCCGGGACAGCACTACCCGGGAAGATGAAATACCGGACAGTGACTCAGAGTGGATGGGTGGAGACGAACCCCCACCCCAAAGTGCCATGGACTCAGAGTGGGACGAAGAGCACGACACAACGCCACTGCTGTCACCAACACCCTCCACCATCGCAGAAACACTCACCACGGTTGGGCACTTTAGTGATGAGGCGTCTGGTACACTCACTGGTGCGCACAACACAGCCGTCCCGGTACAGCAGGTGGAGGTAGGAGCAGCAGAGGGACCGGGCGGTCGGAGGGCAGCCCAGGCCAAGCGAACATCTGCCGCCCAGATGGATCCCGGGTTCCTGCAGTTACCACACCCACACATAGATCCGATGCAACCACCGACACGGAGACGAGCGAATAGGGTGACGGGTGGCTTGCGGCGGCTGCGGTCGCAGGTGGAGGAGTCCACCCGCGTCCAGGAGCTGGGAGTGGTCCCGGTCATGCGTGCCACCCAGGCTGACACCGCACGGGTGGCGTCCGCGGTGGAGGCAATGGGTGCGACGGTGTCAGACATGGGGAACGGTTTGCGAGGCCTGGGGCCTTCCGTGCAGGCGGCGTCTGTGGCCCAGGAAATGGCTGCCCTCTCACAGGAGGCCATGAGCCAGTGCCAGCGCCAGATGGCAGAGGCGCTCAACGCCATAGCCCAGTCTCAGCAGGCCATGGCCCAGTCTCAGCAGGCCATGGCCCAGTCTCTGCAGACCATGGCCCAGTCTCTGCAGGCCATGGCCCAGTCTCTGCAGGCCATGGCCCAGTCTCTGCAGGCCATGGCCCAGTCTCTGCAGGCCATGGCCCAGTCTCTGCAGGCCATGGCCCAGTCTCTGCAGGCCATGGCCCAGTCTCTGCAGGCCATGGCCCAGTCTCTGCAGGCCATGGCCCAGTCTCTGCAGGCCATGGCCCAGTCTCTGCAGGCCATGGCCCAGTCTCTGCAGGCCATGGCCCAGTCTCTGCAGGCCATGGCCCAGTCTCAGCAGGCCATCGCTGAGGGCATCGGCGCCAGTGGCCATGTGCGAGCTGGCGTCGCACTGTCGCAGACAGGGTTCGACAACCCCCTGGGC
Source organism: Scyliorhinus torazame (assembly GCF_047496885.1). Taxonomy (NCBI): domain Eukaryota; kingdom Metazoa; phylum Chordata; class Chondrichthyes; order Carcharhiniformes; family Scyliorhinidae; genus Scyliorhinus; species Scyliorhinus torazame. Next base: position 238,802,865 of record NC_092717.1, on the reverse strand, counting down.
TCCATGGCTGCAAACCTGCAGACCCCTGTCGATACCAGCACGGGCCTCCAGGACTGGCAGCGCCAGATGTCGGGGGCGCGTCGGATGGCCAGTCCGTTCGCATCCCCCACCCATGTAGAGGCCTGGGGGCCATCGGGCACCCCGAGGGAGGAGGAGGTGGTGTGGTCCGTCCCGGCTCCCTCTGTAGGGGAGGTCCCGGTACACCGCGACACCTCGGACTCCCCCCCCTTCCGTCCCAGGTGCATCGGGTGGGCAACGGGCAGGACAGGCTGGCAGCTCGCCATCCCAGTCGCCCGGGCCGCAGCCTGGCCCATCTAGGCCAGGACGCCCCAGGAAACGGCCGCCAAAGGGATCCAGTGTCAGAGGGCAGGAATCACAGGAGTCCACCTCCAGTTCTGCTGTACCGTCTGGGGAACCACGGAGACGTAGTCAAAGGGCCCGTAAGGCCAAACAATTAGACACTGAGTAAGTTGGCACGGGTGCAGGGCACAGATGAGTTTTAGGCGCTAGGGCACGTGCATGAACTCCTTTGGTTATTAAAGTCAATGTTACACCTACCGAAGCTGCCTTTGTGCTCTGTCCAAAGTGTGCGGGGGTGTCATGAACGTTGAGCGCAAGTGTGTGTGTGAGGGGTGGTCTTACCTCAGCCCCAGGTGAGTCTGCCCCCTTCCCCCTGGGCCGCCATCAACATCCCCCGGGCAGAGGACGGGACCGTGCGCTGCAGTGTCACAGCCGCATGCAGGGATGGTCCGGGTGGATGGTGGTACTGTGGCCATGGGTCAGACATAGTCCAACGATGTAGAGCCAGGAGCTCATCGGAGGCGGGTTGTCATCATTCTCCATGGCCTGCGATAGACACGCGTCCACCCGCAACTGGGTGAGCCCGGCCCGTTGTGCCGCCGGTGGATCGGCAATTGGGAGTGGGGGGGTGGTGTGCATGCGGGTGGGGTGTGTGGGGTTGGGGAGGGGGGTGAGGGTGCTGGGTGGGTGGATGGGTGGGGGGTGTGGGTGGTCGGCTGTTGTCATGGTGTGCGGTCTGTGGCCATACTACCCGATTCCCACGCCCATCTAGTCAGTGAAGCGGGCGTCTATCAGTCTGTCCCGTGCCCGCTGGGCCAGCCGGTAACGGTGGACAGCCACCCGTCTGTGTCTACCCCGTCTGCCCTGACCATTGCCCCCATCCCCCTCATCTGGGGAGGACTGGGCCTCTTCCTGCTGCTCCTCCACTCCGCCCTCCCTTGCCTGCGGCACATCGCCCCTCTGCTGGGCTATGTTGTGCAGGACGCAGCACACCACAATGATGCGGCCGACCCTATCTGACCGATACTGGAGGGCGCCCCCAGAGAGGTCCAGGCACCTGAAACGCATCTTCAGCACGCCAAAGCACCTCTCGATCACTCCCCTTGTCGCTACATGGGCATCATTGTAGCGGTTCTCCGCCTCATTGCGTGGCCTCCGTATAGGCGTCATCAGCCACGATCGCAATGGGTAGCCCCTGTCGCCCAGCAACCAGCCCGTCAGCCGGGGATGGCGTCCCTCGTACATGCCGGGGATGGATGACCGCGACAACACGAATGAGTCGTGTACACTGCCTGGGTGACGGGCGCAGACGTGCAGGATCATCATGCGGTGGTCGCAGACCACCTGTACGTTCATCGAATAGGTCCCCTTCCTATTAGTGAACACGGCCCTGTTATCTGCAGGTGGACGCACGGCGACGTGCATCCCATCGATCGCGCCCTGGACCATGGGGAACCCGGCAACGGCAGAGAAGCCCACGGCCCGGGCATCTTGGCTGGCCCGGTCCACGGGGAAGCGGATGTAGCGGTGCGCTATGGCATAAAGGGCATCTGTCACTGCCCGGATGCACCGATGCACCGATGTCTGCGATATGCCGGACAGGTCCCCACTCGGTGCCTGGAATGACCCCGTTGCATAAAAGTTCAGGGCCACCGTAACCTTGACGGACACGGGGAGAGGGTGTCCCCCGCCAGTGCCACGCGGTGACAGGTGTGCCAGCAGGTGGCAGATGTGTGCCACGGTTTCCCGGCTCATCCGGAGTCTCCTCCTGCATTCCCGGTCCGTGAGGTCCTGGTATGACTGCCGGGGCCGGTACACACGGGGCGCCCTCGGGTGCCTCCGTTGCAGTGGGGCCGCGACGTCCTCCTCCCCCTCCTCGTCCTGTCGGTCAGGTGTCCCTCCAGCCTGGGCGGCTGCCGCCTGCCCCTCTGCGGCAGCCTGCGCCGCCTCTCTGGCACGCTCCTCCTCCTCCTCCTCATCCAGGGCAACATAGACATGAGCGGCTGCCACCACGGCGGCCAACATCGCTGGATGGTCTGAAAACATGACGGCCTGGTGGGGGGGGGGGAGGGGAACGACGACATGTCATCATTGCCCATATCCCCTCCTCCCCCCAGCCAGGTGGCATGGACCGCATGGGTCCAACTGTTGGAGGCTGGCACCTGGCCAGGTGGACCAACTCATTTGCCCTCCCATCACCCACCCCGGCACGGACCCCCCCCCCCCAACCTCCACCCCGGCACGGACCCCCCCCCAACCTCCACCCCGGCACGGACCCCCTCCCCAACCCCCAACCTCCACCCCGGCACGGACCCCCCCCCAACCTCCACCCCAGCACGGACCCCCCCCAACCTCCACCCCGGCACGGACCCCCTCCCCAACCTCCACCCCAGCACGGACCCCCCCCCAACCTCCACCGCGGCACGGACCCCCTCCCCAACCTCCACCCCAGCACGGACCCCCCCCCAACCTCCACCCCGGCACGGACCCCCCCCCAACCTCCACCCCGGCAAGGACCCCCTCCCCAACCCCCAACCTCCACCCCGGCACGGACCCCCCCCCAACCTCCACCCCAGCACGGACCCCCCCCCCCCAACCTCCACCCCGGCACGGACCCCCCTCCACAACCCCCAACCTCCACCCCGGCACGGACCCCCTCCCCAACCTCCACCCCGGCACGGACCCCCTCCCCAACCTCCACCCCGGCACGGACCCCCTCCCCAACCTCCACCCCGGCACGGACCCCCTCCCCAACCTCCACCCCGGCACGGACCCCCACCCCAACCTCCACCCCGGCACGGACCCCCTCCCCAACCCCCAACCTCCACCCCAGCACGGACCCCCCCCAACCTCCACCCCAGCACGGACCCCCCCCCAACCTCCACCCCGGCACGGACCCCCTCCCCAACCCCCAACCTCCACCCCGGCACGGACCCCCTCCCCAACCCCCAACCTCCACCCCAGCACGGACCCCCTCCCCAACCCCCAACCTCCACCCCAGCACGGACCCCCCCTCCCCAACCTCCACCCCGGCACGGACCCCCTCCCCAACCCCCAACCTCCACCCCAGCACGGACCCCCCCCCCCCAACCTCCACCGCGGCACGGACCCCCTCCACAACCCCCAACCTCCACCCCGGCACGGACCCCCTCCCGGCACTCCCCCGGAGCCCAGCCTACTCTAACCACCCCCCCCCGCCGCACACACACACAAGCCGAGACACACCTCTCCTCAGGCAATCAGTCTGCGGCCACGCCATTTCCTGCCCAGAGCCAACCCCCCAGGCCGTCACTCACCTCCTCGCTGGTCGGCGTGAGCCTGGAGCACCGGGTCACGCCGATGAAAAGGAGGTTTGATTCACGTCGACGTGAACGGTCATCACGTCGACGGGACTTCGGCCCATCCGGAAGGGAGAATATCGGCAGGCCGAAAATCGGCTGCCTTGCGCAGACCCGTGACATTCTCCGCGGCAGCGGCGCCATTAACGCCCCGCCGACTTTTCTCCCTTCGGAGACTTCGGCGGGGGCGGGGGCGGGATTCACGGCGGCCAACGGCCATTCTCCGACCCGGCGGGGGGTCGGAGAATGACGCCCCATGTTGTTGGGGTGAGTATATTAGGACGGGTAGCTGGGAATGTAAGTGGTGAAAATGGAGCAAAAGGCAGGGTCTACAGAGGGATATAGACAGGTTGAGTAGGCAAAAACTTGGCAGGTGGAATGTAATATAGGAAAATGTGAAGTTATGCACTGTTAAGAATAAAGGAGCTGAATATTATTTAAATGGGGAAAGACTGCAGCACAGAGGGATTGAGGGGATCTGATTCATAAATCACAAAAAGCTAGAATGCAAGTTCAGCAGTTAATAGGAAAGGAAAATGGAAGTTGACCTTTAGGAAATGGAATATGAAAATAGGTACGCCTTGCTAAAACTATACAAGACATTAATTAGCCCACCCCTGGAATACTGTGAACAGTTTTGGTTCCTTTATCAAAGGAAAGATGTACTGGAATTGGAGGAAGTCCAGAGGTTCACGAGGTTGATCCCGGGTGTGGAGGGATTTTCTTCTGAGGAGAGGTTGAGTAGGTTGGGCCTGTACTCATTGGAGTTTAGAAGAATGAGAGGCAACCTTATTGAGACATATAGGATTCATTCTCAGGGGGATTGACAGGGTAGATGCTGAGAGAATGTTTCCCCTTGTGGGAGAGTTTAGGACCAGAGGGCAAAATCTCAGAGTAAGGGGGTCACCCACTTAAAACAGAGATGAGGAGGAATTTCTTCTCTCAGAGGGTAGTGAATCTGTGGAAATCTTTACCGCAGAGAGCTGTAGAGGCTGGGGTCATAGTATGGTCAAGGCTGAGACAGACATTTAAATTCAGCTAGATATGTAATCAGTAAGGGAATCAAGGGTTATGGGGATCGTAGAATTCCTATACTGCAGAAGGAGGCCATTCGGCCCATTGAGTCTGCACTGACCCTCCGAAAGAGCACCTTCCTAGGCCCACTCCCCTGCTCTATCCCCATAACCCCACCTAACCCTTTGGACACTAAGCGACATTTAGCATGGCTAATCCACCTAACCTGCAGATCTTTGGACTGTGGAAGGAAACCAGGGCACAGGAGGAATATCACACAGACACGAGGAGAGTCACCCAAGGTGGGAATCAGGCCTGGGTCCCTGGTGGTGTGAAGCGGCAGTGCTACCTCTGTGCCAAGCATAAGGCAGGAAAGTGGAGCTGAGGATATCAGATCAAACATGACTGCTTTGAATGGCAGAGCAGATGGGTCAAATGACCTACGTCTGCTCCTACATCTTATGGTAAAAGCTCTGTGGTCAACTGTCAGTGAGTGAGGTGAACTGTTAGCACCCCTCTTCCCTGATTACTGCAAAATCCAAGCAAACATAGCGCAGGGATGAAGGACTACTGTGGTAAGATGAATATGGAATTAAACTCCAGAGATGGGGTGGGTGGATGAGACTGGGGAGGCAGAAGAGAAAACTATTTGGAGAACAGTAGAATAATGAAAGAAAGTGATGCATCTGCAAACTGCACTAATTTATTCCTAACAATCACATGGCATTGGCATGTTAAACACCTATTAATAGTTAACAATAAATACAAGATAGGTCAAGAAATGATCTAACATTGCAAAGTCTGTATTGTGCAGATTGCACAATTAAGAGTTATAAACACATTTTCACTGCAATAAATAACCCCACAGCTAAACTTCTTGCAACCAGTGGTGGGGGAAGAGGACCAGGGGCGTCATTCTCCGCCGGCGGGAGTCTCCGTTTTGCCGGCGCCCGGGGGTTTCCCGACGGCGTGGGGCTGCCCCGCAATGGGAAACCCCATTGACCAGCCGGTGTTACGGAGACTCCCGCCGGCGTTACGGAGACTCCAGCCGGCCGGTCGGCGCAGAAATGTGGCGGGGCGGGTAGGAGAATTTCGCCCCAGAAGTCAATCTTTACTCAGTTTTAGATTTACTCACAAAGTGAGACATTACAAATATATACAGTGAACCACATAAGGGGATTTAGGGCCTGGTAAACAAAAGCTTGGTCAAAAAGGTAGGTTTTAAAAAGAGGAGAGGGAGGTAGAGAAGTGGAGATGTTTAGGGATAGAATTCCAGAACTTAAGGCCTAGGGCAAGAGGCAATGGTAAAATAGGGGTAATGTCACTGGATTAACAAACCAGGAGAATGCTCTGGAAGATACAAGTTCAAATCGCACCAGGGCAGCTGAATTAATTAATAAATCTTTTGTTAAGTTTTTCCAATCACGGGGCAATTTAGCGTGGCCAATCTAATCCATCGACCCTGCACATCTTTGGGTTGCGGGAGTGAGACCCACGTAGGGGGAGAATGCATTCATTAATAAATCTTGAATAAAAGGCTAGTCTCTTTAATAATGATTTTGAAACTACCAGATTGCTATGAAACAGACAGCAAGAGGTATAAAATTCACTTGTGATTCTGCCCCTGAAAAATCAGACAGGTTCAGACCATGTGAACAATGCAAATGTTAACAACCAACATTCACACACACACAGCAACTGCTGTTCATACTGACACAGACCAAAAACATCTTAACGCTATTAATATCCAGAACAGGTTATCAGTTTTTAAAACTATTAATGTTCCAAATCCTGCTGCCAATTTTCCTTGGCTGTTGTTGACTAACAGGTGGTAGTGGGTGTGGAATTATTAGAAAACTAGGACACAAGCCCTCGATGAGTCGCAAAACGTTGGTTTACAGGTGCAACAGGTGATTAAGAAGGCGAATGGAATTTTGTCCTTCATTACTAGAGGGATGGAGTTTAAGACTAGAGAGGTTATGCTGCAATTGTATAAGGTGTTAGTGAGGCCACACCTGGAGTATTGTGTTCAGTTTTGGTCTCCTTACTTGAGAAAGGACATATTGGCACTGGAGGGTATGCAGAGGAGATTCACTCGGTTAATCCCAGAGCTGAAGGGGTTGGATTACGAGGAGAGATTGAGTAGACTGAGACTGTACTTGTTGGAATTTAGAAGGATGAGGGGGATCTTATAGAAACATGTAAAATTATGAAGGGAATAGATAGGAGAGATGCGGGGAGGTTGTTTCCACTGGCGGGTGAAAGCAGAACTAGGGGGCATAGCCTCAAAATAAGGGGAAGTAGATTTAGGACAGAGTTTGGGAGGAACTTCTTCACCCAAAGGGTTGTGAATCTATGGAATTCCTTGCCCAGTGAAGCAGTAGAGGCTCCTTCATTAAATGTTTTTAAGATAAAGGTAGATAGTTTTTTGAAGAATAAAGGGATTAAGGGTTATGGTGTTCGGGCCGGAAAGTGGAGCTGAGTCCACAAAAGATCAGCCATGATCTCATTGAATGGTGGAGCAGGCTCGATGGATCAGATGGCCTACTCCTGCTCCGAGTTCTTATGTTACAGGGAGGTAGTGGTAATATCACTGGACTAGTAATCCAGAGGGGTGACTATCGATCTGAGGACGAGAGTTCAAATCCCACCTTGCTCGTGGAACTTAAATTCAGTTAAACAATCTGGAACTGAAATAAGTCTCAGAAATGATGACCACGAAACTACCATTGAATAAAAAGTATTTGATTCACTAATGTCCTTGAGAGAAGGAAATCTGCCTTTTTACCTAGTCTGGGCTATAAGTGACTCCAGACCCACAACAATGTGGTTGACTCCGCTGTCTCCAGAGAGAAGCCCCAAGAATCAGCAACCATTGTGGACCGGGACCCTTCATCTGTAATCCACCCTCTAAACACAACGATTGTTATGACTGACTTTACTTGTTGCAAGGTCAAGATTTTTAATTTTAAAAAATTTGTACACTTGTGTATTTTTTTTTGTATTCGTGGGTAGTTTGATATATTTATATATTTTAAACTTTTACCCGAATGAATTTTAGCCGTAAATTAAATTCTTTAATTGTTAATTTAAGATTGGCTTATTTCTTGAATCTTTCTTGAACCAAGATATGCACAGCTAAATACATAAATCCAAACTCTGTCCCACTTTAGTTTGTTCTAAATAAAAGAGAGAAGTCAGTTCACCCCTGTTAAACCAATCTTAACAATATAAAGTAAATCTGACCATCAGTGTACACTCAAAAAACAAAGTGCCCTATTTGAACAATAGTCCAACACACACTCAGTTCTGCCGTTCTCTGGTACCTGTTAATTCCAAGTCTGACTGGAGCTTTGGGAGTATAGGTACAAACTCTCCTTGTAGCCATTGTCGATATCATCCTCACTCCCAGGATCAGATTAATATTAAAGCTAAGTGACCTTTGGAATACATTGTCAGAATTTTATGGCTGTCATAAACACTTCTCGTCCATACTTTGGATTTTGTGACTCTTTAATCAAGACCAAGATTAGTTTGCAGAAAATGTTCTGATTCCAGTTGACGTTACAACTGGATGAGGAGATCCCAGAATGGAACCCTGGCTCAAGAGACTGTATAACTTTTTAAAAAGAAGTTGGAGGAACAGTCACAGGATTTAACAAGAAAAAACATTTAATAAAGATGAAAAAATTAGACTATGATACAATACAACTTTATTGTACCCCTTAGCTTAACAATTACACACAAGTTTCAGAATTAACACAGATTACAAAGCACATCTTAATCTATAGTGGTCTGATTAACACAAAGTTCCCTTTTAAGCACACAAGATGACTGTGGGCAAGTACACTCTGAACTCAAGTGAATGCTTGTGGATGTCCCCACAGAATTCCCCAGATGATTGTCACATGAGAGTTTCCAAACTCCACTCCCAAAAAGACAACTTTAAAATCTTTGCTCGTAATAATGTATTTCCTTAGCGGTTTGCATTCCAAAATGCAGACCAGGTTTTCCAAAGGACACTTTTAAACAAAACTTCTGCTCCACTTTTAACAGTGCATCCAGTCCAGGATTTTACACTAACCCCGTTAGAAATTGCCTCGACTGCTGTGCAAACTGCTCACGATTGCTTTAACTCTCAATTTGTAGATCGTATTAAAATGGCATCAGACATTTAGAACAAAGAAAAGTACAGCACAGGAACAGGCCCTTCGGCCCTCCAAGCCTGTGCCGACCATGCTGCCCGACTAAACTACAATCTTCTACACTTCCTGGGTCCATATCCCTCTATTCCCATCCTATTCATGTATTTGTCAAGATGCCCTTAAATGTCACTATCGTCCCTGCTTCCATCACCTCCTCCGGTAGCGAGTTCCAGGCACACACAGCCCTCTGTGTAAAAAACTTGCCTCTTACATTTACTCTAAATCTTGCCCCTCGCACCTTAAACCTATGCCCCCTAGTAATTGACCCCTCTACCCTGGGGAAAAGCATCTGACTATCCACTCTGTCTATGCCCCTCATAATTTTGTAGACCTCTATCAGGTCGCCCCTCAACCTCCGTCGTTCCAAAGAGAACAAACCAAGTTTATTCAACCGCTCCTCATAGCTAATGCCCTCCATACCAGGCAACATCCTGGTAAATCTCATCTGCACCCTCTCTAAAGCTCCCACATCCTTCTGGTAGTGTGGCGACCAGAATTGAACACTATACTCCAAGTGTGGCCTAACTAAGGTTCTATACAACTGCAACCTGACCTGCCAATTCTTATACTCAATGCCCCGGCCAATGAAGGCAAGCATGACATATGCCTGTATACTGTATATTCCCTACCTGCATTTGTGACCTTCCAAAATGCATTACCTCACATGTGTCTGGATTAAACTCCATCTGCCATCTCTCCGCCCAAGTCTCCAAACTATCTAAATCCTGCTGTATCCTCTGACAGTCCTCATCGCTATCTGCAATTCCACCAACCTTTGTGTCATCTGCAAACTTACTAATCAGACCAGTTACATTTTCCTCCAAATCATTTATATATACTGCAAAGGTCCCAGCACTGATCCCTGCGGAACACCACTGGTCACAGCCCTCCAATTAGAAAAGCATCCTTCCATTGCTACTCTCTGCCTTCTATGACCTAGCCAGTTCTGTGTCCACCTTGCCAGCTCACCCCTGATCCCGTGTGACTTCACCTTTTGTACTAGTCTACCATGAGGGACCTTGTCAAAGGCCTTACTGAAGTCCATATAGACAACATCCACTGCCCTACCTGCATCAATCATCTTTGTGACCTCCTCGAAAAACTCTATCAAGTTAGTGAGACACGACCTCCCCTTCACAAAACCATGCTGCCTCTCACTAATACGTCCATTTGCTTCCAAATGGGAGTAATGTTAAATAAGGACTCGGCTAGCCTATTTATTCTTCATGCTGTAGCCCTCTCTTGGAAGCACCATATAAACACAACTGGAACTTAACCAATCCCCATCCTTACAAACACCTTTGTCCAGCATGAATCTAACCGTATCCAACATGAATCTAACTGTAGGTTTTACCCTTCCAGGCACAGACATGTTAAATCAAACCTACGTAAAACTATATCTTGTTTTCCAATACAAATAAAATGCATCTTCATTTTGTTAACGGAACTGCTTCAGCTTTACCTTTTCTCTGCTCACGTTTCTTCAATCTGATTGGTTGAGATACACAGTGGCTTCCTTGGCTTACTGTCGAGACACTGTCTTATCTAACTACTACAAAACACAAATATAAAACGCTCAGCAAGTCTGTGGGGAAATGTAATGGATGGGAAACACTGTTCATTCACATCTATCCATAAAAACCTGGGCTACAGTCTCCATCTATCCAAATATGAAAAAGACACCACACGTATCCAAGCTGACAGAAGTCAAGCACAGATTTGCCGGAGTGTGTAAGTAGGAAAAAGGTTATCTGGTCATCGTTTCAATGCTGTTTGTGGGGCTTTGTTGAGCAGAAAGTGGCTGCCGTGACTCCTGCTTTAAGCAGTGACATAAAAAAATACTGTATTTCCTGTAGGAAGTTTTGGGACTTTCTCTGGTCATCAAAGGCTGCAAACTATACATTGGAAAAGTAATGCATTGATGGCGAAGGACTTTAGGATGTGCAAACGACTTCTAATGCATAATACTACGTAATATAATTAAACTTGAATGGCCTGTTCAATGAAGGGGGGGGGGGGGGGGGGGGCTATGTTCGTCCACAGGTTGCTCAAATACAAGTAAAATACTACAGCTGTTGGGAGATTTGAAATAAAAACAAAAAGTGCTGGAAAAACTCAGCAGAACTCAGCAGATTGTGGGCAGCACGGTAGCAGTGGGCAGCACGGTAGCATTGTGGATAGCACAATTGCTTCACAGCTCCAGGGTCCCAGGTTCGATTCTGGCTTGGGTCACTGTCTGTGCGGAGTCTGCCCATCCTCCCCGTGTGTGCGTGGGTTTCCTTCGGGTGCTCCGGTTTCCTCCCACAGTCCAAAGATGTGCAGGTTAGGTGGATTGGCCATGATAAATTGCCCTTAGTGTCCAAAATTGCCCTTAGTGTTGGGTGGGGTTACTGGGTTATGGGGATAGGGTGGAGGTGTGGACCTTGGGCCGGGTGCTCTTTCCAAGAGCCGGTGCAGACTCGATGGGCTGAATGGCCTCCTTCTGCACTGTAAATTATATGATCTATGATCTGGCAGCATTTGTGGAGAGGGAAACAGCTAACATTTCGAGTCCAATATGACGCTTCTTCGGAAATCCATCGGACTTTGTACTTTACATTTGGGCTACTTGTTTCAAAGCAAGAATGTACATTTATATAGAATCTTTCACGACCTCCAGAGCACTTTACAGCCAATTAAGTACTTCTGGCGTGTTGACCTTTAGTTTAAATGAAACTATTTTACAAGAACACAGCCGTTCCAATATGCTGATATGAATTGCCAACCTATAGTATTGTTTAAAAGCTATCTAATCCCGCTCCACCTCCTTATCAAACGTTACTGAGCAGGGTTTACCTATAGGGACCGATTGCACCCGGTGCCTTGGTGGTACTGACGATCCTCCTCACCAACGCTGCCATTCTCTCCGGGCAAGATTCCAAACAGGGCAGCCACGTGACCCTCCAGACCTACCAGTCACTACCGCGCATGCGGGCGCCAGGGCCGCACAGCAGCCCGGGAATTGTAGTTCCAGCTGGACCCATCTCCCACGATCCCCCTGAACTAAACCCCGCCCCTGCCGCGCAGCCGCACTGCCTGCCGGTCGTCAGAAGGTGGAGGCGCAGCGGCTCACGTGGTTGACGGTTGGTCTGAGTCGACCAGGTTGGCCCGCCTGACTGCAGCGTCCGTTCTCTGAACCGAGAACTTGCCGTCGGTAGGTATTTGTTCGCAATGTGACCGGATGCGGCAGATCATTTGGGGTATTTTCCTGGCCAAATACGGTTTTGATGCTTGCGGCAGCATCGGCCGGCGGGCGGGGTTATTACATCCGTTCTCCGCGTGGTCCTGCCGCACCGGTTTCGAGCATGCGCAGTTCAGCCACAGCTGTCTCGCGCCGTGATGTCTGTCTGCAGTCACGTGATCCTCACCTGATGCCCTGTTTGGGCAGTGCCTGATTCGCCAACGATGGAGGTGCTCAATTGGGACTCAAATATGGGAACTTAAACTTTTTTTGTTACTTTTTTCATGAGACGTGTTGGACCAGCATATGTTGCCCATCCCTAATTGCCCCTTGAGAAGGTGGTGGTGAGCTGCTACCTTGAACGGCTGCAGTCCCTGTGGTGTAGGTACACCCACGGTGCCATTAGGGAGGGAGTTCCAAGGTTTTGACCCAGCAGTACGGAAGGAACGGCAATATATTTAAATGGTGTGTGGCTTGGAGAGGAACTTCCAAGGTGGTGATGTTACTATATATCGTAAGAAACTACGAGGTCTGAAAATTGATAAATCCCCGGGCCCAGATGGGCTACATCCTAGAGTTCTAAAGGAGATAGCTGAAGAAATAGTGGAGGCGTTATGATCTTTCAAAAGTCACTGGAGTCAGGGAAAGTCCCAGAGGATTGGAAAATCGCTGTTGTGACCCCCCTGTTCAAGAAGGGAACAAGGAAAAAGATGGAAAATTATAGGCCAATTAGCCTAACCTCGGTTGTTGGCAAGATTCTAGAATCCATTGTTAAGGATGAGATTTCTAAATTTTTGGAAGTGCAGGGTCGGATTAGGACAAGTCAGCATGGATTTAGTAAGGGGAGGTCGTGCCTGACAAACCTGTTAGAGTTCTTTGAAGAGATAACAAATAGGTTAGACCAAGGAGAGCCAATGGATGTTATCTATCTTGACTTCCAAAAGGCCTTTGATAAGGTGCCTCACGGGAGACTGCTGAGTAAAATAAGGGCCCATGGTATTCGAGGCAAGGTACTAACATGGATTGACGATTGGCTGTCAGGCAGAAGGCAGAGAGTTGGGATAAAAGGTTCTTTTTCGGAATGGCAACTGGTGACGAGTGGTGTCCCGCAGGGTTCAGTGTTGGGGCCACAGCTGTTCTCTTTATATATTAACGATCTAAATGACGGGACTGGGGGCATTCTGGCTAAGTTTGCCGATGATACAAAGATAGGTGGAGGGGCAGGTAGTATGGAGGAGGTGGGGAGGCTGCAGAAAGATTTAGACAGTTTAGGAGAGTGGACCAAGAAATGGCTGATGAAATTCAACGTGGGCAAGTGCGAGGTCTTGCACTTTGGAAAAAAGCATAGAGGCATGGACTATTTTCTAAACGGTGACAAAATTCATAATGCTGACTTGCAAAGGGACTTGGGAGTCCTAGTCCAGGAATCTCTAACGGTAAACTTGCAGGTTGAGCCTGTAATTAAGAAAGCAAATGCAATGTTGTCATTCATCTCAAGAGGCTTGGAATATAAAAGCAGGGATGTACTTCTGAAGCTTTATAAAGCATTAGTGAGGCCCCATTTAGAATACTGTGAGCAATTTTGGGCCCCACACCTCAGGAAGGACATACTGGCACTGGAGCGGGTCCAGCGGAGATTCACACCGATGATCCCAGGAATGGTAGGCCTAACATACGATGAACGCCTGAGGATCCTGGGATTATATTCATTGGAGTTTAGGAGGTTGAGGGGAGATCTAATAGAAACTTACAAGATAATGAATGGCTTAGATAGGGTGGATGTAGGGAAGTTGTTTCCATTAGCAGGGGAGACTAGGACCCGGGGGCACAGCCTTAGAATAAAAGGGAGTCACTTTAGAACAGAGATGAGGAGAAATTTCTTCAGCCAGAGAGTGGTGGGTCTGTGGAATTCATTGCCACAGAGGGCGGTGGAGGCCGAGACGTTGAGTGTCTTTAAGACAGAAGTTGATAAATTCTTGATTTCTCGAGGAATTAAGGGCTATGGAGAGAGAGCGGGTAAATGGAGTTGAAATCAGCCATGATTGAATGGTGGAGTGGACTCGATGGGCCGAATAGCCTTACTTCCACTCCTATGTCTTATGGTCTAAGCCTTACAACACCAGGTTAAAGTCCAACAGGTTTATTTCAAACACTAGCTTTCGGAGCACTGCTCCTTTAGTGTTGTAAGACTTCTTACTGGGCTCACCCCAGTCCAACGCCGGCACCTCCACATCATTACTATATATCTGCAGCCCTTTGCAGATAAGGTAAAGGTCATGGGTTTGCAAGATGCAGTGCATCTTGTAGATGATGCATACTGGAGGGAGCGCGTGTTGAAGAATGTGTGTGGGGGTCAATCAAGTGGGCTGTTTTTTTTTCCTGAAGGAAAAAGTTTTCTTGAGTATTGTGGACAATATTCCATCACACCCCTAATTGTGCCTTGTAGATGGTGCACAGGCTTTGGAGGGTCAGGAGGTAAGTTACTGGCTGCAGAAGCCCAGCCTTTGACCTACTCGTGTCACAGTAGTCCAATTCATTTTCTGTGCAATGATAACGCCCAGGATGATGATAGAGTCAAGATTCCTGAACAAAACATGTCTAGCAAATATTCTATTGCTCAATTGAATGCTGAATTAGACATTGTATTGAGGCTCCAACTGCCTCCTCGGGTGTACATGAATGATCTCATGGAATTATAGTGAAGAAAAATAGGAAGGAGATTTCTCCCTCTCCGATCCAAGATTTATCTCAACAAACATTCTCAAAACAGGTTATCAGATCATTGTTTTTTGTGGAGCTGCTTATGTGTAAATTGGCTTGTGTGGAGTGTTTTCTATCTTATAAAAGTGACTAAACAATACTTTGGGTCATCCTGTGGTGTGTAGAACGGTATATAATTTAAAAAATATCTTGTCCTAATTGGCTGACCCTTTATCTTAAGACTGTGACCCCCTACTTCTAGATTCTCAGTACCTACCCTGTCGCACCTATTAGGAATTCCATTTTCAACAAGATCCCCTCAAGCATTTAAACTCCAGAGTAGGCCAAAGGGGCAGCACGGTAGCACAAGTGGCTAGCACTGTGGCTTCACTGCGCGAGGGTCCCAGGTTTGATTGCCTGCTTGGTCACTGTATGTGCGGAGTGTGCACGTTCTCTCCGTGTCTGCGTAGGTTTCCTCCCACAGTCCAAAGGCATGCAGGTTAGATGGATTGGCCATGCTAAATTGCCTTTGGTGTCCAAAAGGTTAGATGGGGTTACGGGGATAGGGTGGAAATGAGGGCTTAAGTGGGTCGGTGCAGACCCGATGGGCCGAATGGCCTCCTTCTGCACTGTATGTTCTATGTTCTAAATCAATTCACCACCAATTAATCTTTGCACCCCCTCTAAAGCAAGCATATCTCCTTGGGTAAGCAGATCAGATCAGAGCTGTATGCTGTGGGTGTGGTCCCACCAAAGCCTGTACAATTAAACACAACAAGTAGGAGTAGGCAATTAATAATAATCTTCTGTTAGTGTCACAAGTAGACTTACATTAACACGACAATGAAATTACTGTGAAAATCCCCTAGTCGCCACTGTTCGGGTACACGAGGGATAATTTAGAATGTCCAATTCACCTAACAAGCACGCCTTAGTTTCCACATTCCAGCGCTTGTTCGGGTACACAAGAGGGAGAATTCAGAATGTCCAATTCACCTAACAAGCACGGCTTTCAGGACTTGTGGGAGGAAACCGGAGCACCCGGACGAAACCCACACAGACATGGGGAGAACGTGCAGGCAATGACCCCAGCCGAGAATCGAACCCGGGTCCCTGCCACCGTGAAGCAACAGTGCTAACCACTGTGCTACCGCGCCGCCCAAGCCTGCCCCTCAATTTGGCCCCTCAAGCCTGTTCTATCATACATTGGGCGACCTGATTGTGGTCTCAACGCCACTTTCCCACATGTTCCCCCTTAACCTTTGACTCGCAAGCAGATTGAAAATCTGTCTAATTTATGTTCCAGTCTCCACTGCTTTCTGGGAATAGAGAATTTCATAATTTATGCAGTTTCTGAGGGAAGAAATTCCTCCTTGTCTTCTTCTGAAATGAGAAACTCTTACTTTGAAATTCTGCCTGAGTTCTAGATTCTCCCCTTGCGAATCCATAGAATCTCTACAGTGCAGAAGGAGACCATTTGGCCCATTAAGTCTGAACCAGCCCTTCGAAAGAGCACCCTACCTAGGCCCAAATCCCGCTCTATCCCCATAACCCCACCCAAAGTTTGGACACTGATGGGCAATTTAGCATAGCCAATCCGCCTAACCTGTACATCTTTGGACTGTGGGAGGGAACGTGAGCACCTGGAAAAAGCCCACATAGACACGGGAAGAAAGTGCAACCTCCACACAAGTACACAGGCAGTTGAAAACAAATTTTCTTAAACCACTTCCATCATAGAATGGTTACAGTATAGAAGGAGGCTATTTAACCTATCATGTCTGTGCTGGCTCACCAAGAGCAATTCACTTAGTCCCAATCCTCCACCTTTTCCCAGAAGCTCCGAAAATGTTTCCTCTTCAGATAATGGCCCAATTCTCTTGAAAGCCCTGATTGAATCTTCCTCCAGCACGTTTGTCAGGCAGTGTATTCCGGATCTGGCTAAATGAGTCCAAGGTGGCGCCGGAGCAAGGCGACTCTGCGAGCTCTCTCAACCAGACCCCTTTCTTTTATATCTTATCACTGTTGCACCCTATGCTGCTCTTGTTTGGCCCTTGTTTCGCACTGTAACCAATCACTGTTTGTTGATGTACCATTGTCAATTATTCTCTTTGTCTACTATGTACGTACTGTGCACGTTCCCTTGGCCGCAGAAAAATACTTTTCTCTGCGGCCAAGGGAGTAGTAAGGGCGTGGAATGCCCTGCCTGCAACAGTAGTGGACTCGCCAACTCTAAGGACATTCAAATGGTCATTGGATAGACATATGGACAATAAGGGAATAGTGTAGATGGACTTTAGAGTGGTTTCACAGGTCGGCGCAACATCGAGTGCCGAAGGGCCTGTACTGTGCTGTAATGTTCTATGTTCTGTGCTTCGGTACATGTGGTAATAAATATCAATAAATCAATCGCTGCTTAATGTTTTTTTTCTCATGTTGCCATTTGCTTCTTTTGCCAATCACCTTAAATCAATGCGAGGTTATATCATACTGTTCCATGTTATTGCACAATTTTACTAAATGATCTTTAAACATTTTTAGACTATTATGTCCGGAAGTTTGTTTGTTTATCTTAACGATGCTAAATACCCTTTGACTGGCAAGCATTATACAGTAAATAGCTGATTAACATGGGAACACAAGAGCAAAAGTAGACCATTCAGCCCTTCAAGCCTGATCTGATATTCAGTTAGATCATCATTGATCATCTACCTCAGCGCCACTTTCCCACATAATCCCTATATCCCTTGATGCCATTAGTATTCAGAAAACCTATCGATTTCTGCCTTGAACAGGCCAATTTCCACAGCAGCCCTTTAAATGTCTCTTCCAATGCTGTGTATACATAGAAACATATTTAATTGTGGAACAGCAGCTTGTAAAGGTTCATTGTGTGTAAATGTGAAAGTGTGTTAATTGCATTTTCTCTGTAAAGCTATGTCTGGAGTCAATCGGAAAGAAAAGAAATATGCCAAGTTGATGAGAAACCAGCCCAGCAATTTCACCTTTTCCTCGGCTGATCCAGGGGCTGGCAGATCTGGAATGGGGCCATCCGAACCACAGACCGATAATCCGAATTATAGCTGCTTTACAAGTCATCAAGGTAAAAGAAAATCTCTGTATAGTTTGAAGTTTTGAGCAGCGTTTCTTTGGCTTATGGGTAAAAAGTGAAAGTACTGATCCATTCATGTTGGTGAAATTTGTTATCTGTAGGTCCTAATGGCTTGGCTCCATCCAAGCTGCCTGCCTTTGAGTCTGCAATGCAGAGCCCTCCTTTCTGCTTCTGTTCCAGCGCTACAGATAATTCTCACCCCGAACTATGGAATTCCTGGTTTACCTCTGATTTGTCATCCTCCATAAGCCTGCGCTGAACATAACTTGCATCAAATCTTGTTCCATCAACCCTGTTCTCGCTGATTTGCCTGAACCCCCAGTCCAATAAATCTTCCATTTAAAAATTCTCATCTTGGTTTTCAAATTCCTTCTTGGCCTTGCATCTCCCTAACCACTGGCAATCCTGCTACACTCGCGTAATTCCCCAATTTTAATCACTCTGCGATTTTCCGCTTTGCCTTCAGCTGCCCAGGCCAGAAACTCATGATTTTTCTCCCTAAAATATTTTGACCTGTCTTAAAGCCTACCTCCTTTGAACAAATGTTTGCTCAGCTACCCTAATATCTCTTTGCGTCTACTTAATCATCATTAAAGTGATGGAAGATGTCTTTGGGAGTGCTGTCACGAGGCATTTAGTCAGTAATAACCAGCTCACTGATGTTCAATTGGGTACCACCAGGGCCACTTGGTTCGAGATCTTATTACAGCCTTGGTTCCAGTTCAAGGTCAGAAATGGGGATGTTCACTGATGATTGCACAGTGTTTTACACCATTCGCAATTCCTCCACCACCGAAGCAGTCCATACCTGCATGCAGCAAGACCGGAGCAATATTTCAGCTTAGGCTGACAAGTGGAAGAAACATTTGTACCACACAAGGATATTTACCGTAATCTGAAATCAGAGGTCGGGAACTCCAGTTTCCACTGAACTTCAGGCATTTTGCATTTGTGCTGGCCAGGAGATGGCTGCACCTGGACAGTTTGTTTCTCGTACCACCTTCAGGTCCAAGAGACAGTACTGCACAGATGCAAGGAAGGTCAAACAGTGTGAAGAAACAGGTCAGATGATCAGAACTGGGGCACCATTACAAAGTAGGTGTCCCAAAGGGAAGGTCCCGATTCAAGGAGGGGAGCAGTTGAGAGGTCCCAAAAGGAAGTCCCCAGGTGAGGGACAAATACAGGGATCAGGAATAGGTCCCGTACGCTGAGCTCAAAGAGCAGAGAAATGGGCTCCAATATAAAGAGCTGCTGGGAGGACAATTAAAATGAATTCTATATGAGAGAAGCTCTGAAGATCCAAGAAGGTAGCTGAAGGCTGGTGACTGCCCTGTGGGCAGTTGGGGCAAAGATGTACCCCATTGAAGCAGTGGTGTTCTGCTTGACACGGCTGAAGATCCGAAAACTGTGCTTGGAAGATGACACTTTAAAAAATATATATTTTTAATTCTCCTTTTTCACATTTTCTCCCAATTTACACCCAACAATAATCAGTAACGAATTTAATGTCAATCCCCATAGCAATAATAATGATCCCATCCTCCCACCCAACCCCAGACATTGGCCCGCATGTTAACATAAACAAATGACAAAAAGGAACCGGGAATCGCCCATAGTCACCATTAACACATACAGTCCCTCTCTCCCAAACCCTCCCAGCCCCCCCCCCCCCCTCCCCAATGTTCGATGTGATCCAATTCTCAAAAGTGCATAATGAATAACGCCCATGAATTGTAGAACCCCTCCATCCTTCCCCTCAGTTCAAATTTGACCTTTTCAAGCGTCAAGAATTACAGCAGGTCCCCCCGCCATGCCAGGGCACAGGGTGGAGAGGTTGATCTCCACCCTAACAGGATCCGCCTTTGGGCAATCAACGAGGCGAAGGCTACGACATCTGCCTCCGCACCCGTTTCCAGCCCCGGCTGGTCCAACACCCCGAACATGGCCTCCCGATGACCCGGGTCCAGTTTCACGTGCACCACTTTAGAGATTACCCTAAACACCTCCTTCCTGTAATCCTCCAGCTTTGGACAGGACCAAAACATAGGAATGTGGTTTGGCCCCCCCCCCCCCCCCCGCAACGTTCACACACATCTTCTACCCCCTCAAAAAGCCGGCTCATCCTCACCCTTGTAAGGTGCGCTCTATACACCACCTTCAGCTGTATCAGCCCCAACCTCGCACACGGGGTGGAGGCGTTCACCCTCCGGAGCACCTCACACTAGATCCCCTCCTCCATACCCTCTCCCAACTCTTCCTCCTACTTCGCCTTGATCCCATCTAGTGGCGCCTTCTCCTCCTCCAAAATAGCCCCGTAAACCGCCGGTACTACCCCCTTCTCCAGTCCTCCTGTCGTCAGAACCTCCTCCAGCAATGTGGAAGCCGGCTCTGCTGGGAAACTCTGTATCTCCTTTCTGGCAAAGTCTCGAACCTGCACGTATTTAAATATTTCCCTCTGCTCCAGCCCATACTTCGCTCCCAGCTCCTTCAATCCTGCAAAAGAGCCCCTAAGGAACAAATCTTTTAGTGTCCTAAATGGAAAATGACACTTGAGTATTTCAAAATCAAGGGGGACGGAATCTTAGAAGGTGAGATTAAAACCCTGCAAAGTGGGCCATTGTTGAAGCCTCCCAAGGAGGATTTGTGGAAAGAATTCTGAGGTAAGAGCTCCAGATATGGTGATTGGAAATTCGAAGTTTCAGTGAGTTTGATTGGCTCGCATTGATGTCTGGTATAGTTGTTGAAAAACACAAACTTTTAAAAAATAAATTTAGAGTAACCAATTATTTTTTATCCAATTAAGGGGCAATTTAGCATGGCCAATCCACTTAACCTGTACATCTTTGGGTTGTGGGGCTGAAACCCATGCAGACACGGGGAGAATGTGCAAACTCCACATATACAGTGATCCAGGGCCGGGATTTGACCCCGGGTCCTCAGCGCTGTAGTCCCAGTGCTAACCACTGTGCCACCTGTCGCTCTGAGAGAAACTCAAACTTGATGAACTCAATGCATTTGATGCTCGTTTCGAGCAGGAAACCAACAAACCATTGTCAACTGCGCCAGCAGCATCGAACACACCCATAACTACCGACACAGCTTCCGAAGTCAGATCCGGCTTCTTGAAAGTGAATCCTCGGAAAGCAACGGATCCTGACGGAGTCCCTGGTCATGCACTCAGAGCCTGCGCGGACCAGTTGGCAGATGTGTTTGTGGACATCTTCAACCTCTCCCTATTCCGTTCCAAGGCCCACACCTGCTTCAAGAAGACCACCATCATACTGGTGTCAAAGAAGAACCAGGCAAAATGCCTCAACGACTACCGCCCGGTGGCCTTGACATATATCATTATGAAGCGCTTTGAGAGGTTGGTCATGAGACACATTAGCTCCATACTCCACAATGCCTTGATACACTGCAATTCACAACCGGTCCACCGCAGGCGCTATCGCCCTGGCCCTACACTCATCATTGGAGCATCGCGACAGAAGGACTCTTACGTCAGACTCCTATTAATTGACTACAGCTCCGCCTTCAACACTGTAATCCCAGCCAAACTCTGATCGAAATTCAAAAACCTAGGACTTGGCTCCTCCCTCTGCAGCTGGATCCTCGACCTCCTGACCCATCGATAAGCCACAGCACCACCTCCACGATAATCCTCAAAACCGGGCCCAGCAAGGCTGTGCACTTAGCCCCTACTATACTCCCTATACACACAAGACTGTGTGGCAAACCTTGGCTCCGACTCCATCTACAAGTTTGCTGACGACACGACCGTAGTGAGTCGGAACTCAAACAATGATGAGTCAGAGTACAGGAGGGAGATAGAGAACCTAGTGACATGGTATAACAACAACAATCTCTCCCTCAATGTCAGCAAGACTAAGGAGCTTGTCATTAACGTCTTGGAGCAAAGTATCATACACATCCCTGTCTGCATCAATGGTACCGAGATGGAGATGGTTGACAGCTTCAAATTCCGAGGTGTGCACATCACCAACAATCTGTCCTGGTCCACACATGCCGACTCTGACCAAGAAAGCACAACAACGCGTATACTTTCTCAGGAAATAAGGAAATTCGGCATGTTCTCATTGACTCTTACCAATTTTTACAGAAGCACCATTGAAAGCATCCTATCGGGCTGCATCACAGCCTGGTATGGCAACTGCTCGGCCCAAGACCGTAAGAAACTACAGAGTCGTGAACACAGCAGAGTCGTGAACACAGCAAAGTCCATCTCGCCTCCCATTCATTGACTCTGTCTACACCTCACGCTGCCTTGGGAAAACGGGCAGCATAGTCAAAGACTCTGCCCACCTGGGTTATTCTCTCTTCCAACTTCTTCCATAGGGCAGGAGATACAAAAGTCTGAGAACACGCACTAACAGATTCAAAAAGTGCTTCTTCGCCGCTGTTACCAGACTCGTGAATGATGCTCATATGGACTGAACTGATTTCTCCACACATCATCTGTGCCGAATAGTACTACACTCTGTATGCTTCACCCGATGTATTTACATCGTATCGTATGTCCTATGTTTTTTTCATGCATGGAATGATTTACCTGGACTGGAATGATCTACCTGGACTGTACGCAGAACAACACTTTTCACTGTATCTCTGTACACGTGACAATAAACCCAAATCCATAGAATCTGCTTTGGTCGCACCTGTCATTGTGGAGTGTTCAGTATGTGTCAGAGGGAGTTCTGGGATTTTAAGCTCCCTGGGATAAAAAGCTCCAAGGCTATTGAGACTGGTTTACTGAGTAATCTGTTCAGACTCCGTAAAATGATCAGTTTAGCAGAGGTGCCACTTTAAGACTGAGTTTAGGGAGCTTGATGTTTTCTCTACAGTTGAAACAATAAATATAGAGTGTGGCTTTTGGGTATCTCATGGAGGCTACAAATTGGGTGTGAAGCATTGAATGAATGATCAGGAATTAACTGGAAGAAAGCCAGTTGCAACTGTGTCAGCCCCAAACGAGAAACCTCTGTGTCAAGCTTGTAACTCTTCACTGGTATATCTGCCTGTAAAGATATTGCTGGGGTAAAGGAATAGTGGGAATTTGAATCGTCATCTTGTGTTTGTATTGAGATCTCTCCGACCTTTTTGTCTGATATTTTTCATGTTTCTTATTTTTTAAGTTCATTTTTTTTATGGATGTGGACTTTCTGGCGAGGCCAGCATTTATTGTCCATCCCTAATTGCCCTTGAAAAGGTGGTGGTGAACCTCCCTCTTGAACTGGTGACGTCCATGTGGTGTAGGTACACCTACTGTGCTTTTAGGCGGGGGTTCCAGCAGCAGTGAAGGAGCGGTGATATATTTCCAAGTCAGGATGGTTGAGTGACATGGCAGCACGGTGGCGCAGTGGTTAGCGCTGCTGCTTCACGGCGCCACGATCCCGGCTCTGGGTCACTGCCCGTGTGGAGTTTGCACATTCTCCCGTGTTTGCGTGGGTTCCGCCCGGATTGGCCATGATAAATTGCACCCTAATTGGAAAAAAATTAATTGGGTTCTCGAAATTTAAAAAAAAAAAGGATGGTGAGTGACTTGGAGGGGGAGCGCCAGGCAGTGGGGTTCCCATGTATCTGCTGCTCTTGTCCTTTTAGATGATAATGGTCACGGGTTTGAAAGGTGCTCCCCAAGGAACCTTGGTGAGTTCCTGCGGTGCACCTTGTGGATGGTATACACTGTTGTGTGCGCTGGTGGTGGAGGGAATGGATGCTTGTGGAAGGGATGCCAACAAGCGGGCTACTTTGTCCTGGATGATGCTGAGCTTCTTGAGTGTTATTGGAGCTGCACTCACCTGGGCAAGTGGAGAGTATTCTATTAAACTCCTGACTTATGCCTTGTAGATAGTGGACAAGCTTTGGGGAGTCAGGAGGTGAGTTACTCGTTGGAGGATTCCTAACCTCTGATCTGCTCTTGTAGCCACAGTATTTATATGGCTAGTTCAGCTCAGATTGTGGCCAATGGTAGCCCCCATGTAGTTGATAGTTTGGATTCGGTGATGGTAATACCATTGACTGTCATGGGGTTATTTGTTTGATTCTCTTTTATTGTAGATGTATCTTTTATTGGAGTAATTTTTTATTCCTTTGTATTAAAAGTTCATCAGAATTTGTTCAGTAACGACTTCCGGGGGCGGCTATGAAGGAATAAGTCGCACATTTGGTGGCTCCCGCTTGGGTCGGACTTTTGGACCTTTTCCCCCGATTTTCTACCGGGCTTGAATTTAAAACTGATGACCGAAGCAATTGTGTACTGAATTCCCACATCGGTGCATGGAGAGAAGGACTAGAAGTGCTCGTAAAGACAGAACCAGAAAGACAGAGAAGGCTTGGGCTGAAGCTGCAGCAGGAGACAGCATGGCGGAGGACCGGACCTCTGGTTTGTCGACTCAGCGGTCAATGGAGCAGCTGATGCAAGTTATTCAGGAAGGCTTTGCTCAGCAGAAACGGGACTGTTTGGACCCGATAAAAGAGTCAATTAAGCGGCTGGAACTTAGATTGGACGCCCAAGATCGGGCGATCCAGAAGGTAGAGAAGGCGCTGGCTGAGCAGGAGGAACATCAAACTGCGGTGGAGTTGGAGGTGGGGATGCAGAGAGACCAGCAGAAGAACATAGAACAGTACAGCACTGAACAGGCCCTTCGGCCCTCGATGTTGTGCCGAGCCTTGACCAAAACCAAGATCAAGCTATCCCACTCCCTGTCATTCTGGTGTGCTCCATGTGCCTATCCAATAACCGCTTGAAAGTTCCTAAAGTGTCCGACTTCCCTAACACAGCAGGCAGTCCATTCCACACCCTAACCACTCTCTGAGTAAAGAACCTACCTTGGACATCCCTCCTATATCTTCCACCCTGAATCTTATAGTTATGCCCCCTTGTAACAGCTACATCCACCCGAGGAAATAGTCTCTGAATGTCCACTCTATCTATCCCCTCATCATCTTATAAACCTCTATTAAGTCGCCTCTCATCCTCCTCTCCAAAGAGAAAAGCCCTAGCTCCCTCAACTTTCCTCATAAGACCTATCCTGCAAACCAGGCAGCATCCTGGTAAATCTCCTTTGCACCCTTTCCAATGCTTCCACATCCTTCCTATAGTGAGGTGACCAGAACTGCACACAATACTCCAAATGTGGTCTCACCAGGGTCATGTACAGTTGCAGCATAACCCCGCGGCTCTTAAACTCAAGCCCCCTGTTAATAAACGGTAACACACTATAAGCCTTCTTCATGACTCTATCCACTTGAGTGGCAACCTTCAGAGATCTGTGGACATGAACCCCAAGATCTCTCTGTTCCTCCACATTCCTCAGAACCCTGCCGTCGACCCTGTAATTCGCATTCAAATTATTCCTACCGAAATGAATCACCTCGCACTTATCAAGGTTAAACTCCATCTGCCATTTTTCGGCCCAGCTCTGCATCCTATCAATGTCTCTTTGCACCCTACAACAGCCCTCCACCTCATCCACTACTCCACCAATCTTGGTGTCATCAGCAAATTTACTGACCCACCCTTCAGCCCCCTCCTCCAAGTCATTGATAAAAATCACAAATAGCAGAGGACCCAGCACTGATCCCTGTGATACACCGCTGGTAACTGGTCTCCAGTTTGAAAATTTTCCATCCACCACCACCCTCTGTCTTCTATGTGATAGCCAGTTACTTATCCAATTGGCCAAATTTCCCTCTATCCCACACTCCCTTACTTTCTTCATGAGCCGACCATGGGGAACCTTACCAAACGCTTTACTAAAATCCATTTATATAACGTCAACTGCTCTACCTTCATCTACACACTTAGTTACCACCTCAAAGAATTCAATCAAATTTGTGAGGCAAGACTTACCCTTCACAAATCCGTGTTGACTATCCCAGATTAAGCTGCATCTTTCCAAGTGATTTATAAATCCTATACTTCAGGACCTTTTCCATTAACTTGCCGACCAGCGAAGTAAGACTAACAGGCCTATAATTACCAGGGTCATTCCTATTCCCTTTCTTGAACAGAGGAACAACATTTGCCACTCTCCAGTCCTCTGGCACTATCCCCGTGGATAGTGAGGACCCAAAGGTCAAAGCCAAAGGCTCTGCAATCTCAACCCTTGCCTCCCAAAGAATCCTAGGATATATCCCATCTGGCCCAGGGGACTTGTCGACCCTAAGGTTTCAAAATTGCTAATACATCATTCCTCGGAACATCTACCTCCTCCAGCCTACCCGCCTGTATCACACTCTCATCCTCAAAAACATGGTCCCTCTCCTTGGTGAACACTGAAGAAAAGTATTCATTCAACGCCGCCTATCTCTTCTGACTCCATGCACAAGTTCCCACTATTGTCCTTGACCGGCCCTAACCTCACCCTGGTCATTCTTTTATTTCTCACATAAGAGTAAAAAGCCTTGGGGTTTTCCTTGATCTGACCCACCAAGGACTTCTCATGCCCCCTCCTAGCTCTCCTAAGCCCTTTTTTAAGCTCATTCCTTGCTACCTTGTAACCCTCAAGTGACCCAACTGAACCTTGTTTTCTCATCCTTACATACGCTTCCTTTTTCCTCTTGACAAGAAATTCAACCTTTCTTGTGAACCATGGTTCCCTCACATGACATTTCCTCCCTGCCTCACAGGGACATGCCTATCAAGGACACACAGTATTTGTTCCTTGAACAAGCTCCACTTTTCATTTGTACCTTTCCCTGACAGTTTCTGTTCCCATCTTATGCTCCTTAATTCTTGCCTAATTGCATCATAATTATCCCTCCCCCAATTATTAACCTTGCCCTGCCGTATGGTCCTATCCCTCTCCATTGCAATAGTGAAAAGACACCGAAGCAATCTCCAAAGTGCTCTCCCACAAACAAATCTAACACTTGGCCCGGTTCATTACCCAGTACCAAATCCAATGTGGCCCCACCTCTTGTCAGCCTATCCACATATTGTGTCAGGAAACCCTCCTGCACATACTGTACAAAAACTGCCCCATCTGAACTGTTTAACCTATAGAGGTTCCAATCAATATTTGGAAAGTTAAAGTCACCCATGACAACTACCCTGAGACCTCCACACCTACCAATAATCTGTTTTGCAATTTCTTCCTCCACATCTCTATTACTATTTGGGGGCCTATAGAAAACTCCTAACAACGTGACCGCTCCGTTCCTGTTTCTAACTTCAGCCTATATTACCTCAGTAGGCAGATCCCCCTCGAATTGCCTTTCTGCAGGCGTTAAACTATCCTTGATTAACAATGCTACTCCTCCACCTCTTTTACCACCTTCCCTACTCTTACTGAAACATCTATACCCGGAACTTCCAACAACCATTCCTGTCCCTGTTCTAACCATGTCTCCGTAATGGCCACAACATCGTAGTCCCAAGTACCAATCCTCCTTCTCCCCCCCCCCCCCCCCCCCCCCCCTCCCCCCCCCCCCCCCCCCCCCCGAAGAGCCGTAGCAAATTTCCCTCCCAGGATATTGGTGCCCCTCTGGTTCAGGTGCAAACCGTCCTGTCTATACTGGTCCCACCTTCCTCAGAATGTACTCCAATTATCCACGTAACTGAAACCCTCCCTCTTACACCATCCCTGCAGCCACGTGTTTATCTGCACTCTCTCCCTGTTCCTCAACTCACTAGCATGTGGCACTGGCATCAAACCAGAGATGAGAACATGGTTTGTCCTGGCTCTCAGCTTCCACCCTAGCTCCCTAAATTCCTGTTTTAAATCCCTGTCCTTTCTCTTACCTATGTTGTTGGTACCGATGTGTACCACGACTTGTGACTGTTCCCCCTCCCCCTTAAGGATTCTGAAAACACGGTCCGAGACGTCACTGACCGTGGCACCCGGGAGGCAACATACCATCCGTGAGTCTCTTTCGCTGTCACAGAACCGTCTATCTGTCCCTCTAACTATCGAGTCCCCAATAACTATTGCTCTCCTGCTCCCCCTCCTTCCCTTCTGAGCCACAGGGACGGACTCCGTTCTGGTGATCCGTTCTCCGTGGCTTACCCCTGGTAGGCCTTCCCCCTCAACAGTATCCAAAGTGGTATACTTGTGACTATGGGGAACGGCCACAAAGGATCCCTGCACTGACTGCTTCTTCCCAGCCCCTACCACCATCACCCATTTATCTTGATTCTTCGGCGTAACTACATCCCTGAAGCTGCTATCTATGACCACCTCTGCCTCCCGAATAATCCGAAGTTCATCCAGCTCCAGTTCCCTAACGCGGTTTCTGAGGAGCTGGAGATGGGTGCACTTCCCACAGGTGAAATCAACAGGGACACTGACGTCCCTCACCTCATGAAGCTCCTGGAGAAGGTGGTGGACCTAGAAAATAGGTCCCGCCGGCAGAACGTGAGAATCGTTCGGCCCCGGAGGGGTCCGAAGGACCGGACGCTGGGGCATACATCGCAGACATGTTTGAGAAGCTGCTGGGGGATGGGGCATTCTCCCGGCCCTTGGGGGTGGACAGGGCTCACAGAGTACTCGCGAGGAAGCCGTGAATGGGAGATGGTGGTGAGATTCCACAGGTACGTGGATAAGGAGCGCATTCTACAGTGGGCCTTACGGAGCTATAAGTGGGACAACAGTATCCTGCGGGTTTACCAAGACCTGAGTGTGGCGGTGGCCAGGAGAAGAGCAGGCTTCAACCAGATTAGGTCGATCCTTTTTAAGAAAAAGGTGAAGTTCGGACTGTTGTACCGTCCTGTCTCTGGGTCACGCACGAGGAACAGCACTTTTATTTTGAGTCACCTGAGGACGCGCTGGACTTTGCGAAAAGGAAAGGACTGGTGGTGGACTGAGAACTTTTGAACTTTGCTGCAGCGTTCATGTTTTTTTTTCTGTTCTTTTAAAAAAAGTTTCTCGTTTTGTGGAAGCTGTTTGTAATGCCTTTTGCATTGATTTGGGACCAGCGGTAGAGCTGAGTGAGTTAAAGTTTTCATTTGCACTGTTGGGGGATGGAGGTGTGCTTGTTTAGATCTTGATGTTTTTCTGTCGGGCAATTGCGTGGGGATTGTTTGATGTTGGAGTATGTTTGTATGAGCGGGGGGGGGGGGGAACAATGGGTGGGAGACAATCCAGCACCAGGGAAGGGGGTCACCAAGCTAGCTGGGCTGGCTAGCTCATGGAAGCGCAGTGGGGGGGGGGTGTGCATATGTTCGGTTTAGTAAAGGGGTTGGATTACAGAGTGCTGTTACTGGGGGGGGGTAAATGTTCTGCTGACGAGGGAGGGACTTGGGTTAAGCGGCAGAGAGGAGGTTGGGGGCAGAGGCTGCCTAGGGGCGGGCCGGTAGAGGCGCGGAGCATGGGCTGGAGGCGGGCCGAATAAAGGGGATGGCTGACCGGCGAAGGGGGGGGGGCAATGAGCCCCCCAACTAGGCTGATCACCTGGAATGTTCAAGAGTTAAATGGGCCGGTCAAGAGGGCACGTGTGTTCGTGCATCTTAGGGGAGTGAAGGCGGACGTGGTAATGTTGCAGGAGACGCACCTTAGAGTAACTGACCAGATTAGATTGAGGAAAGGCTGGATGAGTCCGGTCTTTCACTCGGGAATGGATTCAAAGACTAGAGGGGTTGCGATCCTGATCAATAAGCGGGTGGTGTTTGAGGCGTGTAGAATAGTTTTGGATGCGGGAGGTCGGTACATTATGGTCAGTGGGAAACTGGAGGGATGCAGGTGGTATTAGTAAATGTGTATGCGCTAAATTGGGATAATGTGGAGTTTATAAAGAGGATGCTGGGGAAGATCCTGGACCTGGATTCGCACAGGATGGTCATGGGAGGGGACTTCAACACAGTTATTGACCCTGGCTTGGGCCAGTCAAGCTCGTAAACAGGCAGGGTGCCAGCAATGGCAAAGGAACTAAAAGGGTTCATGGACCAGATGGCGGGGGTGGTGGTGGTGGTGGATGGATCCATGGAGATTTGGGCAGCCGAGGGTGAAGGAGTTCTCCTTCTACTCACACGTGCATAAAGTGTACGCCCGGATTGATTTCTTTATTTTGACAGGGCCTTACTGGCAGGGGTGGTGGACACGGGGTACTCGGCGATCACAATCTCAGACCATGCCGATATCCCTGTTGAATGTGGGTGCCAAATTGCTGGCCAAAATTTTGTCCTCCAGGATTGAGGATTGTGTTCCAGACATTATTGGGGAGGACCAGACGGGGTTTGTAAGGGTAGGCAGTTGGTGGCCAATGTAAGAAGGTTGTTAAACGTGATCATGATGCCCCCGGAAGGTAGGGAGGTGGAGGTAGTGATCGCAATGGTTGCAGAAAAGGCTTTTGATCGGGTAGAATGCAACTATCTGTGGGAGGTGCTGGGACGGTTCGGATTTGCGCGGGGCTTTATTGACTGGGTCAGGTTGCTGTATCAGGCTCCTGTGGCAAGCGTGCGGACGAATAGGACAACATCAGACTATTTTAGACTGTACCGGGAGACGAGACAGAGATGCCCCCTCTCCCCACTGTTCGCGCTAGCTATAGAGTCGTTGGCAATTGCTCGGAGTGCCTCCAGGGGCTGGTTTGGGGGGCGGGGAGGGGGGGTGGGGAGAGCACAGAGTCTCGCTCTATGCAGACGACCTGCTTCTGTATGTATCGGACCCGATAGAGGGGATGGAAGAAATCCTGAGGATTCTAGAGGAATTTGGCCAGTTTTCGGGGTATAAGCTAAATATGGGGAAAAGTGAGATGTTTACAGTCCAGGTGAGGGGACAGGAGAGGCGATTGGGGGAGCTGCTGTTTAGATTAGTGGGGGGGAGCTTTAGGTACCTAGGCATTCAAGTGGCGCGGGAATGGGACCGGCTGCATAAATTAAATCCGGCCCGACTAGTGGACCAAATGAAGGACGATTTTCGGATGTGGGACACGTTTCCGTTGTCACTGGCCGGGAGGGTACAGACGGTGAAGATGACGGTCCACCCGAGATTCCTGTTTCAATGTCTCCCCATCTTTATTCCGCGGTCCTTTTTTAAACAGGTCAACAAAGTGATCACTGGCTTTGTTTGGGCAGGCAAGACCCCACGATTAAGGAAGGTAATGCTTGAGCGGAGTCGGGGAGAGGGCGGCTGGCGCTGCCAAATTGTAGTAACTATTACTGGGCGGTGAATATAACCATTATCAGGAAGTGGGTGGTGGGGGAGGGGTCGGCATGGGAGCGTATGGAGGTGGCTTCATGCAAGGGCACCAGTCTGGGGGCGTTGTTAACTGCGCCTCTGCCGTTCCCACCGGCATGGTACTCCACCAGCCTCGTGGTGGTGGCGGCCCTGAGAGTCTGGGGGCAATGGAGGAGACATGTGGGAGCAGAGGGAGCATCGGTCTGGTCCCCAATCTGTAATAATCACTGGTTTGCCCCGGGAAGTATGGTTGGGGGGTTCCGGATATGGCGGAGAGCAGGGATTGAGAGGATGGGGGATATGTTTATAGAGGGGAGCTTTCAGAGTATGAGGGCACTGGAGGAGAAGTTTGGGTTGGCGAGGGGAAACAAATTCAGGTATCTGCAGGTGCGGGACTTCCTACGTAAACAGGTGTCAACCTTCCCGCTCCTACCCCTAAGGGGGATTCAGGACAGGGTAGTTTCCAAGGGGTGGGTAGGAGAAGGGAGCATCTCTGACATTTACAAGGAACTTATGGGGTCAGAGGAGATGCAGACCGAGGAGCTGAAGCGCAAGTGGGAGGAGGAGCTGGGAGGAGAGATAGAGGATGGTCTATGGGCAGACGCGTTGAGTCGAGTCAATGCATCCGCAACATGTGCTAGACTCAGCCTGATACAATTCAAGGTCGTTCATCGGGCTCACATGACAGTGGCCCGGATGAGCAGATTCTTTGGGGTGGAAGACAGGTGTGCAAAATGTGTGGGAGGACCAGCGAACCATGTCCACATGTTCTGGGCCTGTCCGAAGCTTAGGGGATTTTAGCAGGGGTTTGCAGATGTCATGTCCACGGTGTTAAAAACAAGGGTGGCACTGAGTCCAGAGGTAGCGATTTTCAGGGTGTCGGAAGACCCGGGAATCCAGGAGGAGAAAGAGGCAGACGTTCTCCCTGATAGCCCGGAGACGGATACTATTAGCTTGGAGGGACTCAAAGCCCCTGAAGTCGGAGACCTGGCTATCGGACATGGCTAGCTTTCTCTGCTTGGAGAAAATCAAGTTCGCCTTGAGAGGGTCACTGTTAGGGTTCACCAGGAGGTGGCAACCGTTCGTCGACTTCTTTGCGGAAAATTAATCGTCAGCAGAAGGCGGGGGGGTGGGTTAGTTTAGCTAAGAGTAGGGGGTTAATAAAGGTGGGACCTGTAAGGGAGAGAGACGGCTTTTGCACTATGTTTATAGTTTCATGTACATTGTTTATTTTCTTGTTGCTATAATGCCAACAATACTTCAATAAATTGTTTATTTAAAAAAAAGAATTTGTTCAGTAACATTCCTCCACAGTTTCTAAAAAGTAATTTCGGATCAATTTTCACTCTGGGCTCTGACATGCCCAGCATTAACATTAACTGGGATCGTAACGTGCAATGAAAGGAGAGAATCTGACCATCTTCCCTTGATGTTCAATAACATTGCCTTCACTGAGTTCCCCACTGTCAACAGCTTGGAACATTGACTAGAAATGTAACTGCACCAGCCTGCTAAATACTGCTTTATCAGAGTGTGGCTGCTATCGCATGCTAACAATCACTTGGAACCACAGTTGGCTGACTCAATCATTGGAAAGCTGGCTTAACCGTTACCGTCAGGTGTTTGCATTTTCTCAGGTTCATGTTCAACACATTTGATTGGGTACTTGCGAACCTTCTCTGGCATTTTTTTATAAATACAAAATTGGCCAAAAGCTTTATCTTGGCCTTCACGTTTGTTGTTCAGTTGTTACGTTTTGTCCGCCTTCCTTTTATCAAAATAAAGTACCAGAGAATGCCATTGAAGCTTTAGTATAAATTAGTTTCAAACAGCCAATCGGGTGTGTTTGTGGGGAGTTGAGATTGGAGGAATTTTGTGCGAAGGCGGATTGTTGGGATTGAGATCTGATCAAAAAGGAACAGGCTTGCTGGCCATTTGTTTCAGAACTCCAGGAATTCTTTTTCACCATTTTGGCCTTTTTCTTTTAAAAATCCAGGTGTTAATGGTGATCATGGGCAACAGCAGCAGGTGGGATCCAGCCATCAGCCATCCAGTTACGGTGACCGACAGAGGGGTTCACACAGAGGAGGCTTCCGAGGGCAACGAGGGAGCTCGAGAGGAAGTTATCGTAGTTATTCTCAAGAAATTCCGAAAATCATAACTGGTAGGTGTTCTGCAGTAAATAGAAGCTTGTTTTTATCACTGTTGGAACTAATGAATTTTAAAATACCGGCTTCTAAAGCTCTGCTCCTCTCTGACTGTTTATTTAATGATGCTCTTTAATCTGGGTGCCTTGTAATGATAATCTTTATTGTCACAAGTAGGCTTACATTGGATTGGATTGGATTTGTTTATTGTGACGTGTACCGAGGTACAGTGAAAAGTATTTTTCTGCAAGCAGCTTAACAGATTAAGTACATGGGAAGAAAAGGGAAGGAAATAAAATGCATAACAGGGCAACACAAGGTATACAATGTAACTACATAACACCGGCATCGGATGAAGCATACAGGGGTGTAGTGTTAATGAGGTCAGTCCATAAGAGGGTCGTTTAGGAGTCTGCTAACAGTGGGGAAGAAGCTGTTTTTGAGTCTGTTCATGCGTGTTCTCAGACTTCTGTATCTCCTGCCCGATGGAAGAAGTTGGAAGAGTGAGTAAGCCGGGTGGGAGGGGTCTTTGATTATGCTGCCCGCTTTCCCCAGGCAGCGGGAGGTGTAGATGGAGTCAATGGATGGGAGGCAGGTTCGTGTGATGGACTGGGCGGTGTTCACGACTCTCTGAACTTTCTTGCGGTCCTGGGCCGAGCAGTTCCATACCAGGCTGTGATGCAGCCCAATAGGATGCTTTCTATGGTGCATTTGTAAAAGTTGGTAAGAGTTAATGTGGACATGCCGAATTTCCTTAGTTTCATGAGGAAGTGTAGGCGCTGTTGTGCTATCTTGGTGGTAGCGTTGACGTGGGTGGACCAGGACAGATTTTTGGAGATGTGCACCCCTAGGAATTTGAAACTGCTAACCATCTCCACCTCGGCCCCGTTGATGCTGACAGGGGTGTGGACAGTACTTTGCTTCCTGAAGTCAATTGCCAGCTCTTTAGTTTTGCTGGCATTGAGGGAGAGATTGTTGTCGCTACACCACTCCACTAGGTTCCCTATCTCCCTCCTGTATTCTGACTCGCGTTATTCGAGATCCGGCCCACTATGGTCATATCGTCAGCAAACTTGTAGATGGAGTTGGAACCAAGTTTTGCCACACAGTCGTGTGTGTTCAGGGAGTAGAGTAGGGGGCTAAGTTTGCAGCCTTGCAGGGCCCCGGTATTGAGGACTATTGTGGAGGAGGTGTTATTGTTCCTTCTTACTGATTGTGGTCTGTTGGTCAGAAAATCGAGGATCCAGTTGCAGAGTGGGGAGCCAAGTCCTAGGTTTTGGAGCTTTGATATGAGCTTGACTGGGATTATGGTGTTGAAGGCGGAGCTGTAGTCAATAAATAGGAGTCTGATGTAGGAGTCCTTGTTGTCGAAATGCTCTAGGGATGAGTGTAGGGCCAGGGAAATGGCGTCTGCTGTGGACCGGTTGCGACGGTATGCGAATTGCAGTGGATCAAGGCGTTCTGGGAGTATGGAGGTGATGTGCTTTATGATCAACCTCTCGAAGCACTTCATTATGACTGGAGTCAGGGCCACCGGACGGTAGTCATTGAGGCACGTTGCCTGATTCTTCTTTGGCAGCGGTATGATGGTGGTCTTCTTGAAGCAGGTGGGGATCTCGGAGTGGAGTAGGGACAGGTTAAAGATGTCCTCGAACACCTTTGCTAGCTGGTCCGCGCAGACTCTGAGTGCACAACCAGGGATCCCGTCCGGGCCCGTCGCCTTCTGAGGGGTCACTTTCAGGAAGGCCGATCTGACTTCGGAAGCTGTGATGGTGGGTACCTGTGAGTTATGGGCTGCTGGGGCACTCGACAGCGAATTGTTGGTTACCTGCTCGAACCGAGCATAGAATGCATTGAGTTCATTGGGGAGGGGCGCGCTGCTGCCGGAGATACTGCTCGGCTTCGCTTTGTAGCCCGTTATGTTGTTTAGTCCTTGCCACAATCTCCGAGAGTCTGTCTGTGACTCTAGCTTGGATTAACTCTAGCATCAACACTGCAATGAAGTTACTGTGAAAATCCCCTAGTCACCACACTCCTGTTCGGGTACACGGAGAATTCAGAATGTCCCAATTACCTAACAGCCCGTCTTTCGGGACTTGTGGGAGGAAACCGGAGCACCCGGAGGAAACCCACGCAGACACTGGGAGAACGTGCAGACTCCGCACAGACAGTGACCCAAACCGGGAATCAAACCTGTGACCCTGGAGCTGTGAAGCAACAGTGCTACCCACTGTGCTACTCTGCTGTCCGAGTTGCAGTGAATGGGGTTATGACCTTCAACAGCACCCTGTATTCTGTGAACTAATTGACATTGAATTGTAAATGCCAATTTTGTTCAGCAACTTATTTAATTTTTGGATCTTCAAACCATTCAGAAATTCCACCTATTCACATGTCCTTCACGCATACAAATTTTATTCTTCGAGTAATTGCTAAATCACTACATATTGCTCCAATGAAAGGTCATGAAGGAGACCAATGACAACATTTTTTTTTTTGCACTGTTGCTTGGTGTACATCTGAAGATCCAACACTAAACTAAGATTTGATATTCCCACCCTCAATCCATTAAGTTTAAATAACACATTGGAAATGATAAAATTACAACTATGTCCTGGCATGTGCTGAGGAGTAGTATATTAGAAATGTTCTTTTGAAGTCTAATCAGTAGTTCGCATAATCTTCCGTGGCTTGCACTGCTGCCTCACAGCGGTGAGGAGCCGGGTTCGATCCCGGCCCCAGGTCACTGTCCGTATGGAGTTTGCATATTCTTCCCCTTTTTGCATGGGTCTCACCCCCACAACCCAAAGGTGTGCAGGTTAGGTGAATTGGCCATGCTAAATTGCCTCTTAATTGGAAAAAAAAGAATTGGGTACTCTAAATTTATAAAACAAAATAAAATAACCTTGATCTTGAATTCCTTCAATCATAGTTCTTCAGCCTTGACATTCTAAGACTCAAACTCTTCTGCTTTGAAGTGGAATTCCTACATCACAAAAAAGTGCAGAGGATACTGGAAGTCTGCAGAGGGATTTGGATAGGCTAAGTGAATGGGCTAGGGTCTGGCAGATGGAATACAATGTTGACAAATGTGAGGTTATCCATTTTGGTAGGAATAACAGCAAAAGGGATTATTATTTAAATGATAAAATATTAAAACATGCTGCTGTGCAGAGAGACCTGGGTGTGCTAGTGCATGAGTCGCAAAAAGTTGGTTTACAGGTGCAACAGGTGATTAAGAAGGCAAATGGAATGTTGTCCTTCATTGCTAGAGGGATGGAGTTTAAGACTAGAGAGGTTCTGCTGCAATTGTATAAGGTGTTAGTGAGGCCACACCTGGAGTATTGTGTTCAGTTTTGGTCTCCTTACTTGAGAAAGGATGTACTGGTGCTGGAGGGTGTGCAGAGGAGATTCATTAGGTTAATCCCAGAGCTGAAGGGGTTGGATTACGAGGAGAGGTTGAGTAGACTGGGACTGTACTTGTTGGAATTTAGAAGAATGAGGGGGGATCTTATAGAAACATATAAGATTATGAAGGGAATAGATAGGATAGATGCGGGCAGGTTGTTTCCACTGGCGGGTAAAAGCAGAGCTAGGGGGCATAGCCTCAAAATAAGGGGAAGTGGATTTAGGACTGAGTTTAGGAGGAACTTCTTCATCCAAAGGGTTGTGAATCTATGGAATTCCTTGCCCAGTGAAGCAGTAGAGGCTCCTTCATTAAATGTTTTTAAGATAAAGATAGATAGTTTTTTGAAGAATAAAGGGATTAAGGGTTATGGTGTTCGGGCCGGAAAGTGGAGCTGAGTCCACAAAAGATCAGCCATGATCTCATTGAATGGTGGAGCAGGCTCGAGGGGCCAGATGGCCCACTCCTACTCCTAGTTCTTATGTTCTATCTCCACTGTTGCTGAAGTGACCTTGAAGAAGTTTGATTTACTGAGGTTTTTGTTTTGCATAACTTTTTTCAGTTGACTATTTTTAAGTAAAGCCCAACTCTTGCCATTTGGAGGCACTGGGAATAGCTCAGAAAATGGCCATTAAACTGGACACTTCATGTTGTAGCCAATTCCACGCACGGCAGGAAGAATGTTGAAGCCTTGAGAGTGGTTGTCGAGGAAATTTACTCGAATGGTTGCAGGAGAGAGGGACTTCACTGAGATTGTTCTCCTCAAAATAGAGAAGGTTAAGGGGAGATTTGCTGTATATGTTGAATTAGCCAATGGCAGAAGGGTAGGTAACCAATGGAGACAAGTTTAAGGTGATTGACATGAGGGAAAATTGACAGCACAGAGATTAGTAATGATCAAAAATGTACTACGCGAGAGATTTAAATGTGAAATTGATAAATATTTGAAAGGAAAAATATTAGGGTTATGGGGAATGGTCAGGGGCTTGGGACCAACTAGAGATGGCTCCCACTGAACACGTGGCCCATGAAACCTTACCAGCAAGTACCTGAAAGTTTATAGAATAGTGGAATCATAGTTCACGGTACAGAAAGAGGCCACTTTGCTCTTCATGTCTGCGCCAGCTGCAAGTCAAGCCACCCAGCCCAATCCCACTTTCCAGCATTTGGTCCACAGCTCTGCAGGTTAAGGCACTCGAGATGCAGATTCAGCACCGTTTTTTTAAATGAATCGAGGGTTTCTGCCTCTGTTATCCTTTCGGCCGGTGAGTTCCAGATCCCGACAACTCTCTCGCTGAGAAATCCCTTCCTTGTCTCCCTTCAGATCTTTCCACCAATCACTTTAAATCGTTGCCCACTAGTCACTGAACTCTCTGCTAAAGCAAATAGGCTCTTTCCATCCAATCTATCCAGGCCCTTCAATTCTGTAGAATCATAGAAGTTTACAGCATGGAAACAGGCCCTTCGGCCCAACCAGTCCATGCCACCCAATTTTTACCATTAAGCTAGTCCCAGTTGCCCGCATTGGCCCATAACCCTCTATACCCATCTTACCCATGTAACTATCTAAATGCTTTTTAAAAGACACAATTGTACCCGCCTCTACTACTACCTCTGGCAGCCCATTCCAGACACTCACTACCCTCTGAATGAAGAAATTGCCCCTCTGGGCCCTTCTGAATCTCTCCCCTCTCACCTTAAACCTATGCCCTCTAGTTTTAGACTCCCCTACCTTTGGGGAAAGATGTTGACTATCTACCTTATCTATGCCCCTCATTATTTTATAGACCTCTATAAGATCACCCCTAAGCCTCCTACGCTCCAGGGAATAAAGTCCAAGTCTATCCAGCCTCTCCTTATAACTCAAACCATCAAGTCCCGGCAACATCCTAGTAAATCTTTTCTGCACTCTTTCCAGTTTAATAATATCCTTTCTATAATAGGGTGACCAGAACTGCACACAGTATTCCAAGTGTGGCCGTACCAATGTCTTGTACAACTTCAACAAGACGTCCCAACTCCTGTATTCAATGTTCTGACCAATGAAACCAAGCATGCCGAATGCCTTCTTCGCCACCCTGTCCACCTGCGACTCCACCTTCAAGGAGCTATGAACCTGTACTCCTAGATCTCTTTGTTCTATAATTCTCCCCAACGCCATACCATTAACTGAGTAGGTCCTGGCCTGATTCGATCTGCCAAAATGCATCACCTCACATTTATCTAAATTAAACTCCATCTGCCATTCATCGGCCCACTGGCCTAATTGATCAAGATCCCGTTGCAATCCTAGATAACCTTCTTCACTATCCACTGTGCCACCAATCTTGGTGTCATCTGCAAACTTACTAACCATGCCTCCTAAATTCTCATCCAAATCATTAATATAAATCACAAATAACAGTGGACCCAGCACCGATCCCTGAGGCACACCACTGGTCACAGGCCTCCAGTTTGAAAAACAACCCTCTACAACCAGTCTTCTGTCGTCCAGCCAATTTTGAATCCAATTGGCAACCTCACCCTGGATCCTGTGAGCTTTAACCTTCTGCAACAACCTACCATGCGGTACCTTGTCAAAGGCTTTGCTAAAGTCCACGTAGACAACGTCTACTGCACTGCCCTCATCTACCTTCTTGGTCACCCCCCTCAAAAAACTCAATCAAATTTGTGAGACATGATTTTCCACGCACAAAGCCATGCTGACTACCCCGAATCAGTCCTTGCCTCTCTAAATGCTTGTAGATCCTGTCTCTCAGAATACCTTCTAGCAACTCACCTACTACAGACGTTAGGCTCACCGGTCTGTAGTTCCCAGGCTTTTCCCTGCTGCCCTTCTTAAACAAGGGCACAACATTCGCCACTCTCCAATCTTCAGGCACCTCACCTGTGGCTGCCGATGATTCAAATATCTCTGTTAGGGGACCCGCAATTTCTTCCCTAGCCTCCCACAACATCCTGGGATACATTTCATCAGGTCCCGGGGATTTATCTACCTTGATGCGCTTTAAGACTTCCAGCACCACCTCCTCTGTAATATGCACACTTCTCAATGAAGTCTTACCTTGGCCTCCTCTGTTTGAATCCTTCCCCATCGCTCCAGTTTTCCAAACCCGGCACCATCCTTGGAAATCTACTCTGTACCCTCTCTCGTGGAATTAAATCCTTTCTGTAATGAGGTGACCAGAGCTGCATACAGTACTCCGGCTGTGGCCTTAATGTGCATTCGTATGTATGTAGGGTCTCTTCTAAAAACCTAGTTTAGTTAAATTTATTGTCCGAGGTTTGCCAAGTATTGAAGTGACATGGTTTATGAAGTTGTGACCTTTTAGATATGATATAAAAGGGGTGAGATTGGCAAGAAAATCTGAAATGAAATGAAAATCGCTTATTGTCACAAGCAGGCTTCAAATGAAGTTACTGTGAAAAGCCCCTTGTTGCCACATTCTGGCGCCTGTTCGGGGAGGCTGGTACGGGAATTGAACCGTGCTGCTGGCCTGCCTAGGTCTGCTTTCAAAGCCAGCGATTTAGCCCTGTGCTAAACCAGGGGAAAGAAGTTGGAAAATGGGAAACTTTTTAAACCTTAAAATTATAGCTCTAAATATTAATTTCTTAACTTTTATTTTTAATACTGCAGCAACAAACTTTGCACAAGCCCGTGCTGCTGAAATCAATGCCATGTTAAAAGCTGTCACACACAAGTCTGGTTCTCAGTTTCTGCAGTCACTACCACCAGCGATGCGCAGAAGAGCTATGAGTCACAACCTTAAACGTCTCCCAAGAAGGCTTCGGGAAATTGCAAAGAAAGAGGTAAAGCTATAAACCAATCAAAGTACCCGGAATGCTCTTCTGGGTAAAGGAATGGAGACAGTAATTCTTGAAGTTGCTCAGTTGTCTGTTAGTTGCTATGATTGTTGTGTTGTGTTTTTGTAAAGCAAAGGCTAGTTGAGTTGAATGACGTTTGTCATTTGTAATTCTATCTTCCACATACTACTTGACTTTGCCGCTAGATTCCGTATTAACATGACTATTGGTATAATTAAGGGTTCATGCCCTCTGTTCTGATTTCCAATGGGTTGATTTTAGTGTTATGGGGAGGGATTCTCCGTTCCACGACGCCGATTTCATAATCGGTCATCGGACGGAGAATCCCTTTTTACGCCCGAATTGGGGGCGGAGCCTGTTTTTGGATGCTCCGCCCCTCCAAAACGGCATGATCGGGGAGTATGCCGCAGGCCGTTTGGACTCCCTCAGGATGTTACCTGAAGGCCCTGATGTTCCGCCCTGATGGCCCGAGTTCATGTGGCGTGGTTCCCTTGTGCTCTGTTTTCATGAACCTGATGTGGCCACTGTGGACTGCGTTCAGCGCTGCCACAGTAGGGGAGGGGGGGACCGTGTCGCTGGCCGGGGGGACTGGTGGGGGTTGGCGAGGGAGGGTCCAGGGAGGCACTATCTGGCACGTTGGGTTCACGCGTGGCCGGCGCCATGTTGTACGGTGTGACCACTGCAGGTCGTTGCCGCGCGCGTCCACGGCCCGAGCAATTCCCCGGCCATCTATTTCGCGAAGGCCGTGTGTTTTACGTGCCGCAGCTGCTAGCTCCTCACAGGTCGGAGGGTCGGTGCTGGGACCTCAAAATCAGAGAATCCAGCCCCTGATTTCCAATGGGTGAATTTTAGTGAGGCCTTGCCTTGTTTGTTCTAGGGTAGACAATAAAAATTTTATTTTCGAGATTAGCATTTAAAAAATATTTTTAATTAATAATGCTTTTAATTATGTCCTCTTATTATATAAGCTGGAATGCGGTTGTTTAAGAACACCAGCTGATAATTTTGTCGCCTTAAACTTTTTATTTGAGTATTGATAAATGATGTTGTTGTTGGATGGGCAATGCAATTCTGTGGAAGAACAATGTGAAGCTCCTTTTACGAATGCCCTAATTTAGTAACTTCCTGACTAAACCTTTTGTACAGGTGGAAAAGATTGCCCAGCTGAAAAAGGAGCAATCAAAGAGCAAGTCTCGCAAAGCCCGTCGACGACATGGGAACTTACTGATGGAATTTAATCGAAGACAGCGGAAGAACATTTGGCTAGAGACTCACATATGGCATGCAAAAAGATTCCATATGGTCAAAAAGTGGGGATACTGTTTGGGCACTAAACCAACCACTAAAAGTTACAGAGCATGTTATCGTGCTATGTCGAAGCAATGTCTCCTGCAGGTAACCGAAAATCTGTTTTTTCTTTTTAATCACTTTGTGGCATTCCGAACTGGAGTTAAATTTGCAAAATTCCTATAATTGAACACCGCTTACAAAATCATCTTTGTATTGAGCACAAAATACTGATTTCAGCCTGAACTGGAGTACTGTATCCAGTTCTAATAATAATATTAAATAAGCTTTATTAGTGTCACAAGTAGGCTTACATTGACGCTGCAATGAAGTTACTGTGAAAATCCCCGAGTCGCCACATTCCCCTAGTTGCCTGTTCAGGTGCACAGAGGGAGAATTCAGGATGTCTTGCCTAACAAGCACATCTTTCGGGACTTGTGGGAAGAAACTGGAGCACCCGGGGGAAACCCACGCAGACATGGGAAGAACGTGCAGACTCCGCACAGACAGTGACCCAAGCGTGAATTGAACCTGGGATCCTGTGCTAACCATTGTGCTACCGTGCCGCCCATACTCTAGGAAGGATGAAGGTTTCAGGGAGGGTGCAGAAAACATTTACTGGATGATTCCAGGGATGAGGAACTTCAGTTACGATGATAAACTGAAAAGGCTGGGCCTGGCCTTCTTAGAGAAGAGAAGGTTTCATAGAGGTGCTCAAAATCATGAGGGCTTTAGACACAGTAGATGCGAAGAAACTGTTCTCTTTGGCCAAGGGGTTAAGGAAACATTTAAGGGTTTTGACAGAAGAACCAAAGGCAGCGTGAGGAATTATTTTTACGCAGCTAGTGGTTGTAAATTTTGAATGCGGTGATGAATCTGCCTCTTATCACCCTTTCAAAAGCTTTAAAAAGAGAATTGGATATGCAGAGCCATAGGAAAAGAGCTGAGGAATGGGACTAGCTAAATTGCTTTTGGAAGAGAGCTGTCCTGAACTAGGTGGATCGAGTGGCCTTCCTTTGTGCTTTGCTATGCTTGAGATTGCATTAGCATTTAATACTTTCCTCTTCCTTCTTCCCCCATCTCCAGTGTATGGGAGAAAAAAACAAGGAAGGTTGTCTCCCTCATATACTGTTGTGAGAATTCTGGATCAGTGTCAGCGCTACGTGGTTCACTGGTGAACATAGTCACTGGAAAGATACGAGGGTCTAAAGGTTGTGCACAACATCATGTTTCAATTTGCTTGCTCCTATTTCTCAACTGACCCTAACTCTCGGTCGTTGCATTTTGTTTACATATGGTGTTTAATGATGCCATCGCCTTGAAGAGCAATCACTTTGGAATGTAGCAGTCAGACTGCAGAAGAATCCTTAAACCATTTAAGAGTTCTTCCAAATTTGCATTACAAATCTATGTAGTGAGCTTCTAATGTGCTATAATTCTTTTGACATT
Organism: Scyliorhinus torazame; assembly: GCF_047496885.1. Taxonomy (NCBI): domain Eukaryota; kingdom Metazoa; phylum Chordata; class Chondrichthyes; order Carcharhiniformes; family Scyliorhinidae; genus Scyliorhinus; species Scyliorhinus torazame. The sequence goes on along the minus strand of NC_092717.1, from coordinate 238,759,726 downwards.
TTCATGGGACTTGGGCGTAGCTGGCTAGACCAGCATTTATTGCCCATCCCTAATTGCTCTTGGGTAGGTGGTGGTGAGCCGCCGCCTTGAATTGCTGCAGTCCATGTGTTGCAGGCACACCCACAGTGCTGTTACGGAGGAAGTTCCAGAATTTTAACCCAGCGACAGTAAAAGGATGGTGTGTGACTTGGAGGGTGAAGTGGGAAATGGTTCAGAAGGTCACTTGGCACAGAAGATGGCTGCCTGACACACAAGATGAAGACACAGAGAATAAAGCAGACAACTGATGCCTGGAGCCCAGCGGGGTGCCAGTGGGACAGATAGGAACAGATCCAGGACACAGGGAGCCAGACAGGAAGATTAAGAAATACATAAATGCGGGACACCACTTGAATAAAGCTGACTTCAGCCAAGGTGTACACAATGATATGCTAATACGAATGTCTTGGGCCATTTCCTAAAACAAAGGGACAATCGATACTGCTTTTCTGCTGCTACCTGTAACCTGTAAAACCTCTTTAACTATAACCATGTGTAAATGGCAAAACGCTTACAAATAGCGATGTACAATCTATAAAATGTTTAAAGATAACAAGGTGATAATTGTTTTGTATCTGGGCTCATTGTGAACCCGAAGTGGCTGTTTAAAGATAACACGGTGATAATTGTTTTGTATCTGGGCCCATTGTGAACCCAAAGTATAAAATGAATGACTGCCATTCAAACCACGAGAAAGGCTGGCTACCGTACCGCGGGGTACGTACGCTTTCTCCCGAAGCTTCGTGTAACAATAAACTGCACTAATTGGACACAGCAAGTCTTACTCATGAAGTGGTTGATTTTCCCACAACACAGGGGAACTTGCAGGTGGTGGTATTCTCCTGTGTCGGTTGTCCTTGCCCTTCCAAGTTGTTAGGAAGGTTTGAAAGGTGCTGTTGAAGGAAAATTGATCAGTTTATGAAAATTAAGACGGCCACTTTCAAGTGGAGCCTGAAGTTGCACTTTGTCCCCTGCCTTTTGTCTGGAAATTATTCAGCTTCCTGAGACCCGAGAGAACGTTATATCTGGATGACTTTTCAAATAAACTATTTAAGGTTTTTGATGCAATAAGTTCATTCTTATGTATTGTGATCCAAGTGAGTGAGAATTTTTGACTACTCAGTTTCACTAGGGGAGGGGATAGCGCAGTGATATTCTCATATAGCGCAGTGATATTCTCACCGGGTGCTGTTATCAGACTCCTAAACGACCCTCTTATGGACTGACCTCATTAACACTACACCCCTGTATGCTTCACCCGATGCCGGTGTTATGTAGTTACATTGTGTACCTTGTGTTGTCCTATTATGTATTTTCTTTTTATTTTATTTTATTTTCATGCACTAAATGATCTGTTTGAGTTGCTCGTCGAGAAATACATTTCACTGTACCTCTGTACATGTGACAATAAACAAATCCATCCATCCATCTGGAGACCCACGGCAATACGTTGGGGACCCAGGTTCGAATCCCACCAGATGGTGGAATTTGACTCCCAATATGATCTGGGCTCATTGTGAACCCGAAGTGGCTGTTTAAAGATAACACGGTGATAATTGTTTTGTATCTGGGCCCATTGTGAACCCAAAGTATAAAATGAATGACTGCCATTCAAACCACGAGAAAGGCTGGCTACCGTACCGCGGGGTACGTACGCTTTCTCCCGAAGCAAGAAAACTAACAACAATCTTTCTAACAACAATCAAGAGACTTTGTTGATTGTTGTAAAAACCCATCTAGTTCACTAATGTCCTTTCGGGAAGGAAATCTGCTGTCCTTGCCCGATCTGATCTACATGTGACTCCAGACCCACAGCAATGCATGGTTGACTCTTAAACTGCCCTCTAAAATGGCCCAGCAAGCCACTCCATTCATGGGCAATTAGGGAAGGGCAACAAATACTGGCCCAGCCAGGGACCCCCACACCTCATGAAAGAATCTTTTTAAAATCTGGAAATCAAAAATTGTGTTGAAGAGTAAATGTACTTTTTAAAGACAAAATACAACTATGTTTATCTATGCACCATGAAGAAAATGGTTTGAATCAATTTAAATAGAGTTAGAATCATAGACTGGTTACAGCACAGAATGAATCTATTCGGCCCGTCATATCCACGCCTCGTCTCTGCAGGAGAAGCTCAGTTAGTACCACTCCCTCTTCCTTTTCCCCGTAACCCTACAAAGATTTCCTTTGTAAACCATGATTGAATCCGCCTCCATCGCACTCTCAGGCAGTGCGATGCAACCTCTAACCACTGGCTGGGTATATGTAACAAATGTATAGTTTGGTCTCCTGTTGCTCTTCGTTCTTTTGCCATTCATCTTAAATTGGTGTCTTCTGATCCTTGACCCCTCTGCCAATGGGAACAGTTTCTCCCCATCTACTCTGCTCAATCTCCTCATAAGTTTGAATGCCTCTATCAAATCTCCTCTAACCGTCTCTTCTTTTAGGAGAACAGTCCCAGCTTCTCCAAACTATCCATGTAACTAAACTCCCTCATTCCTGGAATCATTCTCGTAAATCCTTTCTCCATCCTGTTCAAAACCCTCACAGTTTTCCTGACATGTGGTGCCTGGAACTCGACATGATTCCAATTCAGGCTGAACAAGCATTGTATAAATGTTCATCATAGTTTTCTTGCTTTTGTACTCCATGTGTCTATTGATAAAACCCGGGACCCTGCCTTGTCAACCTGCTTGCCAGCTCATCAATTTGTGCACATCCACGCCAAGTCCCTCTGCCCCTGAGGCACCTTTAGAATTGTATCACTATATAATTACCAGTTCATATTCTGGGAGCTTTTGGCTGTAATTTTCATTGGTAAATCTTTCTGCCTGCAATTCTTTCAGGATTTGTCTTACTATTGCTGCTTGGAACTGAATGGTACAGAGGATAATCTCCTGAAGACGCTTACATGTTTGAGTAGCAGAGAAGCAGGTATTTTCATAGTTATTCAAGTCCAGAACATTTAAACATCAGGGTCCATGTTGTTCTGCTGTTTCTTGTTGGTGAATCAATGCAGCAAGTTTCCAGACTTTTGGCACAGATGTAAGGAGATAGTCATGGTAGGTAGGAAGCGAAATGTACTGGTATAACCTCCCCGTGATGGTCTGATAAAGGTTAAGAACCCCTGGGTGCCGTACTATCTCTTTGACATTTTGTGTTAATTCGCCACACCACTGGATCCAATTCATAATAGCCCCTCTGAAATAATACAAAGAACAATTCCATGTTACATCTGTTTGAGTGGATTTAAACTTTTTTATTTTTTGTTTAATTACAAATGAACTTCCAGCTAAATATTCTGTTTCTTTTTCCCTGCTGCAATCTAGAAGAGAGTTTAGCTTGCCTGGGAAGAGAGAATCTAACCATCTCCCCGTGACATTCAATGGCATTTCCATTGTTGAATCGCCCATTGCCAACATCCTGGGGGTTACCTTTGACCAGAAGCTGAACTGGACAAGCCATACAAATATGGCTACCCCAAGGTCAGGTCTGAGGCTGGGAATTCTGTGGCGAGTAACTCCCCAAAGCTTGTCTTCCATCTACAAGGCACAAGTCAGGAGTGTGATGGAATACCCTTCACTTAACCTGGATGTGTGCAGCTCGACACGTCCAGGGCAAAGCAAGCCACTTGATTGTCACCCCATTCACCACCTTCAGCATTCGCTCCCTGCACCACCAATGCACAGTGGCAGCCATATGTGCCATCTACCAGATGCACTGCAGTAACTCACCAAGGCTCCTTTGACAGCACCTTCCAAACCTGTGACCTGTACCACCTGGAAGGACAAGAGTGGAAGTTGCATGGGAGCCCCATCACCTCCCAAGTCACTCACCATCCTGATTTAGAACTCTGTAGCCGTTCCTTCACTGTTGCTGGTTTGGATTGGATTTGTTTATTGTCACGTGTACCGAGGTACAGTGAAAAGTATTTATCTGCGAGCAGCTCAACAGATCATTAAGTACATGAAATGAAAAGGAAATAAAAGAAAATACATACAACAATTATAAGTTAAGTAAAAAGTGGATCTGTTACGGAGAGTCGCCTCGCTCTGGCACCATCTTGTGCTAACTATTGGGTCAAAATCTTTCCCTAACAGCACTGTGGGTGTACCTACATTACATGGACTGCAGCGGTTCACACAGCAGCTAACCACCACACCAGGGGCAATTCGTGTCAGGTAATAAATGCTAGCCTAGAATCTAACCTGGGGAAGAATTTAACAAAACCCTGTGAGAAAATGAACAGGTGCTGACTCTCCCCACCACCACATTAAGAGACTTCACTAGCTTAAGATAATTTAATGGCCCAAACCCCCTACTCTTTGTGTTTGTTTGTTGGGCTTTGGAACAACATCACCAGTCCCTCTTCCTCCAAGCTGGTAACGGCGAATGACCTTTAAATAAGACATTTCAGGTCAGTGGAGTCTGTCTGCATTGATTACCTACTACCTACCAATGAAAATTTCTGCTCCACTCCCTACATCTGCATCAACACTGTTGATCTTGACTTGCCATGTGGAATTCTGTCGAAACTCAACTAGCCATAGTTATCAAAGCCATTTAATAATACCTATTGTAGGAATGACTAATCTAAACCTGTAATCTTTGTTGTCTTAATTTTTCAATGTACATAAAACGTTTTCTGTGGCACTCCTACCCTTAATTGGTCTATTGAAGCCTGCTAATTTTATTTTTGTGTGGTACTAAAGGTACAACCTTTGCCTCTGTGGCCTGCCTGTCTGGGAAGTGTCAAGGGTCACTGGTTCTTTACAAGGCAGACCAATATCCTGAGAAGCCACTGGGCCCAGTTACATTCCTATGGAGGCCTAAGACACTATCTGAAAACAGACAGCTTTGGATATGGGCACATCCAGCATTAAAAATGGTAACTAATTTTCATTGTACACACTGCTATTAAATGTCAAGATTTGCACCATTACTTTCAAGGAAATTGGCCAGAAATGTAACTTGCAGAGCAGGTAAAATTATGTGAAATAGATTTGTAACAAGGTATGGCTTCTACTTTAATTCATTGTTCTAGCTTCGAAGAATGTTATGTAACGCTCGTGATAAACACATGAGAGAAAGGAGTCAAATAATACGTTGATGGGATTAGGTGAAAATGGGCAGAGGCAGGCTCTTGTGCACACAAATCAACACTGACCTGTTGGGGTTTAGAAGAGTAAGAGGCGTCTTGATTAACGCATACAAGATCCTGAGGGGTCTTGACAGGGTGGAAATGGGGAGGATTATCTTGTGGGGGAACTTCGAACTAGGGGTCACTGTACAAGGAGTCGCCCATTTAAGACAGCAGAGGAGAAACGTTTTCTCCGAGGGCTGAGTGTCTTTGGCATGGTCTTCTTCAAAAGGCGGTGGAAGCAGAATCTGAATATTTTTAAGGCAGAGCTGAATTCTTGATGATGCAGACAAAAGGATATCGGGTAGGTGGGAGTATGGAATTGAGGTTACAGTCAGATCAGCCATGAGCTTAGTGAGTGACAGAGCAGGCTCGAGGGGCCAAGTGGCCTACTCCTCCCGATTTGTATATTCGTGCGAACAGCAGTCTGTGCTGTGCGGCACGGTAGCACAGTGGTTAGCACTGTTGCTTCACAGCTCCAGAGCCCCAGGTTGGATTCCCAGCTTGTGTCACTGTCTGTGCAGAGTCTGCACGTTCTCCCCGTGTCTGCGTGGGTTTCCTTCGGGTGCTCCGGTTTCCTCCCACAGTCCAAAGATGTGCAGGTTAGGTGGATTGGCCATGCTAAATTGCCCTTAGTGTCCAAAAAGGTTAGGTGGGGTTACTGGGTTACAGGGATAGGGTGGAGGTGTGGGCTTAAGTAGGATGCTCTTTCCAAGGGCTGTGCGGACTCGACGGGCCGAATGGCCTCCTTCTGCGCTGTAAACTCTATGATTCTCTGTCTAGTAAAAGTTCTGAGTACTTTTCCAATGCCAATTTGACTTGGTGGGAAGATCAGAGGCAGGACGAGAGTATATAATGTAGACCGACACTACAATGCAGTAGGTGTGCACCTTTTGTTTTTGGGAGGTGCTGTATTTTTATTTGCTGAACTGAGGTCACATCTACATGCTCAAGTAAGCGTAAAACCTCACCAGCCAACTGAAAGGGAAAAACATGCACTTATGCCAGACAGGATATTTACAAAGTGCTAAGAGGTGGAACAACAGATAAAGTGCGTGTGTGTTTCAAATGTTAAATTTAATTAAAAGTATTCGTCAAACCGGGATTCTTTTTAAGGGTGTTTTTGTGTTGCACTAAGAGCAGAGGAGGATGTTGTCTAAACAACTAAGAAAAAACATTTGGGAAGGGGGAATTTAATAAGTACTTGCTTTTTCAACAAATATTGGATAGAGGTAGATCAAAGTATATATAAATAACTATATAAGAAGCTTTAGGATGAGAACATTTACTTTTTAACAACATTTTGATGTGTATTTTTTCAGACTCAATAAGTTGTGTAAATCTTTTAATGAAACTGCTGCTTCCGGATGTGGAAGGGTAGGGAAGAATTGGGGATATATACAAGTGGCTGGGGGAGCAGGGAGGCGAGCGGGTGGTGAAGATCAAGGAGAAATGGGAAGTGGAGTTGGGAGGGGAGATCAATTGGAGAGTATGGAGTGAGGCACTGCGAAGGGTAAACGGGACCACCTCTTGTGCAAGGATGTGCCTGATACAGTTTAAGGTGGTGAACAGGGTGCCTATGACTCGGACAAGAATGAGTGGGTTCTTTCAGGGGGTAGCAGGTGAGTGTGAGAGGTGTGGGCGGGGACCAGCGAACCACACGCACATGTTTTGGGGTGCAAAAAATTAGGAAGATTCTGGGCTGGAAGCGGTATTAGCCAGGATAGTAGAGGAGGAGGTGGACCCGGACCCTTTGGCGCCGATATTTGGGGTTTCAGAGAAGCCGGAGCTCATGGAGAGGAGGAAGGCCGATGTCTTGGCCTTCGCCTCTCTGGTTGCACGCCGGCGAATTTTGCTGGAGTGGCAGTCGGGCATCGCCACTGTGGATAGCGGCATGGTTGGGTGACCTGTATGACTTCCTGCGATTAGAGAAGATAAAGTATGAGTTAAGGGGCTCAAGGGGATTTGAGGAAAGGTGGGGGATGTTTGTGACCGTGTTTGAGGGGCTGTTTGTTGCGGGGGAGGGGTGTGGTGAATAAGGGGAAAAATCTACAGACTGTATAGTTAATTGTTGGGAAGTATGTTTCCTGGGGTGGTTTATTCGCTGTAACCTGTTTTGATACATTTTGTAATAAAATATATATATTTTTTAAAAATCTTCCAACGAAGTGTTGGAATGCTTCAGCATATTTGCTGCAGGAATATTTCTTCTTCAATAACCAGGATAATCAAGGAGGATTAGTTGCATAGGGGCTGGTTTAGCACACTGGGCTAAATCACTGGCTTTTAAAGCAGACCAAAGGCAGGCCAGCAACGTGGGTTCAATTCCCGTACCAGCCTCCCCGAACAGGTGCCGGAATGTGGCGACTAGGGACTTTTCACAGTAACTTCATTTGAAGCCTACTTGTGACAATAAGCGATTTTCATTCATTTCATGTGCAGTATGCACATTAATTCTTAGATCCAGTACAATCCTGGCTGGAGTAGCTCTCAGTGCATCTGCATCCTCTGTGAACTTCTTGCAAAAGCTTTTGTATATCTCTTTGCACCTGAATCTGATTGCGGGGTAATCTAGAGTACGTACTTTCTTAATTGAACTTTTTTTTTCCCTTTAGGATTTATTAACTGAGCTTCAATTGGTCTGTCAATGTTTGGATGTCCCTGTACCTGAACCAGCTCCTAGTGAATGTAGAACTGTAACACGCACACCAGTAAAACAAGCCAAAGTCATTGGCTCAAAAAGAAAACTTCATGATAAAGCCGGGGAACAGGTCGTACCTGAGAAAAAGATTATAGGCAATGGGACCAGAGATCCATTGGAAACTGTGATTTGGACATCATTAACTACTGGCATTGTAATAGAGTGAGTACACTAACTTTCTGAAGAAAGCTTTGACCCAAAATCTACATGTTGACAAGTAGCAAGATGGCATTGTTGATGATGATAGCATACTGATTAATGTTACTGGAGTAGTGATCCAGGAGCCTGGATTGATGCATGAGAATTTAAATGTAATTAATAAATTAGATCAATTCATAGATGTGGAATTGAAAAGCTAGTCTCTGCATTATCACCAAGGAACTACCAGCAATTAACCAATGCAGACTGCTTATTGCCACACAATTTGCTTTTGAATATTGGTTAAAAAGAGAAGACATGCAGCTGAAGTTTTTTGTCTTGCACTTCCAGGACAAACACAAGAATACCAAATTTCAAACAATCACAACAGTTTATACTACAGGGGAAACGGGTGCTGATTGGTTGTTTAGCTTTCGGCAATTTTTGCCTTCATTCTGGGTCCCTATTCAGGCCTCCCAATAGTGTGAATACTTCATGCAAAAATTGGATAACTAGGTTTGGGGGATGCTTTGTAAGAAATTGCACGGCTGAGTTTGGCAAGCTGTATTCCCCCAAACCTCGAATGAACTCAATTTACAATGCATTTGCTATAGCAGGAAAAACAGCTGTATATTCGGAGACTCATGAGCTCCAAAATACGAGGCTCGTTTTGCTCTGTCGCAGCTCTCACCTGCTGAAGCCTTCATTCATGTTTTTGTTACCTGTAGACTTGAGTATTCTAATATATACATATATACACACACACACGCATCACATTCTTTCCTCTATCAACGTGCAGCCATCTTAAACTCTGCTTCCTGTGTGATAATTCACTCTCTGCTCGCTGACCGGTATTCAATCCTGGGGCGGGATTCTCCGAACCCCCGCAGGGTCGGACAATCCCCAGGGGGCGGCGCGAATCCCGCCCCGGCGCCGGCTGCCGTATTCTCCGGCACCGGTTTTTGGGCGGGGGTGGGGTTCACGCCACACCGGTCGGGGCCATTGGCAGAGGCCCCCCTGGCAATTCTTCGGGCCCCGATAGGCCGAGCGGCCGCCCGTCTTTGGCCAGTCCCGTCAGCGTGGGTTATGCATGGTCCCACACTACGAGACCTGGCAGGTAAGGCGGCAAGGGCGGTCCTCGTGGTGGGGGGTGGGGGGGGGGGGGGCGCACGCGGGGGGATCTGAACTGGAGGGGGGATCCGACCTGGGGTGGTGGAGGGGGCACAGTGGCCTGGCCTGCAATTGGGGCCCACCGATCTGCAGGCGGGCCTGTGCTGTGGGGGCACTCCTTCCTTCTGCGCTGGCTCCTGTAGGGCTCCGCCATGGCCGGCGCGGAAAAGAGAACTACCCGCGCATGCGGCAAAATATGCCGGCCGGTCTGTGCATGCGTGGAACCACTGCGGCAGTTTCGCGCATGCGTGAGATCACGCCGGCTCTTCGGCACATGCGCAAACTCGTGCATTCCCTTCGGCGCTGGCTGGAGCGGCGCCAACCCCTCCGGCGTCCACCGAGCCCCTGGGAGTGCGGAGAATTCCGCACTTTCGGGGACTGTTGACGCCGGAGTGTTTGGCGCCGGTTCTCCTGCTGGCCTGGGTACTTAGTCCCCAGAAGGGAGAATCCCGCTGCAGGTCTCCATTTTGGTCCTGGTCTCGATTTTAAAGTTCTCATCACTGTTTTCAAATCCCTCTGTAATATACTGCAATCCAGAAATCCTTTTTTAAAATGTTTTCTGCCGTGGGAAGTAGGCATCACTGTCAACGTCAACATTTGTTGAACTGATTGGCTTTCAGAGGGCAGTTGAGTCACATGTAGGCCAGGCCAGGAAAGGACAAAATATTTATTTTCCTGAAGGACATTTTTAATGATAATCAATAGTTTAATGGTCACCATTACTGATCTAGCTTTCACTTCTAGATTTTATTGAGTTCAAATTCTGCCGGTTTTCATAATGGGATTTGAACCCCTGTCCCAGAGCGTTAGTCTGGGTCTCTGGATTACTAGTCCAGTGACATTATCACTGCGCCAGCATCTCCCTCCAAGTCCTCTCTTAGCATTGTCGTCGTGTTCCTGAAAAATGTAAGTTTAAGTGAAACCGATGTAAAAGCTGTCGTTGGGTTCTGCAGGACATTGCCCACCAGAAAAAAAAATTCTTGTACCCTGTTAACTGTAAATTCCTGAATTCCTATCTTTCTTAATTTTTTTTTTATTGTAGAGTATCCAATATTCTTTTTCCCAATTAAGGGGCAATTTAGCGTGGCCAATCCACCTGACGTACATATCTTTGGATTGTGGGGGTGAGCCCTACACAGACACGGGAATAATGTGCAAACTCCACATGGACAATGACCTGGAGCCAGGATTGAACCCGGGTCCTCCATGCCGTCAGGCAGCAGTGCTAACCAGTGCGCCACCGGGCTACCCATTTCTACATCGAATAATTTTAAAACTTATAATATAAAAATATAAAAGAAATTTGCAAACACTTTCTGCTTGCCCCTTGCAAAGTCAACTCTCACTTGCCCCTTCACTAACCAATTTGCCCGCTCGCTACGTTCCCTGTGAGTGAGAGCTCAGGAGAGGGAGGAAGCAGCGCCAGGGACCTGGGTTCGATTTCCCCCTTGGGTCAGGGACCTGGGTTCGATTCCCTCTTGGGCCACTGTCTGTGCGGAGTCTGCACGTTCTCCCCGTGTCTACGTGGGTTTCCTCCGGGTGCGCCGGTTTCCTCCCACAAGTCCCGAAAGACGTGCTGTTAGGTGAATTGGACATTCTGAATTCTCCCTCTGTGTACCCGAACAGGCGCCGGAATGTGGCGACTAGGGGCTTTTCACAGTAACTTCATTGCAGTGTTAATGTAAGCCTACTTGGTGACAATAATAAAGATTTTTATTAAGAGGAACTGCGAGCAGTTGAGTCGGAAAAGGAAGCATTGAGTGGGAGAGTCTCGGTGAACAGAAAAGGCCTCTTGTAAATGCCACTGATCAGGGCATGCAAGCACTCAGGGCGAAACAGCATTGAGACGAAAGTCCTGACACACTGTAAACACCTTTTGTAATGCTGAAGGTAAATGACGCTGGCAACTTAAAACGAGGACTTGCCGTGTATGTGCTTCTCTAATTATAGCCTCTTAAGCATCCACAATTTTAATTGCTCCACCCTTTGTACCTGTTGCCTGTGCCCTAAGATCTGGAATTCCCTCTGTCTCCTGCGCCGCTCTCGCTCTCTCTTTCTCGCTCTAACGCTCTCTCTTTCTCCTCTCTCTTTCTCTCGCTCTCTCTCTCTCTCTCTCTCTCTCTCTCTCTCTCTCTCTCTCTCTCCCTCCCTCCCTCCCTCCCTCCCTCCCTCCCTCCCTCCCTCCCTCCCTCCCTCTCTCTCTCTCTCTCTCTCTCTCTCTCTCTCTCCCGCTCTCTCTATCCCTCTTGTGCTCTCTCTCTACCTTGGGACACTCCTTAAATCCGATGATTTTGTTCATCTGTCCTCATGCCTCCTTTTGTGGCTTGGTGTAACCCTTTGTTTTCTAATGCTGTTATGAAGCACTTTGGGAAGTTTTATGTTAAAAGGGCTATACCAATTTGTTTAGAAGTTCGTGGTTGAACAAGAAGGGAGAAGTCTGCAGCAGTAAATGTTCGCAAATGAATAAGTTTATTGTATGTGCTTCGCTGTTTAATGCAGAACGTGTTGATTATCTTTTTCAGAGATCTGACCATGGAAATTCTGAGGTATCGACTGATTGGCCCTCTATCCCACTGTGTGATGTTTGAAGCTATCCAAGCTGCTGGTATCCTGAAAGTGAGTCTTTTGTTGGAGATGGCCTTTTGTGAAGACGAAAGATTCACTGTGGCCTCAAAGGTTGAGCACTGCATTAATTATAATTCAGGGTTTCACTCAGTCCCCATGTTACTGTTGTCTGTAAATTATCAAACCCTTCGACTATTTATTATTAAAACGTTTAACCCAGGCGCCCTTATTTGCAAGATGAACAAAGGACAAATACAGGTTCACGGTTCACCCCAAATTTATTCACAAGCACAATAAAACCGTTATTCTCCAAAATTATCCCAAATATTATCTGCCCAAGATCCTAATGCTACCCGTGCCGATGAACTTGATCGAGCTGCAGGTCCAATCCTCTGCGCCTCGGGCGTCCCAGGGCCCTCTTGTGTGAAGGTGGTTCCCGCACGCCCCTCCCATCTGCTCTCTGGTCTGCTGTCAAGTCTTCTTGTCAAGTCTTCGCTGGGGAAGGTCTGTAAGCGTCCTTTCTTATCCCTCTCTTCAAGCCCTTCCAGAAGTTTCTCTGGCCCTTAGTCAATGAGGCCACTGGTTCGGGGTCGCATTACCCAATGGAGTTGCCGATTCCAACTCTACAGGACGCCAGGACCCGCCCCCCCCCCCTCCTCCCGGGGCCCTTCCTCAGGTCCATTGTCCGCATGTAACCTTATCCCTTGTAAGGTAACACCAGAAACTCAAGGTGCCAGAAAGTCTGGCTGCATCTGGGCAATCCACAACAATCGATCTATCTGAATGGGGCCAATTATTTGATGATCTGTTTACAGGACAAGTCCAGACTTGCCTGTCTCTGTCCAATGTATTCGAACATTGCTGTTTGAATTCCCATCAGGCCTGTCTATGGTTCTGACTGGTTTAATTTAAAGTGTCCAATTTTGTATCGGGCCTAAAATTCAGGCCGTTCGCCATTTTACCACATTACCTCTGAATAAAGAAATATGTTGACGAGATATACAGAATTTAAAAAACACTTTGCAGCATTGTAGATGTATTGGGCGGGATTCTCCATTGCCCAACGCTGAAATCGGGGCAGCTGCCGGTTGGGTTGCGATGCTCCGCCCCTCCAAATCGGAGTCATTGGGCCGTGTGCAGTCGCAACCCCATTGGAATGTTATTAGCCGGTCCACCCGCGATGCTCTGCTTTCAATGGGCCGAGTTCCCGACGGCGCAGGCCGCGTGTGGTCTCAGCGGTCGGGAGCCTGGCGTGCGGAGAGAGAGAGAGGACACTGTCCAGCGCCGCCACACTCAGCCGAGATCCGTGCCGCTGGCCGGGGGGCCTCTGCCAGGGCTGGAGGGAGTGGTGGGGGGTGGCCAGGAAGTGGGGTCGGAGTGGGCAGGTACGCAGTCCAACACGGCTGGCGCCATCCTTTCTGGTGCGATCGGTGCGTGTGGGGGGTGTAGGCGTGTGGGGGGTGTAGGCGTGTAGGGGGCTGTAGGCGTGTGGGGGGTGTAGGCGTGCGTGCGGCTGCAGCTCGTCCGTCCGGCGATTCCCGAACCGTTTTCCATCCGTTCCACTGGTGTTTCACGCGGTGCCGGTGCTAGACCCTCACCGGGATCGGTAAGGGTTTCACCCCTATTTTCCCAACGTAAAACGCCACGGATCCTCCGTTGGCGTCAGCACTTAGCCTCAGGAACGGCGAATGCAGCCAAATATTTCCGAGTAAGCAGTTGTTTTAATGGTAATAGTTGAAGTTTTGAGATGCACAAATTCTGGTAGCTTCCATTCCCTTTTCTTCCTGCATCAGACGCCAGTATTGTGCACAGGCACCTCTGCTGTGTTTTAAAAAAGGAAAGAAACTACAGAAGGACGTTTTGTATTTTCATTTGATGTATATCCAACACTACTCCGTAAACGGAGGTGTAACTGCTGTCACGTGTTAATTGTGATAAAACGTCAGCTTTGTTCCTCTAGCCCTATATGCTGAACTCTGCGATCCTGCTTATCTTCAATTCCTGTGTCTCAGCTCGCAGTATAACGTACACACAAACATATGAATTAGGAGCAGGGGTAGGCCGTTCTGCTCCTTTGAGCCTGCTCCGCCATTTGATAATATCTCCGCTGACCTGAGTGTGGTCTCGACTCTCCCTCCCCACATACACTGCACATTATTTTGCTGTCCATCTCTGAGACTCACAATGACTACCTCCCATAATATTGTGATAAATTGCATGCAACACAAATCCACAAGGAGTTAATCTCCTAAGTGATAGATTTTAATCTGAGAAAACTGTAAGTTTGCCCATGTTTTGTTCCTTTCAGCATTGATATAAATAGTGTGACTGCGCTGCTGCTGCCTTCTGGAATTTGTGTCCCGTTCCCTCTACTTTGTTAGTACCTTTTGCTGGTTTTCAATGTCTCTTTCTGGTTCCCCAGTCCCAACCTTTCCATTTCTCTTGTTTTTCCAAGCTGGTGACAGCTTTAATCCTTATTCTAAAGTACCCTGAGATCTAAAAAGTGAGGAGTGCCATATAAATGGGAATTGTTACGGCATGAATTCAATGGGCTGAATGGCTTTCTCCTGTGCTAACAAAGAACAATACAGCACAGGAACAGGCCCTTCGGCCCTCCAAGCCTGTACCGGTCATGATACTAACCTTTGCCAAAACCCTCAGCTCTTCCTTGTGCGTGGGCTAAAGTGGGGTGCTCTTTCCAAGGGCCGGTGCAGACTCGATGGGCCAAATGACCTCCTTCTGCACTGTAAATTTTATAAAATTTATGTATCCTTCTATACCCATCCTATCCATATGTTTGTCAAGATGCCTTTTGAACGCCGTTAACGTATCTGCTTCTACAACCTCTGGCAACGCGTTCCAGGCGCTCACCACCCTTTGCGCACATCTCTAAACTTTGTCCCACGGACCTCATTGTATGTGCTGTATATAAATAAACCACTCCGCAATGTATGTTGGTCTGCAGCTAGAAAGAGGGCTGGAGGTGGGTGCGCACCAACTAATTTCTCAATGCAACTATTGACAAATTCCACCCATTCTGGGGAAATGCTCAGTTTAAGCCAGAGATTCTGATGGGTTTACTGTATTACTGTACACCTGCCGCTCTTGTTTTTCCTCATCTGACATGCCATCTTTGTTTTTAAACTGGCTTTAGAATTCCGAAGGGAGGGAAGAGACGGGATTGCACTCCTGGTGGTCCGAGTATTGCGAGAGTCCTGAAAACGTGACCCTTCATAACCGTCAGGAAGGCGTCCTTCTGTTACTGCCTGGTGGGTTATAGAGAGCTCAGAAACAAGTGATTGTTACTGGTTCAGAATCCCACAGAAATATGAATCAGTAATTGTGGGTTTGAATTGTGTCTTTGTGTGTGCACCTTCTTGTATTCTTGTGTTTATTCAGGGTAACCCAACACCAAATTAGAATATCTCATTCTCAACTTTGTGCTATGAGACAACTGAGTTTGGAACAATAAAAGCATCATAAAATAAGTATATTTACTGGATTGCATGTTGCAGAAGTCAGTGTCTTTATGTGAACTTGCAGTCTTATAAGAACATAAGAACTAGGAGCAGGAATAGACCCTTC
Organism: Scyliorhinus torazame; assembly: GCF_047496885.1. Taxonomy (NCBI): domain Eukaryota; kingdom Metazoa; phylum Chordata; class Chondrichthyes; order Carcharhiniformes; family Scyliorhinidae; genus Scyliorhinus; species Scyliorhinus torazame. The sequence continues at coordinate 238,744,384 of NC_092717.1, read as the reverse complement.
GAGCCTGCTCCGCCATTCAATGAGATCATGGCTGATCGTTTGTGGACTCAGCTCCACTCTGGAGCTCCACATTTATGGGGCTTTGTGTTGATCAATGCAGTGTGACGATGAATAATTTTACGATGTGTTTCTATGATTTGAATGTCAGAATCTGTAAGTAGCCTTTTTAAAAGAGAAATTTCCTCCATCAATTTTTTTTCACAATTCTTCTCCTGAAAGCACAATTTCTTTCTGAAATAGGATTTCCGCAACACTTATTGAAAAATTATTTTCATGGATTGTGGGCGCCGCTGGTTAGGTCAGCATTTATTGCTCATCCCTAATTGCCCTTGAAGGTGGTGGTGAGCTACCTCCTTGTACCGCTGCAGTCCATGTGGTGTAGTTACTCCCACGGTGCTGTTAGTTGGGGGGGGGGGGGGGGGGGGGGGGTGAACAGGATTTTTATCCAGCAACAGTGAAGGAATGACCATTTGCAGCCACGGTATTTATATGACTGGCCCAGTCCAGTTTCTTCTGGTCAATGGTAACCCCCAAGATGTTGCTAATGGGGGATTCAGTGATGGCAATGCCATTGACATCTATTGGAGATATCTTGATACTCTTGTTGGAGGTGACCATTGCCTGGCACCTGTGTGTCATGCCACTTATCAGCTGAAGTCTGAATGTTATCCAGGTCTTGTTGAATATGGACGCAGACTGCTTCAGCACCTGAAGAGTTACTCCCACGGTGCTGTTAGTTGGGGGGGGGGGGGGGTGAACAGGATTTTTATCCAGCAACAGTGAAGGAATGACCATTTGCAGCCACGGTATTTATATGACTGGCCCAGTCCAGTTTCTTCTGGTCAATGGTAACCCCCAAGATGTTGCTAATGGGGGATTCAGTGATGGCAATGCCATTGACATCTATTGGAGATATCTTGATACTCTTGATGGAGGTGACCATTGCCTGGCACCTGTGTGTCATGCCACTTATCAGCTGAAGTCTGAATGTTATCCAGGTCTTGTTGAATATGGACGCAGACTGCTTCAGCACCTGAAGAGTTGTTCTCCCCCCCCCCCCCGATTGCCATTGACTCCAGTTTTGCCAGGACTCCTTGATGCCATAGTCAGCCAAATGTCACCCTGATGTCAAGGGCAGTTGCTCACAATCTCCTTTTGAGTTCAGCTCTTTGGTCCATGTTTGGAATAAGACTGTAATGAGAGCTGGAGCCAAGTGGCCACAGTGGAACCCAAACTGAGGGTCAGTGAGCAGGTTATTGCTTATTAGGGTGGCACAGTGGTTAGCATTGTTGCCTCACAGGGACCCGGGTTCAATTCTGGTCTGTGTGGAGTTTGCACATTTCCCCCGTGTGTGCGTGGGTTTCCTCCGGGTGCTTCGGTTTCCTCCCACAGTCCAAAGATATGCAGGTTGGCTATGCTAAGTTTCCCTTTAGTGTCCAAAAAAGATGTGTGGATTAGATGAGCAGTTATTGGGGATTTTTGTTTTGTGGGGGGGGGGGGGGGGGGGGGGGGTTGCGCAGACTCGATGAGCCGAATGGCCTCCTTCTGCACTATAGGCTTCCAGGAATCAATGAAAATGCTGCCTGATAGCACTATTGATGATTCCTTCCACCACCTTTCTGATGATCGAGGGTGGACTAATTGGTCGGATTGGATTTGTCCTGTTTGTAGACAGGACATAGCTGAGCAATTTCCCACGTTTCTGGGTGGATGCCAGTGTTGTAGCTGTACTGAAACAACTTGACTAGGAACGCAGCTAGTTCTGGAGCACAAGTTTTCAATACTATTGTTGGGATGTTTCAGGGCCCATAGCCTTTGCAGTATCTGAGGCTGAGATGGATCATCCACACACCACTTCTGGCTGAAGGTTGTAGCAAATGTCTTTTGCAATGATGTGCTGAGATTTCCCATCATTAAGGATGGGGATATTTGTGCAGCTAGTTGTTTAATTGTCCAATGCCGATCATGGCTGCATATGTCAGGACTGCATCGTCTCGATCGGATCATTAATTGAGAGATCGCTCAGCTCTATCCATCTTCCATTGTTTGGCATGCAAGTGGTCCTGTGCTGTAGTTTCTCCAGGTTGATACCGCAATTTTTGGTATGCCTGGTGCTGCTCCTCGTTTGCCCTCCTGCACCCTTCATTGATTCAGTTGAGGGTTGATCCGGGTTTGATGGTGATATGCCGGGGCAGATTGTGATTGAATACGTTTCTGCTGCTGGTGGCCCATAACATGCGCATTATGGATGCCCAGTTTTGAACTGATTGACCTTGATCAAGTGGGGATAATTCGTATGTCCTGTTTGGTGAGGCATTGATCTGCAGAAGGCTGTCACAGCCAGGCCCAATCATGTCTTCATCCTTTTACAATCCTGACCGTTCTTAGCTTTGGTCACTAGTTCAACTATTCTCTCACAACCTGCCAGCTTTCAACATTTTTGCAAGATTTTGCGAGCGAAAGAACAACATAATCAGTATATGCCCTGATTGTATTAGTTGAAAGGTTTCATAGGATACTTGGCAATAACTGCTGAGTGGTAAAGAAACGTGAAGTAATTTAACCCAAAATCATACTTCTACAATTTTGTGTTTTATTCTTTGAAGGCATTGCTTCGCCAGCAGAAATTTCAGCAGGCACTGTACTTGGACTGACTGTGGGAGATCCTCGTCTAAACATGCCTAAAAACAGAACCACGGCTATGCCAGACCCAACACAGCCTAAAGGTAGTATCCCTCAGTGACACTCTCGAGTATAACTTGAGACATCCTGAATTATTTTCTGTTGTATGGTTGGAATTTGGAACTCAATGCAACTGGGACTAGTTGATGTGTTTAAAGGCAAGCTAGATAAACACAGTAGAAATGGACTGAAGGTCATGTTGACTGGGTAAGATGAAAGTGGGTGAAAGGAGATTGGAATGGAGAATAAATGTCTGTGTAGATCTTGTGTCTTCAAGAGCCTGCTTGTGCCGGACATTTCTGTGTAATTATATTCCTGCATATGGAATCTTGAATATGCAAACCCTAAATATGTTGAGGCCCGTTTCTGTGCATGCATTTCTTTCATATTAGATGTAAATTGAAAAGCAAATCTTCTGTAATGGTTTTTATTTTTCACTCCGTTGAAACAGGTTGATGAACAGACGGGTGCGGGGGTGGCATGTCTGACATTCAACGCAGATTCTTGAACCTTTCCACGGCCTTCCTTTCCCCAACCACCCCCACACAACCTGTCCCGTCTCAACCTCCCAACCAAATAAGATATTGCTGTTTAGTTTGGAAAATCAACTTCATTATTACCAAATCATGGCTGTCATTAGTGACCATTAATCCAGAATAGTGAAGATTGGTTAATTCTCATTGGCTATCATCGGATCAATGACCCTTCAGGGAAATGACCGATCCTATCGTCATAACCATGAAATGTGGAGAAACTGCTTGACGTATCATTGAATTCATTTTACAGTCCTTTTATTAATTGTCTTTCTATTAAAACTTGAGGCGTGATCTTTGATATACTCTAATGGGGGTGTGGGGCAGCAGTACAGAAATAAAATTGAAAATGTAAGTCTTTTGAAGAATTGTGGTGGAGAGCTGTAAGATTGATTTCCAGTTTATGAATCTGTGGGTACTCCGACAGGCTCGATATGCCTGTACCTTTGTGTAGACTTGGGAGTGATTTGCAATTTATCAAGTAAAGGGGGGACCGCATTGTACTTCATATCGACGATTATTTCGATGAATAGATTAGGGAGGTTGAGGAGGGTCAGGCTTAGAAGTTGTGCACATGTAGAACTGAGGTTGGATGTTAGGCGAGTCCTCTTTTCACAGAATAGTCGACCAGTAGCACAGGTTGCCATTTCGGGCAACGAACGCTGATTTCGCTGTATTCCTTCAAGCGAGGCCTGTGTCTGGCCGGGTGGAGATCACCTTGTATAACAGGTGGGTATCCTCTCGTGTAAATCGGGTCAGTTAGATTTGCCTGAGGTTTTAATTCTTTCATGGGTTGTGGCTGCCGTTGGCTGGGCCAGCATTTTGTGCCCATCCCTAAATGCCCTTGAACTGAGTGCATCGCTCGGCCATTTCAGAGGGGCAGTTAAGAGTCAATCACATCGCTGCGGGTCTGGAGTCCCGTGTGGGTCTGACCAGGTAAGGACGGCAGATTTCCTTCCCTAAAAAGGGCATTAGTGAACCAGCTGGGTGCCAAAGAGAAATTCTGCTGTTTCTTTTCACCCGGCAATTGCCCCCCCCCCTTCTTTACTGTTTCATTGTGGGGGAGATTGTGACACGTAATATATCACAACCGTGTAGGACGGGCTGGATGGAACACTAGGCCTTCTCTGTCATGTTTGCATGTTTTGTATGTAAATAGCCTGCTTTTAGTTTAGTGCCCTGCAAATGGATCCCTGTTTAAAATAATAGTCTTTGTATTGTCACAAGTATTTATACCTGCCCTGGTTCGTGTTTTAGACTATTAATTGATTTCAATAACAGCAAATATTTAGGCACATTTTGCTGGTCTTGTGCTCAGTGAGAGCCTCTGTTCTTTCATGCAGATGTTCCAGGTTTGAATCCTGGCAAGGCCAACCATGTGCTGTTTGCGACAAGAGTTTATGTAGAGTGATATGTTGATAGATCTAAACTGACAGTAAGAATATTCATATGACTTGAGAACACATTACAGCGCTATCCTTGGCTCATTGCTTGTGGCATATGTTCTATTTAACCGTTAGCAGCCTATTGATTTTTTGGAATGAATCTTTTGTCATATTAAGCAGTTGTCACATTATTAACTGTGAAACTTCGTGAACTTTATTTAATCACAATGGCGTTCACTTTTATCAATTATTAAAATTTGAAATACTCCTGAACCCTCCTATTTCCAAGGATTAAGCTGTGTTATCGATCGACATTTAACTTAAATACCCAAAAGTGATTTCTGGCTCCAACTTTGCAACTGGATGGCTTCCCCAAAACACAGTACAAATTTCTGGAGCCTTTGATTTTTTTTTTCTTCGAGGAGGCAGCTTTTCTGGCCAACACAAAAGATTTAGTGATGGTTTTTCTCTTTTCCCTAACACATTAAAAAGCAACATGCAAACAGTTTGTGGAAATTTCTGAATGGGAATGCATGTGTGAGAACGGACCTTCATTGCTGCCTGGGATTAGCTTGGTCAGTGAATTGGGTTGAATTCGGTCAGTTTCAATAAAAATTTCTAGTATGTGTACCGGCTTATGAACTTCAATGGGAATTTAACTGATATATGAAAAATGCTACCATTAACATTCAGGATTGACCCCCAAGCTGCTTCGATCTGGCCCACAGAGACCCGACTAGGTTAAACAGGTACAGTGTCTCAAATCTGGTGGTCTGAAAAACAGGCGGTTTTAGAATGTGCCGTGCGTCAATTTTAATTGAGTAAGCTTAAAAAAAAAAAAAATTTCGCTGGACAAACTGACCAGGAGCTGAATTGGTGCATCATGGCGTTGGAGCAGTTATCCGTTTTGCCGTTTGCACGCCAGTCTATTCCCATGCACCAAGCTGGCCTCCGGAATAAAATTGTTATCCTAATGTTTAAATCCCTTCCTGGCCAAGTACTTCCCCCTCTGTTTGACCTCCTACAGCCTCCCACTGGATGGACAGCAGCTGTTCAAGAAGGCAGCTCACCACCAGCTTCTCGAGGGCAATTGGGGATGGACAGCAGACCAAACTCAAAATCCGACAAGGTCTGAAATCCGGCACAGCCTCAGTCCTGAGACAGCAGGTTCTGAAACACTATAGCAGTTACAACAACACCTACCCACCCACCCACAAGAGCAGCAATTTTAAACCGAGCTGATGAATTCTATACTGCTTTTGTGACCCCAACCAGATCTCAATGCACTTTACAGCCACTGAACTAAGTGTACAAGAAAGGCAGTGACTGCCTCAGGAGACAGGAAGGACCATAAGACAGGAGCAGAATTAGGCCACTCGGCCCATCGAGTCTGCTCCGGCAGGAAGGTAGAGGAGCAGTTCAGAAGAGAAAGAAGGAGGTGGGAAGATAAAAAGAGGAGAAATGAAATTAGTTTTAAATAACTTCATTAACAGCTGTAATATAATTTTCACCTGCTTAACAGTAACCATTCTTGAGACAAATTTGGTTACTTTTGGTCGGTGCAGACTTGATGGGCCGAATGGCCTCCTGCACTGTAAATTCTATGATTCTGCAAGACAGGGTGAAGTGCTGTCTAAATGCAGATTATTTCAGTCTGACATTTCATTTTGGTAAAATAAAGAACAGTCTGGAACTAGAGGAGACAATTTTGAAATGGACAAAAGTCAGGGTGGAGTTGAGAATTGTTTTTACTCAGTAAGTTATGACGTGGATGCAGTGAGTGTGGAGCAGATTCAGTGGTAAATTTCAGCTGGGAGTTGGATTGCTATTTTTAAAGGAAAGAAAATAGCAGGGTTTTGGGGAAAGAATTGGTGATTGGCAGTAATTGGACAGCTCTTTCAAACAGCGAGCGCAGGCTATCCTGTGCAATCTCATTCGAGGGGGGGGGGGGAAACATATTTCAAGGGAACATTCTCATTCCTTATCCAAAACACTGCTGACTGCTCCAATCCACATCGAGTCCTGCCCATCAAACTCTCCTGATCTAAAAGGTCTCCAGTTTAAATCACTCTCTGGCCAGGCCACTCCCTCTCTGTTTAACCTCCTATCGCCTTCACTCTGAACTGCAGCCATTCAAAAAGGCAGCTCACCACCGCCTCCTGGAGGGCAATTGGAGATGAACAACAAAGCTGGTCTTGCTAGCGACGCTCATCTCATGAAAGAATGAAAAGAAAATCGCCCACTGTACTCTCCGTTTCATTGACTCTTGTATATTTGCCCCATCCCCAAGATGATTGGTGGCCATGACCGTAGCCATTTAGACCCAAAGCTCTGGAATTCCTACCCCAAACCTCTATCCCTCCCTCTTCTCCATTAAGGTTATCCACAATCCCACCCCCCCTTTAATCAAGCCTTTGGTCAGCTCCCTCATAATATCTTTCATGTCTTTTCTTAGAATCCAATTTCATCTGAATACACTTCAGTGATGTGCTTGGATGTTTTTCTGCATTAACAATGCTAAACGGTTGCATGTTTGTCATATACATGTTGCTGTTTGGTGTGTGGAAGGGACTGCATGGCTTGCGTTCTGGAGTATGGAACTTGCAGTATTACACACAGTGATGTGTGAGCCATTCACTGGTTCTGCCATGTGTATCAACCCTACAACTCTGAAAGTTTAGACAACCCTGCTTTTTAAAAAAAAAACATGTTAGTACTTGCCAGTAACTGAGCTTGGATAAATTCAAGAAACTTTAAACAAAAAAATAACCAATACCCTTTTCTTTGAATGTGGTCCAAATGGTAACCAAAACCGTTCTGCCCAACATGGTCATCGTGTATCAACAAGTGTTTGAGCTGTGGAGAAACAGAACGCACTCTTCCTCCTCAATTTGAGAAGCCACTTGCAACATTTTCAGGATGTTTTGAAGAATTCTGAAAATATAATAAGTTTTTAACCTGAGGCTGGAAGTTGGCGAGGGTAGCGAGTTTGCATCTTCATGTTGAATGTCATGGTGTGGCTGTAATATTTCACTGGACAGTTCCTTCGGAATTTTGTTTTTTAATTGTCAAAGTGAGGATTGACTCTGGCTTGATGCAGTTGCACCCCTTGAATTTCTATTTGTAGTTGGAGCTGTTTACAGGAATGGTGTTGTGGTTCCTTTACACCCCGCAGCTTTCCTACATGCTCTGAAAATTGCGACTTGTAAATGTGCAGCGTCACCCGTAATTGCAATTTCTGCGTCTTCTGTAATGATTTTTCTCTTCCGTTGTAGATCTGGAGAAAATCAGGGAGTTGTGTCTGAATGGCGTTGGTGCGGAGTGTGCTCAAAGTCAGATCTGGGACCGAAACATCCGCAATATTGTTACAGAAACTAAAATTACTGAACAGGTAATTCGACTGCAATGAAAAAGCCGAATAATTGAAATTGGAAATTATTCGCCATGTTTGCATTTTGTTGTTGCTAACTTTTGCCTCAGTTTAATTGCTCTGTTTTATTACCTTTGCTCTTGAGTCGCCAGGTATCTTTCTGATACCGCCACATGGTTCAAGTCCAAGTAATGATCAGTAATCCAATACACCGCTTAGTAACAGTTAAATCAAAGCACATTTATTATATACAGTAATCAATACTCATGCATAAATTCTACGTCTAAGCTATTTCCTACAACTAACAGGCCAATACTTAACTTGGAAATGGCCCACCAGGTCAGGGAAACGAATGGCCTTTCCTTCAGGTTCTTTGCCTGCGGGATTCAAAGCTGGTACAGATTGATAGCTAGGAGCGCCTATCTCGTTGCGAGCGTTGAAGTAAGACTTATGGGATGTTTCGCGATGGCTGGACCGGTCACTGTCAAGGGTCGGTCTGCGTTGCTGAGTGACCCGGACAGAAGAATAAGCAGCAGGGTGCAGGAGGATGCAGAAGGCTAGCAGAAGGGTCGATTTGAACTTGGACTCTATTCTTATCGTCCCCAGGGGCTTCCCGCCTTTCGGGGCGGACCCTGTACCTGGTTCCAAGTGATTGGACTTTGTCCCAATCACTTGGTTCGATATTCTCCAATGCTGGAGCGATTCCTTGATCGATGGGCGGTCTTGAGGTGGTCGTTCACCTCCCTTTGTGTAGGCATTTGCTGGCGCCGCCGAGTCTGGGTTGGCTTTGTGTTTCTAACATGTTGCACATTGTTCCTGGGGATTGCTCATTAAGTATGCAGATGGCTGGTGTTTTGTTGTGCTGATGGTTACTGGTATCGATCTTGTCCGGCCTTCCCAGAGGTGAATACACAGTCTACCTGTCGCTCCTTGTTTTAGTCCTCATAGAATTTACAGTGCAGAAGGAGGCCATTCGGCCCATCGAGTCTGCACCGGCTCTTGGAAAGAGCACCCTACCCAAGGTCAACACTGCCACCCTATCCCCATAACCCAGTAATCCCACCCAACACTCAGGGCAATTTTGGACACTAAGGGCAATTTATCATGGCCAATCCACCTAACCTGCACGTCTTTGGACTGTGGGAGGAAACCGGAGCACCCGGAGGAAACCCACACACATACGGGGAGGATGTGCAGACTCCGCACAGACCGTGAACCTGGGACCCTGGAGCTGTGAAGCAATTGTGCTATCCACAAGGCTACCGTCCTGTTGGCTGATTTTCCCATCAGCCTTTGCCGTTCGCCATTTTAAATCTGGGTTAGCCATTCTAAATCGGGAGTTAGCCATTTTAACTGGCTACACCCCCAAATATCTTCCCATGCCTCCCACTCCATTGTATGACTGGCTTGTGCTGCTGTGCAGTTTCATTGCAGGTTTGATGACATCTTCACATTAGCTGTGACTGAAACTCTGAATCCGAATGTGTTCAAGTTGCAATACAGAGACTTGTGTAAAAATCTAGAACAGTGTTTAAGTGCAGTGCTGACTGCGTACCGCAGTATGGGATGTGATATTAAACTGGTGGACATTGAAAGGGTTTGTTTTAGGGGGGATCAAGTGTTCCACGGCATTCTGGGCTGATAATTAGTTCTCGCCCAGCATCACTAAAATAGATTAGATCTTTACATTACAGCTGTTTGTTGGGAGCTTGCTGTGTACAAATGGGTGACCATGTTTCCAATGCCGCAACAGTGATTACTCTTCAAAACATTTCATTGATTGGAAAGCGATGTGGGGCTTGTTTTCTTTCAATTATTTGGTTGTGAACATAATAATGTAATAATCTTTATAATCTTCTTTATTGTCACAAGTAGGCTTACATTAACACTGCAATTAAGTTACTGGGAAATCCCCTAGTCGCCACATTCCGGCGCCTGTTCAGGTACACAGAAGAAGAATTCAGAATGTCCAATTCACCTAACGGCACGTCTTTCGGGACCTCTGGGAGGAAACCGGAGCACCCGGAGGAAACCCACGCACACACGGGGAGAGCGTGCAGACTCCGCACAGACAGTGACTCAAGCCGGGAATCAAACCCGGGACCCTGGAGCTGTGAAGCAACAGTGCAACCACTGTGCTCCCGTGCCACCCACAGTGGAGAACATCAGTTAGCTGTGGCCTTATCACAGCTGCTTTTATGTCTGGGTCCCTTTCCACTCTCCAACCCCACAGCTTTTCTGCTCATGTCCTCCAAATTGCGACTTGTAAATGTGCAGTGTCACCTGTATTTGCATTCTCTGTGTGTTCTATAATGTTGTTTCTCTCTCTGTAGATCTGGGAAAAAATCTGGGTGTTGTGTCTGAATGGTGTTGGTGCAGAGTGTGGTGTTGTGGAATTGTTGCTGGACTAGTAATCCAGTGTTCCGGGATAATGTTCTGGGGACCCGGGTTCGAATCCCACCACGGCATTTCTTACTGAATTTGAATTCAGTAACATATTTTGGAATAGATGAACTCCTTGTCAATTGCTGTTTTAAAAAAAAAAAAAAAAATCTGGTTCACTAAAATCTTGGAGGGAAGGAAATCTGCTGCCCTTACCTGGTCTGACCTGCATGTGACTCCAGACCCACGGCGATGTGGGTGATCCTTAATTGCCCTCTGAAATGACCGAGCAAGCCACTCAGTTGAAGGGCATTTGGGGATGGGTAACAGATGCTGACGTTTGCTAGCGACACTCTCATCGCATGAAAGAATTGAAAGAAAACTCACTCAGCATCCACATGTTGCTACCCAATGATCAGGAGGTCCTATCTTTTTCCATTTCCAGGAATGTTGAGGTCAATTGTAGCCCTGTCTTAGGCTCCTCGGAAGTTAAACCTTTTCTTAAACCACCGAAGTTCTGGAAACATTAATACTGATTAACACAGCTATGTTTGTATTAGTAATTAATGGACACTTTGTAATGCAGAGTGAGGCCAGCAGCGTGGGTTCAATTCCTGTACTGGCTGAGGTTATCCATGAAGGCTCTGCTTTCTCAACCTTTCCCCTCGCCTGAGGTGTGGTGACCCTCAGGTTAAATCACCACCAGTCAGTTCTCCCCTTTGAAGGGGAAAGCAGCCTATCTATGGTCATCTGGGACTATGGTGACTTTACTAATTAATGGGCACTGCAATGGTTAGCACTCCTTACCTCCTAGATTCTTCGAACTACATTGTTTTGTCCCTTTAACTCCTCCTCCGGCTCTGGGTCACTGTCCGTGTGGAGTTTGCACATTCGCCCCGTGTTTGCGTGGGTTTCGTCCCCACAACCCAAAGATGTGCAGGGTAGGTGGATTGGCCACGCTAAATTGCCCCTTAATTGGAAAAAAAATGAATTGGGCACTCTAAATTTATTTTTAGAAAACCCATCCTCCCAGCTATTCTATACGTTACAGTTTATAGGGAGTAATTTGTGTTTGCAGTTTCTTTTCTCAGTGGAAATTTCTGGTATTGCATCTGCTTTCCAAGGACAGACTTGATGGGCCGAATGGCCTCCGTCTGCACTATAAATTCTTTGATTCTATGATGTGACTTAATGCAGCACAGCTTCCCATATACAGCAAGAAACCGCTATCTTAATGGTGACTTAATTAATCAGAGAATCATAGAATCCCTAGTGTAGAAGGAGGCCATTCAGCCCATTGAGTCTGCACCGACCCTGTGAAAGAGAACCCTACCTCAGCCCAATCCCTGTAACCCCACCTAACCTTTTGGGCACTTGGGGGCAATTTAGCATGGCCAATCCAACTAACCTGCACGTCGTTGGACTTTGGGAGGAAACCGGAGCACCCGGAGGAAACCAACGCAGACACTGGTAGAATGCGCAAACTCTACACACCCAGTTACCTGAGGTTGGAATCGAACCCGGGTCCCTGGCGCAGCGAGACAGCAGTGCTAACCACTGCTAATGTAAATGAGGTGACCATAACAAAATGTAACAATTCTTAATTGCAACTTTTGTATAATATACACTTGAACCATGTCCAGTATTGATTTTATCAATTCCAATGGATATATATTGATGCATCTAAAGGTTAAACGTTTAGGTCCCAATGGAGACAGGCACAGAAGTGGGTGGGTGTGGAATTTCATGCCGCTGGTTTCTCCGCTCAATCCAGTTGGAATTTTCCAGTAGCCTCCATGTTCCCAGTGACGTGCATGTAGACAGTAGTCCACAAACGTTTAGAGGATTTCCCTTCCTGCCTGCCTTAGTGGCCCAGCTGTGTGATTTTTGTTTACTTGCGATTTGAAATCTTGGGGGCCCCCTCGCTCACCTATCTGCCATGGCATCTTGCTGCTGCTCTTATCATAGAATTTACAGTGCAGAAGGAGGCCATTCGGCCCACCGAGTCTGCACCGGCTCTTGGAAAGAGCACCCTACCCAAGGTCAACACCTTCACCCTATCCCATACCCCAATAACCCCACCCAACACTAAGGGCAATTTTGGACGCTAAGGGCAATTTAGCATGGCCAATCCACCTAACCTGCACACCTTTGGACTGAGGGAGGAAACCGGAGCACCCGGAGGAAACCCACGCGCACACGGGGAGGATGTGCTGACACCGCACAGACAGTGACCCAAGCCAGAATCGAACCTGGGACCCATGGAGCTGTGAAGCAATTGTGCTAACCACAATGCTACCGTGCTGCCCACTTCTGGGATAAGAAGGGGAATGGGCTTCTTCTATTAACCCTCCAATGTTCAGAGCCCTCCTGCCATCTTTCATTGGATGATGTGTCTGACCTTTGGCTATTAACTTTCTTTGGAAAGATAATGGGTAAGTAACTGTCCCCCACATATTTGAGTCAGGGCTCTGAAGCTAGCAGGGGAACTCCTGTTGACTGGATCTGATTTGAGTCACAAGTTATAGTTACTGAAATAATGGGTTTTATAAACATATCCTCTTTGGTTCTATTGCTGTTGTTTAGTATGTTTTTAATATCGTTACATTCATAATGTATATTTTTCTGGATTGTCCATTGATGTGACATACGATATGAAGTTTGAAACCAGTTTCTCTTCAATCTCTGACATATTTTCTTAGTTACAGTGCACACAAAAGGCCAGCACAATGTATCGAGTCTATTCTCAATCAGCAGCATTTTATCATGTAATCCATTTAGCAGCAACAATTTTCTTCTTATCCTACCAATTGTATTTGCTGAGTGAATTGAAACTATTCTGCACCCTGGAGCATATATCCTACATCATTCATGCAAATGTGATTCATGCCAGCCCCAAATGAACAACGCTGACAAAGGGAACACAGTGAAGTCTCCTAACCTTTCCCCTTTACACAGCTGGTCAGCCAGTACCTGTATTCCCAGTTATTTCTGTTCTGGTTTAATTGGGAAATAGTTCCACATTCAGACCTGATTACTGGACTGTTTGCTGCTAACAGCCTGTCTAAAATACACATTTTTAATGCCAGGACCCCTCGGGGCATATACCCAAAATATGGAGAGTACTTGCTACATTAATGTTGTATTTAATGAGGTCTATATCTGTCTGATTAGTCAAATTCTTTTCCTACACAGAACAGTTAGGGCAGAGACTGCTCCACCTTTTCTGCGAAGGAGCGATTAAATAATTGAAGCTGAGTGAGATATGACGAGAGAGTGGGCCAATGGGATTAGTTTTGGAGCACTCTAACAAAGAGTTGGTAAAGAAATGTCACACTGAATAGATTCCTTCTCCATTGTAAAAGAAATCTGCAATGAACTTTAAATGTCCAATTGGCCAAACTAGTAAACTAGTTTTTGTTATTTTAAGAACACAAAATGAACAAGTAAAGTGGCATCGACATATTTCTACCTGCAAGTTATAAAGATTGTGTTATTTTTATTGTATTCCAGGAACTGAATGGCATGAGAAGCAAACTGTTGGTCCCTGGGACTCGCCTGGATCTAGGGCCACAAGAATCCAAGATTCCCATCCTGTTAGTGCAGCAGCCTGGGAAGATGGCTGGACAAGAGCACACAGGTTGGGGGAGTGGCTGGGATATCCTAATCCCAAAAGGCTGGGGAATGGCATTCTGGATCCCGTTGGTATTAATGCATGCAATACTTTTGGGGGGGTCGGTTAACTCAGTTGGCTAGACGGCTGGTTCGTGATACGGAGCGACGTCAACAGCGGGGGTTCAATTCCCATACCCGTACTAGCTGAGGTTCCTCATGAAGGCCCCACCTTCTCAACCTTAGCCCTCGCCCGAGTGCGCTCTTTCTCAAAAAGCCTATGATCCTCTGGGACTATGGCGACATTTACATTTTTAGCACTTAATTTAAAGTCTGAATATTAGGATATCCCTGTTGGTTCTCAGTGATAGACCTGTATTAATTCTGAGTTGGATCACTAAAGTCATTTCCAAATGGTCTAGAATTAAGGAATTCTGTAGCATCGAAAGAGGGCAATCCTCACACTGTGGCTCCCTGTCCAGTGATCATCGTTGCAAATAACATCCCAGAAATAAATGTAAATCAGGAAATGGGAGTGTGGGAGGAACTTGAAATAATTGCAGTCACGCTAGGGAAGTGGTACTGAGCAAGCTGTTGGAGCTGCAGGCTGACAAGTTGCTAGATCTTGATGGACTTCATCCTGGGGTCTTGAAAGAAGTGGCTAGTGAAATAGTTAATATGTTGGGTTTAATTTTCTCAAGTTCTCTAGATTCTGAGGAGCTTCCATTAGATTGAAGTAAGTCCTTTATTCAAAAAGCGAGGAGACAAAGCATAAAACTGCAGGCCAGTTCGGTAAACATCTGTCATAAGAAAAATGTTATAATTGAGACCATGAAATGTGAAATTGTCCTTTTCTGGCAGAAAGAGTAAAAAGGAAGTATATTATCTAAATTGAGAGGATGCAGAGGGATAAGGGGGCCCTCGTGCACGAAGGTGAGGAGAAATTACTTCATCCATAAGTGTGGTGAATTTGTGGAATTTATTGCCGCAGAAAGTAGTTGAGTCCAAAACATTGTGTAATTTCAAGAAAGAGTTTGATAGAGCTCTAGGGGCTAAAGCGACCAAAGTATATGGGGGGGGGTATTGAATTTGATGATATGGCATGATCATAATCAATGGCGTAGCAGGCTCAAAGGGCCGAATAGCCTATTCTTTCTATCTTTGTATGTTTCTGTGCATTTTAGTCTGCCGGTACAGCAAGTAATTAGGAAAACTAACAGAATGTTCTCATTTATTGCGAGGCAAACTGAATACTAAGTTAGCGAGGTTTTGCTTCAATTGTACAGGGCATTGGTGAGACCACATCTGCAGTAATGAGTGCAATATTGGATTCCTTATTGAAGGAAGGATGTAAATACATTGGTAGCAGTTGAGAGAAGGTTTACTAGTCAAATTCCAGGAATGAAATGAAAATCGCTTATTGTCACAAGTAGGCTTCAAATGAAGTTACTGTGAAAATCCCCTAGTCGCCACATTCCGGCGCCTGTTCAGGGAGGCTGTTACGGGAATTGAACCGTGCTGCTGGCCTGCCTTGGTCTGCTTTCAAAGCCAGCGATTTAGCCCTGTGCTAAACAGCCCCAGGTTGTCTCGTCAGGAAAGGTTGGACAGGCTCGGCTTGTATCTGCTGGAGGTTAGAAGAGTAAGAGGCAACTTGATTGCAACATGTAAGCTAGTGAGGGGTCTTGACAGGGTTGATGGGGCGAGGATGTTTCTTCTTGTGGGAATCTAGAACTAGGGGATCATTGTTTAAAATAAGAGGTCACCATTTAGGACAGAGGAGAATTGTTTTTTCCCAGAGGTTGGTGAGTCTTTGGAACTGTTCCTGAAAAGGCAGCGGAAGCAGAGTCTTTGAATATTTTAAAGCAGAGGTAGATAGATTCTTGATACGCAAGGGGCTGAAAGGAATGTGGAGTTGAGGTTACAATCATCAGCCACGATCTTATTAATTGGCGGAGAAGGATCGAGGGGCCGAGTAGCCTATTCCCAGTTCGTATATTCGTTTGTACTTTCTTTTCATCTATATGCATTTTATCTTTTGAAACTGCTGTGGATATTTCTTCCCTTTATTTCTGGGAAGATATTTCACATCCTCGCAACTAAAAATTCCTACGCTCTCACTTCATTCTTTCTCTTGTTTATTGTTCAAATTTAAATTTAATGACAGACTCGCTAAGCAGCGAAAAACAGTTTGTCCCTCATTGCTTTAACCACCTCTATCAGATCACCGCTCAGCCCTCATTCTAACGAATAAAAAGCCCCAGCTCATGTAGTTTCTCCTCGTAAGCAAAAGTCTCTCGTCATGAATCTCTCTGCACCTTTTCATGCGCCTTGATATCTTCATTGTCTATTCTTTAGTTCAAACATTCATTGAAGTAAGACACCTAATTGATAAGTTTAGCATTATCTCTTTACAATGTACTTGAAACTCAATTTATAAAACCCAGGGCCCCTTATGTTTTTATCAGCCTATTTTGTCGCTCATAATGATTTGTCTTGCTAACCCTGGCACCTCTTGTCAGCTCTTTAAGTTTTACTAGGGGCTGGTTTAGCACAGTGGGCTAAACAGCTGGCTTGTAATGCAGAACAAGGCCAGCAGCACGGGTTCAATTCCCGTACCGGCCTCCCCGAACAGGCGCCGGAATGTGGCGACTAGGGGCTTTTCACAGTAACTTCATTGCAGCCCACTTGTGACAATAAACGATTATTATTATTTAGTTGTTTATTTATTATTGTTATTATTTATTCATGTCTTGTACTTTAGTCCCAAAATTTCTCCTTGCACTTCTCTGCATTCAATTTCATCCATCTGCTCAATCTACTAAATTGCCTATGTCCTTCTGAAGTCGTCTACAGTTTTTCCTCAAAGTTAACCTACCACTCTTTGATTTCTTTGTAAATTTTGATATTGCATTTCTTATATACAAGTCCAGATTATTTAGCTGTACAAGGAGAAGACCAACTTCCTGCCATGCTGTCACACTCTTCATACTATATTTTAATCAATTAGCCTCTCATGCAGCACCTTGTTGAATGCCTGTTGAAAATCTACCCTGTTTCTTTCGCAATTCACTGAAAAACGTCCGTAACAAACTTACCTTAAATTTGTGACGCACAACTTGACTTCTACAAATCCCTGCAGGCTGTCCTTAATTAACCAATATAGTTTTAAGTGACTGCTAATTTTATCTCCTAGCATGACCTCCAGAACCTTATGCACAACTGAAGACTGACTAGTCTAATGTTGCCTGATTTTACTGTTTTTGAAAGGTGTTGCTACATTGGCAGCTGCTCCGTGCTCTTGCTCAATTTGCACACTCCAAAAATTTTGAATGTGATTGGAGCCTTTTTCTCTCCGTCAACTGTGGTTCAGTTAGTACCACAAGGTTCAAGATTAAATTACTACTCGATTAAATTACTACTCGAGGGCTTGAACACCAAAATGGAGTTGAGATGTTAAATCAAGGCCTCGTGCTTGGGTGAATGTTTAAAAAATACCCAGTAGCACTTTTTGGAAGAAGAGCAGGGGAATAATTTCTGACAAAATATTTATCCCTCAGTCAACATCACAAACAGATTATCTGGTCACTACCGCACTGCTGTTTGCTGAGTGCAAATTAGCTGCAGCGTTTACAAATCTGAATTGTATGAAGAATCATTGATTGATAACCATGCAGGGATCCCATTTGTAACGGTTATGTCCTCCGTACCGACTGAGGTTATCCATGAAGGCCCCGTCCTGCCTTCTCAACCATGCCTCTCGCCTGAGATGTGGCGGGCCTCCAGTTAAATCATCACCAGTCAGCTCTCCCCTTCAAAAGGGGAGAGCAGCCTATGATCCTTGGGGACAATGGCATCTTTCACTTTCATGTAGCAAATTGCTTAAGAAATTCCTTTTTAATAAACGTGCTTTGTTTTTTTTTGAATTGCCGAAATAATTTCAGATCAGCATCTTGGCTATAGTTCTTGATTTTCGATGGATCAGTAAGTCATAAATGCTTAGAATAGAATATTGTGCATTTTGTTTTTGCCTCGGGGGGGGTTTTGAATCGGTGACCATTTTATCAGATCTACAGGGGGGCTCGAGCAGGAGGTTTGCAAGAAGGAGCCAAGCACACTCAGTACAAGGGGCTTCCACACTTCCCAGATGATTTCCCGGACTGCCCAGCAGGCATGCAGCACAGTGAGGAGACTGAGAAGGAACTGATCGCTAAATATAAGAAGTAAGCAACCAGCCCATTCGCGGAGAGCAATGTAACAATTTGACGTGCCGTTTTTAAAAACAAAAAAGCTGAAACTGCGCAAAAACTCCCATCATAACATTGTGGACCAAATATTTTGGCCCTGCATCTGGGCTGATCGGATGGCTTAGGCAGAGCAAATTCGGGCAAATCATGTATTGAAGAATACACACCTACAATGGAGCCCAGCCATGAATGTATCTCAGCAAACCATTGGCCCCTGTATTTCTATCCTCCCTGTTTGATATTTTTCTACTTTAGCTACACCCAGTCTCTCTAATGCCTTCAGGAACAGGAAAATCTTCTTTGCTTTTGTTTAACATCCATTTTTTTCTAACTGAAGTCCTTGTAATTTGTTTGACCAGCTTTGTGTGGACTGAATCCTAGATTTCAGTACAGCTGCACTCTGTGATTCACTGCTTCAGTTCAGCTTGATTTGATTCTGACAAATTATTTTTCTCTGCTAAATGTTATCTCCTCTGCCTACCTGGCGTTTCTCGAATTGAGACATCTGGATAAACTCTGCACCGTGCTCATTATAATTCAACCCTGAAGCACATTGCAGTGTCTCCAGCTTTTTCAGCCTATTTTGCTTTTCCTGAAGTTTTTATCTGCTCTGTCCATCCTGGTGGCATCAGTACTTCACTGTGAACCATAGAATCCTTACAGTGCAGAAGGAGGCCATTCAGCCCATCGAGTCTGATCCAACCCTCTGAAAGAGCACCGTACCTAGGCCCACTCTTCCGCCCTATCCCAACATCTTTGGGCTGTGGGAGGAAACGGAGGACCCGGAGGAAACCCATGCAGACACGGAGAGAACGTGCAGACTCCACACACAGCGTCAGACCGAGATCGAACCTGGATCCTTGGTACTGAGGCAGCAGTGCTAACCACTGTGCCACAGTGCCGCTGCATCACACGAAACACACTTGTTTAATTAGAATTCAGCAGACATGTCATGAAAATGGCTTTGTTTTATCTTTTAATCGTCAAATTGAAGATGCCTTTTTAATTATTTTCCCCAATGCTTATCTATAATCCCTTTCAACAAAACCATTGACCACATGACCAAATTGACTATCTTGATAGCTCCATAGATCCTTGGCTACAAATTGGTGATTGGTAACACACTGAATTCTCTGCGCTTTAATAACCACTTGGGCCATCTCGTGAAAGAGAGAGTGACTATTTTCTGCTGGTTGATTTTGAGCCTGATCTTTTGATGCACCACTCACATGTGCCTGTTTGCTTGTTTTCTTATTCCATCCCAGATTTGTACTTGCTTCAAAAGTTCAACTTTAAGGAAAGTAATTAATTAATTTAGCAAATATCTAGCCATCACCTAACACAATAGAAGTCGAATTGAACTAAGACATTCATTACAAACTGGCTTATCCATAGCAAAACCATACGGTTATGGTTTATGTCATGGCTTACTCAAGTTGTGTGCGGTAGTTCTTTTTTTCAATCCTCTTGATAATGTCGAAAGATCGTTTATGTTTTATTCACTTTCTACAGATTAAGTTACCAAATTTCTCTACAGGTACCCACCAGCCAAGAGGCCTAACTATATCCATCATGGCACCATGACTCCATTCCGTTGTCCTTGGCAACGACTAGTAGAGGATTGGGAGACCCAGAACCAAGATGGTGGTATCAAACCTACTATGAGTGACCAAGAACAAGGGCTGAGATCTGAACTGCAGGCCTCAAACAGGGAAGCCGTTGGGGTACACGAAAAGGGCGCTTTCGAGGAAATATCGAGTGAAGAGAAACCTCCAAACTTGGAGGAGAAAATGGAGGAAGAATCTGAAAGTATGACTACTCTTGAGCAGAACACAGGATGCAAAAATATCCACAATCCAAGTAATCGAGACTGCTCCTCAAAAAGCGGTCACGTTTCTATTTTGAGGTCAGTATATGGCATGTTTTCTTTTTAAGTTCATCTAAAATCTTATCGGGCAGCACGGTAGTACAAGTGGATAGCACTGTGGCTTCACAGCGCCAGGGTACCAGGTTCGATTCCCGCTGGGTCACTGTCCGTGCGGAGTCTGCACGTTCTCCCCGTGTCTGCGTGGGTTTCCTCCCACAGTCCAAAGACGTGCAGGTTAGGTGGATTGGCCATGCTAAATTGCCCTTCGTGTCCAAAAAGGTTAGGAGGGGTTATTGGGTTACGGGGATAGGGTGGAAGTGAGGGCTTAAAGTGGGTCGGTGCAGACCCGATGGGCCTAATGGCCTCCTGCAGTGTATGTTCTATGTTTTAAAAGTCACCTGATGATTGTGAAAATATTCTTAAAATGATTCTCTGCCTGTATTAGGCAATAGCATGATTCAGTGGTCAAGTAACACACATGCAGGTGAAGTAGCACACTGCAGGCACCACTATTACATAGTTAAGTGCTTTGAATAAACTGCAGTTTATAAATGCTCCTATCCACCTGCAGAATTGGTATTTTCCATTGCTTCAACTAACTGGGAGCTGAGACCATTTCACTAGGGAGACATTCTCACGAAACTTGGTACTTAGTGACCACAAAACTACCTTCCCTTCTCTTCACCTTCAGTTAAAACTAGGCATATAGACAGTAAATTGTCACCTCAGTTCTGTGGTTGGTGCATTTGGAGTCTCAATGTACTTGGAAGAATATAGCATTCATTTCTGCTTACAATAGCACTCTGCCATAAAAGTGTGGGAATCAGGTGCATTGCCAAAAAACCAGAGAAAAATCAGCTGGGCGATGTGTGGTCAAGATGCAGGAAATGGGAGAACATTTTTAAAATCACAAGATAATTATGGATCAGGAAGGCAACCTTTTTCAAACTTTTTTTTCCTGGGACCCACTTCTACCAACTGGTCGACCTTCATGACCCATGCCGGGCAATCTCCACAACACACCACTTTTTGCTTAACTTTAATGCGAGAAGTGAGCCTGCTTGGTCCTCACGATCTCACTCCAATCAGGTTCACAGGAGGAGAGGGCAATGCGCATATCATCTTTGCTGACTTCATCTTTGTGAGGACGGAAAGCCTAATCTTGCACATGTAGATCGTTGTGAAGGGCAATAGCAACAAAATGCTTGTTTTACTCAGCGCTGGATACTTCTCGAAGACGCTACCCCAGAATGCTGACAGCCTCATGGACTTGTGGCATGTTTTTAATGTGCTCACAGGTGAGGCGCAGAAGTTCAGTCTGTTCAATTGTAGTTTCCACTAGTAGGAGAAACAAGAACCCGATGGCACAGCCTCAGACTGAAGGGACGATCCTTTAAAACAGCGATGAAGAGGAATTTCTTCAGCCAGAGGGTGGTGAATCTGTGGAACTCATTGCCGCAGAAGGCTGTGGAAGCCAAGTCACTGAGTGTCTTTAAGACAGCGATAGATAGGTTATTGATTAATAAGGGGATAGAATTTCAGTGCAGAAGGAGGTCATTCGGCCAATCGAGTCTGCACCAGCCCTTGAAAAGAGCGCCCTACTTAAGCCCACACTTCTACCCTATCCCCATAACCCAGCAACCCCACCCAATCTATTTTGGCACTAAGGGCAATTTAGCATGGCCAATCCACCTAACCTGCCATCTTTGGACTGTGGGAGGAAACCAGAGCACCTGGAGGAAACCCACGCAGACACAGGAAGAACGTGCCGACTCCACACAGACAGTGGCTCAAGCCGGGAATCGAACCCAGGACCCTGGAGCTGTGAAGCAACAGTGCTGACCACTGCGCTACCGTACTGTTACATGGGGTTATGGGGAAAATGCAGAAAAATAGGGATGAGAAACATATCAGCCATGATTGAATGGTGGAGCAGATTCGTTGGGCCGAGTGGCCTAATTCTGCTCCTATGTCTTATGGTCTTTTATAAGATGAGCTATTTTTAGCATCCAACTCTTATTTGCCAGTATTTCTCTGCATATAACACACATGTGCTTTGCATTCTGATTTGCATTGGCACAATTAACAAAGCCATACCTCAAGAAATCATCTTTATGCTGCTTTGTTTCCGATTTCAGTTTCTTAGGCTGTTCACCAAAGGCTCTGGAGCTCTGTATACAGCTAACATTAGCACTGCTTTGTCCTGCCATGGACTTTCCTAACAACTCTCTCAAGCAGATTCAGTTGTGAGATCCTAATCTGTTTGTGCCTCATCCCCTCTCTTCCTTATAACAAAACAATCCATCTTTATTTCTTCACAGTCCTGTTGATTTGCTTGCTCGCAGCTAGAAAATGGAGGAATCTCTCATCTGTGATTTCTGACAAAAGCAGGGATATACACTGATGTGCCGGGCGCGTGACCTGTTCCCCACTGCCACTTCTGCCAGGAGGAATGCATCATTCACACTTAAAAGCCGGTAGCGGCTGGCATTCTTAAAAGCCGGTCACAGCCATTGAGTCCTTCGCTCGCAACCGATCAGCCCACGACAGCCGCCAACCAGTTTGAAATGCCCTGTGGAAGACAGTTCCACAATCCATCAGTTCGAAAAAGACCTGAAGTACCCCAAATGCACCATATTTTCAAAATGATTCAAGATTTTAAAAACTATCTTGGGAGTCTATTTCACGTATTCATCGCTCTTTGTTTGAAGGAGAAGGAAAGAAGGGCCATAGAGAATTGGATTTAATCTGGTATCGAGCATCTTCCAAAGGTTTAATTTAAAGGGGCAAGAGATGACCGGAAAGCTCAAAGCCTTGGTTTTCTCCTCTTACTCCTCTTGTGGGAAGCCGAGAACATTTCTAGTGCCTGGACCCAGCATGTGTACAGGAAGTGTCTCCAGCTACAGCTCCTGGAAGCCCAGGTTTTGGAGTGGTGACTGGGGACACTGTGGAGCATCCGCGAGGCACAGAGTGTCGTGGATATACAAGACATTCTGGGGGGGGGAGGATGAGCAGCCAGTGGCCATGGTGCACATCGGTACCAATGACATCGGTTTAAAAAAAAAGGGATGTGATCCTAAAAGCAGAATATGTAAGGAGTTAGGTGGAAAGTTGAGAAGTCGGCCTCAAAGGTAGTGATCTCAGGATTACGACCAGTGCCACTTGTTAGCCAGAGTAGAAATAGCAGGATACATCAGATCAATACGTGGCAGAGATGGTGTGAGGGGAAGGGTTTCAGATTCCTGGGGCATTGGGACAGGTTCTGGGAGAAGCAGGACCAGGACTGATGTCCTCCGAGGGGGGGGGGGGGGCGGGGGGGGTTGTTTGCTGGAGTGGTTGGGGAGGGTTTAAACTAAAATGGCAGGGGGACAGACAAAAACAAAAGACAGAAAGGGAAATAAGAAAAGTGATCGACAGAAACCAAGAGCCAGATTCAAACAGGGCCACTGAAAAATATTGGGAGCGAGACAAGTAATGTTAAAAAGACGAGCTTAAAGACTTTGTGCCTTAACGTGCGGAGCATTCGCAATAAAGCAGATGAACTAATTACACAAATTGGGGGGCGGGGGGGGTGTGGTTGCTAACACAAGCGCCACGTGGAAAAAGGTGTGGGATTCGCCAGGTCCGTGTTTGACGCTCGGGAGGCCGACAAACTGCTGCCGCATATACATACTTCACTCCCCGAGCATACTTATCCCAGCCAACCAGACGGCACTGATTGCGCTGGAGCGCGCCTATCCCACTGATGGTCGGCTGGGGCCAGAGGGCACCTAGTGGGGTGGCTTGGGGGAAACCCATACCACTGGAATGTGACGACGAGGGGACTTTCACAGTAACTTTATTGCAGTGTTGATGTAAGCCTACTTGTGACGAATAAAGATTATTATTAATATTATAAAATGTAAGTCCATTACAGTCAGTCAGAGCATGGGAATGTATAATAGAGGGAAAGAAATGGCTGAGCAACTAAATACATTCTTTGGTTCTGTCTTCACAAATGGGGACACAAATCAGACACCAGAAATGTTGGAGGACGCAGGGTTTAGTGAGAGGGAGGAACTGAAGGTGATCAATATTAGTAGAGAAATGGTGTTGTGGAAATTGTTGTGATTGAAGGCTGATAAATCTCCAGGCTTTGATAACCTACATCCTGGAGTACTTAAGGAAGTGACTCCGGAAATAGTGGATGCATTGGTGGTCATCTTCCAGCATTCTAGAGACTCCGGAACAGCTCCTGAAGGTTGGAGGGTAGCTAGTGTAACGCCACAATTTAAAAAGGGAAGTAGAGAGAAAACGGAATTGTAGACCAGTAAGCCTAAGTAGTGAGGGAAATTCTAGACTTTATTATCAAAGATTTTATAGCAGAGCACTTAGAAAATAATGGCAGGATCGGGCAGAGTCAGCATGGATTCATGATGGGGAAATCATGCTTCACAAATCGAGGATGCAACTAGTAGAGTTGATGAGGGGGAACCAGTGGATGTGGTGTATTTGGACGTTCTTTTGACAAAGTCCTGCAGAAGAGATGAGTTGTAAAATTAAAGCGCATGGGATTAGGGGCAGTGTATTGAGATGGATAGAAAACTGGTTGGCAGACGGGAAACAGAGTAGGAATTAACGGGTCTTTTTCAAATTGGCAGAGGGTGGCTAGTGGAGTACCGCAGAGATCAGTGCTGGAACCCCAGCTATTCACAATATATTAATGATTTAGATGATGGAACAAAATACAATAACTCCAAATATCACCAAGTTGGGTGGGAGGGTGAGCTGTGAGGAGGATGCAGAGATCCTTCAGTGTGATTTGGACAAGTTGAGTGAGTGGGCAAATGAATGGCAGATGCAGCATCATAGAATTCATAGAATTTACAGTGCAGAAAGAGGCTGTACCGGCTCCTGGAAAGAGCACCCTACCCAAGGTCAACACCTCCACCCTATCCCCATAACCCAGTAACCCAACCCAACACTAAGGGCAGTTTTGGACACTAAGGGCAATTTATCATGGTCAATCCACCTAACCTGCACATCTTTGGACTGTGGGAGGAAACCGGAGCATTCGTAGGAAACCCACGCACACACTGGGAGGATGTGCAGACTCCGCACAGACAGTGACCCAAGCCGGAATCGAACCTGGGGCTATGGAGCTGTGAAGCAATTGTGCTAACCACTATGCTACTGTGCTGCCCATAATGTAACTTTTCACAGTAACTTCATTGAAGCCTACTTGTGACAATAAGCTATTATTATTAATTAGGAGAGGGGAATTTGCAACGAGACATGGGGGTTCTCGTACACCAGTCACTGAAGGTAATAATAATCGCTTATTGTCACAAGTAGGCTTCAATGAAGTTACTGTGAAAAGCCCCTAGTCGCCACATTCCGACGCCTGTTCGGGGAGGCCGGTAAGGGAATTGAACCCGTGCTGCTGGCATTGTTCTGCATTGCAAGCCAGCTATTTAACCCACTGTGCTAAACCAGCATGCACCTACAGCAGGTGGTAAAGGCGGCAAATGGTATGGTGGCCTTCATTGTGAGAGGATTAGAGTACAGGAGCCAGGGATGTCTTGCCGCAAATATACAGGGCCTTGGTGAGGCCACACCTGGAATAGTGTGTGCGATTCTGGTCTCCTTATCTGAAGAAGGATGTTCTTGCCCTAGAGAGAGTGCAGTGAAGGTTCACCAGACTGATTCCTGGGATGACGGGACTGACGTATGTGGAGAGATTGAATCGGTTAGGATTGTTTTCGCTGGAGTTCAGACAAATGAGGGAGGATTTCATCGAAACGTATAAAATTCTAACGGGACCAGACAGGATAGATACAAGAAGGATGTTCCCGATGGTGGGTGTGTCCAGACCAGGGGTCACAGTCTGAGGATATGGGATAGACATTTAGAACAGAGATTAGGAGATATTTCTTCACACAGTGAAAAAATGAAATGAAAAATGAAAATCGCTTATTGTCACAAGTAGGCTTCAATGAAGTTACTGTGAAAAGCCCCTAGCCGCCACATTCCGGCGCCTGTTCGGGGAGGCTGGTACGGGAGTGGTGAGCCTGTGGAATTTGTTACCGCACGAAGTAGTTGAGGCCAAAGCATTGTTATGTTTTCAAGAAGCAGTTCAAGATAGCACTTGGGGCAAAGGATATGGGGGAAAGTGGGATTAGGCTATTGAGTTGGATGATGAGCCATGATCATGAATGGCGGATGGGCTCGAAGGGCCGAATGGCCTTCTCTTGCTCCTATTTCTAAATCCCTGATATTGGCCCCAGGCAAGGCTGAGCAATTCTACAACCAATAGACCAGACCAAAGCCGCTGCCACGGCCAAAAGTGAATAGCGGTGGACAATTAACTGAGGAGACTCCGTGATGAGGGAGCCCAGAACATCAGTGCGAAATACCAGGCTGAAGCATTTGCGACCATCTACAGCCACAAATCTCTCTGCCTCCTCCTGAAGTCCCAACCTCTCAAATGTCCGTCTTCAGCCAATTCGATTTACTCCACCCAATATTAGGAACTGCCTCAGTCCTGAAAGTCCCTCATCTTCAAACTATGGCCCTCTAGTTCTGGACTCCTCCACCATTGGGAACATTCTTTCTGAATCTACCTGGGCTAATAGAATTTTATAAGTTTCTATGCGATTTTCCCCCCCCCCCCCCCCCCCCCCCCCCTCACTCTTCTAAACTCTAAACTCCAATGAATATAATCCTATACACATAAACACGGACTGCAAAAGCGGGTCAGAAGTTAGGAATTCTGCTGCATTCATCTTGATGCCTGACTCCCCAAAGCAGCCTCTCCACCATCTGCAAGACTTAGTTGTGATGAATGACATGCCTTGATGAATGCAGATCCAACAACATTCAAGAAACTCAAATCATCCAGGACAAAGGTCGCCGCATTATAGGAAGGATGTGGAAGCATTGGAAAGGGTGCAGAGGAGATTTACCAGAATGTTGCCTGGTATTGAAGGAAGATCTTGTGAGGAAAGGCTGAGGGACTTGAGGCTGTTTTCGTTAGAGAGAAGAAGGTTAAGAGGTGACTTAATTGAGGCATACAAGATGATCAGAGGATTGGATAGGGTGGACAGTGAGAGCCTTTTTCCTCGGATGGTGATGTCTAGCACGAGGGGACATAGCTTTAAATTGAGGGGAGATAGATATAAGACAGATGTCAGAGGTAGGTTCTTTGCTCGGAGAGTAGTAAGGGCGTGGAATGCCCTGCCTGCAATAGTAGTGGACTCGCCAACACTTAGGGCATTCAAATGGTCATTGGATAGACATATGGACAATAAGGGAATAGTGTAGATGGGCTTTAGAGTGGTTTCACAGGTCGGCGCAACATCGAGTGCCGAAGGGCCTGTACTGCGCTGTAATGTTCTAAAGCAGCTCACTTAATTGTTTGGCAGCCCATCCGACCACCTCCAGAACAATCACTTCCTCTACCACTGGTGCAAGTTGGCATCCGTGTGTGTGATCTACAGGATTTACTGCAGAAACTCACCAAGCCGCCTTCCAAACCCATGACCACGGCCAAGCTAGTAGGACAAGGGCAGCAGATGTGTGAAGCTCCCTCTCCAAGCTACACCGCACCCTGACTTGGAATCATATCGCTGTCCCTTCAGTGTCACTGGATCAAAATCTGGAACTCTCTCCCGAACAGCACTGTGCTGTACTTGCAGCACATGCTCTGCAGCCATTTTTAAAAAGCAGCTCACCACCTTCTTAACGGTACTTGGGGGTGAGCAAGAATTGACCTGCCAGTGATGGCCACATCCCTTGAATGGATTAATTAATAAAATTGCCTTTCAGTCGCCAAGGAGAGTGAATTGTTTGCAACATCAGAAAGCGTAGGAATTAGGAAGGAGAATGGAGTGATCAGTTTTAGTGAAGATGGCTTCAAAGAAACAGGCAGTGGATTTGTGGGCAAAATCAGTTTGGGGGCGAGTGGGAGGCGAGATGGAAGAGAAACTAGAGAAGGAAATGGGGTCTGAGCTGGGAGGTTTGTCTTCGGGCAGAGGATTGGGGAAACAACAGCAGAGTTTTAGTGACAAAGAATTCTATCAGCCGCCCACATCTGGGTGTGGAGGGGGGAAGCAGAGCGCAAATAAATGGTCAGTAATGGTGAAAAGTAGCTTTCCAACATAACTGCATTGTATGCTTATACCTTTTATTTCAAACCGTAGTTCAATTGTAATAGGCGACATATTGTTGACATGAATGTTTTTCTGTTGTCCCAGGAATAGAAAGTTGCTGAAGCAAGTATCCGCGTGGTGTCGACCTACATCCAGCAGGGGTCAGCAGACCCGACAATACAGAGGGTCTGCACCGGTACAGATGACAGCAGACACTGTGAAGTCCGTCATCTGCTCCTATCCCCGGTTCCTCGTCTGGGTCAGGCTGTCATTGCTGAAGAAAGGCAGCCCCGTCGCTAATGCCACCATTTGCATTCCTTCCAAAGAGGATCTTCAGCGGTTGGCGTCGGAGCCCAATTGTTCTGGCCCTCAAGAACCAAAGCACAGGGACCCGTTCAAACAGGAGTGCAAAGCCCTGAGGAAGAGCCAGAAGAAAAGGACTTTGCCGCAGGATTCAGAAACTGCAGCTGGAGATTTGGAACGGAAATCAGCTTCCAGCTTTGGAAAGGTTTTAATTCGAGGGTTATGGCCCACTCAGCCACTGAATGTGATGTCCCACTGCTCCAGACTAACAATTGGCTATGTCAGCCAAGGGGATTTCTCACTAACTGTTGGCTGCGGGGAAGCATGGGGATTTGTGAGTTTGTTGGGACTTTTGCGTATGGTGTTGAGCCAGCCAGCTGAGAGACGTGGTCTGGCACTGGTACGGAGCCCAGCTTCCCTGCAGTACCGATTTGCCAAGATCAACATCGAGGTATAAACCCTGACACAAATTTCAGACCGTTCGATTTAAAACAGTACCTCAAAGCATGAATGAAGTTAAATGTTTACATTTCCTTTCAAAGGGCCAGAGTTTATTTTTTAAATAACCGATATAATCCTGTTACAAAAACAAAAGCGCTGGAGGTGCTAAAAACCTGAAACAAAGCAAAGAATGCTGGAAAAACGCAGCAGGTCTGGCAGCAGCTGTGAAGAGGATAATGTTTCTTTGAAACAGTTAATTCTGTTTCTCTCTGCACAGATGCTGTCTGACCTGCTGGGTATTTCCGGCATTGTCTGATCTCACTTTTGTACCTCCTTTTGGACTTGAATTCTAGTGATGATGAATTGAGGAATCTAGAATTGGCTCCATTTCTAAGATATCTACAACTGGTCTGATTTTTTTTTTTTTTTTAAATGCTGCTCCCATTAATGGCGTACCTACAAGACAACCTTCCTGATGAAGACCATTTCCAATAATTACGGCTGTCATAGATGAATTTCAGTGTAACTGCAGCATATAATTAACATTAAAATGGACATTGGCATAATTATAATCATTGTGGAGGATTTCTGAACAGGAAATAATCTGCCCTTTGCTTCAACCTCAAATAGACTTTGTCATGAACAGTTTAAAAAATAAAATTGCTGTGAATGGTCCAATTTGTTTTATGGTTGTGTTCAATTTTTTTCCCCCAGGAGTTCTTCAGGGCAGTGTTCCAGGCCCAACCATTTTCAGTTGCTTCATCAGTTACCTTCCACGACTCATGAGGTCAGAGATAGGGATAAGACCATAATAGAACATAGAACATTACAGCGCAGTACAGGCCCTTCGGCCCTCGATGTTACGCCGACCTGTGAAACCACTCTAAAGCCCATCTACACTATTCCCTTATCGTCCATGTGTCTATCCAATGACCATTTGAATGCCCTTAGTGTTGGCAAGTCCACTACTGTTGCAGGCAGGGCATTCCACGCCCTTACTATCTGAGTAAAGAACCTACCTCTGACATCTGTCTTATATCTATCTCCCCTCAATTTAAAGCTATGTCCCCTCGTGCAAGACATCACCATCCGAGGAAAAAGGCTCTCACTGTCCACCCTATCTAATCCTCTGATCATCTTGTAAGCCTCAATTAAGTCACCTCTTGACCTTCTCTCTAACGAAAACAGCCTCCAGTCCCTCAGCCTTTCCTCATAAGATCTTCCCTCCATACCAGGCAACATTCTGGTAAATCTCCTCTGCACCCTTTCCAATGCTTCCACATCCTTCCTATGACGCGGCGACCAGAATTGCACGCAATACTCCAAATGCGGCCGCACCAGAGTTTTGTACAGCTGCAACATGACCTCATGGCTCCGAAACTCAATCCCTCTACCAATAAAAGCTAACACACCGTACGCCTTCTTAACAACCCTCTCAACCTGGGTGGCAACTTTCAGGGATCTATGTACATGGACACCGAGATCTCTCTGCTCACCCACACTGCCAAGAATCTTACCATTAGCCCAGTACTCTGCCTTCCTGTTATTCCTTCCAAAATGAATCACCTCACACTTTTCTGCATTAAACTCCATTTGCCACCTCTCAGCCCAGCGCTGCAGCTTATCTATGTCCCTCTGTAGCTTGTAACATCTTTCCGCACTGTCCACAACTCCACCGACTTTAGTGTCATCTGCAAATTTACTCACCCATCCTTCTACGCCCTCCAGGTCATTTATAAAAATGACAAACAGCAGTGGCCCCAAAACAGATCCTTGTGGTACACCACTAATAACTGGGCTCCAGTCTGAACATTTCCCATCAACCACCACCCTTTTTGTCTTCTTCCAGCTCGCCAATTTCTGATCCAAACTGCTAAATCACCCTGAATCCCATGCCTCCGTATTTTCTGCAGTAGCCTACCGTGGGGAACCTTATAAAACGCATTACTGAAATCCATATACACACATCAACTGCTTTACCCTCTTCCACCTGTTTGGTCACCTTCTCAAAGAACTCAATAAGGTTTGTGAGGCATGACCTACCCTTCACAAAACCGTGTTGACTATCTCTAATCAAATTATTCCTTTCCAGATGATTATACATCCTATCTCTTATAAACCTTTCCAAGATTTTGCCCACAACATAAGTAAGGCTCACTGGTCTATAGTTACCGGGGTTGTCTCTACTCCCCTTCTTGAACAAGGGGACAACATTTGCTATCCTCCAGTCTTCTGGCACTATTCCTGTAGACAAAGATGACTTAAAGATCAAAGCCAAAGGCTCAGCAATCTCCTCCCTAGCTTCCCAGAGAATCCTAGGATAAATTCAATCCGGCCCAGGGGACTTAAATATTTTCAAACTTTCCAGAATTGCTAACACCTCCTTATGAACCTCAAGCCCTTCTAGTCTAGTAGCCTGAATATCAGTATTCTCCTCGACAACATTGTCTTTCTCCTGTGTGAATACTGATGAAAAATATTCATTTAGCACCTCTCCTATCTCCTCGGACTCCAAGCACAACTTCCCACTACTGTCCTTGACTGGCCCTACTCTTACCCTAGTCATTTGTTTATTCCCGGCACATCTATAGAAAGCTTTAGGGTTATCCTTGATCCTACCTGCCAAAGACTTCTCATGTCCCCTCCTGGCTCTTCTTAGCTCTCTCTTTACGTCCTTCCTAGCTAACTTGTAACTCTCGAGCGCCCTAACTGAACCTTCATGTCTCATCTTTACATAAGCCTCCTTCCTCTTGACAAGTTTTTCGACTGCTTTAGTAAACCACGGTTCCCTTGCTCGACCACTTCCTCCCTGCCTGACAGGTAAATACTTATCAAGGCCACGCAGTAGCTGTTCTTTGAACAAGCTCCACATTTCCATTGTGCCCATCCCCTGCAGTTTTCCTCTCCATCCGATGCATCCTAAGTCTTGCCTTCGCATCATAATTGCCTTTCCCCCAGATTTAACTCTTGCCCTGCGGTATATACCTATCCCTTTCCATCACTAAAGTAAACGTAATCGAATTGTGGTCACTATCACCAAAGTGCTCATTACCTCCAAATCATAACACCTCATCCTGGTTCATTACCCAGTACCAACTCCAATATGGCCTTGCCTCTCGTTGGCCTATCTACATACTGTGTCAGGAAACCCTCCTGCACACACTGGACAAAAATAGACCCATCTAAAGTACTCGAACTATAGCGTTTCCAGTCAATATTTGGGAAGTTAAAGTCCCCCATACCAACTACCCTGTTGCTTTCGCTCCTATCCAGAATCATCTGTGCAATCCTTTCCTCTACATCTCTGGAACTTTTCGGAGGCCTATAGAAAACCCCTAACAGGGTGACCTCTCCTTTCCTGTTTCTAACCTCAACCCATACTACCTCAATTGAAGAGGCCTCATCAAACGTCCTTTCTGCCACTGTAATACTGTCCTTGACTAACAATGCCACCCCTCCCCTTTTACCACCTTCCCTGAGCTTACTGAAATATCTAAACCCTGGCACCTGCAACAACCATTCCTGTCCCTACTCTATCCATGTCTCCGAAATGGCCACAACATCGAAGTCCCAGGTACCAATCCATGCTGCAAGTTCACCCACACTATTCCGGATGCTCCTGGCATTGAAGAAGACACACTTTAAACCACCTTCCTGCCTGCCGGTACACTCCTGCAACTTTGAAACCTTACTCATGACCTCACTACTCTCAACTCCTGTATACTGGAGCTACAATTCAGGTTCCCAAGCCCCTGTTGAACTAGTTTAAACCCTCCTGAAGAGCATTAGCAAATCTTCCCCCCCCCCCCCCCCCCCCCCCCAGGATATTGGTACCCCTCTGGTCCAGGTGTAGACCATCCCGTTTGTAGAGGTCCCACCGACCCCAGAATGAGCCACAATTATCCAGAAATCTGAAACCCTCCTGCACCATCCCTGTAGCCACGTGTTCAACTCCTCTCTTTCCCTATTCCTCGTTTCGCTATCACGTGGCACGGGTAACAACCCAGAGATAATAACTCTGTTTGTCCTAGATCTAAGTTTCCACCCTAGCTCCCTGAATGGGATAAGACCATAAGACATAGGAGCAGAAGTAGGTCATTTGATCCATTGAGTCTGCTCCGCCATTCAATGCAATTATGACTGATGTAATTTTGTTTTTATTCATTCATGGGGTGTGGCATCTCTGGCAAAGTCTGAATTTATCTCCCATTCCTAATTTTCCCTGAACTGAGTAGTTTGCTGAGCCATTTAAGAGTCAACCCCATTGGTGTGGACCTGGAATCACATGTAGGCCCGACAGGTTATGGTCATTTCGTTCCCTGTAGGTGGACCAGATGTGTTTTTACAACAATCGTCATTGGTTTCATGGTCATCATTAGACTTTTAATTCCAAATTTTTATGGAATTCAACTTTCACCACCTGCACTGGTGGGATTCGAACGCAGGTCCCCAGAGCATTATCCAGGGTCTTGGATTACTAGTCCAGTGACAATACCACTACACCAGTGCCTCCCCTGAAATAGGATCATTGACAACTCCACTTTGCTGCTTTATACCCATAACACTTGATCCCCTGCAGCAAGAACTGGCCAACATTCAGGTTTGGGATGATAACTGGCAAGGAACAGTGGTGCCACACAAATGACCATCTCCAATAAGAGAATTAAGCCATTTCCCCAGAACACTCAATGACATTAACAGAGGGCAGTAGAGCGGAGCTGCTGATTGGCTGTTGCGGGATAATTTGCATACATCTGGTGCGGTCACTCTAACTTGAAGGTGTACCTGTGCAAGAGTCCCTAGCTGTTCAAGTGAAGACGAGCATCCAGCAGAGGGCAGTAGAGCGGAGCTGCTGATTGGCTGTTGCGGGGAAAATTTGCATATGTCCGGTGCGGTCGCTCGAACTTGAAGGTGTTCCTGTGTAAGAGACCCTAGCTGTTCAAATGAAGACAAGCATCCATCAGAGGGCAGCAGAGCTGCTGATTGACTGTTGCGGGGCAAATTTGCATACATCCGCTGCGGTCACTCGAACTTGAAGGTGTACCTGTGCAAGATACCCTAGCTGTTCAAGTGAAGACAAGCATCCAGCAGAGGGCAGTAGAGTGGAGCTGCAGATTGGCTGTTGTGGGGAAAATTTGCATACGGCTGGTGCGGTCACTCGAACTTAAAGGGGGTTTGTGGAGGAGCTGTTGTCAAGTGACACTTAAACCCGAAACACTTCAATGTTTCCCTCCCTACCCCCTCCTCTAACCAAAATAAAACAACCACTGTAAAGATCAAGAGGAAGGCTTGAGGGCAGGTAGAAGAAGAAACAAGTTGAACCATGACGTCACAGCCTGCACGTAAGGGATTGGCTGGTGACTGGTAAGTAGTTTTTCTTTTTATTTTCCCTCCGCTGTTAGCGTGCGGGGCGCAGAGGTTGCTGAGTGAGTGCTTGCTGAGAAGGGGAGTGAATAACAGGTAAGCTCTTTTTTTTTATCCAGAGGGGATGGCAGGGAAGGTAGTGCAATGTTCCTCCTGCAGAATGTTTGAGGCGAGGGTCGCCATCAGTGTCCCTGCTGATTTCATCTGTGGGAAGTGCACCCATCTCCAGCTCCTCAGAAACCGCATTAGGGAACTGGATGAACTTCGGATCATTCGGGAGGCAGAGGTGGGCATAGATAGAAGCTTCAGGGATGTAGTTACTCCGAAGAATAAAGATAGATGGGTAACGGTGAGAGGGGCTGGGAGGAAGCAGTCAGTACAGGGATCCCCTGTGGTCATTCCCCTTAGTAACAAGTATACCGCTTTGGATACTGTTGGGGGGAGGGGGACTTACCAGAGGTAAGCCATGGGGTACAGGTCTCTGGCACAGAGTCTGTCCCTGCTGCTCAGAAGGGCAGGGGGGAGAGGAGCAGAGCATTAGTCATTGGAGACTCCATAGTTAGTGGGATAGATAGGTGATATTGTGGGAACGAGAGAGACTCGCGGTTGGTGTGTTGCCTCCCAGGTGCCAGTGTCCGTGATGTCTCGGATCGTGTTTTCGGGATCCTTAAGGGGAGGGGGAGCAGCCTCAAGTCGTGGTCCAGATAGGTACCAACGACATAGGTAGGGATAGGGATGTAAGGCAGGAATTCAGGGAGCTAGGGTGGAAACTTAGATCTAGGACAAACAGAGTTATTATCTCTGGGTTGTTACCTGTGCCACGTGCTAGCGAGACGAGGAATAGGGAGAGAGAGGAGTTGAACACTTGGCTACAGGGATGGTGCAGGAGGGAGGGTTTCAGATTTCTGGATAATTGTGGCTCATTCTGGGGTCGGTGGGACCTCTACAAACGGGATGGTCTACACCTGGATCAGAGGGGTACCAATATCCTGGGGGGGAAATTTGCTAATGCTCTTCGGGAGGGTTTAAACTAGTTCAGCAGGGGCTTGGGAACCTGAATTGTAGCTCCAGTATACAGGAGGTTGAGAGTAGTGAGGTCATGAGTAAGGTTTCAAAGTTGCAGGAGTGTACTGGCAGGCAGGAAGGTGGTTTAAAGTGTGTCTTCTTCAATGCCAGGAGCATCCGGAATAAGGTAGGTGAACTTGCGGCATGGGTTGCTACATGGGACTTCGATGTTGTGGCCATTTCGGAGACATGGATAGAGCAGGGACAGGAATGGTTATTGCAGGTTCCGGGGTTTAGGTGTTTTAGGAAGCTCAGAGAAGGAGGCAAAAGAGGGGGAGGTGTGGCGCTGCTAGATGGGGACTCTTCTTCCGAGGTAGTATGGGCTGAGGTTAGAAACAAGAAAGGAGAGGTCACCCTGTTGGGAGTTTTCTATAGGCCTCCAAATAGTTCTAGGGATGTAGAGGAAAGGATGGCGAAGATGATTCTGGATAAGAGCGAAAGTAACAGGGTAGTTATTATGGGAGACTTTAACTTTCCAAATATTGACTGGAAAAGATATAGTTCGAGTACATTAGATGGGTCGTTTTTTGTACAATGTGTGCAGGAGGGTTTCCTGACACAATATGTTGACAGGCCAACAAGAGGAGAGGCCACATTGGATTTGGTTTTGGGTAATGAACCAGGCCAGGTGTTAGATTTGGAGGTAGGTGTGCACTTTGGGGACAGTGACCACAATTCGGTGACGTTTACGTTAGTGATGGAAAGGGATACGTATACCCCGCAGGGCAAGAGTTATAGCTGGGGGAAGGGCAATTATGATGCCATTAGACATGACTTTGGGGGGATAGGTTGGAGAAGTAGGCTGCAAGTGTTGGGCACACTGGATATGTGGAGCTTGTTCAAGGAACAGCTACTGCGTGTTCTTGATAAGTACGTACCGGTCAGGAAGGGAGGAAGGCTTAGAGCGAGGGAACCGTGGTTTACCAAAGAAGTGGAATCTCTTGTTAAGAGTAAGAAGGAGGCCTATGTGAAGATGAGGTGTGAAGTTTCAATTGGGGCGCTTGATAGTTACAAGGTAGTGAGGAAGGATCTAAAGAGAGAGCTAAGACGAGCAAGGAGGGGACATGAGAAGTATTTGGCAGGTAGGATCAAGGAAAACCCAAAAGCTTTCTCTAGGTATGTCAGGAATAAAAGAATGACTAGGGTAAGAGTAGGGCCAGTCAAGGACAGGGATGGGAAGTTGTGTGTGGAGTCTGAAGAGATAGGCAAGATACTAAATGAATATTTTTCGTCAGTATTCACTCAGGAAAAAGAGAATGTTGTGGAGGAGAATGCTGAGACCCAGGCTATTAGAATAGATGGCATTGAGGTACATAGGGAAGAGGTGTTGGCAATTCTGGACAGGCTGAAAATAGATAAGTCCCCGGGGCCTGATGGGATTTATCCTTGGATTCTCTGGGAAGCCAGGGAAGAGATTGCTGGGCCTTTGGCTTTGATTTTTATATCATCATTGGCTACAGGAATAGTGCCAGAGGACTGGAGGATAGCAAATGTGGTCCCTTTGTTCAAGAAGGGGGGTAGAGACAACCCCGGCAACTATAGACCGGTGAGCCTCACATCTGTTGTGGGTAAAGTCTTGGAGGGGATTAGAAGAGACAAGATTTATAATCATCTAGATAGGAATAATATGATCAGGGATAGTCAGCATGGCTTTGTGAAGGGTAGGTCATGCCTCACAAACCTTATCGAGTTCTTTGAGAAGATGACTGAACAGGTAGACGAGGGTTGAGCAGTTGATGTGGTATATATGGATTTCAGTAAAGCGTTTGATAAGGTTCCCCACGGTAGGCTATTGCAGAAAATACGGAGGCTGGGGATTGTGGGTGATTTAGAGATGTGGATCAGACATTGGCTAGCTGAAAGAAGACAGAGGGTGGTGGTTGATGGGAAATGTTCAGAATGGAGTTCGGTTACAAGTGGCGTACCACAAGGATCTGTTCTAGGGCCGTTGCTGTTATTTTTATCAATGACCTAGAGGAGGGCGCAGAAGGGTGGGTGAGTAAATTTGCAGACGACACTAAAGTCGGTGGTGTTGTCGACAGTGTGGAAGGATGTAGCAGGTTACAGAGGGACATAGATAAGCTGCAGAGCTGGGCTGAGAGGTGGCAAATGGAGTTTAATGTAGAGAAGTGTGAGGTGATTCACTTTGGAAGGAATAACAGGAATGCAGAATATTTGGCTAATGGTAAAGTTCTTGGAAGTGTGGATGAGCAGAGGGATCTAGGTGTCCATGTACATAGATCCCTGAAAGTTGCCACTTATGAGGAAAGGCTGATGGACTTGAGGTTGTTTTCGTTAGAGAGAAGAAGGTTAAGAGGAGACTTAATAGAGGCATACAAAATGATCAGAGGGTTAGATAGGGTGGACAGTGAGAGCCTTCTCCCGCGGATGGAAATGGCTAGCACGAGGGGACATAGCCTTAAACTGAGGGGTAATAGATATAGGTCAGAGGTAGGTTCTTTACGCAAAGAGTGGTGAGGCCGTGGAATGCCCTACCTGCAACAGTAGTGAACTCGCCAACATTGAGGGCATTTAAAAGTTTATTGGATAAGCATATGGATGATAATGGCATAGTGTAGGTTAGATGGCTTTTGTTTTTTGACTTCCCATGTCGGTGCAACATCGTGGGCCGAACGGCCTGTACTGCGCTGTATCATTCTATGTTCCATGTTCTATGTTCCTGTTCCTAGTTCTTATGTTATACTACAAACAACAGAGGCCCCAGCACTGATCCCTGTGGCACACCACTGCTCTCAACTTTCCATTCAGAAAAACACCCTTCGACTGCTACCCTCTGACTTCTGTGACTGAGCCGTTCTGTATCCATTTTACCACCTTACCTCTGATCCCGTGTGACTTCACCTTCTATACCAGTCTGCCATGAGGCACCTTGTCAAAGGCTTTACTGAAGTCCACGGAAAAAACATCTACCGCCCTCCCCTCATCAATCACCTTTGTAACTTCAAAAAACTCGATCAAGTTCGTGAGGCACGACCTCCCCTTCACAAAATCATGCTGTCTGTTGCTAATTGGTCCATTTGTTTCTAAATGGGTATAAATCCTGTCTCTGAGAATTCTCTCCAATAATTTACCTACTACCAACGTGAGGCTCACCTGGATTATCCCTGCTACCTTTTTTAAACAGTGGTACCACATTTAGCTATTCTCCAGTCCCCTGGGGCTCACCTGTAGCCAATGAGGATACAAAGATGCCAGTCTAGGCCCCAACAATTTCCTCCCTTGCTTCCCTCAATGTTCTGGGATAAATTCCATCAGGCCCAGGAGACCTATCTACCTTAATGCCTTTTAAAACACCCAATACCTCCTCCTTTTCAATGTCAACATGACCCCGACTGTCCACACACCCTACCCAAGAATCATCTTCCACAAAGTCCTTTTCTTTGGTGAACACTGATGCAAAGCACTCATTTAGTACCTCGCCAATTTCCTCTAGCTCAGCACATAGGTTCCCCTCACTGTCCTTAAGTGGTCCAATCCTTTTCCTGGCTACCCTCTTGTTTTTTTTTTTATATGAATAAAAATCTTTGGGATTCACCTCAATCCTACCTGCCAAGGACTTTTCAAGACCCCTCCTAGCCTTCCTAATTTCCCATTTAAGTACCTTTGTTCTTTCTTTATACTCCTCAAGGGTTTTGACTGTCCGCACCCTTCTAGACAGTACAAAAGTCTCCTTTTTATTTTTGACGAGGTTCAGAGTATTACTCGTTATCCAAGGCTCCCATACTTATCCTTCGTTCTCTCAGGAAAGCGAAATTCCTGAATCCAAATCAACTGTCGTTTGAAAGACTCCCACATGTCCGATGTTAATTTACTCTCCAACAGCCACACCCAATCCAAATTCTTCAATTCCTGCCTAATGTTATCTTAATTTGCCTTTCCCCAGTTTAGCACTTTAATGCAAGGGTTACCCTCATTCCTATCCAAAAGTGCCCTAAAACTTACAGAATTGTGGTCACTACTCCCAAAATGTTCCCCTACTGAAACCTTGACCACCTGTCCAGGTTCATTCCCCAGTACCAGATCCAGTACTGTCCCTTCCCTAGTTGGACTATCCACATATTGCATCAAGAAGGCTTCCTGGATACACCTTACAAACTTTGCCCCATCCAAGCTCCTAGCTCTAAGTGACTCCCAGTCAATATAGGGGAAGTTAAAATCCCCTATCACAACAACCCTATTACTTTTGCACTTCCAAAATCTCTCTCCCTATCTGCTCCTCTATCTCTTGCTAGCAGTTATGGGGCCTGTAATAAACCCCCAACATTGTGATTGCCCCCTTCCTGTTCCTGAGCTCTACCCAGATTGCCTCATTGTGTGAGCCCTCCAAGGTGTCCTCCCGCAGTACGGCTATAATATTCTCCTTAACCAATAGTGCTACTTCCCCTTTTACATCCACCTCTATCTCCTGATGCATCTATATCCTCTAAAGTTCAGCTGCTAATCCTGCTCTTCTTTTAACCACGTTTCTGTGATAGCCACAACATCATAGTTCCAAGAACAAGGAACAATACAGCACTTCGGCCCTCCAAGCCTACGCCGGCCATGGTACCTGCCTAAACTAAAACCGTACGCAATTACGGAGTCCGTATCCTTGTATTCCCACCCTATTCATGTATTTGTCCAGATCAGTGCTTTTCAAACTTTTTTTCCGGGGATCCATTTTTACCAACCTTCAGAACCCATGCCGGTCGACCTTCGTAACCCATGCTGGCCGACATTCACGATCCACCATTTTCTCTTACTATTAATACAAGAGGTGAGCATGCTTGGTTGTCACGATCTCACTCCAACCAGGTTCACAGGAGGAGAGGGCTATGCACATATCGGGTTCAGGATTCAGTCTTAATCTTTGTGAGGACGCAAAGTCCAACCTTGCACATGTAGGTCGTTGTGAAGGACAAAAGCAACAAAATGCTTGTTTTACTCAGCTCTGGATACTCCTCAGATGCTACTCCAGAATGCTTACAGTTTCATTGACTTGTGCCGTGTTTTTAATGTGCTGTCAAAGCTGAGGCACAGAAATTCAGTCAGCTTCATTTGGAGTCAGGCTTCCCAGTCCATTACGACTACTGTTTTCTTCGATGCTGTAGCAGTGTGGGGAACATGTAATAATTTTGGCTTTGCACTCGCAATTGCCAAACTTTCAATGACTTTTGGAAAGCTGCGATTTCTTCGCTGTGCCGAAACCAATCATCACCCTTCCCATGCCATTTGAGGTTTAGTTCATTTAGAATTGAAAAGATGTCTGCAAGGTAAGACTGAGATAGCATCCAAGTTTCATCAGCAAACGAATCAGCCAGAGAGGACAATTTATAGAGGAGAAAAGCATGGATTTCGTACCTCGGTTCGTAAACTCTTGAGTATCTCCCATATCGACTGATCAGTACAGCGGATGAAGTCCACCGTCATTGGGATTGACTGTTCACTGTTTTGAATCAATGCTTTAATATAGTCTAAAGGGTCAGAAAACAACTGATAGCCACCGTTCAGTACACAGAGGACGACGATGTGATGATTTCCCATAGATTTCATTATATTTTGATCTCAGAACAAGAGGGATAAATACTCAGGTTTTTCTTTAGAAAAGCTAATTAAATAGTATAGCAGACACTGGATACAATCTGACACAAAACATCTTTCAAAAGTTTAATTTCAAAGGTTTAATTTAAAGGAATAAAGCATGGAAGGACAGCTCCAAGGCGTGCTTTGCTCCTCTTGCTCCATGTGGCAGACTGGGAACAGTTCCAGTCCCCAGGGTCAGCATGTGTGCAGGAACTATCTCCAGTTACAGCTCCTGGAAGCGCGAGTTTCAGAGCTGGAGCGGCGGCTGGAGACACGGTGGAGCATCCGCGAGTCGGAGAGTATCGTGGATAGCACGTATGGAGAGGTGGTCACACCGCAGGCTCAGACTCCGCAGGCAGGAAGGGAATGGGTGACCTCCAGACAGAGCAAGAGAGCGAGGCAGGTAGTGCAGAGGGGAATGGCTTCTCAGGGGAAAACAGCAACAGCGAAACTCGTGGCACATGGTTGGTTCTGCTGCGGGGGGGGGGGGGGGGTGATAAGTGTGACAGTGCAATAGTTATAGGGGATTCAATTGTAAGGGGAATAGACAGGCGTTTCTGTGGCCGCAAACAAGACTCCAGGATGGTATGTTGCCTCCCTGGTGCTAGGGTCAAGGATGTCTCAGAGCGGGTACAGGACATTCTGGAGGGAGAGGGTGAACAGCCAGTGGTCGTGGTACACATCGTTACAAAGGACATAGGTAAAACATAGGGATGAGGTCCTAAAAGCAGAATACAGGGAGCTCGGAAGGAAGTTAAGAAACCGGACCTCAAAGGTAGTGATCCCAGGATTACTACCGGTGCCACGTGCAAGTCAGAGTAGAAATGACAGGATATATAGGATGAATACGTGGCTGAAGAGATGGTGTTAGGGGGAGGGTTTCAGATTCCTGGGGCATTGGGACCGGTTCTGGGGAAGG
Source organism: Scyliorhinus torazame (assembly GCF_047496885.1). Classification (NCBI taxonomy): domain Eukaryota; kingdom Metazoa; phylum Chordata; class Chondrichthyes; order Carcharhiniformes; family Scyliorhinidae; genus Scyliorhinus; species Scyliorhinus torazame. The sequence goes on along the minus strand of NC_092717.1, from coordinate 238,702,505 downwards.
TGGGACCTGTACAAACTGGACGGGTTACACCTGGGCAGGACTGGAACTGATGTCCTAGGGGGGCTATTTGCTAGAGCGGTTGGGGAGGGTTTAAATTAATATGCCAGGTGGGTGAGAATCTATGCAAGGAGTCAGAGAAAGAGGGAGCAAGGACAAAAGCAAAAGGTAGAAAAGTGAATAAGAAAAGTGACAGGTGGAGAAACCAGGGACAACATTTAAACAGGGCAGGAGAGAAAAATATTGGGAGCAAGACAAGCATTGTGAAAAAGACAAGCTTAAAGGCTCTGTGCCTTAGCATTTGCAATAAAGTGGATGAACTAATCGCGCAGATAGATATAAATGGGTCTGATATAATTGGGATTATATCCCCTTTGGGGATGAACGACCATAACATGATAGAATGTTTTATCACGGTGGAGAGTGAAGTAGTTGATTCGGAGACTAGGGTGCCGAATCTTAATAAAGGGAACTATGAAGATATGAGGCATGAGTTGGCCTTGATAGATTGGGGAGAGTTACTTAAAGGGATGACAGTGGATAGACAATGGCAAACATTCAAGGAACACATGGGGGAACTACAGCAATTGTTCAATCCTGCCTGGTATGAGAGCAAAGAGGGTAAGAGGGCCAATCCTTGGCTTACAAAGGAAATTGGATAGTATCCGATCCAAGGAAGTAGCATACAGATCGGCCAAGAAAAATAATGGGCGCGATTCTCCGCTCCCGCGCCGGTTGGGAGAATCTCCGGCACGCCATTTTTCCCCACGACGCTGGTCCGATGCCCTCCCGCGATTCACCCAAGTGGCGAAAACGGCCCCGTAGCTACACCTGCTATTCTCCGGCCCGGATGGGCCGAGCGGCCTGCCCAAAACGACGGCTTCCCGCCGGCGCCATCCACACCTGGTTGCTGCCGGCGGAACAGCGCGGGAACGCTGGGGGGATTCTTTCACCGGGGTAAGACTCAAAAGGGGTCTGGCCCGCGATCGGTGCCCACCGATCGGCGGGCTGGCCTCTCTGAAGGAGGACCTCCTTTCCTTCGCGCCCCGCAAGATCCATCCGACATCTTCTTGCGGGGCGGCCTCGGGGAGGACGGCAACCACGCATGCGCGGGTTGGTGCCGGCTGGCGTTGGCCAACCCGCACATGCGCAGGTGATGCCATTTACGTCTTTTACGTGGCGCCAATGCCCGGCGCGCGCTGACGACGTTGCTTTCGCGACACGCCCCCCGAGTTTCTCGCCGCCCCGATCCTAGCCCATTTTCGGGCCCTGAATTGGTCAGGATCGGGGCCGTTTCGCGCCGTCGTGAACCTCGACGGCGTTCACGACGGCGCAGGCACTTAGTCGCGGGAGCGGAGAATCGCGCCCAATAGGTCTGAGGATTGGGAGCAGTTTAGAATTCATCAAAGAAAGGCAAAGGGTTTGATTAAGAAGGGAAAAGTACAGTACGAAAGGAAGCTTGCAGGGAACATAAAGACTGACACTAAGAGTTTCTATAGATATGTGAAGAGAAATGTAGGCCCTCTACAGACATAAACAGGGGAATGCAGAATAAGGGACAAAGAAATGGCTGAGCAATTGGAGACATACTTCGGTTCTGTCTTCACAAAAGAGGACACAAATCACATCCCAGAAATGTTGGAGAATGAAAGGTTTAGTGAGAGGGACTGAGGGAGATCAACATTAGTAGAGAAATGGTGCTGGGAAAACTGATGGGATTGAAGGTGGATAAATCCCCAGGACCTGAGAATCCGCATCCCAGAGTGCTTAAGGAGGTGGCTCTGGAAATAGTGCACACATTACTGGTCATCTTCCGGGATTCTACAGACTCTGGACATGTCCCTGCAGATTGGAGGGTAGCTCACGTCACTCCGATATTCAAAAAGGGAGGTAGAGAGAAAGCAGGGAATTATAGACCAGTAAGCCTAACATCGATAGTGGGGAAAATGCTTGAATCCATTATCAAGGACTTTATAGCGGAACATTTAGAAAGCAGTGGCAGGATCAGTCAGAGTCAGCATGGATTTATGAAGGGAAAATCATGCTTGACAAATCTGCTGGAATTCTTTGAAGATGTAACCAGTACAGTCGACAAGGGGGAGCCAGTCGATGTGGTATATTTGGACTTTCAGAAGGCGTTTGACAAAGTCCCGCATGAGAGATTATTGCGCATGGGATTGGGGGAAATGTATTCAGGTGGATAGAAAACTGGTTGGCAGAGAGAAACAAAGAAACAAAGGGATTAATGGGTCCTTTTCAAATTGGCAGGCAGTAACTAGGGATCGGTGCTGGGCCCCTATCTATTCACAATATATATTCATTATTTGGATGAGGGAACAAAATGTAACATCTCAAAGTTTGCAGATGATACCAAGTTAGGTGGGAGGGTGAATTGTGACGAGGATGCAGAGATCCTACAGCAAGATCTGGACAGATTGGGCGAGTGGGCAAACCAATGGCAGATGCAGTATAATTTGGATAAGTGTGAGGTTGCTCACTTTGGAAGCAAAAACAGGAAGGCAGATTACTACCTGAATGGTTGTAAATTGGGAGAGGGGAGTGTGCAGCGGGACCTGGGTGTCCTTGGGCACCATTCGCTGAAGGTAAGCATGCAGGTGCAGCAGGCGGTAAAGAAGGCTAATGGTATGTTGGCCTTCATTGCGAGAGGTTTCGATTATAGAAGCAGGGATGTGTTGCTGCAATTGTACAGGGCCTTGGTGAGGCCACACCAAGTATTGTGTGCAGTTTTGGTCTCCTTCTCTGAGGAAGGATGTTCTTGCTCTCAAGGGAGTGCAGCGAAGGTTTACCAGACTGATTCCAGGGATGGTGGGATTGTCATATGGGGAGAGATTGACTAGGTTGGGATTGTTCTCGCTGGAGTCCAGAAGAATGAAGAGGGATTTCATAGAGACTTATAAAATTGTAACAGGATTAGACAGGGTAGATGCAGGGAAGATGTTACCAATGATGGGTGTGTCCAGAACCAGGGGTCACAGCCTCAGGATTCAGGGTGAACCATTTCGGACAGAGATAAGGAGACATTTCTTCACAAAGAGTGGTGAACCTGTGGGATTCATTACCACAGGAAGGAGTTGATGCTAAACCTTTGAATATATTCAAGAGGCGGCTGGATATAGCACTAGGGGAGAATGGGATCAAAGGCTATGGGGAGAAAGCAGGATTAGGCTATTGAGTTGGATGATCAGCCATGATCGTGATGAATGGCGGAGCAGGCTCGAAGGGCCAAAAGGCCTCCTCATGCTTCATCTTCCATGTATCTATGTATCCCTTGCCGAAGTTCTGTCCATGATTAAACCATGAGGAATATATACTCTCTCCAGATCATTTGAGTAACTTTTAGGGATGCAAAACAGATCGAGGTCATAGCCTTGTTCATCATTGGTGATCACCACGCAGTCAGCCGCCGCCATGCCTCGTTGCACTTTGACCCCGGGTTCAGGTCCTAATACTCCCGGGCCGCATGCGCACTGATGAGCGGGCACGCATGTGCAGTGCACCCACATTTTTTTAGCTGGTCGTGGCCGCCATGTTTAAAGCCGCTCGCAGCCGGCGTTGTTAAAAGCCGGCTGCTGTGGCTGTTCCGCGTGAATTCCCACGATCGGCAACGCCGCAATGGCTGGCTCCTCGACCCTCCGACACCCGCCCACAACCCACCCGCGGGTCGCAGCCCCTACTTTGAAAATGTCTGATGTCCCTTAAATGCCGCTATCATACCTGCTCCACCACCTCCCCAGGCAGCGCGTTCCATAGATTTACCACCCTCTGTGTAAAAGACTTGCCTCGCACATCTGTTCTAAACTTTTCCCCACGCACTTTAAACCTATGTCCCCTAGTACTTGACTCTCCTACCCTAGGAAAGAGCATCTGACTGTCCACTCTGTCCATGCCATTTTGTAGACCTCTATCAGGTCGCCTCTCAACCTCCGTCGTTCCAGTGAGAACAGACCGAGTTTACCTAACCGCTCCTCATAGCTAATGCCCTCCATACCAGGCAACATCCTAGTAAACCACACCTGTACCCTCTCCAAAGCCTCCACATCATTCTCGTCGCAACTAGGGGCTTTGCACAGTAACTTCACGCTTGTGACAATAAAAGATTATTATTATTATCCTTCTGGTAGTGTGGGAACCAGAATTGTCCACAATATTCCAAATGAGGCCTAATTAAGGTCCTGTACAGCTGCAACGTGACTTGCCAATTTTTATATTCAATGCCCCGACGGATGAAGGCCAGCATGCCGTATGCCTTCTTGACCACCTTATCCACATGTGTTGCCACTTTCAATCATCGGTGGACATGCACGCCCAGATCTCTCTGCCTGTCAGCATTCGCAAGAGTTCTACCATTTATTGTGTAATTCCTACATGCATTGGATCTTTCAAAGTTCAATACCTCACACTTGTCCGGATTAAACGCCAGCTGCCATTTCTCTGCCCAAGACTCCAATCAGTTTATATCCTGCTGTATCCTCTGGCAATCCTCTTCACTATCCGCAACTCCACCAATTATTGTGTGTAGCCCGAACTTACTAATCAGCTCTTTAAGTTCATCTGCCTTACCTGCTATATTTCTGGTGTTACAAGAAATACACTTCAGACACTGCCTTTGAGCAGACAGGATGATATTCTGGTTCTTTTATTTTTGTTCTCTATTTCCCCTTCAGTTATTACATCTTCTAAGCTCATGCTCTGGTTTCCATCCCCCCGCCATACTAGTTTAAATCCTCCCGAGTGACTCTAGCAAACCTCCCAGGGAGGATATTGGTGCCCCTCCAGTTTAGATGCCACCCGTCCTTCTTGTACAGGTCCCACCTGACCCAGAAGAGATCCCAGTGGTCCAGAAATCTAAAATCCTTCTTCATACCCCAATGGTTTAGCCACGTATTTAGCTGCACTAGCCTCCTATTTCTAGCCTCACTGGCACACGGCACAGGGAGTAATCCTGAGATCCTGCTTTTAGCTTACTGCCTAACTCCCTGAACTCTACACAGACAGGAGGCCGTCTAAATATACACCCGTCCGCAGGACCTCATCGCTCTTCCTGCCTATGTCATTAGTACCTATATGTACTACGCCCCCTGGCTGTTCACCCTCCCCTTTCAGAATTCCTTCTGCCCATTCAGAGACATCCCATTCCTGACATTCACTTTTGGGTGGCACGGTCACACAGTGGTTAGCACCGTCGCTTCACACCTCCAGCGTTCCAGGTTCAATCCTGGCTTGGGTCACTGTCTGTGCGGAGTCTGCACGTCCTCCCTGTGTCTGCGTGGGTTTCCTCCGGGAACTCCGGTTTCCTCCCACAGTCCAAAGACGTGCAGGTTAGGTGGATTGGCCATGCTAAGTTGTCCTTAGTGTCCAAAGGGATTGGTTGGGGTTGCTGGGTTACGGATATGGGGTGGAGGTGTGGGCTTAAGTGGGGTGCTTTTTCCAAGGGCTGGTGCAGACTCGATGGACCGAATGGCCTCCTTCTGCATTGTAAATTCTATATCTATGACTATACTCAGCAATAACCTCACGGACACCCGATTTGGATGATAATTACTCCTGAACAATCTGTCCAGTTCTGAACCTTTACAAGTCGGATGACAATTTGCTCAGAAAATATTGTTAGGTTTAAAAATACCTTGTGCCTTTTCTGAAGTTACTGTGAAAATCCCCTAGTCGCCACATTCTGGCACCTGTTCGGGTACACGCAGGGAGAATTCAGAATGTCCAATTCATCTATAACACGTCTTTCGGGACTTGTGGGAAGAAACCGGAGCACCAGGAGGAAACCCACACAGACACGGGGAGAACATGCAGATGCCACACAGTCACCCAAGTGGGAATCGACCCAGATCCTTGGGGCTGTGAAACAACAGAACAAAGTTTTGATTCTCTGTAACAGAGTTTCGATACCTTTTATAGTGGAGTTTGATACTTGTGGTAGTCACCACTGTTTGTATAATAGTTGTATTAGAGGTAATACGGTAAGGTTCCTGTACTACAGGTACGGGGTTAGATCCCTGCCTGCTGGCTCCGCCCAGTAGGTGGAGTATAAATGTGTGTGCACACCGAGCTGCTCCCATTTCTGGCAGCAGCTGCAGAAGGCCACACATCTCTGCTTAATAAAGCCTCGATTACTCTCTAGACTCGTCGTAATTGATAGTGCATCAATACTTTTGTGGTAACTTGGTAGAAGTACAATAAAGGCGATTTGTTGTACAATAATTTGAGAGTTTTGTCCAAAATGTTCGTTGACCTCGTGTCCGAGGAGCAGCAGGTTTGTGTCTCCATAATAAGCAGGTCACATGGGCGTTTGCCTCCGGGCAAAATGAGGCGGAGATCACATGCTCCTTTCCCGTACTCCATTTTATCTTGAAGTAAACAGACAGTTCAAACCTAACCATCTTAGAAAACCTTGCACTCGTAACACTGGCTTTAAAGCAGAAAGCAGTGCGTTGAAAAGGTGAAATAAGCAAAATACTGCGGATGCTGGAATCTGAAACAAGAGCAGAAGACAGTGGAAAGACTCAGCAGGTCGACCAGCATCGAACAGGAGGGACACAGAGTTACCGCTTCGAGTCATGGACCCTGTGTCCAAAGTGGAAAGGTGGTTACGCAGAGTGGCAGAAGGTGGGAAGTGGCATTTCACAAGGATCAGTTTGGTGTTCACAATTTGCATGAACAGTTTGAACTTTGGAATCAAAAACACAGTTTCTCAATTTGTGGATGACATCAAAAGTTGTAGAGGGGTTCGGGGGGGGGGGGGGGGGGGGGGGAAGTCCCAACAAAGTACAGGACATTAATAAACTTGCGGAATGGGGAAATAATTAACAAATGAAGAGTGCAACACAGCTAAATGTGAGGTCGTGCATTCTGGTAAGAAGGATTGTAAGACTAGAACCCGAGGACACAGCCTCAGACTAATGGGACGATCCTTTAAACCAGAGATGAGGAGGAATGTCTTCAGCCACAGGGGGTGGCGAATCTGTGGAACTCTTTGCTGCAGAAGGCTGTGGAGGCCAAATCACTGGGTGTCTTTAAGACAGAGATAGATAGGTTCTTGATTAATAAGGGGATCAGGGGTTATGGGGGGAAGGCAGGAGAATGGGGATGAGAAAATTATCAGCCATGATTGAATGGCGGAGCAGACTTGATGGGCCGAATGGCCTAATTCTGCTCCTATGGGTGTCAATGGCTGGACTAGCATTTATTGCCCATCTTGCTGGTTGGCCAATTCAGAGTCAATCGCACTGCTCTGGGTCTGGAGTCACATATAGGTAATGGCTGGACCAGGTAAGGACACCAGTTTTCCTTCCCTAAAGGGCACTAGTGAGCAAGATGGGTTTTTACAACAATCGACAATGGTTCCATGGTCATCATTAGACTTTTATTTCCAGATTGTATTGGATTCATCTGCCGTTGTGGGATTCGAACTCGGGTCCCTGGGGCATTATCCGGGGTCTTTGGGTTGCTAGGCCAATGACAATACCACTGCCTCACCTGGATATGGGGGGGTCACTTATTGCTTTGAAGGTGCAAGATTAGGTGGAGTGGAGAAGCAAAGGGATCTCGGAGTACAAATACACCAATCATTGAAAGCTCCGCCACAGGTAATCAGGCCATTCAAAAAAAAATCAAGCCAAGCAAATGTGGGTAAAGTTTTTTCACACAATGAGTGGTTCGAGCCTGGAACGCATTGCCTGGTTGTATGATGGAGGCAGGTTCCATTGAGCCATTCAAGAGGGCATGAGATAATAATTTGACTTGAAACAATGTACAGAGTTACAGGGAAAAAACGGGAATAGCACCAAGTCCCGATGCATGTTTGGTGGAGTGGTGCAGACAGATGGGCCGAATGGCCTCCTTTTTAAAATTAATTTAGAGTACCCAATTCATTTTTACCAATTAAGGGGCAATTTAGCGCGGCCAATCCACCCGCCCTGCACATCTTTGGGTTGTGGCGGCGAAACCCACACAAACACGGGGAGAATGTGCAAACTCCACACGGACAGTGACCCAGAGCCGGTATTGAACCTGGGACCTCAGCGCCATGAGGCAGCAGTGCTAACCACTGCGCCACCGTGTTGCCCGTCTGGCCTCCTTCAGCACCGCAACAATTCTGTGATTCACTTTATTTCTAGAGGGTTAGAATTTAAAAGTAGAGGAGTTATGCTAAACCTCTGTCGAACCTTGGTTTAGACTGCCCTTAAAGAGTATTGCCAAAAAAAAAAGAGTATTGCCTGCAGTTCTGTTCACCATATTATTGAAAAGATGTGGAGGTACTGTGGAGAGGATGCAGAAAAGATTTATGGGTATGATGCCCGAAATGTGATGGTATAAATATCAGGAAAGAATTGACAGGGATGATGACGTGACCTGTCACAAGTGAAGTGCCAGACGTTGAGATGAAAGTGAGAGTCACTGGCGATGATTGTGACAGAACGTAAGTAGCAGCTTGTTGAGATTGAGATTTTCTTATTGTGATGTTTCCAATATCCCCTTTCCTCTCAGTGATTGCTCAATGACAACAGTAAGAGGAGGTGGGGCGGGTCTGATTGTGTAGCCAACTCATAAAGCTATAAAGCTCCGAGAGTCAAATGGACCCAAGATGTTAACTCTGCCTTCTCCCCCGACAGATGCTGCCAGACTGGCTGCGTTTTTCCAGCATTCCCTGTTTCTGTGTAATAAACCTCAAACCTGTTCCGACCACTCCACTGCCTTTTCCTTGCTGTCACTTCCACTGGCATCGTCCTGGACATGTCCCGACAGAGTTGGCAACCGTGGGGAGTATTGCATCACACTCCTGTTGTGTACCTTGTGAACAGACATTGGGGCGACAGGAAGTGCTTTACCCGCTGCAGAATTTACAGCCTCTGACCTGCTCTTGTAGCCGCTGTAATCCCAAGGATGTTGATAGAGGGGGATTCCACGATGGCAATACCGTTGAATGTCAAGGGGCAATGGTTAGATTCTCTCTTGTTGGAGATGGTCATTGCCTGGCTCTTGTGTGGCCTGAATGTTACTTGCCGCTTGTCAGCCCAAGCCTGAATGTTGTCCAGGTCTTGCAGTATCTAAAGACTGCTTCAGTATCTGAGGAGTCAGAAATAGTGTTGAGCATTATGTAATCATCAGTGAAGATCCCCACTTCTGATCTTATGAAGGTCACGGATGAAGCAGTTGAAGATGTTTGGGTGTAGGACACTACTCTGAGGAATTCTGTAGTGGCATCTTGTGACTGTGATGATTGGCATCCAAGAACCACATCATCGTCCTTTGTGCTAAGTATGATTCCAACCACTGGTGGGTTTTTCCCAATGTCCGTTAACTTCAATTTTGCGAGTAAAGAAATTTCTCCTCAACTCAGCTCAAATTGACCATCTCCTTATGCTGAGAATGTGAGGCTTAAGTCTAGACTTGCCAGCTGAGGAAAAAAGCCTCTTGGTATCTAGCATGAGAAGCCCTCTAAAAATGGTATACTTTTCAATGAGTTCCCATTCTACTCAATGGCTCCTCATAGGACCCCAGAATACGGAAGGAGGCTAGAGAGGAAATTGCTGAGGCCTTGACAGAAATCTTTGGATCCTCACTGTCTTCAGGTGATGTCCCGGAGGACTGAAGAATAGCCAAAGTTGTTCCTCTGTTTAAGAAGGGTAGCAAGGATAATCCAGGGAACTACAGGCTGGTGAGCCTTACGTCAGTGGTAGGGAAATTACTGGAGAGAATTCTTCGAGACAGGATCTACTCCCATTTGGAAGCAATTGGACGTATTGGTGAGAGGCAGCATGGTTTTGTGAAGGGGAGGTCGTGTCTCACTAACTTGATAGATTTTTCCAAGGAGGGCACAAAGATGATTGATGCAGGTAGGACAGTGGATGTTGTCTATATGGACTTCAGTAAGGCCTTTGACAAGGTCCCTCATGGTAGACTAGTACAAAAGGTGAAGTCACATGGGATCAGGGGTGAGCTGGCAAGGTGGATACAGAACTGGCTAGGTTATAGAAGGCAGAGAGTAGCAATGGAAGGATGCTTTTCTAATTGGAGGGCTGTGACTAGTGGTGTTCTGCAGGGATCAGTGCTGGGACCTTTGCTCTTTGTAGTATATATAAATGTTTTGTAGGAAAATGTAACTGGTCTGATTAGTAAGTTTGTAGATGACACAAAGGTTGGTGGAATTGCGGATAGCGATGAGGACTGTCAGAGGATACAGCAGGATTTAGATAGTTTGGAGACTTGGGCGGAGAGATGGCAGATGGAGTTTAATCCGGACAAATGTGAGATAATGCATTTTGGAAGGTCTAATGCAGGTAGAGAATATACAGTGAATGATAGAACCCTCAAGAGTATTGAAAGTCAGAGAGATCTAGGTGTACAGGTCCACACGTCACTGAAAGGGGCAACACAGGTGGGTGGAGAAGGTAGTCAAGAAGGCATACGGCATGCTTGCCTTCATTGGCCGGGGCATTGAGTATAAGAATTGGCAAGTCATGTTGCAGCTGTATAGAACCTGAGTTAGGCCACACTTGGAGTATAGTGTTCAATTCTGTTTGCCACACTACCAGAAGGATGTGGAGGCTTTAGACAGGGTGCAGAAGATATTTACCAGGATGTTGCCTGGTATGGAGGGCATAAGCTATGAGGAGCAGTTGAATAAACTCGGTTTGTTCTCACTGGAACAATGGAGGTTGAAAGGCGACCTGATAGAGGTCTACAAAATTATGAGGGGCATAGACGGAGTGGATAGTCAGAGGCTTTTCCCCAGGGTAGAGGGGTCAATTACTAGGGGGCATAGGTTTAAGGTGCGAGGGGCAAGGTTTAGAGGAGATGTACCAGGCAAGTGTTTTACACAGCGGGTAGTGGGTGCCTGGAACACGCTACTGGAGGAGGTGGTGGAAGCAGGGACAATAGTGACATTTAAGGGGCATCTTGACAAATACATGAATAGGATGGGAATAGAGGGATACGGACCCAGGAAGTGTAGAAGATTGCAGTTTAGTCGGGCAGCATGGTCGGCACGGGCTTGGAGGGCCGAAGGGCCTGTTCCTGTGCTGTACTTTTCTTTGCTCTTTGTTCTTTGTTCTAGGACAGCCCTCTCATCCAAAAATCAATCCAGTGAACATCTGTTGCACCCCCTCACAGCAAAGCATGTCCATTCTTAGGTATGGCGACTAAAACAGTAAACAGTGTTCCAGGCCTGGTTTCACCTGACTTTTCTACTCCAACCCTTTATAATAAAGGCTTTGACATCCTAATTGATCACGGTACCTGCATGCGATATTGCTATTTTATGTACAAGGGCACCCAAATCCCTCTGCACGCAGACGGTTGATAGTTTCTCGCCATTTTTCAAGGGTGTTTAAGCAGTGAGATCTGCATTGTTATTGGGGAAGGGAACTTCAGTTCAAGTTATTTCTAAGATTGGCAGCTTGGATGACAGATAACCCTGCGGAGAAGTGAGAAATCACCACCTTCTGGATTTCCACGATTAATGCTTCCTGAGCAGTCTGAAAGTGTTGACAATTTTGCCGTCATTACAATCACGTTTGCTTGCGCCCTCCTCAAAATTTCATTTCTCGCAAACCTTTGTATCTTAAGCAAACCTGCATACATTACACCTCCATGTCAGTCATTTGTACAGCAACCTGAGCAGTTCCCTGCCAAAATTACCCAAAACCTGGGGCGGGATCCTCCCTCGCCCGATCCCGAAATCGGGAACGGCAATCGGGCGGCGAATGGCTCCCGACGCCGAATTCGGGGTAGGTGCCGTTTGACGCTGAATCGCGACTCTCCGTCCCCTCCAAATCGGCGTCATGGGGTCGCGCTCCGTACGCAGCCGCAAGCCCGTTGGCGCATCATTAGCCGGCCCAGCCCTGATTCTCCGCCCCTGATGGGCCGAGTTTCCAACGGCGCGCGCCACGTGTGGTCTCAGCGGTCGGTAGCCTGGCGTGGCGGCTGCGGAGAGAGTGAGAGAGAGGGCGTGCGGACAGTGCCCGGCCCCGCCACACCCGGCCAAGAACCGTGCCGCTGGCCGGGGGGCCTTCTGCCAGGGCTGGAGGGAGTGAGGGGGGGTGGCCAGGAGGTGGGCGGGCAGGCGGTCCAGCACGACCGGCACCATTTGTTCCGGCGCCACCGGTGAAGGAGTGGGGTTGTCGGCGTAAGCACGGCTGCAGCTGATCAGCCCTGCGCATGTGCAGCACGGGACCTGGCAATTCTCCAACCGTTTCCTGCTCGTTCTGCGGGTGCTTCACGTGACGCCGGTCGGTGCTAGCCGCTCACCGGAATCGGTGAGGGTTTCCTGACCATTTTCCCGCCGTGAAACGCCATGGATCCTCCCTTGGCGCCGGCACTTGGGCTCAGGAACGGCGAATCCTGCCCTTTCTTGCCAGGTTTTTGGAACTGATTTGTAAATGTGGCCCATTAGAGGGTGCTAGAGCTTCAGTTAATGTGTTCTGTATTCTTCTCCTGCCTCAAAGCAGTCCAGAAGAGGTCAGCCACCTCCGCTCACTCACCCTGGCCCGTGGTCAACCAAATGGGGAAGGGGTTCGTTCAGGAAGATACCCAACACGTCGAGTGACTTCGTCCGGAATGTGCAGAGGCGGAGTTGAGGCATCGGAGAAGGGAGCAAACAACTCACCTGCCCAGCCTTTCATACCACCTGCCCCGCCTGTGGCAGATCACGCATCAGACTTATCGACCATTTCAGAACCCATTGAACCGGAGAGTATGCAAATCATGCTCCATCCCGCGGGACTGCCTCGGAGAATAGATGGCAGTCCGCATGTTACTTCATTGACCGTCAAGCATTTTGGGACGTCTGGGTCGGAGAATCGCCGGGGGCTGGTGTGAATCCCAACCCCGCCAGTTGCCGAATTCTCCGGCACCGGATATTCGGCGGGGGTGGGAATCGCGCCGCGCCGGTTGGCGGCCCCCCCCCCCCCCCCCCCGGCGATTCTCCGGCCCGCGATGGGCCGAAGTCCCGCTGCTGGAATGCCAGTCCCGCCGGCGAGAATCAAACCACCTCTCTTACCGGCGGGACAAGGCGGCGCGGGCGGGCTCCGGGGCCCTGGGGGAGGCGCGGGGCGATCTGGCCTCGGGGGGTGCTCCCACGGTGGCCTGGCCCGCGATCGGGGCCCACCGATCCGCCAGCGGGCCTGTGCCGTGGAGGCACTCTTTTCCTTCCGCCTTCGCCATGGTCTCCACTATGGCGGAAGAGACCCCCCTCCACTGCGCATGTGCGGGGATGCCGTGAGCGGCCGCTGGGGGGGTTGGGAGTGTTGGGGGGGATTGGGGCATCAGGGGCGGTGGTGGTGGGGGGTCAGGGGGGGTTGGGGGGGTCACGGTGCCCAACTATCTACTCGACCCACATGAGCCCCAGGAACCCCCTGGAGCGAAGCCATGGCGTGCTGTCTCCTGAACCAGCAACAAAGTTGTCAATATCTGCATGCCCTGATGATACCCGCCTAATAGTGATGCTTTATCCAAACCCCCCCCAGGACAAGACAGCTCACAACCAGCGTGAGCGCATGAGAACCGGAGGGGGTTCTCCTGCCCTGCACCCCCTAACCGTTCACGAGCAGAGGGCCCTGGACCTCGCTGGGGGATCCGCCACCCGGGAGATCGCGTAATGCCAGGTCGGAGGCGCAGAAGCAAGTGAGAGAACCCAGCATGTCCTCTCCACCCCCAACCCGTCATCGCCCCCTCACACTCTGGCCACTGCACCCCCGATCCCTTCCCCCCCACACTCTGGCAACTGCACCCCCGAACCCATCCCCCCTCACACTCTGGCCACTGCACCCCCGATCCCATCCTCCCTCACACTCTGGCCACTGCACCCCCGATCCCATCCTCCCTCACACTCTGGCCACTGCACCCCCGATCCCATCCCCCCTCACACTCTGGCCACTGCACCCCCGATCCCATCCTCCCTCACACTCTGGCCACTGCACCCCCGATCCCCTCCCCCCCACACTCTGGCCACTGCACCCCCGATCACATCCCCCCTCACACTCTGGCCACGGCACCCTCGATGCCCTCCCCCCTCACACTCTGGCCACTGCACCCCCGATCCCACCCCCCCCTCACACTCTGGCCACTGCACCCCCGATCCCATCCCCCCTCACACTCTGGCCACTGCACCCCGATCCCATCCCCCCTCACACTCTGGCCACTGCACCCCCGATCCCACCCCCCCTCACACTCTGGCCACTGCACACCCGATCCCATCCCCCCTCACACTCCAGCTACTGTACCCCCGATCCCCTCCCCCCTCACACTCCAGCTACTGTACCCCCGATCCCATCCCCCCTCACACTCCAGCTACTGTACCCCCGATCCCCTCCCCCCTCACACTGTGCACCCACCACCACCTTACACCCGGGCCACCGTGTCTAACGAACCCCGAATCTTTATGATCCCCAGGGCCACCCGCCGAACCTTCAGGGACGTCTCCCCCTCACACTCTGGCCACTGCACCCCCGATCCCACCCCCCCTCACACTCTGGCCACTGCACCCCCGATCCCACCCCCCCTCACACTCTGGCCACTGCACCCCCGATCCCACCCCCCCTCACACTCTGGCCACTGCACCCCCGATCCCATCCCCCCTCACACTCTGGCCACTGCATCCCCGATCCCACCCCCCCTCACACTCTGGCCACTGCACCCCCGATCCCACCCCCCCTCACACTCTGGCCACTGCACCCCCGATCCCATCCCCCCTCACACTCTGGCCACTGCATCCCCAATCCCCTCCCCCCTCACACTCTGGCCACTGCACCCCCGATCCCACCCCCCCTCACACTCCGGCCACTGCACCCCCGATCCCACCCCCCCTCACACTCTGGCCACGGCACCCCCGATCCCATCCCCCCTCACACTCTGGCCACTGCACCCCCGATCCCATCCCCCCTCACACTCTGGCCACTGCACCCCCGATTCCACCCCCCCTCACACTCTGGCCACTGCACCCCCGATCCCACCCCCCCTCACACTCTGGCCACGGCACCCCCGATCCCATCCCCCCTCACACTCTGGCCACTGCATCCCCAATCCCCTCCCCCCTCACACTCTGGCCACTGCACCCCCGATCCCATCCCCCCTCACACTCCAGCTACTGTACCCCCGATCCCCTCCCCCCTCACACTGTGCACCCACCACCACCTTACACCCGGGCCACCGTGTCTAACGAACCCCGAATCTTTATGATCCCCAGGGCCACCCGCCGAACCTTCAGGGACGTCTCGCCCAGGAAACAGCGCAACATCGCCCACCGCAACTGCACCCAGAGACGCACGGCAGTGGTTGGCAGTCAGTCGGACAGGAGGGCAGACCTCTCAGTCTGGGACGCAGGACCGGGACACTCAGACCACCGAGACAGACATTAGTGAGGGGCACAGGGTGGACAGTCATGTCGAAGCCCACATCACGGCCACACACCCGCTGGATCCACCTGGAGGTCAAGACGACATGGCGCGCGTGGAGCTTGCGCCGGGCCATGAGGGGGACCAGTCCACACCAGACTTCCTGACGGATGATGACCTCGAGCTTGCGGCACTGAATGAAAAATGAAAATCACTTATTGTCACAAGTAGGCTTCAAATGAAGTTGGTGTGAAAAGCCCCTAGTCGCCACATTCCGGCGCCTGTTCGGGGAGGCTGTTACGGGAATTGAACTGTGCTGCTGGCCTGCCTTGGTCTGCTTTCAAAGCCAGCGATTTAGCCCTGTGCTAAACAGCCGCTGTCTCCCACACTATTCATCATCGCAGAGATACCCACCTCGGTTGGGCAGATAAGTGATGAGGCTCCCGGGTCACGGTCTGGTGCGCACCCCACAGCCGAGCCGGTACAGCAGGTGGAGTTTGGAGCAGCCGAGGGGCTGGACGGTCGGAGGGCGGCCCAGGCCCAGCAAACAGCTGCCACCCAGACGGTTCCCGGGTTCCTGGATGTAATTGACCCACCCGGACAACCGATGCGTGTGGACACCCAGGGACTGAATAACGGGATGAGGGCCATCTTCCAGGACCTGCACACGCAGCTGGAGGAGTCTATCCGCGTCCAGGAGCAGGGAGTGGTGCCGCTCATCGCAGCCACCCAGGCCGACACCGCACGGGTGGCGTCCGCGGCGAAGGTAATGGGTGAAAGGGTTTCGGCCATGGGTCAGGTTCTGCAAGGCGTTGGGCTTCACGTGCACGCGTCGTCCATGGCCCAGGAGCGGGTAGGTCCCTGCTCGGCGCCTGGAAGGAACCGGTCGCATAAACGTTTAGGGCCACCGTCACCCTGACAGAGACTGGTATCGCGTATCCTCCTCCCATTCCACGTGGTGTGAGGTGCGCCACGAGCTGGCATATATGTGCGACCGTCTCCCTGCTGAACCGTAGTCTCCTCCTGCATGTGATGTCTGGTAGGGCCTCGAACGACATTCGGTCACGGTGCACCCGAGGCCTTGCTGGACGCCTGTGGCGCCCTGGCACCACCATCAGTGGATCGTCGTGCTCCATCTGCTCCTCCTCCTCCTCCTGCTCCCCCCAAGCACTTCCTCTGCATTCCTCGCCGTCTGGCGGTCAATGTTCCCCTCGGCATCCCCCTGGACATTCGGGTCATGAGCGCCTGCGGCCTGCGCGTCGGCGACGGGCCACTCCGCGGCCGTCCCCTCTGCTGCACCGGCGACAGCTGCATCTGCAGCCACTGTGGGCCGGCTGACTCTACGCTGCCGGATGGCAAACTCCAACCACGGCAGTGAACGTCGCTGTCCGGTTGGCAAACATGGTGACCTGCAGGAGGGTGGTGGGGGGCAGAGAAACGACATGTTACACGGAGGTTCTTCCAGACCTCGCCAGCCGGGCTGCACGGGATCCCTGTGTGTCCCGGTGGCCTGGTCGCGCTGCAGACACGCAGCCAGCCTAACACCTGGTCACTGTCTGCGCCCAATGATCAGTTCACACCGTACTGCTCACCAGTGTGCCACTCTCCTGTGCCCATCAGCCACACGCACCCTGCGGCCGTGTCCTCGTCACCGTCCTGCCATATCAGGGCGGCTGACATGTGGCATCCGCGGATGGACGATACCATCCACACTCTCCCTCACCCCCCCCCCCCCCCACCTGCACACTCTCCCTCACCCCCCCACCTGCACACTCTCCCTGACCCCCCCTCCCACCTGCACACTCTCCCTCACCCCCCCACCTGCACACTCTCCCTCCCCCCCCACCTGCACATTCTCCCTCACCCCCCCCTCCCACCTGCACAGTCTCCCTCATCCCCCCTCCCACCTGCACACTCTCCCTCACCCCCCCTCCCACCTGCACACTCTCCCTCACCCCCCCACCTGCACTCTCTCCCTCACCCCGCCCCCCTCCCACCTGCACACTCTCCCTCACCCCCCCTCCCACCTGCACACTCTCCCTCACCCCCCCCCCACCTGCACACTCTCCCTCATCCCCCCTCCCACCTGCACACTCTCCCTGACCCCCCCCACCTGCACACTCTCCCTCATCCCCCCTCCCACCTGCACACTCTCCCTCATCCCCCTCCCACCTGCACACTCTCCCTCATCCCCCCTCCCACCTGCACACTCTCCCCCACCCCCCCCACCTGCACACTCTCCCTCACCCCCCCCACCTGCACACTCTCCCTCATCCCCCCTCCCACCTGCACACTCTCCCTCACCCCCCTCCCACCTGCACACTCTCCCTCATCCCCCCAACTGCACACTCTCCCTCACCCCCCCACCTGCACACTCTCCCTCACCCCCCTCCCACCTGCACACTCTCCAACCCCCCCTCCCACCTGCACATTCTCCCTCATCCCCCCTCCCACCTGCACACTCTCCCTCACCGCCCTCCCACCTGCACACTCTCCCTCAACCCCCCTCCCACCTGCACACTCTCCCTCATCCCCCCTCCCACCTGCACACTCTCCCTCACCCCCCTCCCACCTGCACACTCTCCCTCATTCTCCCTCCCACCTGCACACTCTCCCTCACCCCCCTCCCACCTGCACACTCTCCCTCACCCCCCTCCCACCTGCACACTCTCCCTCATCCCCCCTCCCACCTGAACACTCTCCCTCGCCCCCCTCCCACCTGCACACTCTCCCTCATCCCCCCTCCCACCTGCACACTCTCCCTCATCCCCCCTCCCACCTGCACACTCTCCCTCGCCCCCCTCCCACCTGCACACTCTCCCTCATCCCCCCTCCCACCTGCACACTCTCCCTCACCGCCCTCCCACCTGCACACTCTCCCTCATCCCCCCTGCCACCTGCACACTCTCCCTCATTCTCCCTCCCACCTGCACACTCTCCCTCGCCCCCCTCCCACCTGCACACTCTCCCGCATCCCCCCTCCCACCTGCACACTCTCCCTCATCCCCCCTCCCACCTGCACACTCTCCCTCATCCCCCCTCCCACCTGCACACTCTCCCTCGCCCCCCTCCCACCTGCACACTCTCCCGCATCCCCCCTCCCACCTGCACACTCTCCCTCATCCCCCCTCCCACCTGCACACTCTCCCTCACCCCCCTCCCACCTGCACACTCTCCCTCAACCCCCCTCCCACCTGCACACTCTCCCTCATCCCCCTCCCACCTGCACACTCTCCCTCACCCCCCTCCAACCTGCACACTCTCCCTCACCCCCTCCCACCTGCACGCCGCTCTCTCATCCCCCCCTCCCACCTGCACACTCTCCCTCAAATCCCCTCCCACCTGCACACTCTCCCTCATCCCCCCTCCCACCTGCACACTCTCCCTCATCCCCCCTCCCACCTGCACACTCTCCCTCACCCCCCACCTGCACACTCTCCCTGAACCCCCCCCACCTGCACACTCTCCCTCACCCCCCTCCCACCTGCACGCCGCTCTCTCATCCCCCCCTCCCACCTGCACACTCTCCCTCATCCCCCCTCCCACCTGCACACTCTCCCTCATCCCCCCTCCCACCTGCACACTCTCCCTCACCCCCCTCCCACCTGCACACTCTCCCTCATCCCCCCTCCCACCTGCACACTCTCCCTCATCCCCCCTCCCACCTGCACACTCTCCCTCAACCCCGTCCCACCTGCACACACTCCCTCACCCCCCTCCCGCCTGCACACTCTCCCTCATCCCCCCTCCCACCTGCACATTCTCCCTCATCCCCCCTCCCACCTGCACACTCTCCCTCATCCCCCCTCCCACCTGCACACTCTCCCTAACCCCCCTCCCACCTGCACACTCTCCCTCATCCCCCCTCCCACCTGCACACTCTCCCTCACCCCCCTCCCACCTGCACACTCTCCCTCACCCCCTCCCACCTGCACACTCTCCCTCACCCCCCTCCCACCTGCACACTCTCCCTCATCCCCCCTCCCACCTGCACACTCTCCCTCATCACCCCCCCTCCCACCTGCACACTCTCCCTCATCACCCCCCCCACCTGCACACTCTCCCTCACCCCCCCTCCCACCTGCACACTCTCCCTCATCCCCCCTCCCACCTGCACACTCTCCCTCATCCCCCCTCCCACCTGCACATTCTCCCTCACCCCCCTCCCACCTGCATACTCTCCCTCATCCCCCCTCCCACCTGCACACTCTCCCTCATCACCCCCCCACCTGCACACTCTCCCTCATCCCCACTCCCACCTGCACACGCTCCCTCATCCCCCCTCCCACCTGCACACTCTCCCTCACCCCCCTCCCACCTGCACACTCTCCCTCATCCCCCCTCCCACCTGCACACTCTCCCTCATCACCCCCCCACCTGCACACTCTCCCTCACCCCCCTCCCACCTGCACACTCTCCCTCACCCCCCTCCCACAAGCACACTCTCCCTCAGCCCCCCTCCCACCTGCACACTCTCCCTCATCCCCCCTGCCACCTGCACACTCTCCCTCATTCCCCCTCCCACCTGCACACTCTCCCTCACCCCCCTCCCACCTGCACACTCTCCCTCACCCCCCTCCCACCTGCACACTCTCCCTCAACCCCCCTCCCACCTGCACACTCTCCCTCATCCCCCCTCCCACCTGCACACTCTCCCTCACACCCCTCCCACCTGCACACTCTCCCTCACCCCCTCCCACCTGCACGCCGCTCTCTCATCCCCCCTCCCACCTGCACACTCTCCCTCATCCCCCCTCCCACCTGCACACTCTCCCTCACCCCCCTCCCACCTGCACACTCTCCCTCACCCCCCTCCCACCTGCACACTCTCCCTCAACCCCCCTCCCACCTGCACACTCTCCCTCATCCCCCCTCCCACCTGCACACTCTCCCTCACACCCCTCCCACCTGCACACTCTCCCTCACCCCCTCCCACCTGCACGCCGCTCTCTCATCCCCCCTCCCACCTGCACACTCTCCCTCATCCCCCCTCCCACCTGCACACTCTCCCACATCCCCCCTCCCACCTGCACACTCTCCCTCACACCCCTCCCACCTGCACACTCTCCCTCATCCCCCCTCCCACCTGCACACTCTCCCTCATCCCCCCTCCCACCTGCACACTCTCCCTCATCCCCCCTCCCACCTGCACGCTCTCCCTCACCCCCCTCCCACCTGCACACACTCCCTCACCCCCCTCCCACCTGCACACTCTCCCTCAACCCCCCTCCTACCTGCACACTCTCCCTCATCCCCCTCCCACCTGCACACTCTCCCTCACCCCCCTCCCACCTGCACACTCTCCCTCACCCCCTCCCACCTGCACGCCGCTCTCTCATCCCCCCCTCCCACCTGCACACTCTCCCTCATCCCCCCTCCCACCTGCACACTCTCCCTCATCCCCCTCCCACCTGCACACTCTCCCTCACCCCCCACCTGCACACTCTCCCTCAACCCCCCCCACCTGCACACTCTCCCTCACCCCCCTCCCACCTGCACGCCGCTCTCTCATCCCCCCCCTCCCACCTGCACACTCTCCCTCATCCCCCCTCCCACCTGCACACTCTCCCTCATCCCCCCTCCCACCTGCACACTCTCCCTCACCCCCTCCCACCTGCACACTCTCCCTCATCCCCCCTCCCACCTGCACACTCTCCCTCATCCCCCCTCCCACCTGCACACTCTCCCTCAACCCCCTCCCACCTGCACACTCTCCCTCATCCCCTCTCCCACCTGCACACTCTCCCTCATCCCCCCACCCACCTGCACACTCTCCCTCATCCCCCTCCCACCTGCACACACTCCCTCACCCCCCACCTGCACACTCTCCCTCAACCCCCCCCACCTGCACACTCTCCCTCACCCCCCTCCCACCTGCACGCCGCTCTCTCATCCCCCCCCTCCCACCTGCACACTCTCCCTCATCCCCCCTCCCACCTGCACACTCTCCCTCATCCCCCCTCCCACCTGCACACTCTCCCTCACCCCCTCCCACCTGCACACTCTCCCTCATCCCCCCTCCCACCTGCACACTCTCCCTCATCCCCCCTCCCACCTGCACACTCTCCCTCAACCCCCTCCCACCTGCACACTCTCCCTCATCCCCCTCCCACCTGCACACTCTCCCTCATCCCCCCTCCCACCTGCACACTCTCCCTCATCCCCCCTCCCACCTGCACACTCTCCCTCACCCCCTCCCACCTGCACACTCTCCCTCATCCCCCCTCCCACCTGCACACTCTCCCTCACCCCCCTCCCACCTGCACACTCTCCCTCACCCCCTCCCACCTGCACACTCTCCCTCACCCCCCTCCCACCTGCACACTCTCCCTCATCACCCCCCTCCCACCTGCACACTCTCCCTCATCACCCCCCCCACCTGCACACTCTCCCTCACCCCCCCTCCCACCTGCACACTCTCCCTCATCCCCCCTCCCACCTGCACACTCTCCCTCACCCCCCTCCCACCTGCATACTCTCCCTCACCCCCCTCCCACCTGCACACTCTCCATCATCACCCCCTCCCACCTGCACACTCTCCCTCATCCCCCCTCCCACCTGCACACTCTCCCTCACCCCCCCACCTGCACACTCTCCCTCACCCCCTCCCACCTGCACACTCTCCAACCCCCCATCCCACCTGCACACTCTCCCTCATCCCCCCTCCCACCTGCACACTCTCCCTCATCACCCCCCCCACCTGCACACTCTCCCTCACCCCCCTCCCACCTGAACACTCTCCCTCACACCCCCCCCTCCCACCTGCACACTCTCCCTCAACCCCCCTCCCACCTGCACACTCTCCCTCACCCCCCCACCTGCACACTCTCCCTCACCCCCCTCCCACCTGCACACTCTGCCTCACCCCCCTCCCACCTGCACACTCTCCCTCATCCCCCCTCCCACCTGCATACTCTCCCTCATCCCCCCTCCCACCTGCACACTCTCCCTCATCACCCCCTCCCAGCTGCACACTCTCCCTCATCCCCCCTCCCACCTGCACACTCTCCCTCACCCCCCCCACCTGCACACTCTCCAACCCCCCCTCCCACCTGCACACTCTCCCTCACCCCCCCACCTGCACACTCTCCCTCACCCCCCTCCCACCTGCACACTCTCCCTCACCCCCCTCCCACCTGCACACTCTCCCACATCCCCCCTCCCACCTGCACACTCTCCCTCATCCCCCCTCCCACCTGCACACTCTCCCTCATCACCCCCTCCCACCTGCACACTCTCCCTCATCCCCCCTCCCACCTGCACACTCTCCCTCACACCCCGCCCACCTGCACACTCTCCCTCACCCCCTCCCACCTGCACGCCGCTCTCTCATCCCCCCTCCCACCTGCACACTCTCCCTCATCCCCCCTCCCACCTGCACACTCTCCCTCATCCCCCCTCCCACCTGCACACTCTGCCTCACACCCCTCCCACCTGCACACTCTCCCTCATCCCCCTCCCACCTGCACACTCTCCCTCAACCCCCCTCCCACCTGCACACTCTCCCTCATCCCCCCTCCCACCTGCACACTCTCCCTCACCCCCCTCCCACCTGCACACTCTCCCTCACCCCTCCCACCTGCACACTCTCCCTCAACCCCCCTCCCCTGCACACTCTCCCTCAACCCCCCTCCCACCTGCACACTCTCCCTCATCCCCCTCCCACCTGCACACTCTCCCTCACCCCCTCCCACCTGCACACTCTCCCTCGCCCCCTCCCACCTGCACGCCGCTCTCTCATCCCCCCTCCCACCTGCACACTCTCCCTCATCCCCCTCCCACCTGCACACTCTCCCTCATCCCCCTCCCACCTGCACACTCTCCCTCACCCCCCACCTGCACACTCTCCCTCAACCCCCCCCCACCTGCACACTCTCCCTCACCCCCCTCCCACCTGCACGCCACTCTCCCTCATCCCCCCTCCCACCTGCACACTCTCCCTCATCCCCCCTCCCACCTGCACACTCTCCCTCACCCCCCTCCCACCTGCACACTCTCCCTCATCCCCCCTCCCACCTGCACACTCTCCCTCATCCCCCCTCCCACCTGCACACTCTCCCTCAACCCCCTCCCACCTGCACACTCTCCCTCACCCCCTCCCACCTGCACACTCTCCCTCATCCCCCCTCCCATCTGCACACTCTCCCTCATCCCCCCCTCCCACCTGCACACTCTCCCTCATCCCCCCTCCCACCTGCACACTCTCCCTCACCCCCCTCCCACCTGCACACTCTCCCTCATCCCCCCTCCCACCTGCACACTCTCCCTCACCCCCCTCCCACCTGCACACTCTCCCTCACCCCCTCCCACCTGCACACTCTCCCTCACCCCCCTCCCACCTGCACACTCTCCCTCATCACCCCCCCCTCCCACCTGCACACTCTCCCTCATCACCCCCCCCCCCACCTGCACACTCTCCCTCACCCCCCCTCCCACCTGCACACTCTCCCTCATCCCCCCTCCCACCTGCACACTCTCCCTCATCCCCCCTCCCACCTGCACACTCTCCCTCACCCCCCTCCCACCTGCATACTCTCCCTCACCCCCCTGCCACCTGCACACTCTCCATCATCACCCCCCTCCCACCTGCACACTCTCCCTCATCCCCCCTCCCACCTGCACACTCTCCCTCACCTCCCCCCCACCTGCACACTCTCCAACCCCCCCTCCCACCTGCACACTCTCCCTCATCCCCCCTCCCACCTGCACACTCTCCCTCATCACCCCCCCCCACCTGCACACTCTCCCTCATCCCCCTCCCACCTGAACACTCTCCCTCACACCCCCCTCCCACCTGCACACTCTCCCTCATCCCCCCTCCCACCTGCACAGTCTCCCTCACCCCCCTCCCACCTGCACACTCTCCCTCACCCCCCTCCCACCTGCACACTCTCCCTCACCCCCCTCCCACCTGCACACTCTCCCTCATCACCCCCCCTCCCACCTGCACACTCTCCCTCATCACCCCCCCCCACCTGCACACTCTCCCTCATCCCCCCTCCCACCTGCACACTCTCCCTCATCCCCCCTCCCACCTGCACACTCTCCCTCATCCCCCCTCCCACCTGCACACTCTCCCGCACCCCCCTCCCACCTGCATACTCTCCCTCACCCCCCTGCCACCTGCACACTCTCCATCATCACCCCCTCCCACCTGAACACTCTCCCTCATCCCCCCTCCCCCTGCACACTCTCCCTCACCCCCCCCCACCTGCACACTCTCCAACCCCCCCTCCCACCTGCACACTCTCCCTCATCCCCCCTCCCACCTGCACACTCTCCCTCATCACCCCCCCCACCTGCACACTCTCCCTCACCCCCCTCCCACCTGAACACTCTCCCTCACACCCCCCCCTCCCACCTGCACACTCTCCCTCATCCCCCCTCCCACCTGCACACTCTCCCTCACCCCCCCCACCTGCGCACTCTCCCTCACCCCCCTCCCATCTGCACACTCTCCCTCACCCCCCTCCCACCTGCACACTCTCCCTCATCCCCCCTCCCACCTGCACACTCTCTCCTCATCCCCCCTCCCACCTGCACACTCTCCCTCATCACCCCCTCCCACCTGCACACTCTCCCTCATCCCCCCTCCCACCTGCACACTCTCCCTCACCCCCCACCTGCACACTCTCCAACCCCCCTCCCACCTGCACACTCTCCCTCACCCCCCCCACCTGCACACTCTCCCTCACCCCCCTCCCACCTGCACACTCTCCCTCACCCCCCTCCCACCTGCACACTCTCCCTCATCCCCCCTCCCACCTGCACACTCTCCCTCATCCCCCCTCCCACCTGCACACTCTCCCTCACCACCCCCCCCCCCCACCTGCACACTCTCCAACCCCCCCTCCCACCTGCACACTCTCCCTCATCCCCCCTCCCACCTGCACACTCTCCCTCATCCCCCCCTCCCACCTGCACACTCTCCCTCACCCCCCCCCACCTGCACACTCTCCAACCCCCCCTCCCACCTGCACACTCTCCCTCATCCCCCCCTCCCACCTGCACACTCTCCCTCACACCCCCCCCACCTGCACACTCTCCCTCATCCCCCCTCCCACCTGCACACTCTCCCTCATTCCCCCTCCCACCTGCACACTCTCCCTCACCCCCCCCCACCTGCACACTCTCCCTCACCCCCCTCCCACCTGCACACTCTCCCTCACACCCCCCCCCACCTGCACACTCTCCCTCATCCCCCCCTCCCACCTGCACACTCTCTCCCTCACCCCCCCCCCCCCACCTGCACACTCTCCAACCCCCCCCTCCCACCTGCACACTCTCCCTCATCCCCCCCTCCCACCTGCACACTCTCCCTCACCCCCCCCCCCCACCTGCACACTCTCCCTCATCCCCCTCCCACCTGCACACTCTCCCTCATTCCCCCTCCCACCTGCACACTCTCCCTCACCCCCCCCCCACCTGCACACTCTCCCTCACCCCCCTCCCCCTCCCACCTGCACACTCTCCCTCACCCCCCTCCCACCTGCACACTCTCCCTCACCACCCCCTCCCACCTGCACACTCTCCCTCACCCCCCCCCACCTGCACACTCTCCCTCACCCCCCCCCACCTGCACACTCTCCCTCACCCGCCTCCCACCTGCACACTCTCCCTCACCCCCCCCTCCCACCTGCACACTCTCCCCTCACCCCCCTCCCACCTGCACACTCTCCCTCACCCCCCTCCCACCTGCACACTCTCCCTCACCCCCCCTCCCACCTGCACACTCTCCCTCACCCCCCCCACCTGCACACTCTCCCTCATCCCCCCTCCCACCTGCACACTCTCCCTCATCCCCCCTCCCACCTGCACACTCTCCCTCACACCCCCCTCCCACCTGCACACTCTCCCTCACCCCCCTCCCACCTGCACACTCTCCCTCATCCCCCCTCCCACCTGCACACTCTCCCTCATCCCCCCTCCCACCTGCACACTCTCCCTCACCCCCCTCCCACCTGCACACTCTCCCTCATCCCCCCTCCCATCTGCACACTCTCCCTCATCCCCCCTCCCACCTGCACACTCTCCCTCACCCCCCCTCCCACCTGCACACTCTCCCTCATCCCCCCTCCCACCTGCACACTCTCCCTCACCCCCCTCCCACCTGCACACTCTCCCTCACCCCCTCCCACCTGCACACTCTCCCTCACCCCCCTCCCACCTGCACACTCTCCCTCATCACCCCCCCTCCCACCTGCACACTCTCCCTCATCACCCCCCTCCCCCCACCTGCACACTCTCCCTCACCCCCCCCTCCCACCTGCACACTCTCCGTCATCCCCCCCTCCCACCTGCACACTCTCTCTCATCCCCCCTCCCACCTGCACACTCTCCCTCACCCCCCTCCCACCTGCATACTCTCCCTCACCCCCCCTGCCACCTGCACACTCTCCATCATCACCCCCTCCCACCTGCACACTCTCCCTCATCCCCCCTCCCACCTGCACACTCTCCCTCACCCCCCCCCACCTGCACACTCTCCAACCCCCCCTCCCACCTGCACACTCTCCCTCATCCCCCCTCCCACCTGCACACTCTCCCTCATCACCCCCCCCCCCACCTGCACACTCTCCCTCACCCCCCCTCCCACCTGAACACTCTCCCTCACACCCCCCCTCCCACCTGCACACTCTCCCTCATCCCCCCCTCCCACCTGCACACTCTCCCTCACCCCCCCCCACCTGCACACTCTCCCTCACCCCCCTCCCACCTGCACACTCTCCCTCACCCCCCCTCCCACCTGCACACTCTCCCTCATCCCCCCTCCCACCTGCACACTCTCCCTCATCCCCCCCTCCCACCTGCACACTCTCCCTCATCACCCCCTCCCACCTGCACACTCTCCCTCATCCCCCCTCCCACCTGCACACTCTCCCTCACCCCCCCACCTGCACACTCTCCAACCCCCCCTCCCACCTGCACACTCTCCCTCACCCCCCCCACCTGCACACTCTCCCTCACCCCCCTCCCACCTGCACACTCTCCCTCACCCCCCTCCCACCTGCACACTCTCCCTCATCCCCCCTCCCACCTGCACACTCTCCCTCATCCCCCCTCCCACCTGCACACTCTCCCTCACCCCCCCCCCCACCTGCACACTCTCCAACCCCCCCTCCCACCTGCACACTCTCCCTCATCCCCCCTCCCACCTGCACACTCTCCCTCATCCCCCCTCCCACCTGCACACTCTCCCTCACCCCCCCTCCACCTGCACACTCTCCAACCCCCCTCCCACCTGCACACTCTCCCTCATCCCCCCCCTCCCACCTGCACACTCTCCCTCACACCCCCCCCCCACCTGCACACTCTCCCTCATCCCCCCTCCCACCTGCACACTCTCCCTCATTCCCCCTCCCACCTGCACACTCTCCCTCACCCCCCCACCTGCACACTCTCCCTCACCCCCCTCCCACCTGCACACTCTCCCTCACACCCCCCCCACCTGCACACTCTCCCTCATCCCCCCCTCCCACCTGCACACTCTCCCTCACCCCCCCCCCCACCTGCACACTCTCCAACCCCCCCTCCCACCTGCACACTCTCCCTCATCCCCCCCTCCCACCTGCACACTCTCCCTCACACCCCCCCCCACCTGCACACTCTCCCTCATGCCCCCTCCCACCTGCACACTCTCCCTCATTCCCCCTCCCTCCTGCACACTCTCCCTCACCCCCCCCACCTGCACACTCTCCCTCACCCCCCTCCCACCTGCACACTCTCCCTCACCCCCCTCCCACCTGCACACTCTCCCTCACCCCCCTCCCACCTGCACACTCTCCCTCACCCCCCCCACCTGCACACTCTCCCTCACCCCCCCCCACCTGCACACTCTCCCTCACCCCCCTCCCACCTGCACACTCTCCCTCACCCCCCTCCCACCTGCACACTCTCCAACCCCCCCTCCCACCTGCACACTCTCCCTCATCCCCCCCTCCCACCTGCACACTCTCCCTCACACCCCCCCCACCTGCACACTCTCCCTCATCCCCCCTCCCACCTGCACACTCTCCCTCATTCCCCCTCCCACCTGCACACTCTCCCTCACCCCCCCACCTGCACACTCTCCCTCACCCCCCTCCCACCTGCACACTCTCCCTCACACCCCCCCCACCTGCACACTCTCCCTCATCCCCCCCTCCCACCTGCACACTCTCCCTCACCCCCCCCCCCCCACCTGCACACTCTCCAACCCCCCCTCCCACCTGCACACTCTCCCTCATCCCCCCCTCCCACCTGCACACTCTCCCTCACACCCCCCCCACCTGCACACTCTCCCTCATCCCCCCTCCCACCTGCACACTCTCCCTCATTCCCCCTCCCACCTGCACACTCTCCCTCACCCCCCCCACCTGCACACTCTCCCTCACCCCCTCCCACCTGCACACTCTCCCTCACCCCCCTCCCACCTGCACACTCTCCCTCACCCCCCTCCCACCTGCACACTCTCCCTCACCCCCCCCCCACCTGCACACTCTCCCTCACCCCCCCCCCCCACCGGCACACTCTCCCTCACCCCCCTCCCACCTGCACACTCTCCCTCACCCCCCTCCCACCTGCACACTCTCCCTCACCCACCTCCCACCTGCACACTCTCCCTCACCCCCCCCCCCCCACCTGCACACTCTCCCTCATCCCCCCTCCCACCTGCACACTCTCCCTCATCCCCCCTCCCACCTGCACACTCTCCCTCACCCCCCCCCCCCCCCCCCCCCCCCCGTTGGCCGCAGCCTTCTCGGGGAAGCTGCCCCGGTCTCCAGGCCCTGCGGAACAGTCCGCTCACCTCCTCCCTGCTCAGCGTCCGCCAGCACGACTGACTGACGACTTTAAATAGCAGGTGTGAACGGCGACGGCGTGAACTGGGGTCGCGCCGTCGGGACTGGGGCCCATCCGGGCCTGGGAATAGCGGGGGTGGCGGAGAATCGCCATTTTGGGTGTCTCGGGCGATTCTCCGGCCTGCGGCCCGCGGAAATCGACGGGGCCGATCTCGCCGCTTGGGAGAATCGCGGGAGGGCGTCGGACCGGCGTCGCGGGAACATTTGGCGGCCCAGGCGATTCTCCCAACCGGCGCGGGAGTGGAGAATCGTGCCCACTATACCCCAAAGTGCCCTCCCATCAATTATAGTTACCGTTGACTAACGATCTGCGAGTGAAGCACAGATTGGAATGGATTTAATCCT
The DNA here is from genome assembly GCF_047496885.1 of Scyliorhinus torazame. NCBI lineage: Eukaryota > Metazoa > Chordata > Chondrichthyes > Carcharhiniformes > Scyliorhinidae > Scyliorhinus > Scyliorhinus torazame. Next base: position 238,672,963 of record NC_092717.1, on the reverse strand, counting down.
CAAACAAAGTATTAACTGAACCCTAATACCTCATCAAATTACATAATCGTGAGCTGGTTTCCCAGCGAGGCTAGAATCCCCCATTTGACAATATTATGTCTCTCCCCTGAATTGTTGAGCCAGTTTAGGGTTCAATCAGACATTAGTGTTTATACTGAAAAATAACACTCTCTGCTATCACTGCCAGCTTTCAGAAAAAGTATTAAAAGGTCACTCTTAATGGCCTTACGTTTCCTGTTTGACAGCTCATCCAGCTAGAACTGCTTTGTTCTTGCAAGAAACTCTTGACGATCATTTATCCCAGATAAAACAAAGAAATAAGATGAAAATTCTTTCCACTGCGATATTTATTTAATCTGTTATGCAAGGTGCCAGCCTGGCCATTGCACTCAATGGATGTGCAAAGGGACATCATTGAAAAGGGTTGTCATCTACATGATGTCAATTATTTTAAGAAATTGAGAAGTTACACCTGTGCTGTGTCTTTCATGACCTCGGGACATATAGTATAGTCACTATAGTTCCAGATGACCACAGGCTGCTTTCCCCTTTGCGGGGGGGGGAGCTGACTGGTGGTGATTTAACCTGAGGGTCACCACACTTCAGGCGAGGGGCAAGGTTGAGAAGGCGGGGCCTTCATGAATAACCTCAGCCAGTACGGGACTATGAACCCGCGGTGCCAGCCTCGCTCTCCATCCCAAACCAGCTGTCCAGCCAATTGAGCTGAAGCAGCCCCGAGGGCAGATAGCCACCTTACGGATACTTTTCAAGTGAAGCCACCCTTGTGTAATTTGAGAGGCAAGGCAGCCAATTTGCACGCAGCAAGCTCCCATAGACTACAGTGTAATAACTAGATCATTTGCTATTAGATGCTGGTTCAGGAATAAAAGTTGTCCAGGGTAACTTCTTTGAAATGGGGGACGGGGTTCTCCCCTACCCGGCGGAGCGGGCACTCCCGGCGCTGAGGAGTGGCATGAACCACTCCGGCGACGGGCCGCCCGGAAGATGCGGAATCCTCCGCACCTTCAGGGGCTCGGCCAGCGCTGGCGGGATTGGCGCCACGCCAGCTGGCGTCAAAGGGCTTGGCATCGCGCCAACCGGCACCGAAGGGCCTCCACTGGCTGGCGAGTTGGCGCATGCGCGGGAGCGCTAGTGTGTGCTGGTGCCATCCCAGCGCATGCGCAGGGGGCTCGTCTCCGCACCGGCCATGGCGGAGTTCCACAGCAACCGGTGCGGAGGGAAAGAGTGCCCCTCCCCGGCACAAGCCCGCCCGCGGATTGGTGGGCCCCGATCGCGGGCCAGGTCACCGTGGGGGCACCGGAGGCTGCCCGCAGAACCGGGTCCCGCCGGTAAGTATCTGGTCTAATTTACGCCGGTGGGACCGGCCGAAAATGGGCGGCCGCTCGGCCCATCGCGGGCCGGAGAATGCTGCCTGCGGCCGCCGACTGGCGCGGCGCGATGCCCGCCCCCGCCAAAACTCACGGCGCCGGAGAATTCGGCAGCCTGCGGGGGCGGGATTCACACCGCCCCCCGGCGATTCTCTGGCCCGGCGGGGGTGGGGGGGGGGGGTCAGAGAATCCCGCCCGGGATCTTTTCTGAGAGGGCAGAGTAGGCTTTGGTTTGAGGGTTCATCAGAAAGACAGTACCTCTGCCAATGGAGCACTCCGTCAGTGCTGACCCTGGAGTGCGAGCCTACACTTTGTGCTCATGTCTGTGGAACAAGCTCCAACCTCTGGGGCAGGGGTTTTACCAATTGAACCATTGGGTGACACCCTGAAGATGTTGTTGAACGGGAGGGAGTATTATTGTGATAATAACCCAAATGTATGATGCTATTTGTGGAATTCTATTGTAAACTGATGATGATGATCACAGTCTAATTGAAGATCCTTGTGTATACATTCAAATCGGGCTGTTGTCAGGATCCATATCCTCCCCACTGGCCTCTACCCAGTGAACCTGTAGGTGGAGCAGAGAAATCAATGATCCCAAAGGACCACTGGAGACCACGTGGAAATAGAATCACAGAATTGTTAGGCACAGAAAGAGGCCATTCAGCACATCGGGTCTGCACTGTCCCTCCAAACGAGCATCCTGCCTTCTTCCTGACTTCTACAGTGCAGGAGGAGGCCATTCGGCCCATTGAATCTGCACCAATGCTTGGAAGTAGCACTCTACCTAGACCCATGACTCCACCCTAACCCCGTTCAGAGCACCCGGGGGGAAACCCACGCAGACACAGGTAGAAAGTGCAAACTCCATACAGATTGTCACCCGAGGCCGGAATTGAACCCGGGTCCCTGGCGCTGTGAGGCAGCAGTGCTAACCATTGTCCCACCGTGCCAGCCCATCTCTATCACGTCTCCTCTGAGCCACCTTCTTTCCAAGGGAAACAACCTCTCCAATCTGTCCTCAGCATTAAAGCTTCTCATCCCTGGAACCATTCTTATAAACCTCTTCCGCCCTCTCTCCAATGTGTTCACATCCTTCCTGAACTGTACACAGTACTCCAGCTGAGGTCTAACTAGTGTCTCGTATAAGTTCAGCATATTCTCCTTGCTCTCATACTCTATGCCCCTAGTAATAAAGCCCAGGATACTGTTTGCTTTATTAACTGCTCTCTCCACCTGTCCTGCCACCTTCAATGATCGATGCACATACACACCCAGATCCCTCTGCTCCTGCACCCCTTTAAGAATTTTACCCTTTGTTTTATATTGTCCCTCCATGTTCTTCGTATCAAAATGCACCACCTCACAGTCTCCGCATTGAACTTAATCTGCCCCCTGTTTGCCCACTCCACCAACCTGTCTATGTCCTTCTGAAGTTCTGCACTGTCCTCCTCACAGTTTACAATACTTCCACGTTTTGTAGCATCTGCAAGCTTGCAATTGTCCCCCACTTAGAAAGATCTCGATCATTAATATTTATCAGGAAAAGCAAGGGTCCCAATACCGACTCTTGGAGAAGATCCGTGCATCCTCCGGCCTGAAAAATATCCATTGACCATCTGCTTCCTATTAGTCAGCCAATTTTGTATCCACATTGCTACTGTCCCTTTTATTCCATGAGCTCTAACTTTCCTCATAAGTCTGTTGTGTGGCACTGTAACAAATGCCTTCTGATAGTCCATGTACACCACATCAACAGCATTACCCTCATCAGCCCTTTCTGTTACTTCTTCAAAAAACTCCAGCAAGTTAGTTAATCATGATATCCCCTTCAGAAAACCTTGCTGGCTCTTCCTAATCAATCCACATTTGTCCATATGGCTACTCATTCTATCCCGAATAATTGTTTCCGGAATCCTGCCACTGATGTTTAGCTGACTGGTCAGTAATTACTGGGGTTATCCTGACAATCATTTTTGAACAAGAATGTAACATTTGCAATTCTCCAGTCCTCTGACCCCCCCCCCGCCGAGTCTAGAGAAGAGGTGAAGATTATGTCCAGTGCCCCTTAATTTCCATTCTCACTCTCTTCAATATCCTTGGGTGTATTTCATCTGGTCCCGGTGCCTTGTCAACTTTAAGTATCAACAGTCTATTCAACACTTCCTCCTTATCAATTTTGAACTCTTCCAGGGACAGAGTTTCCTCATGAAATGAAAATCACTTATTGTCACAGATGAAGTGACTGTGAAAAGCCCCTAGTCGCCACATTCCGGCGCCTGTTCGGGGAGGCTGGTACGGGAATTGAACCGTGCTGCTGGCCTGCCTTGGTCTGCTTTCAAAGCCAGCGATTTAGCCGTGTGCTAAATCAGCCCCTTATAACCATCGAAACCATGTTCTGGGTAGCATCTACCTCCTTAGTAAAGACAGATGCAAAGTATTTTTCCCCTTTTTTGTCCTAATCGGCCCTAATTCCTCCTTTTACCAGCCTTTTCCTACCTATATGATTAGAAAAGATTTTGGATTCCCCTTTATGTTGGCTGTCAGTTTTTTTTTTCCTAATTCCTCTTTGCTTCTCTAATGAGCTTTTTCATCTCCTCTCTGAACCTTCTGTATTCCTCTTGATTCTCAACTGTATTTTCTACCAGACAGCTGTCGTAAGCACCCGTTTTCTTCCTTAGCTTAATGCTTATCTTCTTTTCCATCCGGGGAGCACTGGATTTGTTTACCCTGCTTTTCCCTTTTAAAGAAATACACCTTGACGGTGCTCAGATCACCTCAATTTTGACGGAAGCCTGGTGCTCAGTCACAGTTTTTACAGTTAACTTTTCATTCGGTCCAAACGGCTCAGCTCTGTTCTTGCCCCATTGAAGTGTTTGTTTACCGATTCATCTTGGTTGGGCAAGGGGTGTGGGGGGGGGGGGGGCATAAGCAGCTCTTCATAGACTATCATAGAATTTACAGTGCAGGAGGAGGCCATTCGGCCCATCGCGTCTGCACCGGCTCTCGGAAAGAGCACCCTACCCAAGGTCGACACCTCCACCCTATCGCCATAACCAAGTAACCCCACCCAACACTAAGGGCAATTTTGGACACTAAGGGCAATTTATCATGGCCAATCCACCTAACCTGCACATCTTTGGACTGTGGGAGGAAACCGGAGCACCCGGAGGAAACCCACGCACACACGGGGAGGACGTGCAGACTCCGCACAGACAGTGACCCAAGCCGGAATCGAACCTGGGACCCTGGAGCTGTGAAGCAATTGTGCTATCCATAATGCTACCGTGCTGCTCTTGACACGCGTTGGTGAATGGCTTCCATATCCTGTGAAAGCTTTCTTCCGTACCACTGATGGTAAATTCTATCTTCTCCAGCCTAAGAACTTCTGCCAGGTCGGACAGCCAGTCTGCAGCCTTAGGTGGTACTGCTGATCGCCAGCCCAGCAGGAGTCTCTGGGGAGAGAACACCAGACGCAGAAAAGGCCTTCGACAGAGTCGAATGGAAGTACCTCCTCGAGGTACTAGAACGGTTTGGGCTAGGAGCGGGGTTCACCGCCTGGGTGAGGCTCTTGTACAACGCTCCCAAAGCGAGCGTCCGAACTAACACCACCAGCTCTAAATACTCCAGCTGCAGAGAGGAACAAGACAGGGCTGCCCCTGTCCCCACTCTTGTTCGCGCTAGCCATCGAACCCCTGGCGATAGCCCTGCGGGACGCGAAAAGCTGGAAGGGAATCCGGAGAGGAGACAGAGAGCACAGAGTCTCACTCTATGCAGATGACCTGGTCCTCTTTGTCTCGAAGCCACAGGAGGGACTGAAGGCAATACTGCAAATGCTGAAAGAGTTTGGAACCTTCTCGGGCTACAAACTTAACCTGGGCCAAAGCGAGGCATTCCCAATGAACCCAAACGGGGAGGGACAGAGCTGGAGGGGCTCCCGTTCAAAACAGGCCAGAACAGATTCCGCTACCTGGGGATCCAGATACCCAGAGACTGGACACAGATCCACAAGTGGAACCTGACCAGCCTGGTGGAGGAAGTAAGAAGAGACCTTCAAAGGTGGGGCTCACTCCCACTCTCCCTGGCGGGGAGAGTGCAGACGATCAAGATGAACGTACTGCCAAAGTTCCTCCTCCTGTTTAGATCCATTCCGAACTTCATCCCCAAGGCCTTTTTCCAAAACAGAGACAGTCTAATCATGGTGTTTGTGTGGAAAGGTAAGAATCCGAGAATTCCCAAACAGACACTGCAAAGAGGGAAAGTTAAAGGGGGCTTGGCTTTACCGAACCTACAATACTACCACTGGGCAGCAACGGCAGAAAGAGTGAGGGGATGGGTACAAGAACCTGACACAGATTGGGTACAAATGGAGGAGGCGTCCTGTAAAGGAACGGCCCTCCGGGCCCTGGCTACAGCAGCATTCCCATCCCCCTCAACAAGATACACAACAAGCCCAGTGGTAGTGGCCACGCTGAGAACGTGGACCCAGCTCAGACAACACTTCGGGATAACCAAAATGTCCCCCATGGCCCCCATCTGCGGCAATCACAGATTCCCCCCAGCCATGCTAGATACCACCTTCAAAAGATGGAAGCAGGACGGGGGCACATTGACGGTCAGGGACTTCTATGTGGGGCACAGACTGGCGACACTGGCTGAACTGACGAGGAAGTTGAAACTAGCAAAAGGACAGGAAATGAGACACCTCCAAATAAGACACTTCCTCTGCAAAGCAACAGTAGGGTACCCCGGGGCCCCAAAAACCACACTACTAGAGGACGTGATAGGCACAAGCAACGAGAAGTGGGAAAATATACGGACAGCTACTGGACAGAGCCCGGACTCCACTGGACGAGATCAGACAAAAATGGGAGGACGAACTGGGGACAGAGGTAGGATGGGGAATCTGGAGCGAAGCACTGAGCAGGGTGAACTCCACCTCCTCCTGCGCAAGGCTAAGCCTAATGCAGCTCAAAGTGGTGCACAGAGCGCACCTGACCAGAACCCAAATGAGCAGGTTCTTCCCGGAGGTGGAGGACAAATGTGAGCGGTGCCAGAGGGGCCCGGCCAACCACACCCACATGTTTTGGGCCTGCCCCAAGCTTGCTGGGTTCTGGACAGCCTTCTCCGAGGCAATGTCCAAGGTTGTGGGGGTGAGGGTGAAGCCATGCCCAATAGTGGCAATCTTCGGGGTATCAGAGCAGCCAGAGTTACTCATGGGGAAGGGGGCCACGCCCTTGCTTTCGTTTCCCTAATCGCACGCCGGAGATTCCTGCTCGGCTGGCGATCGGCAGCACCATCCACAGCTGCAGACTGGCTCGCTGACCTCTCGGAATTTCTCCACCTGGAGAAGATTAAGTACGCCACCCGAGGGTCAGAGGAAGGCTTCCTGGATACTTGGGGGCAGTTTGTCAGTCTGTTCCAAAACTTGTTCGAGGCAGGGTGCGGGGTGGGGGTGGGGGGTGGGGGGTGGGGGGGGGGGGGGGGGGGGGAGGGGGGGGGGATCAGAGACCAATCCGGAGGGCAACAAAATGTACATAAAGTTAGTTAAATGAAGGACCAAATAAACCTCTCTGTAAAATAAAGTAAATTAGCGCGGGCAAGAAAAATGTAATGTATATACACAGCAACTGTTTATAAATATGAGAAAATCCAATAGAATTTTTTTTTTAAAAAAAGCACTGTGGCTTCACAGCGCCAGGTCCCAGGTTTGATTCCCTAGTGGGTCATTGTCTGTGCGGAGTCTGCACGTTCTTCCCGTGTATGCGTGGGTTTCCTCCGGGTGCTCCCGTTTCCTCCCACAGTCCAAAGACGTGCAGGTTAGGTGGATTGGCCATGCTAAATTGCCTTTAGTGTCCATAAAAGGTTAGGAGGGGTTATTGGGTTACGGGGATAGGGTGGAAGTGAGGGCTTAAGCGGGTCGGTGCAGACTCGATGGGCCAAATGGCCTCCTTCTGCACTGTATGTTCTAAGTTCTATGTGGGTGTGGTTGGCCAGGCCACCCTGGCACCATTCACATTTGTCCTCCACCTCTGGGAAGAACCCACTCATGCGTGTTCTTGTTAGGTGTACCCTGTGCACCACCTTTAGTTGCGTTAGGCTCAGCCCTGTGCACATGGTGGTGAACTTTACCCTGTGCAGTGCTTCAATCCAAAGCCCTCCCCTATCTCCCTGCCCCGATCTTCCATCCACTTTTTCTTTGTCTCATCCAGGGGTGAGTGTACCTCTTCGAACAGTTGTCCATACATGTCCACACAGTTCCCCTCCCCTAGGCCACCCGCGTCCTGTAGTCTTTCTCATGGTGAATGTCCTGGTATCTGGGGGTGCGTCGTCCTTTCCTTGTGGAGGAAGTTTTTGACTTGCATGTGCCTCAGGTTGTTCCCTCTCGGCAGCTGAATCTTCTCCATGAGTTCCCCCAGGGTCCCCACTCTACCGTCCATGTACATGTTCATAACCATCAGTGTCCCCTTGGCCTGTCTCCACTTCTTGAAGGAGGCGTCCATTGGTGGGGGATCATTGCAGGTGGGGACCATGGGAAATTCTGGTTAGTCCGAAGTGCTGCCTCATTTGATTCCACATTCAGAGCGTGGCTATTACCACTGGGCTTTTTTGCGTATCTGGCCGGAGATGGGGAGGAACAGGCATGCGGTTGTGGCTAGCGTTTGGAGAGGCGACCCTGTACAGGAACTCTCCTCCATCCTCACCCACTCTGCTCCTGGTTCCTTGACCCATTCCCGCACTCTTTCTGCAATGGCCGCCCAGTGGTAGTACTGGAGGTTTGGGAGGGCCAGGCCTCCCACATTCCTCCTCCTTTGCAGGACTTTCTTTCTAATCATTGGGCTGTTCCCCCCACCCCCGACACACACACACAACCACCATGATTAACTTATCAACTGTGTTGGAAAAGACCTTGGGGATGTAGATCAGGAGGGATCTGAACAGGAGGAGGGAGGGCGGCACATTCATTTTGATTGCCTGTATCCTCCCTGCCAGCGAGAGTGGGAGTGGGTCCCACCTCTGCAGGACCCTTTTAACTTCCTCCACCAGGCTGGTCAGGTTCCACCTGTGGATCTGTGTCCAGTCGTGGGCTATTTGGATCCCCAGGTAGTGGAATTTGGTCTGGGCCAGTTTAAAAGCCAGTCCCCCCCCAGCTCAGCTCCTCCCCCACTGCGGACTCAAATCTATATAAATATCAAGTGTGGCTGAACCAGCGATTGCGGGCAGGTCACATGACAGCACGGTAGCATTGTGGTTAGCACAATTGCTTCACAGCTCCAGGGTCCCAGGTTCGATTCCGGCTTGGGTCACTGTCTGTGCGGAGTCTGCACATCCTCCCCGTGTGTGCGTGGGTTTCCTCCGGGTGCTCCGGTTTCCTCCCACAGTCCAAAAATGTGCAGGTTTGGTGGATTGGCCATGATAAATTGCCATAGTGTCCAAAATTGCCCTTAGTGTTGGGTGGGGTTACTGGGTTATGGGGATGGGGTGGAGGTGTTGACCTTGGGTAGGGTGCTCTTTCCAAGAGCCGGTGCAGACTCGATGGGCTGAATGGCCTCCTTCTGCACTGTAAATTCTATGACCAACAACCCCACCCAGTTCTGCTCTCGCTGAAAGTTCACGCACTCACTCCTGTCTGGTAAAGGGGGTCATTGAGTTGCAGGCAAAAGTGGGATGAAGCCTTGTTATTTTTCTATAAATTTAGAGTACCCAACTATTTTTTATCCAATTAAGGGGCAATCTAGCGTGGCCAATCCACCTAACCTGCCCATCTTTGGGATGTAGGGGTGAAACCCACGCAGCAATGGGGAGAATGTGCAAACTCCACACGGGCAGTGACCCAGGGACGGTTTTCGAATCCGGGTCCTCAGCAGTCCCAGTGCCAGCTACTGCGCCACTGAAGCCTTGTTGATTGACATGGATGACGATGAGGCCACAACGGTAGCACACTGTTTGAAGCCGGCTACATTTGCACAAACTAGGAATGGGGCCCCAACTCGGATGGTCTACGTGATTTAGCTGCATGCAATCTTTATCAAGTTTCTTGGGGCGCACAGAGTATTTTTTAACAGTCAGCTTTTCCATTTACTTATGTCCTGTGATGTCAACGTTTTTTGAAAAATGTCATCGGTGGAAAATGAAACTTCAGAACTCAAACAATCACCCTGCCCATCTTGGCTAAGTTCAGTATTTTGACTTGGCAAAAGATGACAACTATAAAAGATAATGATCTGAATGTAATGAAATAATTGAGAACACATTTGTGAACATGTTTACACAGAATGTAAGATTTTATTTTTTATACGCTTCACAGATGTTCTCAACTTTCATGATTCTTGTATATCTTTTGTCTTTTCAGGTCCCTATCACAACTCCCAATTTTCATCTATGGAGAGTGCAGATTTGCTTTTTTAATATAAATTTAGAGTACCCAGTACATTTTTTTCCAATTAAGGGGCAATTTAGCGGGGCCAATCCACCTATCTGCACATCTCTTGGGTTGTGGGGGTGAGACCCGCGCAGACACGGGGAGAACATGCAAACTCCACACGGACAGTGACCCGGGGCCGGGATCGAACCCGGGTCCTCGGCACCATGAGGCAGCAGTGCTAAGCACTGCACCACCGTGCCGCCCTAGAGTGCAGATTTCGGAGGAAGGGTCAGCTGTTCTATCAATTCCATTGAATGTGTTTCGTGAGGTGACTGATATTCTCTAATTTCCTAGTTCTTTAGCAGATTTAATATCGGTTGGTAGTCCTCCAGCCTCTGAATCGGAAGATTGTGCACCCGAGTCCCACACTGGAGGCCTGAGCACGTCCCAGTGCAGTGAGAGTGCTGCACTGTCAGAGGGGCTGTCTTTCACATGAGACATTAAACCGAGGCCCAGTCTGCCCACTGGACTGGTGGCTAAGGACTCCCCCCCCCCCCGGGCGCTATTTCGAAGAACAGAAGGGGGTGTTCCTCTGGGGCCCTGGGACAATAGCTATCCCTCAATCAACATTCCTGAAACAGCTTATCGAGTCATTTATGTGGGAGCTTTCTCTGTGCAAATTTACTGTCAGGATGTCGCGATTTTACCACAGCGGCTGCATTTTAAAAGGTGCTTTGTTGGTTGCTGAGCACTTTCAGACATCCTGACGTCCGAAATGAAGCAGTAGAAATGGAAGTCTGTTCTTTACAGTCAGAGTTATTGAGCCAAAAGCCCAGTCCTACAGTCAAGGTTACTTTTAACTTCTCTTTTCCTCAGTTCTTTTTGATGGCTGGAGAGCCCCGATTAGAATCTCTGTACATTTAGCTGCTCAATTACAATTCCATTTATTCCCTCGCACAAGGTGAGACGCACATAATTTGTGCGAGGTTTCATTTGACATTATCTGGACAGTTCTGATGGTATTGCATTGGAGGCTTTCATTCAGATCGCTTTTCTGTGCAGTGAATTTCTCATGAAAATCGAGCACAAGATAAACACAAATTGCTGACTTGAGTGAAGAGGAGTTCTTGGTTCAGTCAATAGTCCAGGTTGTGACTGAATTCTTTCCCCCTTGCCCCTTGATCTGTCTTTTGAAGGTTCTTTCCACAAGTCATTCCACGCTCCGGATATTTTGGCGCCTGTTTGGCCTGTTATTCACTGACTCTACGTCACACCATCCTTCCTGGCAGATTATTCTAGGCCTCGTCAAAGGCCGTTTTTTTAAAACCAATGACTAGAAGTTGCACGAAAGTGCTCGGCCAATCCATCGGGCCATAGAAAAAGTTACGGCACAGAAAGAGGCCATTCAGCCCATCGGTGTGATGTTCTTTGTTTGTTTAAATTAATATTATTAAGGTTGGAGTGTTGCTACAAAGAACATGCAGACTTTGTACTAAATCAAAGCCAATTTATTTACACTACGCTATAAACTGTGAATTCTTAAGTTTGCCAAAAAAGCTAAGTATTAGATCAAATAACTAATGTGGTAGTCACTATTAGCTGTATTACATGTATTACGGCACTGCCCGTATAGTACAGGTACATGGGTAAATCCCGGCCTGCTGGCTCCGCCCAGTAGGTGGGGTATAAATGTGTGTGCTCGCCGGTGCTGCATCCATTCTGGTTCCAGCTACAGGAGGCACAACATCTTTGCTCAATAAAGCCTCGATTATTCCACTACTCTCATCTTTGTGGTAATTGATAGTGCATCAATTTATTGAGCAAAGATTTTTTAAAACGATGGATCTCCGCATCAAGCCTGATCGCCTGCAGCTGAGCCCTCAGGCAGCCAACACTACGTCCGCCTTTGACCACTGGCTAGCCTGCTTCGAAAGCTACCTCTGAACATCCGCTGAGGAACCCTCGGACTCGCAGAAGCTCCAAGTCCTCTATACACGGGTGAGCCCTGACATTTTTCCTCTCATCCGGGATGCGGACACTTACTCCGAAGCAATGGAGCTCCTGAAGGGACATTACGTTTGACCAGTAAATCAAGTATACGTCAGGCACCTCCTGGCCATGAGACAGCAACTCCCCGGGACTCTCTGGACGATTTCTGGCGTGCCCTGCACATCCAAGGTAGGAACTGTGACTGCCAGACAGTTTCGGCCGTCCAGCACACCGAACTTTTAATTCAAGATGCTTATGTTACGGGCATGAAGTCTGCGTACGTCCGCCAGCGGCTACTTGGAGGGGGTACGCTTGATCTTGCGGGAACTAGGCAGCTCGCTAATTCGTTAGAAGTGGCCTCCCGTAACGTTCAGTCCTACACCCCCGACCACGCGGCACCCTCGTGGGCATCGTGGGCCCCACCAGCTGCTGACACCAACTCACCGCAAGCCTGCGCCGCGCGGCAGCCAGCCAACTCTGGGGGGCCCAAGTGTTATTTTTGCGGGCAAAACAAACACCCCAGGCAGCGCTGCCCGGCACGGAGCGCGACCTGCAATGGCTGTGGGAAGAAGAGCCAGTTTGTTTCTGTTTGCCAGGCCCGGTTGGTCGCCGCTGTTTCCAGGCCCGGCGTTCCTGCACCCCCCACGTGCGACCCAGGGGCGCTGCCATCTTCCTCACCGCAAGCCACGCGCGGCCCGTGGGTGCCGCCATCTTTGATGTCGCCCGCCACGTGCGCCCTGTGGGCGCCGCCATCTTCGGCACCATTTTGGACGGCGTCTCAGGACCCCTGCTCGTCTGGCCATTCATCGCCTGCCGCTACCTCCACCATCGCTGACCAGCCCGGGACCTCCCAGCATCTGCCGCAGCTCACCTCTATCACCCTGGATCAGTCCCAGCCCCGCAATCTCACGACCGTGACAACGACGGTGAAGATCAATGGGCACGATTCATCCACCCCACCACGGTAAGGCGCTGCTCCCTCCTGGTACACCCAGTCACCCAGAAAATCTTCCTGGCTTCCGGATCCCATTCCGTGGAAATCCGGGGGTACTGCATCGCGACCCTCACCGTCCACAGCGTAGAGTTCAGCAACTTCCGGCTCTACGTCCTCTCCCACCTCTGCGCTGCCCTGTTACTCGGCCTGGACTTTCAGTGCCATCTCCAAAGCCTAACCTCAAAATTCGGCGGACCCCTAACCCCCTCACCGTCTGCAGCCTCACGACTCTTAAGGTCGATCCACCTTCCCTGTTTGCGAACCTCACCCCGGATTGCAAACCCGCCCCCACAAGGAGCAGACGGTACAGCGCCCAGGACAGGACCTTCAGCAGGTTGGAGGTCCAACGACTTCTGCGGGAAGGGGTCATTGAGGCCAGCAACAGCGCCTGGAGAGTTGAAGTGGGAGTAGTAAAGACTGGGGAGAAGCACGGGATGGTTATTGACTACAGCCAGACCATCAACCGGTACACGCAACTCGACGCGTACCCCCTCCCACGCATATCTGACATGGTCAATCAGATTGCACAGCATCGGGTCTTTTCCACAGTGGTCCTGAAGTCCACCTACCACCAGCTCCCCACCCGCCCGGAGGACCGCCAATACACTGCGTTCGAAGCAGATGGCTGCCTCTATCACTTCCTTAGGGTTCCCTTCGGCATCACTAATGGGGTCTCGGTCTTCCAGCGAGAGATGGACCGAATGGTTGACCAGTACGGACTGCGGTCCACCTTCCCGTACCTAGATAATGTCACCTTCTGCGGCGAAGATCAGCAAGATCACGAAGCAAACCTCCAAAAATTCCTCCAGACCGCCAAACTCCTTAATCTCACATACAATAAGGAGAAATGCATGTTCCGCACCAATCGCTTAGCCATCCTTGGCTATGTCGTGGAAAATGGAGTCCTCAGGCCCGACCCCGACCGCATGCACCCCCTCCTGGAACTCCCTCTCCCCCACTGCCCCAAGGCCCTGAAACGATGCCTGGGGTTTTTCTCCTACTATGCCCAGTGGGTCCCTAACTTTGCGGACAAGGCCCACCCACTCATTCAGTCCACAGTTTTTCCCCTGACAGCTGAGGCCCGCCAGGCCTTCAACCTTATCAAGGCAGACATCGCCAAGGCCACGATGCACGTGGTCGACGAGTCCCTCCCCTTTCAGGTGGAGAGCGATGCATCGGACGCAGCTCTGGCCGCCACCCTCAACCAGGCAGGCCCGTGGCCTTCTTCTCCCGTACCCTCCATGCCTCTGAAATTCGGCATTCCTCTGTCGAAAAGGAGGCCCAGGCCATTGTGGAAGCTGTGCGACATTGGAGGCAGGAGATTCACTCTCCTCATTGACCAACGGTCGGTTGCCTTTATGTTTAATAATACACAGCGGGGCAAGATCAAAAATGACAAGGTCTTGAGGTAGAGGATCGAGCTCTCCACCTATAATTATGAGATCTTGTATCGCCCGAGGAAGCTCAATGAGCCCCCTGATAGAATCATAGAATCATAGAAGTTTACAGCATGGAAACAGGCCCTTCGACCCAACCAGTCCATGCCGCCCAGTTTTTACCATTAAGCTAGTCCCAGTTGCCCGCACTTGGCCCATAACCCTCTATACCCATCTTACCCATGTAACTATCTAAATGCTTTTTAAAAGACACAATTGTACCCCCCTCTACTACTACCTCTGGCAGCACATTCCAGACACTCACTCCCCTCTGAGTGAAGAAATTGCCCCTCTGGGCCCTTCTGAATCTCTCCCCTCTCACCTTAAACCTATGCCCTCTAGTTTTAGACTCCCCTACCTTTGGGAAAAGATGTTGACTATCTACTTTATCTATGCCCCTCATTATTTTATAGACCTCTATAAGATCACCCCTAAGCCTCCTACGCTCCAGGGAAAAAAGTCCCAGTCTATCCAGCCTCTCCTTATAACTCAAACCATCAAGTCCCGGTAACATCCTAGTAAATCTTTTCTGCACTCTTTCTAGTTTAATAATATCCTTTCTATAATAGGGTGACCAGAACTGCACACAGTATTCCAAGTGTGGCCGTACCAATGTCTTGTACAACTTCAACAAGACATCCCAACTCCTGTATTCAATGTTCTGACCAATGAAACCAAGCATGCTGAATGCCTTCTTCACCACCCTGTCCACCTGCGACTCCACCTTCAAGGAGCTATGATGCCCTATCCCGCGGTACATGTGCCAGCGCACAAGTGGACCGACTCCGGGCTCTTCACTATGATCTCTGCCACCCGGGGGTCACCCGGTTCTTCCATTTCATCAAGGCCCGCAACCTGCCCTACTCCACTGAGGAGGTCAAGACCGTCACCAGCGACTGCCAGATCTGCGCCGAGTGCAAGCCGCACTTCTAGCGGTCAGATCGAGCGCACCTGGTGAAGGCCTCCCGCCCCTTTGTGCGCCTCAGCATGGACTTCAAAGGGCCCCTCACCTCCACTGACCGCAACATGTACTTTCATTAGAACAGAAGAACAAAGTCTACATTACACTGCATTTATTTCAATGCAAGGGGCCTGACGGGCAAAGCGGATGAACTCAGGGCATGGATGGGCACATGGGACTGGGATATTATAGCTATGACTGAAACATGGCTAAGGGAGGGGCAGGACTGGCAGCTCAATGTTCCAGGGTACAGATGCTATAGAAAGGATAGAACAGGAGGTAAGAGAGGAGGGGGAGTGGAGTTTTTGATTAGGGAGAACATTACGGCAGTACTTAGAGGGGATATATCCGAGGGTTCGCCCACTGAGTCTATATGGGTGGAACTGAAAAATAAGAAGGGAGAGATCACCTTGATAGGACTGTACTACAGGCCCCCAAATAGTCAGCGGGAAATTGAGGAGCAAATATGTAAGGAGATTACAGATAGCTGCAAGAAAAATAGGGTGGTAATAGTAGGGGACTTTAACTTTCCCAACATTGACTGGGACAGCCATAGCATTAGGGGCTTGGATGGAGGGAAATTTGTTTTCAGAGGTAGATTGGGGGAGACTGTTGGCAGGCAAAGGGATGGCTGGTAAATGGGAGGCTTTTAAAAATGTGTTAACCAGGGTGCAGGGTAAGCACATTCCCTTTAGAGTGAAGGGCAAGGCTGGTAGAAGTAGGGATCCCTGGATGACTCGAGATATTGAGACTCTGGTCAAAAAGAAGAAGGAGGCATATGACGTACATAAACAACTGGGATCAAGTGGATCCCTTGAAGAGTATAGAGATTGTCGAAATAGAGTTAAGAGGGAAATCAGGAGGGCAAAAAGGGGACATGAAATTGCTTTGGCAAATAATGCAAAGGAGAATCCAAAGAGATTCTACAGATACATAAAGGGGAAAAGAGTAACTAGGGACAGAGTAGGGCCTCTTAAGGATCAACAAGGACATCTATGTGCAGAGCCACAAGAGTTGGGTGAGATCCTGAATGAATATTTCTCATCGGTATTCACGGTGGAGAAAGGCATGGATGTTAGGAAACTAAGGGAAATAAATAGTGATGTCTTGAGAAGTGTGCATATTACAGAGGAGGAGGTGCTAGAAGTCTTAAAGCGCATCAAGGTAGATAAATCCCCGGGACCTGATGAAATGTATCCCAGGATGTTGTGGGAGGCTAGGGAGGAAATTGCGGGTCCCCTAACAGAGATATTTGAATCATCGGCAGCCACAGGTGAGGTGCCTGACGATTGGAGAGTGGCGAATGTTGTGCCCTTGTTTAAGAAGGGCAGCAGGGGAAAGCCTGGGAACTACAGAACGGTGAGCCTAACGTCTGTAGTAGGTAAGTTGCTAGGAGGTATTCTGAGAGACAGGATCTACAAGCATTTAGAGAGACAAGGACTGATTCGGGGCAGTCAGCATGGCTTTGTGCGTGGAAAATCATGTCTCACAAATTTGATTGAGTTTTTTGAGGGGGTGACCAAGAAGGTAGATGAGGGCAGTGCAGTAGACGTTGTCTACATGGACTTTAGCAAAGCCTTTGACAAGGTACCGCATGGTAGGTTGTTGCAGAAGATTAAAGCTCACGGGATCCAGGGTGAGGGTGCCAATTGGATTCAAAATTGGCTGGACGACAGAAGACAGAGGGTGGTTGTAGAGGGTTGTTTTTCAAACTGGAGGCCTGTGACCAGTGGTGTGCCTCAGGGATCGGTGCTGGGTCCACTGTTATTTGTGATTTATATTAATTATTTGGATGAGAATTTAGGAGGCATGGTTAGTAAGTTTGCAGATGACACCAAGATTGGTGGCACAGTGGATAGTGAAGAAGGTTATCAAGGATTGCAACGGGATCTTGATCAATTAGGCCAGTGGGCCGACGAATGGCAGATGGAGTTTAATTTAGATAAATGTGAGGTGATGCATTTTGTCAGATCGAATCAGGCCAGGACCTACTCAGTTAATGGTATGGTGTTGGGGAGAGTTATAGAACAAAAAGATCTAGGAGTACAGGTTCATAGCTCCTTGAAGGTGGAGTCGCAGGTGGACAGGGTGGTGAAGAAGGCATTCGGCATGCTTGGTTTCATTGGTCAGAACATTGAATACAGGAGTTGGGATGTCTTGTTGAAGTTGTACAAGACATTGGTACGGCCACACTTGGAATACTGTGTGCAGTTCTGGTCACCCTATTATAGAAAGGGTATTATTAAACTAGAAAGAGTGCAGAAAAGATTTACTAGGATGTTACCGGGACTTGATGGTTTGAGTTATAAGGAGAGGCTGGATAGACTGGGACTTTTTTCCCTGGAGCGTAGGAGGCTTAGGGGTGATCTTATAGAGGTCTATAAAATAATGAGGGGCATAGATAAGGTAGATAGTCAACATCTTTTCCCAAAGGTAGGGGAGTCTAAAACTAGAGGGCATAGGTTTAAGGTGAGAGGGGAGAGATTCAGAAGGGCCCAGAGGGGCAATTTCTTCACTCAGAGGGTAGTGAGTGTCTGGAATGTGCTGCCAGAGGTAGTAGTAGAGGCGGGTACAATTGTGTCTTTTAAAAAGCATTTAGATAGTTACATGAGTAAGATGGGTATAGAGGGTTATGGGCCAAGTGCGGGCAACTGGGACTAGCTTAATGGTAAAAACTGGGCGGCATGGACTGGTTGGGCTGAAGGGCCTGTTTCCATGCTGTAAACTTCTATGATTTTATGATTCTATAACATAAGAACTAGGAGCAGGAGTAGGCCATCTGGCCCCTCGAGCCTGCTCCACCATTCAATGAGATCATGGCTGATTTTTTGTGGACTCAGCTCCACTTTCCGGCCCGAACACCATAACCCTTTATCCCTTTATTCTTCAAAAAACTATCTATCTTTATCTTAAAAACATTTAATGAAGGAGCCTCTACTGCTTCACTGGGCAAGGAATTCCATAGATTCACAACCCTTTGGGTGAAGAAGTTCCTCCTAAACTCAGTCCTAAATCTACTTCCCCTTATTTTGAGGCTATGCCCCCTAGTTCTGCTTTCACCCGCCAGTGGAAACAACCTGCCCGCATCTATCCTATCTATTCCCTTCATAATCTTATATGTTTCTATAAGACCCCCCCTCATCCTTCTAAATTCCAACGAGTACAGTCCCAGTCTACTCAACCTCTCCTTGTAATCCAACCCCTTCAGCTCTGGGATTAACCTAGTGAATCTCCTCTGCACACCCTCCAGTGCCAGTACGTCCTTTCTCAAGTAAGGAGACCAAAACTGAACACAATACTCCAGGTGTGGCCTCACTAACACCTTATACAATTGCAGCAGAACCTTCCTAGTCTTAAACTCCATCCCTCTAGCAATGAAGGACAAAATTCCATTTGCCTTCTTAATCACCTGTTGCACCTGAAAACCAACTTTTTGCGACTCATGCACTAGCACACCCAGGTCTCTCTGCACAGCAGCATGTTTTAATATTTTATCATTTAAATAATAATCCTTTTTGCTGTTATTCCTGCCAAAATGGATAACCTCACATTTGTCAACATTGTATTCCATCTGCCAGACCCTAGCCCATTCACTTAGCCTATCCAAATCCCTCTGCAGACTTCCAGTATCCTCTGCACTTTTTGCTTTACCACTTATCTTAGCGTCGTCTGCAAACTTGGACACATTGCCCTTGGTCCCCAACTCCAAATCACCTATGTAAATTGTGAACAGTTGTGGGCCCAACACTGATCCCTGAGGGACACCACTAGCTACTGATTGCCAACCAGAGAAACACCCATTAATCCCCACTCTTTGCTTTCTATTACTTAACCAATCCTCTAACCATGCTACCACTTTCCCCTTAATGCTATGCATCTTTATCTTATGCAAAAACGTGATTGATGAGTACTCCCGGTTCCCTTTCGCCATCCCATGTCCCGATGTGACTTCTGCCACGGTAATTAAAGCCCTGCACAGCCCTCACCACCGATATCCACAGTGCTCGGGGATCCTCTTTCATGAGTGATGAGCTACGTCAGTTCCTGCTCAGCAAGGGCATCGCCTCGAGCAGGACGACCAGCTACAACCCCCAGGGAAACGGGCAGGTGGAGAGGGAGAACGGGACTGTCTGGAAGGCCGTCCTGCTGGCCCTGCGGTCTAAAAACCTCCTGGTCTCCCGCTGGCAGGAGGTCCTCCCCGACACGCTCCACTCCATCCGGTCGCTCTCCTGCACTGCAACCAACAAGACCCCTCACGAACGTGTGCTTGCTTTCCCCAGGAAGTCCACCTCCGGGGTCTCGCTCCCAACATGGCTGACAGTTCCTGGACCCGTCTCCTTCGGAAGCATGTGCGGACCCATGTTGGACCCCTTGGTCGAAAAAGTCCACCTCCTATACGCTAACCCGCAGTACGCCTACGTGGCACACCCCGACGGGCGCCAGGGCACAGTCTCCCTCAGGGACCTGGCACCCGCTGGGTCCCCACCCACAACCCCCGACCTGACTCCGCCCGCCCCCCACCCCCGGCTGCCTCATCCACCCCTGCGCTACTCACCCTCCCTCCAACGAACCTCACCGCAGCCCCCGCCCCAGTAGGATCCGTCCTCCCACTGGTTCCACTCAGGGGTGACGAAGACGAGGACAACTCCTCCCGGAGTCGCAGGTGACCAAGTCGGCGCCCACATCACCACCAGGACAGAGGCGATCGCAGAGGAGGGTCAAGGCCCCCAACAGACTTCACTTGTGATGTTTTCCACCACCCCGCCGGACGTTTTTTTTAACAGGGGGTGAATGTGGTAGTCACCACCAGTTGTATTACATGTATTACGGCACTGCCGTATATTAGAGGTACATGGGTAAATCCCTGCCTGCTGGCTCCGCCCAGTAGGCGGGGTATAAATGTGTGTGCTCGCCGGTGCTGCAGCCATTCTGGTTCCAGCTACAGGAGGCACAACATCTTTGCTCAATAAAGCCTCGATTATTCCCCTACTCTCGTCTTTGTGGTAATTGATAGTGCATCAACTACAATACGCAGAACTACTGAAAAACACGACTGTCTCTAACCCTCTCCACTAACTCATTCCAAGAACATCCAGACCACGTGTGGCACATGAGATGTGCTCTTCCTCCATCTAATGGCTGGATGCTGTAATTACACTGTATTCTACATGATCATTCATATATACAAAGATGATATACTAGATATCATTACAATTGCGGTGGCCAAAAAATAAATGATTGATAACTAGCCGCCGATTCTAATCCCATCTTCCAGCGCCTGGTCCGCAGCCTTGCAGGTTCCAGCACCTCAGCTGCCGATCCAGGTAACCTTTTCTGCTTCCTTGGCATCTGCTCTGCTCAGCTTCTCCTTCTAATGCGACAATTAGAATTGTATGCAACAGAGGAAAGGCTGTTCGGGCCATCATTCTCGTGCTGCTCCTTTTGAGCAAGTTGTCCGATTAGTTGTGGCTCTGCGTCAAAAGGTTGTGGTTCAGCCCAGTCTCGGGGGGGTGGGGTGGGGGGGGGGGGGGGGGGATTCTGGCCCCACCCACCCCAGGGCCGGAAATCCCTGCCCCAGGTCAATGGACGTTTTGCTTGTCCGTCGAATTCTCCATTCCATCCACGACGATTCCTGCAGCAGGCGGGACGGGAATATTTAGGCTTTGGGCCTGAGGACACAAAGTACAGAGAACAACATAGAACATAGAAAATACAGCACAGAACAGGCCCTTCGGCCCACGATGTTGTGCCGAACCTTTGTCCTAGATTAATCATAGATTATCATTGAATTTACAGTGCAGAAGGAGGCCATTCGGCCCCTCGAGTCCGCACCAGCTCTTGGAAAGAGCACCCTGCCCAAACTCAACACCTCCACCCAACACCAAGGGCAATTTGGACATTAAGGGCAATTTATCATTGGCCAATTCACCTAACCCGCACATCTTTGGACTGTGGGAGGAAACCGGAGCACCCGGAGGAAACCCACGCAGACACGGGGAGGACGTGCAGACTCCGCACAGACAATGACCCAAGCCGGAATCGAACCTGGGACCATGGATCTGTGAAGCAATTGTGCTATCCACAATGCTACCGTGCTGCCCTTAAGAACAAATAAATCTACACTATATCATTTTCCCGTAATCCATGTACCTATCCAACAGCTGCTTGAAGGTCCCTAATGTTTCCGACTCAACTACTTCCACAGGCAGTGCATTCCATGCCCCCACTACTCTCTGGGTAAAGAACCTACCTCTGATATCCCTCCTATATCTTCCACCTTTCACCTTAAATTTATGTCCCCTTGTAATGGTGTGTTCCACCTGGGGAAAAAGTCTCTGACTGCCTACTCTATCTATTCCCCTGATCATCTTATAAACCTCTATCAAGTCGCCCCTCATCCTTCTCCGCTCTAATGAGAAAAGGCCTAGCACCCTCAACCTTTCCTCGTAAGACCTACTCTCCATTCCAGGCAACATCCTGGTAAATCTTCTTTGCACCTTTTCCAGAGCTTCCACATCCTTCCTAAAATGAGGCGACCAGAACTGTACACAGTACTCCAAATGTGGCCTTACCAAAGTTTTGTACAGCTGCATCATCACCTCACGGCTCTTAAATTCAATCCCTCTGTTAATGAACGCGAGCACACCATAGGCCTTCTTCACAGCTCTATCCACTTGAGTGGCAACTTTCAAAGATGTATGAACATAGACCCCAAGGTCTCTCTGCTCCTCCACAATGCCAAGAACTCTACCGTTAACCCTGTATTCCGCATTCATATTTGTCCTTCCAAAATGGACAACCTCACACTTTTCAGGGTTAAACTCCATCTGCCACTTCTCAGCCCAGCTCTGCATCCTATCTATGTCTCTTTGCAGCCGACAACAGCCCTCCTTACTATCCACAACTCCACCAATCTTCGTATCGTCTGCAAATTTACTGATCCACCCTTCAACTCCCTCATCCAAGTCATTAATGAAAATCACAAACAGCAGAGGACCCAGTAGTGAAAGTTATGCTATTTTTTTTATTCGTGCATGGGTCAAATTGCCCCTTGAGGGGGGTAAATTAAGTGTCAACCACATTGCTCTGGGTCTGGAGTCACATGGAGGCCTGACCAGGTCAGATTTCCTTCCCTAAAGGACATTAGTGAACCAGCTGGGTTTTTACGACAATCGACAATGGTTTCATGGTCAGCATTCGACATTTAATTCCAGATTTTTATTGAATTGAGTCAGATTCAGAGAGCACAGCCTGAGGAAACAATTGGTAAATGAAGAGCAGTTTGAACTGCTCCATTCCTACGAAGAGACCTTCACAGTTTGCTGTGAAACGGTGGCCAAATTGGCATGGTTCACAGAGGGCGTCCTGGCAAGAGCCATAACGCTCACCTGATGTAAACGTCAGCCAATTCTGCCTCGCGCCATTCATTTTCATTTCAGCCAGCTCTCCTCTGGATCGCTCCTGCCTCCATTTTGCTGTAGGTGCCCTGACACATTCCTTCGTGTCTTCTGGATTCTGCACATTTTATTTAACATCTAAACTATTGTACATGTTCAACTGTGGGTTGACACTATGCTGACTTGACTGGAGACCTGATACTAGCCTAACCAGACTTACTAGCTACCACATGGTGTTTGCACTGGCCAGCTCACTAACTCTGACTGTCCCAGAGGCTGGGTCCCGAGAGAGCTGGAAAACTGGTGCCCTCTGGCTTTATAGTGGTCGTGTCCTGTCTGGTGATTGGCTGCTCTGTTCTGTGTGCTTACTTCGACTTTGAAGCCAACTTCGACTTTGAAGCCAACTTGTTCCTGGAATAGGAAAGGGGGCATTTTAATTTGTCTTTTCTCCTAATTCATTCTTGTGACGCGAGCTTCGCTAGCAAGACCAGCATTTATTGGCATTTCCTAATTGCCCCTTGATGGTGGGCCACCATATGATGTCGGTGCACCCTTAGCACAGTTAGAGATGGAGTTCCAGGATTCTGACAGACACACTGAAGGAACAGGGTTATATTTCCAAATAGGGGGAGATAGACTATAAGACCATAAGACATAGGACATAGGAGCGGAAGTAAGGCCATTCGGCCCATCGAGTCCACTCCACCATTCAATCATGGCTGATTTCAACTCCATTTACCCGCTCTCTCTCCATAGCCCTTAATTCCTCGCGAAATCAAGAATTTATCAACTTCTGTCTTAAAGACACTCAACGTCCCGGCCTCCACCACCCTCTGTGGCAATGAATTCCACAGACCCACCACTCTGGCTGAAGAAATTTCTCCTCATCTCTGTTCTAAAGTGACTCCCTTTTATTCTATGGCTGTACCCCCGGGTCCTAGTCTCCCCTGCTAATGGAAACAACTTCCCTACGTCCACCCTATCTAAGCCATTCATTATCCTGTAGGTTTCTATTAGATCTCCCCTCAACCTCCTAAACTCCAATGAATATAATCCCAGGATCCTCAGACGTTCATCGTATGTTAGGCCTACCATTCCTGGGATCATCCGTGTGAATCTCCGCTGGACCCGCTCCAGTGCCAGTCTGTCCTTCCTCAGATGGTGGTATAGTGTTAATATCATTGGGCTCGGAGATGTTGATGATTCCATGCGCCTGCTGCCCGTGTCTTTCCAGATGATAGAACCAGTAAGAAGTCTTCCAACACCAGGTTAAAGTCCAACAGGTTTGTTTCGAATCACTAGCTTTCGGAGCATAGCTCCTTCACCAGTTGAATGAAGAGGTGGGTTCAACAACCACATATATGGACAAAGTCAATGATGCAAGACAATATATTGAATGCGAGTCTTTGAAGGTAATTAAGTCTTTACAGGTCCAGGCGGAGCGACTGGAGAGAGGGGTAATCCCAGGTTAAAGAGGTGTGAATTGTCTCAAGCCAGGACAGTTGGTAGGATTTCACAAGCCCAGGCCAGATGGTGGGGGGTGAATATAATGCGACATGAATCCAAGGTCCCGGTTGAGGCCGCACTCATGTGTGCGGAACTTGGCTATAAGCTTCTGCTCGGCGATTCTGCGTTGTCGCGCGTCCTGAAGGTCGCCTTGGAGAATGCTTACCCGGAGGTCAGAGGCTGATTGTCCTTGACTGCTGAAGTGGGAGGTGGGGGAGCAGTGGGATGTGAGGAAGACCCTTTTTACTCATTGAAAGGTAATGGCCTGGAACTCGCTACTGATAAGGGGGGCGGACGTTGAGACAATAATGAATGATTTCGACAGGAAATAGAATGGATGTTTGAAGGAAATAAATTTCAGGACGACGAGGATACAGCTGGAGGAAAGGGACTGACTGGATTGCTTTAGAGGGCCAGCATGGATTTGATGGGTGAATGGCCTCCTTCAGTGTTGCAATGCCTCTTTTTAAAAAAAAATATATTTTATTCAAATTTTTCGGCCAAACAAAATAATACAATGGGTTTTCCCTTTTTACAACCATAAAACAATATAAATAACAGTGACCGTTTTAACAAGTAAATAAATAATATATAAACTAAATGGCAACTGCCATAACAAAAATAATAACTCTCCCAGATAATAAAATCAAACAATCCAATATACATAACCAAGTACAAATATCTATACAAAAACACCCCCGAGGACCCGCCCGAGCCCCCCCCCTGGGTTGCTGCTGTTACCTTCCCATTTCCTTTATCGTTCTGCGAGGTAGTTAATGAACGGTTGCCACCGCCTGGTGAACCATTGAGCCGAACCTCTTAGTGCGAACTTTATCCGTTCTAGTTTTATAAACCCTGCCATGTCGTTTATCCAGGTCTCCACGCCCGGGGTTCTGGCTTCCACATAAGCAATATCCTTCGCCGGGCTACTAGGGACGCAAAGGCCAAAACATCAGCCTCTCTCGCCTCCTGCACTCCCGGCTCTTCTGCAACCCCAAATATAGCCAACCCCCACCACCTTCGAAAGCACATTCGCCACCCCCACCCAGAACCCCTGCAGTGCCGGGCATGACCAAAACATGTGGGTGTGGTTTGCTGGGCTTCTCGAGCATCTCCCACACCTATCCTCTACCCTGAAAAATTTACTGAGCCTTGCTCCGGTCATATGCGCCCTGTGCAAAACCTTGAATTGTATCAGGCTTAGCCTGGCGCACGAGGACGACGAATTTACCCTACGTAGGGCATCTGCCCACAGCCCCTCTTCAATCTCTTCCCCCAGCTCTTCTTCCCATTTTCCCTTCAGCTCATCCACCATGATCTCCCCCTCGTCCCTCATTTCCCTGTATATATCCGACACCCTACCATCCCCCACCCATGTCTCTGAGATCACTCTATCCTGAACCTCCTGCATCGGGAGCTGCGGGAATTCCCTCACCTGTTGCCTCGCAAAAGCCCTCAGTTGCATGTACCGAAATGCATTCCCCTGGGGCAACCCGTATTTTTACGTCAGCGCTCCCAGACTCGCAAACGTCCCGTCTACGAACAGATCTCTCAGTTGCACAATCCCAGCTCTCTGCCATGCTCCAAATCCCCCATCTATTCTCCCCGGGACAAACCTATGATTATTTCTTATCGGGGACCGCACCGAGGCTCCCGTCCTTCCCCTATGCCGTCTCCACTGCCCCCAAATTTTCAGTGTTGCCACTACCACTGGACTTGTGGTGTATTTCTTCGGGGAGAACGGCAACGGCGCCGTCGCCAGTGCTTGTAGGCTGGTTCCTTTGCAGGACGCCATCTCCAATCTCTTCCACGCCGCTCCCTCCCCTTCTCCCATCCACTTACACACCATTGAGATATTGGCGGCCCAGTAGTACTCACTTAAGCTATGTAGTGCCAGTCCCCCCCTATCCCTGCTATGCTGCAAAAAACCCCTCCTCACTCTCGGGGTCTTCCCAGCCCACACAAAACTCATGACACTTTTCTCGATTTTCTTGAAAAAAACCTTCGTGACCATCACCGGGAGGCACTGAAACACAAAAAGGAATCTTGGGAGGACTACCATTTTGACCGCCTGCACCCTACCCACCAGTGACAGGGGCACCATGTCCCATCTCTTAAAATCCTCCTCCATCTGTTCCACCAATCGTGTTAGGTTAAGCCTATGTAAGGTTCCCCAACTCCTGGCTATCTGAATCCCTAAGTACCGGAAATCTCTTGTTACCTTCCTCAGCGGTAAATCATCTATTCCCCTGCTCTGCTCCCCCGGATGCACCACAAACAACTCACTCTTCCCCATATTCAATTTGTACCCCGAGAATTCCCCAAACTCCCTGAGTGTCTGCATTATCTCAGGCATCCCCTCCACTGGGTCCGCAACAAACAGCAATAAATCATCTGCATACAATGATACCCGGTGTTCTTCTCCTCCTCTGAGTACTCCCCTCCACTTCCTGGAGCCCCTCAGTGCTATGGCCAGGGGCTCAATTGCCAATGCAAACAGTAACGGAGACAGGAGACACCCCTGCCTCGTCCCTCTATAAAGACAGAAGTAGTCAGACCTCTGCCTATTCGTGGCCACACTCGCCACCGGGGCCCCATATAGCAGCTGTACCTATCCAATAAACCCTTCTCCAAAACCAAATCTCCTCAACACTTCCCACAGATAGTCCCACTCCACTCTGTCGAATGCTTTCTCGGCGTCCATCGCCACCACTATCTCCGCCTCCCCCTCTGGTGGGGGCATCATCATCACCCCTAGCAGCCTCCGTATGTTCGTGTTCAGCTGTCTCCCCTTAACGAACCCAGTTTGATCCTCGTGGACCACCCCCGGGACACAGTCCTCTATCCTCGTCGCCATCACCTTGGCCAGGAGCTTAGCATCTACGTTTAAAAGGGAAATGGGCCTGTAGGACCCACACTGCAGCGGGTCTTTTTTCTTCTTCAAAAGTAGCGATATCGTCGCCTCCAACATAGTCGGGGGCAACTTCCCCCTTTCCCTGGCCTCATTAAAGGTTCTCGTCAAAAGCGGGGCTAATAGGTCCATATATTTCCTATAAAATTCCACCGGGAATCCATCCGGTCCCGGGGCCTTCCCCGCCTGCATGCTCCCAATCCCCTTTACCACCTCCTCCATCTCAATCTGTGCTCCCAGTCCCGCCCTCTCCTGCTCCTCCACCTTCGGGAATTCCAGCTGATCCAGGAAACACATCATTCCCTCCTTCCCTTCCGAGGGCTGAGCCTTATATAGCCTCTCATAGAATGCCTTGAACACCCCGTTCACTCTCTCCGCTCCCCGTTCCATCTCTCCCTCCTCATCTCTCACCCCACCTATCTCCCTCGCCGCTCCCCTCTTCCTCAATTGGTGGGCCAGTAGCCAACTCGCCTTCTCTCCATACTCATACTGTACACCCTGTGCCCTCCTCCACTGTGCCTCTGCCTTACCCGTGGTCAGCAGGTCAAATTCCACATGTAACCTTTGTCTTTCCCTGTACAGTCCCTCCTCCGGAGCCTCTGCATATTGCCTGTCCACCCTCAGAAGTTCTCTCAACAATCGCTCCCTTTCTTTACCCTCTTGCTTCCCTTTATGTGCCCTTATGGATATCAGTTCCCCTCTGACCACCGCCTTCAACACCTCCCAGACCACTCCCACCTGAACCTCTCCGTTGTCATTAAGCTCCAAGTACCTTTCGATACACCCCCTCATCCTTAGACATACCCCCTCATCCGCCAATAAGCCCATATCCATTCTCCAGAGTGGGTGCTGTTCTTTTTCCTCTCCTACCTCCAGGTCTACCCAATGTGGAGCGTGGTCCGAAATGGCTATGGCCGTATACTCCGTCCCTGTCACCTTTGGAATCAGTGCCCTTCCCAAGACAAAAAAGTCTATCCGTGAGTATACCTTGTGAACATGGGAGAAAAATGAGAACTCCTTACTCCTAGGCCTAATAAATCTCCAGGGGTCTACTCCTCCCATCTGCTCCATGAAGTCCTTGAGCACCCTGGCCGCTGCCGGCCTCCTCCCGGTCCTGGACCTCGACCGGTCCAGCCCTGGATCAAGCACCGTATTGAAGTCTCCCCCCATTACCAACTTTCCCGCCTCAAGGTCCGGGATACGCCCCAACATACGCCTCATAAAATTTGCATCATCCCAGTTCGGGGCATATACGTTCACCAGAACCACCGCCTCCCCTTGCAACCTGCCACTCACCATCACATATCTACTCCCACTATCCGCCACTATGGTCTTTGCCTCAAACAGTACCTGTTTCCCCACTAAGATAGCCACCCCCCTATTCTTCGCATCTAAACCCGAATGAAACACCTGCCCCACCCATCCTTTACGTAGTCTGACCTGGTCTATCAGTTTCAGGTGCGTCTCCTGCAACATAACCACATCTGCCTTTAATTTCTTTAGGTGTGCGGGTACCCGTGCCCTTTTAATCGGCCCATTCAGCCCTCTCACGTTCCACGTGATCAGCCGGGTTGGGGGGCTCTTTACCCCCCCCCACTTGTCGACTAGCCATCCCCTTTTTTAACCCAGCTCCTCACCCGGTTCCCACGTACCTGTATATCCCACCGACGGTGCCCCCCGGTCCCGACCACCCCATTCCATAACAGCTCCCCCTTCTCCTTAGCAGCAGCAACCCAGTTAACCCCCCCCCCCCTCCGCTAGATCCCCCTCTAGCGTAGCCACACCCCCCATGTTGCTCCCAGAAGTCAGCAAACTCTGGCTGACCTCAGCTTCCCCCCTTGCCCTCAGCCCCCACTGTGCGAGGCCCCCTCCTTCCTGCGTCCCTGTTCCCGCCATAATTACCATAGCGCGGGAGCAAAGCCCGCGTTTCCCACTCGGCCCCGCCCCTAATGGCGCATTTCCCTTCTCCTTCCCCTTTCCGTCCCACCGGCGCCTTGCTCACCCCCACCGAGTCCCCAACTAAGTTCCCATCCCCATCAATAACTTTCCCTATTTCTCTAGTTACCACCCTCTTTCTGAGCTGCTGTGCAAGCATTCTGCTGGCCTTCTCACCATGCTCGTAAATCGCCCCCTTCGCCTTTCTGAGTTGTTCTACTGCCCTCCCTGTGGTTAACAAACCAAATTCCGCCTGTAGCCTCCGGCATTCCCCTAAAAGCCCTGCCTCTGGAGCCTCCGCATACCTCCTATCAACTCGTAGAATCTCTTTTACCAGTTGGTCCGTTTCTACCCTATCCAACCTGTCCCTGTGGGCCCGGATCGAGATCAGCTCTCCTCTCACCACTGCCTTCAGTGCTTCCCAGACCACTGCTGCTGAGACCTCCCCCGTATCGTTTACCTGCAGGTAGTTCAGCATGCACTTCCTCCGCCTCTCGCACACCGCTTCGTCCACCAATAGCCCTGCATCCAACCTCCATTGCGGGCGCTGCTTGCTATCCATATTAACCTGCATGGTCCAAAACCGTAATCGCCGAATACCCCGTGTCCACCACCCCAGCCAGTAGGGCCCTACCCAGGACAAAGAAATCGATCCGGGAATACACCTTATGTACGTGGGAGTAAAAAGAAAATTCCTTGGCCCTCGGCTGCCTAAATCTCCATGGATCCACCCCTCCCATCTGTTCCTTGAACCCTTTTAACTCCTTTGCCATTGCTGGCACCTTGCCCATTCTCGAGCATGACCGGTCCTGGCCTGGATCAATAACCGTGTTAAAATCCCCTCCCATAATCAGCTAGTGCGAGTCCAGGTCCGGAATCTTCCCTAGCACCCTCTTTATAAAATCCCCGTCAACCCAATTTGGCGCATATACATTGACCAGCACTACCTTCATCCCCTGCAGCTTGCCACTAACCATGATATATCGACCTCCCACAGTCGAGACTATTCTTCCCACCTCAAATGCCACCCGCTTGTTAACCAAGATCGCACCCCTCTAGTCTTTGTATCCAGCCCCAAGTGGAAAACCTGACTGATCCAGCCTTTCCTCAATCTAACCTGGTCCACGACTCTAAGGTGTGTCTCCTGCAGCATTACCACATCCACCTTCAGTGCCCTCAGGTGCGCAAACACACGTGCCCGCTTTACCGACCCATTTAGCCCCCGGATATTCCAGATGATCAGCCAAGCTGGGGGGCGAAGTGCCCCCCCCCCCCCCCCGGCCGATCAGCCATCCCCTTGCTTGGGCCCGCCTCCAGCCCCTGCACCGCACCTTCTCCGGCCCGCCCCATGGAGAACCCCCCCCCCCCCGACCTCCTCAGTGTCCCTCCACCGAAATCCCTCCCTCGTCAGCAGAACCCATCCCCCCTCTCCCCCGCCCCCCCCCCCCCGCCCCCAGTAACACTACTCTAAAACCCAACCCATCCAGTAAACTAAACGTGTACACACACCCCACTGTGCTTCCGTGAGCTAACTCACCCAGCTAGCTCGTTTACATTGGCGGGGGGAGGGGAGAGAGGGAACAATAGGTGGGAGACTTCTTGGTGCCGGGGGCGGGGGCCAACAAGCTGGCTGAGTGATCTAGCTTGTTGGCCCCCGCCCCCGGCACAAAGAAGTCTCCCACCTATTGTTCCCTCTCTCGTCTCCCCCTGCCCATGTAAACAAATTCCCTCATCTAACAATCCCCAAACAAACACCCAACAGCAAGAAAACACAAAGACAAAAGCACCGCACACCGAAACTCAGACAGGCCCGTCTCCAGCCCACAAAAGTGCACATCAATAAAAACAAAAGGGACATTGCCAACATCCACCGAGAAAAATTGACTTTTTCCCCCCCTCCTTTTTTCCCCTTAGACAGAGCCCCAAAACGAACTAATAAAGGAAGGAATAACCAATTCAAAAACAGGAAAACAAAACCCCCAAAACCAAGGGGAAAAAACAAAAACAGAAAAAAGGGCCCCAATATAGGTCAACAAGTTCTCTCAAAATCCGAGAGTTCTCAGACCCCCACCAGTCCTTTTGTTTTAGCAAAGTCCAGCGCCTCATCGGCGACTCAAAATAGTGATGTGGGTCCTCATGCGTGACCCAAAGACGCGCCGGATACAGCAGACCAAACTTCTCCTGCTTCTTAAAGAAAAAAGCCTTGACTTGGTTAAAGCCTGTCCTCTTCCTCGCCACCTCCACGCTCAGGTCCTGGTACACCCGCAGGATGCTGTTGTCCCACTTGCAACTCCGCGTGCGCTTGGCCCACCGAAGAATGCATTCCTTGTCCAGGAACCTGTGGAATCTCACCACCATTGCCCTCGGAGGGTCCCCAGCTCGCGGCTTCCTAGCAAGCGCCCAGTACGCCCTGATAACCTCCAACGGCCGGGGGAATGCCCCCTCCCCCAGCAGCTTTTCGAACATACCCGCTACGTATGCCCCAGCGTCTGCTCCCTCAGCCCCCTCCGGGAGCCGGACGATTCTTAAGTTCTGCCGGCGGGACCGGTTCTCCAGGTCCTCCACCTTCTCCAGGAGCCTTTTCTGCTGTTCCCGAAGCTTCCCCACCTCCAGCTCCACCGCTGTTTGATGCTCCTCCTGTTCAGCCACCGCCTTCTCCACCTTCTGAGTCGCCCGGTCCTGGGCGTCCAGCCTGCTCGCTAGCTGATCAGTTGATTCTTTGATCGGGTCCAAGCATTCCCGCTTCTGCCTGGCAAAATCATCCTGGATGGCCTGCATCGCCGGGTCCACTGGTCGCTGCGCTGCCACCCCAGGGGTCCGGCCCTCGGCCATACTGTCTCCCGTTGCAGCTTCAACACAGCTCGTGGCTAACTTCTTGTTTCTGCCCTTTCGCGCACTTCTGGTCCTTTTCTCCATACACCGATGCGCGGAAACAGTGCCCAATTGCCTCAGCCTTCGAATTTGCCGTTTAAACCCGGGAAAAAGTCCGGGGGAAAGGTCCAAAAGTCCGACCAGAGCGGGAGCCACCAAACGTGCGACTTACTCCTCCATAGCCGCCACCAGAGGTCTGCAATGCCTCTTTTAATCAGCGTCCTTCAATCATCTCTTGTTACTCAACAAACGTTTCAATGCAAAATATTGCAACTTGAGGTAACAGGAGAATTTTGGAATACTTAAATGGCTTGGTTTATTTTGCTGCATTGGTTGGTGATCAGGCTTCGCACGCTGAGTTCAACCTTTAACACATTTGCACCCACTGTGAACAAGCTCTGTACCTCTAACTTGTGCATTCATTATAAAACCACTTTATATTTAAAAATTAGCCAGGAAACTGCTCACAGAGAGATCCAAATTCATTTCCAAATCAGCAGAAATTCTTTTCTCTCAATAGCTCCAGTTGTGTTAATAATTAAGGGTTCCTGTGATTATCTCCAACTCCCATGCAAATTGCGATGGTGCTGTCGGGTCACACAGTTACTCAACAGATCTGCTTAATTTTAAATTATTCTTCTGTTCAGCAGGTGTGGGGTGAAACTTGTACTGTGCTTGTTTTCGAGGTGACGTCTATGGCGTGTAGTCTGCAGTGTGGAGAACGTATTTATCTGCAGAATCCAGAGGTGCAAGTTTCAAGGACAAATGAGGTAGTGCCTCCCACGCTGCCACTTGAAGGACAAAGGCAGCAGATCGTTCCAGGTGATGGAAAACCTTCACCTCCAAGTCACGCACCACCCTGACTTAGACGTACAGTCCTTCACTCCTGCTGGAAAATTATGTCACAATTCCCCCAACTGCTGGTTAATGGCCGGTCGGTCTTCCCGTTGGCAGATAGCGTCAATTTGCATCTCATGAACACTCATTAAAAGAGCTGCCCGCTGGAATCCTGCCAGGCCTGCCAATCTTGTGTCAACCAAAACTCTCTAAAGCAACCCAGTAAATCCCGTTGTTCACTGGATTCTCCACTGTCGGAATGCTCCGTTTTGCAGGCATCCCGGGGGTTTCCCGATGGCGTGGGACTGCCCCACAATGGGAAACCCCATTGACCAGCTGGTGTAATGGAACATTCCGCCAGCATGCTGAACCAGAAACCTGGGGGCGGCGGGACGGAGAAACCAGCACTGTATGTTTTCAAGAAGCAGTTAGATAAAGCACTTGGGGAAAAGGGGATCAAAGGATATGGGGGAAGGTGGGATTAGGCTATTGAGTTAGGTGACCAGCCAAGATCATGATGAATGATGGAACGGGCTTGAAGGGCCGAATGGCCTCCTGCAACTCCTATTTTAATACTAATAATCTTCATCGTCACAAGTAGGCTTACATTAACGCTGCAATCAAGTTACCATGAAAAGCCCCTAGTGGCCACATTCCGCTGCCTGTTCGGGTACACAGAGGGAGAATGCAGAATGCCCAAATTACCTAGCAAATGGGAGGAGGGTCCGGGCAGGGATTGGGGGGGGGGGGGGACAATAGGGTGGGACTGTGGTGTGAGGCAATGCAGACCCGAATTTCACCAGCACAGAATAAGGGTGTGGCTCGCAAGACTTATGCACGCTGCACTCCCCACCTGGCATTTCCAAACCCCTCACATCCTTCGTAGAATCGGGCCAGCTTGTCCATGATTCGTGGTTCCTGGCCCCTCAGAGAGGTCGTGAACCATAAGACTGGATTCGGGAACCTTTTG
This sequence comes from Scyliorhinus torazame, assembly GCF_047496885.1. Classification (NCBI taxonomy): domain Eukaryota; kingdom Metazoa; phylum Chordata; class Chondrichthyes; order Carcharhiniformes; family Scyliorhinidae; genus Scyliorhinus; species Scyliorhinus torazame. Next base: position 238,639,400 of record NC_092717.1, on the reverse strand, counting down.
AAATATATGTTCAAAATGTTTCACCCATCACCCCCATAGCCCTTCCATGCCTCCTCCATTCCAACTCTGTGCCATCTCATGCCACCACCCACCCACATGGTGCCTCGTAGCCCCCATGCCAACTCATTGCCCTTCCGTACCCAGTCACCCAGCACACACAATGTACAGAACCAATGAGTCATACGGTAATAGCACAAATGCAACCCAGCCAATTACCGCCCCATTGCTCCACTCTCGATCATCAGGAAAGTGATGGAAAGGGTGATCAATGATGCAATCAGGCGGCACTTGCTGATCAATAACCTGCTCACAGACGCTCCGTTTTGGCTCTACCAGGGTCACTCGGCTCCTGACCTCATTGCAGCCTTAGCCCAAATGTGGACATAAGAGCTGAACTCAAGAGGTGAGGTGAGGTAAGAGTGACTGCCCTTGACCCCAAGGCGGCAGCTGACCGAGCATCACATCAAGGAGCCCGAGCAAAACTGGTATCAGTGAGAATCGGGGGGAAACTCTCCTCTGGTTGGAGTCATTCCTAGAACAAAGGAAGATGTGCGTGGTTGTTGGAAGTCAATCATCTCAGTCCTGGGACATCACAGCAGGAGTTCCTCAGGGTAGTGTCCTAGATCCAACCATCTTCAGTTGCTTCCCTCCATCACAAGGTGAGATACTGAAGGAGGCTGTGTCCATATGCAGCAAGACCTGCACAATAGTCCTGCCTGGGATGGTAAGCGGCAAGTAACATTCATGCCACACAGGTGCCAGACAATGTCCATCGACAACAAGAGAGAATCTAACCATCCCTTTTTAACAGGGGCTGCTTAGCACAGGGCTAAATCGCTGGCTTTGAAAGCAGGCCAGCAGCACGGTTCAATTCCCGCACCAGCCTCCCCAAACAGATGCCGGAATGTGGCGACTAGGGGCTTTTCACAGTAACTTCATTCGAAACCTACTTGTGACAATAAGCGATTGTCATTTAAGAGCATTACCATTGCTGAATCCCCCACTATCAATATCCGAGGGGTCGCCATTGACCAGAAACTGAACTGGACCAACCATATAAATGCTGTGGCTACAAGAGCAGGTCAGCGACTGGGGTTTTTGCGGAGAGTAAATTTAGAGGTGGGCCTATAAAACTTTATTACAACTGGATAAAAGTCTCAAAGAACTCAGGCGGGCCGTCTTAGCAGCCTGCCTCAGCACTTGGCTGCCCCCAGGATCATTGGGCCCAACTTTATCACACACCTCCTGCCACTGGAGCAAGGGCCGCGACATTTCTAACAAGGCGGGTCTGCCGAGTTGGGAAATTTCTTGGCTGGAGATAGGTGCCTTGGCCACAAACCGACCCTTTAGAGTACGACACACAGTTCTGCTCACCGTAGTGTAAGAAGGGTAGAGAAGCACTGCGGTGTGCAGAGAAGATTTACAAAGCTAGCAGAAATGTGAGAGCAAACGTACCAGGAAAGGACGGTAGCACAGTGGGGAGCACAATTGCTTCACAGCTCCAGGGTCCCAGGTTCGATTCCCGGCTTGGGTCACTGTCTGTGCGGAGTCTGCACGTCCTCCCCGTGTCTGCGTGGGTTTCCTCCGGGTGCTCCGGTTTCCTCCCACAGTCCAAAGATGTGCAGGTTAGGTGGATTGGCCGTGATAAATTGCCCTTAGTGTCCAAAATTGCCCTCAGTGTTGGGTGGGGTGACTGGGCTAGGGTGGAGGCTTGGGCTTGGGTTGGGTGCTCTTTCAAAGAGCCGGTGCAGACTCGATGGGCTGAATGGCCTCCTTCTGCACTGTAAATTCTATGATGACTGTCATGCTGTGTCCCTTTTTGCCGTGAAAACGGTTGAGGGGTGATCTAATACGGATCATTAAAATTCTGAAAGGTTTTGATAGAATGGCTACAGAAAGAATGTTCTTTCTTGCAAGGAAGAGTATAACTAGAGGCCGTCAATATCAGATAATCCCTAAGAAATCCAATTGGGAATTCTCTTTATCCAGAGAGTGGAAAAGATGTGAAACTTACCATCAGAGCGAGTGTTTTTTTGAAATTCTTCAGGGGATGTGGGCGTCGCTGGGCTGGGCCAACATTTACTGTCCATCCCTGTGGTATTATAGGTATTACGGTACCTGATAGGCTGGAGCACCATTGGTGGAAACTGTATGCTTTCTATTGGTCAGGATGTATGGTAGCTCCGCCCTGCTAGGCGGGGTATAAGAGCCCATGCCGCCCCTGCAGCCTTCATTCTGTACCTGAGCTGCTGGGGGAAACATCTAGCCTATTAAAGCCTTCAGTTGGACTACAACCTCGCTTTAGTGGTCATTGATCGTGCATCAATTTAATAAGCTAGTTTTTTTAAGAAGAAAGGATGGAGCTCCGAATCAAGCCGGAGTGTCTGCAACTCAGCCCCCACACGGCGAACTCAACGGCAACCTTCAAGCACTGGCTGGCGTGTTTTAAAGGGTATCTCGGAACGGCCGAAAACGCACCCACGGGAGAGCAGAAACTGCAAGTCCTGCACTCAAGGGTGAGCCCGGAGATTTACACCCATCGAGGAAGCGGAAGACTTTGATGCAGCAATAGAGCTGCTAAAAGGACACTATATTCGTCCGGTAAACCAGGTCTACGCCCGGCACCTGCTTGCAACAAGGCGACAAACCCCTGGGGAATCGCTGGAAGAATTCTACCGTGCGCTCCTGGTGTTGGGGAGAATCTGCGGCTGCCCGCAGGTTTCGGCGAGCGAACATACTGAACTCTTAGTCCGGGACACTTTCGTGGCAGGTATGCTATCCTCACAAATCCGCCAGCGACTGTTAGAAAAAGACACTCTGGGTCTCAGGGAGGCACGGGCCCTTGCAGGCTCCCTGGACGTGGCCTCCAGGAATGCCCGCGCTTACGTTTCTGACCGCGAGGCAGCCCCTGGGCAGCGTGGAACCCCTCCGCGGCCGACCCCGAGACTTCCCCCATCCCCCCACAGGCCTGCGCTGCAAGGTGGCCTGGCAACCCCGAGGGGCCCCGCTGCTACTTTTGCGGGCATGCCAAGCACCCCCGTCCGCGCATCCACCTGAAATGAAATGAAATGAAAATCGCTTGTCACAAGTAGGCTTCAAATGAAGTTACTGTGAAAAGCCCCTAGTCACCACATTCCGGCGCCTGTTCGGGGAGGCTGTTACGGGAATTGAACCGTGCTGCTGGCCTGCCTTGGTCTGCTTTCAAAGCCAGCAATTTAGCCCTGTGCTAAACAGCCCCTAAACAGCACCTGCAAGGGATGCGGCAAAAAGGCCATTTCGTGGGGGTATGTCAGGCCCGTGCGGTTGTCGCGGTCTCCGGCGGCGAATGCGGACCGCAACCACAAACTTCTCCACGGTCCCAGTGCGGCCAGTGGATGCTGCCATCTTCCTATTCCAGGGCCACGTGCGGACCCCGGGCGCCGCCATCTTGTTCCGCGGCCGCCACGTTGGAGGGGTAGGCGCCGCCATTTTGTGCACCCCCAGCCATGTGCAACAATGGGAGCCGGCATCTTGGATGAACCCCCAGGACCCCAGCTCGGCTGACCACGCACTGCCCGAAGAGAACTCTCAACTGCTGCGATTAGCCTCGGTGACCCTGGATCAGTCCCGGCCTCGAACACTCTCAACTGCTACAATGATCGTATTCATCAACGGGCGCGAGACGTCCTGCCTAATCAACCCTGGGAGCACGGAGAGCTTCATACAGCCCAACACGGTAAGGCACTGTTCTCTCCACGTCCACCCCGTTAATCAAAAAATCTCCCTGGCCTCCGGTTCACACTCAGCGGAGATAAAGGGGTTTTGTGTAGCAAACCACACAGTCCAGAGAAGGGACTTCAAAAATTTTCGTCTCTACGTCCTTCCCCACCTCTGCGCGGCTACACTCCTGGGTTTAGACTTCCAGTGTAACCTTCAAAGTCTAACCTTCAAATTCGGCGGCCCGATACCCCCCCTTACTGTCTGTTGCCTCGCGACCCTTAAGGTCGACCCGCCTTCCCTGTTTGCAAACCTCACCCCGGATTGCAAACTCGTTGCCACCAGGAGCAGACGCTACAGTGCCCAGGACCGGATCTTTACTAGGTCAGAGGTCTAAAGGCTACTGAGGGAAGGGGTCATTGAAGCCAGTAACAGCCCCTGGAGAGCTCATCTAGTGGTGGTAAAGTCCGGGGAGAAGCATAGGATGGTTATCGACTACAGTCAGACCATCAACAGGTTTACGCAGCTGGACGCGTACCCTCTCCCCCGCATATCCGACCTGGTGAACAGGATCGCGCATTATAAGGTCTTCTCCACGGTGGATCTCAAGTCCGCCTACCACCAGCTCCCCATCCGCACTAGTGACCGCAAGAACACTGCCTTCGAGGCAGATGGGCGGCTCTACCGTCACCAACGGGGTCTCGGTCTTCCAGCGCGAGATGGACCGAATGGTTGACCAGTACGGTTTACGGGCAACATTCCCGTATCTCGATAATGTCACCATCTGCGGCCACGACCAGCAGGACCACGACACCAACCTCCGAAAATTTCTCCAGACCTCAAAAATCCTTAACCTTACATACAAGGATAAATGCGTGTTTAGCACCGACCGCCTAGCCATCCTTGGCTACGTAGTGCGAAATGGAGTTATAGGCCCCGACCCTGAATGCATGCGCCCCCTTATGGAGTTCCCCCTCCCTCACTGACCCAAGGCCCTGAAGCGCTGCCTAGGGTTTTTCAGCTACTACGCCCAGTGGGTCCCCAACTATGCGGACAAGGCCCGTCCCCTGACCCAATCCACAGCTTTTCCCCTGTGGATAGAGGCCCGCCAGGCCTTCGGCTGCATCAAAACAGACATTGCGTACCCCGACAGCCGACAAGATACGGTCTCCCTACGAGACCTGGCACCCGCCGGAGCCCCACGCACACCCCAGCCACCAGTCCCACCCTCCCCTCCACTGGGGCACCTTACAGAAGGATCGGTCCTTCCGCCGGCCCCGTCTAGGCCCCCCCACCCACCGACGCTCCCCGCAGGCGCTCCCTTCCCAGGTCAACCGTTTTCCCCACCAGCGCCGTCTAGGGGTGCCGAAGCTGCCAGGGAGATCGAAGCCACGCTCCCGGAGTCACAGACGCCCGAGCCTCCACCGGAGTCACCACCGAAGCTCCGACGATCACAGAGGACGACCAGGGCCCCCGATCGACTGATTGCTTCATTTTAAATTGTAAACTGATTGCTCCATTTTAAATTGTAAACCGTAAGCTGTAAATGTAAATCATCAAATGTACATAGCTATCAGAATTGTAAACAGTTCAAAATTTTCATTTCATTTCACTGTACGGAGGTATTATGGTACCTCCATAACTAATTCTACCACGTTGCCATGTTTGTAGAATTAGGCCACCACCCCTGCCGGACTCTTTTTTAACAGGGGGTGAATGTGGTATTATAGGTATTACGGTACCTGATAGGCTGGAGCACCATTGGTGGAAACTGTATGCTTTCTATTGGTTAGGATGTATGGTAACTCCGCCCTGCTAGGCGGGGTATAAGAGCCCGTGCCGCCCCAGCAGCCTTCATTCTGTACCTGAGCTGCTGGGGGAAACATGTAGCTTACTAAAGCCTTCAGTTGGACTACAACCTCGCTTTAGTGGTCATTGATCGTGCATCAATTTAATAAGCTAGTTTTTTTAAGAAGAAAGGATGGAGCTCCGAATCAAGCCGGAGTGCCTACAACTCAGCCCCCACGCGGCGAACTCAGCGGCAACCTTCAAGCATGGCTGGCGTGCTTTAAAGGGTATCTCAGAACGGCCGAAAACGCACCCATGGGAGAGCAGAAACTGCAAGTCCTGCACTCAAGGGTGAGCCCGGAGATTTACACCCTCATCGAGGAAGCGGAAGACTTTGATGCAGCAATAGAGCTGCTAAAAGGACACTATATTCGCCCGGTAAACCAGGTCTACGCCCGGCACCTGCTTGCAACAAGGCGACAAACCCCTGGGGAATCGCTGGAAGAATTCTATCGTGCACTCCTGGTGTTGGGGAGAATCTGCGGCTGCCCGCAGGTTTCGGCGAGCGACCACACAGAACTCTTAGTCCGGGACGCTTTCGTGGCAGGTATGCTATCCTCACAAATCCGCCAGCGACTGTTAGAAAAAGACATTCTGGGTCTCAGGGAGGCACGGGCCCTTGCAGGCTCCCTGGACGTGGCCTCCAGGAATGCCCGCGCTTACGTTTCTGACCGCGCGGCAGCCCCTGGGCAGCGTGGAACCCCTCCGCGGCCGACCCCGAGACTTCCCCCATCCCCCCACAGGCCTGCGCTGCAAGGTGGCCTGGCAACCCCGAGGGGCCCCGCTGCTACTTTTGCGGGCATGCCAAGCACCCCCGTCCGCGCATCCACCTGAAATGAAATGAAATGAAAATCGTTTATTGTCACAAGTAGGCTTCAAATGAAGTTGCTGTGAAAAGCCCCTAGTCGCCACATTCCGGCACCTGTTCGGGGAGGCTGTTACAGGAATTGAACCGTGCTGCTGGCCTGCCTTCAAAGCCAGCGATTTAGCCCTGTGCTAAACAGCCCCTAAACAGCACCTGCAAGGGATGCGGCAAAAAGGACCATTTCGTGGGTGTATGTCGTGGCAATCCCTAATTGCCCTTGAACTGAGTGACTTGCTGGGCCATTTCAGAGAGCATTTATTCGTCAACCACATGACACTGTGGGTCTGGAGTCTCATGTAGACCAGACCAGGTGAAGGTGGCAGATTTCCTCCCCTAAAGGACATTGGTCTTGTGGTGCAGTGGGTAGCCAGAAGCTCTGGGTTCCAGTCCCACCCCAGGACTGGATGGCCAAGGAAGGTGTGTTCATAACACGACCAAAACAAGTTGAATGTCAATCTGCAAATCCTTCCAAACACACCAATGGCCGGTGGTAAGAGTGGGAGAGACTCCTGGTCAGCCAAGCTTGACATGGAGCAGCGTCTCTGAAGCTATAAGCCCCTGGCAACAGGCTCGCGACCTGTTCCAGGAATTACAAGCTATGGAAACAGATGCAAGTCTACCTTAGTGCACTGCTAGGTTTGGAAAGAAAATGGGAATTGTACGTTAGTGAACCAGATGGTTTTTTTTTTACAATCAATGATAGGTTCATGGTACTGAGACTAGCTTTATATTCCGAATTTATTTAAGTGAATTTAAATCCCACAAGATGGTGTGGTGGGATTTGAACCTGTGTCTCCCCCATTAGCCCGGGCCTCTGGATTCACTGGCCCAATGACATTACCATGATACCACCGTCTCCCCAAATGGATTGTGCTGAAGAGGAAGCTGGGTAAGGAGGCAAAAGGATCAAAGGATATGGGGGAAGATGGGATCAGGGTACTAAATTTTATAATCTTTTTATTGTCACAAGTAGACTTACATTAACACTGCAATGAAGTTACTGTGAATTGATGATCAACCATGATCATAATGAATGATGAGCCGGCTCGAAGGGCTGAATGGTTTCCTCCTGCTCTTAAGAGTGAAGGATGATTGGAAGAGGGAAGGATTGTGGAAGAGGTGAAGGGGAAAATGAGGTAATGGGAGCAAGAGTGTGGAGTGGAACATGAGCGTGAGGGTGGAGCGTGGTGGAAGGGAATGGGAAGTGAATTGCTGACAGCAGCAGTATCCGTGCAACTCCTGCACCCCAGTCGCAGTGAGCAGTTTTCCTCCAGACTCCGGTTTACCCCGGCTTTGCTGGGGCTCCTTGATGCCACCATCGGTCAAGTATGCCATTGGTGGCTCATCCCCAGCACCTGCAACCCGAAGCTGGGAGAGGTCAGGAGGACAACAAACAGAAACAACGAGAGTTAAAAGAGAAGTTGCCAAAAGAGAGCCAGCGAGAAGAAGAAATAAGTGAAAAACAGCAACTCTGGGGCATCAGGGCCAAGTCAGGAAGTGACCATCTCTTGACCCACCACTAAAGGTCAACCAGTTTTTTTTTGGGAAGCATTGAGATCGGAATATGTTTTCAACAGGGAATCATTTTATTCATAATGACAGCAGAACTTTAACATTTGAAAGACTCAAATATTAGGTATATTCTTGAAACAAACTAAAATAAATATTCTATCCTGTGGATTAAAATAATAAATGACTGACGTTTGTAAATACAGTACTTGAAGTTGTGGGATCAAGCCCCACTCCAGACTTGTCCACGTTATCTAGACTAGTACATTGCTGGGGAGACCTAGCTGTTCCCTCAGTTAGAAAGAGCCAGGAATACTCCCCTGTCTCCTGGCCTATATTTGTCCCTGCTCCAATACCATGAAAACCTATCCAGTCTCATATCACTGTTTGTTCAATCCTACTGTGCACAAATTAGCTGTCACCCGTTCTACATCACAACGGCGTTGCTCTTCACAAGTACTTCATTGGCTGTGCAGCAGGTCACAGAGTCATTGCGGCACAGGAGGAGGCTATTCGGCCTATCAAGTCCTTACCGGCTCTCTGTTGAGCAATCCAGTCAGCCCCATTCCCCTGCCCCACCCCTGAAATTTTATTTCCCTCAAGTGCACATCCCCTTTCCTTTTGAAATCATTAATCGTCCCCGCTTCCACCCCCCTCGTAGGCAGCGAGGTGTGGGTCACGACCACTCACGGTGTAAAAAAATGTCCTTCCTCACATCGTCCCACATCTCTTGCCCAACCCCTTAAATCTATATTTCGCAGCCCTAGTATTTTGACCTTTAATATGTCCTGAGGTCATTAAGGACACTATACAAATGTGTGGTTCTGTTTCTTCAAATAATCGACATCTAGAATAGATGACATTTTTTCTGATTGATTTTCCTCCCCGCTTCCATCGAATGACCTTCTCCTTAAGTGCATATCACACAACAGGTTGAATAAATAATGGAGAGAATTTTTGTCTCGTTTCTTTGTCGAAACCTTGGAATAAATTTGTGTCCATTTGTCAAGAGTTGTGTGTGAAGATTTGAGTAGTGGAACCTTTTCAGCCCAAAACGGGTTGTCCGTTGTCAAAAAAGGTCATTGAGAGTGACCTTTCAATACAGATGTGTAACAGCTGGCAAGGATAGCAGAGAGTGTTACTTTCCAGTGTAAACGCTGATGTCTGAGTGAACCATAAACTGGCTCAACAATGCAGAGTAGAGACATAATATTGTCCAATGGGGGATTCGAGCCCCAGCTGGAATACAAAATTAAGAATATCTAATTTGATGAAGTGTTAAGGTTCAGTTAATGTTCAGCCGGAGTATTAAACCCAATTTGTGCTTTAATGGTTATTTTGCATCTTCACCCGGAGAGTCATTGGTACGTCCGACATCGTGTACAGTCCCATAAGAATTGACGTTGCTCAGTTCGGGTTGGATTTTCTCTGTGCTTCTTTCCTCTGCCAAAAAATGGAAAAAAATGTGGTTATTTTCTTATCTCAATGGTCCTCTAAAGTGAAGTCAACGTCAAACCCATCATAGCCGCTGATAATGTAGCAGCTCTTCGTAGAGGAACAGGAAGAGGTCACTTGGTCAGTTCTGTCTCCGCCAACTGAAAAACTAGCCACCCCACAGCCTAATCCCATTTTCCAGCAATCGTTCCGGGGCCCTGACGCTAACAGCACTGGAGGTGCATTATCCAGGCACCTTATACATGAGTTGGAGGTTTCCGCCTCTATTACTCTTTCAGGCTCTGAGCTCCAGACATTTACAACCCTCTGATGAAAAAGTCTTTCTTCAGCTCCCCTTTCATCCTTCTACCAATCACTATAAACCTTTGCTGTACAAAACTTTGGTCAGGCCACATTTGGAGTACTGTGTGCAGTTCTGGTCGCCTCATTTTAGGAAGGATGTGGAAGCTTTGGGAAAGGTGCAAAGGAGATTTACCAGGATGTTGCCTGGAATGGAGAGTAGGTCTTACAAGGAAAGGTTGAGGGTGCGAGGCCTTTTCTCATTAGAACGGAGAAGGATGAGGGGCGACTTGATAGAGGTTGATAGAGGTTTGTAAGATGATCAGGGGAATAGATAGAGTAGACAGTCAGAGACTTTTTCCCCGGGTGAAACAAACCATTACAAGGGGACATACATTTAAGGTGAATGGTGGAAGACATAGGGGGGATGTCAGAGGTAGGTTCTTTACCCAGAGAGTAGTGGGGGCATAGAATGCACTGCCTGTGGAAGTAGTTGAGTTGGAAACATTAGGCACCTTCAAGCGGCTATTGGATAGGTACATGGATTACGGTAGAATGATGGGGTGTAGATTAATTTGTTTTTAATTCAGGACAAAAGTTCGGCACAACATCGCGGGCCGAACGGCCTGTTCTATGCTTTATTTTTCTATGTTCTATGTTCTACTCCCACTAATCACTGACCAGTTTTATTTTGTCTTCTACCTCTGATGGGGTCACGGTTTCTTCACCAATTCCCACTACATGCAATCATGAGAAATGTAACATTAGCCATATAAATACTGGGGTTACAAGAGCAGATCAGAGGCTAGGAATCTACAAGGCACAAGCCAGGTGTCTAATGGAAAACTCTCCACTTGCCTCCAACAACACATAAGAAACTCAACACCATCCAAGACACAGCAGCCCACTTGATTGCTCTCCCTTCCACAAACATTCAATCCCACCACCACTGATGCACTGTGGCAGCCGTGTGTACCATCTTCAAGATGCACTGCAGCAACTCACCAAGGTTCCTTAGTCAGCACCTTCCAAAACCCACGACCACTAACATCTAGAAGGACAAGAGCAGCAGATACAAAGGAACACCGCCATCACCTCCCCTCCAACCTACACACCACCTGACTTGGAAAGATATTGCCGTTCCTTAAGTGTCGCTGGGTCAAAATACCGCAATTCCCTCACAGCTCTGTGGGTGTACCTACACCACATGGACCGCAGCAGTTCAAGAGGACAGATCACCGCCACCTTATCAAGGGCAACTAGGGATAGGCAATAAATGCTGCCCTAGCCAGCGACGCTCACATCCCAAAGGTGAAGATTTTAAAATTTCCACTATTTCTACCAGGTTTGGAATGAACTTCCCACGTTGTGATTTGTTCCCTGTGCCATCTGCATTGTCGTTCATGACTATCTCTCTTCAGTTCTGAAGGAGAATCATATGGATTCAAAACAGTGGGCGGGATTTACCGACTAACCCAACGGCGGCGGAGGTGGCCCACCAGCGGGATTTTCGGGTCCCGCCATTGTCAACGGGAAATCTCTCTACAGATGCTGCCAGACCTGCTGAGTTTATCCAGAATTGTGTTTTTAATTTAGAAACACAAGGACAGGTGAATCAGAAATGAAGTTGGTGCGATGACCTACAAGGGTTATTTGAATGTAATGCGACATGAATCCAAGGTCCCGGTTGAGGCCGCACTCATGTGTGCGGAACTTGGCTATAAGTTTCTGCTCGGTGATTCTGCGTTGTCACGCGTCCTGAAGGCCGCCTTGGAGAACGCTTACCCGGAGATCAGAGGCTGAATGCCTTTGACTGCTGAAGTGTTCCTCGACTGGAAGGGAACATTCCTGCCTGGTGATTGTTGCGCGATGTCCGTTCATTCGAATGAAGGCGCCCTTCAGGACCCGCGACAACGCAGAATCGCCGAGCAGAAACTTATAGCCAAGTTCCGCACACATGAGTGCGGCCTCAACCGGGACCTGGGATTCATGTCGCATTACATTCATCCCCCACCATCTGGCCTGCAAAATCCTACCAACTGTCCTGGCTTGACACAATTCACACCTCTTTAACCTGGGGTTACCCCATCTCTGGATCTGTAAAGATTTAATCACCTGCTAATGCTCACATTCCAAGCATTGTCTGGCATCTTTGAATCTGTCTATATATATGTTTCTGGAACATACCTCTTCATTCACCTGAGGAAGGAGCAGCGCTCCGAAAGCTAGTGACATCGAAACAAACCTGTTGGACTTAACCTGGTGTTGTAAAACTTCTCACTGTGCTCACCCCAGTCCAACGCTGGCATCTCCACATCAGGATGAGTGACTTGGAGGGGAACATCCAGGTGATGGTGTTCCCAGTATCTGCTGCCCTTGTCCTCCTAGATGGTAAGGTTGTGGGTTTAGAAGGTGCTATCGAAGGAGGATTGAGTTTAAGAGCCGCGAGGTTTTATAAAACCCTGGTTAGACCACACTTGGAATATTGTGTCCAGTTCTGGTCGCCTCATTATAGGAAGGATGTGGATGCTTTGGAGAGAATGCAGAGGAGATTTACCAGGATGTTGCCTGGACTGGAGGGCATGTCTTATGAAGAAAGGTTGAGGGAGCTAGGGCTTTTCTCACTGGAGCGAAGAAGGATGAGAGGTGACTTGATAGAGGTGTACAAGGTGATGAGAGGCATGGATAGAGTGGATAGCCAGAGACTTTTCCCCAGGGTGGAAATGGCTGTCACGAGGGGACATAATTTTAAGGTAATTGGAGGAAGGTGTAGGGGAGATATCAGAGGTAGGTTCTTTACACAGAGAGTGGTGGGTGCGTGGAATGCACTGCCAGCAGAGGTGGTGGAGTCAGAGTCATTAGGGACATTTAAGTGACTCTTGCTCAGCAGTAAATTGACGGGGTGTAGATTAGGTTGATCTTAGATTAGGATAAATGGTCGGCACAACATCGTGGGCTGAAGGGCCTGTACTGTTCTATGTTTTATGAGTCTTAGCTGCATTGCTTCCTGTAGATGGTACACATTGCAATCATGTGCACTGGTGGTGCGCAGTGAGTACATGAACATTAAGGGGGTAAAATTCCTTTCAGTTCCCATAGTAAACTGACGATAGTGACCATGAAGTCATGGAAACCCATTAATGTGATTCGAATTAATTAGTCACTCATCCATTTGTCTTGATCCTGCAAGGGACTGTCCTTCCCTGGACAACAATTACTTGCTTTGTGCAGGAATGGACAGAAAATGAGCTCAGCAGTGATTAGGGAACTAAGTTCTGTAATGACGTTCTGTGCTACAGCTAAGGCTATCCTGCTTCTTGAAGTTTTCATGCTGCCCTATAGAATGGTGCAATATTTTATTTTATGGGCTTGAACTGCACCCCACCTGTACATATCTTCAAAAGTATGTGAGATCTTCTGGATCTGTAGGACCTGCTGACTGGGTCTCTTTGGGAGGGTTGAGATTTTATACAGTGCGTTGTTGATGTCTTGTCTGTTAATGTCAATGTCATGGATAGGGTTACGGGAATCAGGTGATGTGTATTAATGGTCTTTGAGCGCAGAATAATAGGAGATACTTTTGATTTTTGTGACAGTTCCCTACCAGGGACTTACACCCCGTGTCATTTTTGTTTAACTCATTGATTGTTGTGTTATTATTGAATAGGGGATATTTCCATCACCAGTCGGCTGCAGGGAGTGCAGCATCACCTCCGGGAATGATATTTTAGTTTGATTTCGCAAGTTTCCATCTGAAATTTGATATTATTTGTTGCACTGATGATAATAATAATCTTTATTGTCACAAGTAGGCTGACATTAACGCCAGGGGCTGTCACCCCTCTTTAAGTTTTTATTTTATTGATCATTTATTTTATTCAAAAGGACATATAAATAGGGGTAGCTCCACACCCATGGGCATCGCGATGGTTGGGGTGTACCATCAGCCCCTGGAAATTATACTGCAATGTGATTTTGTAATTTCCTTTGAAGTTTTGATTTTTTTTGTTGCAATGCTCCGTGTCACCCCCATCTCATTAGTGATCTTTTCTTTAGTGCATTGATTTTTTTGGTTCATTAAAAAGAGCATGAATGGACTTCCGGGTGCGGCGATGACCAGCTGAGTCGCACGTTTCGGCAGCTCCCTGTGAAACGGACTTTTGGGCTCTTGATAGGAGCCCCAACGGCAATTTTGACGGCTAAAAACACTGTGCGGTAAACCAGAAGGGAATCCCCCCTGGATACGGATGGAAAAAGGAGGAGAAAGTGGCCAGATTGCAGTGGATCCTTTAGAACAGCGGCAAGGAAGGCAAGCAAAAACCAAGATGGCGTCGGAAGGTGGCAGTTTAACATGGGGCCCTGAACAACAAGAGTTCTTGAAATGCTGTGTGGAAGAGATCAAAAAGGAAATGAAGAAAGAGCTGTTGGCCCCGATACTACAGGCGATCGAACGGCTAAAGGAGGAACAAAAGACCCACGAGCGGGAGCTTCGGGTCGTGAAGGCAAAGGCAGCCGAGAATGAGGACGACATACAGGGCCTGGTGGTGAAGATGGAGACGCAGGAGGCACATCAGAAACGATGTGTGGAAAGGTTGGAGGCACTGGAAAACAACGCAAGGAGGAACAACCTGAGGATTCTTGGTCTTCCTGAAGGTGTGGAGGGAGCGGACGTCGGGGCATATGTGAGCACGATGCTGCACTCGTTAATGGGAGCGGAGGCCCCGGCGGGTCCGTTGGAGGTGGAGGGAGCATACCGAGTGATGGCGCGAGGACCGAGAGCAGGAGAAATTCCCAGAGCCATAGTGGTGAGATTCCTCCGTTTTAAGGATAGAGAAATGGTCCTTAGATGGGCGAAGAAAACTCGGAGCAGTAAATGGGAGAACGCGGTGATCCGCGTTTATCAAGACTGGAGTGCGGAGGTGGCGAGAAGGAGGGCGAGCTTTAATCGGGCCAAGGCGGTGCTTCATAAAAAGAAGATAAAATTTGGAATGCTGCAACCGGCAAGACTGTGGGTCACATATCGAGGGAGGCACCACTACTTTGAGACGGCGGATGAAGCGTGGACTTTTATTGTGGAAGAAAAACTGGAATGAGCGGGTTATTAAAAAGAACGTTCGAACAAAGTGGTGGGGCGAATGTGGGGGGCAAAGAGTGGTTTTATGTACTAATCCTGCGATGTGGTAACTTTTCTCTCTCCCACAGGTGGTGATGGGGGGAGGAGGGGAGGTGGAGGAGATGGGGCGTTGGCCATTGGGGGCGGGGCCAAGGGAGAAGCGCGGGCTTGGTTCCCGCGCTATGATAATCATGGCGGGAATAGAGAAGCAGGAAGGAGGGGGCGTCGCACGGTGCGAGCCGAGGTCACGGGGGGAAGCCGAGGTCAGCCAGAGTTTGCTGACTTCTGGGAGCAACATGGGGGGAGTAATTACGCTAGCGGGGGATCTAGCGGGGGGGGTGGGAGGGGGGGAATTACTGGGTTGCTGCTGCTGGGGAGAGGGGGGAGCTGGTATGGGAGAGGATGGGCGGGGGGGCACCGCCTGGGGGAGATACAGCTGCGTGGGAACCGGGTGAGGAGCTGGAAAAAGGTGATGGCTAATCGACAAGGGGGGGGGGGGGTAGGAAGCCCCCCAACTCGGCTGATCACGTGGAACGTGAGAGGGCTGAACGGGCCGATAAAGAGGGCACGGGTACTCGCACACCTTAAGAAACTTAAGGCAGATGTGGTTATGTTACAGGAAACGCACCTGAAACTGATAGACCAGGTTAGGCTACGCAAAGGATGGGTGGGGCAGGTGTTCCATTCGGGGCTAGATGCGAAAAACAGGGGGGTGGCTATATTAGTGGGGAAGCGGGTAATGTTCGAGGCAAAGACTATAGTGGCGGATAACGGGGGCAGATACGTGATGGTGAGTGGCAAACTACAGGGGGAGACGGTGGTTTTGGTAAACGTATATGCCCCGAACTGGGATGGTGCCAATTTTATGAACATAGAACATAGAACATAGAAAATACAGCACAGAACAGGCCCTTCGGCCCACGATGTTGTGCCGAACCTTTGTCCTAGATTAATCATAGATTATCATTGAATTTACAGTGCAGAAGGAGGCCATTCGGCCCTTTGAGTCTGCACTGGCTCTTGGAAAGAGCACCATACCCAAACTCAACACCTCCACCCAACACCAAGGGCAATTTGGACATTAACGGCGATTTATCATTGGCCAATTCACCTAACCCGCACATCTTTGGACTGTGGGAGGAAACCGGAGCACCCGGAGGAAACCCACGCAGACACGGGGAGGACGTGCAGACTCCGCACAGACAATGACCCAAGCCGGAATCGAACCTGGGACCATGGAGCTGTGAAGCAATTGCGCTATCCACAATGATACCGTGCTGCCCTTAAGAACAAATAAATCTACACTATATCATTTTACCGTCATCCATGTACCTATCCAATAGCTGCTTGAAGGTCCCTAATGTTTCCGACTCAACTACTTCCACAGGCAGTGCATTCCATGCCCCCACTACTCTCTGGGTAAAGAACCTACCTCTGATATCCCTCCTATATCTTCCACCTTTCACCTTAAATTTATGTCCCCTTGTAATGGTGTGTTCCACCCGGGGAAAAAGTCTCTGACTGTCTACTCTATCTATTCCCCTGATCATCTTATAAACCTCTATCAAGTCGCCTCTCATCCTTCTCCGCTCTAATGAGAAAAGGCCTAGCACCCTCAACCTTTCCTCGTAAGACCTACTCTCCATTCCAGGCAACATCCTGGTAAATCTTCTTTGCACCTTTTCCAGAGCTTCCACATCCTTCCTAAAATGAGGCGACCAGAGCTGTACACAGTACTCCAAATGTGGCCTTACCAAAGTTTTGTACAGCTGCATCATCACCTCAAGGCTCTTAAATTCAATCCCTCTGTTAATGAACGCGAGCACACCATAGGCCTTCTTCACAGCTCTATCCACTTGAGTGGCAACTTTCAAAGATGTATGAACATAGACCCCAAGATCTCTCTGCTCCTCCACATTGCCAAGAACTCTACCGTTAACCCTATATTCCGCATTCATATTTGTCCTTCCAAAATGGACAACCTCACACTTTTCAGGGTTAAACTCCATCTGCCACTTCTCAGCCCAGCTCTGCATCCTATCTATGTCTCTTTGCAGCCGACAACAGCCCTCCTTACTATCCACAACTCCACCAATCTTCGTATCGTCTGCAAATTTACTGACCCACCCTTCAACTCCCTCATCCAAGTCATTAATGAAAATCACAAACAGCAGAGGTCCCAGAACTGATCCCTGTGGTACGCCACTGGTAACTGGGATCCAGGCTGAATATTTGCCATCCACCACCACTCTCTGACTTCTATCGGTTAGCCAGTTCGTTATCCAACTGGCCAAATTTCCCACTATCCCATGCCTCCTTACTTTCTGCATAAGCCTACCATGGGGAACTTTATCAAATGCCTTACTAAAATCCATGTACACTACATCCACTGCTTTACCTTCATCCACATGCTTGGTCACCTCCTCAAAGAATTCAATAAGATTTGTAAGGCAAGACCTACCCCTCACAAATCCGTGCTGACTATCCCTAATCAAGCAGTGTCTTTCCAGATGCTCAGAAATCCTATCCTTCAGTACCCTTTCCATTACTTTGCCTACCACCGAAGTAAGACTAACTGGCCTGTAATTCCCAGGGTTATCACTAGTTCCTTTTTTGAACAGGGGCACGACATTCGCCACTCTCCAATCCCCTGGTACCACCCCTGTTGACAGTGAGGACGAAAAGATCATTGCCAATGGCTCTGCAATTTCATCTCTTGCTTCCCATAGAATCCTTCGATATATCCCGTCAGGCCCGGGGGACTTGTCTATCCTCAAGTTTTTCAAAATGCCCAACACATCTTCCTTCCTGACAAGTATTTCCTCGAGCTTACCAATCTGTTTCACACTGTCCTCTCCAACAATATCGCCCCTCTCATTTGTAAATACAGAAGAAAAATACTCATTCAAGACCTCTCCTATCTCTTCAGACTCAATACACAATCTCCCGCTACTGTCCTTGATCGGACCTACCCTCGCTCTAGTCATTCTCATTATATGAGGC
This sequence comes from Scyliorhinus torazame, assembly GCF_047496885.1. Classification (NCBI taxonomy): domain Eukaryota; kingdom Metazoa; phylum Chordata; class Chondrichthyes; order Carcharhiniformes; family Scyliorhinidae; genus Scyliorhinus; species Scyliorhinus torazame. The sequence goes on along the minus strand of NC_092717.1, from coordinate 238,621,632 downwards.
GGATGCTAGGACGCATTCCGGACCTAGAGATGGGAAAGCTGATAATGGGGGGAGATTTTAATACGGTGTTGGAACCAGGGCTGGATAGGTCGAAGTCCAGGACTGGAAGGAGGCCGGCAGCAGCCAAGGTACTTAAAGATTTTATGGAGCAGATGGGAGGTGTAGACCCGTGGAGATTTAGCAGACCTAGGAGTAAGGAGTTCTCGTTTTTCTCCTATGTCCATAAAGTCTACTCGCGAATAGACTTTTTTGTGCTGGGTAGGGCATTGATCCTGAAGGTGAGGGGAACGGAGTATACGGCTATAGCCATTTCGGATCACGCTCCACACTGGGTGGACTTGGAGATAGGGGAGGAAACAGGAGGGCGCCCACCCTGGAGAATGGACATGGGACTAATGGCAGATGAGGGGGTGTGTCTAAGGGTGAGGGAGTACATTGAAAAGTACTTGGAACTCAATGATAATGGGGAGGTCCAGGTGGGAGTGGTCTGGGAGGCGTTGAAGGCGGTGGTTAGAGGGGAGCTGATATCAATAAGGGCACATAAAGGGAAGCAGGAGAGTAAGGAACGGGAGCGGTTGCTGCAAGAACTTTTGAGGCTGGACAGACAATATGCGGAAGCACCGGAGGAGGGACTGTACAGGGAAAGGCAAAGGCTACATGTAGAATTTGACTTGCTGACTACAGGCACTGCAGAGGCACAATGGAGGAAGGCACAGGGTGTACAGTACGAATATGGGGAGAAGGCGAGCAGGTTGCTGGCACACCAATTGAGGAAAAGGGGAGCAGCGAGGGAAATAGGGGGAGTGAGGGATGAGGAAGGAGAGATGGAGCGGGGAGCGGAGAGAGTGAATGGAGTGTTCAAGACATTTTATAAAAAATTATATGAAGCTCAACCCCCGGATGGGAGGGAGAGAATGATGGGCTTCTTGGATCGGCTGGAATTTCCCAAGGTGGAAGAGCAGGAAAGGGTGGGACTGGGAGCACAGATCGAGGTAGAAGAAGTGGTGAAAGGAATTAGGAGCATGCAGGCGGGAAAGGCCCCGGGACCGGATGGATTCCCAGTCGAATTCTATAGAAAATATGTGGACTTGCTCGCCCCGGTACTGACGAGGACCTTTAAAGAGGCAAAGGAAAGGGGACAACTGCCTCCGACTATGTCTGAAGCAACGATATCGCTTCTCTTAAAGAAGGAAAAGGACCCGCTACAATGCGGGTCCTATAGACCTATTTCCCTCCTAAATGTAGATGCCAAGGTCCTGGCCAAGGTAATGGCAATGAGAATAGAGGAATGTGTCCCGGGGGTGGTCCACGAGGACCAAACTGGGTTTGTGAAGGGGAGACAGCTGAACACGAATATACGGAGGTTGTTAGGGGTAATGATGATGGCCCCACCAGAGGGAGAAACGGAGATAGTAGTGGCGATGGATGCCGAGAAAGCATTTGATAGAGTGGAGTGGGATTATTTGTGGAAGGTGTTGAGGAGATTTGGTTTTGGAGAGGGGTATGTTAGATGGGTGCAGCTGTTGTATAGGGCCCCAGTGGCGAGCGTGGTCACGAATGGACGGGGATCTGCATATTTTCGGCTCCATAGAGGGACAAGGCAGGGATGCCCTCTGTCCCCATTATTGTTTGCACTGGCGATTGAGCCCCTGGCGATAGCGTTGAGGGGTTCCAAGAAGTGGAGGGGAGTACTTAGGGGAGGAGAAGAACACCGGGTATCTTTGTATGCGGACGATTTGCTACTATACGTGGCGGACCCGGCGGAGGGGATGCCAGAAATAATGCGGATACTTGGGGGGTTTAGGGATTTTTCAGGGTATAAATTGAACATGGGGAAAAGTGAGTTGTTTGTGGTGCATCCAGGGGAGCAGAGTAGAGAAATAGAGGACCTACCGTTGAGGAAGGTAACAAGGGACTTTCGTTACCTGGGGATCCAGATAGCTAAGAATTGGGGCACATTGCATAGGTTAAATTTAACGCGGTTGGTGGAACAGATGGAGGAGGATTTCAAGAGATGGGATATGGTATCCCTGTCACTGGCAGTGAGGGTGCAGGCGGTTAAGATGGTGGTCCTCCCGAGATTCCTCTTTGTGTTTCAGTGCCTCCCGGTGGTGATCACGAAGGCTTTTTTAAAAAGGATTGAAAAGAGCATCATGGGTTTTGTGTGGGCCGGGAAGACCCCGAGAGTGAGGAAGGGATTCTTACAGCGTAGCAGGGATAGGGGGGGGCTGGCACTACCGAGCCTAAGTGAGTATTATTGGGCCGCTAATATTTCAATGGTGAGTAAGTGGATGGGAGAGGAAGAGGGAGCGGCGTGGAAGAGATTAGAGAGGGCGTCCTGTAGGGGGACTAGCCTACAGGCTATGGTGACAGCCCCATTGCCGTTCTCACCGAGGAACTACACCACAAGCCCGGTGGTGGTGGCTACACTGAAGATTTGGGGACAGTGGAGACGGCATAGGGGAAAGACTGGAGCCTTGGGGGGGTCCCCGATAAGAAACAATCATAGGTTTACCCCGGGGGGAATGGATGGGGGATATGGAATGTGGCAAAGAGCAGGAATAACGCAACTGAAAGATCTGTTTGTGGAACGGAAGTTTGCGAGTCTGGAAGCGCTGACCAAGAAATATGGGTTGCCCCAAGGGAATGCATTCAGGTATATGCAACTGAGGGCTTTTGCGAGGCAACAGGTGAGGGAATTCCCGCAGCTCCCGACACAAGAGGTGCAGGACAGAGTGATCTCAAAGACATGGGTGGGGGATGGTAAGGTGTCAGATATATATAGGGAAATGAGGGACGAAGGGGAGACTATGGTAGATGAACTAAAAGGGAAATGGGAAGAAGAGCTGGGGGAGGAGATCGAGGAGGGGCTGTGGGCAGATGCCCTAAGCAGGGTAAACTCGTCGTCCTCGTGTGCCAGGCTAAGCCTGATTCAGTTTAAGGTATTACACAGGGCACATATGACTGGAGCACGGCTCAGTAAATTTTTTTGGGTGGAGGATAGGTGTGCGAGGTGCTCGAGAAGCCCAGCGAATCATACCCATATGTTTTGGTCATGCCCGGCACTACAGGGGTTTTGGATGGGGGTGACAAAGGTGCTTTCAAAAGTAGTAGGAGTCCGGGTCGAACCAAGCTGGGGGTTGGCTATATTTGGGGTTGCACAAGAGCCGGGAGTGCAGGAGGCGAGAGAGGCCGATGTTTTGGCCTTTGCGTCCCTAGTAGCCCGGCGCAGGATATTGCCAATGTGGAAAGAAGCCAAGCCCCCGGGGGTGGAGACCGGGATAAATGACATGGCGGGGTTTATAAAGCTAGAGCGGATTAAGTTCGTCCTTAGGGGGTCGGCTCAAGGGTTCACCAGGCGGTGGCAACCGTTCGTCGGATACCTCGCAGAAAGATAGACGGAATGGGAAAAAGGCAGCAGCAGCAGCCCAGGATCGGGGGGGGGGGGGGGGGGGGGGGAGGAGGAACCAGAAGGACTCTCAGGGTTGTTAATATATACTGTATAGTGTGCATAGGTCGTTGCTACAGATAATTATATATTGGACTGTTAAATTATATTTTTGGAGAGTGTTACCTGTGACAAGGCAGTTGCCAATTAGGGCTAGTTTTCATTTTTGTTATTTATTGTTTATTCATTTTTTGTTTATAAAATAGGTCATTGTTATTTGTGTTGTTATAATATTGTGTAAAGGATGCACAATGTACTGTGTTGGTTGACCAAAAATTTTCAATAAAATATTTAATTAAAAAAAAAGAGCATGAATAGGGGGCCAGTGGGCACCGCGGGGGCTGCGGTGCATCATCGTCCCAGAGACAACATTTAGATTTGATTTTATAAGTTTCCTCTGTTTTGTTTAGGTTACAGTGCCCCACCCGGAGCTATCACCCACCCCTTTGGTTATTTTGTGTTACTGGTCATTTGTTTTTGTTTATTGTTCTTCAAACGAGCAGATCAATAGGCAATATGGGAGGAGGGCCTCCTCATAAGCCTGCTGCTGGGCCTGGCCAAGATGGCCAGCAACAGGTCCAGGCAAAGGGCGGTCAAGGGAGATCACATGACCCAACTGTCAAGTGAAGACATGGGCAGCAGAATTTTGATTTACCTCATGTTTACAGAGGGTGGCATTTGGGAGGCCAGGCGGGAGTGTGTGGTAGTAATCGAGTCCAAATGTGACAAAGGCATGAATGAGGGTTTCAGCAGCAGGTGAACTGAGATAGGAGTGGATTTGAGTTATTTTACGGTGATTTAAATAGGTGGTCTTAGCAATTAAGCGAGAGATGTGACCAGAGGCTCGTCTATGACAGCAGGTTTGTGAACAATCCACTTCCCACTCAAGGCGGTATAAAAGTACTATTAGTGTTTAAAGTATTTATGTGTGACGGTAAAAATGAAAAAAGGCATTAAATTAAAAATCAGAAATAGATTTTACATCAAGGTTTCCCAAAATGCACTGCAGAACCTTGAAATGTGATTAAAAAGTAGATTATTCAAATGGTAATGGGCATTGCAAATTTATTTTTAATACACAAAACATCGGTGAATTGCAATTCAATTGCAAGATTGTTATGCTTTAAACCATCTATTTAATTTCAGATAAAATGGAGGAGCGAAGAGGAACATGTGATGTGTTATGAATTCTGCCTTACAAGCTAATATTGCAACTGTTTCAACAAACTAATGGAATTCTGAGCTCTCAGCCAAGCCTCGTTACATATTCTTGACTGAGATTCCAGAAATCCATTAGACTGTTTGCAACCCAGAGAAAACATTGCTTGATCTGGCTCTTTGATCTCGTCTGTCAATTACACAATATTTATTTACACAAGATAAAGAGGTTACGAATGCTTGCAGTTTCTGCTATTGATACTTTAAATGGTCTGGGATGATTGCCAATTTTACTGGCCTGTAGTAATTTCTTTTTCACTGGGTGATTGTTGTGGTGGCATGGCCCCTTTGAGGGGCGATCAGTCGCTGGCCCCGTGACCCGCCTGTCGCACGTTAGCTTGCGAGCCCTTGCCAATGGGAAGAAATCACAGGGCCCGGAGAACAGGGACCCGGTAGTAGAGTGTAGACCCAAGAGTCAAGGAGTAAAGACATATATTTCAATTGCTGTAAATAGTTTAACCTCGTTGTTTGTTCCAATAAATCATGTTGCTAATTAAGCAGCCTCTTCATTGATACCTCGCGCTATTGCAGCTGTTTATTTTAAATTAATAGTTTCTATTGTCACTAGAGGGTTCATTGGTTCTGCAGAGTGTAAATTGGGTGAATGGGCATGAAAGTGCCAAAGCTTAGCATTGGGGGAATGAAGTGGTATGGATGGTACATGGGGAGTCTGAGGAGGGTGAGGGATGTGAGTGGTGGCATTATACCTGAGACAAAGTCCCACAACACCAAGGTGGGCCTTTTGAACGGCTCGCCCTGGCAGCCGGCCGTCCCTGGTGGCTGCCTCCGAACATTTCCCCAGGTTGGCTGGCCCGGTTCAGCCAGCGCGCATTCCCACCCTCTCCCGCAACTATTAAAGTCCTGTCTTCCCCGTCACTTTTCCCCGAGGCAGGAGGGCCAAGCCAGAGGTATTCCTGATTCCCGCTGCCTGCCTCAAGAGTGAAAAGAAGGGAGGTGAAGCAGAAGAGAAGAGAAAAAGAGAGACAGAGCGAGAGAGACAGAGAGAGAGAGAGAGGTCTCACAGAGACAAAGTCTGCACTGGGATGGCAGAGGAACGAAGAGGCTAGTCCTCTGTGAGCTACCAGGCAGAGTGCGGTAGGGAGGAAGGGTGGCCCATAGTCAAAGCGAAGCACCCTGTGGTGATTTAAAGATTTACCCTGGCGAGGCCAGTGGAAGAAATAACCAGTGTGGGCCCTACCACTGGAAGTCAGTTCCAGAATTCTCAGGGGCCTGAGAGAAAGGAACTTTGATGGCCGCTGGATGAGATGTAAACCCATTGGAAGGTGGGAGTGACTGTGGACTGTTTTCTGTAAAGACTGCAATCCTGGGGAAAGCATGTTGTAAGGTGGACAGTGTGGGCTTATCAGTCATGTCAAAACATTAATAAGTGTTATTACACTTATTACAAAGAGCTTTGGCAAAGAGTCATTGGACTCGAAACGTTAGCTCTTTTCTCTCCCTACAGATGCTGCTGAGATTTTCCAGCATTTTCTCTTTCGTTTCAGATTGCAGCATCCGCAGTAAGTTACTTTTATTAATAAGTGTTATGCTTTCTGTAGTTTAGAGTATTAGATACCTACCAGGTGATGTTTCGTCTTTTTTGTTGTTTTAGCTTTTAGTTTGTTTGCTGCAGTAAAATTATTACAACTTGAAAATGTTGCCGTGCAATCCCTTTAAGTTGGGAATTCACATCTCTTGTTTAAAGTTACTGGTCGCTGCTGGATTGAAACAATTGAGTTGATTTTACTTCTTTGCGTTAAGAAATCTTTGATTTTTTAAATCTGAGGTTATATTGGTGCCAATTTGCAAAAGGTGACGCACTTTTCAGGCTGGACAATGTCCAAAAGGGATCAATGTGCATAAATCTCTTTTCCTTAACAAACTGTAGCTGTTGATATTGAGGGCTCACATTAAGCAGCCACTGCAATTATCAAATAGCAATAAAATACGAAAGGCTGGATTCTCCGGTTTTTGCCCGGAGGAAGTGTCTATTTTTAGAATGAAAAAGTCGGCAGCGCCCCCCCCACTAATGCTCCGCCCTGTGGGGGGGGGAGGAGGGGGGGGGGGCTAGCAGCCGCGCCACGTACAACTCCCGGTATTCCCGACATAAACGACCGGGGAATTGCCGGGCCCGTGGCCACGCATGCACACGGCGACGAGCTACAGCAGTTGCGCTGTACAACTTCAAGTCAGCCACGGCGGACCCGGCTGGCCAAATAGTGTCTCCCTAGACTCCCGCTCACCACCTCCCTCCTGTCCCCCCCCCAGCCATCGCTGAAGCCCCCACCCCCCCCGGCGGCCAGCAGCATGGCATCCGCCCGGCTGTGACGGCGCTGGACACAGTCTGCAGCCGCGGCCTTACGAAAACTCAGACCACGCGCGGCCAGCGAGGTCGGGAACTTGGCCCGTTGGGGGCGGAGCATCGGGGGAGGGCCTCAGAGTGATGCGCTGACGCCCCGAATCGGTCGTAAACGATTTGTTAGGAACGGGATAAGAGACATTCCAATTACATATGAAATTGATGTTAAGTATCCAATAATTGACACTGATATAGAAAGGGGTTGCAGGTGGCACTTGGGGTGATGATAGAGTTTTGAAAGTAGTGCGTTCAAGGAAAAATAAAGGTGTTTGGGAAAGGAGCAGAACTCTTTACTCAACAGCAGCCCTAAACTAACAGGAAACAGCACCCTACATAGACCCACTCCCCCGCCCTATCCCCGTAACCCCACCTAACCTTTTGGACACTAAGGGACAATTTGAAATGGCCAATCCACTTATCCTGCACCTCTTTGGACTGTGGGAGGAAACTGGAGCACCCGGAGGAAAGCCACGCAGACACGGGGATAATGTGCAAACTCCACACGGACTGGGATCGACCCCGGGTCCTTGACTCCGTGAGGCAGCAATGCGAAGCACTGTGACACCGAGCTGCCCCTTCGTTGGAATAGCATTAAGGGGTGGGCCCTTCCGGTATTCTGTGGGGCTCCCGTGATGCTCCGGCTCATCCGGGAGGAATTACCGGCGGTGAGGTTCACTTGTGGTTTTAAAAGTCGGGAATGGGAGAGGAGGTGGGTCACGTTCCCAGAGACGTGGCCATGGGCTGCTGGTTCTGACGCTGGCATGGCTGGCTGTGTGTGGGGGGGGGGGGGGGTCGGCCAGGGCTGATGGGGAGTAGCAGGGGGGTGACCCCGGGCACGGGCTGCCATTGCCGCGGCCTGCAAGGTAGTCACCTTGTTGAGCACCCCACAACCGTGCCACATGCATCCACCCAACCTCTCCCTCCACCCCACCTCAACCCCACCCATAACCAGCCACCACCCCCGGCGGGGCATCATGGGGCCCACCCAAGGGCAATGCCCACGGTAACCCCTACAGGAGGGCGCTGGACTGGTGCCGCATAGTGTACCTCTGCCGTGGTTAGCACCAACCACCGGTACCCGACTGCACAGCTGGGAGCTGGGGCCAAATTCCCCTTGGTGCCAGGGATACGGTGCGGAGGGTGGGGAGGAGGGGGTGGAGGAGGGGGACATGCGGGGATTGGGGCTACAGTGCAGGTTGGGGCCACCGTGCAGCCCATTGGACCTGGCTGGGCACGGGGGGTATGCACCATGCTAACATGTCTGCCCCCTGCAGACAATGGATTTTGGAATCCAACCAGGAATGGTTGGCATCTGCCTCGCCGCCGCAGCCCTGGAGGACGCACTGAGGATGTACGAGCTGGTGCTGTTCGGGGAGGCCCTGCAGTAGCAGAGTCTGTCCCAGAGGAACAGGAGCCAGCCGGTGAGGATGGATAGCCAGCCGCCCAACAGGCCGAGGAGGAGATGGGAAGGCAGAACCTCAGTAGGCCCCATGTGCACCGGCACCACCTGTCATTCGAGGACCTGATGGACCAGGCATGCCGTCGGAGACTCCGGCTGAGCAGGGGAACCGAACAACATATCTGCCAGATTAGGTCGCACCTGGCATCACGGGGGTATGAGGAAAGGACACCCGCTCCCGGTGGTCGTCAAGGTGACGGGTGCCCTGAACCTTTACATGACGGGGTCCTTCCAGGCGCTGAGTGGGGACCCATCCGGGATTTCGCAGACCTCAGCGCACAGGTGCATCCACATCGCCACGGAGGCTCTATATGCCCAGTTGGCACAATATAATCAGCTTCAATGTGGACCGAGTCCGCCAGGAGGCTCGCCGCCATCGCCGGGTACCCAGTTCCAGGGACTGATTGACAGGACGCATGTCCCCCTACGATCGCTGGCGCATGATGGGGTGGTCTTCATAAATCGAAAGGGGTTCCACTCCATGAACGTGTGGCTGATGTGTGACCACGAGATGCCCACCATGCACATCTGCATCCGATACCCGGGCAGCGTGCACGACGCCTTCATCCTGGCGCACTTGACGATTCCTGACACCTTCCAGCTGCTCCCCTGAGTGAAGGGTTGGCTCCTGGGCGACAGTGGTCATGGCTGATGACACCTATCCGGGGGCCACAGACCAACGCAGAGACCCGCAAAAATGATGCCCCGGAGCGCGATCGAGCGGGACAGCGGAGCCTTCAAGATGCGGTTCAGATTCCTGCACTGCACTGGACTCCTCCAACTGCACCGCAGCCTTATAGCTTCTTCCCCAGAGCTACAAGACTCCTCAACGACTGCCCCTCAGACTGATCTGCTCCCTGTAAGAACACTATTCACGACGCCCTATGCTGCTCTTGCTCATGTATTTGTTTTGTTTGGCCCCTTAATCCGCACTGTAACCAATCACTGTTTGTCGATGTACTCTGTTGATTATTCTTTTGACTACTTTGTACGTACTGTGTACGTTCTCTTAGCCGCAGAAAAATACTTTTCACTGCACTTCGGTACATGTGACAATAAATCAAATCAAATCACCTGCAGGCACTGGATGGCTGCTGATACCCCCTCATCTCGCCCCCAGCTCTGTGTCTGCATCTCCAGCATCGATGGGACGGCCCTTGCCAGAAGCCGAGACCCGTCTGGACGGCGGCTAGTCCCTGAGGTCAGGCCACAGTGCAGCCATCCAACCCCTCAGGGGTTCCTCCTTCCACCTGCTGGACCAGGTCAGCTGTGTGGTGCACACCAGATAGTGCCCCGGGGGCCTTTTCACTAACATGCCCAAGGGAGGCGAGTGTTTCTGGGATGGTGGAGGGTGTTGGAGGCAGCCATGATGGGAGGTCGGTGTCGTCCCCAGACTGGTCTCCGGAGGGTCACTGGCTGGCGTTTGGAGGCTCGCGACGCTCCAGTGCCACCTCATCACTGGACATGGGGTTGTGCCGGGGGTGGGGGACACCAGAAGGGTCGGTCTCATCGCCAGGTGATCCTGCAGGACACAAGGCAGGACACCACGATTAGATCGCAGGTTGGGGTGGTGTGGGGGGGGGGAGCTAGGTGCTGGGGTTCGGGAGGTCGGTTGCTGGGGTTGGGGTGGTGTGGTGGGGGTTGGGTTTGGGGTGGTGTGGGAGGGTTGGGTGCTGCGGTTGGGGTGGTGGGGGGAGCTGGGTGCTGGGGTTGGGGGGGGAGCTGGGTGCTGGGGTTGGGGTGGTGGGGGGGGGGAGCTGGGTGCTGGGGTTGGGGTGGAGCAGGGTGCTGGGGTTGGGGTGGGGGGGAGCTGGGTGCTGGGGTTGGGGAGGTTGGTTGCTGGGGTTGGGTTGGTGGGGGGGGGGAGCTGGGTGCTTGGGTTGGGGGGGTGGGGAGGAGCTGGGTGCTGGGGTTGGGGAGGTTGGTTGCTGGGGTTGGGGAGGTGGGGGGGGAGCTGGGTGCTGGGGTTGGGGAGGTTGGTTGCTGGGGTTGGGGAGGTGGGGGGGGAGCTGGGTGCTGGGGTTGGGGGGGGAGCTGGGTGCTGGGGTTGGCGTGGGGGGGGGAGCTAGGTGCTGGGGTTCGGGAGTTCGGTTGCTGGGGTTGGGGTGGTGTGGTGGGGGTTGGGTTTGGGGTGGTGTGGGGGGAGCTGGGTGCTGGGGTTGGGGGGGGAGCTGGGTGCTGGGGCTGGGGTGGCGGGGTGGAGCTGGGTGCTGGGGTTGGGGAGGTTGGTTGCTGGGGTTGGGGAGGTGGGGGGGAGCTGGGTGCTGGGGTTGGGGTGGTGGGGGGGGAGATGGGTGCTGGGGTTGGGGAGGTTGGTTGCTGGGGTTGGGGTGGTGGGGGTGGGGAGCTGGGTGCTGGGTTGGGATGGTGGGGGGGGAGCTGGGTGCTGGGGTTGGGGAGGTTGGTTGCTGGGGTTGGGGAGGTGGGGGGGAGCTGGGTGCTGGAGTTGGGGGGGTGGGGAGGAGCTGGGTGCTGGGGTTGGGGAGGTTGGTTGCTGGGGTTGGGGAGGTGGGGGGGGGAGCTGGGTGCTGGGGTTGGGGGGGGAGCTGGGTGCTGGGGTTGGGGTGGGGGGGGAGCTAGGAGCTGGGGTTCGGGAGTTCGGTTGCTGGGGTTGGGGTGGTGTGGTGGGGGTTGGGTTTGGGGTGGTGTGGGGGGAGCTGGGTGCTGGGGGTGGGGAGGTCGGTTGCTGGGGTTGGGGTGGTGTGGTGGGGGTTGGGTTTGGGGTGGTGTGGGAGGGTTGGGTGCTGGGGTTGGGGTGGTGGGGGAGCTGGGTGCTGGGGTGGGGAGGTTGGTTGCTGGGGTTGGGGTGGTGGGGGGCAGCTAGGTGCTGGGGTTGGGGGGGAGCTGGGTGCTGGGGTTGGGGAGGTTGGTTGCTGGAGTTGGGGTGGTGGGGGGGAGCTGGGTGCTGGGGTTGGGGTGGTGGGGGGGAGCTGGGTGCTGGGTTTGGGGTGGTGGGGGGGGAGCTGGGTGCTGGGATTGGGGAGGTTGGTTGCTGGGGTTGGGGAGGTGGGGGGGGAGCTGGGTGCTGGGGTTGGGGAGGTTGGTTGCTGGGGTTGGGTTGGTGGGGGGGGAAGCTGGGTGCTGGGGTTGGGGTGGTGGGGGGGGAGCTGGGTGCTGGGGTTGGGGAGGTGGGGGGGAGCTGGGTGCTGGGGTTGGGGGGGGAGCTGGGTGCTGGGGTTGGGGTGGTGGGGGGGAGCTGGTTGCTGGGGTTGGGGTGGTGGGGGGGGAGCTGGGTGCTGGGGTTGGGGTGGTGGGTGGGGAGGTCAGTTGCTGGGGTTGGGGTGGTGGGGGGGAGCTGCGTGCTGGGGTTGGGGTGGTGGGTGGGGGGGGTTGGGTGCTGGGGTTGGGGTGGTGTGGGGGGCAGCTGGGTGCTGGGGTTGGGGTGGTGTGGTGGGGGTTGGGTTTGGGGTGGTGTGGGCGGGTTGGGTGCTGGGGTTGGGGTGGTGGGGGGAGCTGGGTGCTGGGGTTGGGGTGGTGGGGGGAGCTGGGTGGTGGGGTTGGGGTGGTGGGTGGGGGGGCTGGGTGCTGGGTTGGGGTGGTGGTGGGGAGCTGGGTGCTGGGGTTGGGGTGGTGGGTGGGGGGGTTGGGTGCTGGGGTTGGGGTGGTGGGGGGGGCAGCTGGCTGCTGGGGTTGGGGTGGTGTGGTGGGGGTTGGGTTTGGGGTGGTGTGGGCGGGTTGGGTGCTGGGGTTGGGGTGGTGGGGGGAGCTGGGTGCTGGGGTTGGGGTGGTGGGGGGGGAGCTGGGTGCTGGTGTTGGGGTGGTGGGGGGGCTGGGTGCTGGGGTTGGGGTGGTGGGGGGAGCTGGGGTTGGGGTGTGGGGGGAGCTGGGTGCTGGGGTTGGGTTGGTGGTGGGGGGCTGGGTGCTGGGGTTGGGGTGGTAGGGGGGGGAACTGGCTGCTGGGGTTGGGGTGGTGGGGGGGAGCTGGGTGCTGGGGTTGGTGTGGTGGGGGGGGAGCTGGGGTTGGGGAGGTCGGTTGCTGGGGTTGCGGTGGTGGGGGGGGAGCTGGGTGTTGGGGTTCGGGAGGTCGGTTGCTGGGGTTGGGGTGGTGGGGGGGGAGCTCGGTGTTGGTGTTGGGGAGGTCGGTTGCTGGGGTTGGGGTGGTGGGGGGGAGCTGGGTGCTGGGGTTGGGGTGGTGGGGGGGGGAGCTGGGTGTTGGGGTTGGGGAGGTTGGTTGCTGGAGTTGGGGTGGTGGGGGGGAGCTGGGTGCTGGGGTTGGGGTTGTGGGGGGGGAGCTGGGTGCTGGGGTTGGGGAGGTCGGTTGCTGGGGTTGGGGTGGTGGGGGGGGAGCTGGGTGCTGGGGTTGGGGTGGTGGGGGGGAGCTGGGTGCTGGGGTTGGGGAGGTTGGTTGCTGGGGTTGGGGAGGTGGGGGGGGAGCTGGGTGCTGGGGTTGGGAAGGTTGGTTTCTGGGGTTCGGTTGGTGGGGGGGGGAGCTGGGTGCTGGGGTTGGGGTGGGGGGTGGAGCTAGGTGCTGGGGTTCAGGAGTTCGGTTGCTGGGGTTGGGGTGGTGTGGTGGGGGTTGGGTTTGGGGTGGTGTGGGGGGAGCTGGGTGCTGGGGGTGGGGAGGTCGGTTGCTGGGGTTGGGGTGGTGTGGTGGGGGTTGGGTTTGGGGTGGTGTGGGAGGGTTGGGTGCTGGGGTTGGGGTGGTGGGGGAGCTGGGTGCTGGGGTGGGGAGGTTGGTTGCTGGGGTTGGGGTGGTGGGGGGGAGCTGGGAGCTGGGGTTGGGGGGGAGCTGGGTGCTGGGGTTGTGGAGGTTGGTTGCTGGAGTTAGGGTAGTGGGGGGGGAGCTGGGTGCTGGGGTTGGGGTGGTGGGGGGGAGCTGGGTGCTGGGTTTGGGGTGGTGGGGGGGGAGCTGGGTGCTGGGATTGGGGAGGTTGGTTGCTGGGGTTGGGGAGGTGTGGGGGGAGCTGGGTGCCGGGGTTGGGGAGGTTGGTTGCTGGGGTTGGGTTGGTGGGGGAGGAAGCTGGGTGCTGGGGTTGGGGAGGTCGGTTGCTGGGGTTGGGGTGGTGTGGTGGGGGTTGGGTTTGGGGTGGTGTGGGGGGAGCTGGGTGCTGGGGGTGGGGAGGTCGGTTGCTGGGGTTGGGGTGGTGGGGGTTGGGTTTGGGTTGGTGTGGGAGGGTTGGGTGCTGGGGTTGGGTTGGTGGGGGAGCTGGGTGCTGGGGTGGGGAGGTTGGTTGCTGGGGTTGGGGTGGTGGGGGGGAGCTGGGTGCTGGGGTTGGGGGGGGAGCTGGGTGCTGGGGTTGGGGAGGTTGGTTGCTGGAGTTGGGGTGGTGGGGGGGGGAGCTGGGTGCTGGGGTTGGGGAGGTTGGGTGCTGGGGTTGGGGTGGTGGGGGGGAGCTGGGTGCTGGGGTTGGGGTGGTGGGGGGGAGCTGGGTGCTGGGATTGGGGAGGTTGGTTGCTGGGGTTGGGGAGGTGGGGGGGGAGCTGGGTGCTGGGGTTGGGGAGGTGGGGGGGGAAGCTGGGTGCTGGGGTTGGGGGGGGAGCTGGGTGCTGGGGTTGGGGTGGTGGGGGGGAGCTGGTTGCTGGGGTTGGGGTGGTGGGGGGGAGCTGGGTGCTGGGGTTGGGGTGGTGGGTGGGGAGGTCAGTTGCTGGGGTTGGGGTGGTGGGGGGGAGCTGCGTGCTGGGGTTGGGGTGGTGGGTGGAGGGGGTTGGGTGCTGGGATTGGGGTGGTGTGGGGGGCAGCTGGGTGCTGGGGTTGGGGTGGTGTGGTGGGGGTTGGGTTTGGGGTGGTGTGGGCGGGTTGGGTGCTGGGGTTGGGGTGGTGGGGGGAGCTGGGTGCTGGGGTTGGGGTGGTGGGGGGAGCTGGGTGCTGGGGTTGGGGTGGTGGGTGGGGGGGCTGGGTGCTGGGTTGGGGTGGTGGTGGGGAGCTGGGTGCTGGGGTTGGGGTGGTGGGTGGGGGGGTTGGGTGCTGGGGTTGGGGTGGTGGGGGGCAGCTGGCTGCTGGGGTTGAGGTGGTGTGGTGGGGGTTGGGTCTGGGGTGGTGTGGGCGGGTTGGGTGCTGGGGTTGGGGTGGTGGGGGGAGCTGGGTGCTGGGGTTGGGGTGGTGGGGGGGGAGCTGGGTGCTGGGGTTGGGGTGGTGGGGGGGCTGGGTGCTGGGGTTGGGGTGGTGGGTGGGGAGCTGGGCGCTGGGGTTGGGGTGGTGGGGGGGGAGCTGGGGTTGGGGAGGTCGGTTGCTGGGGTTGCGGTGGTGGGGGGGGAGCTGGGTGTTGGGGTTGGGGTGGTGGGGGGGTAGCTGGGGTTGGGGAGGTCGGTTGCTGGGGTTGGGGTGGTGGGGGGGGAGCTGGGTGCTGGGGTTGGGGTGGTGGGGGGGGAGCTGGGTGTTGGGGTTGAGGAGGTCGGTTGCTGGAGTTGGGGTGGTGGGGGGAGCTGGGTGTTGGGGTTGGGGAGGTTGGTTGCTGGAGTTGGGGTGGTGGGGGGGAGCTGGGTGCTGGGGTTGGGGTTGTGGGGGGGGAGCTGGGTGCTGGGTGCTGGGGTTGGGGTGGTGGGGGAGCTGGGTGCTGGGGTGGGGAGGTCGGTTGCTGGGGTTGGGGTGGTGGGGGGGGAGCTGGGTGTTGGGGTTGGGGAGGTCGGTTGCTGGGGTTGGGGTGGTGGGGGAGCTGGGTGCTGGGGTTGAGGTGGTGGGGGGGGGAGCTGGGTGTTGGGGTTGGGGTGGTCGGTTGCTGGGGTTGGGGTGGTGGGGGGGGAGCTGGGTGTTGGGGTTGAGGAGGTCGGTTGCTGGGGTTGGGGTGGTGGGGGGGAGCTGGGTGCTGGGGTTGAGGAGGTCGGTTGCTGGAGTTGGGGTGGTGGGGGAGCTGGGTGCTGGGGTTGAGGTGGTGGGGGAGCTGGGTGCTGGGGTTGAGGTGGTGGGGGGGGGAGCTGGGTGCTGGGGTTGGGGTGGTGGGGGGGAGCTGGGTGCTGGGGTTGAGGTGGTGGGGGGGGGAGCTGGGTGCTGGGGTTGGGGTGGTGGGGGGGAGCTGGGTGTTGGGGTTGGGGTTGTGGGGGGGGGGAGCTGGGTGCTGGGGTTGGGGAGGTCGGTTGCTGGGGTTGGGGTGGTGGGGGGAGCTGGGTGCTGGGGTTGGGGTTGTGGGGGGGGGAGCTGGGTGTTGGGGTTGGGGAGGTCGGTTGCTGGGGTTGGGGTGGTGGGGGAGCTGGGTGCTGGGGTTGAGGTGGTGGGGGGGGAGCTGGGTGCTGGGGTTGGGGTGGTGGGGGGGAGCTGGGTGCTGGGGTTGGGGAGCTGGGTGCTGGGGTGGTGGGGGGGAGCTGGGTGCTGGGGTGGTGGGGGGGAGCTGGGTGCTGGGGTTGGGGTGGTGGGGGGGGAGCTGGGTGTTGGGGTTGGGGAGGTCGGTTGCTGGGGTTGGGGTGGTGGGGGAGCTGGGTGCTGGGGTTGAGGTGGTGGGGGGGGAGCTGGGTGCTGGGGTGGTGGGGGGGAGCTGGGTGCTGGGGTGGTGGGGGGGAGCTGGGTGCTGGGGTTGGGGTGGTGGGGGGGGGAGCTGGGTGTTGGGGTTGGGGAGGTCGGTTGCTGGGGTTGCGGTGGTGGGGGCTGTGGTGGGCATCCTGACATGCGTACCACAGTGACACCGTAACTCTGCGGGGGATCACTTGGTTCCCCAATGCCGACCTGCGCCCCGGCATTTGCCCTCTCCCAGGGGCCACCGACCGGGCTCTGTGCCCGTCACTCTGCGACGATGAGGGGCTGCCAGTCCGGCGAGCCCCCTCAGTTTTCTCTGTCTCCCTGCGCTGACGTCTCCTGGCTGGGGGGGGAACAGAAAATGCACAGTCGGAAGCTGGCAGCACAGGGAGCTGGGGGGCTTTGTGAACATGGCCATGGTGGGCGGTACGTCTGCTGGCATGTGGCGCAGGGTAGGGTTTTGGGTGTGTGGGACAGGAGTTGGTGCCAGGGGCATGGTGCCAGCTACTCACCCTGGCCGTCCTGTGGAAGGTGTGCCGCTTCCTGTGACACCGCTGGCCGGTCCTGGCAGCGGGGCCCATGGCGCTCATGACCTCTGTCACCTGCGCCCAGGCCCGGCCCACAGCGGCGGGTGGCCGCCTCCTTCCCACCCCGGGGAACAGAGCGCCGCGCCTCTCCTCCACGGCATCCTGCAGGGCCTCGAGCTCTGCATCTGTAAACCACGGTGCCGCTCTCCGGGGTGCTGTCTAGTCAGCTGGAATCAGGTGTGTTGGGGAGTAGGGTCCTAAAAGGTGGCAACCGGTTGCCAGCCTCCAGAGTGCCAATCCCAACCCCGACAAATTGGACACCGTTTTTCATTGGAATTGCTCTAGTTCCACACGGCTCCGGTGCTAGCCCATTAACGGATCCTGAATTACACGTGCCCAGTACCAATACCTGGTTGTCGAACGCCATTTTGTCCCCGCGTCACCACTTAGTCTCTGAAACAGAGAATCCAGCCCTTGGTTCTTATTATTTTTTCTAAATTTAGAGTACCCAATTATTTTCTTTCCAGTTAAGGGGCAATTTAGCGTGGCCCATCTACCTGCCCTGCACATCTTTGGGTTGTGGGGGTGAGACCCACGCAAACACGGGGAGAATGTGCACACTCCACACGGACAGTGACCCGTGGCTGGGATTGAACCCGGGCCCTCGGCGGCGTGAGGCAGCAGTGCTAACCACTGCGCCACCATGCCGCCCCAACCTTGGTTCTTATTTAATGCGGAGGCTCAGAGTATAAAGGTTACACACTTTACTTCCTGGGTACTTTCTGTTTTAATGCGCTGTTTATTATTCGCTGTAGAGGGAAAGTTGAAAGAAGTTTTTCACTTCCTGAGCTTCTGTTTATTATTTTACACTTTATTCGTTGAAAGTTTCTGCTAAAAGTCTTGCGCTGTATTCCATGGGTGAATGAACTTTCTGTCTGCCGACACTTTTGATTGACCGGCTCCACCCATTCCTAAGCACATGCCAGATCACAAAGTTTCCTGAAATAGGATAGGATTTATGATGAAACTAGAAATTATGCTCAATTTTTGGCAGTTTAGCTACTTGATCCTTTGATCGAGTCAATCAGAAAGAAAAGCTGATTTATCGCTAAGATCTGGAAATAGCCTTGAAAAGTGTTACATCGTGGGACCACGGTGAAGGCATCGAGTTCATGGTGACATACAACTGACAGTGGTGTTTGCGACTCCCTGCTGTGGGATGGGCAATGTTTTTGCCGTGTCGTTTTTGTCTGTTCTTGCGCGGGATGTGGGTGTCGCTGACTGGGCCTCAATTTGTTGTCCATCCCTAATTGGCCCTCGGAAGGTGGTGGTGAGGCGCCTTCTTGAATTGCTGCCACCATGTAGTGTAGGTGCACACAAGCAAGAACCTCCTAGTCAACTTAATCATTATGAATTTTATCGGCTCTCCAAACTAAACAAAAACTGCTAAAATGTAGTTTTCTTTGACTTTTTGCCATATTTCTGAGTCCCACAGGTTGCGTTGCAATTAATCGCCGCCAGTTTTTGTTGTTTCTTCGCCTATATTTTGTAAAATGATCAGAACTGACAAATATAATCACCGCAAAAAAAGTTCATACTTGGAATGATGCCCAAGTCAATATATGGGATTTCGGATGTCTGCTTTACTCTGTTTCTGGCAATCAGGAACACTCCAAGGAATGACAGCATACACCTAGGAATATATCGAAACGAGGCGTTATTGAGGCACCAGAGACAAAACATGCACTCCAGCCGCCCGATAGCATCCTTTTGCACTATTCAATGCGTACGAAACAGCTTTAACTTCACGCGTGAAATCGCTTCTCAGGATTTACTTGGTAGGAGGCACGCCCAGATTTCACAAGGCTGGGATAAAGAAAATGGGAAGCAGAATGTGGGGAACAGGACGGAATTTTGCAGTCCTGGCGCGCGTGCTGGGGGCCGGGCCACAAAATGCCGCCGGTGGGAGGGGTCGGAATGCTCTGCCACTGTTTACCACTGGTTGGTTTAATCACTTACCCAAATAAGAACATAAACACATTAAGTAAGGCAGCACCATGGAACTCCTGATAAAATATCACTCCTGCAGTTATAATAAAAGAAACACAGAGGCAGAGTTAGAATAACACATTCAACCTTCACCCAGTTTTCTCAGTGTCTAAATATTGCTGAAACAGATTTGGTCTCCAAATTGTATTGGAATTTTTAGACAGTAACAGATTGCAGTACTCCATGTCATTCCACTTGTTAAAGTGAGAGAATGTGTTACGAATGATCCTGAAAATAAACATTTGGCAGGAAGATGATACAAAGGCGATACAAAGTAACGGTGGAACTTTATCAGGAGTGCAGGAACAGAGAGACTTGTGGACCTTCATACATAATAATAATAATCTTTATTATTGTCACAAGTAGGCTTACATTAACACCGGGATGAGGTTACTGTGAAAAGCCCCTCGTCGCCACATTCCGGCGCCTGTTCGGGTACACGGAGGGAGAATTCAGAATGTCCAATTTACCTGACAAGCACGTCTTTCGGGACTTGCAGGAGGAAACCGGAGCACCCGGAGGAAACATTCGCAGAGACAGGGGCCGGGATTCTCCCCTACCCGGCAGGGCGGGGGGTCCCGGCGGGATGGAGTGGCGGGAACCACTCCGGCATCAGGCTGCCCCAAGGGGGCGGATTTCTCCGCACCTTTAGGGGCCAAGCCCTCACCTTGAGGGGCTAGGCCCGCGCCGGAGCGGTTGGCGCGCCGCCAGCCGGCGGGAAAGGCCTTTGGCGCCACGCCAATCGGGGCCTAAGGGATTTCGCCGGCCGGCGGAAATCCGTGCATCCGCGGGAGCGTCAGCTGACGCCATCCCCGTGAATGCGCAGGGGGGGGGGTGTCACGTCCGCATCAGCCATCGCGGAGGCTATGGCCGAGGCGGAAGGAAAAGAGTGCCCCCACGGCACAGGCCCGCCCGTGGATCGGTGGGCCCTGATCGCGGGCCAGGCCACCGTGGGGGCGCCCCCCGGGGCCAGATCGCTCCCCCCCAGGACCCTCCGGAGCCCACCCGCGACGCCAGTCCCGCCGGTAAGGTAGGTGGTTTGATTCACGCCAGTGGGCCTGGCATGACAGCCCATCGCAGGCCGGAGAATCGCTGGGGGGCGGGGGGCGGGCCCGCCGACCAGCGCGATTCCCGCCCCCGCTGAACTTTTGGTGCCGGAGAATTCGGCGGCCGGCAGGGGCGGGATTCGCACCGCCCCCGGCGATTCTCCGACCCGGCGGGGGGTCGGAGAATCCCGCCCAGGGAGGGCGTACAGACTCCGCACAGACAGTGACCCAAGCCGGAAATCAAACCCGGGTCCCTGGTGCTGTGAAGCAACAGTGCTAACTACTGTGCTACCGTACCGCCCACATAAACCTTTGAGGAAGCCAGGACAAGGTGAAAAGGTTGTTAAAAATTACACAGGGAATCCTTGACTTTATTAGTACAGGCATGTATCCTTTATACATTATTGGTTAGCCTCAGCTGTGTTGTGTCCAATTCTGGGCACTTCAGAAAGGATGTAAACGGCTCAGAGAGGGCGAGGAGTAGATTAATCAGAATGGTACCAGGGATGGGGGACTCCAATTTCGTGAAGAGACGAGAGACGCTGAGATTATCTTCTCATGGGTAGAAAAGAGGAGATTTGACAGAGGTGTTCAAAATCGTGACAGGTCTAGATCGAGTAAAGAAAGGGAGACCAATTCCAGGGGCAGGATCTCCCAAACCCACGAAGAAGACGGGAAGGAGACGCATGTGAACACCACAACCACCAAGCCCCTCTCCAAGCCTTACACCGCTCTGACTTGGAAATATATCGACCGTTCCTTCACTGTCGCTGCGGCAACATCTTGGAACTCCCTCCCTAACAGCACTGTGGGTGTACCTACACCACGCGGTCTGCAGCGGTTCAAGAAGGGTGTTCACCGCCGCCTTCTCAAGGGCAATTAGGGATGGGTAATAAAAATCCTTGACCACGTCCGATGAATGAATAAATACATTTTTAAAAACTAAGGAAGTGGCCCAGTAACTGGGGAACACCGATGTGAGGCAATCAGCAAAATAACCATCGGCAACATGAGGAAAAACAAAATTGTGCAGCAAGTTATGGCCTCAAAGTGTGGCGAAAGGACATTGAAAAGTAACATTCCAAAGCTGGAGAAACACTGGTAACGGATTAATTGCATTGCCCAATAAAGAACTGCAGAGGGACAATGAACCAAATGATCATTTGGGGATCGAATCATGCTTTGGTTCTATAATATTAGGAACGACGCATGTTGTGATAGTACCTCACATCCAATTGCACTCAGATGAGAACAATACTAGGACTAAATAATTACGTACTTCCCAAGTGCTGGCTGTCAAACAGTATGCTGCTCATGCGCGATGAATAATTAATAACCATAGCAACTAACGATGGTTCCATCAACGCGCATGTTATTTACATGTGACTGCAGCTCTGAGGATGAAGTCAATGATCCATGTTCTTTGTTGCAACAGTGTGTCGGTCACTACAAGACCACAGCACTGCAGCCCTAATTTGGGCAGCACGGTTGCTTCGCAGCTCCAGGGTCCCAGGTTCGATTCCCGGCTTGGATCACTGTCTGTGCGGAGCCTGCACGTTCTCCCCGAGTCTGCGTGGGTTTCCTCCGGGTGCTCCGGTTTCCTCCCACAGTCCAAAGATGTGCAGGATAAGTGGATTGGCCATGATAAATTACCCTCGCTGTCCAAAAAAGGTGAGGTGGGGTTACGGGGATAGGGTGGAGGTGTGGGCTTAAGTAGAGTGCTCTTTCCAAGGGCCGGTGCAGATTCGATGGGCCGAATGGCTCCCTTCTGCACTGTAAATTCTATGAATTCTGCGAATCATATTTCCTTCAACCATGCTAGGAGGTAGAGGATCGCTGCATTTTTGTCATACCAATGAAAGCACTGCTCACAATCATAGAATTATATATCACAGAAGGGAGGCCATTCTGCCCACTGGCCCTGTGACAGTTCTTTGGAAGAGCTGTATAATTATTCTCGCTCCTTTGCTCTTCCCTCATAGCCTTGCACAGCAGTCAAATGAGTTCAGCTGAGGAAACTGAATGCAAACCTGAGAGTTTAGTGAGTTAGTGAGTGGGGGAGTTTAAAATCTAGTCTAGTCTGTAATTAGCAGTAAGAGTCTAGGTGGCTATGTTGCCTGCCCGGTGCCAGGGATTGGGACATCTGCTCAGGGCTGGAAAGGAACTTGCAGTGGGAGACCAACAGACATCGGAGCAGATGTGGGCCATTCGGCCCATCGAGGCTACTCCACCATTTAATGAGATCACGACTAATCTGGAGGAGGAGGATCCAGTTGTGGTCCACAAAGGTACCAAAGACATTGGCAGAACTAGGAAAGGACTTTTGCATTGGGAGTTTGAGAAGCTAGACACTAAATTAAGAAGCAGGAACTCAAATGTTATTAGCTCTGGATTATCAACTGAGCAAACTGACATAGGTTAGATAAAATCTGAGATGTGGCTACGTAGCACAGAGACAGGTGTGGGATAAATGGGTTCCGGCACCAGAACTGGGGAAAGTGCAGGCTGCACCGTTGAGAGGTCTACACCTGAACCATGTTGGGTCCAGTGTTCTTGCAAACCATATAACTAGGGAAGTGGAGAGGGCTTTAAACTAAATAGTGGGGGCAAGGGGTCAAATGTGGAAAGATGTGATAAATCAAAGAATAGAGACAAGGTAAGCGAGGAAAATAGTAAGATGGGAAATGAGTGTCAGAGTAGGGCAGGAAGGGATAGAGAGGAAATAAAATCTAAGAACGCACCAATAATGATAAAACTAAAGGCTTTGAATGCGCATAGTATTCATAACGGCAACACAGTAGTATAGTGGTTAGCACAATTGCTTCACAGCTCCAGGGTCCCAGGTTCGATTCCCGGCTTGGGTCACTGTCTGTGCGGAGTCTGCACGTTCTCCCCGTGTGTGCGTGGGTTTCCTCCGGGTGCTCCGGTTTCCTCCCACGGTCCAAAGATGTGCAGGTTAGGTGGATTGGCCATGCTAAATTGCCCTTGGTGTCCAAAATTGCCCTTAGTGTTGGGTTCGGTTACTGGGTTATGGGGATAGGGTGGAGGTGTGGGCTTGGGTAGGGTGCTCCTTCCAAGAGCCGGTGCAGAATCGATGGGCCGAATGGCCTCCTTCTGCACTGTAACTTCTTTTTAAAAAAAATATATTTATTAAAGTTTTTTAACACAATTTTTCTCCCTTACAAACAATAACCCCCCCACCCTCCTAACAAAAAAAAAAACGAGAAATCACGCAGAGCAAGATATATACATGGCAAAATGATATATTTACACAGCTTTGTACACTGGCCCTCATCCGTACGTGCCAGTTTCCCCAACCCTTCATGTTATCTCTTGCTCATCCACCCTCCCAGACAGACCCCCCTTCCCCCCCCCCCCTCCCAGGACGTCCCCTCCCCCCTCCCCCCCAAGGTTGCTGCTGCTGCTGACCGACCTTCCTCTAACGCTCCGTGAGATAGTCTAGGAACGGTTGCCATCGCCTGTAGAACCCCTGCGCAGACCCTCTCAAGGCGAACTTAATCCTCTCCAACTTTATGAACCCAGCCATATCATTTATCCAGGCCTCCAGGCTGGGGGGCTTCGCCTCCTTCCACATTAGCAAGATCCTTCGCCGGGCTACTAGGGATGCAAAGGCCAGAATGCCGGCCTCTTTCGCCTCCTGCACTCCCGGTTCGTCCACTACTCCAAATATTGCTAGCCCCCAGCTTGGCTTGACCCGGACTTTCACCACCTGAGATATTGCTCCCGCCACTCCTCTCCAGAACCCCTCCAGTGCCGGGCATGACCAAAACATATGGACATGGTTCGCCGGGCTCCCTGAGCACCTTCCACATCTGTCCTCTACCCCAAAGAACCTACTCAACCTTGCCCCCGTCAAGTGCGCTCTGTGGACCACCTTAAATTGTATCAGGCTGAGCCTGGCACACGAGGAGGAGGAATTAACCCTACCTAGGGCACAGACCTTCCTCGATCTCCTCCCCCAGCTCCTCCTCCCATTTACCCTTCAACTCTTCTACCAGCGCTTCCCCCTCTTCTTTCAACTCCTGGTGTATTTCCGACACCTTGCCCTCCCCGACCCATACACCCGAGATCACCCTATCTTGAACTTCTTGTACCGGGAGCAACGGGAATTCCCTCACCTGTCGCCTCACAAAAGCCCTCACCTGCATATATCTAAAGGCATTTCCCGGGGGTAACTCGAACTTCTCCTCCAGTGCCCCTAGGCTCGCAAACGTCCCGTCGATGAACAGGTCCCCCATTCTTCCAATCCCCGCCCGATGCCAGCTCTGGAACCCCCCGTCCATCTTCCCTGGGACAAACCGGTGGTTACCCCTGATCGGGGACCACACCGATGCTCCCATTGCACCCCGGTGCCGTCTCCACTGGCCCCAGATCCTTAGCGTTGCCGCCACCACCGGGCTCGTGGTATACTTTGTCGGCGAGAGCGGCAGCGGTTCCGTCACCAACGCCCCCAGGCTCGTTCCTTTACAGGACGCAATCTCCATCCTCTTCCATGCCGCCCCCTCTCCCTCCATAACCCACTTGCGGATCATCGCCACGTTTGCTGCCCAGTAGTAGCTCCCCAGGTTTGGCAGCGCCAACCCTCATCAGTCCCTACTGCGTTCCAGGAACCCTCTCCTTACCCTCGGGGTCTTATTCGCCCACACAAACCCCATAATACTCCTGCCTACTCTCTTAGAAAAGGCCTTAGTGATCACGATGGGAAGGCACTGAAACACAAACAGAAACCTCGGAAGGACCACCATTTTGACCGACTGCACTCTACCCGCCAGCGAGAGCGGTAACATGTCCCATCTTTTGAAATCCTCCTCCATTTGCTCCACCAACCTCATCAGATTCAGTTTATGTAGGGTCCCCCAACTCCTGGCTATCTGGATCCCCAGATACCGAAAGCTCCCCTCCGCCCTCCTCAGCGGTAGGTCCCATATCACTCTTTCTTGGTCCCCCGCCTGTAATACAAAGAGCTCACTCTTCCCTACATTGAGCTTATAGCCCGAAAACTCCCAAACTCCCTTAGTGTCTGCATGACCTCCACCATCCTCTCCATTGGATCCGCCACGTACAGCAACAGGTCATCCGCATATAGCGACACCCGATGCTCTTCTCCCCCTCGGACCACCCCCTTCCATTTATTAGACTCCCTCAATGACATGGCCAATGGTTCGATCGCCAATGCGAACAACAGGGGGGAGAGGGGGCACCGCTGCCTCGTCCCTCGGTACAGTCGAAAGTACTCCGACCTCCGCCGGTTCGTCACTACACTCGCCATCGGGGCTCTGTAAAGGAGCTTAACCCAATTGATAAACCCTACCCCGAACCCAAACCTACGCAGCACCTCCCAGAGGTACTCCCACTCTACTCGGTCAAAGGCCTTCTCCGCGTCCATAGCTGCCACTATCTCCGCCTCTCCCTCCTCCGATGGCATCATTATCACGTTTAAGAGCCGCCGCACATTGGTGTTTAGTTGCCTGCCCTTTACAAATCCCGTCTGGTCCTCGTGGATTACCCTCGGGACACAGTCCTCGATCCTCGTGGCCAGCACTTTTGCCAGCAACTTTGCATCCACATTGAGGAGCGAGATCGGCCTGTACGATCCACATTGCAGTGGGTCCTTGTCCCGCTTTAGGATCAAATAAATTGTCGCTTCCGACATTGTCGGGGGCAGAGTCCCCTCCTCTCTTGCCTCATTAAAGGTCCTCACCAGTAGCAGGGCCAACAGGTCTGCGTACTTCCTGTAGAACTCCACCGGGAATCCGTCCGGTCCCGGGGCCTTCCCCACCTGCATGCTCCCCAAACCCTTGCTCAGCTCCTCCAACCCAATTGGTGCCCCCAAACCAGCCACCTCTTGCTCCTCCACCCTCGGGAATCTCAGCTGATCTAGGAATCGTCTCATCCCCTCTTCCCCCACTGGGGGCTGGGATCTGTACAGCTCCTCATAAAAGGCCTTGAATACCTCGTTTATTTTTGTTGCACTCCGAACCGTGGCTCCCCTTCCATCTTTGACTCCCCCTATTTCCCTCGCTGCCATCCTCTTACGGAGCTGGTGTGCCAGCCTTTTCCCCATACTCGTAGGTCGCCCCCTGCGCTTTCCTCCACTGTGCCTCCGCCTTCCCTGTGGTCAACAGGTCAAACTCCGTCTGGAGCCGTCGTCTTTCCCCAAGTAATCTTTCCTCCGGGGCCTCTGCGTATCTCCTGTCCACTCTCAAAATCTCCCCCACTAACCTCTCCCTATCCATACCCTTTGTCTTCTCCCTATGAGCTCTGCACTGTAACTTCTATGATTCTATGATAACAAAGTAAATGAATTGATAGAGCACACTGAAGGTAATAAAGAAGATCGAAGAGCCAGTACAGAGATGTGACTGCAGGATGACAAAGATCCGATCCTGAATATTGAGGGATATAAGAAATTCAAGAAGATTAGGAAGCTAGATAAAGGCGGAAGTGTAATCAAGGATAGCATAGACAGAGTGGATTGTCAGAGACTTTTTCCCAGGGTAGAGGGGTCAATTACTAGGGGGCATAGGTTTAAGGTGAGAGGGGCAAGGTTTAGAGTAGATGTACGAGGCATATTTTTTTACACGGAGGGTAGTGGGTGCCTGGAACTCGCTACCGGAGGTGGTGGTGGAAGCAGGGACGATAGTGACATTTAAGGGGCATCTTGACAAATACATGAATAGGATGGGAATAGAGGGATACGGACCCCGGAAGTGTAGAAGATTTTAGTTTAGTCGGACAGCATGGTCGGCACGGGCTTGGAGGGCCGAAGGGCCTGTTCCTGTGCTGTACTTTTCTTTGTTCTTTGTAATAAGGAAATTGCAGATGAGGTGAACAAATATTTTGCTTCAGTCTTCATGAAAGAGTCATAGCTGTCAATCAAGAGTTGGAAGGGAGAGGGGAACTTGGTGAAATTACAATCACTCAGGAAGCAGTGCTGAGTAAACTGATGGAGCTGCGGGCTGACAAGTCTCTGGGTCCTAATGGACTTCATCCTAGGGTCTTCGAAAAGACTGCTACTGAAGTAGTGGATGCATAGGTGTTAATTTTCCAAAATTCACTCGATTCTGGAACGGTTCCTTCAGATTGCAAAGTAGCAAATATGACCCCTCTATTAAAGAAGAAGGGGAGGTAGGAAGCAAGATGTGTAATCTTACCATATATAAGTGTCAGATTCAGACTGAAAGCAGACCACTTTTCTCTCCAGATACTGAGCCTCCTAAAAGATAGAAATGAGTGGGTGTGGTTTACGCAGACACTCCGGTAGGGCGGGGCCTGATAGAGCCGGCACCCAGCTCCCCAAAGATCGGGGCGCAATTGTTAAAGGGCACTTCAGTCAGAACTGAAACTGAACAGCCCCTGGCCCCCACTAGAAGTTTTAGGGGCTCCCCATCAACCACCCTCCATCCCACCATCGCATTTCCCCCCTCACTGCCTGATACCCCCTGGACCTAAAAGACCCCCCCCCCAAACACTGCCCACTTTTCCCCCCAACCACACATTACGCCAATCCCCCCCCTCCCCAAATGGGGCTCCCATGAGGCCACTGCCCTGCAAAGAGGAATGCCCCTCTTTCCCCCCCCCCCCCCCAACCCCCACTGGGGATATACTCACCTTTGTGCTCCCCTCGACTGAATCTCGTTTTGTCAAGCCAGTTGCAAACCATATTCAGTGAGGGGGGATTATGTGGCAGGAAGGTTGTTAATAATATTAAAATGTATTCAAATTTGTTAAAATGAGGTTCTCTCTGGATTTTGTGCCAATATGGCCGTTCTCTCTGATGATGAAGGTGGGCTGAAAATCGTCACCATTAAGTCAGTTCGCTTTATGTCTGTCGTGGGAAGTTATTAGAATCGATCATAAAAGAAGTTATAGCTGAGCACTTAGAAAAATGCAAGGTATTTGGGAAGAGCCAGCATAGTTTTGTGAAGGGGAAATCATGTTTAACCAATTTATTAGAGTTCTTTGAAGGAGTCACATGCGCTGTGGATAAAGGAGAGCCTGTAGATGTACTGTGCTTAGATCTCCAGAAGGTATTCGATAAGGTGTCATGTCAAAGGATATTACAGAAAATAATTGAAATGAAATGAAAATCGCTTATTGTCACAAGTAGGCTTCAAATGAAGTTACTGTGAAAAGCCCCTAGTCGCCACATTCCGGCGCCTGTTCAGGGAGGCTGTTACGGGAAATGCTCATCGTGTGGGGGTAACATCAGCATGGACTGCAGACTGGCTGGCTGGCTGAAAACAGAGTAGGCATCAATGGTTCTTTGTCTAATTGGGCAGGATGTGCCAAGTGAAGTCTTGCAGGGCTCTGTGCTGGAGCCTAAACGTTTTGCAATTTACATCAATGACTTTGATGAAGGAAGTGAAGGCATGCTAGCTA
Source organism: Scyliorhinus torazame (assembly GCF_047496885.1). Classification (NCBI taxonomy): domain Eukaryota; kingdom Metazoa; phylum Chordata; class Chondrichthyes; order Carcharhiniformes; family Scyliorhinidae; genus Scyliorhinus; species Scyliorhinus torazame. The sequence continues at coordinate 238,593,739 of NC_092717.1, read as the reverse complement.
CATTTGCAGAAAACACAAAGAGAAGTAGGAAAGTATGTTATGAAGAAGACATAAGGAGTTTGCAGATGGATCTAAATAGGTTGAGTGAGTGGGCAAAAATTTGACAGATGGAGTTTAATGTGGGAAAATGGGAAGTTGTTCACTCTGACAGGAAGGATTAAACAAGAGCATTACGTAGACAGAGAATGAATCATAGAAAGTTAGTATGTACGTACAGCAAATAATCAAGAAAGTTAATGGAATGCTGTCCTTTCTTACAAGAGGAATTTAACATAAAGGTAGAGATAAAAGCAAAATACTGCAGATACTGGAAATCTGAAATAAAACAGAAAATGCTAGAAAAACCCAGCTGCTCTGGCACCATCTGTGGAGAGAGAAGCTGAGTTAACGCTTCAAGTCTGCATGAGTCTTCCTCAGAGTTGAAGAGACATACGGACTCAAATCATTAACTCTGTTTCTCTCTCAGCAGATGCTGCCAGACCTGATGAGTTTTCCCCGCATTGTTTTGTTTTTATCATAAATGTTCGGATGTTGTTCCTCAGTAGTACAGGGCTCGGTGGGACGCCATCTTGAATACCGTGTGACGTTTTGGCCTCCTTATTTAAGGGCGTAAAAGCTTCGGAGGTGGGTTCAGAGGAGGTTTTACGAGATTGATGGCTGGAATGAGCGGGGTTGTCTTAAGAGGAAAGGTTGGACAGACTGGGCTTGTTCCCACTGGAGTTTAGAAGAGTGAGGGGGTGACTCGGTTGTAATATGTAAGATTCCGAACAGTATTGACAAGGTGGACGTGGAAAGGATGTTCCTTCCTGTGGGTAAGTCCAGAACTAGGGGGCACTCTTTTAAAATTAGGAGGTCGCCCTTTTAGGACAGAGCTAAGGAGAATTGTTTTCTGTCAGAGGATTCTATTTTTTAAGCTGGAGGTTTTGTCGGGCAAGGAAATCAAAGGTTATCAGGGGTAGATGGGAATGTGGAACTCAACATAAACAGATCAGCCACGATCTTATTGAATTAAATTCACTCGAGCGAACGAATGGCCCACTTCTGCCTCTAATTTAGCACAGGGCAAAATCGCTGGCTTTGAAAGCAGACCAAGGCAGGCCAGCTTCACGGTTCAATTCCCGTACCAGCCTCCCCGAACAGGCGCCGGAATGTGGCGACTAGGGGCTTTTCACAGTAACTTCATTTGAAGCCTACTTGTGACAATAAGCGATTTTCATTTCATTTTATGTTCGTACGTACATTCACCTCGTGTTTTCCTGGTTCTTTCCCCAAATCTCTGTCCTCTATTAAAAGCCCGTCAGGATTTTGAACACATCAAAGCAAAAACCTCCCCTTAACCTTCTCTGCTCTAAGGAGGACCAACTCCTCATATTTTAAATGAGAAACCCTTCTCTTTCTCCTTCACGTGGCAAGTAGCTGCAGAAGTTCAATTTTATTCAAAATAAATTTAGAGGACCCAATTATTTTTTTTTCCAATTAAGGGGCAATTGAGAGTGGCCAATCTAACTAAACTGCACATCTTTGGGTTGTGGGGGTGAGACCCACGCAGACACGGGGAGAATGTGCAAACTCCACACGGACATTGACCGGGGACAGGGACCGAACCGGGTCCTCAGCGCGCATAAGTTCAATTTATCCTGAATTTTTGTTCCTCTAATTTACAATTCTAGCCGTCATTGCATGCTACGTGACAATCTGAGTGACAATCTTGCTTGGTTTGGTATTTAAACACACATTAGAAATATCTGGTCCTTAAATGCCTGGCAGCTTCCTCATTAGTTGCTGAGGCTATTAATTATTCATTGTGCATGAGTAACATAGTGGCTGACAGAATCTCAGTTTACGCTTGCTGCTGACACAAAGATCAGGCAGGTTCTGAATAACAGAACATGCGAGGCCACAGTGAGTTTTACAAATGAGTTACAGGTACCCTGCGGTGACTTCAAATCCGTAATTTATCCTGAGGGATTGGCATACAGCTAGAAATATGTTCTCATGATAAAGACAGTCTTTTATCCGATTAATGCTTTGCCATCAATTTTGAGTTGTTGTTTTTACGAGGGGGGGGGGGGCACACACACGTCCATTGGAAACTTCAAAACTCAGTTTATAGTGTTCAATTCTGGTCGCCACACTACCAGAAGGCTGTGGAGGCTTTAGAGAGGGTGCAGAAGAGATTTACCAGGATGTTGCCTGGTCTGGAGGGCATTAGCTATGAGGAGCGGTTGAATAAACTTGGTTTGTTCTCACTGGAACGATGGAGGTTGAGGGGCGACCTGATAAGAGGCCTACAAAATTATGAGGGGCATAGACAGAGTGGATAGTCAGAGAGGCTTTTCCCCAGGGTAGAGGGGTCAATTACTAGTGGGCATAGGTTTAAGGTGCGAGGGGCAAGGTGTAGAAGAGATATACGAGGCAAGTTTTTTTACGCAGAGGGTAGTGGGTGCCTGGAACTCACTACCGGAGGAGGTAGTGGAGGCAGGGACGATAGTGACATTTAAGGGGCATCTTGACAAATACATGAATAGGATGGGAATAGAGGGACACGGACCCCGGAAGTGTAGAAGATTTTAGTTTCGACGGGCAGCATGGTCGGCACAGGCTTGGAGGGCCGAAGGGGCCTGTCCTTGTGCTGTACTTTTCTTTGTTCAGTTCATAGATTGTTGTTAGGTTTTTAGTTGACACGATGGGCTGAAGATCCTTTTTCTATGCTGTGAAACTCTATGTTAGGGTATATGGGACCACATAGGGTAAGTGGAGTTCAGATGCAGATCATTCATGCTCTAAGTCAATGGCATAACAGGCTCGAGGGGCCGGGCGCGCCACTCCTGTTCCGATGAGACTGCAATATTTCGGAAATATCACTCAGGGACTGCGGCACGATAGCACGGTGGTTAGCACTGTTGGTTCACAGCGCCAGGGTCCCAGGTTCGACTCCCGGCTTGGGTCACTGTCCGTGCGGAGTCTGCACGTTCTCCCAGTGTCTGCGTGGGTTTCCTCCGGGTGCTCCGGTTTCCTCCCACGAGTCCTGAAAGACGTGCTTGTTAGGTGAATTGGACATTCTGAATTCTCCCTCTGTGTAACCGAACAGGTGCCGGAAGGTGGCGACTAGGGGCTTTTCGCAGTAACTTCATTGCAGTGTTAATGTAAACCTACTTGTAACAATAATAAAGATTATTATTATTATATCTCACAACATGTTTGGAAGAGGCAGGATTGAAATGCATTAGTCCAGCATATGTGTGTGTCAATTTCCTTTTCCTCAGAGGGAGGGGGGGGGGGGTAGGAGGGAGCATTTGAACCAATTTCCTCTCTTAATAAAGTGACGGAAAATATGATTCTGAGGTGGTTGCACCACATCCTCACCCGGCACCAGTCTGGGAGGTTATTTGATTCTCCAGTAGCAGCAGGATTGAGACGTATGTTATCATACCTGCTATGATGGCACTCGTTGTAAAAAAAACAAAGTTGATTGGCACCACCTCTGTAGCATTGTAGAGCCTCATTGCTTCGTTCAAGAATCTGGAAAAAAAAATCATCATTGTAGGCCATGAGTAGCCATCTCTAAATTCAGCCCACGCAATCGAAACACCTTTTCATGCAATGTCTGAGAGCTCTAACGCACAGTAAAGAGGAGCAGACTTTCATTTATGCAACAACCTCCTTTGCAATCAATTAAATATTTTTGAAGTGTAGTCACAGGATTGTATTGTAGGAAATGCAGCAGAAACATTTTATACACAGCAAAGTCCCACCAACAGCACTGAGATAATGTCTGGATAATTCTCTTTTTGTTTAATGGAGAGTTTGGTTGAGAGATGAATATTGGCCTGGAAACCGAGCAGATCTCCCTGTTGTTCCACACAATAGTGTCTGGGACTGCGAGGGTGGCTGGGCCCTCAATTTAATGCCTCAGTTGAACGACAGCACCTATGACCGCGCAGCATTCCCTCACGACTACACCGGAGCATAAGCCTGGATTGCATGTTCAAGGTTCAGAGCGGGTCTTGGGGCCCCCAACCTTCGAAGTCAGAGGTGAGAGTGACACTAAAGCAGTGCAGCATTGTCGGAGGTGCTGCCCTTCAATTGAGGCGTTGCATTGATCTCAAAAACACTTAGTGATTGGGGCTGGAGTTGCAGTACAACCGGGAACATGGGTTATCGTGAGGTTGGGGGGGTGGGGGTTGGGGGGGGGTTGGGGAATGTTACAGAGAAAAGAGGACACTGGTTTAGGCTAACTACACTAAACCATTAATGAACTGATGCTGGAGAAGGTTACAACAATTTGGCCGGAGAGTGATTAGAAAACTAGAAAGGACAGTTTTGACAATGATGTAGGGGGGAGAGATTGGGCCATCCCCTGATGCATCATTTTCCCCAGCGGATGCACAAAGCCGTTTGCCACCAGAGGGATATTCCGGTATTGCCAAAGTCTACCAAACTTTGCGTGGCTGGCCTGCCCTTCTGCCAGAGAAAGGCTAGAAATACCACCCATTGTATTCATAGAATTACATAGGATATACAACACAGAAAGAGGTCATTCAGCCCACTCAGTCTCTACTGCACCACTCAAAGCTCCTCCCACCGTTGCTCATCTAAATCAATCTTCCTAACAGAGTATTCCCTTCTCCCTCTCTTTATCTAGCTTTCCCGTGAATGTATCTGATAGCGAGTTCCACATTCTCACCACTCTCTGGACAAAGAGTTCTTCTGAATTCCCGACTGGATCTCTTGGTGACAACTGTGTGTTGATGGCCTCTGGCTGTGCCCTTTCCCACAAGTGGGAACAGTCTATCTTGCTGCGGTCTTGCGCCCGTGATGGGCGCAAAATCTCGAGAGAGTCGGAAATCTCGCTAGCGAGATCTCAGTTTTGAATTTTCTCCCCCCCCCCCCCTCCTCTCCCCACTCCGGTAAAGTCACGAGGGTCCCGTCCAGGAAGGTCAGGAACCTCATTTCAATAAATTATACTATAATTAGTGGGCTTCCCCATCATGTCCACCCTAACTCTTACCAACTTTTACAGATTCACCATAGAAAGCATCCCGGGGGCTGGTTTAGCACACAGGGCTAAATCGCTGGCTTTGAAAGCAGACCAAGGTAGGCCAGCAGCACGGTTCAATTCCCGTACCAGCCTCCCCGAACAGGCGCCGGAATGTGGCGACTAGGGGCTTTTCACAGTAACTTCATTTGAAGCCTACTTGTGACAATAAGCGATTTTCATTTTCATTTCATTTTCCATCCTATCGGGTTGCATCACAGCAACTGCTCGGCCCAGGACCGCAAGAAACTTCAGAAAGTCTTGAACACCGCCCAGTCCATCACATGAACCTGCCTCCCATCCATTGACTCCCATCTACACCTCCCGCTGCCTGGGGAAAGCGGGCCGAATAATCAAAGACCCCTCCCACCCGGCTTACTCACCCTTCCAACTTCTTCCATCGGGCAGGAGATACAGAAGTCTGAGAACACGCACGAACAGACTCAAAAACAGCTTCTTCCCCGCTGTCACCAGACTCCTAGACGACCCTCTTACGGACTGACTTCATTAACACTACACCCCTGTATGCTTCACCCGATGCCGGTGTTATGTAGTTACATTGTGTACCTTGTGTTGCCCTATTATGTGTTTTCTTTTTATTTTATTTTCGTGCACTTAATGATCTGTTTGAGCTGCTCGCAGAAAAATACTTTTCACTGTACCTCGGTACACGTGACAATAAACAAATCCATACTGCACCCCCTCCACCAGTTGGAATTTCCCCCTCACTGTTGTGACGTTACGCCGGCAAAGTTTACAACTGATTTTGCAAAATATGAACCAGGCAAAGGTAACCAGCTGGGAGCACACAGGTATGTATAGCCCTCTGAGGGAGAGGAACATACTCAGGCAGTACCCTGGTGCTGACCACTGACACACTGGCACTGGCACCTGGCAGGGAATCCTTTGTGAAGTTCCATTGGGGGGTGGTTTTCTCTTATTGATTGAAGGCGGGGGGGGGGGGGGATTCTCCTTATCTGTGGGCGGGCAGGGGGGGGTGGGGGGGAGTGTATTTTTCTTTAAGGGTGCCCCAATCCCTGTAGAGCTGGCATAGAATACAAGAGCGGGGAAGGACTTCTGAGGATGTAGCAGGCTCTGGTCAGACCCCATTTGGAGTACTGTGAGCAGTCTGGCCCCTGTCTAAGGAAGGATGTGCCGGCCTTGGAAAGGGTCCAGCGGAGGTTCACACGAATGATCCCAGGAATTAAGGGCTTGTTGTAAGAGGAACGGTTGGGGACTCTGGGTCTGTACCTGATGGCGTTTAGAAGGATGAGGGGAGATCGCAAGTGAAGCTTACAGAATACTGATTGGCGGGAATAGAGTGAATGTGAAGAAGGTGTTTCCTCTAGTAGGAGAGTCTAGAACCCAGAGGGCACAGCCTCAGACTAAAGGGTCGAACCTTTAACACTGAGTTGAGGAGGGATTTCCTCAGCCAGAGGGTGGTGAATCTTAAGGCTGTGGAGGCCAAATCACTGAGTGTCGTTAAGACAGAGCTAGATAGGTTCTTCATTAATAAGGGGATCAGGGGTTGCAGGAGAATGGGGACGAGAAACAGACCAGCCATGATTGAATGGTGGAGCAGACTTGATGGGCTGAATGGCCTAGTTCTGCTCCTGTGTCTGATGGTTTTACGGCATTGCTGCACACGGGTCTCCTCACCTCAGCCAGCTCTGTGTCCACATAATGTAAAATTCTGCCCACTGAATCCACTTCATCGAAACTTTCATAGATCTCTATTAGCTCACCCCTCAGATTTAATTTTTCCAAGAGAGAATTTCCTGATTTATCGATCCGCATGTTTCAGCCATCATGGGCGACATTCTCCGACCCCCTGCCGTGGGGGCACTCTTTCCCTTCCGCCTCCGCCACGGTCTCCACCATGGCGGAGGCAGAAGAGACTCCCTCCACTGCGCATGCGCGGGAAACTGTCAGCGGCCGCTGACGCTCCCGCGCATGCGCCGCCCGGGGATGTCATTTCCGCGCCAGCTGGCGGGTTACCAAAGGCCGTTTCCGCCAGCTGGCGGGGCGGAAGTTCCTCCCGCGTCGGCCTAGCCCCTCAATGTTGGGGCTCGGCCCCCAAAGATGCGGAGCATTCTGCACCTTTGGGGCGGCGCGATGCCCGTCTGATTGGCGCCGTTTCCGGAGAATTTCGCCCCATGTTTCTGAATCTTCTCAGGACCTCCCACCGGTGGAAGCGACGAAATTCTCCCTTCTGGGTCTTTGCCCCACGTTATTCTGTCCTATCCTAACATGCTCTGGTTGTGTGTGTGTGTGTTTTTTTTATTCTTGAGGTGTGGGCGTTGCTGTCTGAGCCAGCATTTGCTGCCCATCTCTAATTGCCCTTGGACTGCGTGGCAAGTTCACTTAAGAGTCAACCACATTATAATGGAGCAGGAGATAAAAGATGCGATTGGGATGTTGCAGTCGGGGAAGGTGGCAGGGCCGGGTGGGTTTCCGGTGGAATATTATAAAAAAATTCAAGGATACGCTGGCACCCCTGATGGTGGGGACATTTGAGGAGGCAAGAGGGAAGGGGGCTGCAAACCGACCCCCAAGAAACAGGTGAACCTGAGGAAGGAGCAGCGCTCCGAAAACTAGTGATTCGAAACAGACCTGTTGGACTCTAACCTGGTGTTGCAAGATTTCTTACTGTGCTCACCCCAGTCCAACGCCGGCATCTCCGCATCCTGGCTTCCTATATTACAGCAGTGGCTACATTTCTAAAGCACCTCACTGGCTGTCAAGTGCCTTGGGACATCCTGAGATCAGAAAAGGTGCTATTTAAATGCAATTCATTCCTTCCTTCTCAAACTGAAAGCACTTACTGTACTTGGAAAATACAAGAGGCGATCATAATAACAATCATCAGGTAGAATATGGGATACTGGAACTGAAGCTGCCCCTTAATAGAGCTCGTTATCATCCCGGACACGGCCTTGACAGAGATCACGGTTAGCGAGGCTGTAAGAAACACAACAAGGATTATTATACTTCTAAGGCAAAGGTCCAACAGAAACATAGGCACTGGAGTACTGCGTACAGTTTTCGTCACCATACTGAAGGGAGGAGAGGCTTAGAACAAACATAGAACATGCTTGACTTCAAAGGGTGCAAAGAAGGCTCACACTATTGATTTAGCGGGTGAGGGCGTTGTCCTAAGATGAGAGGCTGAATTTAGAGACCGAATTCAGAAGAAAGAGAGGTGATCTCATTGAAAGCACCGCAGCTCAGTGGTTAGCACCGTTGCTTCACAGCTCCAGGGTCCCAGGTTCGATTCCCTGCTGGATCACTGTCTGTGCGGAGTCTGCACGCTCTCCCCGTGTCTGCGTGGGTTTCCCCCGGGTGCTCCGGTTTCCTCCCACAGTTCAAAGATGTGCAGGTTAGGTGGATTGGCCATGCTAAATTGCCCTTAGTGTCCAGAAAGGTTGGGTGGAGTTACGAGGATTGGGTGGAGATGAGGCCTTGGGTAGGGGGCTCTTTCCAAAAGCTGTGCAGACTCGGTGGGCTGAATGGCCTCCTTCCACATTGTAAATTCTATGATTCTATGAAACATGGAAGATTCTGAGAGGGTTTAGCAGGGTAGACGCTCTGTGAGGCCTTGTGCCCTGGGCTGAGAGTCTAGAACCAGGGGGCAGGATCGCAGGATAAGGCCATTTTGGACTGAGGTGAGGAGAAACCTCTTCACTTGGAGGGTGGTGAATCCTTGGATTTGTGAGTGCTAGCTCGCTGCAGAAGAGGACGGGCCAACAGAGCCCGAAGATGAATGACCTCCTTCACGCAGCCAGGGTACGCCTGCCTCCTAATGTCTCCCGCTGCATCCCTTCCCACACTCTTCAACCGCCACGGTGATCTCTCTCCCAGACACTCCACGGATTCCCAACACTTCTCATGGTGCCCACCCATCCCCATGGTGTCCCCCCCACCCACCCCCATGGTCCCCCCCCCCACCCCCATGGTCCACCCCCCCCCCCCCCGCAGTAGATAATCTGTTCTTCACATCTCCACTCCCACCCACCCCCACTCCCCATGGTCCCCGTCAGCAGATAATCTGTTCCTTACATCCCCGCTCCCGCCCACCTCCCCCCTCCCATGCCAGACTTCATCACCATCCAACCTGGCAGGACTCCCGCCTACACTCTCCCCGTCTGTGGCATTGCAGGAGAAACTCGAGCACCGACGGCGAGAGCGGGCACAGCCTGTCAAGAGTCACACCTGAGCTGAGTCGCCGAAAACCTTTTGAGGAGAGAACCCTTGGGTGAGGAGCAGGACCGCACCCGTACAGAGGCTGAGGTGAGGGCAGCGACGAAAGTGAGAACCATCAATACATGCAGCCATGGTGCAAGCCTCACGTGAGTTAACTTTCTCCCATCAGTCAGCCCCTGTGATGCACGAATGCCCTATCGCTTCCCTTCCAGGTCAATCAGTCACCAGCTCAGGGCATCCTCAGAGAAAAGCATCGAGGAGAGGAGCCATCACAGATGTCACCCTCCAACCCTACTGGCTGACATTATTCATCAAGGCCCCGCCTTCCCAACCTTGCCCCTCGCCTGAGGTGTGGTGATCCTCAGGTTAAATCACCACCGGTCAGCTCTCCCCCCTCAAAGGGGAAAGCAGCCTGTGGTCATCTGGGACTATGGCGACGTTATTTATTGTACTCCCAGCGTAGATACACACACCTCAGGGGAACTGACCAGGAGGCAGGCTTCTAGGTCACTGCCTGGGTGAGGCCCTCACAGCTGAAGATCCACAGCAGGCGGAAGAAGGAATGTCCCAGGGAACCGGCACTGGGAGGGGTAGCTGAGCCCCTGGTCATTGACGTACCCCTGGGTCCGGTCGTCCCAGAGCTGCAGAGGCAGAGCCGTGAGCATCAGACCTCTTCTCATCGACTGCAAGGTCGACTGGAGACGGCCCATCGCCTTCCGTCCGAGGAAACGGTGCCGTCACTCCCAAACAAGGAGGCCAACGTGGCAAGGGTGGCATCCGCAGTGGAGACCTTGGCGCCGGACGTGCACTCCATGGCGGGGGTTGCCCGCTCCATGGTCCAGCTCATGACCTCTGTGACTGAGGACATGGGCAGAGTGTGGGCTAGAGTAAAAATCGTTCAATTCATTCCCAGAAATGAAACACAAAATATAAAATCCCTCTTCTGTGTTTGGTATTGAGGTCCCAATTGGAAGGTGTACAATTTACACTGCGTCTCACTAAATTGCACCTCACCCGAATGTGGAAAAGACGGGGCGCCTTGGGTCCCGCGCATGCGCAGTTGGGCCAGCGCCAACCAGCGCATGCACGATGGCCGTCCTCCCCCAGGCCGCCCCGCACAAACATGGCGGATGGATCCAGGCTCGCCGGCGGAAGAAAGGAGGCCGCCGACAGAGAGGCCGGCCCGCCGATCGGTTGGTCCCGATCGCGTACCAGGCCCTGTGGAGGCCCCCCCCCCCCCCCCCACAGGCCCCCCCCCCCCAAGCCTTTGCGACGAGTACCCGCCGACAGCGACCAGGTGTGGACAGCGCCGGCGGGACTAGGCCGTTTACGCGCGGCCGCTCGGCCCATCCGGGCCGGGGAATCGCCGCTTGCCGTTTGCGCCGATTCTCCGAGCGGCCCGGCGCGATTCGCGTGGCGCTGGTTTCGGGGGGGGGGGGGTGGGAGAATCGCGTGCTGGTGTCGGAGCGGCGTGGCGGGGGTCGGGGCGGCGTGGCGCGACTCGCGCGCCGCCCCGGCGAATCTCCCACCCAACGGGGGAGGGGGGAGAATACCGCCCAATGGATGCAGGCTGACACTCCAGTACGGTACTGAGGGAGTGCTGCACTGTCAAAGGTACAGTCTTTTGAATGAGATGTTATTCCGAGGCATTGTCTAACCACTCTGGTGCTTGCCAAATAACCAATGAAAAAGGGCAGAGGAGTTCTCCCCAGTGTCCTGGCCAATACTTACCCCTCAACCAACATCATTAAAAACACATGGCCTGATCATCATCACAGTGTTGTTTGTGGGAGCTTGCTCTGCATAAATTGATTGCCGAGATTCCGAGATTCCACCAGTGGTTGTACTTCAAATGAAAAGTGAAGCACTGTGAAGCAGGTGGGGCGCCCTGAGGTTGTGAATGGCGCTACAGAAATGCAAACCTTGTATTTCTTTCTGCATGGCTATTTTGATCAGCCCGGTGAAAAAGTAACAAAATTATTTTTAAAAATTCAAAGGGACGTATCGGGCGATGTTTCATATCTTGGGAGTTATGCAGAGATGACACTAGTTTCCCGATGTGTAACAGGTCTTATTTACACTGCTTTTAAATGTCAACTTCATCCTATGGCTCTCGCATCCAGCTCTTTCCTTGTTTGCTTTTCTCGGAGGTCCGCCGGACCTGACCAATCAATCACAGTGAACATCAATTATAAACATTCACATAATCAAACACAGAACTGCTGAACCATTGAACACTGCAGGTGGCCAAGCGCAGCGATGTTTCAAGTTAGCATCGTGCTTGTAATCCCCGGCACAGCAAATGTCCAAGCTCAGAGACGCTGCTCAGAGGCGGCGCTGATTGTATGGTTCCGATACGGCAGGAACAGCTTGTCACATACCACGTTGGAACAGTTTTAATGTGCACTTCCTCCTAGGTCGGGAGCAGCTTGGGAATTGCATACTCCTCGTTTCCTTAGTTACGGTCTGCAGTGTGTGGAAACGGGAGGCAGGGAAGGGGGCTGGTCCCATTCAAATGTTGCTTTCCCCCATGTAAGGATGTAAAGATTATTAAATGGCTATTCCCGGACGCATCCGCTCTTACCCAGTAATGAAGACATCAGCAGTAGGATCACTATGTGTTTCATTCCTCTTTTCTTGTAGAGGTACAGAAAAATAACAAACAACGTGATTTCCAACCCCTGTACCAAAGCAGAAACAAGGTGTGGTTATTATGCTGTACAGCTGAAATCCAACACAAACTTAGATCATTTGGCTTGTCTAAAAAAACAAGAACATTCCCTCAGACGCTGGGGCAAAAAGACTCGGTTTAGTGGGGCCATGTCCCGGGCCTAAAATACCTCCGATGCCATATTGGCTCAATCTTTAAAGCAACAAGGCCCCTTAAAAGGAAAGCAAGGGGAGAGTGGACTGGCAGGTCATCGGAACATAGGGATTAGGAGCAGAAGTCGGCAATTCAGCCCTTCGAGCCTGCTCCGCATTCAATCAGATCATCTGATCTCTTCCTGGTCTCAAATCCACCTCCCCACCTGTTGCCCATATCCCTGTAACGTGTTTTTAAATCTGAAATATATCGACCCCCTCTCGAAACCATTTAATGACTCAGACTTCACCGCATTATGAGTCAGTGAGTTCCGCAAATTCATCATCCTCTGCGAGAAGCAGTTCCTCCTCATCTCAGTTTTAAATCTCAAACTATAACCGTGACCTCCCTTTTTAAATAGGGCCATCACATTAGTGTGTTTCCAACCCACTGGGACCGTTCCAGAATTCAGGGAATTTTGAAATATCATAACCAATACTATCTCCGCAGCCACCTTCTGTAAACCCTAGGGTGCATGCCATCAGATCCCGTAGACTTACCTGCCTTTAGTCCCATTCGTTTATTCAAACCTTCTCCTGAATGGTGGCTATTACACCGAGTTCCTCTGCATTAACTGCAGTTCTTGGGGGATTTTTTTGTTATCCTCTACCGTGAAGACAGAGGCAAAATGTTGGTTCAGTGCCTCCGCCATCTCTGCGTTCCCCATTATTACCGTAGTAGTACACTGCCTCCAGGGAAAATCCTAGTCAGCCTCTGACAGTAGGCCTTAATAGGCCTTTAATCAGTTGAGTTGACTACCCACCATGTGTGGACGGATAGTCCAAACCTCCCCCCCACCCCCTGCATCCCCTTCCTGAGGAAAATGGCCGAGGGATGGGATAGAGCTGGGAAACTCAGATGCAGACCGGCAGTAGGAAGTTCCGTGTCCTTCCAGATCAGGACTTTAAAACTTAGCCCATATGGGGCCCAAAGGTCATTAATTTCTATGTCTCTGCTTTAAGTAGATGATCAGACACCAATGCAATAGCGGGTGTAAGACAGACTGGCTTGAATTATATTTTTATTGCTCTGGAAAGCCATAAACACACCTCATTTCGGAGTGCCTTACCAAGTAAACCAGAAACTGCCAACTGACAACATATTTGTGAATTTTGGCGGCTGTGACCTCCTGCTGGACGTTAATAGCAAAGGTCACCAGAAGATATGTCCCCAGTACGGCCAGCGATCCACCTACAGGAAAAGCAAAAAACACAGCAGTTTTATACCAGTCCTGGTTTTGGCCAGAAGCTCACTTCAGAAATACAGTCCGAACGGCATATTTTGTTCCTGAATCACGGCCAAAATGGGCCCAGTCACAATTAATCCTGAAGTTCCCAACGCTCAAAGATTTTCATAGATTTTATAGAATTTACAGTGCAGAAGGAGGCCATTCGGCCCATCGACTCTTGGAAAGAGCACCCTACCCAAGGTCAACACCTCCACCCTATCCCCATAACCCAGTAACCCCACCCAGCACTAAGGGCAATTTGGACACTAAGGGCAATTTATCACGACCAATCCACCTAACCTGCACATCTTTGGACTGTGGGAGGAAACCGGAGCACCCGGAGGAAACCCACGCACACACGGGGAGGATCTTGGGGGGCCGAGCCCTAACCTTGATTTCCGCCCTGCCAGCTGGCGGAAAAGGCCTTTGGTGCCCCGGCAGCTGGCGCGGAAATGACATTGCTGGGCGGCGCATGCGCGGGAGCGTTAGCGGCCGCTCACGGCATCCCCGCGCATGCGCTGTGGGGGGAGTCTCTTCCGCCTCCGCCATGGTGGAGACCGTGGGGGCACCCCCCGAGGCCAGATCGCCACGCGCCCCCCCCCAGGACCCCGGAGCCCGCCCGCGCCGCCTTGTCCCGCCGGTAAGAGAGGTGGTTTAATCCACGCCGACGGGACAGGCATTCCAGCAGCGGGACTTCAGCCCATCCGGGCCGGAGAATCGCAGGGGGGGACCTGCCAACCGGCGCGGCGCGATTCCCGCCCCCGCCAAATCTCCGGTACCGGAGAATTCGGCAACCGGCGGGGGCGGGATTCACGCCAGCCCCCGGCGATGGGTCGGCGAATCTCGCCCAATATGTTGAATCTAGTCTGTTCACATCAAAAAACAGAAACATTTTCAGGCCCCAAAACATCAGAACGAAACACTGTCACGTCAAAAATACATGACTAAGATAAAGTGTACATATGTGCGTGCGTATGTGAGTCCACATGTGAATCCATCTATGTATGTGTGCGCGTGTGTGACTGTGTAAGTGTGTGTGTGTCCATGAATGTGTGTCCATGTGTGCATCTGTGTATGTGTGTGTCTGTGTTTGTGAGTCCATGTGTGTCCGTCCGTGTGTGTGCGTGTCTGAGTCCGTGTGTATGTGTGTGTCATAATCCGGGCCTACCTCCCCAGGCTGAGATGAAGGCCTACCACAAGTGTGGTGATATGCATCACCGTAAATACACAAGGGGTTAATGTAGGTACACTGCGACTGAGTAAACACTAGAGGGAGCACCAGAGACATCATGACACACAGACATTCAACCAATAGGTCAGTAAGACAGGACATGGCCAATGGGCAGTCAAGACACCCAGAGGTGACACTACCACAAGGGGGCTACCCATATAAAAGGACAGGGCACACAGGCTCTTCCTCTTTCCATCGGCGACACTCAGAGACACAGGGGCAGATTAGGAAGCATCACACCCACCGCATGGATGAGAGCAGACTGGTTAGTTAGATTGAGTTGCTATAGGAAGATTAGCAGGAGAGTCGAACTCAAGTCGAGGAATTGTTAACTGTTCACTAAATGTGTTAAACCTATCTCCAAGTCTGAACCCTCCTATGTCAGAGTGTACATCAGGGAAGCAGCTTATGCTGCATGAAGAAGTATAACACAACAAGTACTTCTCTGGGGGGACAGCACAGCAATCTCCAATTGGTTATTCACCATTGCTTCCTCGGGTGACCTGTCACCTCCCAAGTGGCAGGCAGGCAGGAAGCAGTGACAATGACAGTGGGCTGTGGGGGCTGAGCGGAAGAAGGAGGGAAATTTTGATCAGGCAGTGAGGTGGTGGTGGACAGCCCCCTGTCTCAATGGTTCGCCAATTCCCCCAAATCAGGTACGATTACACCCGTGTTAACTCTCTCGCTACCTCATTGTATCAAAATGCAGTTGACAATAAACTATTGCCAATCTCTGCACCTATGATGTATAACTTGGAAAGTGCCACATTGCAGCGATCAGGAAGGGTTTGGAAAAGAGAAGACTTAGTGGAGATCTTTCGAATTAAGGGTGCAGTGGACATGATCAACATGGAAGGAAATTTTTTTCCTGGGGGAGAAGCTAAAACTGGGGATCGTAAATAAAAAGACAGTGACGGAAATGTTCCAGCCGTTCCTGCCAACCAGCTCTTCCTGCCAACAGCGGCTCACCCCTGCGGGTTCCCTGGGACCCGACGGTGACAGTGGCAGGACCAGAAGATGGCGGCACTGGCCAATGAGGGGCCGCCTCCGCGGAGCACACCACGGAGGGGGCAGAAAATCCCACCCAGCGACTAATAAATCCAACAGGAAAACCAGGGGAAATCTCGTCATTCAAAAGAGGGCTTAGGATGTGGAACTTGCTGCCACAAGAGGCAGCAGGGTAGCGCAGTGGTTAGCACAGTTGCTTTACAGCTCCAGGGTACCAGGTTCGATTCCCGGCTTGGCTCACTGGCTGTGTGGAGTCCGCACTTTCTCCCCGTGTCTGCGTGGGTTTCCTCCGGGTGCTCCGGGTTCCTCCCACAAGTCCAAAGATGTGCAGGTTAGGTGGATTGGCCGTGATAAATTGGCCTTTATGTCCAAAAAAAAGGTTAGGTGGGGTTACGGGGATAGGGTGGACACGTGGGCTTAAGTAGGGGGCTCTTTCCAAGAGCCAGTGCAGACTCGATGGGCCGAATGGCCTCCTTCTGCACTGTAAATTCTATTCTATGAATTTACGAATACATTGGAGGCTTTCAGAAGGAAATAAGATGAGTACGTGAGAGAAATGGGAATAGGAAGATATGGCGAAAGGCTGAGATGAGGTGGAAGAAAGCTGGGGCGCGATTCTCCCATCCCGCGGCAGTGTCCACGCCGTCGTAAACGCCGTCGGGTTTTACGACGGCGTGAATGGGCCGTTGCCAGGAGTAATCCTGGCCCCTTCAGGGGACCAGCATGGTGCTGGAGCGCTCCAGCTGCCGATCCCGGCACAACCTGTGCGCCGCGGGATCCGCGCATGCGCAGTGGCCTCCTTCAACGCGCCGGCCCCGATGCAACATCGCGCAGGGCTACAGGGGCCGGCGTGTAGGAAAGGAGGCCCCCAGCCAGTGATGCCGGCCCGCGGATTGGTGGGGCCCGATCGCGGGCCAGGCCACCTCGGAGGTGGTTCAAATCCCATCACGGCAGCTGGCGAAATTTACATTTGATCACTAAATCCGGAGTATAAAGTTAGTCCCAGTAATAGTGACCAGGAAATGACCATCGATTGTTATAAAACCCCATCTGGTTCACCAGTGTCCTTTAGGGAAGGAAATCTGCCACCCTTACCTGGTCTGGCCTAATTGTGACTCCCGACTCACAACAATGTGTGGTTGACTCTTAGCTGGCCCTCTGAAGTGGGCAAGCCACTCAGTTCAAGGGCAATTCGCGATGGGGGCATCAAATGCTGGCCCAGCCAGCAACGCCCACATCATAGGAAAGAAAATAAAGTGGGCTAGTTGGGTCCAATGGCCTGTTTCTGTGACGTATATTCTGTATTGAATTAAAAATACTGCTTCCAATTTGACCACTCAATGGGGCTGCTCAGGAACTCTGCTTGATTATATAAATGTTCTATTTTCAGACCTTGCGCATGGTCTGTCATAGTGTAACCTTTATTTTTATTTTAAACAGCTAATTATTTATTGTGTTTTAAGATAAGGGCCACCCATGGAGTGAGAGAGAGAGAAAGGCCATCCTGACATGTACCAAGGGGTTGCCTGTGGTAATTCAGCATCAATGCTCAGTAATCAGCCAAGTAGCTCAAACTAAAGTATTATGGAAGATATGACTTACCCAAGATATCGGAAGAACGCAGCTTCTCCTTTAGAAACACCACTGAAATGGCTGCACTTGCTATAAATAAATAATAGTTCAGACATTATTATAAGATGCTAACAATTGTCAAAGTTTTGCATTAAAACAGGAAAACTGACAAATCGAAGTTAATGGGTCTGTGAATAACATCTCATATTTGAAATAGAACATAGAACACACAGTGCAGAAGGAGGCCATTCGGCCCATCGAGTCTGCACCGACCCCTTAAGCCCTCACTTCCACCCTATCCCCAATAACCTCTCCTAACCATTTTTGGTCACTAAGGGCAATTTATCATGGCCAATCCACCTAACCTGTACATCTTTGGACTGTGGGAGGAAACCGGAGCACCCGGAGGAAACCCACGCGGACACGGGGAGAACGTGCAGACTCCGCACAGACAGTGACCAAATCCCTGCTGGTGGGGCTGGCAAATCAGAAGCTGCCCCCCCTCCCCCGTGGCGATACGTCGTAGGACCTTCCCCCCGCCCCGCGGCGATACGTCGTAGGACCTGTTGTTTGAAGTTTTGTTTTCTGTGTCCAGGACGATATGGCAGAAGAATTCACCACTGTCGTCAGCGGCTTCAACACTGCTTTTCCCTACCAATATCGGCCTTTGCCGATATCTTGGAAAATCCCAGCCGTAGTTTTGGCATCACTGATGAATAGGATCATACGTCTCCCTTTGTGAATGCAATGAACTGTCTCATTCAGGGAAGGTGTAATAAAATGCATATACTACACCCAATGAACCTTGGGACCCCAGCGATGTCAGCAGTGACTTGTTGATTTTGCGAATGCGGATGTGTTTAGGCAGCAGATGTGCCTGTTTTCACTTCTCCAATACAACTGTGGTCTGCTGGATCCATCCACGGATGGACTCATGTCATCGAAATTGGCAGGCGGAGCTTGGATGGCCTCAGTAGCACGGGGCCTTGGTTTAGTGGTCTCCTTGTAGCTACTGGCAAGGTTGCTGTGACTGGGGATAGGATTCCAAATCATCCCTCAGATTGTTTCAGGATGCTGTAAATTCTCATTAATTCAGTCTTACGTTCAGAACCAGAAATGCAGGATGTTGCCAGGAACGCTGCCTGTCTCATAAATAGGGCTGAACTCGGCTTCCATCGGTCTTCTCTCTTTAACGAGGAGATAATCATGATTGCAGTGCCCTCTCCCATGTTCACTGACTCACTGGACACCGATGTTTCTGTCACAGCTTTGTAAGATTGCACAGTCATTTTGATGCCAATGTCATAAAGCCATTATAATGTATATAAAATATTATTTTATTTGTACTAGTATCGAAGAAGATTTTATTCTTTATTTAAAGCTATTAAATCCACTTTTTGACACACTGATGAGAGTGGGAAATCGTACCTGGGACCCCAGCGCTGTGAAGCCTCAGTGCTAGCCACTTGTGCTAACGTGCTGTCCATATTACTGGAACACTTATTATATTCAGCAACTACTTCGACAGCACTTTCCAAACCCGTGACCACTACCATCTAGAAGGACAAGAGCAGCAGATACCTGGGAACCCCCCCACCTGGAGGTTCCCCTCCATGTCACTCACCATCCTGACTTGGAAATATATCGCCGTTCCTTCTCCGTCACTGGGTCACCTGGAACTCCCTCCCTATCAGCACTGTGGGTGTACCTACATCACATGGACTGCAGCGGTTCAAGAAGGCCGCTCACCACCATCTTCTCAAGGGCAATTAAAGATGGACGATAAATGCTACACTGGCCAGCAATAAATTAATTTGTTAAAATGAGCCTGGATCTCTAGATTACTAACGTTAGAATGTACAGTGCAGAAAGAGGTCATTCAACCCATTGAGGCTGCACTGGCCCTTGTAAAGAGCACCTAACCTAGGCCCACACATCAACCCTATCCCCATGACCCCACTAAAGCTTTTTGGACACTAAGGGCAATTTAGCCTGGCCAATCCACCTAACCTGCATATCTTTGGACTGTGGAAGGAAACCGGAGCACCCGGAGGAAACCCACGCACACACGGGGAGGATGTGCAGACTCTGCACAGACAGTAACCCAAGCCGGAATCGAACCTGGGTCCCTGGAGCTGTGAAGCAACAGTGCTAACCACTGTGCTACCGTGCCGCTCAGAATACCACTACCCCAACATTTCCCCACGCAACCACATGTAGAAGTTACTCTACAGCTCATGAAACTATTGTTATGATCCCAGCTGATGTTAATACTGGACAAGTCAGATCTCAGGGTGGTATGATAGATCCAGGGCCAGATTCCGCGGTTCTGCGACTAAGCGTTGACGCCAATGGAAAGTCCATGAACTTCTCCGACAGGAACATCGGCGCTGCAGCTGCACCGATTCCACGAATCCCGAGAAAAGCGGTGCGGGATTCACCGGGCCCGTGATGGACACTCGCTGGGCTGACAAGCTGCAGCCGCGCTTAAACAACGCCCCCCACCCCCCCCCCCCCCCCCCACACACACACACACTGACCTATACAACCCAGGTGTTGCTATCTTTTAGTGGCTATAAATATGGCGGTTAATAAGGTTGCCTTTCCTAATCCTAATTATGAGTATACTTTCAGAGTCGGCAGGTATCTCTTGATACCGCCACAAGGTTCAACCGAATATCGATCAAAGAGCCAATACACCAGTTATTTAGTTCAAAGTCAATGGTGCTTTATTTACACACAGTATGGTTTACTCATGCACAATAACACTACAGGCTAAACTATGTCTATCACTAACACCTATACTTAACTTCGGGTCCCCGCTTAAGTCAGAGGAACTGTGGCCGTTGTTCGGATCTGAGGCTGTTGGGTTTGAAGAAGTAGCAGGAGTGTAGCTATGGTCGTCTGTCTGGTAGCGAGCGTTGAACCTGAACTTGCTTCTGGTGGTGCAGGTGGAGGGGGTCTCTCCAGTTGAGAGTCGAATCCAAGAGAGCGAACGCATGGCGGGGGTTCCTTCTTATACTCGGGGGGGGGGGGGGGGGGGGGCTTCGCGCGCTTTTAGGCGGGCCTTAAACTTGGTCCCATATCAATTGGGCAGCTTCTCGATCGCCGCCATCGATCTGAGCCAATAAAGGGGAGGGTGTCCTGATGACTGGGCGTGTCCTAAGTGGCCGTTTGCCTTGCTTGGTTTGTATCTTCTTGCTGAGGTAGTGGCGCCGGAATGTCTGGGACGGTGTCGGCTACCTGAGCACTAGTTCTTTTGTTTGTCGGAGATGGGCCATCAATGCGCAAATCGGCCAAGAGTTTCGGTTCTGTCTGCAGTCTGTCTTCTAAACACACATTCAGGCTCTGTGCTTGTTACTTTGCATTGTCCATTTTTCCCTGTATGCTCTGCGAGTGTCCATTTTATATGCTGAAAGTGGCCATCGCAGATGACTACACTGGGCACCAGGTTTATAGCAGGCTATCAGCGGCATGCACGGCTGCCTTGCCGGCTGAGGTAATGGTGTTGCGTACTCGTCCACCCCGACCCCACAGCCCACCTCCTGGCCACCCCCCACTACTCCCCCCGGCCCTGGCAGAACCCCCCCGGCTAGCGACACGACAGTCGGCGAAATATGGCGGCGCTGGACACTGTCCGTACGCCCTCTCTCTCTCTCAGCAACCATCAGGCCAGGCTCACGATGTTTGAGAGCACACGTGGACCGCACCATCGGGAACCCGGGCCATCGGAGGCGGGAAATCGCGGGTGGGCCCCCGAATGACCTGCAAGCGGTGTTTAAACTACGCGCGCCGTGCGTCACATTGTCACTGTTTTCGAGGAGACGGAGCATCGCGATTTGGCGTCAAACCGGCGCCTGCCGCGATTTCGGCATCGGAAGCTATTCTCCGTCCGATCGCACGTCCCGATTTCGGCATCAGCTAACGGAGAATCTGTGACTGAACAGAGTCACAGGAGTCAGTTGATGAAAGTTTAACAATATAATAAAACATTTATTAAACAAGAAACTCTTTCACCCCAACTGCATCTTTACAGATATATATAGATTTGTGAGGATTACGAATCTATATAGTTACAAACTTTATCTCATACTCTAATGTTGACAGCAAGTACAGTCCATGTACCAGTAGGTGACCTGTTGTTGGACACATTACACTCTGAAACCAAGTAACAGATGAAATGAATGAAATGAAAATCGCTTATTGTCACAAGTAGGCTTCAATGAAGCTACTGTGAAAAGCCCCTAGTCGCCACATTCCGGCGCCTGTTCGGGGAGGCTGTTACGGGTTTAATCAAAAAATGCCACCCAAAGCAATTTCTATGGGTTTCTCATCACCTCCTCCCTGTCACAGAAGTTTGGTCTTTTAACTTGGGTTTCCAATCTCGAAGAACTAATCTTGGAATTTCCTCCCAAACTACTCTTTCACTTGGACATCTTCAACAGGGATCCACCTCCAGGGATTCAGTCTCTCCTCCCAAAGTTCCTCTCCCCTGGGTCGCCATGTGCATTCGTGCTTTGCCTTCCACACACACTCTCAGATACTCAGCATCATCAACAGTACATGACTGCTTCACAGACCCCCAGAGTACGGAGTCATCAACCTTTGGCTGTCTCCTCTGATCATCAGACTTCTCGCAAGTCCACTTTATCTTGATCCCGCTCCCCGCAAGCTTTCGCTCTTTAATTCGGAACCTTTTTCCCTGCTCATTACCTCAACACATTGTTCCTGAACTTAAGTGTCTTCCTGGCCATTTTGTCCCACTCCCTGGTTTCTGGGACCTTCTCCTGTTCTTTTGTGAAATCTGCTTTCCGCAGTTCCCTCTCTTTCCAGCTCCGCCTGGCACCTGCTTCCAACTGAACTAAAACTGCTTCCTGTTTCTCCCGGTGTCTGTGTGGGCCCCCTGTTGCTTGGTGTTATGTGCCAGGGTTTAATAAACTCCAAAGTATATTACGGAGTTCACCTGACCTATAACCTTTTGTTGAATTTGGCTAGGATGAGCACAAGAGCCCACCTTTCAGACGTTATTCAACAGACTTCTTAGGCACGTTTAATCAAAAAAATAACAAACTTTATTCTATGAATTTAGTTAACATTTGTGTAAACACACAGCAAGAATTTTTATCAATTACAAACACAAAGACCCCACGCAGCTTCAGTAATCTATGTATAACTCTTAATGAATTCCCCTTTAACTGTTCTAATTCAATAACAAAATCCAAATAAAACCAGAAACCCCTTTTCACAGGCGTGGCCCAGCACATGGCATTCTCACTGGTATAAGACTGTTGTTATTGATACTCTGTTCCCCTTTTCAAACAGCAGATTTGAAATCCTTCCAAAAAGCAATTATCTCTTTTAAGTTACCAAGCAGTCTGGATACAGCTTCTAAAATGAAGATAGAGAGGCAGGCCACCAAAAAACTTTTGTTTTCTGTCTGAGTCCACAGCAGCCAAATGTGAAAGCGAAACCAAAAAAATCCCCCCAGAGCCACAGCCCAGCTCCACCCACACAATGACATAAGACGATAAGACAGAGGAGTGGAAGTAAGGCCATTCGGCCCATCGAGTCCACTCCACCATTCAATCATGGCTGATTTCAACTCCATTTACCCGCTCTCTCTCCATAGCCCTTAATTCCTCGAGAAATCAAGAATTTATCAACTTCTGTCTTAAAGACACTCAACGTCCCGGCCTCCACCGCCCTCTGTGGCAATGAATTCCACAGACCCACCACTCTCTGGCAGAAGAAATTTCTCCTCATCTCTGTTCTAAAGTGACTCCCTTTTATTCTAAGGCCCCCGGGTCCTAGTCTCCCCTGTTAATGGAAACAACTTCCCTACATCCACCCGATCTAAGCCATTCATTATCTTGTAAGTTTCTATTAGATCTCCCCTCAACCTCCTAAACTCCAATGAATATAATCCCAGGATCCTCAGACGTTCATCGTATGTTAGGCCTACCATTCCTGGGATCATCCGTGTGAATCTCCGCTGGACCCACTCCAGTGCCAGTATGTCCTTCCTGAGGTGTGGGGCCCAAAATTGCTCACAGTATTCTAAATGGGGCCTAACAAATGCTTTATAAAGCTTCAGAAGTACATCCCTGCTTTTATATTCCAAGCCTCTTGAGATGAATGACAACATTGCATTCGCTTTCTTAATTACGGACTCAACCTGCAAGTTTACCTTGAGAGAATCCTGGACTAGGACTCCCAAGTCAAAGAACAAAGAACAAAGAAATGTACAGCACAGGAACAGGCCCTTCGGCCCTCCAAGCCCGTGCCGACCATGCTGCCCGACTAAACTACAATCTTCTACACTTCCTGGGTCCGTATCCCTCTATTCCCATCCTATTCATGTATTTGTCAAGGTGCCCCTTAAATGTCACTATCGTCCCTGCTTCCACCACCTCCTCCGGTAGCATGTTCCAGGCACCCACTACCCTCTGCATAAAAAACTTGCCTCGTACATCTGCTCTAAACCCTGCCCCTCTCACCTTAAACCTATGCCCCCTAGTAATTGACCCCTCTACCCTGGGGAAAAACCTCTGACTATCCACTCTGTCTATGCCCCTCATAATTTTGTAGACCTCTATCAGGTCTCCCCTCACCCTCCTTCGTTCCAGTGAGAACAAACCGAGTTTATTCAACCGCTCCTCATAGCTAATGCCCTCCATACCAGGCAACATTCTGGTAAATCTCTTCTGCACCCTCTCTAAAGCCTCCACATCCTTCTGGTAGTGTGGCGACCAGAATTGAACACTATACTCCAAGTGTGGCCTAACTAAGGTTCTATACAGCTGCAACATGACTTGCCAATTCTTATACTCAATGCCACGGCCAATGAAGGCAAGCATGCCGTATGCCTTCTTGACTACCTTCTCCACCTGTGTTGCCCCTTTCAATGACCTGTGGACCTGTACTCCTAGATCTCTTTGACTTTCAATACTCTTGAGGGTTATACCATTCACTGTATATTCCCTACCTGCATTAGACCTTCCAAAATGCATTACCTCACATTTGTCCGGATTAAACTCCATCTGCCATCTCTCCGCCCAAGTCTCCAAACAATCTAAATCCTGCTGTATCCTCCGACAGTCCTCATCGCTATCCGCAATTCCACCATCCTTTGTGTCGTCTGCAAACTTACTAATCAGACCAGTTACATTTTCCTCCAAATCATTTATATATACTATAAAGAGCAAAGGTCCCAGCACTGATCCCTGTGGAACACCACTGGTCACAGCCCTCCAATTAGAAAAGCATCCTTCCATTGCTACTCTCTGCCTTCTATAACCTAGCCAGTTCTGTATCCACCTTGCCAGCTCACCCCTGATCCCATGTGACTTCACCTTTTGTACTAGTCTACCATGAGGGACCTTGTCAAAGGCCTTACTGAAGTCCATATAGACAACATCCACTGCCCTACCTGCATCAATCATCTTAGTGACCTCCTCGAAAAACTCTTTCAAGTTAGTGAGACACGACCTTCCCTTCACAAAACCGTGCTGCATCTCACTAATACGTCCATTTGCTTCCAAATGGGAGTAGATCCTGTCTCGAAGAATTTTCTCCAGTAATTTCCCTACCACTGAAGTAAGGCTCACCGGCCTGTAGTTCCCGGGATTATCCTTGCTACCCTTCTTAAACAGAGGAACCACATTGGCTATTCTCTAGTCCTCCGCGACATCCCCTGAAGACAGCGAGGATCCAAAGATTTCTGTCAAGGCCTCAGCAATTTCCTCTCCAGCCTCCTTCAGTACTCTGGGGTAGATCCCATCAGGCCCTGGGACTTATCTACCTTAATATTTTTTAAGACACCCAACACCTCGTCTTTTTGGATCTCAATGTGACCCAGGCTATCTACACACCTCCAGACTCAACATCTACCAATTTCTTCTCTTTGGTGAATACTGATGCAAAGTATTCATTTAGTACCTCGCCCATTTCCTCTGGCTCCACACATAGATTCCCTTGCCTATCCTTCAGTGGGCCAACCCTTTCCCTGGCTACCCTGTTTCTTTTTATGTACGTGTAAAAAGCCTTGGGATTTTCCTTAACCCTACTTGCCAATGACTTTTCGTGACCCCTTCTAGCCCTCCTGACTCCTTGCTTAAGTTCCTTCCTACTTTCCTTATATTCCACGCAGGCTTCGTCTGTTCCCAGCCTTTTAGCCCTGACAAATGCCTCCTTTTTCTTTTTGACGAGGCCTACAATATCTCTCGTCATCCAAGGTTCCCGAAAATTGCCGTATTTATCCTTCTTCCTCACAGGAACATGCCGGTCCTGAATTCCTTTCAACTGCCACATGAAAGCCTCCCACATGTCAGATGTTGATTTGCCCTCAAACATCCGCCCCCAATCTATGTTCTTCAGTTCCCGCCTAATATTGTTATAATTAGCCTTCCCCCAATTTAGCACATTCATCCTAGGACCACTCTTATCCTTGTCCACCAGTACTTTAAAACTTACTGAATTGTGGTCACTGTTACCGAAATGCTCCCCTACTGAAACATCTACCACCTGGCCGGGCTCATTCCCCAATACCAGGTCCAGTACCGCCCCTTCCCTAGTTGGACTGTCTACATATTGTTTTAAGAAGCCCTCCTGGATGCTCCTTACAAACTCCGCCCCGTCTAAGCCCCTGGCACTAAGTGAGTCCCAGTCAATATTGGGGAAGTTGAAGTCTCCCATCACCACAACCCTGTTGATTTTACTCTTTTCCAAAATCTGTCTATCTATCTGCTCCTCTATCTCCCGCTGGCTGTTGGGAGGCCTGTAGTAAACCCCCAACATTGTGACTGCACCCTTCTTATTCCTGATCTCTACCCATATAGCCTCACTGCCCTCTGAGCTGTCCTCCCGCAGTACAGCTGTGATATTCTCCCGAACCAGTAGCGCAACTCCGCCTCCCCTTTTACATCCCCCTCTATCCCGCCTGAGACATCTTAATCCTGGAACGTTTAGCTGCCAATCCTGCCCTTCCCTCAACCAGGTCTCTGTAATGGCAACAACATCATAGTTCCAAGTACTAATCCAAGCTCTAAGTTCATCTGCCTTACCCGTAATACTTCTTGCATTAAAACATATGCACTTCAGGCCACCAGACCCGCTGTGTTCAGCAACTTCCCCCTGTCTGCTCTGCCTCAGAGCCACACTGTCCCTATTCCCTAGTTCTCCCTCAATGCTCTCACCTTCTGACCTATTGCTCCCGTGCCCACCCCCCTGCCATACTAGTTTAAACCCTCCCGTGTGACACTAGCAAACCTCGCGGCCAGGATATTTATGCCTCTCCGGTTTAGATGCAACCCGTCCTTCTTATGCAGGTCACACCTGCCCCGGAAGAGCTCCCAGTGGTCCAGATAACGGAAACCCTCCCTCCTACACCAGCTGTTTAGCCACGTGTTTAGCTGCTCTATCTTCCTATTTCTAGCCTCACTGGCACGTGGCACAGGGAGTAATCCCGAGATTACAACCCTCGAGGTCCTGTCTTTTAACTTTCTGCCTAGCTCCCTGAACTCCTGCTGCAGGACCTCATGCCCCTTCCTGCCTATGTCGTTAGTACCAATATGTACAACGACCTCTGCCTGTTTGCCCTCCCCCTTCAGGATGCCCTCTACCCGTTCGGAGACATCCTGGACCCTGGCACCAGGGAGGCAACATACCATCCTGGAGTCTCTTTCACGTCCACAGAAGCGCCTATCTGTGCCCCTGACTATAGAGTCCCCTATTACTATTACTCTTCTGCGCTTTGACCCTCCCTTCTGAACATCAGAGCCAGCCGTGGTGCCACTGCTCTGGCTGCTGCTGTTTTTCCCTGATAGGCTACCACCCCGACAGTATCCAAAGGTGTATACCTGTTCGAGAGGGAGACAACCACAGGGGATTCCTGCACTGGCTGCCTGCCCTTTCTGGTGGTCACCCATTTCTCTGCCTGCACCTTGGGTGTGACCACATTTACATAACTGCGATCTATGACGCTTTCCGCCACCTGCATGCTCCTAAGTGCATCCAATTGCTGCTCCAACCGAACCATGCGGTCTGTGAGGAGCTCCAGTTGGGTGCACTTTCTGCAGATGAAGCCATCCGGGACGCTGGAAGCCTCCCGGACCTGCCACATCTCACAGTCAGAGCACTGCACCCCTCTAACTGACATTGCGTCAATTAATTAAAATTAAAATTAAAATTTTTTAAAAATAAAATATTTTAAAAAAAATTTCAAAGTTACTGTTAACTATCTGTTTCCTAGCACTAGATTTCTAATAGAAATGCGAAAGCTAAATATAGTACTCTCCGATCTCTGGCTTAGATATCCCTCTAAATTATAATTAAGTAATTATGTTTAATTAGTTACCAATGCTTAATTTTTTTAATTTAGTGTAGATTCCCAACTAGCCACTCAGGCCACAGCTTTACTGTGATGTCACTTCAGTTTCCCCCCCGACACACACAATTTGAAAAAGGTATAAAGTTAAAAATGAGTAAAAATCACTTACTTACCTTCTTACCCTCTGAGTGTCTTAGATGTTCTCAGGTTCTCTCCCTGACAGAGACTGCTCCTCCTCCTCCGAACGGCTCCCGAAACTAGGCCGCGATCTTTTAAAATCTCCGCTCCGACTCGCAGCTCCCGCGTCAAAGTCCCTTTGCACTTCAGCATTATGAATTTTGTCACCGTTTAGAAAATAGTCCATGCCTCTATTCTTTTTTCCAAAGTGCAAGACCTCGCACTTGCCCACGTTGAATTTCATCAGCCATTTCTTGGACCACTCTCCTAAACTGTCTAAATCTTTCTGAAGCCTCCCCACCTCCTCCATACTACCTGCCCCTCCACCTATCTTTGTATCATCGGCAAACTTAGCCAGAATGCCCTCAGTCCCGTCATCTAGATCGTCAATATATAAAGAGAACAGCTGTGGCCCCAACACTGAACCCTGCGGGACACCACTAGTCACTGGTTGCCATTCCGAAAAAGAACCTTTTATCCCAACTCTCTGCCTTCTGCCTGACAGCCAATCGTCAATCCATGTTAGTACCTTGCCTCGAATACCATGGGCCCTTATTTTACTCAGCAGTCTCCCGTGAGGCACCTTATCAAAGGCCTTTTGGAAGTCAAGATAGATAACATCCATTGGCTCTCCTTGGTCTAACCTATTTGTTATCTCTTCAAAGAACTCTAACAGGTTTGTCAGGCACGACCTCCCCTTACTAAATCCATGCTGACTTGTCCTAATCCGACCCTGTACTTCCAAGAATTTAGAAATCTCATCCTTAACAATGGATTCTAGAATCTTGCCAACAACCGAGGTTAGGCTAATTGGCCTATAATTTTCCATCTTTTTCCTTGTTCCCTTCTTGAACAGGGGGGTTACAACAGCGATTTTCCAATCCTCTGGTACTTTCCCTGACTCCAGTGACTTTTGAAACATCATCACCAACGCATCCACTATTTCTTCAGCTATCTCCTTTAGAACTCTAGGATGTAGCCCATCTGGGCCCGGAGATTTATCAATTTTTAGACCTCTTAGTTTCTCTAGCACTTTCTCCTTTGTGATGGCTACCATATTCAACTCTGTCCCCTGACTCTCCGGAATTGTTGGGACATCACTGAAGCCATGTGATAAGACAAAAACCTTTCTTAAAGGGACCTCCACATGACACTTGGCAACAGCATAGTTTTCCCTATACTACTACCCAACTTGATAACGTAGCTCCCCATTTTATAAGGGTCATAAAACCTCAGGAAAACGCAGGAATACAAACAAAACCACAGACGTACAGGCATCACTCTAATTCAAGAAGGAAAAAACAGTAGAATGGGGAAATAAGAATATTGGTCCGAACTGTTGCTTCCTTCTAGGAAGTGAGACCAAAAACCCAGGTTTCCTCTTTCTTAACATATTAATACAAAATATAAATTAAATCTAAAGCTATAGTTTATTCCTGTCACCCACAGCACAAATGTACCTCACTTAAAACTATCTCTATTTCCTAACACAATTTAATCATCACGTCTACTCCAGTGTTAACTCCACATTGGAGCCTCTAAAGTCTGGTCAACCATGAATCCATAGAATTCCTGCAATGCAGAAGGAGGCCATTCGACCCATTGAATCTGCACTGACCCTCTGAAAGAGCATCCTTCCTGGATCCACTCACCCGCTCTACCCCCGTAACCTCACCTAACCGAAAACATCTTTTGGAGATGTTCTCTAAAGAGATCCTGACTGATGTAAATCTTCTCTCCCTTCACCTACCTTGGCTCCATATCCTGATACCCTTGACGAACAAAAACCTGTCCATCAAAGTTGAAATGATTGATTGAGCTGGCATCTACTGCCGTTTGAGGGAAAGAGTCCAAAGGTGTGCAGGTTAGATGGGGCCATGGCGATATGGCAGGGGATTTTTCAAAGGGTTGGTGCAGACTCAATGGGCCGAAAGGCCTCCTTCTGCATTGTAGGGATTCTTTGATTCTAAAGTAGAGTTCGACAGTTCTACCACCTTTTTTCGTGAAGATGTATTTTCTAACTTTGTTCTTAAACGGTCTGGCTCTGGTTTTATGGTCAACCCTCCTCGTTCTAAACCCCAACTAAATGATTCTTTTCTCAATCAACTCTATCGTAGAGTCATCGCGACATTAGGACACAGAAGGCAATTGTTCAGCCCATCGAGTCTATGCTAGCTCTCTGTAGAGCAACCCAGTCAGTCACATTCCCCCGCTCCATTTACATAACTCAACAACTTTATTTCCCTCGAGTGCGTGTCCAATTTGATCATTGATCATTTCCAGCCGCCCCCCCCCCCCCCCCCCCCCCCATCCCCAACCCCCCTCATAAGCAGCACCTTGCAGGCCATTACCACTGGGGTCTGTCCTTGTGGAGTTTGCACATTCTCCCTGTGTTTGCGTGGGTCTCACCCCCCACAACCCAAAGGTATGCAGGTTAGGTGGACTGGCCACGCTAAATTGCCCCTTAATTGGAAAAAAATATTTGGGTACTCTTAAATTTTTATTATTTTTTTAATACCACTCCCTGGGTAATAAAGTTCTCCCTCATATTCCCCTTGTATCTCTTGTCCAAATCTTATATTTTTGTCCCTTTTGCAAGGGTCCTTCCAGTTGATCCCCTTTTTCCACCTTTCTTTACCTTTGCTGCTATTTTGATCCATGGATGCTTCATGGACATGTGTCTTTAAGTCGAGCAGGGGAAGTGAGGAATTCAAAAGTTACCAAAGAGAGCACTGTGCCAGCCTTCGGACAGCGGAACTCAGACTTTGTGGCACCCGAGAAATCGGTGGGACTCGGTTCGATTGGTTGGCTGGTGGCCAACGAATTGGCCAAAAGGCCATATTCTGCCAGGTAACAAGCAGTGACTGGATCCTGCCCGAGTGGGATGATGTTTTCAAAGAACCAAGGAAAAGCAGTTGAGTCGTGAACACACAGAGGACAGGATCTGCTCTCTCTTTCTCTTGTGTGTTTCTCCAGAAAACCTGAATGAATCTGGTAAAAACATTACAGAGAGAACGCAGGAACCTCGAACAGAAAGCCTAAATTGAAGGAAGGTGTGCTAGAAGATCACCATCTGAAATAAACGCTCTCATCCTTTTCCTCATTATTTTACCCCCTTCTTTTCCCCCCTCTGTGTTTGTCTGTCCTGAGTGCGTGTAGAGGCTGGGGTGGGTTGAAGTGGGGGTTAGGAATGAGATAATAGTTAACCTGTTGTATTTGCTGCATATTTAATAATAGTTATTGTCATTAATAAAATTAATTGTGTTTACATTTACAAACTGAGTGCCTGTAGTTATTGGGCAGCAAAAGACCAAAGATTTCAGGTGTTTTCTAAGAATTATTTATTAATTTCTATTGTGCTGCAACTCCTGGTCAAGTGGGGATGGAATTGATCGCGGACTAGCCCAGGGGGGTCATAATAATAATCGCTTATTGTCACAAGTAGTCTTCAATGAAATTACTATGAAAAGTCCCTAGTCGCCACATTCCGGCGCCTATTCGGGGAGGCTGGTACGGGAATTGAACCCGCGCTGCTGGCCTTGTTCTGCATTACAAGCCAGCTGTTTAGCCCACTGTGCTAAACCATCCCCTGTATCATAACACCTGCATCATCAGTCAATGGAAACAGTTTTCCTTTGTTTCCCTTATTGAAAACTTCCCAATAAAATCCTTTCAGAATACTCAAAAGCCTCAATCAAATTATCCCCTGCCCTTCTATACCCCAGGGAATACACACCTAGTTTATGTCCATCCATCCCATTCTCTTCTCCCACCTAATGCTGCACGAAGATAGACTTACATCAGTTTCCATGGCTAGCTATTCCCGGATCAGGTCGCTAGTCTGTTGC
This sequence comes from Scyliorhinus torazame, assembly GCF_047496885.1. Taxonomy (NCBI): domain Eukaryota; kingdom Metazoa; phylum Chordata; class Chondrichthyes; order Carcharhiniformes; family Scyliorhinidae; genus Scyliorhinus; species Scyliorhinus torazame. The sequence goes on along the minus strand of NC_092717.1, from coordinate 238,562,244 downwards.
CAGAGGTTCATAGCTTGAGGGGGGCCCCCCTCCACATCAAGCTTGGCTGACCAGGAGTCTCTCCCGCTCTCACCGCCAGCCATTGGTTTTGCAGGTTGACACTCTCAACCTGTTTGGCTGCGTTATGAACGCACCTTCCTCGGCCAACATGTCCTGGGGGCGGGTCTCAGGCCTGGACCTTCTGGCTCGAAGGTAGGGATGCCACCCACTGTGCCACAAACCCCTCCACCTAGCTTATGTAATCTCTCTTTATTATCTAACCCTTGGAGCCTGTTAAACGTCTGGGGAATCTGTGCTACAGTCCTTACCCGGTTAATATATATTTTCTATAGTGTGATGCCCAGGTGAGACCAAACCAGGGCTTAGTAAAATGGTTCTTGCCTGTATTTTCCTTTTTGAGTGTTTATTCAATTATTTCTTTAATGCAACGACTGAGGTACCTAAGCTTGGTACAAAGCTTGGACGTCACGGTAGCACAGTGGTTAGCACTGTTGCTTCACAGCGCCAGGGTCCCAGGTTCGATTCCCAGCTTGTCTGTGCGGAGTGTGCACGTCCTCCCCGTGTGTGCGTGGGTTTCCTCCGGGTGCTCCGGTTTCCTCCCATAGTCCAAAAATGTGCAGGTTAGGTGGATTGGCCGTGCTAAATTGCTCTTAGGTTAGGTGGGGTTACTGATTTACGGGGATAGGGTGGAGGTGCTCTTTCCAAGAGCTGGTGCAAACTCAATGGGCCGAATGGCCTCCTTTTGCACTGTAAATTCTATGATTCTATGAAAAGGGTAATATTGTCAATGGGTTAGTAATCCTGAGGCCCAACTGGCTAATGCTCGAGGCACGTGGGTTCCAATCCCTCAATGGCAGCTGGTGAAAATAATAAACCTGGAATTCAAAACTTGCCTCGTGAATAGAGACTACGACAACTACCATCGATTATTGTAAAAACCTATCGGGTTCACCGATGTCGTGGTCAACAAGTAACTCGAGACCCACAGCAATGTGGTTGATTTGTGAGAGGCTTGAGATGTAAGGGTGAACTCTGCTCAAGTCAAGGGCAATGAGGGGTGTGCTGGCCGTGCCAATGACATCCACAGAATTCCTGCAGTGCAGAAGGAGGTAATTCGACCAATCAAGTCTGCGCTGACTTTCGGAAAGAACACCCCCATCTCATCTAACTTGCACATCTTTGTGGCACAAAAGGACAATCTAGCATGGCCAATCCACCGATCCTTTTAAAAAATTTGTTCATGAGAGGTGAGCGTCGCTCGCTGGGTCAGCATTCATTGCCCATTCCTGAAGAATCAGCCATTCCCTAAAGGCATCAGTGAACCAGATGGGTTTTTCGACAATGATTATCATCAGACTTTCAATTCCAGATGTTTTTTCAGTTTTGATCAAATTCAAATTCCACCATCTGCCATGAAGTGATTCGAAACCCATTCCCGGAGCGTTACCCTGGGTTTCTGCATGACTAGCCCAGTGACATTATCACCACGCCACTGCCTCTCCTGCCGGAGGAAACCGGAGCACCCGGAGAAAACCGGAGCACCCGGAGAAAACCGGAGTATCTGGAGGAAACCGGAGCATCCGGAGGAAACCAGAGCACCGGGAGCAAACCGGAGGAAACCAGAGCACCCGGAGGAACCCAGAGCACCCGGAGGAAACCAGAGCGTCCGGAGGAAACCAGAGCATCCGGAGGAAACCAGAGCACCCGGAGGAAACCAGAGCATCCGGAGGAAACCAGAGCACCCGGAGGAAACCGGAGCACCCGGAGAAAACCGGAGCACCCGGAGAAAACCGGAGTATCTGGAGGAAACCGGAGCATCCGGAGGAAACCAGAGCACCGGGAGCAAACCGGAGGAAACCAGAGCACCCGGAGGAACCCAGAGCACCCGGAGGAAACCAGAGCGTCCGGAGGAAACCAGAGCATCCGGAGGAAACCAGAGCACCCGGAGGAAACCAGAGCATCCGGAGGAAACCAGAGCACCCGGAGGAAACCGGAGCACCCGGAGAAAACCGGAGCACCCGGAGAAAACCGGAGTATCTGGAGGAAACCGGAGCATCCGGAGGAAACCAGAGCACCGGGAGCAAACCGGAGGAAACCAGAGCACCCGGAGGAACCCAGAGCACCCGGAGGAAACCAGAGCGTCCGGAGGAAACCAGAGCACCCGGAGGAAACCAGAGCGTCCGGAGGAAACCAGAGCATCCGGAGGAAACCGGAGCATCTGGAGGAAACCAGAGTACCCGGAGCACCCGGAGGAAACTAGAGCAACCGGAGCAAACCAGAGCATCCGGAGGAAACCGGAGCAGCCGGAGGAAACCAGAGCAGCCGGAGGAAACCGGAGCACCCGGAGAAAACCAGAGCACCCGGAGAAAACCGGAGCACCCGGAGGAAACCGGAGCACCCGGAGGAACCCGGAGCATCCGGAGGAAACCGTAGCAGCCAGAGGAAACCGGAGCACCCAGAGCAAACCAGAGCACCCAGAGGAAACCAGAGCACCCGGAGGAAACCGGAGCATCCGGAGGAAACCAGAGCATCCGGAGGAAACCAGAGCAACCGGAGCAAACCAGAGCATCCAGAGGAAACCGGAGCAGCCGGAGGAAACCGGAGCACCCGGAGGAAACCGGAGCATTCGGAGGAACCCGGAGCATCCGGAGGAAACCGGAGCACCCGGAGGAAACCAGAGCACCGGGAGCAAACCGGAGGAAACCAGAGCACCCGGAGGAACCCAGAGCACCCGGAGGAAACCAGAGCGTCCGGAGGAAACCAGAGCACCCGGAGGAAACCAGAGCGTCCGGAGGAAACCAGAGCATCCGGAGGAAACCGGAGCATCTGGAGGAAACCAGAGTACCCGGAGCACCCGGAGGAAACCAGAGCAACCGGAGCAAACCAGAGCATCCGGAGGAAACCGGAGCAGCCGGAGGAAACCAGAGCAGCCGGAGGAAACCGGAGCACCCGGAGAAAACCGGAGCACCCGGAGAAAACCGGAGCACCCGGAGGAAACCGGAGCACCCGGAGGAACCCGGAGCATCCGGAGGAAACCGTAGCAGCCAGAGGAAACCGGAGCACCCAGAGCAAACCAGAGCACCCAGAGGAAACCAGAGCACCCGGAGGAAACCGGAGCATCCGGAGGAAACCAGAGCATCCGGAGGAAACCAGAGCAACCGGAGCAAACCAGAGCATCCAGAGGAAACCGGAGCACCCGGAGGAAACCGGAGCATTCGGAGGAACCCGGAGCATCCGGAGGAAACCGTAGCAGCCAGAGGAAACCGGAGCACCCGGAGCAAACCAGAGCACCCGGAGGAAACCAGAGCACCCGGAGGAAACCAGAGCATCCGGAGGAAATCAGAGCATCCGGAGGAAACCAGAGCAACCGGAGCAAACCAGAGCATCCGGAGGAAACCGGAGCAGCCGGAGGAAACCAGAGGACCCGTAGCAAACCGGAGCAGCCGGAGGAAACCGGAGCATTGGGAGGAAACTGGAGCACCCGCAGGAAACCGGAGCATCCGGAGGAAACCAGAGTTCCCGGAGGAAACCGGAGCACCCGGAGGAAACCAGAGCGTCCGGAGGAAACCAGAGCACCCGGAGGAAACCAGAGCGTCCGGAGGAAACCAGAGCATCCGGAGGAAACCGGAGCATCTGGAGGAAACCAGAGTACCCGGAGCACCCGGAGGAAACCAGAGCAACCGGAGCAAACCAGAGCATCCGGAGGAAACCGGAGCAGCCGGAGGAAACCAGAGCAGCCGGAGGAAACCGGAGCACCCGGAGAAAACCGGAGCACCCGGAGAAAACCGGAGCACCCGGAGGAAACCGGAGCACCCGGAGGAACCCGGAGCATCCGGAGGAAACCGTAGCAGCCAGAGGAAACCGGAGCACCCAGAGCAAACCAGAGCACCCAGAGGAAACCAGAGCACCCGGAGGAAACCGGAGCATCCGGAGGAAACCAGAGCATCCGGAGGAAACCAGAGCAACCGGAGCAAACCAGAGCATCCAGAGGAAACCGGAGCACCCGGAGGAAACCGGAGCATTCGGAGGAACCCGGAGCATCCGGAGGAAACCGTAGCAGCCAGAGGAAACCGGAGCACCCGGAGCAAACCAGAGCACCCGGAGGAAACCAGAGCACCCGGAGGAAACCAGAGCATCCGGAGGAAATCAGAGCATCCGGAGGAAACCAGAGCAACCGGAGCAAACCAGAGCATCCGGAGGAAACCGGAGCAGCCGGAGGAAACCAGAGGACCCGTAGCAAACCGGAGCAGCCGGAGGAAACCGGAGCATTGGGAGGAAACTGGAGCACCCGCAGGAAACCGGAGCATCCGGAGGAAACCAGAGTTCCCGGAGGAAACCGGAGCACCCGGAGGAAACCAGAGCATCCGGTGGAACCCGAGCATCCGGAGGAAACCGGAGCACCCGGAGGAAACCGGAGCAAACCGGAGCACCCGGAGGGAACCGGAGCACACCAGAGCACCCGGAGGAAACCAGAGCATCCGGAGTAAACCGGAGCACCCGGACAAAACCGGAGCACCCGGAGGAAGCCAGAGCACCTGGGGGAAACCGGAGCATCCGGAGGAAACCAGAGCATCTGGAGGAAACCGGAGCACCCGGAGGAAACCGGGGCATCCGGAGGAAACCAGTGCACCCGGAGGAAATCAGAGCACCAGCAGGAAACCAGAGTACCCGGAGGAAACCGGAGCATCCGGAGGAAACCTGAGTACCTGGAGGAAACCGGAGCACCCGGAGAAACCCAGAGTTCCCGGAGGAAACCGGAGCATCCGGAGGAAACCAGAGTACCCGGAGCAAACTCATGCAGACGCAGGGAGAAAGTGCAAACTCCACACAGGCAGTAACCCAAGTACTAAGCACTGTGCCACCCCATGAAATCATTTTTTTAAAGTCACACGTATTAACACATCCCCCATTCAAACAATCCTTTCCGTGAAAATACTGCCTTTCGTATGCTATGCTATTTGTATGAATTCAAAATGAATATAACTCAGCACAGAGAGAGAGGGGGAATCTTATGGGAACAAGCAACTTGTGTGGAATTAGAATGGGGGAAAAGAGATGCGTTCTGGCTGACTTATAGCAAATCATAATTCTGGCAGCATTAGAAGCCAGAAAGAAAATATTGAAGCCACCTTGCGCGTTACTGTGTGGGCGTTGGAAGGAACTTCCCTGCCTCTTGTGTACGAACAAGCACAAAATGTCACTGTGCAGTTAGACATGAATGAACCTCATGCACAGCTCGAGATGGGAGTTAAAGAGTCATCTGTGTAAAAAAGAAAATGCTGTGCCCCTGACTGAGCAATGCACCCTTAGGAAATGCCACAGAATTATTGTGCTTCTAAAGGGACTATCGTATCCTATGAGCAATATGATACACTGAGGGCGTTGGGTTGAATATCTGCGAACAACTTTGTTTTTATTAACTTTTTATTGGACAGTTAAAGAGGACACGGCTAAGTTTACAGGCCATGCTGAGGTCAGGAGTGAGCCAAACGCGGCCAAGAAATGACAAGGCCAGCTGGTGTGCAGGTTTCCTGGCCCCATTTCGGACGTCGGCCATTTTGAGACCAAGGCAGGGTCAGGGCCTGGGAAGGCCGCCATCTCTGTGAGGCGGAAGGCAATTAAGGCTCTTAACATCCAATTGTTAAAAGGGATTTTCCTGTCGGCTTTCAGCGTCCCAATGTGACAGTGGTCAATTTAACTGCCCGGAGGCGGCCATTCAGCCATGGGAAGCCATGAAGCATTCCAGGCCTGTAGGCCTGGGTGTGGGTGCAGTCCTGTTTAGGGGTTCACGTCTCCAGCAGTATTAACCTGGCTGCTTTTTGTGATTTTAAATTACATTTGTTTTAAAGTACCTTTCTTGTTGAAGCACCCTACCAGCTATTTACCTCACAGTGTAGCCAGGTGCGACTCTGAAGCTGAAAGAACTGTGTTCAGCACTCCACCCTTGAGAACCCACCCACTACCTTAATTTGCTCAGGGAAACTGACTCCATGACAATTAGGGGCTCAACCATGCGAAAATCCTGACATTAATCAGTTTCTCTCCAGGGGCAGGCTTGGGAACTAAAACAGTCTTTTCCATTTCCGAGGCAAAAATTCAGCCTCACATTTGGTACGTCTCTTAAGGAACAATTTTCATTCTTTCGGGGTGGTAGTGAATGTGGCAGAGAAGCAATGCAGGCCTTTTGCAGACTGATATCGTAGCTCCTGAGCCTCATTGGTGAGGCCCCAGGCCTTCCCCACAGGAAGCAGTAGCTTTTCGTCAGGGGGAATAGAACAGGCCCTGCAGGAACTCCCAGGAATCCAATAAATACTTGGGAAAGTATCAAAGTTGGGTGGTGGGCAGGGGAGCCTGGGAGGATCAGAGTTTCTTTGTGGGGGTTGGAGTCCCCCAACCTGTCTTCATAATCTCCTGCAGCCCTTCGAAGATCACTGCGTTCCTTCAATTCTAGTCTCTCTTGCACAATCCCAATTTTATTTGCTCCACCATTGACGGCCACGGTTGCAGCTGCCTAGACCCAAAGCTCTGGAACTCCCACCTCAAAACCCTCCACATTTCTACTTTAGGATGCTCCTGAAAACCTACCTTGTTGACCAAGATTTTGGTGATCAACTGTAATATCTCCCAGTGTGGCTTGATGTTAAGTTTTGTTTGAAAATGTTCCCGTGAGGGGAACAATGTGAAAGGTGCCATATAAATGCAATTTGTTGCCTTTGTTTGCTGTTTGGCATCTCCACTGGGTCCTAGGGCCACACAGTGCCAGTGTACGAACATTGTCTGGCCTGCAATGGAATTGAGGAACGGGAAGAAGTGATTCAGCCCATTGAGTCTGTTCCACCATTCAATCGGATCATGCCTGATCTGTATCTTAACTGTTTTGGAATCTTAAAAAAACAGGCTGCAGCTGTCAGTGATGTTTAAAAAAACCCTGATTTGATTGACAGGCATAAGTAAAAAAATAAACTACCATCTGGGCTACCTGTCTTTATAAAGCTTTTTGTTAACATTTTCTAACAGCCTATTATTAATTTTTGGTTGAGATTCAAAAGCTACAATTATCTCAGCAGGGTGTTTTGAGTTCATAGTTTGAATGACATCTTAAAGGGGCTATAAAGTATTAGCTTACTTTGATGTGGGGTCTGAATGGATGTTTGTTTGTTTTTGTCAGAGATTAACAACTTGAGACGTTTTAAAAGCTTCCAATGGGGTTTATGATTGAGAGCTTTTTGACTATGAAGTGTGTAAGAGTGAGAGCTGCAGTAGATCATTAGAAGTTAGTTTTTTTAATTTATACAAGGTTCCTGAGGTCTGCCCACTTTAGATATGAGGTGTGCGCCTGCAGAGGTGGGATAGAGGGCATAGGGGGTCCCATGGGGGGGTGGGGGGTGGAGACATGGGTTGGCATTGAATTGGCTTGGAGTTAATGAGGGTCCATGGATGATGGGGGAAGGAGGGGGAGGAGGGGAAAGGGCTGGGGGGCCTAACCACTCCTAAAACAATTGGTATGAAGTCCCAGAGAACGAAAAGGCAGACTTCCCACCTTGGCATTGGTCCATCCTACGCTCGGCTTCCACGTCAATCCCACACCTGCCTTCCCACCCCAGAATGAAAATTGCGCAAAGAGGGATATTTTTTAACCGAGGCGATTCCGGCAAGTCAGGAAATTAGGCGCTGGCGGTGGTCAAAATCCATCCCCAAGTTCAGGTGGATTTCTCTCCTCTTTCTGAGCTCCCAAGTTCTCGGCACTTTTCCCGCCTTTCCAGCTTTTCCAGCAGTAACGTTGCTGCATAAAGGGGAAAAGTCTCTTCCCTGCACGTTTAGTTCTTTCTGTCTGACTGTTCACAGTTTGAGCCGCGAGAGTACAGATACCCATTCAGTAACTGGTTGCTTAAAACAGTAATTTTATTAAATCTAAGCCATACACAGCAGTGGAGCTGGGTTGGGAAAAAAAACTGTTTCTTTTTTTAAAATCCCTGGGTAGCCATAGAAACAAGGGACTTATTTGAAGCTTCACAGAGTGATCACGTTGGGTCAACTTGTTCGCTATTGAATTAGTCACTGCCAACCTCACATTTCATGTACGCCTCCACACGGAAGCAAGTTAATCAATACCAGTTATTGAGCTAAATGAGCGACCATCCCTCTTTGGCAATTGTCACCGCCTACAGGAACATAAAACCAATGTTTCCAATTCACTGGATGATTTAAATACTTAGCGTAGGCAATTTTACCACCCTGTAGGGTGGCACGGTGGCGCAGTGGTCGGCACTGCTGCCTCACAGCGTCAGGGACCCGGGTTCAATTTCAGCCTTGGGTCACTGGCTGTGGGGAGTCTGCACGTCCTCCCCGCGTGTGCGTGGGTTTCCTCCGGGTGCTCCGGTTTCCTCCCACAGTCCAAAGATGTACAGGTTAGGTGGGGTTACAGAGACAGGGTGGGAGGAGTGGGCCTTGGTAGGGTGCTCTTTCAGAGGGTCGGTGCAGACTCGATGGGCTGAATGGCCTCCTTCTGCACTGTGGGGATTCTATGGTATGGTAACTGCTAACTCTTTAAAAAAATGTATTGTTTTGAGTGCTCCTTCTCTTTCAATTTTCACCATTTAAATCAATTGGTAGTTGAGCATCACACGAATTGCTGCACCAAAAACTAAAGCTGCATTTATCATAAAATTTACAGTGCAGAAGAAGGAGGCCATTCGGCCCACTGAGTCTGCAACGGCTCTTGGAAAGAGCATCCTACCCAAGGTCAACACCTCCACCCTATCCCCATAACCCAGTAACCCCATCCAACACTAAGGGCAATTTTGGACACTAAGGGCAATTTATCATGGCCAATCCACCTAACCTGCACATCTTTGGACTGTGGGAGGAAACCGGAGCACCCGGAAGAAACCCACGCACACACGGGGAGGATGTGCAGACTCCGCACAGACAGTGACCCAAGCCGGAATCGAACCTGGGACCCTGGAGCTGTGAAGCAATTGTGCTATCCACAATGCTACAGTGCTGCCCATTTAGCAATGCACTAAAACCAAAGGCTGCATCAATTAATGCATCAAAACAGCAAATTGTGGTAGCTGCAGGAGTCAATGCATTGAACGCTGACAGCCGTATTTATCAATGGAGTGATGTGCCTGCAGCTGAATTGAATGACGCCCAATCAAAGTTACCGAAAAGGAAGAGAGGTTGCTGAAGCTTTGCATCTTGCATCCATTAGGACAAACACAAGAATGCCAAATTTCAAACAAAATCCCCAAATAAAATATTGCTGTTAGATGTGATTCTGTGATTGGGCAGCACCTGCTGAACAATCCTGAGCACACTAATTGCTACACTAACAATCCATTTAAGAGAATCAGTCAAGCTCTCAACATGGCTCAATTACGCTTGCGAGGAGTGACGCACATTCATACCTGGGGCCCTCCAAACATGTTCAAGCCTTGCACATTTTTTTGATTATCCAGGAGCTTGGGGAGCCTATAATTCCTTGTTATGTTCCCAATGACAATGCCTAAGCCAATCAGAGTCGACTTTCCAACCAATCAGTACACTACTTCTGTGATATAAATTGTTGTGATCATTTGAAATTTGGTATTCTTGTGGTTGCCCTGATGAGTGCTAGATGAAACGTTTCAACAACATATCTCCCTTTTCAGCAATATTTCAAGTTCTGGAATACCAAGTGCGTGTTTAACACCAGTTTTAACACTAGTGTCGGTCTCAACTTAATTACCCTCAAACTGAATTTGAAATTCAGGCATGCAATGATCACTCTTCCTTAAGGATCCTGTACTACAAGATCATTAATTAATCCCATCTTATTACACAATACCCAAGCTGGGAATCCCAGGTTCGATTCCTTCGACTCTGTGCAGAGTCTGCACGTTCACCCTGTGTCTGTGTGGGTTTCCTCCGGGTGCTGCGGTTTCCTCCCACAAGCCCCAGCCGCAGGAGGTGGGGAGGGTAAACTTGGCAGGAGGCCCAAATGTCGGTCTCACGCGACACTAATTTCCCCAGGTTGTTAGTGTAGCAATTAGTGCACTCAGGATTGTTCAGCGAGTGCTGCCCAATCACAGAATCACATCTAACAGCAAAGTTGTATTTGAGGATTTTGTTTGAAATTTAGCATTCTTGTGTTTGTCCTAATGGATGCAAGATGCAAAGCTTCAGCAACCTCTGTCTCTCTTTTCGGTAACTTTGATTGGGTGTCATTCAATTCAGCTGCAGGCACATCACTCCATTGATAAATACAGCGGTCAGCATTTAATCCCCAGGAATCCTCTGCTGGTGCTTTCTGTGGCAAATCAGGAAACCCGCTGGTGGCCGGTGTGAAACTGAGTTGCATCCCGCTACTGGGGTACAGATGAAGGCCTGACTGGAATCCACCCCCAGGCCTGACTGGAATCCACCCCCCCCCCCCCCCAACGCCCGATTCTCCGTGGTGCCAGTGGGAAAACACGCCTGTCCAGATCACCTCTGGAACAATGTGGCGTGCAAAAGCTGGCACGTACCTGAAGAATGTCCACGGCTGCTTCCAGAGTTCAGGATGGAGGTCGCCAGCGACCCGGGACCCCGGAACACCACAGCAGTGGGTGGGGGAGCATCTACAGAGTCACGGTCCCCTGGACTAGAGTGTGGTCAATTCGAGCCCCATTTGATCTGGAGTCGCAACACAAGTGGAATTGGATGTTATTTAAAAATACCTGAGGACCTTGGCTGGATCCAATAAACTGTAGGCATCAAGTTTGTGAATTCAGCACGCAAATAACCTTATATAATTTAACAGTAATATAATTAACCTGACAAAAATGGAACTACCTAATATGCCTTACCCAACGCCCCCCCCCCCCACCCCCTTTGCAACTCTCCCCAACTCCACGTACCTACACACACACACAAACAACTTAGTGGGAAAGCGTGGTGGAGAGGGAAGAAAAATTATGATAATGTTGTTATGGGCAAGGCATTTTCAGAACCACAAAATGTACCATGGAGTCCAACCAACCTCTGCCTTTAATGGATTTGTTGCTTTTCCGAGCACGCGGCTTTTTCCCTAGGTGTGGGATTACAATTATGGACACGTGGGTTTTTAAACACAAAACACTGTTTATTCCATGAACTCAACTTAACATCTTAAATAAACATTGGATCTCTTAACACCCCTTACTTCAAAGATAACTCAGAAAATATTGCAACAGTAAATAATTCCTTAAAATGATCCTTCAAACTTAACACCTTTAAACAAAATCACATCAGGTTAAAGGCTTCACTATTATAAGTTTAAATCACCCAAATGATCCAGAGATAGTCTTTCATGGCAGAGATGCAGCTCACTGCAAAACACAGACACACACCAGCTCTTTTCAAAACTGAAACTAAAAACCTGCAAAACTAAACTGCAAAATGGCTGACCTGACCTCAGCCCCACCCACTCACTGACATCACTGTTTTCTTAAAGGTACATTGCTTAAACATCAATACCTTAAAAGTACTCTCACATGACACCTCCCCCAAGAAAAAAAAATCAACCATCAACTTCAAGATGGTTTCATTTTTCACTTTTGCACCATCCACTAAGAAATGTACACAGTAAATAAACCTTGTCGTTTTTTTTAAAAAACAACACATGCAAACCGGTATAATAATATAGTCCATGTTTCTTTGTTCTTCTTCCTCCAACCAAAATCCCTCTCGATTGACAATCTCTTTGAACAAAGTCTCTGCACGATCCATCCATTCCAGTACTCCTCGGCATCTCTCTTTAGAATCAGATACTTTAGTTCAATCTGACCACAGAGTCCATTGCAATTCTCCAATTCAGGAACGTTGGTGATCACAACTCTTCAGGCAGTCAAATGCTGAAAGTCAATGTTGAAAGTCCGCTGTCCATTGAAATTTTTTAGGTTTCTTTAGCAAGTCCATCAGTGGAGTAATCACACCACAAATCTTTTGCACAACTGTTTGATCAAAGCCATTCATGCTAAGAAATCACATTATTTCCCTTTGTCTTGAGGGTATTGGAAACTTCGCAAGGAAAGTGATTCGGACTTCTCCAAATTCACTTTCGGCTAGGTTCATCACCAAACCCGCCACCTGAAGTCGATCGAAGAACTCCATATGATGTTTTAAATATTCTGTCCATGTCTGGAAGTTGAAAATAAAAGCAGATTGTCCCACTTTCTCCATGCAATCCTTCAATGGTGGGACAGGATAAGAGCCCGTTCTTGTAACTGCATTCACCTTTCGATAGTCCACACACAACCGCTGGGTACCGTCTGGTTTAGGTACCATCACTATGGGTGACCTCCAATGGCTGCAATCCACTTCAATTATGCCATTTTTCAGCATACTCTCAATCTCTCTGTTAACCTGTACCAATTTTAAAGGATTAAGTCTATATGTTGTTTGATAGGAACAGCATTTCCCACATCTACATCATGTGTAGCCATTTTAGTACTTCCCAATTTATCTCTACAAACTTGCCCATGTGATATCAATAACTCTTTCAGGTCAGTTTGTTTCCCCTCTGGAAGGTAACTTAACAATTCATCCCAATTTTTAAGAACATTCTCATTTTCCAATTTAATTTGAGGTATGTCAAATTCACAGTCATCTGGATTTGGTTCGTCACTTTGAGTTAGAATCATTAAAACCTCCTTTTTCTCTCCTTCCCTTTCAAAGTACCTTTTAAGTATATTCACATGACACACTCGGTGAGTCTTCCTTCTACCTGGTGTTTTTACCACATAATTCACCTCACTTAATTTCCTTTCAATCTGATACGGTCCACAAAACCTAGCTTTTAAAGGCTCCCCTACCACTGGTAACAACACTAAAACTTTATCCCCACTGGCAAAACTACGAACTTTGGATTTCTTGTCCGCTACCCGTTTCATCACATTTTGTGCAACTTTCAAATATTGTCCAACCAATTCACCTGCTCTATTTAATCGTTCACTAAACTTTGACACGTAATCCATAAGAACACAAGAACTAGGAACTGGAGTAGGCCATCTGGCCCCTCGAGCCTGCTCCGCCATTCAATGAGACCATGGCTGATCTTTGTGGACTCAGCTCCACTCTCCGGCCATATCCATATCCCCGAATCCCTTTATTCTTTAGAAAGGTATCTATCTTTTTCTTAAAAACGTTTAAAGAAGGAACCTCAACTGCTTCACTGGGCAAGGAATTCCAGAGAGTCACAACCCTTTGGGTGAAGAAGTTCCTCCAAAACTCGGTCCTAAATCTACTTCCCCTTATTTTGAGGCTATGCCCCCTAGTTCTGCTTTCCCCGACCAGTGGAAACAACCTGCCCGCATCTATCCTATCTATTCCCTTCATAATTTTATATGTTTCAATAAGATCCCCCCGCATCCTTCTAAACTCCAATGAGTATAGTCCCAGTCTACTCAACCTCTCGTCATAATCTAATCCCCTCAACTCTGGGATCAACCTAGTGAATCTCCTCTGCACTCCCTCCAGTGCCAATATGTCCTTTCTCAGGTAAGGAGACCAAAACTGAACACAATACTCCAGATGTGGCCTCACCAACACCTTATACAATTGCAGCATAACCTCCCTAGTCTTGAACTCCGTCCCTCTTGCAATGAAAGACAAAACTCGATTAGCCTTCTTAATCACCTGTTGCACCTGCACACCAACTTTTTGCGACTCGTGCACCAGCACACCCAGGTCCCTCTGCAGAGCAGCATGTTTTAACATCTTACCGTTTAAATAATAATCCATTCTGCTGTTATTCCTCCCAAAATGGACATCCTCACACTTGGCAACATTGAATTCCATCTGCCAGACCCTAGCCCATTCACCTAACCTATCCAAATCCTTCTACAGACTTCCGGTATCCTCTGCACTTTTTGCTTTACCACTCATCTTAGTGTCGTCTGCAAACTTTGCCACATTGCACTTGGTCCCCAACTCCAAATCATCTATGTAAATTGTGAACAACTGCGGGCCCAACACTGATCCTTGAGGGACCCCACGAGTTACAGGTTGCCAACCAGAGAAACACCCATTTATCCCCACTCTCTGCTTTCTGTTAGTTAACCAATCCTCTACCCATGCTACCACTTTACCCTCAATGCCATGCATCTTTAGTTTATGCAGCAACCTTTTGTGTGGCACCTTGTCAAAAGCTTTCTGGAAATCCAGATATACCACATCCATTGGCTCCCCGTTATCTACTGCACTGGTAATGTCCTCAAAAAATTCTACCAAATTAGTCAGACACGACCTACCCTTTATGAACCCATGCTGCGTCTGCCCAATGGGACAATTTCCCTCCAGGTGCCCCGCTATTTCCTCCTTAATGATAGATTCCAGCATTTTCCCTACAACCAAAGTTAAGCTTACCGGCCTATAATTACCCGATTTCTGCCGACTTCCTTTTTTAAACAGTGGTGTCACGTTTGCTACTTTCCAATCCTCTGGGACCACCCCAGAGTCTAGTGAATTTTGATAAATTATCACTAGTGCGTTTACAATTTCCCTAGCCATCTCTTTTAACACTCTAGGATGCATCCCATCAGGGCCAGGAGACTTGTCTACCTTTAGCCCCATTAGCTTGCCCAATACTGCCTCCTTAGTGATTACAATCATCTCAATGTCCTCACCTATCATATCCTTATTTCCATCAGTCACTGGCACGTTATTTGTGTCCTCCACTGTGAAGACTGACCCAAAAAACCTGTTCAGCTCCTCAGCCATTTCCCCGTCTCCTATTATTACATCTCCCTTCTCATCTTCCAAAGGACCAATATTTACCTTAGCCACTCTTTTTTGTCTTATATATTTGTAGAAGCTTTTTCTATCTGCTTTCATGTTCCGAGCACGTTTACTTTCATAGTCTACCGTACTCTTCTTTATAGCTTTTTTAGTAGCTTTCTGTTGTCCCCTAAAGACTTCCCAGTCCTCTAGTCTCCCACTAATTTTTGCCACTTTGTATGTTTTTTCCTTCAATTTGATACTCTCCCTCACCTCCTTAGATATCCACGGTCGATTTTACCCCTTTCTACCGTCTTTCTTTTTTGTCGGTATGAACCTTTCCTGAACACTGTGAAAGATCGCTCGGAAGGTTCTCCACTGTTCCTCAACTGCTTCACCATGAAGTCTTTGCTCCCAGTCTACCTTAGCTAGTTCTTCTCTCATCCCATTGTAATTGCCTTTGTTTAAGCACAACACACTAGTGTTTGATTTTACCTTGTCATCCTCCAACTGTATTTTAAATTCCACCATATTGTGGTCGCTCCTTCCAAGAGGATCCCGAACTATGAGATCATTAATCAATCCTGCCTCATTACACAGGACCAGATCTAGGACCACTTGTTCCCTTGTAGGTTCCATTACATACTGTTCCAGGAAATTATCCCGGACACATTCTACAAACTCCTCCTCAAGGCTGCCTTTACCAACAAGGTTAAACCAATCGACATGCAGATTAAAATCTCCCATGATAACCGCTGTACCATTTCTACATGCATCCGTTATTTCTTTGCTTATTGCCTGCCCTACCATCCTGTTACTATTTGGTGGCCTATAGACTACTCTTTGGTGGCCTATAGACTACTCCTATCAGTGACCTTTTTGCCTTACTATTCCTCATTTCCACCCAAATGATTCAACCTTGTCCTCCATAGCACCAATATCATCCCTTACTATTGCCCGGATGCCATCCTTAAACAACAAAGCTACACCACCGCCCTTACCGTCCATTCTATCCTTTCGTATAGTCTGATACCCTTGGATATTTAACTCCCGGTCGTGACCATCTTTTAACCATGTTTCAGTAATGGCCACTAAATCATAGTCATTCACGATGATTTGCGCCATCAACTCATTCACCTTATTCCGTATACTACGAGCATTCAGGTAAAGTACACTTATGCTGTTTTTTATGTCTTTGTTATGAATCCTAACAACTTGATCAGTAACTTTTCGCAAATTATTTTTCCTCTTACCCTTTCTCCTAATTATCCTTGTCTTTGAACCCATATCTCTACATAATAACCTGTCACGTAACCTGCTGCCTTGCTCTCCATTAACCATTATACTGTCCATAGCTTTACCCTTCCCTTCCCCCCAACTTGCTAGTTTAAAGTCCGTGTGACCAACCTATTTATCCTATTCGCTAGAACACTGGTCCCAGAATGGTTCAGGTGAAGATCGTCCCAACGGTACAGGTCCCTCCTGCTCCAGTACTGATGCCAATGCCCCATGAAATGGAATCCCTCTTTCCCGCACCATAATCCAATTGTGTAATTTCCGATTTCTCACCCACCAATTTTTCCTTAATCAATTTAAGTGGTCCTCTTACCTCATGACCAAAAATTAGTTCAAAAGGACTAAATTTGGTAGACTCATTAGGGGCTTCCCTAATTGCAAACAATACGAATGGGATTCCTTTATCCCAATCCTCTGGCTAATCTTGACAATATGCCCTCAACATTGTCTTTAATGTCTGATGCCACCTTTCTCACGCTCCCTGCGATTCTGGATGGTACGCAGTTGATTTAAATTGTTTTATTTCTAAGCTATCCATAACTTCTTTGAATAACTTTGAAGTAAAATTCATTCCTTGATCCGATTGAATTTCTGTGGGTAGTCCATATCTAGTAAAGAATTTAAGTAACTCCTCCACAATCCTTTTAGCTGTAATATTACGTACTGGAATGGCCTCTGGAAACCGAGTAGACACATCCATTACAGTCAAAAGGTATTGATTCCCACTTTTTGTTTTAGGAAGCGGTCCTACATAATCGATTAGGACCCTTGTAAAAGGTTCCTCAAATGCTGGAATGGATATTAAGGGCGTTGGTTTTATTACTGCTTGAGGTTTCCGTATCACTTGACATGTGTGACATGATTGACAAAATTTAACAACATCTTTATGTAGTCCAGGCCAATAAAAATGTTTCTAGATTTTAGCTTGAGTTTTCCTTATTCCCAAATGACCTCCCACTGGTACCTCATGTGCAACTCGCAACACCTCCTTTCTATACCCACTGGCAATGCTACTTGATGAACTTCTGCCCACTTTTCATCCGCCTGCATATGTACAGGTCTCCATTTTCTCATCAAGACATCATTTTTACGGTACTAACACTCTGGTATACACTCAGATTCCTCTTTCGTATATGCTTTCTGATATATCCGTTTTATTTCTACATCTTTCTGTTGTAACTCTGCCACTTTTCCTGAACTAAAAATATCCACCTCATCCTCCACCTGTTCTTGTTCTTTTTCAACCATCTGATCAAAAATCGTTTCTGATAATTACACTTCAACTTCATCTTCACTCTTTGATTTCTCCTCTTGTCTTAACCTGTAACTTTGCGACCTTGTTACTACACAATCCGGAAGAATCCCAGGATATTCATCCTTCAACACTTCAGTTGGCTGATTTTCCAATGGCTTATCAACCACAGTAGGTATCAATCCACCTGCGATCCAGCACTATCATTACCCCAGATAAACTGTATTCCTGGGCAAGATAGTTTATCTATTACTCCTACTACCACTTCACCACTCTTCACTGGACTTTCCAACCTCACCTTATATAATGGAACGTTACTCCTCTCACCCTGAATTCCACATATTACCACCTTTTCTGGCAACATTCTTCCCAAACTACATAACTGCATAATTCCTCATCTCTTACCATTAAAGATTGACTAGCCCCTGTATCTCTTAAAATTGTGACTTCTTTACCTGCTTTTGTGAGGGCCACGAAGAATCCAGCACGAGTTTTAAGGATACAAAGTAATAACATTTATTTATAATAACAGATATATATATAACAGCAGCAGCAACTTCCCTTGCTGCACACTCCTTCCTGCTGGTTCCAAACTGGCCAGCTTTATTTATACTTCGAGTTTACGAATGGTTTCTCCGCCCCCCCCCTCATTGGGGAAGCTCATACTCCCACAGGATTGTGGGATTGTCATTAGTCCCCAGCCAATGGTAAGCAGGCAGGTTATAACATCCCTCCCCCCGAAGTCCAAGGAATCCACCGAAGACCCTGGCGAAGGAGGGCGTCGGACTCGTTTTGCCGCAGGCCGGACACCATTTGCACGCGGCGCTGGATAAGGCGGCGTGTAACGAGACGGAGACCGGCGCTTCCGTGATGAACGGCGCAACGGTTGTACATCCACGGCCCATGGACCCGAGGATTCCCCCTCTGATGCGTCCTGTGTCTCCATCTCGGAGTCAGAGTCTGCTGCCTCCGTCATGTCAGCGTCTCTATCTCCATTCGGTTCTGTAACGACCTGCGCAGGCTTTGAGTGAGGCACCAGTGGAAGATTGTGAGGACTACCTTCCCTTGTCTCTGGTCTCTGCGGCTGTAAAAATGAGCTCCGGGGGCGGGGAATCTTTCGAGGGGATAGTCTTCTGGACCGAACGTGGTCTACATGTTTGTGCTGGAGACGACCCTGGGCTTGCACCTGGTAAGATATCGGGTCCGTTTGGCGAAAGATTACGCCAGGAACCCACTGGGCACCACCAGCAAAATTCCGAACGAACACTGGGTCACCGGGCGCAAACTGCCGAATCGGCCGATGCCGAGAAAATCCTTGTCCCTGCCGTTCTTGTGTGCGACGTACTTTTGCGCCAGTGTCCGGGAAAACCATACTAAGGCGGGTGCGAAGTCTCCGGCCCATTAGGAGTTCTGCGGGAACTACCCCAGTCACTGCATGGGGGGTGGTCCTATACGTGAACAAAAAGCGAGCCAGTCTCGTGTCCATTGATCCGGAAGACTGCTTCTTTAGGCCTCTTTTGAATGTCTGCACAGCGCGCTCTGCCAACCCATTTGAAGCCGGGTGGTAAGGGGCAGTGCGGATATGGCGGATGCCGTTCACCTTCGTGAACCTCGCAAACTCCTCACTCGTGAATGGAGTGCCGTTATCCGTGACCAGCACCTCGGGGAGGCCATGCGTACTAAAAGACAAACGCATCTTTTCAATTGTTGCGCAGGACGTTGTCCCCTGCATCTTATGCACCTCTAGCCATTTAGACTGGGCGTCGATTAATAGAAGGAACATGGATCCTTGAAAAGGGCCTGCGAAATCTGCATGCAAGCGTGCCCAAGGCCGCCCTGGCCATTCCCAGTGATGTAGGGGCGCGGCCGGCGGAAGCTTCTGATGTTCCTGGC
This sequence comes from Scyliorhinus torazame, assembly GCF_047496885.1. Taxonomy (NCBI): domain Eukaryota; kingdom Metazoa; phylum Chordata; class Chondrichthyes; order Carcharhiniformes; family Scyliorhinidae; genus Scyliorhinus; species Scyliorhinus torazame. The sequence continues at coordinate 238,543,085 of NC_092717.1, read as the reverse complement.
AAATGGAGCAGTTTTGGGCCACCTTCTCAATGTCGGTGTCGAGGCCTGGCCACCAAACATAACTCCGGGCCAACATTTTCATTTTGGTCACACCTGGATGCCCATTGTGCAAGTCTCTTAGTATCAGCACCTGGCCTTTTTCCGGGACAATCGCACGCGTCCCGCACAAGAGGATGCCGTCTTCCACGCTGAATTCTGACAGCTTGGAGGAAAATGCCCGCAACTCGCCTGGGAGCTCTCTATGCTGCCCACCATACAGGACTATGTGCCGAACCTTTGACAGGACTGGCTCCGTCTAGGTCCACTCACGGATCTGTGATGCCGTGACAGGCAAGGTGTCCAGAGAATTTAGGGTTGCAACCACCTCACCGGTCGTGGGGGTCGACATGGGGCTGGTCGATAAAGGCAATCGGCTCAGTGCGTCGGCATTTGCTATCTGCGTTCCTGGTTTGTGCTCCAGAGAATACTTGTATGCAGCAAGCAACAAAGCCCAGCGCTGGATCCGTGCAGAAGCAATGGGCGGTATTGGCTTATCCTCTCTGAAAAGTCCCAGCAGAGGCTTATGATCAGTGACGATAGTGAAATGGCAGCCATACACGTACTGGTGGAAGCGTTTCACCGCAAAAACCACTGCCAGGCCCTCCTTCTCGATCTGCGCGTACTTTTTCTCCGCTGCAGTCAATGTGCGGGAGGCGAAAGCTATCGGTCGCTCGGCCCCATTCTTCATCTTGTGGGACAGGACGGCCCCAATACCATACGGGGATGCATCACATGTGACGCGCAAAGGCTTTCCAGGATCATAGTGGGTTAGTAACCCAGACGACAACAATTGTTGCTTTACCCGCTGGAAAGCGGTTTCTTGCAGCTGACCCCAAACCCAGGTGTGATTTTTCTTTAGCAGAAGGTGCAACGAGGCCAGCGTAGTTGCCAGATTGGGGAGGAACTTCCCGTAATAGTTTACGAGACCGAGAAAAGAACGAAGATGCGAAGTGTCAGCCGGGGCGGGGGCATGTTGAATTGCACGCACCTTCTCTGCGACGGGGTGCAAACCTTCGCGGTCCACCCGATAACCTAGGTAGACTACTTCCTTTGCCTGAAATACGCACTTTGTGCGACGTAAACGGACTCCAGCCTCTGAAAAGTGTCTAAGGACAGCCTCCAGATTTTCCAAATGTTCCTGCTCCGACGCCTGTAATCAAAAAGTCATCTAAGTAGACAGCAACACGTGGTAAACCTCTCAAAATGCCCTCCATAACACTTTGAAAAATAGCGCAGGCAGAGGATACTCCAAAGAGCAACCGTGTATATTCATACAGGCCCCGGTGTGTATTAATCGTTACATATGGTCGGGAGGCAAGGTCCAGCTCCAACTGTAGGTAGGCGTGACTCATATCTAATTTTGTGAAGGAGAGTCCGCCTGCAAGCTTCGCGTAGAGATCCTCTATGCGAGGCATTGGATATTGGTCGAGTCGGGAAGCCGTATTCACTGTAAGTTTATAGTCGCCACACAAGTGAACTGTGGCATCTGGCTTCACTACAGGTACAATTGGTGCTGCCCAGTCAGCAAAATGGATGGGCCTGATAATACCCAAACTCTCCAAACGAGTGAGCTTCCCTTCTACCTTCTCGAGCAAGGCGTAAGGCACCGGGCGTGCCCGGAAATAGCGTGGCGTGGCTCCTGGTTCGACTTGGATACGGGCCCCTTTTATTTTCCCCAAACCAGGCTCTTGAATACGTCTGGGTATCGTCCTAGCACCTCAGTCAACCCTTCAGAAACTGTTTGGAGGATGTGCTGCCATTGCAACCGCAAATGGCGCAACCAGGCCCGACCCAACAGGCTGGGCCCATGGCCGCGCACCACGATAAGGGGGAAATGCCCCTCCTGGCGTCCATAAACAACAGGGGTCATTGTAGTTCCTGCAATGTCCAGTGGTTCCCCCGTGTAGGTGGCCAACCTGGCCTGTGAGTCGGTTAATGTAAGGGTCTGTATACCCTGCTTGATGCGGTCGAATGTCCTCTGGGCGATCACGGAGACCGCTGCGCCAGTGTCCAACTCCATCTCAAGCGGGTGACCATTGACCCCTACTGTCACCTTAATAGGGGCCACACGGGGAGCTGCCACACAATGCAGCTGTAGGCAGTCGTCCTCCGTCTCCACGTCCTCAGGAGTAGTTGCCGCAGGTTCATCCACGTGGAAGGTACGGCCTCTGGGCTGGTCCCAGTTTCGGTCGGAACGACGGCGCCTCTGGCGTCCCCAGGACCGGCGTCCGCGACGGGGTCGGCGCCTACAAGTCTGACACGGACATGGCTCCTCATCCATTGGTTCTGGAGAAGGCTCCCTTCGGGGAGGAATGTCCGACGGCCACTGGCGTCGGTCCGGACGTTGCCTCGCCCAAGGTACCGCAGGAGTGCGGGGAGACGTTTTCGGACGGAAGGGGCTGCGCCCCAAGGCATGCACTTCCATTCCCTGTAGCTCCTGCCCTCCTCGTTCTGCGCTCTCTCGGGACAATTCTATTTGAATGGCCTGTTGAAAAGTCAATGTTGGCTCCGCTAACAACTTTCTCTGGGTGGCCGCATTGTTAATACCGCAAACCAAACGGTCGCGTAACATTTCTGACAAGGTCTCACCATAGTCACAGTACTCCGCAATCCTGCGTAGCCTGGATAGAAAATCGGCAAGGGATTCTACAGGGGTCCTCTCAGCGGTATTAAACCGGTAACGCTGGACTATTGTGGACGGGGTTGTGTTAAAATGTTGCCCCACTATATTCACAAGTTCATCAAACGTTCTGGTGTCCGGCGCAGCTGGGTATGTAAGGCTCCTAATCACCCCAAACGTATGCGGGCCGCAGGCGGTGAGCAATATGACCACCTGGCGCTCGTTTTCCGTGATATTGTTTGCCCGGAAATAGTAACGCATCCGTTGTGCGTACTGGTTCCAGCTTTCCAGCACAGCATCAAAAACATCCAAACATCCGTACAGAGGCATGGTATAATAGAAAACAACTTCCAACCTGTATCCAACAAAAATCCAGGGAGGTGGCTTCAGCAGTGTAGACAGCTATTCACTTTAACCCTCATCGCCAGTTTTGTGAGGGCCACGAAGAATCCAGCACGAGTTTTAAGGATACAAAGTAATAACATTTATTTACAATAACATATATATATATATAACAGCAGCAACTTCCCTTGCTGCACACTCCTTCCTGCTGGTTCCAAACTGGCCAGCTTTATTTATACTTGGAGTTTACTAATGGTTTCTCCACCCCCCTCATTGGGGAAGCTCATACTCCCACAGGATTGTGGGATTGTCATTAGTCCCCAGCCAATGGTAAGCAGGCAGGTTATAACACCTGCTCCTCCTGATACACATGAGTAAACTTTACCCACACAAGTAAATTCTTTAAATACATCTGGCACCTTCTTAACAATTACTTCTTGAACAGGCTGTACAATCATTTGCACCTCCTTCACTTCCCTTGGGCTTTCCTTTACCACTTTAACAAACCCCACTGTCTTATCCTGTGTTACCACATCAGCCTTCCCAGTGCTTTTCTTCAACCACCAACACTATGACTTTACATGGCCTAGTTTATTACAGTGAAAACATTTGAAACTTTTCATTTCTTTTCCACCCTCCTGGATTTCTTTTTTAATCTGAGGTACACTCTCTTTATTGTCTCCCATCAGATCACCGTTACCTTTACCACTTGAGTATTTCTCATGTCCCCAGTTTCTATCCCTCACCGGCTGAAACTGATGTCGGAAACCAATCTTTGATTTATGAACTAATTCATAATCATCTGCCATTTTCGCTGCTAATCTCGCAGCTTTAACCCTCTGTTCTTCCACATGAGTTCTCACTACATCAGGAATTGAATTTTGAAACTCTTCCAAAAGTATAATTTCTCTGAGAGCTTCATACGTTTGGTCTATTTTCAAAGCCTTTATCCACCTATCAAAATTACTCTGTTTGAGCCTTTCAAACTCCATGTATGTTTGACCAAATTCTTTCCTTAAATTTCTAAACCTTTGTCTGTAAGCTTCAGGCACTAGCTCATATGCACTTAAGATGGATTTCTTCACCTCCTCATACGTTCCAGATACCTCCTCCGGTAGTGATGCAAACACTTCACTAGCTCTACCTACCAGCTTTGTTTGAATCAGTAACACCCAAATGTCCTGTGGCCATTTCATTTGTTTAGTTACCTTCTCAAATGAAATGAAAAAGGCTTCCACTTCCTTCTCGTCAAACCTTGGCAATGCTTGGACATATTTAAATGGATCCTCACCACGTCTTCGACTATGACGCTCTGTCTCATTGTCCTCATCCATCTGTATGTTTCCCTTTATGTCTGCCAATTTTAGCTGATTGTCATGTTTCATGGCCATTTTCTGAAGTTCAAACTCCCTCTCTTTATCTTTTTCCCTGATCTGCATCTCCCATTCTTTTTCTTTTTGTTCTGCTAGGGCTATTCTTTCTTTTCTCCTCTCTTCTCTCTCCTTTTCTTTTTCCTCTCTCTCTCTTTCTTTTTCCTCTCTCTCTCTTTCTCTTTCTTTTCCTCTCTCTCTCTCTTTCTCTTTCTTTTTCCTCTCTCTCTCTTTCTTTTTCCTGTCTCTCACTCTCGTATTCCAGCCGCTTTAATTCTTTCTCATGTTCCATTTGTTTAATTTGCAACAGAATTTTTTGCCATTTCCAATGAGTCAAACTCTATCTCAGGCAACTTTAAATGCTGAACCACCGCCATAATTACCTCATCTTTTCGCATTTTATCCCTAGGTGTGGAATTACAATTATGGACACGTGGGTTTTTAAACACAAAACACTGTTTATTCCATGAACTCAACTTGACATCTTAAATAAACATTGGATCTCTTAACACCCCTTACTTCAAAGATAACTCAGAAAATATTGCAACAGTGAATAACTCCTTAAAATGTTCCTTCAAACTTCCAAGAGACTTAACACCTTTAAACAAAATCACATCAGGTTAAAGGCTTCACTATTATAAGTTTAAATCACCCAAATGATCCAGAGATAGTCTTTCATGGCAGAGATGCAGCTCACTGCAAAACACAGACACACACCAGCTCTTTTCAAAACTGAAACTAAAAACCTGCAAAACTAAACTGCAAAATGGCTGACCTGACCTCAGCCCCACCCACTCTCTGACATCACAGTTTTCGTAAAGGTACATTGCTTAAACATCCATGTCTTAAAAGTACTCTCACATGACAATGAAGCAAGTGTAAAATATCTCCAATGCACTATGATGGTTTTCATTTAAAGTCTTTCAGGTTTTCAAGCTTTCACTTTGATGCTTCTTCCTTCTAAGCTTGAAAAGGTTTTCTCTGGCAAGGCTGTCTATTTTCGTTGTAGATTCAAGATCATTTCAACTGTGCAGTAAAAATGTGCCAGGCACTCACTGGTTTTAGAACAATAAAGCAGTCCTTTATTTCAGCACAGAGAGTTCCTCGTTCATGGTCGAATCACTTATGACCAACTCTCTTTGAAGCATCCCACAGGAACCAATCACTGGCTATTGACAGGCAGAATACTGCCCCTGACCAACTTACAGATAGCCAGTTAGCCAACCGAACTGACTTCATCCAAAACTGGTTAAGATACCCTCAGCATGACGAGTCTGTATTCCCCTCTCCAAAACACAACTCCTGGAACACACTGCCCTGACTAACAGGCTGCCTCAGCTTAAGTCCACTGCCTAAAACCGCATTCCCATTGTGAGTCCAAGGACCAAAAGAATAATAAAATAAAAATAAAACAAATGGGAAGAAAGGGAAATCAAAAGGAAGGACTCAAACAACAGTTGGATCTTCCAGCTTCTGTGTCATCGGGGAGGTCCACCCTCCAGCCTCAGAATGTTCCCGCGGGGAGAGCCATCTTCTTTCTTCAACAATGGGTCAACGATATTGGGCATCTTTGAAATATGGCACCCGTAACGATAGGATCTGCGCAAACAAGCCCGCCCCATCACAGAATACAGCGCTAAATCGCCAGATGCATAATTAATAAGGGGGGGGGGAGCAGGTGTTGCATCCGGTTGGCATCTACAGCAGGGAACTCTCGCCGTCCCTGCCCCCGCTCCGGGACTGAGTCACAGTTGGGAGAATTCCACCCACAGTGACTCCCCCTCCAATAGTGTGAGGTGCCCGAAGGCTCCGTCTAGCCATCTTTCTTCAACCTGGTTGGGTTTCCGCTGCCCCCCTGAAGTGGTCCAACCAAGCCACCCCGTTTTAGCGTAACAGACAATAACTAACAGTTCCATCCTGACAATAAACTACTTTTTTCCAAAGAATGGCCAGGCCTACTTTAACCGCCTCTATTTGAGCTGTTTACTCGAGCTAATCCATGCATAAAACAGCAGAATGATGAAAAAAAACATTGTAGATTAGGAAGCAATATGCATACAATCACACTGCTTAAACTCTGCCTTCAGCGCCCAAATTCAATGTCACCATAGCAACCGCCAGAGCAAAGCACTTTCCAATTTAATTTGGAGTTGCAGTTATTAACTCGACAGTTCAATAAAAAAAGTTAATCTTCCCTTCAGGCAATCTAATTGACTCATGCCATCTAGAAACACAAATGGTTACCCTAGTCAGAAAACTGCACACAGTTTAAACCACGGCCCATCCTTCTCCCAGAGTGTTCACTCCTGTCCTGGCCCCGTAACGTCACAGGGAGCATCGACTCGGTGCCAGTTATGTGTTTCGATCACACTTTGCAATAGTTACATCGGGAGAGCTGCAGGAGTAGCTCTGCAGGAAATCCAGCACCGTGTGTGTATGTACACGTGTGTGTGCGCATGCGTGTGTGTATGTACACATGTGTGTGTGTGCAAGTGTGTGTGTACACGTGTGTGTGTGTGTACACGTATATGTGTGCAAGTGTGTGTACATGCGTGTGCATGTACACGTGTGCACACACGTGTGCGTGTGCACGCGTGTGCATGTGAACGTGTGTGTGGGGGTGGGGGGGCAGGGAGATTTGCATTCGTTTGGTAGACTAGAGTTTGTGTTTTGCCAACTCTGAGCGTGATCTAATGGCCACAGTGCGCCCGACTTGCGAGTCGTCGTAATCTGGTTCCTGCCCTCAAACCAGTGCCTCCACCCTCCGGAAGAAGGGCTCAGGGAGAAAGATCGGGAGGGTCTGAAAGACAAACAGGAACCTTGGGAGCACATTCACCTTCACCACCTGCACCCTCCCTGCCAGCGTCAAGTGTAAAGTGTCCCAGCTCTTAAAATCCCCCTTAATCTCCCCCACTAACGCTGTCAAAATCCACCTGTGTATCGTGGCTCACTCTCACGTCAGCTGAATCCCCAAATACCAAAACCTCTCTGTAGCTATCTCAAACAGCAGTGCCCCCAAATTGATAATCCTCAACTCTACTTTCCTGCCTTATCCCCATAACCCTTCATTCCCTTACAGATTCACAATCTGTTTTCTTCTTCCACGATCACTTGCCAAGGAGGATGATTGTCCACCTAACGAATTCCGTGTTACTGGTCATGTGGGTTTCCGTGGCTGGTGAGCCCGATCCTAGAGCCACAGCTTCAATCATTCACTTGGCAGGTGTTTCCGGGAGGTGGGATCAGTCCTTGGATTCGGGATCACCGGTATTCCTTTCTCAGGCTCCTTTTCCGGGCCTCCTCTTGCCCTTGAATAATTGTGTCCCTTCAATCAGGAGGTTCCTCCAAGTAGGTCTCTTCTGAGTAAGGGTCCCCAGGCATTGGCATCTTGTTTGGGAGCCTTCCTTGAACTGGGTGAAGAAGATTTGCTTTGGCAACCGGGTCTCTGACATGGACAACCCAGCGGAGTTGGTTTTGAATGATCATGTTGTTGGTGTTCTTGACTCCTTCAAGGATACTGACATTAGCACGCCTGTCCTCACAGCTGATACAGAGAATCTGTCTCAGACAGTCTTGATGGTACCTCTCCAGGTCCTTGAGGTGGCAACTGTATGTTGTCAAGTTTCTGAACCGTATAGAAGTGTTGGAGGTCAACTGCCTTGTACACGAGGATCTTGGCATCGGAACCATTGTCATGGCCGTCAAAGACTCTCATCCTTAGGCATCCGAAGGAGGCTCTCGCGGATTGAATATGATGTGAGATCTCCGCATCGAGGTCAGCCTTAGATGAGAGGTGGCCCCCCAGGTACAGGAAATGTTCCACATTTGGTAGGATTTCTCCATTGATCTTGATGGAGGGAAAGGCAAGATCTTGCACTGGGGCAGGTTGGTGAAGGACTTGAGTCTTCTTGAGGTTGAGGCCGACACTGATTATTTGGTAAGTTTCTGTGAAGGTGTAAAGCATGGCTTGGAGATTCCCTTCGGAGAGTGTGGGGATGGCGATGTTATCCCACAGGCTGCAGTTCTATGAGCGATGTCAGTGTCGTTCTCTTCTCGGATTTCAACTGGTTGGGGTAGAAACGTTTTCCGTCCATCCTGTTGACGATGTTCACTCCACTGGGAAGCTTGTTCTTGGCAAGATGGAGGATGATGGTGATGAAGATGGAGACAAGGGTGGGGATGATGACACATCCCTGCTCGACTCCAGCACGGTAGCACAGTGGTTAGCACTGTGGCTTCACAGCGCTAGGGTCCCAGGTTCGAATCCCCGCTGGGTCACTGTCTGTGCGGAGTCTGCACATCCTCCCCGTGTCTGCGTGGGTTTCCTCCAGGTGCTCCGGTTTCCTCCCACAGTCCAAAGATGTGCAGGTTAGGTGGATTGGCCATGATAAATTGCTCTTGGTGCCCCAAAAAAGGTTAGGAGGGATTATTGGGTTTCGGGGATAGGGTGGAGGTGAGGGCTTGGGTGGGCCGGTGCAGACTCGATGGGCCCGGTGGCCTCCTTCTGCACTGTATGTTCTATGCCCAGTCTTGTCCTCAAAGGTTTCATCTTATTTCCATCAGTGGGGACTGTCACTGACATCTTGTCTTGGAGGAGTCAGAGGATGTTGATGAATTTCTCTGGACAGCCGGCCTTTGACAGGGTTTTCCGCAGCACTTCCCGATTGGCTGAATCAAAAGCTTTGGTCAGATTGATGATGGCCATGTAGAGTGGTTGGTGTTGCTCCTGGCATTTCTCATGAAGTTGCCGAGCAGTGAAAATCATGTCCAATGTTCCATGGTTTGGTCGGAAGCCATGCTGGATTTCCAGAGGATTTCTTCAGAGACTGGGAGAAGGCGGCTAGCGAGGATTCGGGCGATGATATTCCCGGCGATGGAGAGTAGGGAGATTCCTCGGTAGTTCCCACAGTCCGCTCTGTCTCCTTTCTTGATGATGCCTGCAATGACGTCACCTCTGAAGGTCGGCAGGAATTTCTTCTCTGTCCCAGATTTGCAGCAACAGCTGATGGAGATGACGGGTAATCTCTTCTCCGCCAGGTTTGAAAATCTCCTCTGGAATCCTGCCCATTCCAGCGGTCTTCATGTGTTTAATGGCAGCTTTGACTTTGTCCATGCTTGGCGGGAGTCCAAGATCATCTTCGATTGGGAGTTGAGGAAATCCTTGAGGAAATCCCCCAGCTCCCAATCGAAGATGATCTTTTACTCCCACCAATCTATGAGTGTTTAGAGTTTTTTGAAGCGTTCGCTCCATCGAAGGCCGATGTTTTTTCTGTCTCTCAAGAGGGCTCAGTCCATACTCTGCATCGGTTTGAGACCAAGGGTCCATATATTGCCTTGGTGACACTGAAGAAGCCCAGATGTTGTGCTTGTCAGCGAGGGGCAGGCCCTTACTTTCTCAGTCCCCCATTGGTTTTTGATTTCCCTGCTTCTTCTTTGTACTTCGGTCTTGGCTGATTGGTGAGCTCTCCTCTTTGCCTTTCTGGTTATGTCGTTTTGCCAGGGGCGGAGAGCTTTCCTCTTCTTGACGATGAGGTCTTGGATGGTCTGGTCATTCCCGTCGAACCAGTTTTGGTGTTTCCTGGTCTTGTAGCTGATGGTATCTCCACAGTTCGAGATGATGGCTGTCTTCAGCTCTTTCCAGTTTCCCTCCACTCCATTAGAATAATAATAATCTTTGTTATTGTCACAACTCGGCCTACATTGACGCTGCAATGAAGTTTAGAATGGACACTTTGGAGATTTTGGTGAAGACATCATTGGAGGTTCACGAGCAAGCTTGGCTCTTGAAGCCGCTCAACATTGATCTTTCTTCTGAGCTGTTTCTTCATCTTCCACTACTTCGGGTGGAGTTTGATGGACACAGAGGGAAGATGAGCCGGTAGTCTGTCCAGGAGTCATCTGCACTGGTCATTGCTTTGATGATGGGGGCATCCTTTTGGTCTCGGCATCGGATGACGACAAAGTCGATCATGTGCCAGTGCTTTGATCGTGGATGTTTCCAGGAAGTCTTGAACTTGTTTTCTTGGCGGAACAGTGTGTTACTGATGACAAGCTGCGTTCCACGCATTTGGTGAGCAGGAGAACCCCGTTGGAGTTGCAATTCCCAACTCCTTCCTTTCTGATGGTTCCTTTCCAAATTTTCTTTCCTGTGTTGAAGTCCCCAAGGAGGATTATCTTAATCTTTCTGAGGAACGTGGGAGAGCACGGTGTCCAGGATGGAGTGGAAGCCTTCTTTGAACTTATCATTGGCATCAAGGTTTGGGGAGTACGCACTCACCACTGCTGCCCGCTGGCTCTTGGCAAGTTGTAAGTGGAGGATCATGAAGTGCCATAGAGTCACGCAGCACAGAAACGGCCCTTCGGCCCATCGAGTCTGGTGTCAAAAACAACCACCTATCTATTCTAATCCCATTTCCCAGCACTTTGCCCACAGCCTTGTAAGCCTTGGGATCGCATGTGCGCATCGAAATACTGCTTAAATGCTATGAGGGTCTCTGCCACCACCACCCTTTCAGGCAGCGGGTTCCAGACTCCCACCACCCCCTGGGTAAAAAGTTTATGCCTTTCCAGCCTTAATCCCATAATCCTCACTGATTAAAAATCTGTCTGTCTCAGCCTTGAACATACTTAATGACCCAGCCGTTGCAGCCCATTGTGGTAAAGTAATCCACAGACTCACTCCCCTTAGACAGAAGAAATTCCTCCTCATCTCTGTCTTAAATTGGCGACCCCTTACTCTGAGATTAGGCCCTCTGGTCCTGGACTCTCCCACAAGAGGAAACATCCTCTCAGCATCTACCCTGTCAAACCCCCTGAGAGTCCGATATGTCTCAATAAGGTCGCCTCTCATTCTTCTAAACTCCAATGAGTACAGACCCAACCTACTCAACCTCTCCTCATAAAATCCCTCCCTACCCGGGATCAACCCAGTGAACCTTCTCTGGACTGCCTCCAATGCCTCCAATCTTTCCTTAGATAAGGGAACCAAAACTGGTCACAGCACAAGTTGCCCCGACAGCTTACATTCTTTACCACCTTTAGAACAAAGAACAAAGAAATGTACAGCACAGGAACAGGCCCTTCGGCCCTCCAAGCCCGTGCCGACCATGCTGCCCGACTAAACTACAATCTTCTACACTTCCTGGGTCCGTATCCCTCTATTCCCATCCTATTCATGTATTTGTCAAGATGCCCCTTAAATGTCACTAACGTCCCTGCTTCCACCACCTCCTCCGGTAGCGAGTTCCAGGCACCCACTACCCTCTGTGTAAAAAACTTGCCTCGTACATCTACTCTAAACCTTGCCCCTCTCACCTTAAACCTATGCCCCCTAGTAATTGACCCCTCTACCCCGGGGAAAAGCCTCTGACTATCCACTCTGTCTATGCCCCTCATAATTTTGTAGACCTCTATCAGGTCGCCCCTCAACCTCCTTCGTTCCAGTGAGAACAAACCGAGTTTATTCAACCGCTCCTCATAGCTAATGCCCTCCATACCAGGCAATATTCTGGTAAATGTCTTCTGCACCCTCTCTAAAGCCTCCACATCCTTCTGGTAGTGTGGCGACCAGAATTGAACACTATACTCCAAGTGTGGCCTAACTAAGGTTCTATACAGCTGCAACATGACTTGCCAATTCTTATACTCAATGCCCCGGCCAATGAAGGCAAGCATGCAGTATGCCTTCTTGACTACCTTCTCCACCTGTGTTGCCCCTTTCAGTGACCTGTGGACCTGTACTCCTAGATCTCTCTGACTTTCAATACTCTTGAGGGTTCTACCATTCACTGTATATTCCCTACCTGCATTAGACCTTCCAAAATGCATTACCTCACATTTGTCCGGATTAAACTCCATCTGCCATCTCTCCGCCCAAGTCTCCAAACAATCTAAATCCTGCTGTATCCTCTGACAGTCCTCATCGCTATCCGCAATTCCACCAACCTTTGTGTCGTCTGCAAACTTACTAATCAGACCAGTTACATTTTCCTCCAAATCATTTATATATACTACAAACAGCAAAGTTCCCATCACTGATCCCTGTGGAACACCACTGGTCACAGCCCTCCAATAAGAAAAGCATCCTTTCATTGCTACTCTCTGCCTTCTATGACCTAGCCAGTTCTGTATCCACCTTGCCAGCTCGCCCCTGATCCCGTATGACTTCACCTTTTGTACTAGTCTACCATGAGGGACCTTGTCAAAGGCCTTACTGAAGTCCATATAGACAACATCCACTGCCCTACCTGCATCAATCAACTTTGTGACCTCCTCGAAAAACTCTATCAAGTTAGTGAGACACGACCTCCCCTTCACAAAACCATGCTGCCTCTCACTAATACGTCCATTTGCTTCCAAATGGGAGTAGATCCTGTCTCGAAGAATTCTCTCCAGTAATTTCCCTACCACTGACGTAAGGCTCACCGGCCTGTAGTTCTCTGCATTATCCTTGCTACCCTTCTTAAACAGAGGAACAACATTGGCTATTCTCCAGTCCTCCGGGACATCACCTGAAGACAGTGAGGATCCAAAGATTTCTGTCAAGGCCTCAGCAATTTCCTCTCCAGCCTCCTTCAGTATTCTGGGGTAGATCCCATCAGGCCCTGGGGACTTATCTACCGTAATATTTTTTAAGACACCCAACACCTCGTCTTTTTGGATCTCAATGTGACCCAGGCTATCTACACACCCTTCTCCAGACTCAACATCTACCAATTTCTTCTCTTTGGTGAAACAGAACAAGATGAACATCTTGCCGAGATTCTTTTTCTTACTTCAGTGTCTTCCAGCATTTCTACCCAAGTCATTATTCCGAGGGGTTGAGCGACTTATATCTGGTTTCATATCCGTGGTGGGAAAAACTACGAGGATGGCTGTCCTACAGAGGGATAGACAGAGGGGGGGGGCGGGAGTCTTGCTTTGCCAAATCTGATATTTTATTACTGGACTGTCAACATGGAGAAGCCATGATGTGGAGATGCCGGCGTTGGACTGGGGTGAGCACAGTACGAAGTCTTACAACACCAGGTTAAAGTCCAACAGGTTTGTTTCGATGTCACTAGCTTTCGGAGCGCTGCTCCTTCCTCAGGAAGGAGCAGCGCTCCGAAAGCTAGTGACATCGAAACAAACCTGTTGGACTTTAACCTGGTGTTGTAAGACTTCGTAACATGGAGAAGGTTTTGGGATGGTGGAGTGATCTACCTTGGTGCGGATGGAGTCTGGGTCCTGTAGAGGGTCCAGTTTGATGACGGTGTTGTGATGCTCTTTGCTTTATGGATGAGGATGACTTCCAAGTGTACTGTCTCACAAAGAACATCAGTTTTTAACAAAGCTAATTTATTAACACTACAATTAAATAGATTCAAATTGCTTACTAAGATTTACAAGACTACAGCTAACTAAACTATGATTCTACCTAAAGAGCTTCTGAAAACACAGCTACGCTCTAACCCGCCTAATCACCTACTCCGCAAATCAAGGGTATCATGTGATATACGTGTATGCTCTTGATCACCATCTAGTGGTTGGATGCATTCACATTAAATTGTTAACCCTTCATTTACCATACAATATACATATTGTCACAGGTGTCTCTGCCATTTGCTCTGGCAAAGTACTCGTCAAATCAGATTTTTGTCTCCACTTCAAAATTATGGGGGTAACTCCTTCAGCATTTCAAGTTGGGTCAATGTCAAGGCTGGCCCCGTTTGTGTGAACCACTCGTTCGAGCCGGCAAAGTTAGATGCTGCATTTGGGGGGGGGGGGGGGTGGGTGGAAGGAGAAGGGGCTGGAGAGAGTGAGTGGTTTATTCCTGGAGGGGGGTGGTTTGCCGGGCTGGAGAACCTGAAGGCGAAATTCAGGCTCTCGGACGTGGACTCGTTCAGGTACCTGAGATTTTGTGAGATGGAAGTTTCCGACATTCCGGATGACCCCGCCATCGTCCTTGCTGGAGAGGATCCTTTCCTGTTCGGGGTCGGAAGAGAGTAGTAGTCCGGTTTATATGGGCGGATTTTGGAGGAGGATCTGGTCTTGGTGAAGGGGGTAAAGGCCAAATGTGAGGAGGAGCAGGGGGCTATATTTGAGGGGGAGGTGTAGAATGACTTCGCAGGGGGAACGCCACATCATCCTGTGCGAGGCTGTGCCTGATCCAGCTCATGGTAGTGTTTAAGGCGCACCTTACTAAAGCCAGAATGAGTCGTTTCTTTGTGGGGGTTGAGGGCAGGTGTGAGCGCTGTTTGAGAGGACCTGCTAATCACTCACACACATGTTCTGGTTCTGTTCCACAGCTTGCGGGTTTCGGGGTCTCGTTTCTCCGCACCATGTCAGTGATCTTGTACACTGAGCCGGAGCATTGCCCTCTGGCTGCTACATTTGGGGTTTCGGACCTGCCGGAGATGCGGAGGGGCGGGTGCGGGGGCAGATGTCCTTGCCTTCGCCTCGCTGGTTACTTGGAGGCGAATCCTGTTTGGCTTGGAGGCTGGTGGTGCCACCTAGTGCCTCGGTGTGGCTAAGTGACTTAATAGAATATTTGCACCCCAAGAACATCAAATACACTGTGGGGGGGGGGGGGGGGTCAACTGAAGGGTTCTACAGGAGATGGCAACTGTTTATACTGTACTTCAGTGAATTGGTGACTGTTAGCTGTGTGGGGGTACGGTGCGATGTGGGGGTGGCTTGTTTACTAGATTGTTTCAGTTTACTGTTGTTATTTATTTTGTACTTTTTGTCTTTTTGGTATAAAATGATAAAAGCTTCATAAAAATATATTTTTTAAAGTTGCGATTCTGCGATTAGAAAGCTGAACTTTAAGTGTGCTACTAACGGCCACTAACAACCGATTTTGGAGTATCAGTCAGTCTCACAGTCTGGCTCATTACGCTTGCTGGAAGCTACAAATATTCATCCACGGGACTCCAGGGAATTGCACCTTTTTTGAATTGAACAAAAGCCTGGGGAACGATAGTTCCTTGTGTGGTGATATACATCCCTGTAAGTACACAAAGGGTTAATGTACATACACTACACCTAGCTAGACACTAGAGGGAACACCAGAGACATGACACACAGGCAGTCAACCAATTGGTCAGAAAGATAGGACACGACCAATGGGCAGTCATGATACACACAAAGGTGACACTACCACAGGAGGGCATTACACCAACCCATATGAAAGGACACATCACACATGCTCAGTCTCTTTCCAGTGGAGACACTCAGTGAGTACAGACACAGGGTTGATTGAACATCACATCCACCACGTGGATTGTAGCAGACTGGTTCGTCAGTCTGAGTAGCTATAGCAGGATTAACAGTAGCGTTGAATCCAAGTAGGAGAATTGTTAATAGTTTAATAAACGTGTTAAAGCTATCTCCAAGTCTGAACCTTCCTTTGACAGAGTGCACATCAAGGAAGCAGCTTATGCTACGTCAAGAGCATAACAAAACACCTTGGTGCAGTCTCCATGGCAACGCCTCAATCGGAGGCCACTTGCCAACCAATCAGCATCTTTTCCTCATGCAGTATAAACTGGAACTCCCTTTAAAATTTGGTATTCTTCCATCTCAGCGAATTGTAGAATCTCTACAGTGCAGAAGGAGGCCATTCGGCCCACCAAGTCAGCACCGACACTTCGAAAGAGCACCCTACCTAGCCCCACTTCTTATCCCCGTAACCCCATAATCCCAACTAACCTTTTGAACACTGAGGGAAAATTTAGGGTGACCAATCCACCTAACCTGCGCATCTTTGGACTCACATCTGTCCTGATGAGTGCACGCTGAAAAGCTTTGACAGCATGTCTCTTTCTTTTAATGTAAATTGAGAGTACCCAATTCATTTTTTCCAATTAAGGGGCAATTTAGCGTGGCCAATCCACCTAGCCTGCACATCTGTGGGTTGTGGGGGGGGGGGGGGGGGTCAAAACCCACACAAACACGGGGAGAATGTGACAAACTCCACACGGACAGGGACCCGGAGCCGGGGTCGAACCTGGGACCTCGGCGCCGTGAGGCAGCAGTGCTAACCACTGTGCCACCGTGCTGCCCCTTCAGCATGTCTCTTTACTCAGCAATACCCAAACTCTGTCCTGCCAAGTGACGATTGAAATGGGATTTGTTATATTGAAGGCTGGGACTAGTATGGGGGGGGTATTTAAACAGATCATCCTTACCAATAACAGACACACATCCCAGTGGAGCGACCAGAGTAGCTGGAGCAAAGCCATAGGCTGCAAAGTTTCCCAGCTCACCCATTCCCATCAAAAGGATTCCGCACCACCACAACTTGCTCGTGTAATAGGGCGCTGGGCTTTCTTGGCATAATAGACGGACGTGCGTGTATTTCTGCGATGGAGGAAACAAGAGTTCTGGGATTACTGTCAATAAAACACGTTATTACCATCATCAAGGCACTCCGAGTATAAACACGATTGTCGGTAAATTGAAGACCGTTTCTGTCGTGTTAAAATATACAACTAAAAATGTCACGTCCAGGTGTCCCGATAAAAATCAAAAAGTTGACAAAGTTTTATAATGCAGTTAAACTTCGCAGATCTTCTTCAGGATTCGGGGTACATTTAAAGGTCATATAAACTCCAAATCCCCCCCCACCCATTCCCCCAGACGCATCCACTGCTCTCTGTTTGAAGAAAGAGACCATCGAAAGACAAGGCCCCATTTCACTTGTGCCCTACTTTAATGCAAAATATTTAATGAATCGGCAGAGATTTTGCACCATGTCGATCACAAACAATGAAAATCCCGGTGACGTGTGGAGTTTGACAGAAGCCTCGTATCATAGAATCAGACAGATTCGGACCATAAAACCTGTACTGACAAAATCCCACTTCCCAGCACTTGAACCACAGCCTTGAATGTTTTGGCATTTCAAGTGTTCATTCAAGTATTTTTTAAAGATTGTGACATTTCCTGCCTCAGCTACCCTCCCAGGCTGTGCATTCCAGATTGCCACCACCTTCTGGGTGAAAATGTTTTTCCTCAAATGCCCTCACCTTAAAATTATGCCCCTTGTTATTGACCCTTCAACTTAGGTGAACAGCTGCTCCCTATCTACCCTGTCCATACCCCTCCTAATCTTATACACCTCAATCAGGTCCCCTCTCAGCCTTCTCTGCTCCAGGGGAAACAACCTGAGCTAATCCAGCCTCTCTTCATAACTCAAATGTTCCATCCCAGGCAACGTCCTGGTGAATCTCCTCTGCACCCTCTCCTGTGCAATCACATCCTTCCTATTGCGAGGCAACCTGAACTACACATAGTACTCCAGCTGTGGTCTAACCAAAGTCCTGTACAGCTCCAACTTAACCGTCCTGCTCTGATAATCTGTGCTGATTAAAAGGAAGTGTCCCATTTGCCTTCTTAACTATCCTTTTGTTTTTAAATTTTGAGCACCCAATTATTTTTTATTTCCAATTAAGGGGCAATTTAGCGTGGCCAATCCACCTAACCTGCACATCTTTGGGTTATGGGGGTGAAACCCACGCAGACATGGGGAGAATGTGCAAACTCCACACAGACAGTGACCCTGGGCCGGGATTCGAACCCGGGCCCTCAGCGCCGCAGTCCCAGTGTTAACCACTGCGCCGCATGCCGCCTTTTTCTTAACTATACTGTCAACCTGTCCTCCTGCCTTCAGGCAAGATCTGCGGACAAGCACCCAAGATCCCTCTGAGCTTCCCAGTGTCCTGCCATTTATTGAGTGGCTCAAGAGGGCTCGGATTATTCAAGATATCGTCTTTGTCAGGCTTGGTCATCAGACTAAACCTGATTTATTGGCTTTTGAGGCCCCCTATAAACCTTGTCAAAATTCAGCCCATCATCTTCCTTCTCCAGCCTGTCTCCTGGAGCTGCCTGGACCCAGCTTTATAATAGAAGCCTGATCTGAGGAATTATATCTCCCCGGATTTTGTTTGGAGGAATTCATGAACTCATTGATAAAGCTAAAATGGAGCCTCCCTGCCCACCTCAGCAAGTTCCACTTGATATAATCTGTTGAACACCATGGCCCAAAGTTTTGCTAAATTCACCTGAACTTTTCATGAAGGAACTTTTCTTCATCAGAAGGAAATAATAGCTGCAATAAATATAAACAACGCTGGAATACACGAGGGAGAGGCAGCACGGTAGCATAGTGGTTAGCACAATTGCTTCACAGCTCCAGGGTCCCAGGTTCGATTCACGGCTTGGGTCACTGTCTGTGCGGAGTCTGCACATCCTCCCCGTGTGTGCGTGGGTTTCCTCCGGGTGCTCCGGTTTCCTCCCACAGCCCAAAGATGTGCAGGTTAGGTGGATTGGCCATGCTAAATTGCCCTTAGTGTCCAAAATTGCCCTTAGTGTTGGGTGGGGTTACTGGGTAATGGGGATAGGGTGGGAGTGTGGGCTTGGGTAGGGTGCTCTTTCCAAGAGCCAGTGCAGACTCGATGGGCCGAATGGCCTCCTTCTGCACTGTAAATTCTATGTTTCTATAATGGGCTGGAATTTCATGGGGAAAGCAGGAATGTAGATCCGGAATATTCCCTGCCTCCTTTAATAGAGCCCCAGCTCATCAAATTTTCATTCTGTGGAAGAGGGAGCAGACTGGAGCCTGGCCTGGTGCCTCCAGAGGCAATTTGGAGCTGGCCACGGAGGCAGGTGTGCATCAAGGTGGGCTGATTAGACGGCCGATCTCAGTTCTCTGAAACTTCTTCCCAGTTGTAAGAACTATTAGGTCCTCAAATTCTCACACCAACTCAACCCCCACCCATCCATATCCCATCCATTCCCCCTCAATTCCCCATGCACTCTCCTTATGCCTTCCACTACCCTGCATGGCCCCTTTGCATCATCCATGCCCATTCACCAAGTTTGCACTGTGTATAGAACCAATAAGCCATGCATCACTGGCAAGCTTTGAAATGCTCATGAAAAAATAAACCGGCCATATCAACTTTATAAGTATCCTTTAAACGAGCCCCTGCTCTAACTGCCCTTCATCGTTTCAATAACAGATGTCTTGCCCCATTTCACACATCTTATCTGATAGAGATGTCAATTCATCAAAGCCAACGCTGCCCCTTAAGCAGCCCCCCTGCTGAGCTGATGTCATTATGAGTCTTGGAGCTCAGCCAAGTATTCATAATGAGGCCATCTGGAGAAACCCATTTAATTGGAGCCGAGATCCAGAATTTACTGTGTGGGAAATCATGATTGCAATTCCACAGTACCAGAACATAAGACACAGGAACAGGAGTAGGCCTTTCAGCCCCGTGAGCTCCTTCTGCTATTCAATATGACCATAGTTAATCTTCTATCTCAATTCCATCTTCACACGCAATCCCCGTATCCCTTAATTTCCTTCAGATCCAAAAATCTATTGATCGCACACTTGAATATACCCAATGGGCTGGATTTTACGTGCCCCAGTCGGGCATGTTTTCAGCGGGGGAAGGGCACATAAAATAGGGTGGATGCCCACCCAGCACCTTCACATCCATCACTGAGCTTACCCCCATTGCACGGTAGGTGGGTGGGCGTTGAAATCAGCAGCTCGCTCACCACCCTTAAATGAATAATCATAGTAAGACTTATTTATTCTGGAATTCGCTAATTGCTTTCTAACAAATGCTAATATAGCACTTGTCTTGCGGATGGTTGAATATTTAAATGTACAAGTGTATAATTTAGGGGTTAGTAGCTGGCCCTACCAAAGCAAAACAGTGACACTGAATAGAATGCCACCTGCTCACTGGAAAAAGGGAGCAAATCATTTCTGCGCGTGTTAATAAACAGGAGCTGGAATGCACGAGAATCCAAACTCCATTAGGGCTAGTCATTCGTATAGAGAAAAACAAACGGATGAAACAGGGCTGCACCCATCAGGCAGAGGCACAAACATACAATGTTCTCAGGCTAATCTCCCTGACAAACATTGCCATTCACAAAGTGCCCCACCCATTGACTGATTTATTATGTGCTGTTAGGGAAACTAAGGTAGTTTTAATGGAACTGACGGGGCAGTGGGTGGAACCGCTGCCTCACAGCGCCAGGGAAACGGGTTCAATTCCGGCCTCGGGTGACTTGTCTGTCCGAAGTCTGCACGTTCTCCCCGTGTCTGCGTGGGTTTCCTCCGGGTGCTCCGGTTTCCTCCCACAGTCCAAAGATGTGCAGGTTAGGTGGATTGGCCATGCTAAATTGCCCCTTACTATCCAAAAGGTTAGTCTGTGGGGATATGGTAGGGGCGTTGTCCTAGGTAGGGTGCTCTTTCCAAGGGACGGTGCAGACTCGATGGGCTGAATGGCCTCCTTCTGCTTTGTAGGGATTTTGTGATTTGCATTGCAAAACATTAGAAATAAGGTATAGTTTAAAGTGGGTTTAATTTAATGTTTCTGTGCCTGGAAGGGTAAAACCTCTAGTTAGATTCATGTTGGACAAAGGTGTTTGTATGTGTGGGGGGTGGTTTCAATTCCAATTACAATTCTATTGTGCTAGGGAGGATTTCAGCATGAAGAATAAATCAAAAGCATAAGCAAGTGTAAATTGCTAAGCAACTAGAGGCTCTTTTAAGGGAAGCAAGCTTTTTACGTTTTAGTTTTGTCTGGATATATTGCAGTTGGAGACAGAACATCTCTCTACTCTGCCAGGAGAAGCTGGACGGAACAAGAGAGTTGTAGGGAAGCAGCCTTGCTAAGGAACAAGATACAATCAAGATAATCATGGAATTGGGACAGAAAGAATGTCTAAGATGGCCAGAGTTAAGAGGCCAGAAACGAAGGTATTGTCCAGAAGAATCCAAGGAAGAGTATATAAAGTGTTCTGAATTAAAGAGACATTCGCAGTAATCAGATTTAAAGTCAGACAACAGGCTTCAGAGGTAAATCAAACATTTGATGCCATTTTATTAGGAGTCCGGAAATCGAGAGTTAAAGCAATTGTGAACATTTTGCACAGCAGTAAAATCCTAAAGGGGTGGTGCAAATTCTAGACCGGATTTTCTGTTAAAAGTAGAGCGGAAGCTTTGTTTAAGTGTTATTTGGAAAATCTGGGCAGGATTCTGGAACGCAATCTGCAAAGGGAAAGCGTTTTTGTGAGAGAAGACTTTAAAGCATGTTTTGGGAATGGAGTTTGAAGACTCTCACGTGACAATCAACGTGACAATCACAGTAGCACAGTGGTTAGCACAGTTACTTCACAGCTTCATGGTCCCAGGTTCGATTCCTGGCTTAGGTCACTGTGTGTGCGGAGTCTGCACGCTCTCCCCGTGTCTGCGTGGGTTTCCTCCGGGTCCTCCTGTTTCCTCTCACAGTCCAAAGGTGTGCAGGTTGGGTGGATTGGCCATGCTAAATTGCCCTTTGTGTCCAAAAAAGTTAGGTGGGGTTACTGGGTTACAGGGATAGGGTGGAGGTGTGGCCTTAAGTGGGGTGCTCTTTGTAAGGGCCAGTACAGACTCGATGGACCGAGTGACTTCCTTCTGCCCTGTAAGTTCTATGATTCTATGATCTGGGAGAAATCGACAAACACTAACTTGAGTGCAGAGCAGTGTATGTATTTGACCACAGCTAATCTGTGTGTTTAAAGGGACTTTATGTTAATCTAATAATAACCACTTATTGTCACAAGTAGGCTTCAATGAAGTTACCGTGAAAAGCCCCTAGTCGCCACATTCCGGCGCCTGTTCGGGGAGGCCAATATGGGAATTGAACCCGTGCTGCTGGCTTTGTTCTACATTACCAGCTAGCTGTTTATCCCACTGTGCTAAAACAATGCCCTGAACAGCTTTCATTGCCTGATGAAGGACTGGATTCTTTCAGATTAGTTTTGAATTGGATGTGGGGCTGCATGTTATCCTCTTTGTTTAAAAACGGTTTTGTTTGGGGAAAATTACTCAAAGGGCAGGTTAATAAAAAATAATAAATAATTGCTTATTGTCACAAGTAGGCTTCAATGAAGTTACTGTGAAAAGCCCCTAGTCGCCACATTCCGACACCTGTTCGGGGAGGCTGGGTTTTCCTTGATCCGACCCGCCAAGGACTTCTCATGCCCCCTCCTAGCTCCCCTAAGCCCTTTTTTTTAGCTCATTCCTTGCTACCTTGTAACCCTCAAGCGACCCAACTGAACCTTGTTTTCTCATCCTTACATACTCTTCCTTTTTCCTCTTGACAAGACATTCAACCTCGTTTGTGAACCATGGTTCCCTCACATGGCTATTTCCTTCCTGCCTGACAGGGACATACCTGTCAAGGACACGCAGTATTTGTTCCTTGAACAAGCTCCACTTTTCATTTGTACCTTTCCCTGACAGTTTCTGTTCTCATCTTATGCTCCCTAATTCTTGCCTAATCGCATCATAATGACCGCTCCCCCAATTATAAACCTTGCCCTGCCGTATGGCCCTATCCCTCTCCATTGCAATAGTGAAAGACACCGAATTGTGGTCACTATCTCCAAAGTGCTCTCCCACAAACAAATCTAACACTTGGCCCAGTTCATTACCCAGTACCAAATCCAATGTGCCCCCCCTCTTGTCGGCCTATCCACATATTGTGTCAGGAAACCCTCCTGCACACATTGTACAAAAACCGCCCCATCCGAACTGTTCGACCTACAGAGGTTCCAATCAATATTTGGAAAGTTAAAGTCACCCATGACAACTACCCTGAGACCTCCACACCTATCCATAATCTGTATTGCAATTTCTTCCTCCACATCTCTATTACTATTTGGGGGCCTATAGAAAACTCCTAACAATGTGACCGCTCCTTTCCTATTTCTAACTTCGGCCCATATTACCTCAGTAGGCAGATCCCCTTCGAACTGCCTTTCTGCAGTCGTTAAACTATCCTTGATTAACAATGCTACTCCTCCACCTCTTTTACCACCTTCCATAGTCTTACTGAAACATCTATACCCCGGAACTTCCAACAACCATTCCTGTCCCTGTTCTAACCATGTCTCCGTAATGGCCACAACATCGTAGTCCCAAGTACCAATCCACGCTCCAGGTTCACCTACCTTATTCCGGATGCTCCTTGCATTGAAGTAGACACACTTCAACCCACCTTTCTGTCTGCCGGTACACTCCTGCGACCTTGATACCCTCCTCAGTACCTCACTACTCTCAACACTAGCTTCTGGACTACAGCTCGTTTTCCCAGCCCCCCGACAGATTCGTTTAACCCCCCCCCCGAAGAGCCGTAGCAAATTTCCCTCCCAGGATATTGTGCCTCTCTGGTTCAGGTGCAAAACGTCCTGTCTGTACAGGTCCCACCTTCCCCACAATGTGCTCCAATTATCCACATACCTGAAACCCTCCCTCCTACACCATCCCTGCAGCCACGTGTTAATCTGCACTCTCTCCCTACGAGCCCCAGTGAGACCACATCGGGAGTCCTGTGTACAGTCTTGGTGACCTTACTTGAAAAAGGATACAATTGTGTTGGAGGCAGTTCAGAGAAGCTTCACCCAACTAATTTCGGGGTTGAAGGGCTTACCTTATGAAGAAAGACGTTTTGGCCTATACCCATGGGAGTTTGGTAGAATGAGAGGTGAATGAGACCCTGTGGGATATGGAGTGGATATGGGGCAGATGTTTCCTGTCGTGGGGCTGACTAGAACTAGGAGACACTGTTTATTGGAGTCTCTGTTTTAAGTCTGGGATGAGGAGAATTATTTTCCCTTACAGGGTTGTTACTCTGTGGAATTCCCTTCCCCATGGAGCAGTGGAGGCTGAATTAGGCAGATTTCTGATGGACAAGGGTTAAAGTGGGACCTACATGAAAGTGGAGTTGAGGCCACAATCAGATGGAGGTGGAGCAGGCTTGAAGGGTTGACTGGCTTACCTCTGCTCCCCAATGTTCCTATGCATTTCTGCCCACCCCTCTTTATCTCACAATATCAGCATTTCCTTCTACTTCTTTCTCCCTCATAGTACATAGAATTTACAGTGCAGAAGGGGGCCATTCAGCCCATCAAGTCTGCACCAGCCCTTGGAAAGAGCATCCTACTTAAGCCCACACTTCCACCCTATCCCCATAACCCCACCTAACATTTTTGTTTTTGGACACTAAAGACAATTTAGCATGGCCAATCCACCAGACCTGCACATCTTTGGACTGTGGGAGGAAACCAGAGCACCCGGAGGAAACCCACGCAGACACGGGGAGAACGTGCAGACTCTTCACAGACAGTGACCCAAGCCGGGAATCAAACTTGTGAGCCTGTGAATCGACAGTCCTAACCACTGTGCTACCACGCCACCCATGAATATGGGTTGATTTAGCATCCCTATAAATATCTGGGTGCTATTTGCCTCCATACCCCATGTGGTAGTGAGTTCCACATTCTAAACACTCTCTGATGAAGAGGTTTCCCTTGAATTCCCGATTGGATTTATTAGTGATTATGTTTAGGGCCCCTCGTTTTGGTTTTACCCTCATTTGAAAACATCTCCATCTCTACCCTACTAAACCATTTCATAAACCTAAAATTACAGGGTCAGACCCCCAGCCTGTTCAATTACTACTTCTCGGTATTTTGCACCTTCTTCAGTGTCTCACTCTATCCATTTTATAATATTCCTTCAGCATCAATTAACCAGGCTCAGAAGACAATTGCCTGGGAAGGGGCATCGTCGCTGTCACTGACGGTACAAATAATGAAAGAGGGCTGCCAGAGTTGCATGAGCAATGGACTGGAGCAAAGACTGGGAGGAGGTTGGAGAGGACCATGGAGGGATTTGTAAGTGATGGTGAGAATTCTAAAAGTCAGTGCACTGGGAGATGGCACGTCAACTCAGGTCAGAAAAATGTGGGTGATTGATCGAAAGCAGACGATGACAGAAATTAACTTGGATGCAGAGTTTGGAAGAGTTGAAGTCTGGAGAGCATTATAAAAGCTGGTTGGCTTCCAACAATCTGTCTAAATTAATTAATGCCACGTGGAAGGCATCCAGTTTAAAACTGAACCTTGTAGAACGAGTATTGAAAATTAACAGGCGGGTTTTACATTTTAAGGAACAGTTACTTGGTACGCAGTATGAAAGTCTATCTTTCTCGTGCGACACATTCATTCCCAGAATACTACCTAGGGATAATACACAGACTGCAGAGTTAGATAGTATAGGATTGGAAAGGTAGTGGACGCAGATTCAATAATGACTTTCGAAAGGGAATTGGCCGTTATACTTGAACAGAAAAGATATTGAAGTTTTGTCTTGGATGCTGCAGAAGTTGTAGATTAATCTCCGGGACATTTCTATAGCACAAAGACATCAAAAAAACCATGGGCTGGATTTTCCGCTGTCGGGATTCTCCGTTGCGCCGGTAGCGCACCCGCGCCCGGGGATATTCCGACGGCGTGGGGCTGCCCACAATGGGAAATCCCATTGACCGGCTGGCGGGACGGAGAATCCCGCTGCCGGCAGGGTCGTGCCGCACCAGAAAACGTATGCAGCGGGATGGAGAATCCCGCCCCATTCATTTCCCACTTTCTCTGAGCATTTAAAAAAAATGAATGATTGAAAATGAGGAAAACGGGCTGTTCCACCAATGATTGGTTAATCCAATCCTATTGGTTAGCAAAGAGTCTGCTTCCTTTCCAATTGGCTGTGGGCAGGCCAATGGCAGGAGAGTGGGGGCTCAATCAGGCACGTCATGTGATAAAGTCGCCAGGAACACATCCAGCCAGAGTTGGCAACTTTGCACACAATGCGCTGCTCCCAGCCCCAGTTGGGATCACCAACAGGAGCTTACTGACATGCTCTGCAAAGGGAAGCCAGCAGACAAGTAAATTAAGACCAAACCATTCGAAGACGGAGAACGTTACTGTACCTGTAAATTTAGTGAAATACTGATAAGGATATTTCCAGTTATGGCTAAGATTGTTCCCAAAACATTAGTCTGGAGAAAGAAAAAAAGACATCACAGTAAAAAGAAGAACACATTTCCATAAATCTACATACGGCTAAGGATTAAGCAAATAACCGTGAAGCAGAGAGAGATGTGGTTGATCTGCCCAATCTCTACTCAGCACGAATTGGACTTGGAACAAGACAGTTTGGCTTCTTGAGAAGGTCCTCAAAAGGAAAGTTCTGAGATTTTAAAATCTGCCACCAAACGTTTGCTCTTAAATCAAACGTCTGCTTTTTTTAAATTGTTAAGATGAATGTAACAGAGTCAAGAAACTTTCTCATGCACATTTTGCTATTTACTCGTTCTGGTATTCAGCCTCGGATGAATTGTGGTGGGGGGGGGGGGGTTGGCACTGCGGCCTGTGGAAGAAAACACAGGGGTCAACATGGCTCATGCAAGGCAAGAGAATGGGAGAAGGTGCTTTACCCTTCGCTCAGTAGTTACATTTTCTCTATTTATTACATGGGCAAGTCCCCTTTGCTGATAGAAGTTTGAAATCCCAAACTGTAGCTCCCTACATCTGTGGGTGTACAATGAATGTTCCATGTACATTTTTGAAGCTATTCATTGGCCGATCCATAGTGAAATATGTTGAGGCAATGCGGCAGCTTTGCGGACTGAATATTTAGCCTCCTCCGTCAGGATTCTGGCTTCAGGTCACGTATTAAGTATTTATCACAACCCCCTTTCTGTCTTTAAACTCTGGTGATGTGTCACCCCAGTAACACAAGAAGGAATCAGTTATTCGCTGCACTAACGCCCATTGTTCCACTGGCAATCTCACAACAATAGGCTGCATTGTAGATATTCACAACACACTGCGAGCTCAGAGAAAGATCAGCTGTTCCAAACTACCACAAGCTCCAGCATCTCCCGACACACCCCTCATCATTCAATCCTTCCTTTGCATTAACCGCGCTGCTCTTCATTTGGACCAATTTTTCTGACGATCTGCCTTTCTCTTTCCATTGGGTGGGATTTTCCGCGATGCGGCCGGTGAACAGTGCAAAACAGCGTTGGCATCGGCTAGGACCAGGAGATCCCCCCCTCTCCCCCCCTGCTCCCGGCATGATTTCCGGCAGCAGGGGCAGGGTGCCATTGGCCGGAGGAGGGATCTCCTGGTCCTAGCCGATGCCAACGCCGTTTTGCATTGTTCACCGGCCACATCGCCGGGGGGGGGGGGGGGGGGGGGGGGGGGGGTCGCCATTGGAATGGATTGGAAAATAGGGCCTGGTTTAGCACAGTGGGCTAAGACAGCTGGCTTGTAATGCAGAACAAGACCAGCAGCACGGGTTCAATTCCCGTTCCAGCCTCCCCGAACAGATGCCGGAATGTGGTGACTAGGGGCTTTTCACAGTAACTTCATTGAAGCCTACTTGTGAGAGTAAGCGATTATAATTATTTAATGCAGCATCTTGGGTGCAATTTAGCAGAAATGAAACAGAGTCCCTTGTCGAGTGTGTTTAGCCGGCTGTTTCCCAGCGCTCGCAGTGTCAATGCCCCGCTATATAACAGGAACGACCCGCCAAGGACGCACTTAGACCCATTTCCTGCACTGAGCAGCTCCCCTCGCCAGCGCAAGGAGTGTTTGGGGGACCATTTCTAATTCAAGACTCCCCCAACACAACCCCCGGAACCACCAAAACTCACCCATAACGGGGTCATCGAACCCCCCCCCCCTCCCCCGCACCCCACCTAATAAGGGCAGAGCACCTCCAGGCCCGGTTCCCAGCATGGGCAAAATGCCGCCCTGCCACCACCAGCCTGGCAATGCTTAGGTGCCCAGGTGGCATCAGGGGTGTCGGGTTCCCAACCTGCCCAGGGGCCCCCCAAGTGTCGGTACACCTGGTCCCGGTTTGTTCAGACCAGTGCTAACCATGCTCGCTCGGGGTCTCCGAGCAGCGGGACCCTGCGACATGGGTAACTCTGGCGAGGGCATATCAATGTGTTACAATATGCAGGTTAGCTTGATCTGGATCCCTCCCATTGTGGGTGGGATCCTGATCACGACGTCTCGCTAGATCCCATTAGATCTCACGAGGTGGGACGAGCCGGGTAAATCCTGCGAGAGGCGTCTCGCGAGATTTACCGGGCGCGGCACGCACCTTGATTTCACCCATTGTGCTAAAGATTCGATATTATACGATGGCTTAAGATTCGGTATTATACGATGAACAAAACCATGAAAAGTTTTGAAAGAGCCAACGGGGAGAAACTATTTCTGGTGGCAGATTGAGGTGATTGAGACCGGAGGCCAAATGAGGAAACTTCTTATTTTTTAAACAGGCAATGGAATGCACGTCCTGAAGCATTGTGACATTCAAAAGGGAGCTCCCTTTCAGAGGACACAGATTTAAAGTGATTTGCAAAAGAACCAAAGCGATGGGCGAAAAGATTTTTTAATGTATATATAAACGCAGGAAGTGGCTAGGATCAATGTTCTCTCTGACGACTGCTCGCTTTGTGGAGCCAACCTGTTACTCCGTGCGGCCCCTTTAAGATTGATGCCCGGAGGGCAGCAGGGTGGCGCAGTGGGTTAGCCCTGCAGCCTCACGGCGCTGAGGTCCCAGGTTCGATCCCGGCTCTGGGTCACTGTCCGTGTGGAGTTTGCACATTCTCCCCGTGTCTGCGTGGGTTTCGCGCCCACAACCCAAAAGATGTGCAGGGAAGGTGGATTGGCCACGCTAAAATTGCCCCTTAATTGGAAAAAATGAATTGTGTACTGTAAATTTTTTTAAAGAAGAAAAAAAAAGATTGATGCCCGGCCACACATGTGCGCAGCTCAGAGGGAACGCTGGTTAGGATCTGGAATTCTCTGCTTGAGAATTTCGAGGAGACAGATTAATCGGGCCTTTCAAAAGGGAATCCCGCAGGTACCTGAAGGGAAAATAGTAAGAGGAAAGGGCGGAGGAGGATGCGGTCGAGTAAAGTTGCTCTTGCACAGACCTGATGGGCAGAATGGTCTCTCCTTCTGCGCTGTAATAATGCTGTGGCGGCACGGTGGCACAGTGGTTAGCACTGCTGCCTCACAGCTCCAGGGACCCAGGTTCAATTCCAACCTCGGGTGACTTGCCTGTGCGGAGTCTGCACCTTCTCCCCGTGTCTGCGCGGATTGCCTCCAAAGACGTGCAGGTTAGGGGGATTGGACATTCTAAATTGCCTCTTAGTGTCCAAAAGGTTAGGTCGGGTTACTGGGTTACGGGTGTAGGGTGGGGGCGTGGGCTTAAGTAGGGTCAGTGCGGTCTCGCAGGGCCAATTCAGTACTGTAAGTTCTATGATTCTACAAATTGGTTAAATACTTCACAAGGGAAAATGTGCACGGCTATGTGGCAAGAGGAGTGGGCCAAATTGGGAGAGATGTTTCAAACAGCCAACACAGACACAATGGATCGAATGGCCTCGGTACTATATCATTCTATAATATCTGTTACACCCAGTCAAATTCAAATTGTACATCATCCATGAACCAGTCACATATATTAATAAAATAGGAAGTTAAACTTGGATGTCAAAAAGAAGAAAAAGGGGTTGCGATCCTAGGCTTCGTCTGGCCTTGAGACCTTACGTCTGTCCCAAAGGGAAGAAAGTGATTTACAAGCACCCGCCACTGTAACAAAAGATGTGTCATCACCAGTAACTAGCCTCTAATTGCTCCCACTATGTGCCAATGATGACTACTTTCCCACAGGCAGCATTGAGAGACAAACTGGTTAAGAAAGGATCCACGAACATTGGTGCAGGAAAATACCAGCTGATAGAATCCATAGAATCCCTACAGTGCAAGAGGCTATTTGGCCCATCGAGTCTGCATCGACCGTCTGAAAGAGCACCATACATAAGAACATAAGAACTAGGAGCAGGAGTAGGCCATCTGACCCTTCGAGCCTGCTCCGCCATTCAATGAGATCATGGCTGATCTTTTGTGGACTCAGCTCCACAAAACCGAGGCCCACTCCACACCCTATCCATGTAATCCCATAACCCCACCTAACCCACACATCTTTGGACACTAAAGGGCAATTAAGCATGGCTGATCACCCAACCTGCACTACTTTGGACTGTGCGATGAAGCCGGAGCACCCGGAGGAAACTCATGCAGATAAGGGAAGAATGTGCAAATTCCGCATTCATTGACTACAGCCTTCAACACCATAATCCCAGCTAAACTCATATCAAAGCTCCAAAAACCTAGGACTTGGCTCCTCGCTCTGCAACTGGATCCTTGACTTTCTGATCCATAGACCACAATCAGTAAGGATAAACAACATCTCCTCCACGATAGTCCTCAATACTGGGGCCCCGCAAGGCTGCAGACTTAGCCCCCTACTATACTCCCAATACACACACGATTGCGTGGCAAAATTTGGCTCCAACTCCATCTGCACATTTGCCGATGATCCGACCGTCGTGGGCCGGATCTCAAACAACGATGAACCACAATACAGGAGGGAGATAGAGAAGCTAGTGGAGCGGTGGAACAACAACAATCTATCCCTCAACATCAGCAAAACTAAGGAGCTGGTCATTGACTGGGATTTTGATTTGATTCATTGTCACGTGCACAGAGGTACAGTGAAAAGTATTGTTCTGCGTACAGTCCAGACAGATTGTTCCATACATGCAAAAAAAAAGACATACATAAATATACAATGTAAATACATAGACACAGGCATCGGGTGAAGCATACAGGAGTGTAGTACTGCTCAGTAGAGACGATGTGTGAAGAGATCAGATCAGTCCATAAGAGGGTCATTCAGGAGTCTGGTAACAGCGGGGAAGAAACTGTTCTTGAATCTGTTAGTGTGTAATCTCAGACTTTTGTATCTCCTGCCCGATGGAAAAGATTGGAAGAGTGAGTAAGCCGGGTGGGAGGGGTCTTTGATTATGCTGCCCGCTTTCCCATAGCAGTGGAAGGTGCAGACAGAGTCAATGAATGGGAGGTGGGTTTGTGTGATGGACTAGGCGGTGTTCACGACTCTCTGTAGTTTCTCGGTCTTGGGCCGAGCAGTTGCCATACCAGGTTGTGACGCAGCCCGATAGGATGCTTTCTACTGTGCATCTGTAAAAATTGGTAAGAGTCAATGTGGACATGCCGAATTTCCTTAGTTTCCTGAGGAAGGAAAGGCGCTGTTGTGCTTTCTTGGTCGAAATACACTCCGTATGCTTCACTCGATGTATTTACATTGTGTATCTATCGTATGTCCTATGTTTTTTAATGTATGGAATGAGCTGCTTGGTCTGTACACAGAGCAATACTTTGTACTGTACCTCGGTGCACGTGACAATAAATCTAAATCTAAACCTAATCTAATCGGTCGCCAAGGTCGGAATTGAACCTGGGTCCCTGGCGCTATGAGGCAGCAATGCTAACCGCTGTGCTACCGTGACGCCCAAGATGAGATATTAAACGTACTGCTTATCTGCCCTCTTTGGTGGATGTCAGAGATCCCAGGGCACTGTCTGAAGAAACACAGGGGATTCCTCTCTGGTGTTCTGGTCTATATTTGTCCCTCAACCAATATCACTGAAATAGATCATCTGGACCGTCTTATTGCTCAATGTGGGAGCAGTGCACAAATTGGTTGCCATGTTTCCTATATTACAACAGTGAAAACAATTCAAAAGTACTTCGGTGGTGGTGAAGACCTTTGAGATGTTCTGTGGCCTTGAAAGGTGCTATATAAATGCAAATCTTTAACTATTCAGTTGAAATACTGACAAATATAAATGCATGTACACAAATCTAGAAAATATCATCTCTGGCTGTCTTTTATTCTTAACTCTTTTTAGGACTTTGAAAACTTAGCGTCAGGGTTTGACTGACTATAGGAAACACTCCGAGCTGTACCTGTGGAATAATGGTCAACGCCGTTGACAGATTAAGCCACCCCAGACTGCACAGCTCCTTCACAAAGTCCATCTGATGCACGATCAATGACTACTAAAGCGAGGTTGTAGTCCAACTGAAGGCTTTAATAAGCTCAGGTACAGAAAGAAGGCTGCTGGGGCGGCACGGGCTCTTATACCCCGCCTTGCAGGGCGGAGTAACCATACAGCTTGACCAATGGGAAACATACAATATCTACCAATGGTGTTCCAGCATTACTAGGTACCGTAATACCTCTACACAGTCTACCACACCAACTCAGAGACTTATGATCATTGTCGACACATTGAAGAGCTAAAGTTTCTGACTGTGACTCTCTTCCTGCTGGTTGGGACGAAGTGTAACCAGCTTAGCAATGAGAGTTTGTCACTGTCGGGTGGCCTTGAGGAAGCCGAGGAGAACCAACTCTGACTGGATTCAATCTTGGGGGTTTCATTAATGATTTCCGGCTTCCTACTGCCCAGTCAGAGAATAACAGCACGTAGAAGGAGGCCATTCGGGCCACCATGTTTGTGCCCCGGCTCTTGAAAGAGTTATCCGATTAGTCCCTGTTCTTTCCCCATTTACCTTACAACCCCTGTGGCAGAACTTTAGGAAGCCACCAATAGGACCTGATGGCCAAGTCAACTGGGGAACATCCAACCTGATATTACACCCTGATCCGTGAACCTCTGGTCAAGTGAAGGGACGAATGATAGGTCAATTTACTTCTCGTCTTTTACATTCACCCAGGAGGGCAGACAGGGCCCAGCTTGACATCTCATCTGAAAGACGGCACCTCCGGCAGTGCAGCACTCGCTCAGCGTGGCATTGAAGCGTCAGCTTTGATTTTTGTGCATGAGCCCGTGAGAGTGGGACGTGAAGCCACAAACCTGTGACTCAGAGGTGAGAATACGACCAACCCGAGCCGCAGCTATTCAAAGCTTTTGCGATCGGTCGGAGGCTCGGTAACCAGAGGACAGAGATTTTGGATAATTGTCAAAAGAGCCAGGACATTGTGGTGGTCTGAAAGAGTGGTGGAAGCAGGTTGAACAGGGAAGAGGATCCTCCATGTTCAGGCACCATGGTCCTCAGGAGGACGTTGACGACCATGGACCTCCATTGGATTGGCCCATGAGCACACGTGGCAAATTACTACAGCGGCTGGCCGTTGCCTTCCGCAGTCTCGCTGACCAGAAAACTCTCCAACTCTTACCACCTGACATCAGGTGTACTGGGAAGGTTTACAGACTGATAATCAACCTGCCGGGGTGTGTTATGAATGTACTTTCCACGGCCATCAACTCCTGGAGCGGGACTTGAAGGGATGTTCCCCACTGTGCACAAGATATCCTGAGAAAGGATAAGTACTTAAAAAGAAATTTTCAGAGTTGGGACGGTGTCTTTGCAATGTTCAGTGGATTAACAGCAAGTCTTTATTTGCTACTTGTAACCATATACATCAATACAATAAAGGATAATTGTCCCACTGGGCAGACGCAGCATGGGTTCATAAAGGGCAGGTCGTGCCTAACTAATTTGGAATTCTTTGAGGGCATTACCAGTGCGGTAGACAATGGGGAGCCAATGGATGTGGTATATCTGGATTTCCAGAAAGCTTCTGACAAGGTGCCACACAAAAGGTTGCTGCATAAGATAAAGATGCATATCATTAAGAGTAAAGTATGAGAATGAGAGTATAGAGGTCAGGAGCACAGATTTGACGTCGCAGGAGGGGGCCAGTGTTCAGGTAGGTGGTTTGAAGTGTGTCTACTTCAATGCCAGGAGTATACGAAACAAGGTAGGGGAACTGGCAGCATGGGTTGGTACCTGGGACTTCGATGTTGTGGCCATTTCGGAGACATGGATAGAGCAGGGACAGGAATGGATGTTGCAGGTTCCGGGGTTTAGGTGTTTTAGTAAGCTCAGAGAAGGAGGCAAAAGAGGGGGAGGTGTGGCGCTGCTAGTCAAGAGCAGTATTACGGTGGCGGAGAGGATGCTAGATGGGGACTCTTCTTCCGAGGTAGTATGGGCTGAAGTTAGAAACAGGAAAGGAGAGGTCACCCTGTTGGGAGTTTTTTATAGGCCTCCTAATAGTTCTAGGGATGTAGAGGAAAGGATGGCGAGGATGATTCTGGATATGAGCGAAAGTAACAGGGTAGTTATTATGGGAGACTTTAACTTTCCAAATATTGACTGGAAAAGATATAGTTCGAGTACAATAGATGGGTCGTTTTTTGTACAGTGTGTGCAGGAGGGTTTCCTGAAACAATATGTTGACAGGCCAACAAGAGGCGAGGCCACGTTGGATTTGGTTTTGGGTAATGAACCAGGCCAGGTGTTGGATTTGGAGGTAGGAGAGCACTTTGGGGACAGTGACCACAATTCGGTGACGTTTACGTTAATGATGGAAAGGGATAAGTATACACCGCAGGGCAAGAGTTATAGCTGGGGGAAGGGCAATTATGATGCCATTAGACGTGACTTGGGGGGGATAAGGTGGAGAAGTAGGCTGCAAGTGTTGGGCACACTGGATAAGTGGGGCTTGTTCAAGGATCAGCTACTGCGTGTTCTTGATAAGTATGTACCGGTCAGACAGGGAGGAAGGCGTCGAGCGAGGGAACCGTGGTTTACCAAGGAAGTGGAATCTCTTGTTAAGAGGAAGAAGGAGGCCTATGTGAAGATGAAGTGTGAAGTTTCGGTTGGGGCGATGGATAGTTACAAGGTAGCGAGGAAGGATCTAAAGAGAGAGCTAAGACGAGCAAGGAGGGGACATGAGAAGTATTTGGCAGGAAGGATCAAGGAAAACCCAAAAGCTTTCTATAGGTATGTCAGGAATAAGCGAATGACTAGGGAAAGAGTAGGACCAGTCAAGGACAGGGATGGGAAATTGTGTGTGGAGTCTGAAGAGATAGGCGAGATACTAAATGAATATTTTTCGTCAGTATTCACTCAGGAAAAAGATAATGTTGTGGAGGAGAATGCTGAGCCCCAGGCTAATAGAATAGATGGCATTGAGGTACGTAGGGAAGAGGTGTTGGCAATTCTGGACAGGCTGAAAATAGATAAGTCCCCGGGACCTGATGGGATTTATCCTAGGATTCTCTGGGAGGCCAGGGAAGAGATTGCTGGACCTTTGGCTTTGATTTTTATGTCATCATTGGCTACAGGAATAGTGCCAGAGGACTGGAGGACAGCAAATGTGGTCCCTTTGTTCAAAAAGGGGAGCAGAGACAACCCCGGCAACTATAGACCGGTGAGCCTCACGTCTGTAGTGGGTAAAGTCTTGGAGGGGATTATAAGAGACAAGATTTATAATCATCTAGATAGGAATAATATGATCAGGGATAGTCAGCATGGCTTTGTGAAGTGTAGGTCATGCCTCACAAACCTTATTGAGTTCTTTGAGAAGGTGACTGAACAGGTAGACGAGGGTACATAGAACATAGAACATAGAAAATACAGCACAGAACAGGCCCTTCGGCCCATGATGTTGTGCCGAACCTTTGTCCTAGATTAATCATAGATTATCATTGAATTTACAGTGCAGAAGGAGGCCATTCGGCCCTTTGAGTCTGCACCGGCTCTTGGAAAGAGCACCCTACCCAAACTCAACACCTCCACCCAACACCAAGGGCAATTTGGACATTAAGGGCAATTTATCATTGGCCAATTCACCTAACCTGCACATCTTTGGATTGTGGGAGGAAACCGGAGCACCCGGAGGAAACCCACGCAGACACGGGGAGGACGTGCAGACTCCGCACAGTCAGTGACCCAAGCCGGAATCGAACCTGGGACCCTGGAGCTGTGAAGCAATTGTGCTATCCACAATGCTACCGTGCTGCCCTTGAGAACAAATAAATCTACACTATATCATTTAACCGTAATCCATGTACCTATCCAATAGCTGCTTGAAGGTCCCTAATGTTTCCGACTCAACTACTTCCACAGGCAGTGCATTCCATGCCCCCACTACTCTCTGGGTAAAGAACCTACCTCTGATATCCCTCCTATATCTTCCACCTTTCACCTTAAATTTATGTCCCCTTGTAATGGTTTGTTCCACCCGGGGAAAAAGTCTCTGACTGTCTACTCTATCTATTCCCCTGATCATCTTATAAACCTCTATCAAGTCGCCCCTCATCCTTCTCCGTTCTAATGAGAAAAGGAAGATGTAGAGCAGTTGATGTGGTGTATATGGATTTCAGCAAAGCGTTTGATAAGGTTCCCCACGGTAGGCTATTGCAAAAAATACGGAGGCTGGGGATTGAGGGTGATTTAGAGATGTGGATCAGAAATTGGCTAGCTGAAAGAAGACAGAGGGTGGTGGTTGATGGGAAATGTTCAGAATGGAGTACAGTCACAAGTGGAGTACCACAAGGATCTGTTCTGGGGCCGTTGCTGTTTGTCATTTTTATCAATGACCTAGAGGAAGGCGCAGAAGGGTGGGTGAGTAAATTTGCAGACAATACTAAAGTCGGTGGTGTTGTCGATAGTGTGGAAGGATGTAGCAGGTTACAGAGGGATATAGATAAGCTGCAGAGCTGGGCTGAGAGGTGGCAAATGGAGTTTAATGTAGAGAAGTGTGAGGTGATTCACTTTGGAAGGAATAACAGGAATGCGGAATATTTGGCTAATGGTAAAGTTCTTGAAAGTGTGGATGAGCAGAGGGATCTAGGTGTCCATGTACATAGATCCCTGAAAGTTGCCACCCAGGTTGATAGGGTTGTGAAGAAGGCCTATGGAGTGTTGGCCTTTATTGGTAGAGGGATTGAGTTCCGGAGTCGGGAGGTCATGTTGCAGCTGTACAGAACTCTGGTACGGCCGCATTTGGAGTATTGCGTACAGTTCTGGTCACCGCATTATAGGAAGGACGTGGAGGCTTTGGAGCGGGTGCAGAGGAGATTTACCAGGATGTTGCCTGGTATGGAGGGAAAATCTTATGAGGAAAGGCTGATGGACTTGAGGTTGTTTTCGTTGGAGAGAAGAAGGTTAAGAGGAGACTTAATAGAGGCATACAAAATGATCAGGGGGTTGGATAGGGTGGACAGTGAGAGCCTTCTCCCGCGGATGGATATGGCTGGCACGAGGGGACATAACTTTAAACTGAGGGGTAATAGATATAGGACAGAGGTCAGAGGTAGGTTCTTTACGCAAAGAGTCGTGAGGCCGTGGAATGCCCTACCTGCTACAGTAGTGAACTCGCCAACATTGAGGGCATTTAAAAGTTTATTGGATAAACATATGGATGATAATGGCATAGTGTAGGTTAGATGGCTTTTGTTTCGGTGCAACATCGTGGGCCGAAGGGCCTGTACTGCGCTGTATTGTTCTATGTTCTAAAGTAGTAGCATGGATAGAGGATTGGTTAATTAATAGAAGGCAAAGAGTGGGGATTAATGGGCGTTTCTCTGGTTGGCAATCAGTAGCTAGTGGTATCCCTCAGGGATCAGTGTTGGGGCCCACAATTGTTCACAATTTACATAGATGATTTGGAGTTGGGGACCAAGTGCAATGTGTCCAAGTTTGCAGCCAACACTAAGATGAGTGGTAAAGCAACAAGAGCAGAGGATACCGGAAGTCTGCAGAGGGATTTGGATAGGTTAAGTGAATGGGCTAGGGTCTGGCAGATGGAATACAATGTTGACAAATGTAAGGTTATCCATTTTTGTAGGAATAACAGCAAAAGGGATTATTATTTAAATGATAAAATATTAAAACATGCTGCTGTGCAGAGAGACCTGGGTGTGCTACTGCATGAGTCGCAAAAAGTTGGTTTACAGGTGCAACAGGTGATTAATAAGACAAATGGAGTTGTGTCCTTCATTGCTAGAGGGATGGAGTTTAAGACTGGGGAGGTTATGCTGCAATTGTATAAGGTGTTAGTGAGGCCACGACTGGAGTATTGTGTTCAGTTTTGGTCTCCTTACCTGAGAAAGGACGTACTGGCGCTGGAGGGTGTGCAGAGGAGATTCACTAGGTTAATCCCAGAGCTGAGGGGGTTGGATTACGAGGAGAGGTTGATTAGACTGGGACTGTACTTGTTGGAATTTAGAAGGATGCGGGGGGATCTTATAGAAACATATAAGATTATGAAGGGAATAGATAGGATAGATGCAGGCAGGTTGTTTCCACTGGCGGGTGAAAGCAGAACTAGGGGGCATAGCCTCAAAATAAGGGGAAGTAGATTTAGGACTGAGTTTAGGAGGAACTTCTTCACCCAAAGGGTTGTGAATCTATGGAATTCCTTGCCCAGTGAAGCAGTTGAGGCTCCTTCATTAAATGTTTTTAAGATAAAGATAGATAGTTTTTTGAAGAATAAAGGGATTAAGGGTGATGGTGTTCGGGCCGGAAAATGGAGCTGAGTCCACAAAAGATCAGCCATGATCTCATTGAATGGCGGAGCAGGTTCGAGGGGCCAGATGGCCTACTCCTGGGCTATCACCATCTCTGCTCAATGCCATACTGACCCTCGGCCCGGACCATGCGCTTTCTTACATCAGTGTCTGCGGTACTGTATTCACTCCCACATTGTCGCAACGATCTACCTTGTATGTGATACATCCTTATACTACACGGAGGACAGTGGGGAGAGTGCGAGGGGTAGGGGTTGAAGAGTAGGATTAATTGGACAGTTTTTCCAAAGTGCTAAGATCGGTAAAATGGGCTGAATGGCCTCCTTCTGCTCTGCGTGACTTTATAATTCTGCGATTCTACTTCAGCCAGTCTTTCTGAACGTGTGCGGCAGTCACTCCCAGAGATAAAGCGCCCGGAGAATTCACTGAGCAGCATGTAATGCCATAGATTCTCGCAAATCCTCCGGCTGAAACTCCACACGGAACTAATTAGAATGACTTTCCAGTGGCCTTGCTTGCCGCAAGCAGCTGTCAGATCGTTGAAGCAGGCTGCGCTGCTGCCATCCATCAGCATGGCCCCATTTCCCAGTGACGTTCCCAACACACTGACTGATAGCTGTTGGCTATCCTCTGCCCAGCAGTCGAGGACAGCAGCAGAAGAGGGGATTCCTTATTTGGCAACAAAGGCACATGATTAATCTGTTGATAAGGAGATGAGAAAGCTTGAGGTATCAGTTTTAAATATACTGACACAATACAAGATTACTCCTACACAGACTTTTCAAACCTAATGATACAGCTCCCTGCTGGAATGATGTACAGCTTGAGTTTGTGGCTCTCTGTGCAGGGACACTGGCATGGAGAACAAAAGCAGGCAAGTTGTGCTGAGCCCCATGTCGTATCTGAGTGATTGGTGACCACCAGGTTTGAACTACAGCAAACTATTTATCTGAAGAACTATGTTCATATTCAGACGCGCGGCCGACTTCTACAACTCCAGGATCGATTCTAGCCGGGAAAACTCACGCTCAGCCCCCGGGATCCGCCTGCTAGGGGCCCGATGGGCCGATCAGGTCACATGCCTGTCCGTAACCTCACCCCCTTAAAGGGCCCCGCTACGACACCCCAACAAATTGAGATTCTCCACTCCCGCCGCTTGTCAATGGGATATCCCAGTGATGCCGCCCTACGCCACCGGGAAACCCTGCGGACCGCGGTGGATGCACGGCCGGCGGGAATGTTGAATCCCAACGCGCGGAGAATTCCGGTCACTGTATCCAATTCTGGGCACCACACTTTGGCCAGGATGTCAAGGCCATGGGGAGGGTGCAGAGGAGATGTACTGGGCCAGTACCAGCGCTGTGCTAGAGACTGGGAGAAGCTGGGATTGATCTCCTCAGTGCAGGGAAGGTTAAGGGGAGACTCAATGGAGGCGTTCCAGGTTTTTATTGAATTCAAATTTCACCATCGGCAGTGACGGGATTTGAACCTGAGACCCCCAGAGCATTAGATTTACTAGTCCGGTGACAATACCATAGAATCGTAGAATTTACAGTGCAAAAGGAGGCCATTCGGCCCATCGAGTCTGCACCAGCCCTCGGAAAGAGCACCCTACTTAAGCCCACACTTCCAACTTATCCTCAGAACCCAGTAACCCTACCGAACCTTTTTGGACACTAAGGGCAATTTATCATGGCCAATCCCCCTAAACTGCACAGCTTTGGACTGTGGGAGGAAACCGGAGCACCCGGAGGAAACCCACGCAGACACGGGGAGGATGTGCAGACTCCGCACAGACCGTGACCCAAGCCGGGAATCGAACCTGGGACCCTGGAGCTGTGAAGCAACTGTGCAGACCACTGTGCTACTGTGCCGCCCCCCACTATGGCACTGCCTCTTCTGAAGGGGGAAAAAACGTGCAGAGTAATGGGGAATAGGATTAATCGGAGAGTCTGCTAGCATAGACTTGGTGGGCCAAATGGCCTGCTCCTGTCTGATTATATGATCCTATACGTTCTGACGTTTTGCCAGGTGGTTGGGTGTGGGACCTACAAGGAATAAACATGCTGGGTTATTGTGTGTCGAGGAGAACTCGCTGCTCTCTCTCTGCACTCCCGGTGCAACACAAGGTGAAGCTCTACCCCAGAGAGTTGTGAATGTTGATTATACTTAAGGCTGGGAGGGACAGGGTTTTGTCCCTCAGGGAACTCAGTGATAGGAGGAATGGATAGGAAAGTGGAGGTGAGACAGAGAATCAGTCATGATCATACTGAGGGGCCGAATGGTCCACTCTTGCTCCACTTTCGTCCGTCCTCTTTGGTCTCGATCTACCGGTCTCGGCGCGCCTGGCTCTGTGTCGTGGCGAGGCCATTAAATCTCGCGAGATACGCTCGTTACACCTCGCAAGATCTAACTTGCTCTCGCAACGTGTCACAATCTGGATCCCACCCATTGAGGGCATATTCAAGTGAGTAACGCCTCGGAGACCCCGAGTGGGCGCTGTTTAGCACTCGGTTCTATAAATAAGGACCAGGCATACCGGCACTTGGGAGGGTCCCCCAGGCGATTGGGGGCCCCTGGGGGGGGGGGGGGGTTCAGGATCTAGGCAGGGTTGTACCCTGGCATACCGATGCCACCCAGTCACCATGCCTGGAACCCTGGCAGTGCCACCTGGGCTCCCTGGCACTGCCACCTGGGTGCCATCCTAGCAATCCCAGGTGGCACTGCCAGGCTGGCAGGGACATTTTCAGGCTGGAAGTGCCAAGGTGGCATCTTGCTCGAGCCTGGAGTTGCCCTGCTCTTATGAGATGAGGTGTGGGGGGCTCGAGGACCCCTTATTGGTGGGTTGGGGAGTGTCCGGAGGCCGCAGTGGGGGGGGGGGGGGTTCGGAGATCGGAATGCCAGCTCGTTAGTGCAGGAAATGACCTAAGTGCGACCCTTGGTGCGACGTTCCTCACCGAGGCCCGGAAAAGAATCAGAGTCCCGTTTAATAGCGGGGTCGTTCTCGGTGCTGCAAGCTCCGTGAAACACCCGCTAAATGCGCCCAAAATTAGACTGTTGCTTTTTCCATTAAATCTCCCTCTTTGTCTACACTGTCCAGTTCTGTCATGATTGTGAGCCCTTCTATCAAATCTCCTCTCAACCTTCTCTTCTTCAAGGAGAACAGCCCCATCTTCTCCAACAGACCCACGTAGCTCCAGCTCCTCATCCCTGTAACCATTCTCGTAAATCTTTTTTGCAGCCTCTGTGAAGCCTTCACTTTCTTCCTAAAGTCAATCACATTGGTGAGGGTGTCAAATGTAATGTAGGCCAGATCAGGTAAGGAGGACACACTTCCTTCCCCGAAGAGCTTGACCGAAGCAGATGACTGTTTGCAACAATCTGGTAGCTTGAAGATTACTGACACCAGCACTTAAAACAAAATCCAGATTTATCAAACAAATTTAAATTCCCCAGTTTCCATGGTGGGATTTAAACAATAATAATATTGTCACAAGTAGGCTCACATTGACACTGCAATGATGTTACTGTGAAACTCCCCGAGTCGCCACACTCCGGCGCTTGTTTGGGTGCACGGAGGGAGAATTCAGAATGTCCAATTCACCTAACAAGCACGTCTTTGGGCTGTGGGAGGAAACCGGAGCACCCGGAGGAAACCCACGCAGACACGGGGAGAACGTGCAGACTCCGCACAGACATAATAAAGTCATATTACTTGAGGTCCTTAACCCAGGTGTCTACGTTACTGGTCCTGTTACATTGGGTTGGGCAGCACGGTAGCACAGTGGTTAGCACAATTGCTTACAGAACCAGGGTCCCAGGTTCGATTCCCGGCTTGGGTCACTGTCTGTGTGGAGTCTGCACGTTCTCCCCGTGTGTGCGTGGGTTTCCTCCGGGTGCTCCGGTTTCCTCCCACAGTCCAAAGATATGCAGGTTAGGTGGATTGGCCATGATAAATTGCCCTTTAGTGTCCAAAATTTCCCTTAGTGTTGGGTGGGGTTACTGGGTTATGGGGATAGGGTGGAGGTGTTGACCTTGGGTAGGGTGCTCTTTCCAAGAGCCGGTGCAGACTCGATGG
This sequence comes from Scyliorhinus torazame, assembly GCF_047496885.1. Taxonomy (NCBI): domain Eukaryota; kingdom Metazoa; phylum Chordata; class Chondrichthyes; order Carcharhiniformes; family Scyliorhinidae; genus Scyliorhinus; species Scyliorhinus torazame. Next base: position 238,500,509 of record NC_092717.1, on the reverse strand, counting down.
GCCGAATGGCCTCCTTCTGCACTGTAAATTGTATAAGCACGATACTACTCTAGTTCCAGTTACAGAGACAAATATTCTCTGAAGTGGTTGTGACTGTCTTTTCAATCCTTTTTTCTTTAAAGAAAAAACTGTAAGCAAGTTCAAGCATCACCACCTCCCGAGGCTGGCCCATCAGTTACCCTCAGGTTTGCCAAACGTAACTCCATCCACCCACCTTGGTTCCACAACACTTAATACCCTTGCCTCTGGAGGGGAGGGGGGGGGGGGGGGGGGTTGTGGCAGGAAGGAGGGAGGTCTACAAAAAGGCAGCATAACCGTAAAGGGTGACGTGAGGAAGCACTTCTTCACACAAAAGGGAATGAGAGATCTGGAACTCTCTCCCAGAAAGGCTGGCGGGGTGAATTGACATTTTGAACCAGTGAGGGTGTGGAGGGACATTTTAACAAAGATGGATAAATGGCCTGGAAGTACTGATCATCGGAAATCCAACTCAATGGGCGAGTAGGCCCAAGGCCTACTCCTGTTCTTATGTTAAGACAGATATGTGCATTTGCATAGCACCTGTCTTCACCTCAGCATTTTAATGACGCACCGCAGTCACGGTTAGAGTGTCAAATAGGTCAGCGAATAACTTTCACCGTTATGACGACCAGACAATAGTTTTCGCGATTTTGATTGGAATAAATATTGGCTCTTCCTCAAACCGTGTTACTGGCTTTTTCGCACCACCAGACACCAAGCAGGGCTTTGATTTAACATCCCATCTGAAAGGTGGCTCCGCCGATAGTGAAGCACTTCCTCAATCCTGCACCAAAGTGTTAGCCTCGCCCGTCCACTGAAATCTGGGATGTGGGCCACGGGTCTGAGTCGGTCTGCACCCCAACACGCACGGACCCACTTTCTGTGCCGATGCCTATTCCCCGCGTGAAAAGACATCCCTTATGCCAGGCGTATGTACCACCGTCGCGAAGGAACAATTCTGTGCATCCCTGAGCCGAGCACGGACAGCATTGCTTCAAAAGTCTGCCAAGTGATGAGGCATTTTCCCAGCGCCGGGGGCTATTTTGCTCTGTGGGTGGATTCCCTCAGGAATCTCGTTGGCATTTCATTGGCTTCCTGGCTCAGTTTGGATTTCAAGTCAGAGAGTGCAGCTTCCACAGATGTGAGTGCATGAGAGACAGTGAAGGGACGTGTTAGGGAGAAGCAAGAAAGTGGAGCAGATATTGAAATGCAACAGCAGCAAGAAACTAAAAAGTTGCTTTGGCAGCAGGGGGATATGAGAGAAGGCAGGGGTTGTGTGACAGGGACCTTTCCTGGTGACCAGACGTTTCGTCAATTTAGACTTGGTTCTTCTGCATCTTCATTATTAGGGGCAGAGAATAAATCGCACCTCCACTTTTTTTGCAATATTTTCTTATATCTTCGGAGCTGGTTTAGCACAGTGGGCTAAACAGCTGGCTTGCAAGGCAGAACAAGGCCAGCAGCACGGGTTCAATTCCCGTACCAGCCTCCCCGAACAGGCGCCAGAATGTGGCGACTAGGGGCTTTCCACAGTAACTTAATTGAAGCATACTGGTGACAATAAATTATTATTATTATCACATCTACCAAACTCAAGCAATACTTTCCACGTGGAATTATTGAATTTCTTCCCGTTGGACATTGCTCAGCTGGCCTTTTTATGTAAACGCCTTGGGGCGGGATTCTCCGACCCCCCCGGCGGGTCGGAGAGTTGCCAGGAGGCGGCGTAAATCCCGCCCGGCCGCCCCGCGATATTCTCCGGCCCCCCCAAAATCCCGTCGACGTGAATCGCGCCGCGCGCCTCGGAGAATGTCGAGGACCGGCGCGGCGCAACGGGCCGGTCCTCGGCATTCTCCGAGGCCCGCGGCGCGATTCACGTCGACGGGATCTTTGGGGGGCCGCCCCGATTCTCCGGGCCGGATAGGCCGAAGTCCCACCGACAAACCACCTATTTAACGGGGTCAACCAGTCGTGCAGGTTGACGCCGGCCAGCGCGGAGGTCGGGGTCAGCGTGGGGCGGCCGCCGGAGACGGGACGGCACGGCTGCAAGTGGTAGGGGGGGTTGCAGGAGCCGTTGGAATGTGTGTGCCGGGGGCTGGGGGGGGGGGGGGGGTAGGGGCTGGTGGGGAGCAGCTGGGTGGGGGAGATGCACCATTACAAGGGGACATAAATTTAAGGTGAAAGGTGGAAGATATAGGAGGGATATCAGAGGTAGGTTCTTTACCCAGAGAGTAGTGGGGGCATGGAATGCACTGCCTGTGGAAGTAGTTGAGTCGGAAACATTAGGGACCTTCAAGCAGCTATTGGATAGGTACATGGATTACGGTAAAATGATATAGTGTAGATTTATTTGTTCTTAAGGGCAGCACGTAGCATTGTGGATAGCACAATTGCTTCACAGCTCCATGGTCCCAGGTTCGATTCCGGCTTGGGTCACTGTCTGTGCGGAGTCTGCACGTCCTCCCCGTGTCTGCGTGGGTTTCCTCCGGATGCTCCGGTTTCCTCCCACAGTCCAAAGATGTGCGGTGAATTGGCCAATGATAAATTGCCCTTAATGTCCAAATTGCCCTTGGTGTTGGGTGGAGGTGTTAAGTTTGGGTAGGGTGCTCTTTCCAAGAGCCGGTGCAGACTCAAAGGGCTGAATGGCCTCCTTCTGCACTGTAAATTCAATGATAATCTATGATTAATCTAGGACAAAGGTTCGGCACAACATCGTGGGCATGGTGCATGCCGGGGAGTAGGGGGGGAGGTTGGGGAGGGTGTGTGCCGGGGAGGAGGGGGGGTGGGGTTGGGGAGGGTGCGTGCCGGGGAGGAGGGGTAGGGGGGGGGGGTTGGGGAGGGTGCGTGCCGGGGAGAAGGGGGAGAGGGGGGTGGGGTTGGGGAGGGTACGTGACGGGGAGCGGCGGGGGTTGGGGAGTGTGCGTGCCGGGGAGGAGAGGGGGTGGGGGGGGGGGTTGGGGAGGGTGCGTGCCAGGGAATAGGGGGGGGAGGTTGGGGAGGGTGTGTGCCGAGGAGGATGGGGGGTGGGGTTGGGGAGGGTGTGTGCCGGGGAGGAGGGGGGTGAGGTTGGGGGGGGAGGAGGTTTGGGAGGGTGTGTGCCGGGGAGTAGGGGGGGGGGGGGGAGGTGGGGGAGGGTACGTGCCGGGGAGGAAGTGGGGGGGGGGGGCGGGGAGGTTGGGGAGGGTGCGTGCCAGGGAGGGGGGGGGGCGGTTGGGGAGGGTGTGTGCCGGGCAGGAGGGGGGGAGTGAGTTGGGGAGGGTGCATGCCGGGAAGTGGGGGGGAGTTGGGGGTTGGGGAGGGTGCGTGCCGGGGAGAAGGGGGAGAGGGGGGTGGGGTTGGGGATTGTGCATGCCGGGGAGGAGGGGGAGGGAGGGGGTTGGGGAGGGTGTGTGCCGGGGCGGGTACGTGCCGGGGGGGGGGGGGGGGAGGTTGGGGAGGGTGTGTGCCGGGGAGGAGGGAGGGGTGGACATGAGGGGGAGGGGGGGGTAGGTTGGGGAGGGCGCATGCCGGGAAGGGGGGGTGGTTGGGGAGGGTGCGTGCCGGGGAGGAGGGGGTTGGGGAGGGTGCGTGCCGGGGGGGGGGGGGGGGGGGGGGGGTGTTGGGGAGGGTGCGTGCCAGGGAGGGGGGGGGGGGGGGGGTTGGGGTGGGCCGTTGTGGTCTGCTGCGTCCTGCACAACATAGCCCAGCAGAGGGGCGATGTGCTGCAGGCAGAGGAGGGGGAGGGGGGGGGAGCAACAAGACGAGGCGCAGTCCTCCCCGGATAAGGAGGATGGAGGCAATGATCAGGTCAGATGGGCTGGACATGGACGGGTGGCTGCCCACCGTTACCGGCTGGGCCAGCGGGCACGGGAGAGGCAGATAGCCGCCCGGTTCACGGACTAGGGGGGGTGGGTGCGTGGGAATCACCGAGTGTGGGCACAGACCGCACACTACGGCATCAGCCTACCACCCACACCCCAACCACCCAACACCAACCACCCTTGGGAGGAGGGGGGGGGCACACTCACCAGAGGCCGACATTCTATCACCCCTCACACCCCACCCCCGCACGCATCGGACAGAGCACAAAGGTAGCTTCTGTAGGTGTGAAAGTGATTTTAATAACAAACAGTTCATGCACGTGCCCTAGCCCCAGAACTAATCTGTGCCCTGCACCCGTGCCAACTTACTCAGTGTCTAATTGTCTGGCCTTACGGACCCTATGACTACATCTAGGTGGTTCCCCAGACGGTGCAGCAGAGGGACGGAATGGGGGGGGGGGGGGGGGGGGGGGGGGCGAGTCCGAGGTGTCGCGGTGTTCCTGGACCTCCCCTACAGGGAGATCCAAAACGGGCCCCAGCACCTCCTCCTCCCTCGGGGTGCCCGATGGCCCCCGGGTCTCTACATGCGTCGGGGATGCGAATGGACCGAGCACCCAACGCCCCACCCGACACCTGGCGCTGCCAGTCCTGGAGGCCCACCAAGGTATCAACAAGGGTCTGCAGGTTTGCAGCCATGGAGCTCAGGGAGTTGGCCATCCCTGTCTGTGTCTGGGCGACACCGGCTAGCACCTGGGAAATGGCGCCGATGCCCTCAGCGATGGCCTGCTGAGACTGGGCCATTGCCTGCTGGGACTGCGCCATGGCATTGAGCGTCTCTGCGATCTGCTGCTCGCTCTGGCTCATGGCTTCCTGTGAGGGGGCAGCTATGTCCTGGGCCACAGGCGCCGCCTGCACGGAAAGCCCCAGGCCTCGCAAACCGTTCCCCATGTCTGACACCGTCGCACCCATTGCCTCCACCGCGGACGCCACCCGTGCGGTGTCAGCCTGGGTGGCACGCATGACCTGCACCACTCCCTGCTCCTGCACGCGAGTGGACTCCTCCACCTTCGTCTGTCGCAAGCCGCCCGTCACCGCCTTCGGTCGCCCCTTGGTCCGTACCAGCATCAGGTCTATGGGTGGGGTGGTAACTCCAGGAACCCGGGACCCGTCTGGGCGGCAGATGGTTGCCTGCGCCGGGCTGCCCTCCGACCGCCCGGCCCCTCAGCTGCTCCTGTCTCCACCTGCTGTACCGGGACGGCTGTGTTGTGCGCACCAGTTAGTGTCCCAGATGCCTCATCACTAAAGTGCCCAACCGAGGTGAGTGTCTCTGCGATGGTGGAGGGTGTAGGAGATAGCAGTGGCGTAATGGCGTGCACCTCATCCGGCCCGAAGACAAGGGTCCCTTGGAGTGGTGATTTCTGTCCCTCCTTCCGCTGTGTGGGTGTCGTGTGCGTCAGTGCCCTGTGTGTCGGTGTCCTGTGTGTTAGGGTCCTGTGTGTCAGGGTCCTGTGTGTCGGTGTCCTGTGTGTCGGTGTCCTGTGTGTCGGTGTCCTGTGTGTCGGTGTCCTGTGTGTCGGTGTCCTGTGTGTCGGTGTCCTGCGTGTCGGTGTCCTGTGTGTTAGGGTCCTGTGTGTCGGTGTCCTGTGTGGCGGTGTCCTGTGTGTCGGTGTCCTGTGTGTTAGGGTCCTGTGTGTTAGGGTTCTGTGTGTCTGTGTCCTGTGTGGCGCTGTCCTGTGTGTCGGTGTCCTGTGTGTTAGGGTACTGTGTGTCAGTGTCGTGTGTGTTAGTGTCCTGTGTGTCGGTGTCCTGTGTGTCAGGGTCCTGTGTGTCGGTGTCCTGTGTGTCGGTGTCCTGTGTGTCGGTGTCCTGTGTGTCGGTGACCTGTTTTGTTAGGGTCCTGTGTGTCGGTGTCCTGTGTGTCAGTGTCCTGTGTGTCGGTTTCCTGTGTGTCGGTGTCCTGTGTGTCGGTGTCCTGTGTGTCGGTTTCCTGTGTGTCGGTTTCCTGTGTGTCGGTGTCCTGTGTGTCGGTGTCCTGTGTGTCGGTGACCTGTTTTGTTAGGGTCCTGTGTGTCGGTGTCCTGTGTGTCGGTGTCCTGTGTGTTAGGGTCCTGTGTGTCGGTGTCCTGTGTGTCGGTGTCCTGTGTGTCGGTGTCCTGTGTGTTAGGGTCCTGTGTGTTAGGGTCCTGTGTGTTACGGTCCTGTGTGTTAGGGTCCTGTGTGTTAGGGTCCTGTGTGTTAGGGTCCTGTGTGTTAGGGTCCTGTGTGTCTGTGTCCTGTGTGTCAGTGTCATGGGCGTCGGTGTCCTGTGTGTTAGGGTCCTGTGTGTTAGGGTCCTGTGTGTCAGTGTCGTGTGTGTCAGTGTCCTGTGTGTCAGTGTCCTGTGTGTCAGGGTCCTGTGTGTTAGGGTCCTGTGTGTCAGTGTCCTGTTAGGGTCCTGTGTGTCAGTGTCCTGTGCGTCAGTGTCCTGTGCGTCAGTGTCCTGTGTGTCAGTGTTCTGTGTGTCAGTGTTCTGTGTGTCAGTGTCCTGTGTGTCAGTGTCCTGTGTGTCAGTGTCCTGTGTGTCAGTGTCCTGTGTGTCGATGTCCTGTGTGTTAGGGTCCTGTGTGTCAGTGTCCTGTGCGTCAGTGTTCTGTGTGTCAGTGTCCTGTGTGTCGGTGTCCTGTGTGTTAGGGTCCTGTGTGTCAGTGTCCTGTTAGGGTCCTGTGTGTCAGTGTCCTGTGCGTCAGTGTCCTGTGCGTCAGTGTCCTGTGTGTCAGTGTTCTGTGTGTCAGTGTCCTGTGTGTCAGTGTCCTGTGTGTCAGTGTCCTGTGTGTCAGTGTCCTGTGTGTCAGTGTCCTGTGTGTTAGGGTCCTGTGTGTCAGTGTCCTGTGCGTCAGTGTCCTGTGCGTCAGTGTCCTGTGTGTCAGTGTCCTGTGTGTCAGTGTCCTGTGTGTTAGTGTCCTGTGCATCAGTGTCCTGTGTGTCGATGTCCTGTGTGTTAGGGTCCTGTGTGTCAGTGTCCTGTGCGTCAGTGTTCTGTGTGTCAGTGTCCTGTGTGTCAGTGTCCTGTGCGTCAGTGTCCTGTGTGTCAGTGTCCTGTGTGTTAGGGTCCTGTGTGTCAGTGTCCTGTGTGTCAGTGTCGTGTGTGTTAGTGCCCTGTGCGTCAGTGTCCTGTGTGTCAGTGTCCTGTGTGTCAGTGCCCAGTGTGTCAGTGTCCTGTGTGTTAGGGTCCTGTGTGTCAGTGTCGTGTGTGTCAGTGTCGTGTGTGTTAGTGCCCTGTGCGTCAGTGTCCTGTGTGTCAGCATCCTATGTGTCAGTGTCCTGTGTGTCAGTGTCCTGTGTGTCAGTGTCCTGTGTGTCAAGGTCCTGTGTGTTAGGGTCCTGTGTGTCAGTGTCCTGTGTGTTAGGGTCCTGTGCGTCAGTGTCCCGTGTGTCAGTGTCCTGTGTGTCAGTGTCCTGTGTGTTAGGGTCCTGTGTGTCAGTGTCCTGTGTGTTAGTGTCCTGTGCGTCAGTGTCCTGAGTGTTAGTGTCCTGTGCATCAGTGTCCTGTGTGTCGATGTCCTGTGTGTTAGGGTCCTGTGTGTCAGTGTCCTGTGCGTCAGTGTTCTGTGTGTCAGTGTCCTGTGTGTCAGTGTCCTGTGCGTCAGTGTCCTGTGTGTCAGTGTCCTGTGTGTTAGGGTCCTGTGTGTCAGTGTCCTGTGTGTCAGTGTCCTGTGTGTCAGTGTCGTGTGTGTTAGTGCCCTGTGCGTCAGTGTCCTGTGTGTCAGTGTCCTGTGTGTCAGTGTCCTGTGTGTCAGGGTCCTGTGTGTTAGGGTCCTGTGTGTCAGTGTCCTGTGTGTCAGTGTCCTGTGTGTCAGTGTCCTGTGTGTCAGTGTCCTGTGTGTCAGTGTCCTGTGCGTCAGTGTCCTGTGTGTCAGTGTCCTGTGTGTCAGTGTCCTGTGTGTCGGTGTCCTGTGTGTCAGTGTCCTGTGTGTCAGTGTCCTGTGTGTCAGCGTCCTGTGTGTCAGTTTCCTGTGTGTTAGGGTCCTGTGTGTCAGTGTCCTGTGTGTCAGGGTCCTGTGTGTTAGGGTCCTGTGTGTCAGTGTCCTGTGTGTCGGTGTCCTGTGTGTTAGGGTCCTGTGTGTCAGTGTCCTGTGTGTCAGTGTCCTGTGTGTTAGGGTCCTGTGTGTTAGGGTCCTGTGTGTCGGTGTCGTGTGTGTTAGGGTCCTGTGTGTCAGTGTCCTGTGTGTCAGTGTCCTGTGTGTTAGGGTCCTGTGTGTCAGCGTCCTGTGTGTCAGTTTCCTGTGTGTTAGGGTCCTGTGTGTCAGTGTCCTGTGTGTCAGGGTCCTGTGTGTCAGGGTCCTGTGTGTCAGTGTCCTGTGTGTCGGTGTCCTGTGTGTTAGGGTCCTGTGTGTCAGTGTCCTGTGTGTCAGTGTCCTGTGTGTTAGGGTCCTGTGTGTCGGTGTCGTGTGTGTTAGGGTCCTGTGTGTCAGTGTCCTGTGTGTCAGTGTCCTGTGTGTTAGGGTCCTGTGCGTCAGTGTCCTGTGTGTCAGTATCCTGTGTGTTAGGATCCTGCGTGTCAGTGTCCTGTGTGTTAGGGTCCTGTGTGTCAGTGTCCTGTGTGTCAGTGTCCTGTGTGTTAGGATCCTGTGTGTCAGTGTCCTGTGTGTCAGTGTCCTGTGTGTTAGGGTCCTGTGTGTCGGTGTCCTGTGCGTCAGTGTCCTGTGTGTTAGGGTCCTGTGCGTCAGTGTCCTGTGTGTTAGGGTCCTGTGCGTCGGTGTCCTGTGTGTCAGTGTCCTGTGTGTCGGTGTCCTGTGTGTCAGTGTCCTGTGTGTCAGTGTCCTGTGTGTCAGGATCCTGTGTGTCAGGGTCCTGTGCGTCAGTGTCCTGTGCGTCAGTGTCCTGCGCGTCAGTGTCCTGTGTGTTAGGGTCCTGTGTGTCAGTGTCCTGTGTGTCAGTGTCCTGTGTGTCAGTGTCCTGTGTGTTAGGGTCCTGTGTGTCAGTGTCCTGTGCGTCAGTGTCCTGTGTGTCAGTGTCCTGTGTGTCAGTGTCCTGCGTGTCAGTGTCCTGCGTGTCAGTGTCCTGTGTGTTAGGGTCCTGTGTGTTAGGGTCCTGTGTGTTAGGGTCCTGTGTGTTGGTGTCCTGTGTGTCGGTGTCCTGTGTGTCAGTGTCCTGTGTGTCAGTGTCCTGTGTGTCAGTGTCCTGTGTGTCAGTGTCCTGTGTGTTAGGATCCTGTGTGTTAGGGTCCTGTGCGTCAGTGTCCTGTGCGTCAGTGTCCTGTGTGTTAGGGTCCTGTGTGTCAGTGTCATGGGCGTCGGTGTCCTGTGTGTTAGGGTCCTGTGTGTTAGGGTTCTGTGTGTCGGTGTCCTGTGTGTCGGTGTCCTGTGTGTTAGGGTCCTGTGTGTTAGGGTCCTGTGTGTCAGTGTCGTGTGTGTCAGTGTCCTGTGTGTCGGTGTCCAGTGTGTCGGTGTCCAGTGTGTCGGTGTCCTGTGTGTCGGTGTCCTGTGTGTCGGTGTCCTGTGTGTCGGTGTCCTGTGTGTCGGTGTCCTGTGTGTTAGGGTGCTGTGTGTCGGTGTCCTGTGTGTCAGTGTCCTGTGTGTCAGTGTCCTGTGTGTCAGTGTCCTGTGTGTCGGTGTCCTGCGTGTTAAGGTCCTGTGTGTCAGTGTCCTGTTAGGGTCCTGGGTGTCAGTGTCCTGTGCGTCAGTGTCCTGTGTGTCAGTGACCTGTGTGTCAGTGTCCTGTGTGTTAGTGTCCTGTGTGTTAGTGTCCTGTGTGTCAGTGTCCTGTGTGTTAGGGTCCTGTTGTCAGTGTCCTGTGTGTCGGTATCCTGTGTGTTAGGGTCCTGTGTGTCAGTGTCCTGTTAGGGTCCTGTGTGTCAGTGTCCTGTGCGTCAGTGTCCTGTGCGTCAGTGTCCTGTGTGTCAGTGTCCTGTGTGTCAGTGTCCTGTGTGTCAGTGTTCTGTGTGTCAGTGTCCTGTGTGTCAGTGTCCTGTGTGTCAGGGTCCTGTGTGTCAGTGTCCTGTGCGTCAGTGTCCTGTGTGTCAGTGTCCTGTGTGTTAGTGTCCTGTGCATCAGTGTCCTGTGTGTCGATGTCCTGTGTGTTAGGGTCCTGTGTGTCAGTGTCCTGTGCGTCAGTGTTCTGTGTGTCAGTGTCCTGTGTGTCAGTGTCCTGTGCGTCAGTGTCCTGTGTGTCAGTGTCCTGTGTGTTAGGGTCCTGTGTGTCAGTGTCCTGTGTGTCAGTGTCGTGTGTGTTAGTGCACTGTGCGTCAGTGTCCTGTGTGTCAGTGTCCTGTGTGTCAGTGCCCTGTGTGTCAGTGTCCTGTGTGTTAGGGTCCTGTGTGTCAGTGTCGTGTGTGTCAGTGTCGTGTGTGTTAGTGCCCTGTGCGTCAGTGTCCTGTGTGTCAGCATCCTATGTGTCAGTGTCCTGTGTGTCAGTGTCCTGTGTGTCAGTGTCCTGTGTGTCAAGGTCCTGTGTGTCAGCGTCCTGTGTGTCAGTGTCCTGTGTGTTAGGGTCCTGTGCGTCAGTGTCCTGTGTGTCAGTGTCCTGTGTGCCAGTGTCCTGTGTGTTAGGGTCCTGTGTGTCAGTGTCCTGTGTGTTAGTGTCCTGTGCGTCAGTGTCCTGTGTGTTAGTGTCCTGTGCATCAGTGTCCTGTGTGTCGATGTCCTGTGTGTTAGGGTCCTGTGTGTCAGTGTCCTGTGCGTCAGTGTTCTGTGTGTCAGTGTCCTGTGTGTCAGTGTCCTGTGCGTCAGTGTCCTGTGCGTCAGTGTCCTGTGTGTTAGGGTCCTGTGTGTCAGTGTCCTGTGTGTCAGTGTCGTGTGTGTTAGTGCCCTGTGCGTCAGTGTCCTGTGTGTCAGTGTCCTGTGTGTCAGTGTCCTGTGTGTTAGGGTCCTGTGTGTCAGTGTCCTGTGTGTCAGGGTCCTGTGTGTCAGTGTCCTGTGTGTCAGTGCCCTGTGCGTCAGTGTCCTGTGTGTCAGCATCCTATGTGTCAGCGTCCTGTGTGTCAGTGTCCTGTGTGTCAGGGTCCTGTGTGTCAGCGTCCTGTGTGTCAGCGTCCTGTGTGTCAGTTTCCTGTGTGTCAGTTTCCTGTGTGTTAGGGTCCTGTGTGTCAGTGTCCTGTGTGTCAGTGTCCTGTGTGTTAGGGTCCTGTGTGTTAGGGTCCTGTGTGTCAGTGTCCTGTGTGTCGGTGTCCTGTGTGTTAGGGTCCTGTGTGTCAGTGTCCTGTGCGTCAGTGTCCTGTGCGTCAGTATCCTGTGTGTTAGGATCCTGCGTGTCAGTGTCCTGTGTGTTAGGGTCCTGTGTGTCAGTGTCCTGTGTGTCAGTGTTCTGTGTGTTAGGATCCTGTGTGTCAGTGTCCTGTGTGTCAGTGTCCTGTGTGTTAGGGTCCTGTGTGTCGGTGTCCTGTGCGTCAGTGTCCTGTGTGTTAGGGTCCTGTGCGTCAGTGTCCTGTGTGTCGATGTCCTGTGTGTCAGTGTCCTGTGTGTCAGTGTCCTGTGCGTCAGTGTCCTGTGTGTTAGTGTCCTGTGTGTCAGTGTCCTGTGTGTTAGGGTCCTGTTGTCAGTGTCCTGTGTGTCGGTGTCCTGTGTGTTAGGGTCCTGTGTGTCAGTGTCCTGTGCGTCAGTGTCCTGTGCGTCAGTGTCCTGTGCGTCAGTGTCCTGTGCGTCAGTGTCCTGTGCGTCAGTGTCCTGTGCGTCAGTGTCCTGTGCGTCAGTGTCTTGTGGGTCAGTGTCCTGTGGGTCAGTGTCCTGTGTGTCAGTGTCCTGTGTGTCAGTGTCCTGTGTGTTAGGGTCCTGTGTGTTAGGGTCCTGTGTGTCAGTGTCCTGTGCGTCAGTGTCCTGTGCGTCAGTGTCCTGTGTGTCAGTGTCCTGTGTGTCAGTGTCCTGTGTGTCAGTGTCCTGTGTGTTAGTGTCCTGTGTGTCAGTGTCCTGTGTGTTAGTGTCCTGTGCATCAGTGTCCTGTGTGTCGACGTCCTGTGTGTTAGGGTCCTGTGTGTCAGTGTCCTGTGCGTCAGTGTTCTGTGTGTCAGTGTCCTGTGTGTCAGTGTCCTGTGCGTCAGTGTCCTGTGTGTCAGTGTCCTGTGTGTTAGGGTCCTGTGTGTCAGTGTCCTGTGTGTCAGTGTCGTGTGTGTTAGTGCCCTGTGCGTCAGTGTCCTGTGTGTCAGTGTCCTGTGTGTCAGTGCCCTGTGTGTCAGTGTCCTGTGTGTTAGGGTCCTGTGTGTCAGTGTCGTGTGTGTCAGTGTCGTGTGTGTTAGTGCCCTGTGCGTCAGTGTCCTGTGTGTCAGCATCCTATGTGTCAGTGTCCTGTGTGTCAGTGTCCTGTGTGTCAGTGTCCTGTGTGTCAAGGTCCTGTGTGTCAGTGTCCTGTGTGTTAGGGTCCTGTGCGTCAGTGTCCTGTGTGTCAGTGTCCTGTGTGTCAGTGTCCTGTGTGTTAGTGTCCTGTGTGTCAGTGTCCTGTGTGTTAGTGTCCTGTGCATCGGTGTCCTGTGTGTCGATGTCCTGTGTGTTAGGGTCCTGTGTGTCAGTGTCCTGTGCGTCAGTGTTCTGTGTGTCAGTGTCCTGTGTGTCAGTGTCCTGTGCGTCAGTGTCCTGTGCGTCAGTGTCCTGTGTGTCAGTGTCCTGTGTGTTAGGGTCCTGTGTGTCAGTGTCCTGTGTGTCAGTGTCGTGTGTGTTAGTGCCCTGTGCGTCAGTGTCCTGTGTGTCAGTGTCCTGTGTGTCAGTGTCCTGTGTGTCAGTGTCCTGTGTGTCAGTGTCCTGTGTGTCAGTGTCCTGTGTGTTAGTGCCCTGTGCGTCAGTGTCCTGTGTGTCAGCATCCTATGTGTCAGTGTCCTGTGTGTCAGTGTCATGTGAGTTAGGGTCCTGTGTGTCAGTGTCCTGTGTGTCAGGGTCCTGTGTGTTAGGGTCCTGTGCGTCAGTGTCCTGTGTGTCAGTATCCTGTGTGTTAGGATCCTGCGTGTCAGTGTCCTGTGTGTTAGGGTCCTGTGTTTCAGTGTCCTGTGTGTCAGTGTCCTGTGTGTTAGGATCCTGTGTGTCAGTGTCCTGTGTGTCAGTGTCCTGTGTGTTAGGGTCCTGTGTGTTTGGGTCCTGTGTGTCGGTGTCCTGTGCGTCAGGGTCCTGTGTGTTAGGGTCCTGTGCGTCAGTGTCCTGTGTGTTAGGGTCCTGTGCGTCAGTGTCCTGTGTGTCAGTGTCCTGTGTGTCAGTGTCCTGTGTGTCAGGATCCTGTGTGTCAGGGTCCTGTGCGTCAGTGTCCTGTGCGTCAGTGTCCTGCGCGTCAGTGTCCTGTGTGTCAGGGTCCTGTGTGTCAGTGTCCTGTGTGTCAGTGTCCTGTGTGTCAGTGTCCTGTGTGTCAGTGTCCTGTGTGTCAGTGTCCTGTGCGTCAGTGTCCTGTGTGTTAGGGTCCTGTGTGTCGGTGTCCTGTGTGTTAGGATCCTGTGTGTCAGTGTCCTGTGTGTCAGTGTCCTGCGTGTCAGTGTCCTGTGTGTTAGGGTCCTGTGTGTTAGGGTCCTGTGTGTTGGTGTCCTGTGTGTCGGTGTCCTGTGTGTCGGTGTCCTGTGTGTCGGTGTCCTGTGTGTCGGTGTCCTGTGTGTCGGTGTCCTGTGTGTTAGGGTCCTGTGTGTCAGTGTCCTGTGTGTTAGTGTCCTGTGCATCAGTGTCCTGTGTGTCGATGTCCTGTGTGTTAGGGTCCTGTGTGTCAGTGTCCTGTGCGTCAGTGTTCTGTGTGCCAGTGTCCTGTGTGTCAGTGTCCTGTGCGTCAGTGTCCTGTGTGTCAGTGTCCTGTGTGTTAGGGTCCTGTGTGTCAGTGTCCTGTGTGTCAGTGTCGTGTGTGTTAGTGCCCTGTGCGTCAGTGTCCTGTGTGTCAGTGTCCTGTGTGTCAGTGTCCTGTGTGTTAGGGTCCTGTGTGTCAGTGTCGTGTGTGTCAGTGTCGTGTGTGTTAGTGCCCTGTGCGTCAGTGTCCTGTGTGTCAGCATCCTATGTGTCGATGTCCTGTGTGTCAGTGTCCTGTGTGTCAGTGTCCTGTGTGTCAAGGTCCTGTGTGTCAGCGTCCTGTGTGTTAGGGTCCTGTGTGTCAGTGTCCTGTGTGTCAGTGTCCTGTGTGTTAGGGTCCTGTGTGTCAGTGTCCTGTGTGTTAGTGTCCTGTGCGTCAGTGTCCTGTGTGTTAATGTCCTGTGCATCAGTGTCCTGTGTGTCGATGTCCTGTGTGTTAGGGTCCTGTGTGTCAGTGTCCTGTGCGTCAGTGTTCTGTGCGTCAGTGTCCTGTGTGTCAGTGTCCTGTGCGTCAGTGTCCTGTGTGTCAGTGTCCTGTGTGTCAGTGTCCTGTGTGTCAGTGTCCTGTGTGTCAGTGTCGTGTGTGTTAGTGCCCTGTGCGTCAGTGTCCTGTGTGTCAGTGTCCTGTGTGTCAGTGTCCTGTGTGTCAGTGTCCTGTGTGTTAGGGTCCTGTGTGTCAGGGTCCTGTGTGTCAGTGTCCTGTGTGTCAGTGTCCTGTGTGTCAGTGTCCTGTGTGTCAGTGTCCTGTGTGTCAGCATCCTATGTGTCAGTGTCCTGTGTGTCAGGGTCCTGTGTGTCAGGGTCCTGTGTGTCATCGTCCTGTGTGTCATCGTCCTGTGTGTCAGGGTCCTGTGTGTTAGGGTCCTGTGTGTCAGTGTCCTGTGTGTCAGTGTCCTGTGTGTCAGTGTCCTGTGTGTTAGGGTCCTGTGTGTCAGTGTCCTGTGTGTCGGTGTCCTGTGTGTTAGGGTCCTGTGTGTCAGTGTCCTGTGTGTTAGGGTCCTGTGTGTCGGTGTCGTGTGTGTTAGGGTCCTGTGTGTCAGTGTCCTGTGTGTCAGTGTCCTGTGTGTTAGGGTCCTGTGCGTCAGTGTCCTGTGTGTCAGTATCCTGTGTGTTAGGATCCTGCGTGTCAGTGTCCTGTGTGTTAGGGTCCTGTGTGTCAGTGTCCTGTGTGTCAGTGTCCTGTGTGTTAGGATTCTGTGTGTCAGTGTCCTGTGTGTCAGTGTCCTGTGTGTTAGGGTCCTGTGTGTCGGTGTCCTGTGCGTCAGTGTCCTGTGTGTTAGGGTCCTGTGCGTCAGTGTCCTGTGTGTTAGGGTCCTGTGCGTCGGTGTCCTGTGTGTCAGTGTCCTGTGTGTCAGTGTCCTGTGTGTCGGTGTCCTGTGTGTCGGTGTCCTGTGTGTCGGTGTCCTGTGTGTCAGTGTCCTGTGTGTCAGGATCCTGTGTGTCAGGATCCTGTGTGTTAGGGTCCTGTGCGTCAGTGTCCTGTGCGTCAGTGTCCTGCGCGTCAGTGTCCTGCGTGTTAGGGTCCTGTGTGTCAGTGTCCTGTGTGTCAGTGTCCTGTGTGTCAGTGTCCTGTGTGTCAGTGTCCTGTGTGTTAGGGTCCTGTGCGTCAGTGTCCTGTGCGTCAGTGTCCTGTGCGTCAGTGTCCTGTGTGTTAGGGTCCTGTGTGTCGGTGTCCTGTGTGTTAGGATCCTGCGTGTCAGTGTCCTGCGTGTCAGTGTCCTGTGTGTTAGGGTCCTGTGTGTCAGTGTCCTGTGTGTCAGTGTCCTGTGCGTCAGTTTCATGTGCGTCAGTGTCCTGTGCGTCAGTGTCCTGTGCGTCAGTGTCCTGTGCGTCAGTGTCCTGTGCGTCGGTGTCCTGGTCGTCGGTGTCCTGTGTGTGAGTGTCCTGGGCGTCGGTGTCCTGTGCGTCGGTGTCCTGTGCGTCAGTGTCCTGTGTGTCAGTGTCCTGGGCGTCAGTGTCCTGGGCGTCAGGGTCCTGGGCGTCAGGGTCCTGTGCGTCAGGGTCCTGTGCGTCAGGGTCCTGTGCGTCAGGGTCCTGTGCGTCAGGGTCCTGTGTGTCAGGGTCCTGTGTGTCAGGGTCCTGTGTGTCAGTGTCCTGCGTGTCAGTGTCCTGCGTGTCAGTGTCCTGCGTGTTAGGGTCCTGCGTGTCAGTGTCCTGCGTGTTAGGGTCCTGCGTGTTAGGGTCCTGCGTGTTAGGGTCCTGCGTGTCAGTGTCCTGTGTGTCAGTGTCCTGTGCGTCAGTGTCCTGTGCGTCAGTGTCCTGTGCGTCAGTGTCCTGTGTGTTAGGGTCCTGTGTGTCGGTGTCCTGTGTGTCAGGGTCCTGTGTGTCAGTGTCCTGTGTGTTAGCGTCCTGTGTGTCAGTGTCCTGTGTGTTAGGGTCCTGTGTGTCGGTGTCGTGTGTGTTAGGGTCCTGTGTGTCAGTGTCCTGTGTGTCAGTGTCCTGTGTGTTAGGGTCCTGTGTGTCAGTGTCCTGTGTGTCAGTGTCGTGTGTGTTAGTGCCCTGTGCGTCAGTGTCCTGTGTGTCAGTGTCCTGTGTGTCAGTGTCCTGTGTGTTAGGGTCCTGTGTGTCAGTGTCCTGTGTGTCAGTGTCCTGTGTGTCAGTGTCCTGTGTGTCAGTGTCCTGTGCGTCAGTGTCCTGTGTGTTAGGGTCCTGTGTGTCGGTGTCCTGTGTGTTAGGATCCTGTGTGTCAGTGTCCTGCGTGTCAGTGTCCTGCGTGTCAGTGTCCTGCGTGTCAGTGTCCTGCGTGTCAGTGTCCTGCGTGTCAGTGTCCTGTGTGTCAGTGTCCTGTGTGTCAGTGTCCTGTGAGTCGGTGTCCTGTATGTCATGGTCCTGTGTGTCAGTGTCCTGTGTGTCAGTGTCCTGTGTGTCAGTGTCCTGTGTGTCGGTGTCCTGTGTCAGTGTCCTGTGTGTCGGTGTCCTGTGTGTCGGTGTCCTGTGTGTTAGGATCCTGTGTGTCAGTATCCTGTGTGTTAGGGTCCTGTGTGTCGGTGTCCTGTGTGTCAGTGTCCTGTGTGTCGGTGTCCTGTGTGTCGGTGTCATGTGTGTCAGTGTCCTGTGTGTCAGTGTCCTGTGTGTCAGTGTC
Source organism: Scyliorhinus torazame (assembly GCF_047496885.1). Lineage (NCBI taxonomy): Eukaryota > Metazoa > Chordata > Chondrichthyes > Carcharhiniformes > Scyliorhinidae > Scyliorhinus > Scyliorhinus torazame. The sequence continues at coordinate 238,483,890 of NC_092717.1, read as the reverse complement.
CTGTGTGTTAGGATCCTGTGTGTTAGGATCCTGTGTGTTAGGGTCCTGTGCGTTAGGGTCCTGTGCATTAGTGTCCTGTGTGTCAGTGTCCTGTGTGTCAGGGTCCTGTGCGTTAGTGTCCTGTGTGTCAGTGTCCTGTGTGTCAGGGTCCTGTGTGTTAGGGTCCTGTGTGTCAGTGTCCTGTGTGTCAGTGTCCTGTGTGTAAGGGTCCTGTGCGTCAGTGTCCTGTGTGTTAGGGTCCTGTGTGTCGGTGTCCTGTGTGTTAGGACCCTGTGTGTCAGTGTCCTGTGTGTCAGTGTCCTGTGTGTCAGTGTCCTGTGTGTCAGTGTCCTGTGAGTCGGTGTCCTGTGTGTCAGGGTCCTGTGTGTCAGTGTCCTGTGTGTTAGGATCCTGTGTGTCAGTGTCCTGTGTGTCGGTGTCCTGTGTGTCGGTGTCCTGTGTGTTAGGATCCTGTGTGTTAGGGTCCTGAGTGTCAGTGTCCTGTGTGTCGGTGTCCTGTGTGTCGGTGTCCTGTGTGTTAGGATTCTGTGTGTCAGTATCCTGTGTGTCAGGGTCCTGTGTGTCGGTGTCCTGTGTGTTAGGATCCTGTGTGTCAGTATCCTGTGTGTCGGTGTCCTGTGTGTGGGTGTCCTGTGTGTTAGGATCCTGTGTGTCAGTATCCTGTGTGTCAGGGTCCTGTGTGTCAGTGTCCTGTGCGTCAGTGTCCTGTGTGTTAGGGTCCTGTGTGTCGGTGTCCTGTGTGTTAGGATCCTGTGTGTCAGTGTCCTGCGTGTCAGTGTCCTGCGTGTCAGTGTCCTGCGTGTCAGTGTCCTGTGTGTCAGTGTCCTGTGTGTCAGTGTCCTGTGAGTCGGTGTCCTGTATGTCATGGTCCTGTGTGTCGGTGTCCTGTGTGTCAGTGTCCTGTGTGTCAGTGTCCTGTGTGTCGGTGTCCTGTGTGTCGGTGTCCTGTGTGTTAGGATCCTGTGTGTCAGTATCCTGTGTGTTAGGGTCCTGTGTGTCGGTGTCCTGTGTGTCAGTGTCCTGTGTGTCGGTGTCCTGTGTGTCGGTGTCCTGTGTGTCAGTGTCCTGTGTGTCAGTGTCCTGTGTGTCAGTGTCCTGTGTGTTAGGATCCTGTGTGTTAGGATCCTGTGTGTTAGGGTCCTGTGCGTTAGGGTCCTGTGCATTAGTGTCCTGTGTGTCAGTGTCCTGTGTGTCAGGGTCCTGTGCGTTAGTGTCCTGTGTGTCAGTGTCCTGTGTGTCAGGGTCCTGTGTGTTAGGGTCCTGTGTGTCAGTGTCCTGTGTGTCAGTGTCCTGTGTGTCAGTGTCCTGTGTGTAAGGGTCCTGTGCGTCAGTGTCCTGTGTGTTAGGGTCCTGTGTGTCGGTGTCCTGTGTGTTAGGATCCTGTGTGTCAGTGTCCTGTGTGTCAGTGTCCTGTGTGTCAGTGTCCTGTGAGTCGGTGTCCTGTGTGTCAGGGTCCTGTGTGTCAGTGTCCTGTGTGTTAGGATCCTGTGTGTCAGTGTCCTGTGTGTCAGTGTCCTGTGTGTCGGTGTCCTGTGTGTTAGGATCCTGTGTGTTAGGGTCCTGAGTGTCGGTGTCCTGTGTGTCAGTGTCCTGTGCGTCAGTGTCCTGTGCGTCAGTGTCCTGTGCGTCAGTGTCCTGTGCATCAGTGTCCTGTTCATCAGTGTCCTGTGCATCAGTGTCCTGTGTGTCGGTGTCCTGTGTGTTAGGATCCTGTGTGTCAGTGTCCTGTGTGTCAGTGTCCTGTGTGTCAGTGTCCTGCGTGTCAGTGTCCTGTGTGTCAGTGCCCTGTGTGTCGGTGTCCTGTGTGTCAGTGTCCTGGGCGTCAGTGTCCTGTGTGTCAGTGTCCTGTGTGTCAGTGTCCTGTGAGTCGGTGTCCTGTGTGTCAGGGTCCTGTGTGTCGGTGTCCTGTGTGTCAGGGTCCTGTGTGTCAGGGTCCTGTGTGTCGGTGTCCTGTGTGTTAGGATCCTGTGTGTCAGTGTCCTGTGTGTCGGTGTCCTGTGTGTCAGGGTCCTGTGTGTCGGTGTCCTGTGTGTTAGGATCCTGTGTGTCAGTGTCCTGTGTGTCAGGGTCCTGTGTGTCAGGGTCCTGTGTGTCGGTGTCCTGTGTGTTAGGATCCTGTGTGTCAGGGTCCTGTGTGTCAGTGTCCTGTGTGTTAGGGTCCTGTGTGTCGGTGTCCTGTGTGTTAGGATCCTGTGTGTTAGGGTCCCGTGCCGCCATGCCGCATCAAGTCCATCCCTCACTGCAATAGGGGAGCATCAGAAGTAAACATTTCTTTCACCACAAATTTTCTGCTTCATTCCTCGAACATTTCCTTCACCCCTCCCATTGAGCAGCGTTGCAGGCGACAGACTTGACAATCTACCTTTTCAACTCAAACTTCAATGTTTCCGCTCTGATTAGTCAGTTAACTTTTCGTGACGCACTGTTCAGCACACGTGTGTCAATATTTCACAGGATCCCAGAACCCCGCAGCACGAAGGTGGCCAATCGGCCCCTCCAGCCTGTGCCAGCTCTCTGGAAGAGTAATCCAATTACTCTTCCCTCATGGAACCTGCAATTCTTTATTTTTTGCAATTTATTCAATTCTAGTTTACAATTTGCTTCCTTCAGGTCGGGCATTCCAGGAGATAAAAAAACTGACTGCATTAAAAAACAACTCCTGTTTTCATTGCCAATTACGTTAAATATTATTTTCCAAATGCTTGTTTAATTCCCTTTAATGTGAGCCGAGTACTATTCAATGCCAGGAACTGTGGGTGGGAAGTTCCTTTCTAAAAGGTGATTGAGAATGTTGGCCCTTGTAAAGTTGCTTTAGTTCAATTATTGACATTGTGTTCTGCCTTCTTCCAGTCGGCATTTGACTTTACTGCAGTGAAGGCCTTTCAGGGATTGTGTGCTTTGAGTCATACACAGCTCTGTTTGAAGAGTTTCTTATCTTTACTGGGTGTGTTTTGCCTCAGCTTCTTTTGGATAGAGCCTGCATTATTGTGAGCAGGCTAAGCTCAGGAATTCCATCCCGAAACCTCCCACTCCTCCTGTTTAGAAGCTCCCTGAAGCTGCTTCGATCAGGTTTTCCTTCCCTCCCCCATCCAACACCCTCTTTATTGAGCTCATCCAAAACTATGCTGCCCTCTGGGACTTCCTCCCTCTGTAAATCACTCTGTATATTTACCTTACTCTCCACTTTAAAACGCTCCTTAAAACCTATCTCTTTGACCGAGCCTGAACATCTCCTCAAGTGGCATGGTTTTGTTCGATAACGCTCCAGTTAAGCGCCTTGGGACATTTTCACTGCCTTACCAGCGCGAGATAATTAATGCAAGCTCTTGTTTGGCGAGTAGTTAAATTTCTTTTTGAATTCTCTCACAGCATGTGGGCGTCGCTGGCTAGGCCAGCATTTATTGCCCATCCCTAATTGCCCCTTGAGAAGGTACTGGTGAGCTGCCTTCTTGAACCGCTGCAGTCCATGTTGTGCAGGTACACCCACAGTGCTGTTAGGGAGGGCGTTCCGGGACAGTGAAGGAACGGCCGATATATTTCCAAGTCAGGATGGTGAGGGGAACTTGCGGGCGGTGGGGTTCCCAGGTACCTGCTGCCCTTGTTGTTTCTTGGTGGGGGATGTCGCAGGGATGGGAGGCGCTGTCGAAGGGGCCTGGGTGAGTTGCTGCAGTGCATCGTGTAAGATGCTACACACAGCTGCCCCTGTGCGCCGTTAGTGGAGGGAGTTGATGTTGAAATTGATTCATACTAAAATGGGCTGCTTGGGGAACACGCGATGTGAGTGCAGGGGCAGTGGTGTTTTCGCTCTGTTCATTTTTGAATCATTTATTTTATCCAGGTGCACATTTCATATTTGCGTTTACCTGCGTCACATGACTTGCACTAAGTCGCTGGATGTTCCTGATTGGTGCTTTGTGAAGAAGAACCGAGATAAATCGTAAAGATCCTCGTTTGTGCGTGGCGGTCGGATTGGGCCGGGCGGCGACGGGGCCCAGCTTCCAGTGGAGCAGAATTCCTGCTCAGCGAGCTCGTGCCTCAGTGCTGCTGCGTGCATCGGGAAGGTGGCCACCATCGGGAACGTTGTCTTGATTGAGGATCTTGGCTCTGAGGAGCAGGTGGTTAGAGCTCACTTTGAAGAATTACGGGGTAGCTTTGGGAGAGCAGCCGAGGTGCATGAGAGAGTCATTGCCCTCGAAGGAGGCACTTTCTCTGGTTGTCGAGACCCTCGCCGCACACTGCGTTATTTATCCTGACGGGCTCGGGAGGTAAGGGTCGGGCAAGGTGCGTCCGTGGGCTCGGTGCCCGGTGAGAGGAAAGCTCCCGGTGGAGTTTGAAAATTGGCTGCCATGTTTTGCTAATCCTGATTTGGCGGCTGGGTGCATCAGATTCGATGGAGCACAGCAAATCCGATCTTCGAGGCCAGGGGCCGTTTGGACCCGTCGATGACAGGTCCCACGTCGTCCTACTCTCGATGCTGGTCATGAGGAGTGCGAGGTGGCCCAGCAGGTCAAGTCGCTCCTCCAGTTGGACGTGGAGCACATGAGCTTCGGAGAGACAGCGCGGTGGAAGCGATGGCACCTCGTGCTTCAATCGATGGAATCCTTGAGAGATCCTGAAGAGTTCTCGCGAACTCTGGTTATCCTTTATTTTCTCGTGCATTTATGGATGGTGTCTTTATCCTGCAATTTATCCTGACGTTCTTCTAAATCTTGGATGTTACGCCTTTGTGATTATGTTGTTTATTATTTAATATTTAACGTTGTCCTTTCTCCTTCAAGTTTGTACAAGGTGTGAGCTGGAGGCGGATATTGTCGATTATCCTGTTCGAGCAAAATCATATTGAGTCGATCATGTGAAGTGTGATCTGAGCACAGTTTTACTCCTTTTTTGTTTGTCCTGTAACCCTTGTGGTTGTGGTAGGAGAGTGCTTTAGTTTTATAACCCCCCCTATCTTGCTTATAAGAAAGACGGGAGAAAGAGTGGAGCTTTTAAAAATGTATTTACAGGATGTGGGTGTCGCTGGTCAGGCCAGCATTTATTGCTCATCCCGCGGCGCCCTTCAGAAGGTGGTGGTGAGCTGCCTTCTTGAACCGCTGCATTCCCTGCGGTGTAGGCACACCCCCTGTGCTGTTAGGGAGGGAGTTCCAGGATTTTGACCCAGCGACAGTGAAGGAGCGGCGATATTTTTCCAAGTCAGGGTGGTGAGTGGGGTTCCAAGGTATCTACCAGGTGGTGGTGGTCGTGGGCTTGGAAGGTGCTGCCTAAGATACCTGGGTGAGTTACTGCATTGCATTTTGTAGATGGCACACACGGCTGCCACTGTTCGTCGGTGGTGGGGGGATTGAATTTCTGTCGAAAGGGGAGCAATCAAAAGGGCAGCTTTGTCCTGGATGGTGTTGAGCTTCTTGAATGTTGTTGGAGCTGCACTCATCCAGGCAAAAGTCAGTATTCCATCACACTCCTGACTTGTGCCTTGTAGGTGGTGGACAGGCTTTGAGGGATCAGGAGGTGAGTTACTCTCCGCAGGATTCCTAGTCTCTGACCTGTCCTGGTAGCCACAGTATTAATATGGCTTGGTCCAGTTCAGTTTCTGGTCAATGGTAACCCCCAGGACATTGATTGTGGGGGGTTCAGCAATGGTAATGCCATTGAATGTCATGGGGCGATGGTTAGATCCTCTCCTGTAGGAGATGATCATTGCCTGGCACTCGTGTGGTGCGAATGTAACTTGCCACTTGTCAGCCCAAGTCTGGATATTGTCCAGGTCTTGCTGCATTTGAATCTGAACTGCTTCATTATCTGAGGAGTAGCGAATGGTGCTGAACATTGTGCAGTCATCCACAAACATCCCCACTTCTGACCTTCTGATGGAAGGGAGGTCATTCCTGAAGCAGCTGAAGATGGTTGGGGCCTAGGACACTACCCTGAGGAACTCCTGCAGTGATGTCCCGGTGCTGAGATGATTAACCTCCAACCACCACAACCATCTTCCTTTGCGGCAGGTATGACTCCTGGAGAGTTTTCCCCCTGATACCCATTGACTCCAGCGTTGCTAGGGCTCCTTGATGCCACACTTGGTCAAATGCCTTGATGTCAATGGCAGTCGCTCTCACCTCACCTCTGGCATTCAGCTCTTTTGTCCATGTTTGAACCAAGGCTGTAATGAGGCGAGGAGCTGAGTGACTCTGACGGAACCCTAACTGAGTGTCCGTGAGCAGGTTATTGCCGAGTAAGTGCCGCTTGATAGCACTGTTGATGACTCCTTCCATCACTTTCCTGTTTTTTGTGCACAGGACATAAACCTGGGCAATTCTCCACATTGCCGGGTAGATGCCAGTGTTGTAGCTGTGCTGGAACAGCTTGGCTAGGGGTGCGGCAAGTTCTGGAGCACAAGTCTTCAGCACTATTGCCGGAATATTGTCAGGGCCATAGCCTCTGCAGTAACCAATACCCTCAGCTGTTTCTTGATATCATGTGGAGCGAATCATATGTGGGCAGCATGGTAGCACAGTGGGGAGCACTGTTGCTTCACAGTTCCAGGGTCACAGGTTTGATTCCCAGGCCCAATTGTTGGGGGTCTTGACGGTTCTTCGTCTTGGGTTGGGGTCCTCCGTAGCTGGAGAGATTATCTTCTTCTTGGTTTAGTGGAGGCAGTGCATTGCCCCAGCTGGAGTGGGTGAGTATGTGTTGGTGCGCTGCGGTCCTGGGTGTATAGTGTCCTGTGTGTCGGGATGTGCTGGACTTGGTCAGGTCCGGTGCTATAGCTAGAATTCTGTTTCCCCTGGGGGCTTAGAGTGTCTCTTTTCGAGGAGGCTTGTTGGGGGCATCCTGGGCGGTTAGGATTTGCTTCTTCGGTGCATGGGGGATGAGCCGAGTTTGATGGATATCCTGTTGTCTCCTTGGGGCGGGGTGGGACGCCTTTCTGGTTGCTCAGCGAGCGCCAGGGAAGCACAGAGCTTGGGTCAAGTCCTGATCCCTTGTTATCCTGTGGGTTTAGTTCTGGTCGTTCCAGCCTTTACCTCCTTTTTCTTCTTCTTCCTCTCTTGGGAGGCTCTGAATGTTTGACCATAATCCGAACATGTTGCTGCCGCTCCAGTATGGAACAATGTTGGTCCTGCACTGGGTCTTAGTTGGGGATTAAGCTGGGTTGTGCGGCACATACGTAACTTCCCTTAGAATTAGTTTTTTTGCGTATTTACTTTAATTTTGTAAGGGTGGGTATGGAGAACCCACGCGTGGCTCCCACATGGGTGCTGATGGGTCCAGTACCTGAGGCGAAGAGGCTTTGGTGGGTCATTGGTGCCTTTGACGTTGCTAGAATTAAGGTGCTGTACGTTGGTGCACACATGGTGCGGAAAATATATCCTGATTTCTCCTGGTAATTGCAGGCTGACGCGGTGTGGCAGGGTGTGTACCATTTTACCATGCTTTCCATGGTCTGATCCTGTTTCTCCCTAGTCTCTGGTGGGGCTGGATAGGTATCTAATTGTGTCGAATGATTGTATCAAGCCAATTGCGATGTTGTTCTCCTATCTCTCTGTACTTAGAACCATAGATTGTAGAATCCCTACAGTGCAGAAGGAGACCATTCGGCCCATCGAGTCTGCACCGACCCTCTGAAAGAGCACCCTACCTGGGCCCACTTCCCGCCCTATCGCCGTAGCCCCATCTACGTGGACATCGTTGGACAGTGGGAGGAAACCGGAGCACCCGGAGGAAACCCACGCAGACACGGGGAGAACGTTGCAAACTCCGCACAGACAGTGACCCGAGGCCGGAATTGAACCCGGGGTCCCTGGCGCAGTACGTTTTCATGACAATTGATGATAGTTTCCTGCTTACCAATCCTGAGATGAGATTTATATTCCGGATGCATGAACTGAATATTAGTTTTGAATATCGGAATAATTAGCATTCCGAGTAACGTTTTCAGGATAGCTGGTTGGGAGATCGATAGACCTGCTACGGCTGTTGAAACTATTTACAGGGATCAGGGAGTCAAGTGCTCTGCAACTGAATGCAGGATTGAATGTTTTTCAGTTCCATTCAACATGGACAACCCAAGTCCCAGGGCATTTGTCTTGATCCATGGATCACTGGTCCAGTGACATTAGCGTGCAAAGGGTGTGGTGAATGGGTACATGCCCATGTTTCATCTGGTACATCAGAGAAATCTGCTAATGTCAAAATTACTGAGTTTACCAATGACCTACTTTAAACAAGCCCCTGGTATTGACTCCATCATTGGTATGGGCGTGTTCAGGTGGGCGTGTTCAGGTGAGTGTTTGTGACACCACCCGTATTGCACTGCGGCTTTCAGAGGTGCCCCCTTTCCGATGGGATGTGAAACTGAAACCTCACATTTGCAATTAGATGTACAAGATGCCACAACACTAATTGGTGGGCAGCCAGTGGCAGGTGGCCGCATGCAGCCAATCAGAGGTCTGAGTGCAGCCCAGGAGGTATTTTGTTGGCCGGTGCCCACGCCTGGGGTCGCCACATTCCGGTGGTTTCCATGCAGGAGACTTTTTTCCCCCCCCCCGAGAGGTATTATTAAGTGATTTGCACGGAAAGCAAGTGAAGCGAGGTGGGTGCTGATTGCTCACAATGGCTGAATTCATCCCTTCTCGAATGCCTCAATTGAACCGGCCTCCTCCACACTCCAGCCAGCACATTCCACACCCCAACCACTCACTGTGTGAAAATGATTCTTCTCACGTCACATTTGCAAATTGCTTTCAATCTGCGTCCTCTCTTTCTCCATCCTTACACAAGCAGCTGCAGTTTCTATTAACAAATGAATGATGAAGCCTTTTCTAAAACTCATTATATTAGAATTTACAGTGCAGAAGGGTGCCATTCGACCCATCGAGTGTGCATCGGCCCTTGCAAAGAGTCCATATCTCATCCTAGCCCCATAACCCAGTAACCCCACCTAATCTTTTTTTGGACACTATGGGTAATTTAGCATGGCGAATCCATGCTAAATCTTTGGGCTTGTGGGAGGAAACTGGTTCACCCAGAGGAAACCCACGCAGACATGGGGAGAATGTGCAGACTCCGCACAGACAGTGACCCAAGCCGGGAATCGAACCTGGGACCCTGGAACTGTGAGACAACAGTGCTAACCGCTGTGCTACTGTGCCGCCCATACAAATTATCCGCCCATACAAATTATCCGCCGCGCATTAAATGTGCTCAATCTTATCCATGGGGTCCTGCTTAGTGTACAAGCCCGATTTCAATCTTGCCGCCTACTGAGATGAAGGGTGTCACTCATGCGGGCCACACAACAGCCTCAGTTGCCCATCACTGATAGGCTAGTTGTCCCTGGTGTCCCGACCAAATATTTATCTCAACCAACACCACTAAACAAAAACGACCTGGAAATGTATCCTGCTGCTGTGTGCAAAATGGGCCCCTTCCCTCCATCACAGCGGAAAGTTACTCATTGGCTGTGAAGCCCTTTGGAACAGCCTGGCGCTATATAAATGCAAATCCCTTCTTCACCCAATGCATTCAGAGAGCTGTTTCATTCGGCAGATCAAGCGATTTCACCCCTTGCATTTGTAAAAGGGATTTAACTGGGGACAGGGAGTTCTCTGACACATTCCATTAACCTTTTGAATTACTGTTGGACACCTTGTCAGCTAAAACCTCGGAACCTCTTCCCCCACTTCCCGGCTCAGAGATTGCTCGGATCTTGACCATTTTAGATTATAATGCGCAGGATAAAAACTGAGGATTTAGAGAGGAGTGGTGATTGGGGGGTCGAATTGATTTATAAAGTTTACATCTGCAGATCAATCACCGGGGAACGTGGAGGCTGCTTCAGTTGGAGCTCAAAGGGGAAAAAAACAATCTCCCAAGTTTTTAAAACAGAGAATGGTGTCGTCACCCAGATTTTTCATTTGCCCAGTGAACGCAATCCTTAAAAGTTTCCCATTCAGCAGCAACAAGTGGGGCAACAAGGGTGTCCTTGTTTTAAAAACACCCTTTCCCTCTCTGCTGACAAACCTGTGGATACATTAATCACTGGAAGGGAAGGTTAAACTCGCCCTGGCCTTCTGAACTTTTCACAGGTAAAATTTAAGCACATGCATCGCTTACTGTTCCCCCAGAGGAGAGAGAGAACTGTATCCAACTCGAAACGTTGTTTCTCCCACTCTCCTCCACTTATAAATGTTACAATTGAAACATATTAACCAGCCCTGGGAACTTGAAGCTGAAGTTGCCCCCTGTTTGGGAGCTTGGCAATGAGTTCCTCCTACCTGGTAGGGGTGCAGGCTGCCCCAGGAAGGTGGCACCGTGCTGTTCTGCTGCTCAGAGATATTGTTGACAAGTGCCTGGATTGGAGCCACTGAGCTGCCTGTGGTCATGGCTCCCTTGCTGGGACCCGGGGCTGCCGCTCCTTCTCCTGTCAGATCCGCGTCTGCCGAGAGCTGGGGAGGCAGAGGCTGTGCTGAATCATTGCTGATCAGCTCCCCCGTCCATTAACACGCCAGCAGAGAGAGAAGGGGCGGGAGGGAGGGAAGAAAGAATAAAGGTTCCCAGTGTGTAAACCACCTCCTCTCACTAACTTTCAGCATCACTGCCCAGAGAACTTCCTGATCGCTGCGGATACTGCAGATGGATGATGAGGTGGAGCCGACAAACTGGGCAAATCAAACAAACCCATTGCTTGTGTAAACTGGCTGGAAACACCTCGACACTTGCTTTAAAGAAATCAGCACAATTAACATTTGGTGTCACAAGGCAAGTGTGATGTCTCTGCCTCACTGAATTTCTTACAGCTGGAGGACTCTCCCCTGAATTCATTTCCATCCACATAGCACGGTAGCATAGTGGGGGACAGCATGGTAGCACAGTGGTTAGCACAATTGCTTCACAGCTCCAGGGTCCCAGGTTTGATTCCCGGCTTGGGTCACTGTCTGTGCGGAGTCTGCACGTTCTCCCCGTGTCTGCGTGGGTTTCCTCCGGGTGCTCCGGTTTCCTCCTACAGTCCAAAGATGTGCAGGTTAGGTGGATTGGCCATGCTAAATTGCCCTTAGTGTCCAAAATTGCCTTTAGTGTTGGGTGGGGTTACTGGGTTATGGGGATAGGGTGGAGGTGTTGACCTTGGGTAGGGTGCTCTTTCCAAGAGCCGGTGCAGACTCGATGGGCCGAATGGCCTCCTTCTGCACTGTAAAATTCTATGAAAGACGTGCAGGTTAGGTGGATTGGCCATGATAAATTGCCCTTAGTGACCAAAAAGTTTAGGAGGGGTTATTGTGTTACGAGGATAGGGTGCAAGTGAGGGCTTAAGTGGGTCGGTGCAGACCCGATGGGCCGAATGGCCTCCTTCTGCACCGTATGTTCTATATTCTATATACCTCCTACAGCTGCAACATTGCAGATTAAATTCAAGGAGTGACTGGAACATGGGATGAATAATGCTTTGGGTTTGCTTTGCTCAGTCTTGCTTGTAGACCTGAATATTTTCCTGCCACCTTTGTAGTATTATCGAAGCAAGGCCCACGACAATTGTTGACGTAAACCTATTTGAAACTATTTCTAAAACCGATGTCTCCTGGCATTCAGAGGTGTGGGATTTTACCTGGACAAAACAAAGAGATCACTCTACAACTTCACCATTGCTGGCCACATATCCAAAAATTAACGTTAATTGGTCCACATGACTCACATCTGCTGTTGAATCAACTATTATGGATTAGTATTTGGCATCTGTTACTTCATTAGTGAATTGGATCCTGAGCCGCTCTGCTATTATAGTGATGAAGCCATCGGAGGTTCTGTGTGCTAAAAAGTTGATCTTCCCTGAGCCACAATGCTAATAACTTTTCAAATGTTCTTTGAGAAGCTCATCAAATTCACTGAGATATTAGAGGGGAGGCACGCTGACACAGTGGTTAGCACTGCTGGCTCACAGCTCCAGGGTCCCGGGTTGACTGGGTCCTTGGGTGACTGAGTTTGCAGACCCGTGTGTCTGCATGGGTTTCCTCCGGGTGCTCCGGTTTCCTCCCACAGCCTAAAGATATGCAAATTAGGGGGATTGGCTTGCACAATTACCCCTAGGTGGGGATAGGGTGTGGGATTGGGCCTAGGTAGGGCGCTCTTTCAGCAGGTCGGTGCAGATTCGATGGGCTGAATGGACTCCTTCTGCACTGTAGGGGTTCTATAATTCTATGATTCAAGGCAAGCTAAAAAATTAACTTTTTGAGTTGACACTGATTACTCATCATGTCCTCCTGGAGGTAGTCAAAGGAAGACATGGGCCGGGATTCTCCAAAAACGCAGTTAAGTGTTGACATCGGCGTAAACACAGGAGTGCTTCACGCCGGCGTCAACGGGCCTCTTGGCCCAGCGGTTCTGTAGCTCACAGGGGGCCAGCATGGCGCCGGAGATCTCTGCGCTGCTACAGCTGCCGTACGCGGCCCTGCACTGCTGGCTGCAGGTCCGCGCTGGCGCCACGCAACATGGCGGAGCCATACAGCGGGCCGGCGCAGAAGAAGGTAGCCCCCCCCCACCACAGATCACGCGCGCCCGCCGATCGGTGGCCCCCAATCGCGGGCCTGGCCGTCGTGGAGGCCCCCCCCCCTGGAGACTGATCCCCCCCCACCAGGACGCCCACCGCAGCCGTAACGCCGAGCTCCCGCCTGATGGAACCATACGTGAATCAAGCTGGTGGGAAATCGGTCAGTCGACCGCGGAGAATCGCCGCAAGGGCCTCTTTTTAACGGCCCCCGACCGGCGGCGCATCAACCGCGCGCGGCTGGCGCTGATCCTCCAGTCGGCGGAGTCGATCGCGGGTCTGAGGCCCCATTCTCTGCCTCCGCACCGAGCGCGATTCCGGCGCGGAGGCTGGGAGAATCCCGGCCATGATGTGTTCCACGTGGCACCGGTACCCGCCTCTCCACAGTCGCTGAATCGGTCCAGGTTCGGCGCCAGCTTTGCTGTCGCGGAAGTCCACGAATTCTGGGTCGGTGTCAACACTTTGTCTCCGAAATGGAGAATCGCGCCCGTGACCTTCTGCTTCTGCCTCTCCCCCTCCTCAACCTGTCACCTCTCATTCAGGCCAGTCTGTTTTCCTGCTCTAAGGGTTGGCGACCAATCAGGCCCTGATGTCGCTCTGCATAATCTGCTCATAGGCTCACTTTGAGCCGATCAGCAAATGCAGAGATGGGTGCCCAGAGAAACTGGCCGACGCACCCCCCCCCCCCCCCCCACCCCTCCCCATTGGTTGTGCCAGGTCTGTGGCCATCTGTGATTGAAGAATAAACCTGAATTTTCCCAGGCTCCGTGCCGAATGGAGTGCTGCCATTCCTGGAATACAATCCTTGTCGTAGCTCAGGGTGACGAGTTGATATTTCTCACACATAGCCGCGCTGTGACCTCACTGTGAGGAGGCAAATTCATTGGCAGCTTGGTGCAACATTTGCCTTGCATAGAGCTAATACTCAAACTGAAGTCTGGTTGGAATTGAGGCGTGCAGGATGTGTCACTGCTTTCACATATGTCATCCTTCAGAAAGAAACTGAGCCAGTTATGCTTAAACAGGATTGTATTCGCTCCCTCTTGCGGAGTGCAACTCCCATTGCTCTCCTGCCCTGATGTTAAGGACAAAGAACAAAGAAATGTACAGCACAGGAATAGGCCCTTCGGCCCTCCAAGCCTGTGCCGACCATGCTGCCTGTCTAAACTACAATCTTCTACACTTCCTGGGTCCGTATCCCTCTATTCCCATCCAATTCATGTATTTGTCAAGATGCCCCTTAAATGTCACAATCGTCCCTGCTTCCACCACCTCCTCCGGTCGCGAGAACCAGGCACCCACTACCCTCTGCGTAAAAAAACTTGCCTTGTACATCTCCTCTAAACCTTGTACATCTCCTCTAAACCTTGCCCCTCACACCTTAAACCTATGCCCCCTAGTAATTGATTCCTCTACCCTGGGAAAAAGTCTCTGACTATCCACTCTGTCTATGCCCCTCATAATTTTGTAGACCTCTATCAGGTCTCCCCTCAACCTCCTTCGTTCCAGTGAGAACAAACCGAGTGTATTCAACCTCTCATGCCGTCTATACCAGGGAACATCCTGGTAAATCTCTTCTGCACCCTCTCTAAAGCCTCCACATCCTTCTGGTAGTGTGGCGACCAGAATTGAACACTATACTCCAAGTGTGGCCTAACTAAGGTTCCAAACAGCTGCAACATGACTTGCCAATTCTTATACTCAATGCCCCGGCCAACGAAGGCAAGCATGCCGTATGCCTTCTTGACTACCTTCTCCACCTGTGTTGCCCCTTTCAGTGACCTGTGGACCTGTACACTAAGATCTCTCTGACTGTCAATACTATTGAGGGTTCTACCATTTACTGTATATTCCCTACCTGCATTAGACCTTCCAAAATGCATTACTTCACATTTGTCCGGATGAAACTCCATCTGTCATCTCTCCGCCCAAGTCTCCAAACAATCTAAATCCTGCTGTATCCTCTGACAGTCCTCATCGCTATCCGCAATTCCACCAACCTTTGTGTCGTCTGCAAACTTACTACTATGAACAGCAAAGATCCCAGCACTGATCCCAGCGGAACACCACTAGTCACAGCCCTCCAACCAGAAAAGCACCCTTCCATTGCTACTCTCTGCCGTCTATGACCTAGCCAGTTCTGTATCCACCTTGCCAGCTCACCTCTGACCTCTGTGTGACTTCAACTTTTGTACCAGTCTGCCATGAGGGAAGTTGTTGTCAGTAAACTGCAGGTGTGCATGGCTACCTGTGATATGTGAAGGTCAAAGCAAATCCAACAAGCTGTTCGATTTCGATCATTCCTGACACTGTGCAAACTTGCTTGACTGAATATGCGCTTTAGGCTCTGTGAAAGCTAATTGGGTGGCACAGTGGTTAGCACTGCTGCCTCACAGCGCAAGGGACCCGGGTTCAACTCCAGCCTTGGGTGACTGTGTGGAGTTTGCATATTTTCCCTGTGCCTCCGTGGGTTTCCTCCGGGTGCTCCGGTTTCCTGCCACAGTCCAAAGATGTGCAGGTTAGATGGGGTTATGGGGACAGGGCAGGGGAGTGAGCATAGGTAGGGTGCTTTTTCAGATGGTCCATGCAGATCGATCGGCTGAATGGCCTCCTTCTGCACAATAGGAATTCTATGGATTCTAGACTTGACTATCCCAATTCGCTCCTGTCCCACCTTCCACATTCTACCCTCTGTGAAATTGAAATCTGCTAAAGCTCTACTCTGCTGCTCCAATATGCCACTCAAAGCCAATTAACTCAGAATTTAGTGTTGGCTTTAATGGGATTTAATGGGAGTGACACATGGCTTTCCCATGTCACCTGAAGGGTGCCCTGTCAAGTCTGCCTGTGGCCTCAAAGGGAAGAGTCTCTCCTTGTCAAGAACCAATATGCCCAATCACGGGACCCGGCATTGGGAAGAGGGGGCCTGTTGAAAGCCACGCCACCCCCCCCCCCCGTAACTTATGAGTCACCCCACCCACCTCTCCCTCTCCGACGCCTCCCCCCCCACCCTCATTCGCCTCTGTCCCGGGAACTGGTGCCAATCCGGGTGCTGGGCATTCCCAGCAGCAGCCACCATTCCTGCAGCAACGGTGGAGAGCTGCTGGCCTCTGACAGGCTGGTAGCCGTCAGGATGGAACTTCCAACCCACTGGGGGGGGGGCTTGATCACGTGACAGGCCCAACGCTGGCCAGTGAAGCGCCTGATGGGCCACAATGTGGTTGACTCTTACCTGCCCCTTCACGGGCAATTAGGGATGGGCGATAAATGCTGGCACAGTCAGCGTCGTCCACGTCCCATGAACGAATAATAATTTTAAAAATCTCCTCTGGCCTCCCCACAGCATCAGCACGGGTTCCTGGCAATTCGCCAACCAGTGGTGGGGGAGGAGGGGAGGGAGGAAGTGTCACTGGGACAAAATCCAGCCGCAAGGCCCGTTCAGCCATCTTCCCTGTGCTCACTGACCTACACTGACCTCCTGGTTAAGCAATGCCTCGGTTTAAAGTTCTCACCCTTGCTTCCAAATCCCACCTTGGTTTCGGCCTTCCCTATCTCTGGGATCTCCTCCAGCCCCACATCCCACCGAGATTTCTGCACTCCTCTCATTCCAGCCGCTGGATTATCCTGAATTTAATCTCCCCACCATTGGTGGCCGAGCCTCCAGTTGTCTAGGCCCAAACATCTGGAATGGGGAGGTAGCGTAATGGTATTCTCACTGGGCGAGTAATGAAGAGATCCAGGGGAATGCTCTGTGGACCCGGGTTCGAATCCCACCAGAGCAGATGGTGAAATCTGAACTCAATAAAACTAAAATCTGGAATTTTCATCAACGATTGCCATAAAAAGCCATCCAGTCCGTGAGGGAAGGAAATTGGTCATTCTTACCTGGTCTTACCTCCACGTGACTCCGAATCCACAGCAATGTGATTGGCTCTTAAACTCCCTCAGGAAGGGGTCATAAACGTGGCTCCAGCGACCCCCTCACAAACACATCAAAAAATAAATTCCCTCCCTAAACCTCTCTGCTTCTATATCAAGCCCCTGATCAAGCCTTTGCTCATCCACCCTTATATACCCTGCGTGTCAAACTGTGTTTCATAATACCTCTGTGAGGTGCCTTGGGATTTGAAAAAATGATTCTAGGGCTGTGAGCACCACTGGGCACATCAGCATTTATTGCCCATCCCTAATTGCCCTTCAGAAGGTGGTGAGCTGCCTTTTACAACTGCGAAAGTCCCTGTGGTGTAGGTACATCCACAGTGCTGTTAGGGAGGGAGTTCCAGGATTTTGACCCAGCGACAGCAAAGGAATGGCGATATATTTCCAAGTCAAGATGGTGAGTGGCTTGGAGAGAAACCTCCAGGTTCTAGATGGTAGCGGGCGTCGGAGGTGCTCTCCCAGGAAGCTTCGTGAGTTCCTGCAGTGCATCTTGCAGATGGTCCACACGGCTGCTATTGTGCATCAGTGGTGGAGGGAGTCAATAGTACTGCAGACTTGTTCTCCAAAATTTGCCGCGCCCCTAGCCAAGCTGTTCCAGTACAGCTACCACACAGGCAGCTACCCGGCAATGTGGAAAATTGAGGATGAGGTGCCAGTCAAGCGGGCAGCTTTGTCCTGGATGTTGTCGAGCCTCTTGAGTGTTGTTGGAGCTGCACTCATCCAGGCAAGTGGAGAGTATTCCATCACACTCCTGACTTGTGCCTTGTAGATGGTGGACAGATTTTGGGGGGGTCAGGGGGTGAGTTACTCACCGCAGGATTCCTAGTCTCTGACCTGGTCCTGTAGTCACACTATTCATATTGCTCGTCCGGTTCAGCTTCTGATGACCCCAGGATGTTGATGGTGGGAGATTCAGCGATGATAATGCCATCCAATGTAAAAGGGTGATGGTTAGATTCTCATTTGTTGGAGATGGCCATTTTGTGGCACTTGTGTGGGGCGAATGTCCACTTGTCAGCCCGAGCCTGGATGTTGTCCAGGTCTTGCTGCATTTGGACATGGACTGCTTCATTATCTGAGGAGTTGTGCATGGTGCTGAACAGTGTACAGTCATCCACAAACATCCCCACTGCTGACCTTATGATGGCAGGAAGGTCAAACATCTCAGTCCTGGGACATCACTGCATGGGATCCTCAGGGGAGTGTCCTAGGCCCGACCATCTTCAGCTACTTCATCAATTACTTTCCTTTGTGCAAGGTATGGTTCCAGCCGGCGGACAGTTTCCCCACTGATTCCCATTGACTCCAGTTTTGTTTGGGCTCCTTGATGCCATACTTGGTCAAATGCTGCCTTGATGTTAAGGAACGTCACTCTCACCTCATCTTGGAGTTCAGCTCTTATGTCCATGTTTGAACCAAGGCCGTGATGAGGTCAGGAGCTGAGTGACCCTGGTGGAACCCAAACTGAGCGTCAGTGAGCAGGTTATTGCTGAGTAAGTGCCGCTTGATAGCACTGTTAGTCACCCCTTCCTTCACATTGCTGATGATGGAGAGTAGACTGATAGGATGGTAATTGGCCGGGTTGGATTTGTCCTGTTTCTTGTGTACAGGACACGCCCGGGCAATTGTCCACATTGCTGGGTAGATGCCAGTGTTGTAGCTGCAGTGGAACAGCTTGGCTGGGGGCTTGGCAAATTCTGAAGCCGGAACAGTGTCAGAGCCCACAGCCTGTGCAGTATCCAGTGCCTTCAGCCATTTCTTGATATCACGTGGGGTGAATCGTATTGGCTGACGACTGACATCTGTGATGCTGGGGACCTCCGGAGGAGACCGCGATGGATCATCCACTCGGCACTTCTGGCTGAAGATTATTGTGAATGCTTCAGCCTTGTCTTTTGCACTGATGTGCTGGGCTCCTCCATCATTGAGGTGGGGATATTTGTGGAACCTCCTTCTCCAGTGAGTTGTTTAACTGTCCACCGCCATTCACAGCTGGATGTGGTAGGACAGCAGAGCTTAGATCTGTTGCGTTGGTTGTGGAATCGCTAAGCTCTGTCTATCACTTGCTGCTTATGCTGTTTGACACACAAGTAGTCCTGTGTTGTAGCTTCACCAGGTTGACATTTTTCGGTATGCTTGATGTTGCTCCTGGCATTCTCTCCTGCACTCTACATTGAGCCAGTGTCGATCCCCTGGCTGGGTGGTAATGGTAGAGTGGGTACATGCCAGGCCATGTGGTTACAGATTGTGGTTGAGTATAATTCTGCTGCTGCTGATGGCCCACAGACCCTCTTGGATGCCCAGTCTTACATACATACATAGATACATAGAAGATAGGAGCAGGAGGAGGCCTTTTGGCCCTTCGAGCCTGCTCCCACATTTATCACGATCGTGGCTGATCATCCAACTCAATAGCCTAATCCTACTTTACCCATAACCTTTGATCCCATTCTCCCCAAGTGCTATATCCAGCCGCCTCTTGAACATATTCAAAGTTTTAGCATCAACTCCTTCCTGTGGTAATGAATTCCACAGGCTCCCCACACTTTGTGTGAAGAAATGTCTCCTTATCTCTGTCCGAAATACCTTGAATCCTCAGGCTGTGACCCCTGGTTCTGGACACACCCACCATTGGGAACATCTTCCCTGCATCTACCCTGTCTAGTGCTGTTAGAATTTTATAAATCTCTATGAGATCCCCCCTCATTCTTCTCAACTCCAGCAGGAACAATCCCAATCTAGTCAATCTCTCCTTATATAACAGTCCCGCCATCCCTGGAATCAGTCTGGTAAACCTTCGCTGCACTCCCTCGAGACCAAGAACATCCTTCCACAGAGAATGAGACCAAAACTGCGCACAATACTTCAAGTGTGGCCTCACCAAGGCCCTGTACAATTGCAGCAACACATCCCTGCTTCTATACTCGAAACCTCTCGCAATGAAGACCAACATACCATTAGCCTTCTTTACCACCTGCTGCACCTGCATGCTTACCTTCAGCGAATGGTGCACAAGGACACCCAGGTCCTGCTGCACACTCCCCTCTCCCAATTTACAACCATTCAGGTAGTAATCTGCCTTCCTGTTTTTGCTTCCTAATAACAACACACTTATCCAAATTATACTGCATCTGCCATTGATTTGCCCACTCGCCCAACCTGTCCAGATCTCGTTGTAGGATCCCTGCATCCTCATCACAATTCACCCTCCCACCTAATTTGGTATCATCTGCAAACTTTGCGATGTTACATTTTGTACCATCATCCAAATCATTAATATATATTGTGAATAGCTGGGGTCCCAGCACTGATCCCTGTGGTACATCACTGGTTACTGCCTGCTAATTTGAAAAGGACCCATTAATCGCTACTCTTTGTTCCCTCTCTGCCAACCAGTTTTCTATCCACCTCAATACATTTCCCCCAATCCCATGCGCTTTAATTTTGCACAATAATCTCATATGCGGGACTTTGTCAAACGCCTTCTGAAAGTCCAAATATACCACATCGACTGGCTCCCCCTTGTCGACTGTACTGGTTACCTCTTCAAAGAATTCCAACAAATTTGTCAAGCATGATTTTCCCTTCATAAATCCATGCTGACTCTGACTGATCCTGCCACTGCTTTCTAAATGTTCCACTATAAAGTCCTTCATAATGGATTCAAGCATTTTCCCCACTGCCGATGTTAGGCTTACTGGTCTATAATTCCCTGCTTTCTCCCTACCTCCCTGTTTGAATATCGGAGTGACGTGAGCTACCCTCCAATCTGCAGGGACAGTTCCAGAGTCTACAGAATCCCGGAAGATGACCACCAATGCATCCACTATTTCCAGAGCCGCCTCCTTAAGCACTCTGGGATGCAGATTCTCAGGCCCTGGGGATTTATCCGCCTTCAATCCCATCAGTTTTCCCAGCACCATTTTTCTACTAATATTGATCTCTCTCAGTTCTTCCCTCTCACTAAACCTTTCATTCTCCAACATTTCTAGGATCTGATTTGTGTCCTCATTTGTGAAGTCAGAACCAAAGTATTTAATTGCTCAGCCATTTCTTTGTCCCTTATTATGCATTCCCCTGTTTATGTCCGTAGGGGGCCTCCATTTCTCTTTACCAATCTCTTTCTCTTCACATATCTGTAGAAACTCTTAGTGCCAGTCTTTATGTTCCCTGCAAGCTTCCTTTCGTACTGTACTTTCCCCTTCTTAATCAATCCTTTCGTCCTTCTTTGCTGAACTCTAAACTGCTCCCAATCCTCAGACCTGTTATTTTTCTTGACCAATCTGTATGCTTCTTCCTTGGATTGGATACTATTTCTAATTTCCTTTGTATTGGCCCTCTTACCCCGTTTGCTTTTGTGCCAGACAGGAATGAACAGTTGCTGTGGTTCCCCCATGCGTTCCTTGAATGTTTGCCATTGTCTATCCACTGTCATCCCTTTAAGTAATTCTCCCCAATCTATCAAGGCCAACTCACACCTCATATCCTCATAGTTCCCTTTATTAAGATTCAGCACCCTAGTCTCCGAATCAACTACTTCACTCTCCATCTTGATAAACAATTCTATCATGTTATGGTCGCTCATCCCCAAGGGGTCTCGTACAGCCAGATTGGCAATGATTCCCTTCTCATTACACAGTACCCAGTCTAAGGTGGCCTGCTCTCTCATTGGTTCCTGCACATATTGGTCAAGAAAACCATCCCGTATACACTCCAGGAATTCCTCCTCTACGGCATTGTGGCTAATTTGATTTGCCCAATCTCTGTGAAGATTAAAATCACCCATGATCACCGATATTCCCTTATTACATGCATCTCTAATTTCTTGTTTAATGCCATTCCCAACCTCACCAGTGCAGTTTGGGGGTCTATATATGACACCCACTAATGTTTTCTGTCCCTTGGTATTTCTCAACTCTGCCCATCCAGATTCCACATTGTCAGAGCCAATATCCTTTCTCACTATTGGGTTAAATTCGTCTCTACCCAGCAGTGCCGCACCACCACCTTTTCTTTTATGCCTGTCCTTCCTAAATACTGAGAACCCTGGGACATTCAGTTCCCATCCCTGGTCACCCTGCAGCCATGTCTCCGTAATCCCAATTATATCAGACCCATTTATATCTATCTGCGCGATTAGTTCATCCCCAGTCTTGAGTTGCTGGATCTGTTCGAAGTCTATCCCATTTAGCATGATAGTACTGCCACACAACACGATGGAGGGTGCCCTCAATGTGAAGACAGGGCTTTGTCTCCACAAGGACTGGGCGGTGGTCACTTCTGCCAATACTGTCATGGACAGATGCGTCTGCAGCAGGCAGGTTGTTGAGGATGAGGTCAAGTATGTTCTGCCCCATTCTTGGCTCCCTCACCACCTGCTGCAGTCCCAGTCTAGCAGCTACGTCCTTTAGGACCCGGCCAGCCCGGTCTGTGGTGGTACTACCGAGCCACTCTGGGTGATGGATATTGAAGTCCCCCACCCAGAAATATTGATTCATCAGTTGATTGGGGGAACAGTATGTGGACATTAGCAGGAGGTATCCTTGCCCAGGTTTGACCTGAAGCCATGAGACACAGTGGAGTCCGGATTTGATGAAGAGAGCTTCCAGGGCAACTCCCTCCCTCCCGTATACCACTGTGCTGCCAACCTCTGCTGGGTCTGTCTTGCCAGCGAAACAGGACATACCCAGGGACGGTGATGGTGGTGTCTGCTACAGTGTCTGTACGGTGTGATTCCGTAAGTGTGTTGTTGTCTGTGAGGCAGCTCTCCCAATCTTCTTAAAGGTGCTAAATAAATATAGGTTGTTGTTGGATCAATTAAAGTCATACTGCTCAATGCAAATTAAAACTTCGGGATTATGATGATTAGTGTGGAACAGATCCACTGCTGATGAGTGCAAAGAATCTCAACATCGTTTGTTCTATAACAAAAGAGGGTAGGCTTGCTCTCGCACATTGAGAGCAGCGTTAGTCTTCATTCTTAAAGGTGGTAGATTTTAATCATTTTTACATTAATATTCAGATCCTGTGCAAGCTCTGTTCTGACTGAACCAGCAGGGGTGGGTCTGGTCGCTGTAGGGGTTCTCCAATATTTCATTGTGAGTCCTATAAATAAAGTAGAGCTTTGCAGGGTTCCAACCATGAGGTGGAATTCAATCACATTCACTGGTTTGATTCAAAACCGTCCCAGTCATTTTGGGTAAACTATCTGCAACTGTGCCCTGGATGATTCAGTTTTGGCTGTGCACAGTTTAGGAGGTGGGCCCATGGAGGGGGCATGGTAAGAATCTCTAATTCTCCCAAGTTTACAGCTATCCATGAAATGGACCTATTCTGGGCCTGCACAGTTTAAGCCTTTGAATAAGCACATTTTAAACAAAAATTGGAAGAATATCCACGGTATCACTAACGTGTATTTGTGACCTTAAAGATTTTGTTTAAAAAAAGCTAATTTCTTCAGTGGACACAAGGAGCTTTAAAAATAGCTGCCAGAAGTCACCTGACCTTTTACAACTGCAATATTTGTCAAGCTTCTCGAAGGCTCCAAGTGGATTTGTGAACAGACTTAACCAGACATAGGAAAACATTTAAAATTCAATGTGCATTTCCACAAGTGTGAATAGAAACTCATTGGCAGTGGTTTCTCTGGAGGTGTGAATAGCTCTTTCTCCATCTCCCCAAACCTGGAAGAATGGGAACCAGTCAAGTTAATGGCTGAGACATTTAGAAGGCTCATTGTCCTCAGCTAAAAGACAATGGATGGGATTATGCCCAGAACTGAGTTAAACCAGTGTTTGTCAAACTTTTTTGCCTGGGACCTATTTTTACCAACTGCCCATCCTTCGCGACTCACGCCATCCTTTGCAACCCACGCATTCCGACCTTTGCGACCCACGCCGTCCGACCTTTGCGACCCACCATTTTCACTTACCTTTAATATGACAGGTGAGCCTGCTGGGTCCTCACGATTGGACTGGATTGGAATTGTTCATTGTCACGTGTGCCGAGATACAGTGAAAATTATTTTTCTGCGAGCAGCTCAACAGATCATTAAGTACATGAGAAGAAAAGGGAAGAAAAGAAAATACATAATAGGGCAACACAACATATACAATGTAACTACATAAGCACTGGCATCGGATGAAGCATACATGTTAATGAGGTCAGTCCATAAGAGGGTCATTTAGGAGTCTGGTGACAGTGGGGAAGAAGCTGTTTTTGAGTCTGTTCGTGAGTGTTCTCAAACTTCTATATCTCCTGCCCGATGGAAGAAGTTGGAAGAGTGAGTAAGCCGGGTGGGAGGGATCTTTGATTATACTGCCCGCTTTCCCCAGGCAGCGGGAGGTGTAGATGGAGTCAATGGATGGGAGGCAGGTTCGTGTGATGGACTGGGCGATGTTCATGACTCTCTAGAGTTTCTTGCGGTCCTGGGCCGAGCAGTTGCCATACCAGGCTGTGATGCAGCCCGATAGGATGCTTTCTATGGTGTATCTGTAAAAGTTGGTAAGGGTTAATGTGAACATGCCGAATTTCCTTAGTTTCCTGAGGAAGTATAGGCGCTGTTGTGCTTTCTTGGTGGTAGCGTCGACGTGGGTGGACCAGGACAGATTTTTGGAGATGTGCACCCCTAGGAATTTGAAACTGCTAACCATCTCCACCTCGGCCCCGTTAGTTTTGCTGGCATTGAGGGAGAGATTGTTGTCGCTACACCACTCCACTAGGTTCTCTATCTCCCGCCTGTATTCGGACTCATCGTTATTCGAGATCCGGCCCACTATGGTCGTATCGTCAGCAAACTTGTAGATGGAGTTGGAACCAAGTTTTGCCACGCAGTCGTGTGTGTACAGGGAGTAGAGTAGGAGGCTAAGTACGCAGTCTTGCGGGGCCCCAGTATTGAGGACTATGTGGAGGAGGTGTTGTTGTTCATTCTTACTGATTGTGGTCTGTTGGTCAGAAAATCGAGGATCCAGTTGCAGAGTGGGGAGCCAAGTCCTAGGTTTTGGAGCTTTGATATGAGCTTGGCTGGGATTATGGTGTTGAAGGCGGAGCTGTAGTCAATAAATAGGAGTCTAATGTAGGAGTCCTTGTTTTCAAGATGCTCTTGGGATGAATGTAGGGCCAGGGAAATGGTGTCTGATGTGGACCGGTTGCAGCGGTATGCGAATTGCAGTGGATCAAGGCATTCTGGGAGTATGGAGGTGATGCGCTTCATGATCAACCTCTCAAAGCACTTCATTACGACTGAAGTCAGGGCCACTGGTCGGTAGTCATTGAGGCACGTTGCCTGGTTCTTCTTTGGTACCGGTATGATGGTGGTCTTCTTGAAGCAGGTGGGGACCTCGGAGTGGAGTAGGGACAGGTTAAAGATGTCCATGAATACCTCTGCCAGTTGGTCCGCGCAGGCTCTGAGTGCACGACCAGGGATCCCGTCTGGGCCCGTCGCCTTTCGAGGGTTCACTTTCAGGAAGGCCAATCTGACTTCGGAAGCTGTGATGGTGGGTATGGGTGAATTATGGGGTCGTGTGTGTACAGGGACCCATAAGAGGGTCGTTTAGGAGTTTGGTAACAGTGGGGAAGAAGCAGTTTTTGAGTCTGTTCGTGCGTGTTCTCAGACTTTTGTATCTCCTGCCCGATGGAAGAACAAAGAACAAAGAAATGTACAGCACAGGAACAGGCCCTTCGGCCCTCCAAGCCCGTGCCGACCATGCTGCCCGACTAAACTACAATCTTCTACACTTTCTCCTGGGTCCGTATCCTTCTATTCCCATCCTATTCATATATTTGTCAAGATGCCCCTTAAATGTCCCTATCGTCCCTGCTTCCACCACCTCCTTCGGTAGCGAGTTCCAGGCACCCACTACCCTCTGCGTAAAAAACTTGCCTCGTACATCTACTCTAAACCTTGCCCCTCTCACCTTAAACCTATGCCCCCTAGTAATTGACCCCTCTACCCTGGGGAAAAGCCTCTGACTATCCACTCTGTCTATGCCCCTCTTAATTTTGTATACCTCTATCAGGTCTCCCCTCAACCTCCTTCGTTCCAGTGAGAACAAACCGAGTTTATTCAACCGCTCCTCATAGCTAATGCCCTCCATACCAGGCAACATTCTGGTAAATCTCTTCTGCACCCTCTCTAAAGCCTCCACATCCTTCTGGTAGTGTGGCGACCAGAATTGAACACTATACTCCAAGTGTGGCCTAACTAAGGTTCTATACAGCTGCAACATGACTTGCCAATTCTTATACTCAATGCCCGGCCAATGAAGGCAAGCATGCCGTATGCCTTCCGAGGTTGGAAGAGTGAGTAAGCCGGGTGGGAGGGGTCTTTGATTATGCTGCCCACTTTCCCCGGGCAGCGGGAGGTGTAGATGGAGTCAATGGATGGGAGGCAGGTTCGTGTGATGGACTGGGCGGTGTTCACGACTCTCTGAAGTTTCTTGCGGTCCTGGGCCGAGCAGTTGGCATACCAGGCTGTGATGCAGCCAGATAGGATGCTTTCTATGGTGCATCTGTAAAAGTTGGTAAGAGTTATTGTGGACATGCCGAATTTCCTTAGTTTCCTGAGGAAGTATAGGCGCTGTTGTGCTTTCTTGGTCGGAACATCGACGTGGGTGGACCAGGGCAGATTGCTGGTTCAATTATCCTGACTTTTCTATTCTATTCACCTGAAAAATATTTCCACCGTTTTATTGAAGGTGTTCAGGATCTCGGTTAATTAAATGTTTCTTTTCACTGGTATCATTTGCAGGGGCCTTTTGTGAATTATCGTCACTCAGCATCAGTTTCTGCGGTTAGAACTCCCCCAGTTGGTACCGGGAGCCTGAATGAGAAGTCGCTTGTAAAAGCTCATTGCTATTCTATAATGCTCCGCTCCTGTTGTGCAGCCAGTCTGCTCCACCTTACCTGAGAGTGATTGGCACTTTGCCTGCTTTATAATTAGTCTGAGAGGGGGGGAAAAAGTAATCTTTTTCAGCCAGGTATGAGTAATGACGGAGCCACAAATCATAGCAGAGTCATAAATGTCAGCACTTGCATAATCTCTAAAAATGTGCTACAAAGAGGCACTGAATGTGATAGCCTCCACTGATGCACGAGTTTATTGTCCAAAGCTGTTTCCCTTTTTGTCCTGCTTCTAGCCTATTTATGGGAGTTTCCTGGACTCAGTCGGTGATTTTTAACACGTTGGCGCAATCAGTTGTGAAACTAGCGCTTACTTTCGCTGAATGTTGGCCCCTGATTCAGAGAGCAGAGGGTTCACCACCCACTGATCCACAGCTTCCCTGTCGGGCTTCTTGTCTGTGCCTCGCCGCGGGGACCAGAGGGAGGAGGGAAGGGCAGAGTCGCCAGGAATTGCCGCAGAATCTGGCTGCCATAGCTTCATTGGGGTTGCCGTGGGAACCTTGGGGAAGAAACGCAGAGGCGGAAGTTGATTGAGGGGATTTTTGAGGAAATTCACCCCCCATAATCTCCAACACAAAACTCCCTCATTCTGTGCCCTTCTGAATAACTTTATGACAAGTTCCCTGGTAATAACCGGCAGCACCAGCCCCCTGCGAAAAGACAAACGGGTGAATTCTCCGTTTCAGCGGCTAAATGTTGAGAATTTGCGGGCGTTTTAAGATGCCAAAATTGGCGCCGAACCCTCATCGATTCCAGGACCGGTGAGGGGCTAGCAGCGGCGGTGGGAGAAACTCCCGGCTCCCGGCTGGAGAATGGCCGGTCTCTGGCCATGCATGCGCACGGCGACGATCTGAAGTAGTCGCGTCGTACACCATGGTGCCGGCCGTGCCCGGAGCTGACCCGCCATCCGCGACCCCACAGGCCACCCACTGGCCACCTCCCGGCCAGAGTACGGATCCCGGCCGAGTGTGACGGGGCTGGACGCAGCCCTCAGCCGCCACGCTGGGATCCCGACCGCTCAGCCCCGATTTGGGGGTCAGAATGGATTCTCCGCCCGATCGCCGATTACGATATCGGTGTCGGGCAACGGAGAAAAGATTTATTGACCCATGTGCAAATTATCTACGTGTAACAACGTGTAAGACCTGTAAAACTCAAAGGAGGGATATTTATTCATAATCCTGTCTCAGTACATGGCGACTAAATTTCATTCTTTAGAAGTCTTAATTCTTTCTGAGCATTGATTTCACACTGGCTGGCTGTTAACTGGCTTGTGATCGCGCTCTGGGGCTGGTCCTGACCAGAAGTGCATTTTGTGCCCTGGCCTGGCAAGAACGTAGGCCCAGCGTGCGAAAGGTTCAGGCCTAAGAAACAGAAAGGGCTGTATCATAGATACATAGATCATCACGATCATGGCTGATCATCCAACTCAATAGCCTAATCCTGCTTTCTCCCCATAGCCTTTGATCCCATTCGCCCCAAGTGCTATATCCAGCCGCCTCTTGAATATATTCAATGTTTTAGCATCAACTCCTTCCTGGGGTAATGAATTCCACAGGCTCACCACTCTTTGGGTGAAGAAATGTCTCCTCATCTCTGTCCGAAATGGTTTACCCTGAATCCTCAGGCTGTGACCCCTGGTGCTGGACACACCCACCATCGAGAAGATGTTAGAATTTTATAAGTCTCTATGAGATCCCCCCTCATTCTTCTGAACTCCAGCGAGAACAATCCCAACCCAGTCAATCTCTCCCCATATGACCGTCCCGCCATCCCTGGAATCAGTCTGGTAAGCCTTCGCTGCACTCCCTCGAGAGCAAGAACATCCTTCCTCAGAGAAGAAGACCAAAACTGCACACAATACTTGGTGTGGCCTCACCAAGGTCCTGTACAATTGCAGCAACACATCCCTCCTTCTGTACTCAAAACCTCTTGCAATGAAGGCCAACATACCATTAGCCTTCTTTACCGCCTGCTGCACCTGCATGCTTACCTTCAGCGAATGGTGCACAAGGACACCCAGGTCCCGCTGCACACTCCCCTCTCCCAATTTACAACCACTCAGGTCGTAATCTGCCTTCCTGTTTTTGCTTCCAAAATGAATATCCTCACACTTATCCAAATTATACTGCATCTGCCATTGATTTGCCCATTCGCACAACCTGTCCAGATCCTGCTGTATGGTACGGGCTGTCTCGACTGACCTGCCACGTACACCAACTTGAGCACCATCAGCCAAGCAGGGGGGCCGTGTTGCCATTCCGCTGAATGCAGTAACCAACCTGGCACTGACTGGAATTCCCACATGGAGCCTCTCCGCACCCCCTATCTCGCTTTCATCCTTTGACGACTCCTTACAATTTACCCTTTTTGACCAACCGTTTGACCACCTGGCCTAATATCGTCTTATGTGGTTCGGTGGCAAATGTTGCTCCTTGGGATACTTCTTTAACAAACAAAGAACAAAGAAATGTACAGCACAGGAACAGGCCCTTCGGCCCTCCAAGCCCGTGCCGACCAATTAAAGACGATTTATTAAATCAGGTTGTTGTTGTTGTTGGACTGCGTAAGTCAGATGGGGTCTTTTTTACTGTGTGTTCTATTGAGTTCTATGTCATTTCATTGTGGGAAGTACTGCTAGATTTTATTATTGTTTGAAGGAGCGTCTGATATAAAATCCAGCCTGCGATCGATGATCCCAGCCCTGTTTCAGTTGTGCTTCCTGTTTCCTGATGGGCCACCCCAGAATATTCTCAGGAAATAATAATAATAATTATAATATATATATATATATATAATAATAGGGGTTGGTTTAGCACAGGGCTAAATCGCTGGCTTTGAAAGCAAACCAAGGCAGGCCAGCAGCGCGGGTTCAATTCCCGTACCAGCCTCCCCGAACAGGTGCCGGAATGTGGCGACTAGGGACTTTTCACAGTAACTTCATTGAAGCCTACTTGTGACAATAAGCAATTATTATGAAAACGAAATGATAATCACTTATTGTCACAAGTAGGCTTCAATGAAGTT
The DNA here is from genome assembly GCF_047496885.1 of Scyliorhinus torazame. NCBI lineage: Eukaryota > Metazoa > Chordata > Chondrichthyes > Carcharhiniformes > Scyliorhinidae > Scyliorhinus > Scyliorhinus torazame. Next base: position 238,454,492 of record NC_092717.1, on the reverse strand, counting down.
ACTGTGAAAAGCCCCTAGTCGCCACATTCCGGCGCCTGTTCGGGGAGGCCGGTACGGGAATTGAACCCGCGCTGCTGGCCTTGTTCTGCATTACAAGCCAGCGGTTTAGACCACTGTGCTGAACCAGCCCCTGTGCTAAACCAACCAGAAATAGGCTGCAGGTATCATTCAAATCTGTGCACCGACTACCTCCATGAGAATGCTGCCTTCTGCACCTACTCCATCAACCTCAATAACATGCTCCTGATTAATTCTGGGTGAGATTTGCAAAATTAATTCAGTGAATTTGACAGGAAATAATAAGCCTGTGTAGGGCAATTCACGATTAATGCAAAATGATATTTTATCAGTTTCGGGAAATGGATTGAGTTGCCGTCCGCAGTCAGCAGTTGACTTTGGCAACCGTCAGATTCACTGCAGACTGCATGTCGCTGTGCATTTGATTAGATCCTTTCACGGGCTGTTTGCAATCTGGACTGAACCCCCATCCCCATCCTGAGCCTTGCCAACACCACTTCCGTCCACCTCCATAACATCGCCTGTCTTCTCCAGTGCTCCAGCGGGCATCTGATGGCAAAACCCTTGCCCTTGCCTTTTGTGACCTCCAGACTCCACGATTCTGACACTGCCACGCCCTTGCATTAACGTGAGATCACCCAAAACTCTGCTGCCCAAAGCCTACCTCACACCAGGTCCCGCACAGTGCCCATCCCTGTGGTCAATGATATACACTGTCTCCTGGTCTGATTCTAATCACTGCATCATTCGCAGCCATTCAGCTGCCTGGACCTTGGACCCTGAAATGTCCTCCTTCTCTAACTCTCTCGTTCGCGCTCTCACCTCGCTCCTTGCAGCCTGCCTTCATCTTTGACCGAGCTTTTGTAATGTGCCATGGGACATTTTGCTCTGTTTAAAGGTTCTACATAAATGCAAATCGTTGTTTACCGGTACCAACGGAGGAGGTCTTGTGGCACATTGGGTAGCACCCCAGCTTCTGGGCCAGACGCTCCCGGTTCACGTCCCACTCCAGGGGCGAAATTCTCCCCCAACGGCAGGATGTCCGCCGACTGGCGCCAAAGCCGGCGCCAATCAGACGGGCATCGCGCCGGCCCAAAGGTGCGGAAGGCTCCGCATCTTTGGCGGCCTAGCCCCAACATTGAGGGGCTAGGCCGACGCCGGAGGGATTTCCGCCCCGCCAGCTGGCGGAAATGGCGTTTGTTTCCCCGCCAGCTGGCGCGGAAATGCGGCGCATGCGCGGGAGCGTCAGCGGCCGCTGTCAGTTTCCCAGCGCATGCGCGGGAGCGTCAGCGGCCGCTGTCAGTTTCCCGCGCATGCGCAGTGGGGAGAGTCTCTTCCGCCTCCGCCATGGTGGAGGCCGTAGCGGAGGCGGAAGGGAAAGAGTGCCCCCACGGCACAAGCCCGCCCGCGGATCGGTGGGCCCCGATCGCGGGCCAGGCCACCGTGGGGGCACCCCCCGGGGTCAGATCGCCCCGCGCCCCCCCCCCCCAGGACCCCGGAGCCCGCCCACGCCGCCTGGTCCCGCCGGTAAATACCAGGTTTGATTTACGTCGGCGGGACAGGCAATTCCTGGGCGGGACTTCGGCCCATCCGGGCCGGAGAATCCAGCGGGGGGTCCCGCCAACCGGCGCGGCCGGATTCCCGCCCCCGCCCAATCTCCGGGAGCGGAGACTTCGGCGGGGGCGGGGGCGGGATTCACGGCGGCCAACGGCCATTCTCCGACCCGTCGGGGGGTCGGAGAATGACGCCCCTCAGGACTTTGAACATCCGAGGAAGGTGAGTTCATAATGCATCCGAACAAGTGGATTCTCAACTTGTAAATCCTTCCAAAAGATGCCAATGGCAGACGGTAAGAATGGGATGTGATGGAAAGAAAATAGGAGCCTCTTCCATCACTATTCATAGCTCCAGGCTACAGCACGCATGGAAAAGTGCACGTTGCCATAGCAACTCGGACTCCCTGAGTGATCAGTAACACCACAACAACAAGAATAAACAAGGACTGTGTAGCAGTACTAATTTGGAATACAAGTGGAACATTTCCTCTACCTGGGGAGCCACCTCTCCTCTAAGGCTGACGTCGTATCCAAACCGCGGGCACCGTCTACGGACGCCTAAGGATGCAAGTCTTCGACAACCGCGACATCCGTGCTGGTGCCAAGATCTTTGTGGATAAGGCAGTCGTCTTCCCAACTCTGTACGGCTCAGAAACTTGGACTATGTACAGACGCCACCTCAAGGCTCTGGAGAGGCACCATCAACGCTGTCTGAGATGGATTCTCCGCATCAGCTGGAAGGACAGGTGTGCTAATATCAGTGTCCTTGAACGAGCCAAGAACACCATCATCGAGGCTATGATCATCCAAAACCAACCCCGCTGGGCCGGCCATGTGCCAGAGTCCCCAAGGCAAACCTTCTTCGGCCAGCTCAAGAAAGGCTTCCGATCAAGAGGAGGACTAAAGGAAGAGCTTCAACGACACCCTTACCTCAAGAAGTGCCACATCAGCATCAACCCCTGGGTGACCCTTGCTCAGAAGAGACCTACTTGGCGGAATCTCCCGATTGAAGGGACACAATTCTTCGAGGACGCCCGACAGCAAGGGGAGGCCCAGAAAAGGAGCCTGAGGAAGGAATACCGGCGGTCCCGAGTCCAAGGACTGATCCCACCTCCTCGAAATGCTTGTCAAGTGAATGATTGAAGATGCGGGCCTAGGATCGGGATCATCAGCCAATGCCATCACGACTAGTGAGGAAGTGCAGCTGACAGAAACTAGGCCAAAGACATTTTGAACAATAAGTAAAATGGCCACTGATGCACTAAAAGCTCCACTGAGCTAACTGCTGGGGTAGTGGGGCTGCCTTCCCTGCTCGCAGACTCCACTTCACTGAAAAGAAAATATCCCACCCCAACACTCACACACCTCAGACCGCCACTGGTTCGATGCAGTCAACCCCGCCTGGTGGGGGAATTGACCTGTGGACAACCTGGTAAAATGGCCCTCAATAGGGTGTTTACATCTTCAAATTGGCTGCCCACCACTGTCGGGAAAATTGCTCAATAGTGGCATATGGCCAAGGATCCAATCCTCCACGGCTCCCCTGATTTTCCCCGGTTCCCAACCTTGCCTTTTTATCCCCACCTCATGCGGACCAGTAAAGTTCTCCCCATCAACTCATAGCTGCTTATGGGGGCTTGAGCTGTGCAGATTGGCTGCCATGTTTCCTCTAACAATGGGTTCACTTAAATGCGCTTGGTTAGTGGTAATCCTGACTTTGTGAAAGATGCTATTACAGATGTGTAGTGATATGCATCACTGTAAATTCACAAGGAGTTAATGTAAATACACTACGTCTAAGTAAACACTAGAGGGAGCACCAGAGACATTATGACATGCAGACATACAGCTAATGAACACATAGAGTAGGACACGACCAATGGGCAGTCAGGACACCCAGAGGTGACACTACCACAAGGGGGCATTAAACAACCCATATATAAGGACAAGGCACACATACTCTGTCTCTTTCCACAGACGGCACTTAGAGAGTAGGACAGGGGCAGATCAGAAGCATCACACCCACCACGTGGCTTGGAGCAGACTGGTTAGTTAGACTGAGTTACTATAGCAAGGTTAGCAGGAGAGTCGAACTCATAGAGAACTGTGCTAATGGTTCAATAAATCACACTGAACTTACTTCAAAGTCTGGAGTATCTTTTGGTCAAAGCTGCATTGAGTTGCAGCCTGGGTTATCCCAGAGTACATAACACAACAAGATGCACATTCTTCCTTCGTCTACCACAGAATTGTTACAGTGCAGAAGGAGCCCATTTGGCCCATTGTGTCTGCACCGTCTCTCCAAATGAGCAACATGGCTTTGTGCCATGCCCCTGCCTTTTCCCCGTATCTCTGCTCATCGTTTCTGTTCAAATAATCATCCAATGCCCTCTTGAACGCCTCGATTGAACCAGCCTCCACCACAGTTCCAGACAGCGCATTCCAGACCCTAACCACTCCCTGTGTGAACAGGTTTTTTCTCACATCACGGGTGGGATTCTCTGACCCCCCGCCGGGTCGGAGAACCGCCGGGGGCTGGCATGAATCCCGCCCCCGCCGGTTGCCGAATTCTCCGGCACCGGATATTCGGCGGGGATGGGAATCGCACTGCGCCGGTTGGCGGGCCCCCCCCCCCCCCAGCGATTCTCTGGCCCGGATGGGCCGAAGTCCCGCTGCTGGAATGCCTGTCCCGCCGGCGAGAATCAAACCACCTCTCTTACCGGCGGGACAAGGCGGCGCGGGCGGGCTCCGGGGTCCTGGGGGGGCGCGGGGCGATCTGGCCCCGGGGGGTGCCCCCATGGTGGCCTGGCCCGCGATCGGGGCCCACCGATCCGCGGACGGGCCTGTGCCGGGGGGGCACTCTTTACCTTCCACCTTCGCCATGGTCTCCACTATGGCGGAGGCGGAAGAGACCCCCTCCACTGCGCATGCGCGGGGATGCCGTGAGCGGCCGCTGACGCTCTCCCGCATGCGCCGCACGGCAAAGTCATTTCCGCGCCAGCTGGCGGGGCACCAAAGGCCTTTCCCGCCAGCTGGCGGGGCAGAAATCAGTCCGGCGCGGGCCGAGCCCCTCAAGGTGAGGGCTCGGCCCCTCAAGATGCGGAGAATTCCGCACCTTTGGGGCGGCGCGATGCCGGACTGATTCGCGCCGTTTTTGACGCCGGTCGGCGGACATCGCGCCGATTGCGGAGAATCCCGCCCCACATTTGCTTCTTTTGCGAATCACTTCAAATCCGTTTCCTCACGTTCTCGATCCTTTTACGAGCGGGAAACAGTTTCTCAGGGTCAGTTACGAGGGGCCACAAGTTCAAGGTGAGGGGCAGGAGGTTTGGGGGGTATTTGAGGAAAACCTTTTGTACCCAGCGGGTGGTGACGGCCTGGAACGCTCTGCCTGGGCGGATGGTAGAAGGCAGATTGTCTGACATCCTTTAAAAAGTAACTGGATGAGCGCTTGGCAGGTCTTAACATTCGAGGCTATGGGCCAAATACTGACAAATGGGATCAGGTAGACGGGTCGGGTGTTTTTCCCGTGTCAGTGCAGACTCGATGGGCCGAAAGGCCTCCTGCACTGGTTTATTCTGTGATTCTGTGAGTTGCTTAGTGAAACATGAACTTGGTTAGTTAGCTCTGCAGCAAGTGGGCCACATTCCTTGTTCCCCAGCCATCTGTAGATTAATCTGCACTCATTAAAGCGTACAGCACTACTCATGCTAATTCATCAGTGTTAAATTCCAGCTGCGAAACTGCGCTCGATTTACTGAGTTTCCTCTGGCCTGTGCAGTAAACCATGTCAGCTTCCTATTCTCCACTCCCTTTTTAAATTTCTGCCCATGGACACAACCTTCTCACCCACCCTCTCCGGCTGGGAAAGAATCCGGAATAGAATGCCCTGCATTTCACAAACTAACTTCACACAGCATTCCAAAATAAAGCATTTCGGGAATCGAGGCTCCACTTGCTTTTGCTGGTAATACCTGTGCAGTCCGGGCTGGACCAACCTAAAAGACTTCTTGAGTAGTTTGGTGGGTTAGCCACGCTACATTGCCCCTTAGTGTCCAAAGGTTAGGTGGGGTTACGGGGTTATAGGGATAGGGTGGGGTAGTGGGCCTGGGTGGGGTGCTCTTTCAGGCAGCAGATTGGTTGGAAAGTCAATTCTGATTGGCCAAGGCATTGCCATGGCAATAGGGAATTTGCCATGGCAATAAGGAATTCTCGGCTCCCCAAGCTCTTGGGTAATTCAAAAAGGCGCAAGGCTTGGACATGTTCCTTTTGTTTGCAGAGAATGGCTGCCTGCGTACACTCCAGCAAGTGTAAATGAGCCACGTTGCAACCTTGATTGAGTATCTTAAATTGTTTGTTGGTGTCACTATTAGCGCCCTCAGGATTGTTCAGCAAGTGCTGCCCGTTCACAGAATCGCATCAAACTGCAGGTTCATTCGGGTTTTGCAAGTGCAGGCTGATTGAGTTTGGCCTGCCTGTTGCAAACAACTGAAGGATCATGCTGCTTGATTTGATCAGCCAATCACTGGGGTGTACGACCTACATACCCGGCTTCACAGTGGTTAGCACCGTTGCTTCACAGCTCCAGGGTCCCATGTTCGATTCCCGGCTTGGCTTACTGTCTGGTTACGTTCTCCCTGCGTCTGCATGGGTTTCCTCCGGGTGCTCCGGTTTCCTCCCACAAGTCCTGAAAGACGTGTTGTTAGGTAATTTGGACGATCTGAATTCTCCCTCTGTGTACCTGAACAGGCGCCGGAATGTGGTGACTAGGAGCCTTTCACAGTAACTTCATTGCAGTGTTAATGTAAGTCTACTTGTGACAATAAAGATTATTATTTAACCTGTTGCTCCAATTTTTGAGATATCTGCCTTTCCAGGGTAATTTGAGGAAGACCAGGCATTTATCAGATCTGAATGTGGGGGTCTTTGACCCATTTGCGAGTCTGTGTCATACATAGTGGACAATGGAGAGCCATTGCCCTTCAGTCTACCTTTGATCTGCTCTAACTCTGTGTCAAGCCTGCAAGGTGAGGAATTAACTCGGGCCCGATCTACATGATTGCTGATAAGGCCAGTCTTACAGCACGTGGAGCTATAGGATTCCCAACGAGTACCTTGACTAGTGAAGTCAGGCTTGCAGTAAACCGTACGAGAGAACCCATTCATTGATTTCTGAACCAGCACATCAAGGGAAGGGGGCGCGTGAGACTGCTCCATTTCAAAAGTGATTTTGAGCGCAGGATGGAGTATATAAAGGCGTGGAAGGAAATCCTTGTTCAGGGCTGCAGATTCAAAGATCGTGAAGGTATCATTGACTTTTCAGGCATTTGCACGTGGTAGGCACGTCCCCATGAGGAGGCAAAGATCCAAAGGGGACGAAGAACCTACTATGGACAACCAAGGAAGTTCAGGAGGGTATTGAGTTGAAAGCAGAAACATATAAGTTGGTCAGCAGTGGGTCAGAAGACTGGGAAAGATTCAGAATGCAGCAAAGATGGACTAAAATGTAATCAGGCAGGAGGGCGAGCTAGCGAGAACCATGAAAACAGACAATAAGAGCTTTTTTAAGCACATTAAAAGGACGAGAAAAGTAAAAGAAAGCATTGGCCCCTCAGAGAATGCAACTGGGGAAGTAATGATGGGCAACAAGGAAACAGCAGACATAGGGTCAGAATTAGGCCATTCAGCCCATCGGGTCTCCTCCACCATTCAATCATGGCTGATATGTTTCTCATCCCCATTCTCCTGCCTTCTCCCCATAACCTCTGATTCCCCTTATTAATCAAGAACCTATCCATCTCTGTCTGAAAGACACTCAGTGAATCGGCCTCCGAAGCCTTCTGCGGCAAAGAGTTCCACAGATTCACCACCCCCTGGCTGAAGAAATTCCTCCTCATCTTTGTTTTAAAGGATCGTCCCTTTAATCTGAGACTGTGCCCTCGGGTTCTAGATTTTCCTACAAGTGGAAACATCCTCTCCATGCCCACTCCACCTAGGCCTCTCGGTGTTCTGTAAGTTTCTATGAGATCCCCCCTCATCCTTCTAAACCCCATCGAGTACGGACCCAGAGTCCCCAACTTCATTCCGGGGAACATTCTTGTGAATCTCCTCTGGACCTTCTCCAAGGCCAGCATATCCTTCCTTAGATACGGCGCCCAAAAGAGGTATTTTGCATCAGTCTTTACTGTACAGGATACCACAAGTATCCCAGAAATAATAAAATACATGGGGGAGGAATTAAATACCGTCACCATCACCAGAGAACTAGGTTTAGGCAAACTAATGGGATTAAAGGCTAACCTGTCCCTTGGACTTGATGGTTTGCACCCCAGGATCTTATAGGAGGTAACTACAGAGATCACGGATGCATTGGTAGTCATTTTCCAAACATCCTTGGATTCTAGACCTGTGCCAAAGGATTAATAAACTGCCAATGTGATACCCTTGTTCAAAAGGGAAGGAGTCAATATGCAGGAAACTACAGACCTGTTAGTCTAACATCAGTTATTGGAAAAATATTAGAATCGATTATTAAGGAGAGAATATCTGTGCATTTGGAAAGTCAGAGTCTGATCAAGCAGAGTCAGTTTCATAGGGGGGGGAGAAATCATTTCTGACAAATTTGCTAGAGTGTTTGAGGGGGTATCAGCCAGAGTAGATAGAGGAGGACCAGTCGATGTTGTATATTTAGATTTTCAAAAGGCATTTGATAAAGAGCCACACAAAAGGCAACTGCACAAATAGGAGCTCACGGCATTGGGGGTAATATCCTGGCAGGGATAGAGGATTGGCTAACTAACAGGAAGCAGAGGGTAGCAAGAGGGGCAGTAACCAGTGGACCATAAGACCATAAGACATAGGAGTGGAAGTAAGGCCATTCGGCCCATCGAGTCCACTCCACCATTCAATCATGGCTGATTTCAACTCCATTTACCCGCTCTCTCTCCATAGCCCTTAATCCCTCGAGAAATCAAGAATTTATCAACTTCTGTCTTAAAGACACTCAACGTCCCGGCCTCCACCGCCCTCTGTGGCAATGAATTCCACAGACCAGACAGTGGAGTGCCACAGGGATCAGTGCTGGAACCGCAGTTCATCACAATATATATTAATGATTTGGAGGAAGGAACAGAGTGTACTTTGGCCACATTTGCGGATGATACAAAGCTGGGAGGGTTGATAAGGGTGATAAAAATAGTTTAAAGAGTGATATTGACCGGTTAAGTGAGTGGGCAGAAGAATGATGACTGTGAATCAATGAGGGAAAATATGAGATTGTTCATCTTGGAAGTAAGGATGAGAAGGTGGATTATAATTTAAGTGAAGAGAGACTACAGAAAACTGTGGCACAAAGGGACCTTGGCTTTCTTGTTCATTACACCCAGAAAGTTAGCATACAGGTGCAGAGAGTATTAGGGATCACAAATGGAATGCTGGCTTTTATTTCAAGGGGACAACCTCATATTCATTCAAGTGATACTCATGGCAGAGTGTAAGACTAGAGGGCATTGTCGCATTGTTGCCTAGTGTACATCTGGTAAATGGTTTTGTACCATTTTGAGAAATAGTTTTCAGTGATTTTGAATTAAGTTAGCCACGTATAGAGGAAGGGACATACATATTGAAGTGCTTCTTTTTGCTGATAACCCCATTTAAAGCTGTATTAATAAAAGTGGACCAAGTCATTCCTAAATACATCAAACAACACCTCAAATGGAAACAGAAATGATGGAACAATTATATTCTATCCGCAGCCCAATTTAGATAATTTTGAAGGTTTTATGTTTGTGATTGTAGAAGGGGATCCTGCGAAGCTAGTGTTAATGTGGAACTGGGAAATAGTAGCATCGACAGTATGATGTGAAGAGACACATGTTCTGAGACTAGGGTCAGTTGTGGACTGGACAGAGACATGTGTAGAAGCAAGCATGGAGCTAGCTCATAACTTGGATTTATCCTATGGGTGCGATCGTCCTAATAGGGAACGAAGTCCCCGAGCGAGTGCGTTTAGCCGATACTCGCATTGAACACGGGACCGAAATGGGAAACGCGGGGCCAAGACCGGAGACCGCACATAGCCTCGTTTTTTACTCGCCGGAACTACCCCTTGTAACGAGGTTTACTGCCTCGCTCTAAAATGCAGATTTGCCAAAAAACTGCATTGTGGGCGGGATGATCCTTGCAACATCTCGCGAGATTGCACTGAATCTCGTGAGGCATTGTGAGCCAGGTGGATCCCGGGAGCGGGGTCTCCCGGCTTTCACCGGCCAGGCTGGGCTGCCGCGAGCTGCTTTTACGGCGCAGTGTTGCCGGAACATCGTGCCCTACACAAAGTACATCACGTAAATACATATTCATATTCAGCTACACAAACTCTGAGCCACTTTGTGAGACTTACTGAACATACAACAGCGATTAGGCCGATGAACAAAGAACAAAAGAACAAGGAACAAAGAAAAGTACAGCACAGGAACAGGCCCTTCGGCCCTCCAAGCCCGTGCCAACCATGCTGCCCGACTAAACTACAATCTTCTACACTTCCTGGGTCTGTATCCCTCTATTCCCATCCTATTCATGTATTTGTCAAGATGCCCCTTAAATGTCACTATCGTCCCTGCTTCCACCACCTCCTCCGGCAGCGAGTTCCAGGCACCCACTACCCTCTGTGTAAAAAAACTTGCCTCGTACATTTACTCTAAACCTTGCCCCTCGCACCTTAAACCTATGCCCCCTAGTAATTGACCCCTCTACCCTGGGGAAAAGCCTCTGACTATCCACTCTGTCTATGCCCCTCATAATTTTGTAGACCTCTATCAGGTCGCCCTTCAACCTCTGTCGTTCCGGTGATAACAAACCGAGTTTACTCAACCGCTCCTCATAGCTAATGCCCTCCATACCAGGCAACATCCTGGTAAACCTCTTCTGAACCCTCTCTAAAGCTTCCACATCCTTCTGGTAGTGTGGCGACCAGAATTGAACACTATACTCCAAGTGTGGCCTAACGAAGGTTCTATACAGCTGCAACATGACTTGCCAATTCTTATACTCAATGCCCCGGCCAATGAAGGCAAGCATGCCGTACGCCTTCTTGACTACCTTCTCCACCTGTGTTGCCCCTTTCAGTGACCAAATTTTAGTTTGTGGTTGAACCTAACCAGTGCAATTTCAAAAGCCAAATTTGAAGATGGTGGAAACCTGGGGCGAAATTCTCCCCAAACGGCGCGATGTCCGCCGACTGGTGCCCAAAACGGCGCCAATCAGACGGGCATCGCGCCGCCCCAAAGGTGCGGAATGCTCCGCATCTTTGGGGGCCGAGCCCCAACTTTGAGGGGCTAGGCCGGCGCCGGAGGAATTTCCGCCCCGCCAGCTGGCGCGGAAATGTCGAATCTCTGGTGCCGGAGACTTCTGCAACCGGCGGGGGCGGGATTCACGCCAGCCCCCGGCGATTCTCCGACCCGGCGGGGGGTCGGAGAATGACGCCCCTGAAATGTGAACATAAAGTGCTGGAAATACTCAGCGAGTCTCGCTGTATCTGTGGAGAGAAAAACGGAGTTGATGTCTCACATTAATGGTGCAAGGGAAAGGTCATCAACCAGAAATGTTAATTGTTTCTCTCTCTGCAGATTCTACCTGTCCTGCTGAATACTTCCAACATGTTCTGTCCTTTGCAAGGTGTGCAGAGAGGATTCACTAGGTTAATCCCAGAGTTGAGGGGGTTGGATTACGAGGAGAGGTTGAGTAGACTGGGACTGTACTCGTTGGAATTTAGAAGGATGAGGGGGGATCTTATAGAAACATATAAAATTATGAAGGGAATAGATAGGATAGATGCGGCGAGGTTGTTTCCACTGGCGGGTGAAAGCAGAACTAGGGGGCATAGCCTCAAAATAAGGGGAAGTAGATATAGGACTGAGTTTAGGAGGAACTTCTTCACCCAAAGGGTTGTGAATCTATGGAATTCCCTGCCCAGTGAAGCAGTAGAGGCTCCTTCATTAAATGTTTTCAAGGTAAGGATAGATAGTTTTTTGAAGAATAAAGGAATAAATGGTTATGGTGTACGGGCGGGAAGGTGGAGCTGAGTCCACAAAAGATTGAATCGCGGACCAGGCTTGAAGGGCCAGATGGCCTACTCCTGCTCCTAGTCCTCATGTTCTTATGCTCACGGAATCCACAGTGCAGAAGGAGACCATTCAGCTCATCAAGTCTGCAGTGACCCTCTGAAAGAGCACCCCACCCAGGTCCACTCCCCCATTCACCCCATCCCCGGAACATAACCTGTACTAAGTGGCAATTTAGCGTGGCCAATCCACCTAACCCGCACATCTTTGGACTGCGGGGGGAAACTGGAGCATCCGGAGGAAACCCACGCACACACACGGGGAGAAAGTGCAAGCTCCACACAGACAGTCACCTGAGGACGGAATTGAACCCGGGATCCTGGCGCTGTGAGGCAGCAGTGCTAACCACTGTGCCACCATGCCATAGCTTCCGTCAGAGTATTTTAGGCGCAATTTTCAGATTGTGCTCCGTCTGCAAATTCGACACCTTGAAGCTCCATAAAAGGGTAATTAGGATGTGTCATTTTCGCTTTCTCAAGACTAATTGTTAGTGTTGTCCAGTCACAATTTATAATTATTACACTGGAAGTTAATAGCATTTAGGATTTGGTTGATTGCCTGCAGGAAATCACACTAACAACCTAAGGGTAAGGATTCAATTCATAAACCAGGAATATAAAAGCTAATCTCATAATGGTAACCATGACAACTATCATCAATTGTCATAAATACTGTTCTGTTTCACTGAAATCCTTTAGGGAAGGAAATCCGTTGCTCTTACCCGGTCTGGCCTACATGTGACTCCAGACCCCACAGGAATGTGGTTTTCTCTTAACTGCCCTCTGAGAGGGCCGAGAAAATTTGTGGGCAATTAATCACGTGCTGGTCTGATGACTGGCACCCACATCCCATGGAAGACTCAAAAACATAATAAGAAGAATAATCTTTATTGTCACAAGTAGGCTTACATTAACACTGTAATGAAGTTACTGTGAAAAGCCCCTAGTAGCCACACTCCGGCGCCTGTTCGAGTACACAGAGGGAGAATCCAGAATGTCCAAATTGTGTAACAGCACGTCTTTCAAGGCTTGTGGGCGGAAATCGGAGCACCCAGAGGAAACCCATGCAGACACGGGGAGAACGTGCAGACTTCGCACAGACAATGACCCAAGCCGGGAATCGAACCCGGATCCCCGACGCTGTGAAGCAACAGTGCTACCCACTGTGCTACTGTGCTGCCCATGACACCGTTTCAAAGGTATTTTAGATGTCAGGCATCTGCAGCGACCTGCTTTTGTGTTAGGAAACAACCTGGCTTTGTAGAAAACCCATTGCACACTGGTCCCCCAGCTGTGAGCTCTGACTCGAAGCATTTTCTTCAAATGCAGAGAAACTACCATTGCAGGTACGAGGATGATAAATACCCTTGTGTCAACAGATTAAGAAATGTCAGTCTGCTGTTTGAGATTATGTTGAGTCATCAAGTCCTGAGCAACAAAATTAATTTTCCCACCGAGTTACTTGTTGGAGGAAAACGCAGGTTCATTTCTCCTCTGTTGTTGATGAGATAGTACAAGCTGTCTGTAGATCTTCAGCTGGTAAAATGAGAGATAATAAACTCGATGCATTTTGATTTTAGTCCAAGCGTTGATGTTTTTATTTTTTCCTCATACTGTTGTCAGTACCTATTAATCAATAATTGCACTCTGTATTCGACTCCAACCGTCATAATCCAAGTAGCGTAAAAAAAAACTTTGGGTATCACAGCAGTACCAATGTAGCTAATCGCTGTTGCAATCCAACAATTGGTCCACAGGCCACAAACAATACTCTGGCGGGCAATTGCTTGCAATCTCAGTTCTTAATCAGAGCTTTGTGGGTTCAAAATGCTCTCCACAAACTTGAGCAGATGGCTCTGGCTGACAGCCCAGTATTGAGGGAGTGCTGCACTGGCAGAGGGTCAGTACTGAGGGAGTCCTGCACTGGCAGGGCTGCTGTTTCTCATATGAAACCGAGGGCCCCGTGTCTGCGTGGGTTTCACACCCACAACCCAAAGATGTGCAGGTTGGGTGGATTGGCCACGCTAAATTGCCCCATAATTGGAAAAAAAAATAATTGGGTACTCTAAAAAAAAATTTTAAGATCCTGGAGCACTGCAATCAACATAGAATTTACAGTGAAGAAGGAAGCCATTTGGCCCATCGAGTCTGCACCATCCCTTGGAAAGAGCACCGTACCTAAGCCACCCTATCCCTATAACCCAGTAAACTAAGGGCAATTTAGCATGGCCAATCCACCTAACCGGCACATCTTTGGACTGTGGGAGGAAACCGGAGCACCCGGAGGAAACCCACGCAGACACGGGGAGAACGTGCAGACTCCGCACAGACAGTGACCCAAGCCGGGATTCGAACCTGGGACCCTGGAGCTGTGAAGCAACTGTGCTAACCATTGTGCTACCGTGCCGCCCAAGCATCTCCTTTACGTTCAAGCAGCAAATAATGTCTTAAACTGTTTTCCAGACAATGGCTGCAAGCGTAGTTATTGTAAATATTTTCTAAGTTGTTGCAATGAAGGACACATGATAACCAATCCCAGGGGGCACCTGGATTTGAACCAGAGACCTCTTGATCTGCAGTCAAATGCTCTACCACTGAGCTATACCCCATTGGATAAAAAAATGGGAAAATCTTCCTGGTGTTGCAGCCAACATTGATGACGTACTGACTGCGTCAGACAGAGGCTCGGCTCATTATCACATTGCTGATTGTGGGAGCTTGCTGTGCGTTAATTGGCTGGTGTGTCTCACACATTGACTACGTTCAAAAAGCACTTCACTGGCTGTGCAGCACATTGGGACATCCTGATTTTGTGAAAGGTGCTATAGAAATGCAAACCTTTGTTTCTTCCTAATGGGCCGAGAACGTTTTGTTTATTCATTTACGGGATGTGGGCCTCGCTGGTTAGGCCAACATTTTGTTGCCCACCCCTAGTTGCCCTTCAGAAGGTGGCGAGCTGCCTTCTTGAACCGCTGCAGTCCTGATGTGTAGGTACACCCACAGTGCTGTTAGGGAGGGAGTTCCAGGATTTTGACCCAGCGACAGTCGGACCGAAGGGTGATATATTTACAAGTCATGATGGTGACTTTGAGGGGGACTTCCAGATGGTGGGGTTCCCAGGCTCTGTCCTTCTAGGTGGTAGTGGTCATGGGTTTGGAAGGTGCTTCCGCAGGAACCTTGGTGAGTTACTGCAGTGCATCTTGAAGATGGTACACACGGCTGCCATTGGTTGTCGATGGTGGAGGGATTGAATGTTTGTGGAAGGGGGAGCAATCGAGCGGGCTGCTTTGTCCTGGATGGTGTTGAGCTTCTTGAGTGTAGTTGGAGCTGCACTCATCCAGGCAAGTGGAGAGTATTCCATCACACTCCTGACTTGGGCTTTGTATTGTATTGTTTGGATTGGATTTGTTTATTGCCACATGTACCGAGGTACAGTGAAAAGTATTTTTCTGGGTGCTGCTCAAACAGACCATTTAGTACATGGTAGATTAGTACATTAGTACGTTTGTAGATGATGGACAGACTTTTGGGGATCAGGAGGTGACTTACTCGCTGAAGGAGTCCTAGCCTCTGACCTGCCCTGGTAGCCACAGTGTAAATGTGACTAGCCCAGTTCAGTTTCTGATCAATGGTAACCCCCAGGATGTTGATTGTGGGGGATTCAACGATGGTAATAAGAACATAAGAACATGAGAACTAGGAGCAGGAGTAGGCCATCTGGCCCCTCGAGCCTGCTCCGCCATTCAATGAGATCATGGCTGATCTTTTGTGGACTCAGCTCCACTTTCCGGCCCGAACACCATAACCCTTAATCCCTTTATTCTTCAAAAAACTATCTATCTTTATCTTAAAAACATTTAATGAAGGAGCCTCAACTGCTTCGCTGGGCAAGGAATTCCATAGATTCACAACCCTTTGGGTGAAGAAGTTCCTCCTAAACTCAGTCCTAAATCTACTTCCCCTTATTTTGAGGCTATGCCCCCTAGTTCTGCTTTCACCCGCCAGTGGAAACAACCTGCCCGAATCTATCCTATCTATTACCTTCATAATTTTATATGTTTCTATAAGATCCCCCCTCATCCTTCTAAATTCCAATGAGTACAGTCCCAGTCTATTCAACCTCTCCTCGTAATCCAACCCCTTCAGCTCTGGGATTAACCTAGTGAATCTCCTCTGCACACCCTCCAGTGCCAGTATGTCCTTTCTCAGGTAAGGAGACCAAAACTGAACACAATACTCCAGGCGTGGCCTCACTAACACTTTATACAATTGCAGCATAACCTCCCTAGACTTAAACTCCATCCCTCTAGCAATGAAGGACAAAATTCCATTTGCCTTCTTAATCACCTGTTGCACCTGTAAACCAACTCTTTGCAACTCATTGCCATTGAATGCCATTGAATATCAAGGGGCGATAGTTAGATCCTCTCTTGTAGGAGATGGCCATTGCCTAACACTTGTGTGGCACGAATCTAACTTGCCACTTATCAACCCAAGCCTGAATATTGTCCAGGTCTTGCTGCATGTGGACATGGACTACTTCATTATCTGAGGAGTCGCAAATGGTGTTGAACATTGTGCAGTCATCTGCAAACATCCCCACTTCTAACATTATGATGGAAGGTAGGTCATTGATGGAGCAGCTGAAGCTGGTTGGACCTAGGAACACTCCCCTGAGGAACTCCTGTAGTGATGTCCTGGAGCTGAGATGATTGACCTCCAACCACCACAACCATCTTCCTTTGTGCCAAATATGACTCCAACCAGTGGAGAGTTTCCCCCCTGATTCCCATTGACTCCAGTTACTCGGTCAATGCTGACTTGATGTCAAGGGCATTCACTCACCTCACCTTGGGTCTTTCTCACTGATAATAGGACAACAATCGAAAAGCATTCCTTTGGCCAGAACCAATCTGTACAATAAAGATATCCAAAATTATTGCGAAAGAAAACATTGGAGGGATCAAGGACCGAGGGGCTTTGAATTAAGGTGAGTGGCAGGAGGTAGAGGAGATGTGAGGAAAGTCTTTTTCACCCAGAGGATGGTGAGAGTCTGGAATTCAATGCCTGAAAGGATGTTGGAGGTAGAGACCCTCATATCGATTGGCACGGTAGCACAGTGGTTAGCGCCAGAGACCCGGGTTCGATTCCCGGCTTGGGTCACTGTCTGTGCGGAGTCTGCACGTTCTCCCCGTGTCTGCGTGGGTTTCCTCCGGGTGCTCCGGTTTCCTCCCACAAGTCCCGAAAGTTGTGCTTGTTAGGTGAATTGGACATTCTGAATTCTCCCTCTGTGTACCCGAACAGGCGCCGGAATGTGGCGACTAGGTGATTTTCACAGCAACTTCATTGAAGTGTTAATGTAATTTACTTATAATAATCATTATTAGAGCCACAAATAGGCTTTTTACTCTTTCACCTTCAGACTCCTCAGGTGCTCGAACACGTGACCGTATTACCGGCCCATTCAACCTTGGGTCACTGTCTGTGAGGAGTCTGCACGTTCTCCCCGTGTCTGCGTGGGTTTCCTCCGGGTGCTCCGGTTTCCTCCCACAGTCCAAAGATGTGCAGGTTAGGTGGATTGGCCATGCTAAATTGCCCTTAGCGTCCTAAAAGGTTAGATGGGGTTACTGGGTTACGGGGATAGGGTCGAGTCATGGAGTGGGGTGCTCTTTCCAAGAGCCAGTGCCGACTCGATGGGCCGAATGGCCTCCTTCTGCACTGTAAATTCTATGATTCTATAATTCTATGAACACCCTCATGTTCCACGTGACCAGCCTGGTCAGAGGGTTCCTCGCCCCCTCCCCTGCCGATCAACCATATCCCTCTCTGGGCCAGCCCACGTCACGCGACCCTCCCGGCCCACCCTTGGATGTCCATTGTCATCACTCCTTTTCCAAATGTGCCACCATGGCCATACCTTTGTCAGCAGCCACCCCCCCTCCCCCCAAAACCAAACAACAACCCCATCCCCCTCCCCTACATCTATCTCCTGACAAAGACCCCCCCCCCCTGCTCTCCCGTTAACTAGCCCACCCAGCTAGCACGGCAGCACCTGTCCAAGACCTCCAAAGCCCCTACCCCCCCCGCCCCGATTCTACCCTCCCCTGTCCATGCTCCCCTTCCCCACAAAAAACAGAAAAGGTGCACTCATCCTTGGTATCCCCCCCCCCCCCCCCCCCTCTTTGCCAGTTCTGCTCCAGGTCCTGGTACAATCGCAGCTCGTTCCCCCTCCCAGGTGCACTTCCACGTCTGCCTCGCCCACCGAAGATTCTTCTCCATGTCCAAGTAGCGATGCAACCGCATCACCATCGCCCTTAGCGGTTCGCCCACCTGTGGCCCCCTCATCAGCACCCTGTGCGCTCAATTGACCTCCAGGGGCCGGTCAAATGTCCCCGCCCCCATCAGCTGCGACAACATTTGGGCCACGTAGGTGCCGGCCTTCGAGTCTTCGGGCATCCCCACAATCCTCAGGTTTTGTCTTCTGGAACGATTCTCCAGATCCTTCTTCAGCCTCTCCTGGGTCTCCAGCATCACCCCCACCTCGGCCACCAACCAGGCCAACTGCTCCTCGTGCCCCACCACCGCCTCCTGATCTTTCTGGATCACCCGGCCCTGGGACTCCAGCCTTTGCTCTACTCTTTCAATCCCTGCTTTAACGGCTCCACCCCCTTGGACAGGCTCTCCAGGGACTCCTTCCTCTGCTGGCTGAACGTAGCATTTAAGAATTCCACCAGCTGCTTCGTTGACCACTGGACGGTCATAACAGGCCCTTTACCCTCCGCCATCTTAGCCTGTGGCGCACCATGAAGATTCTCCTACTCCAACAGCTTCTTTCTTCTCAATCCACTCTGGTTCGTGGATCCATCCACCAGCCCCACCACAGGAGTTACACCTCCCGGCACTCCTACATCTCTTTCCATCCAAAACTCAGTCAGGGAGAGGACTGAAAAATCCCACCTTGAGCGGGAGCTACCAAATGTGCAACCGCTCACTCCATGACTGCCACCGGAAGTCCCCGCTTGATAGCATTGTTGATGACCCCCTTCCATCACTGCACCAATGACTGAGAGTAGACTGAGAGCGTGGTAATTAGCCGTGTTGGATTTTTTCCCTGCCTTTTGTGTACAGGACACACCTGAGCAATTTTCCACATTTCCGGATAGATGCCAGTGTTGTAGCTGTACTGGAACAGCTTGGCTAAGGGTGCGGCAAGTTCTGGAGCACAGGTCTTCAGTACTATTGCTTGGATGTTGTTAAGGCCCACAGCCTTTGTAGTATCCTGTGCCTTCAGCCGTTTCTTGATATCACGTGGAGTGAATCGTATCGGCTGAAGACTGACATCTGTGACGCTGGGGACCTCCGGAGGAGACCAAAGTGGATCATCCACTCGGCACGTCAGGCTGAAGATTGTTGCGAATGCCGCAGCCTTGTCTTTAGCACTGATCTGCTGGGCTCCTCCATCATTGAGGATGGGGATATTTGTGGAGCCTCCTCCTCCAGCGAGTTGTTTAATTGTCCACCGCCATTCACGGCTGGATGTGGCAGGGCGACAGAGCTTAGATCTGATGCGTTGATTGTGGGATCGTTTAGCTCTGTCAATTACTGTTTGCCTTGCAAGTTGTCCTATGTTGTTGCTTCACCAGGTCGACACCTCATTTTTAGGTTGCTCCCTGCATTCTCTCCTGCACTCTTCATTGAACCAGGGTTGATCCCCTGGCTGGGTGGTAATGGTAGAGTGGGGGATATGCCAGACCATGAGGTCACAGATTGTGATTAAATACAATTCTGCTGCTGCTGATGGCCCACAGACCCTCATGGATGCCCAGACTTGAGTTGCGAGATCTGTTCGAGGTCTATCCCATTTAGCACCATGGTACTGCCACACAAAAGGATGGTCGGTATCCTCAATGTGAAGACAGGACTTTGTCTCCACAAGGACTGGGCGGTGGTCAGTCCTGCCGATACTGTCCTGGGCAGATGCTTCCGCAGCAGGCAGGTTGGTGAGGATGAGGTCAAGCATGTTTTACCCTCTTGTTGGTTCCCACCCCACCTGTCACAGACCCAGCCTCTCAGCTGTGTCCTTTTGGGCCGGGTCTGTGGTGGTACCACCGGGCCACTTTAGGTGATGAACATTGATTTCCCTCACGCAGAGTCCACTCAGTGCCCTTGCCACCCTCAGTGCTTCCTCCAAGTGGTGTTCAACATGGAGGGGTACTGATTCACCAGATGGTGGACAGAACGTGGTGATCAGGAGGAGGTTTCCTTGTCCATGTTTAACCTGAAGCCACGAGACCTCATGGGATCCGGAGTTGAGGAATCCCAGGGAAACTCCCTCCCGACTGTAAACTGCCGCCTCTGCCGTGCCGGTGGAACGGGACATACCCAGGAATGGCGATAGTGGTGTCTGGGACATTGTCTGTCAGGTATGATTCTGTGAATATGACTATAAGCAGGTCGCAGGCCAAAGCATCTGAGGGCAGCTGGATTCTGAAAGTTGGCCGTGTGCGTAAAAGATGAAGAACTGCGATGGAGTGCAGTTGTCATGGAGATTAAAACCATCCATCCAGTAAGTAGTGTTGCAGTGAGCTTCGTTCAGAAGGAGGCAATTATTTGTGCCATTAGATTTCAGTTGGTGAAGAAAATTATTGCTGCAGGCAATAAATTAACCTTTAAAGAAAAGTGTTTCAATACGCAAAGAAAAATACAATTATTGAAGGGAACAGGGATCAGCTTAAAAACACGAGCTGAAGATGACTTACGCTGGTACTAGGAATGCTAGCAGGGCGTTAGAGAAAGAATAAGGGGCGATTAAAGATGCTAGGGCAAGGCATTTTTCAGTTGTATTAAACGTCGGAAAATGCTCGCTTAGCAGGGTGGTTTAGGCATGAGGGTAAGATGAAGGGTTTTGATAAGAGTAAATGAGGAGAAATCGTTTCCACTGGCAGGGCTGTTGGTAACCATGGGATACAGATTTAAGACATTTAAGCAAGCGAACCACAGGAGAGTTGAGGAGACTTTTTCCAGGCAGCAAGTTGCTGTGATCTGGAACGTGGTGCCTGAAAGGGCGATGGAAGCAGGTTCAGTATTAACTTTGCAAAGAGAATTAGACATATATTTTACTTGATAGTGAAATGTGTGCAGGTCTGTGGGGGAGGGGGGAGCGGGGGGCAGAGGAGGGAACAGACGACTTTTTGGACAGCTATTTCAAAGAGCTAGCATAGGCCCACTGGGCTGAATGGACTCATTTTTGTTTTGCCATTCTAAGGGTGCGAGTGTTGAGCTGAATTTGCATCGATTTTCACGTCTGCAGATGCTGCTGTGGTCCAAGTACACACCAGGCCCACGGGTAAAACCAACTCGCTGGGGAAAGAAAGGAGGCCTTACATTTGCATAGCACTCCTCCAAGTGCTGAAGTATTTTTGGAGCGCCATCACCGTAGATAGTGGGAAGTGATCGGAAAAGAGGTATCGGTGAGGATTGGGGACTTAAAGGGCAGCACGGTAGCATTGTGGATAGCACAATTGCTTCACAGCTCCAGGGTCCCAGGTTCGATTCCGGCTTGGGTCACTGTCTGTGCGGAGTCTGCACATCCTCCCCGTGTCTGCGTGGGTTTCCTCCGGGTGCTCCGGTTTCCTCCCACAGTCCAAAGATGTACAGGTTAGGTGGATTGGCCATGCTAAATTGCCCTTAGTTTCCAAAATTGCCCTTAGTGTTGGGTGGGGCTGCTGGGTTGTGGGGATAGGGTGGAGGTGTTGACCTTGGGTAGGGTGCTCTTTCCAAGAGCCGGTGCAGACTCAATGGGCCGAATGGCCTCCTTCTGCACTGTAAATTCTATGAAAAGCTGAGCAAGCGACTGAACCTAATTCCATTTATTGCAGAGTGTTGAAGGAGGGTGTGAGTGTTGATATGAAAGACAGATTCGATAACTCATCACAGACTCAACAGCTTCCAATGAATCTGAAGGAGAGTCACATCAGCCCTTTAATTAAGAAGAGGATGAAGTCTGACCTCAGCCGCAAGGGAGTCAATGGAAAACCTTATATGGGATGGGATTTAGAATTGCTGGAGAGCACAATGGTTATTATGGATTCGGGAAATGTGGGACCAAACTCACAAAACTGGTTTGGGTTCTTTGAAAAGTATCCAGAAGTATCCAGTCCCTAAAAAGGTTGAGTGGGTTTACTGGGTTACGGGGATGGGGTGGAGGTGTGGGCTTGAGTAGGGTGCTCTTTCCAAGGGCCGGTGCAGACTCGATGGGCCGAATGGCTTCCTTCTGCACTGTAAATTCTAGGTTTACCAGACTGATTCCAGGGATGGCGGGACTGTCATATGAGGAGAGGTAGACTAGGTTGGGATTGTTTTTGCTGAAGAAGTGCAGAAGAATGTGGGGGGATCTCATAGAGATTTATAAAATTCTAACAGGACTAGACAGGGTAGATGCAGGGAAGATGTTCCCAATGATGGGTGTGCCCAGAACCAGGGGTCACAGCCTGAGGATTCAGGGTAAACCATTTCGGACAGAGATAAGGAGACATTTCTTCACCCAAAGAGTGGTGAGCCTGTGGAATTCATTACTACAGGAAGTAGTTGATGCTAAAACATTGAATATATTCAAGAGGCGGCTGGATATAGCACTTGGGGAGAATGGGATCAAAGGCTATGGGGAGAAAGCAGGATTAGGCTATTGAGTTGGATGATCAGCCATGATCGAGATGAATGGCGGAGCAGGCTCGAGGGCTGTCATAATATACACCAGGATATCATGGTGCAGATACACACACACTGATGGACACACAGCAATCAACACACACAACACCACAGCCAATCACCAGTTAGAGCACACTCACTATAAAGACTGGGGGCATCAGAGTTCCCGCTCATTCGGGATGCAGCCTTCTAGAAGGACAGAGCTTACAGCTTACAGCACAGATCCTCACCATGTGCTGAGTGCATAGACTGGTTAGGACAGGCATAGGTCTTTAGTTGAATCTAACATCGTGTTAACCCACAGTGAAAGTATGTTCAACAGTTTCTAACTTAATAAAATAGTGTTGCACTATTTTAAGTGTCGGTGGCCTGTATGTGTTCGACGGATCCAGAGCACCCAACACATCAGGGGCCAAAAGTCGTCCTGCTGCTCATATCTTCTGTGTATATGTAATGGCGGACGAGGACAATCGCCTGGAAGCTACACACCCTGGTTTCCAAAATTATGAAGAAGCCACAGCGAAGGTGTTTCGAAAATCTGATCAGATGGGACAATGCGACAGACACCTCGCTGGATAGGTAACTGGCGGAAACTTTCTGGCAGGTGGTTGTCAGTCATGGAGACGGACCCTTTGGACAACAACCTGTTTGAGCCACCACTATCCACCATTTTCATGAATGATTGTGCTGAGGGAACTAACAGAACACAGAAGCCAGAGAAGGCCCTTCGAGGCTTCTTAAATCTGCAAATGGCATGAAAAGATACACATAGCTATCAGGCGGCAGATGCTTTTTGGAGGAGCTCCAAGAATATTTCAACCAGGCAGGGAACTTGTGGAAGGTAATGGAGCTTGAAATGGAGCCGAACTAACCATTGAAATAACTCATTGAAGGTTGAAAAACTGTGGGATATGAATATCATGAAATATTAGGGAGAGCAGATGGGACTTTAAGGTGACCAATTGTGACTAAATATATTCCTGGAGGTTTCATCACATGACTTGCCCCCCCGCCCCCACCCCGCACCCCCACTAGTCAGCCAACCCATCCATCCTCGGGATGCACCGCCTTCCGACACTAGTTGGAAGGAAAGGACTCATTACCCAATGGGCCTTGGCAGCCTTACCCCACCGCCCAACTCCCGTTTTCAATATTTTTACATGTGAAAAAGAGAAACATTCAAAGAAAATGACCAAAAGGAAAAACGTTTTAATGTCCCAAAGAACAAAGAAAAGTACAGCACAGGAACAGGCCCTTCGGCCCTCCAAGCCTGCGCCGACCATGCTGCCCGTCTGAACTAAAATCTTCTGCACATCCGGGGCCCGTATTCCTCTATTCCTATCCTATTCATGTACTTGTCAAGATGCCCCTTAAACGTCACTATCGTTTAGTTTAAATGTCCTCTTTTATACATCATTTGTACACTGCATTCATCACTCCCTGCATTGTGTCCCAGAATCTTCCGTTTTCCCATTTCTCCCATTGGAAATCTCGAACTGCTCCTCCAATGACTGTAAGGTGGAGGTGTACAGGTTGCCCCCTCCACACAGCCCCCGCCCCCCCCCCCCCCCACCCCGCCCCCATTCAAAAATTGCATAATGTTCCTGAAATGTCGGATTCAATGATGCCAGTCAAGAATGCTATTTTCAGAGTGTGGCCACACCCTCATTGGGTGATTGACAGTCAGACCCATCAATCAGGGCTTGATCCAAATTCAGATCAGAGGACAATATTAAAATTCACCCATGCCCTCTCCCATCAGACGTAAGGTGGATTTTTAAAGATCCGAATATTGCCTAGTTTTCCAATATGTTAAACCAGAATAATCTAGAGTATTCAAAGGCAGCCTCTAGATATTGCCGTGGTATTGCTGTCTTACCGTTCACTCAGGTAATCTGAGTTGCTACGGCAACCTTTATCTTTTTTAATAAACATTTTATTGAGGTATTTTTTGGTTTTATAACAACAACAAAATAAACAATGTACATGAGTCTATAAACATAGTGCAAAAAGCCTGCTTCCTCCCTTACAGGTCCCACTTCCAGGCTACCAGGGATACAAAGGCCAGAACGTCTGCCTCTTTCTCCTTCTGGATTCCCGGGTCTTCCAACACCCTGAAAAAAATTGCCTCCTCCGGACTCGGTGCCACCCTTGTTTTTAACACCGTGGACATGGCATCTGCAAACACCTGCCAGAATTCCCTGAGCTTTGGGCATGTCCAAAACATGTGGACATGGTTCAATGCCCCCCCCCCACCCCCCCCCCCCCCCCCCAGCACACCTTGCACACCTATCTTCTACACCAAAGAACCTGCTCATCCGGGCCACTGTCATGTGAGCCCGGAGATCGACCTTAAACTGTATCAGGCTGAGCCTGGCGCATGTTGTGGATGCGTTGACTCTACTCAACGTGCCCGCCCATAGACCATCCTCTATCTCTCCTCCTAACTCCTCTTCCCACTTGCGCTTCAGCTCCTCAGTCTGCGTGTCCTCTGACCCCATGAGTTCCTGATAGATGCCGGAGACCTTCCCTCTCCCCACCCACACTCTGGAAACTACCCTGTCCTGAATCCCCCTTGGTGGTAGGAGCGGGAAGGTTGAGACCTGCCTATGTAGGAAGTCCCGCACCTGCAGGTACCTGAATTTGTTTGCCCTCGCCAATCCAAATTTCTCCTCCAGCTCCCTCAAGCTAGGAAAGCTCCCTACTATAAACATATCCCCCATCCTCTCAATCCCTGCCCTCTGCCACCTCCGGAACCCCCCATCCATCCTTCCCGGGGCAAACCGGTGATTATTACAGATTGGGGACCAGACCGATGCTCCCTCTGCTCCCACATGTCTCCTCCATTGCCCCCAGACTCTCAGGGCCGCCACCACCATGGGGCTGGTGGAGTACCATGCCGGCGGGAACGGCAGAGGCGCAGTTACCAACACCCCCAGACTGGTGCCCTTGCATGAAGCCGCCTCCATACGCTCCTATGCCGACCCCTCCACCCACCACCCACTTCCTGATCATGGCTCTATTCACCGCCCAATAGTAGTTACTGAAGTTTGGCAGCGCCAGCCCACCCTCTCCCCGGCTCCGCTCAAGCATTACCTTTTTTACTCGCGGGGTCTTGCCTGTCCACACAAAGCCCGTGATAACTTTGTTAATCCGTTTAAAAAAGGGTCGCGGAATAAAGATGGGGAGACACTGGAACACAAACAGGAATCTCGGAAGGACTGCCATCTTCACCGTCTGGACCCTCCCAGCTAGTGACAATGGGAGCGCGTCCCACCTCCGAAAATCGTCCTTCATTTGGTCCACCAGACGGGCCAGATTAAGTTTGTGCAGCCCTCCCCATTCCCACGCAATTTAGATGCCTAGGTACCTAAAGATTCCCCCTACCACTCTAAACAGCAGCTCCCCCAGTCCCCTCCCCTGTCCCCTTATCTGGATCGCAAACATCTCACTTTTCCCCATATTTAGTTTGTACCCCGAAAACCGGCCAAATTCCCCAGAATCCTCATGATTTCTTCCATCCCCTCTACTGGGTCTGATACATATAGGAGCAGGTTATCTGTGTAAAGTGTGATTCTGTGTTCCACTCTACCCCAGACCAACCCCTTCCAGCCCCTTGAGGCTCTCGGGCCAATTGCCAACGGCTCTACAGCTAGCGCGAACAACAGTGGAGAGAGGGGGCATCCCTGTCTCGTCCCCCGACGTAGCCTAAAATAGTCCGATGTTGTCCTATTCATCCGTACGCTTGCCACAGGAGCCTGATACAGCAACCTGACCCAGTCAATAAAGCCCCGCGCAAATCCGAACCGTCCCAGCACCTCCCACAGATAATCCCATTCTACTCGATCAAAAGCCTTTTCTGCATCCATTGAAATGAAAATCGCTTATTGTCACAAGTAGGCTTCAAATGAAGTTACTGTGAAAAGCCCCTAGTCACCACATTCCGGCGCCTGTTTAGGGAGGCTGTTACGGGAATCGAACCGTGCTGCTGGCCTGCCTTGGCCTGCTTTCAAAGCCAGCGATTTAGCCCTGTGCTAAACAGCCCCTGCGACCACTACCTCCACCTCCCTACCTTCTGGAGGCATCATGATCGCATTCAGCAACCTTCTTACATTGGCCACCAACTGCCTTCCCTTAACAAACCCCGTCTGGTCCTCCTCAATCACGTCCGGGACACAGTCTTCAGTTCTAGAGGACAAAATTTTAGCCAGCAGTTTGGTTTATCCCATTCAATAGGGATATCGGCCTGTAGGACACACACTGCTCCGGATCCTAGTCCCGCTTCAGGATCAGCGAGATCGTGGCCTGTGACATCGTCGGGGGAAGCACCCCTCTCTCCCTTGCCTCATTGAATGTCCTCATCAACAGCAGCCCCAATATCCCAGAGAACTTTTTGTAGAACTCCGCTGGGTACCCATCCTGCCCCGGGGCTTTACCCGACTACATGGCCTTCAGTCCCTCCACTATCTCTTCAATCCCGATCGGGGCCCCCAGCCCTTCTACTAGCTCCCCGTCCACCTTCAGAACATTCAGCCCCCCCCTAAGAAGTGCCTGATCCCCTCTGGCCCCGGTGGGGGTCCCGACCCATACAGCCTATTATAAAACTCCTTAAATGCCTTATTTACCCCTGCTGTGTCTCCAACAAGGTTCCCGTCTCCATCCTTTACTTTCCCTATCTCCCTGGCTGCCTCCCTCTTTCTAAGCTGCTGTGCAAGCATTCTGCTGGCCTTCTCTCCATGCTCAGAAATCGCCCCCCTCGCCTTTCCCAGCTGTTCTACCGCCCTTCCTGTGGTCAACAAGCCGAACTCCGCCTGTAGCCTCCGCCGTTCCCTTAGAAGCCCTGCCTCTGGGGTCTCCGCATACCTCCTGTCGACCTGTAGTATCTCCTTAACTAATTGGTCCGTCTCTGCCCTGTCTACCTTCTCCCTCTGGAACATTATCGAGATCAGCTCCCCTCTAACCACCGCCTTCAATGCCTCCCAGACCACCGCTGCCGAAATTCCCCCCGTGTCATTGACCTCCAGGTAATTCTGAATACATTTCCTCACCTGCCCGCACACCTCCTCGTCCGCTAAAAGCCCCATGCCTAACCTCCAGTGCGGGCGCTGGTTTACGGCAACCTTTATATGCATGTTATCATCTGGGGCTATGAACAGAGGAACATAATCACATAGGAACAGGAGTAGGCCATCTAGCCCGTTGAGCCTGCTCCACTATTCAATTAGATGACCATCCATCTCAGTGCCACTTTCCAGCACTAATCCCACATCCTTTGATGTAATTGACATCTGGAAATCTATCGATTTTTGTCTTGAACATGCTCAATGACTGAGCTCCAGGGTAGAGAATTCCTCAGATTCTCCACCCTCTGAGTGAAGAAGTATTTCCTCATTTCAGTCTTAAATGGCCTGTCTGTTATTCTGAGATGACGTCCTCTGGGCAGCACGGTAGCATTGTGGATAGCGCAATTGCTTCACAGCTCCAGGGTCCCAGGTTCGATTCCCGGCTTGGGTCACTGTCTGTGTGGAGTCTGCACATCCTCCCCGTGCGTGCGTGGGTTTCCTCCGGGTGCTCCGGTTTCCTCCCACAGTCCAAAGACGTGCAGGTTAGGTGGATTGGCCATGATAAATTGCCCTTAGTGTCCAAAATTGCCCTTGGTGTTGGGTGGGGTTACTGGGTTATGGGGATAGGGTGGAGGAGTTGACCTTGGGTAGGGTGCTCTTTCCAAGAGCCGGTACAGACTCGATGGGCTGAATGGCCTCCTTCTGCACGGTAAATTCTATGGTGCTAGACACACCAGTCCAGGGAAACCTCCTATCCACATCTACCCTGTCACATCCTGTAAGAATTCTATAAGTCGCAATGAGATCACCTTTCATTCTTCGAAACTCGAGAGAAAAGAGGCCAAGTTACCTCAATCTTCCCTCATAAAACAATCCCTCTATTTCTGGTGAATCTCCGTTGCACTCCCTCTATGGCAAGTATATCATTTCTTACATAAGGGGACCAAAACCATATACAATACTCCAGATGCAGTGAAGCAACAGTGCTAACCACTATTCTACCATGCCACCCACATCCAAATCATTCATATATATTGTGAACATCTGTGGCCCCAGTACTGATCCTTGCGGTATCTCACGAGTCACAGCCTGCCATCTAAGAGTGATGTTTGTTCCTGCTTTCTGTCTGTTGAACAATTCTCAATCCATACCAGTCTGTTTCCCCCAATCCCATGCACTCTAATTTGGTTTAGCAACCTCATGTGATTAGCAACCTCAACCTGATCAAAAACCTCCTGAAAATCCAAATACACCACATCCACTGGTCCTCCTTTATCTGTGCTACAGGCAACATCCTCAAAAAACTACAACAGGTTTGTCAAACATCTTTCCCCCTTTCATATATCCATGTAGTCATGACAGAGGCTCTACATTAACATGGCTGGCCAGAAATCTCTCCCACTCTGAACAACTATCATTGGCGTGGATTTGAAGGATTTTGCAGGTTGACATTCAACCTGTTTGGTCGCGTTATTGACACACCTTCTGAGGTCATCGAGTCCTGTGGTGGGACTTGAACCTGGAGTTTCCATACACCACCCACTGCGCCACAAGACTTCCTCCACATTCGTAAATGCAATGAATCCCCAGTTGGTTTGAAGTATTTTTTTAAAAATCCATGATTACTGATTAAGAATCTGTTAGGTAACCCATATGTAGATCAAAGGAAGAGTATGTTGCATTCAAGGATGTTATTATGTTTGCTGATACTCTGAAGCTTCTAGTTGAGAAATAGCTAAAATCAATCTGACTCATTTCTAAATGATAACTTGCATTCAGCAATTGGGTCGCTTCTATCAATCTGGGTGGGTATCGAGGGATAAGGGCCAAACGCGGGCAAGTGGGACTAGCTTAGTGATAGAAACTGGGCGGCATGGACAAGCTGGGCCGAAGGGCCCGTTTCCATGTTGAAAACATCTATGACTCTATAATCTGATTATTACCTGAAATTTATGGGTGAGATTGATTCAGTGTCACACTTTAAAAACATTTTTTTAAAATTTCTACTCCCTTTTCTCATTTTCTCCCAAATTTACACCCAACAATAAACAATAATCAGTAACTAGCAGAGAGGTGACTTGATAGAGGTGTACAAGCTGATGAGAGGCATGGATAGAGTGGATAGCCAGAGACTTTTCCCCAGGGCGGAAGTGGCTGTCACGAGGGGACATAATTTTAAGGTGATTGGAGGAAGGTATAGGGGAGATGTCAGTAGTCGGTTCTTTACACAGAGAGTGGTGGGTGCGTGGAATGCACTGCCAGCGGAGGTGGTGGAGTCAGGGTCATTAGGGACATTTAAGCGACTCTTGGACAAGCACATGGACAGCAGTAAATTGAAGGGGTGTAGGTTAGGTTGATCTTAGATTAGGATAACTGGTCGGCACAACATTGTGGGCCGAAGGGCCTGTACTGTGCCGTACTGTTCCAAGTTCTATGAATGCAATGTCAATCCCCATATCAATAACAATGATCCCATCCTCCCACCAAACCCCCAAAACATTGGCCCGCATGTTAACACAAACAAACGACAAAAAGGAATCAGGAATCACCCATAGTCACCATTAACACATACAGTCCCCCTTCCCCCATCTCTCCCAAAATTCAGTGTCACATTAATGGATCTGGGACATGTGGTGAATGTATTACTGCTACCATTCACCATTGTAATTGCATTACAATGTATTGTATTATGTTGATGCCCTTGTGGGCTCCGCCTGTGGCTCCGCCCCCTCGGGGAAGGTATATAGAGCTGCAGCCTGTCGGCAGCACTCAGTACAGAGCAGTCGCAGGCAGGCACAGTTCTAGCTGATTGAAACCACAGTTCACTTCAACTCTCCGTCTCGTGTGAATTGACGGTCGCATCAGGACATGACTCAGAGTCAGAGGATTATTGCCAACAGCATTCCGTATTGTTCAGCCTGGATTGGGCTGATGGGCTGCTTCTTGATGAGTTGGTTTGATTGGCTGGGGTGAGCACAGTAAGTAGTCTGACAGCACCAGGTTAAAGTCCAACAGGTTTGTTTCGAATCACTAGCTTTCGGAGGAGAAACGTTTTTATGCAGCGAGAGGTGAGGGTTTGGAATGCACTGCCCGAGGGCACGGTGGAGGCAGGTTCAAGTGAAGGATTCAAAAAGGAATTAGATTGTTACTTGAAAAGGAAGTGTATCACTTCCGGGTGCAGCTATGCAGAGCTAGGTCGCATATTCGGTAGCTCCCGCTTGGAACGGACCTTTGGGCTCTTTTACAGGGCCCCCACTGCATTTGTTTGACATTTCCCGGTGTGGCAGGAAGACTGCAACATTCCCCCGACAGTGTCCCCCAGCAATGTTATGTCTTTTGGCTACCAGACCCGGCAGAAACAGTAAACGATTTGGCTGTAACTGCAGGATAAACAGAGCCTCTTCCAGCATGCAGGCGGGGGAAGGGCAAGCTTAAAGCTGCAAACTGACGTGAGGGCCTTTATCAAAGTTGAATTCTAACAGCAGAGGGAACAACTGTGAAAAGATCTCACCAAGGCCACTGAAGAAGCGGGGACGAGGCTTCCGGTGGCGGCCATGGAGGAGTAGGTCGCGCATTCGGCAGCTCCCGTCTGGAACGGACACTTAGACCTTTTTCAGGAGTTTCCACAGACATTTTGGGGCAGATTGGTGAAGCGAACACTGCCAAAAGGATTCCCCCTCGAGACTTCCGGTTGCGGCTATGCGGAGCTAAGTCGCACATTCGGCGGCTCCCGCAAAAACTGACTTTTGGGCTCTTTTCAGGCCCCCAAGGGCACTTTTGCGACGTTTCCCGGTGTGGGAAGGAGTTAATAATAGCTCCCCATCAGTATATGGCTTTAACTAGGAGCGGGGTGACAAATTTTGGTGGTGGTGGACCAGAGGAAGGGAGGGAAGAAGGACAAAATGGCGGCGGGCGGAGACCAGGCAGCGTGGAGGCAGTGGGTGGAGGAGCAACAGGAGGGAATCCAGCGCTGCCTCAGAGAGATTAAAACGGACCTGCTAGAGCCGATGAAGGCTTCTATTGATAAGCTGCTGGAGACACAGACGGCCCAGGGGGTGGCGATCCGAGAGGCTCGACAAAAGATCTCTGACAATGAGGACGAGATCTTAGTCCTGGCGGTAAAGGTGGAGGCGCACGAGGCGCTCCACAAGAAATGGCAGGAGCGGTTCGAGGAGATGGAGAATCAGTCGAGGCGGAAGAATCTGCGGATTCTGGGCCTCCCGGAGGGGCTGGGGGGGCCGGACGTGGGGGCCTATGTGGTCACCATGTTAAACTCGCTGATGGGAGTGGGGTCCTTCCAGGGGCCCCTGGAGCTGGAAGGGGCCCATAGAGTGTTGGCGAGGAGGCCCAAGGCTAACGAGCCTCCGCGGGCGGTTCCATCGGTTCGTCGATCGGGAGTGTGTGCTCAGGTGGGCCAAGAAGGAGAGGAGCAGCAGGTGGGAGAACGCGGAGGTTCGAATATACCAGGATTGGAGTGCGGAGGTGGCGAAGAGGAGGGCCGGGTCCAATCGAGCGAAGGCGGTGCTGCACAGGAAGGGGGTGAAGTTTGGCATGTTGCAGCCGGCGCGACTGTGGGTTACCTACAAGGACCGGCACCATTATTTTGAGTCTCCGGAGGAGGCGTGGGCCTTTGTTCAGGCCGAGAAGCTGGACGCGGACTGAGGGTCGGGATGGGCGATTGGGGACTGCGGTGGATATGTTCTGCCTATTTTTGGTTCGGGGGGTGGCCTCTGCATTGTTTTGGGTTTCTTTTTCTCTGTGTTTTTCTCTTTCGGGTTGGGGAGTGTGGATGGGGCGGGTTGGGCACTGTTTTGGTTGGTGGCGGGGCCTGGTAGGTGGAGAGCGCGGGATTTTTTTTCCCGCGCCGAAGACTGTGGGGGGGGGGGGACTGGGGCGGGGAAGCGAGGATTGTTTCCCGCGCTTAGAACGGAGGGGGCGAGCCTGTGAATGGGGAGCGGGAGAGGAGGGTGTGCCACACAACGGGAGGAGTCGAAGGGGAGGCGGGAGTGGCCGGGGTCAGCAGGAGTCAGCTGACTTGCGGAAGTGCAATGGGGTGAGTAAACCAGCTAGGATGGGTCCTAGCCGGGGGGGGGGAGATCGAGTTGCTGCTGCTAAGATCAAGGAGGAGCTGGAGCGAGTGGGGTGGGTCCAGATGGGGGTATGCCGCTGTGGGGAACGGGCCGGGTGTGGGGTGCGGGCGCGTGGCTGGCCGAGGAGGGGTCATGGCTAGTCGGCGGGGAGGGGGGCGGGTTGCCCCCTGATCCGGCTGACAACCTGGAATGCAAGGGGACTGAATGGGCCGGTTAAGCGGGCCCGCGTGTTCGCGCACCTGAAGGGGCTCAAGGCGGATGTGGTTATGCTCCAGGAGACACACCTGAAGGTGGCAGACCAGGTAAGACTGAGGAAAGGGTGGGTAGGTCAGGTGTTTCACTCGGGGCTAGATGCCAAAAACCGAGGGGTGGTGATCTTGGTGGGAAAGAAGGTGTTATTCGAGGCGTCGAGCATTGTGGCAGATAATGGCGGTAGGTACATAATGGTAAGTGGTAAGTTGCAGGGAGAGAGGGTGGTACTGGTCAATGTGTATGCTCCGAACTGGGACGATGCGGGTTTTATGCAGCGTATGTTGGGTCGGATCCCAGACTTGGAAGTGGGGGGCCTGATAATGGGGGGAGACTTTAACACAGTGTTGGATCCTGCACTGGATCGCTCCAGGTCTAGGACGGGTAGGAAGCCGGCGGCGGCTAGAGTGTTGAGGGGATTTATGGACCAAATGGGAGGGGTGGACCCTTGGAGATTTGCAAGGCCGGGGGCTAGGGAATTTTCATCCTTCTCACATGTCCATAAGGCTTATTCTCGAATCGACTTTTTCATTTTGAGTAGGGCGCTGATAGCGAGAGTAGAGGATACCGAGTATTCGGCAAAAGCCATTTCGGACCACGCCCCGCATTGGGTGGACTTGGAGATGGGGGAGGAGAGGGACCAGCGCCCGCTGTGGCGCTTGGAGGTGGGGCAGTTGGCGGACGAGGAGGTGAGCGAGCGGGTCCGAGGAAGTATAGAGAGGTACTTGGAGACCAACGACAACTGGGAGGTCCGAGTAGGGATGGTATGTGAGGCACTGAAGGCGGTGGTGTGGGGAGACCTGATCTCCATCAGGGCCCACAAGGAGTGGAGGGAGCGGGGGGGAGAGGGAGAGGCTGGTGGGGGAGATGGTGAGGGTAGACAGGAGGTATGCGGAAGAACCTGAGGAAGGATTGTTGAGGAAGAGGCGCAGCCTCCAGGCTGAATTCGTCCTGGTGACCACCAGGAAGGCGGAGGTGCAGTGGAGGAAGGCCCAGGGGGTGATTTACGAGTATGGGGAAAAGGCAAGCCGGATGCTGGCGCATCAGCTTCGGAAGCGGGACGCAGCGAGGGAGATTGGGGGGGTTAAGGACAGGGGAGGGAGCGTGGTGCGGAGTGGGGTTGGCATCAATGGGGTCTTCAGAGACTTCTACGAGGAATTGTACCGATCCGAACCCCCACGGGAGGAGGGAGGGATGGGCCGCTTCCTGGACCAATTGAGGTTTCCAAAGGTGGAAGAGGGACTGGTGGCGGGACTGGGGGCCCCGATTGGGCTGGAGGAGCTGATCAAAGGGATAGGAAGCATGCAGGCGGGAAGGCACCGGGGCCAGACGGTTTCCCAATCGAGCTCGATAAAAAATATATGGACCTGTTGGGCCCGCTGTTGGTTAGGACCTTCAATGAGGCAAGGGAGGGGGGGGCTTTACCCCCGACGATGTCCCGGGCACTGATCTCCTTGATCCTGAAGCGGGACAAGGATCCCCTGCAATGTGGGTCTTACAGACCGATTTCCTTGCTAAATGTAGATGCCAAGGTGCTGGCGAAGGTCTTAGCCACGAGGATTGAGGATTGTGTGCCGCAGATCATCCATGAAGACCAGACGGGGTTTGTGAAGGGGAGACAGTTGAACGTGAATGTGCGGAGGCTTTTGAACGTTATCATGATGCCGGCGAGGGAGGGGGAGGCGGAAATAGTGGTGGCGATGAACGCTGAGAAAGCCTTCGATAGGGTAGAGTAGGGGTACCTGTGGGAGGTGCTGAAGAGGTTCAGGTTTGGGGAGGGGTTTGTCAGGTGGGTTAGGCTGTTGTATGAGGTCCCGATGGCGAGTGTGGCCACAAATAGGAGGAGGTCCGAGTACTTTCAGTTGCACCGAGGGACGAGACAGGGGTGTCCCCTGTCCCCCCTGCTCTTCGCACTGGCGATTGAACCCCTGGCTATGGCACGGAGAGAGCCGAGGAACTGGAGGGGGTTGGTGCGGGGTGGGGAGGAGCATAGGGTGTCGCTTTATGCGGACGACCTGCTGCTGTATGTGGCGGACCCGGTGGGAGGAATGCCAGAGGTATTGAGGATGCTTAGGGAATTCGGGGACTTTTCGGGGTACAAGCTCAATATGGGGAAGAGCGAGCTGTTCGTAGTTCAGCTAGGGGACCAGGAGAGGGGGATTGGCGAGCTCCCACTAAAAAGGGCGGAAAGGAGTTTCAGATATTTGGGGGTCCAGGTGGCCAGGAGCTGGGGGGCCCTGCATAGGCTTAACTTTACAAGGCTGGTGGAGCAAATGGAGGAGGAGTTCAAGAGGTGGGACGCGTTGCCCCTGTCCCTGGCGGGTAGGGTGCAGTCAATCAAAATGACGGTGCTCCCAAAGTTTTTGTTCCTGTTCCAGTGCCTCCCCGTGTTTATCCCGAAGGCTTTTTTCAGGCGGGTTAACAGGAGTATAATGGGGTTTGTGTGGGCGCGAGGGACTCCGAGGGTGAGAAGGGTGTTCCTGGAGCGGAGTAGAGATAGGGGGGGGGACTGGCGCTGCCCAACCTCTGTGGGTACTACTGGGCCACCAATGCGACAATGGTGCGCAAGTGGGTGATGGAGAGGGAGGGGGTTGCATGGAAGAGGCTGGAGACGGCGTCCTGTGTGGGTACGCGTCTGGGGGCGCTGGCAACGGCGCCGCTGCCGCTCCCTCCAAGGAGGTATACCACGAGCCCGGTGGTGGTGGCGGCCCTCAAAATTTGGGGGCAGTGGAGGCGGCATAGGGGGAAAGTTAGGGCCTCGGCGTGGACCCCATTAAGGTGGAACCACCGGTTCACCCCAGGAAGAACAGGTGGAGGGTTTTCGGGGTGGCGCAGGGCAGGGATACGAAAGTTGGGGGACCTGTTTGTGGACGGGAAGTTCGCGAGCTTGGGTGAGCTGGAGGAGAAGTATGGGCTCCCCCCGGGGAACACCTTCAGGTACTTACAGGTAAGGGCGTTTGCCAGACGGCAGGTGGTGGAATTCCCACGTGTACTGCCACACACAGTACAGGACAGGGTGCTCTCGGGGGGGTGGGTGGGAGTGGGAAAGATCTCGGAAACTTACCAGGTGATGCAGGGGGAGGAGGAGGCCTCGGTGGTGGAGTTCAAAGGTAAGTGGGAGGGTGAGTTGGGAGAGGAGATCGAAGAGGGGACGTGGGCAGATGCCCTAGGGAGGGTGAACTCTTCCTCTTCGTGCGCGAGGCTTAGCCTCATACAGTTTAAGGTGCTGCACAGGGCACACATGACCGGGACAAGGATGAGCCGGTTCTTTGGGGGTGAGGACAGGTGTGTTAGGTGCTCAGGGAGCCCAGCAAATCACACCCATATGTTCTGGGCATGCCCAGCGCTGGAGGTATTTTGGAAGGGCGTAGCGAGGACGGTGTCGAGGGTGGTAGGATCCAGGGTCAAACCGAGCTGGGGGCTCACAATATTTGGGGTGGCAGAGGAGCCGGGAGTGCAGGAGGCAAAAGGGGCCGGAATTCTGGCCTTTGCGTCCCTGGTAGCCCGGCGAAGGATTCCCCTTCAGTGGAAAGATACGAGGCCCCCAAGCGTGGAATCCTGGATCAGCGATATGGCAGGGTTCATTAAATTGGAGAGGGTGAAATTCGCCTTGAGAGGGTCGGTACAAGGGTTCTTTAGGCGGTGGCAACCGTTCTTAGACTTCCTGGCAGAACGATAGACATTGGTCAATGGCAGCAGCAGCTCGGGGGGTGGGGGGTTACTTTATTTTTGTTTATGTTATTTACACTGGAAGGGTCTGAGTGGGTGTATACACCTGTTGTCTTAAGTCAGGGTGTTAATGTTAATTTATTATTTAGGTACAGGGGGGGGGGGTTTGGGGGTTTGGGGGTTGCTTTTTTAGATTGTGTTTTGTACTTAACCCTGTTGGGTTCTTTTTTCTTTCTCATTTTGTTATTGATATTTTATGAAAACCTTTAATAAAAATTATTTTTAAAAAAAGAAAAGGAAGAGTATGCAAGGTGGCAGGGAGAAGGCAAGGGAATGGCACTAGGTGAGCTGCTCATTTGGCGAGCTGGTGCAGTTTGGCCGAATGGCCTCCTTCTATGCTGTAAAAATTAGAATCATAGAATCTCTACAGTGCAGAAGGAGGCCATTTGGCCCGTCGAGTCTGCACCGACCCTCTGAAAGAGGACCCTACCCAGGTCCACACTCCCACCCTATCCCCATAATCCCATAACCCCACCAAACCCTTGGACACAAGCATGGCCAATCCACTTAAGCTGCCCACCTTTGGACTGTGGGAGGAAACCGGAGCACCCGGAGGAAACCCACGCAGACACGGGGAGAACGTGCAGACTCCGCACAGACAGTCACCCGAGGCTGGGGTTGAACCCGGGTCCCTGGAGCTGTGAGAAAGCAGTGCTAACCACTGTGCCACCGTGTCGCCCTTCAAGGAGGTTATGATGAACTTATACAAGACCTCAGTTGGAATATTGTGTACAGTTCTGGGCGCCACACTTTAGGAAGCATGTGAACGCGTGGAGCGAATGAAGACGAGAAGACTGCGTGGCCTGGAGTTTGGTGCAGTGGTTGGAATCTGGAACTCACTGACTGAAAGGTTGATAGAGGCAGGAACCCACACAACATTTAAGAAGCATTTAGATGAGCCCTTGAAATGCCAGATCGTACAAGGCTATGGACCAAGTGCTGGGGAATGGGATGAGAACAGGTAAGTGATTGCTGGTCGGTGCAGACACGATGGACGAAAGGGCCCCTTTCTGTTACTCTGTGAGGTTCAGCTGAGGCATACAGGGGGGCATCAGATGATTACTTGAATTGAAACAATGTGCAGGGGTACGGAGAAAAGGCAGGGGGCGGCACTGAGTCAGGAAACCTGTTTGGGGAGCCAGTACAGACACAATGGGCCAAATGGCCTCCTCTGCATCATTACGATTCTGTGGTTAGAATCGATCGTCATCCATTTTGTTGCCAATCGGCACCGGAGTCGCCAATAATGTTGCCAATTAATAATGATGCTCTTTCGAGTCGCCAGGTATCAAATGATACCACCACAAGGCTTCACATCGATCAAAGGACCACACAACCAGTTAGTCAGTTCAAGTTCAAAGATGGTTTATTTACACACAAGGATTCCTTCGACAAGCAACACAAAACACTACAAGTTAAACTACAACTAACAACTATAATAACCTATACTTAACTTCAGGGCAACCGGCACTACCAGATGGACAATGCCTTTGTCCGGATCTTGCGTGGCTGGGTGGAAGAAGTGGCTCTGTTTCTGCTGGGCTCAACCATCTGGTAGCGATCGCTGGTCTCGAACTTGTCTGTCTGGTCGTTATGCTGCACTGGGGTTGGCATAGGCCAGATCCAAGAGAGACAGAGCACATGGCTGTGTCTCTTCTTATCCCTCTGGGATTTCGCGCTCTTTGGGGCGGTCCTTAACTTGGACCCAATAATTTAACAGGCTTCGATCACTGCCATCGATTTTGGCCAATAAAGAGGCGGGTGCCTTGATGGCTGGGCGTGTCCTTAGCAGTCATTGACC
Source organism: Scyliorhinus torazame (assembly GCF_047496885.1). NCBI lineage: Eukaryota > Metazoa > Chordata > Chondrichthyes > Carcharhiniformes > Scyliorhinidae > Scyliorhinus > Scyliorhinus torazame. The sequence goes on along the minus strand of NC_092717.1, from coordinate 238,416,162 downwards.
TTGGCGGTTTGGGCTCCCTGAGTAAAGGGAGTGGCGTGGGGACTTAGTCCCCAGAGGGAGAATCCCGGCCCTGACCTTTCAGTCTGCTTTGGAAATGTGCATTTCAAATGAGTATTCCAAGAGAAACTGAAAGTCTCAAGCACAAAGCCTTTGTGTGGGTGGATGGATTGGATTGGATTTGTTTATTGTCACGTGTACCGAGGAACAGTGAAAAGTATTTTTCTGCGAGCAGCTCAACAGATCATCAAGTAAATGAAAAGAAAAGGAAATAAAAGAAAATACAAAATAGGGCAACACAAGGTACACAATGTAACTACATAACACCGGCATCGGGTGAAACATACAGGGGTGTAGTCAGTCCATAAGAGGGACATTTAGGAGTCTGGTAACAGCGGGGAAGAAGCTGTTTTGAGTCTGTTCGTGCGTGTTCTCAGACTTCTGTATCTCCTGCCTGATGGAAGAAGTTGGAAGAGTGAGTAAGCCAGGTGGGAGGGGTCTTTGATCATGCTGCCCACTTTCCCCAGGCAGCGGGAGGTGTAGATGGAGTCAATGGATAGGAGGCAGGTTCGGGTGTCAAGCTGGTGGTAACTCTTTACTGGTTTATGTGTCTGTGAAGATATTGCTGGGTTAAAGGGATTGTTTTAATTGGAAGCATCCTTTGTGTTTATATTAAGATCTTGCCAAACTTTTTGTCTGGTATAATGTATTCACTTGTATCCCTGGACCACTGTCACCAGGCAACACTAAAATATTTTCTACTTTGTGTTTCCTCATAACAATCACTAAACTTTTAACCCATTTCTTTAACATCAGGAGTTGTATTAGTGTATATATACAAACACACTTAAAAGTTGTCATCTGTCCTGTCAGCCAGTCACCAAGGTTCATAAGCAACCTAAATGAAATTGAAACCATTTTACCTTTCTTAACACACAAATATGTATAAATTCAACTTAAAAATTATATTTGTTCAGAACACTTGGAGGGGAACTCGGAGATGGTGGCGTTCTCATCATCTGCTGCCCTTGTCCATCTAGGTGGCAGAGGCCAGGGGTTTGGAAGGTGCTGTCGAAGGAATCTTGGTGAGTTGCTGCAGTACATCTTGTAGATCGTACACCCTGCTACCACCCTGCGCCTATGGTGGAGAGAGTCAATATTTAAGGTGGTGGATGGGATGTCAATCAAGCGGGCGGATGTCTCCTGAATGTTTTGAGCTTCTTGAGTGTTACTGGAGCTGCACTCCATTCAGGCAAGTGGGGAGTGTTCCATCTCACTCCTAACCTGCGCCTTCTAAATCATGATGTGGAGATGCCGGCGTTGGACTGGGGTGAGCACAGTAAGAAGTCTTACAACACCAGGTTAAAGTCCAACAGGTTTGTTTCAAATCACTAGCTTTCGGAGCACTGCTTTAGAGGCTTTAGAGTGGTTTCACAGGTCGGTGCAACATCGAGGGCCGAAGGGCCTGTACTGCGCTGTAATGCTCTATGTTCTATGTTCCTTCCTCAGGTGAATGAAGAGGTAGGTTCCAGAAACGTTTCATTGGACAAAGTCAAAGATGCAAGACGACACTTTGAATGTGAGCATTTGCAGGTAATTAAGTCTTTACAGAGCCAGAGAGAGGAGTAACCCCAGGTTAAAGAGGTGTGAATTGTCTCAAGCCAGGACAGTTGGTAGGGTTTTGCAAGCCCAGGCCAGATGGTGGGGGGGTGAATGTAATGCGACATGAATCCCAGGTCCCGGTTGAAGCCGTACTCATGTGTGCGGAACTTGGCTATAAGTTTCTGCGTTGTCGCACGTCCAGAAGGCTGTCTTCAGGACGCGCGACAATGCAGAATCGCCGAGCAGAAACTTAATTGTAAGACTTCTCACTGTTCTAAATCATGGACAGGCTTTGGGGAGTCAAAAGATGAGTTACTCTCCGTAGAATTCTCTGCCTCTGACCCGCTCTTGTAGTCACAATGTTTATCTGGCTAATCCAGCTAAATGTCTGGCCAATGGTAACCCTGAGGATGATGGTGTGGGGAATTGAGGGATGGTAATGCTGTTTAATGTCAAGGGGGAGATGGTTAGATTCTCTCTTGTTTGTTCGAGGTGGTCAATACCTACCTCAGCCCAAGCTTGAATATTATTTATTGTGAAATGTTTGAACAGCAGACTGATTAACAAATTTCAGCAACAATTTTTGAGGCTATTGTTTCAATTAGTATTCAATAATCAATGAGGTCTATAGGACCCTCTCCTGCAGCAGCCAATTGTACAGGTTTGTGCAGTTGATTGTGGCCGTGTTACCTGAATTTCAGCACGTTTCCTTGAAGAGAATGCGTTCATTTATAAATTATGGGTAGGTATCGTCCGGAGGATTGTGTCAAATTCTGCCACATTTGAAGAATGGCGACGATGCAGAAGTGATTTATTAGAATGGTGCCAGGGCCAGGAGACTTCAATCATGCAAAGCGGCTGGAGAAGCTGGCACCGCTCTCCTTCGAGCAGAGAAGGTTCATGGGAGATGTTCAAGGTTCCTACAATGCGACTGGACAACACTTCATTAGTTGGTCATTGGCTGTGAGGTCCTTTGGGACGCCCAGTGGTCATGAAAGGTGCTATATAAATGCTAATCTTACTTTTTCTCGAACATGAAGAAGGATTTTCAGAGTATATGGGGGTGAAGTTGTTTCCACTGTCAAGAGGGTCAGAACCAGAGGACACTGACTTAAGGCAATTGGCAAAGAAACCAGAGGGAAAATGAAGAGCTTTTTTTTTCACACAGGGAGTTAGGGTGATCAAAAGACCCGCTGCCCGAAAGGGAAGCGGAGTTTGGGCACCAGAGGAACTTTCAAAAGGGAATTGGATCAATGCTTGAAAAGGATAATTTGCAGAATTTGGGGGAAAGGGCAGGGGCAATGAGACCAATTGATCTGCCTCCTTGCCCTGCGTGTGGTGGGGGTCACGGCGCTGTGGGTCAGACGTGCCTTTCGGAAGAGAAGTGAAGAAGAAGCTTCAGCAAAGAAATGAAACCGTTGAAAGTGTCACTGATTCTCAAAGCTTGTTTTCCCTTTATGAGAATTCCACAACAAACACTAATTCCGTCAGGTTCATGGAACTGGTTATAAAGAAGAAAGACAGAGAGATAAGAACTCAAAAAGATCACTTAAACCACTAGAATCTTTGAATCATTTAAACATTTAATATCATATTTTAGTTGGAAGAATTTTCGTCATCAATTCACCAAGCTAAGTGCTAACTGAAACCCATTTGACATCTGGAATATATATGAGGGCAATTCAGTCTACTTATTGAAGTTCCTTCTGCAATGCTTGGCAAGATAAATTGGTAGCTTGGAGACCATGTAACAATCAGGCTTGCAACTAGGCTTGTAATATATTACATGATTTAACAGACTTTTCCAGTTATTCCAAAGGGGAAACACGTTTTCATTGTGAAATGAGATACTTATCTAAAGCTTTGATTCTGATATCGTGGAAGTAATAAATACTTAGTTATCTAAATGGTTGAGTTGAAAACGAGCCATGTCGACCAGGAACATTCCAAGTTTAATCCTCAGATCTGTCCTGAGTTTGCTGATTTAAGGCAGGGAGATTGTACGTCACCTCAGTTAACCCTGTAAGAAGTCTCACAACACCAGCTTAAAGTCCAAAAGGTTTATTTGAAGTCACAAGCTTTCGGAGCGCTGCTCTTTCATCAGGATCTGGACAAATAATTCTAAAGAGAGTTGGGGCAGCACGGTAGCATTGTGGATAGCACAATTGCTTCACAGCTCCAGGGTCCCAGGTTCGATTCCGGCTTGGGTCACTGTCTGTGCGGAGTCGGCACATCCTCCCCGTGTGTGCGTGGGTTTCCTCCGGGTTCTCCGGTTTCCTCCCACAGTCCAAAGATGTGCAGGTTAGGTGGATTGGCCATGATAAATTGCCCTTAGCGTCCAAAATTGCCCTTAGTGTTGGGTGGGGTTACTGGGTTATGGGGATAGGGTGGAGGTGTTGACCTTGGGTAGGGTGCTCTTCCCGAGAGCCGGTGCAGACTCGATGGGCCGAATGGCCTCCTTCTGCACTGTAAATTTTATGATAATCTATGACCAGATACTCGAGGATAAGGGGTGGTGGTTGGACTAAACGTGATTGCTCTCTGAAATGACTGCCCTTCTAAACTGTTAAGTTTCTCCGATTCTAATATCCAGAGGAAAATGTGGTCCTCAGGTAAATAAATTAGGGACTGTCTTTCCACACCTCCACTTCTCTCTTTTTCTATCATTTACATTGTCCGAGGAACAAATCATAGAAACTTACACAACAGAAGGGGGCCATTCAACCTGTCATGTCTGTGCTAGCTCCCTGGAAGATTAGTCATACTTCGTCCTACAGCCTCACTTACTGTCTTTCTGGAATAAATTTCCAGCAATTTTCTAAGTAGACCATTCCAGATCCCAACAACTCTCTGAGTGAAAACATTCCTCCTCAGCTGCCCCTCGAGCTCTTTTGCCAATGATTTTAGGAAAAGATATTTTGATAATTTTAACCTTATCTATTCATCCCAGGAAGAAGCTGTGCAAATTGGAGTCACCGACGCACTGTGGCAGCCGTGTGTACCATCTACAAGATGCACTGCAGTAACTCACCAAGGTTCCTTAGATAGCACCTTCCAAACCCACGACCTTTACCACAGGGAGGACAAGGGCAGACGTTGCAGGGTAACACCACCAACTGCAAGTATAATAATAATAATAATTATAATCTTTAGGCTTACATTAACATTGCAATTAAGTTAATGTGAAAATCTTCCCCTCCAAGCCACACACCATCCCGTCTTGGAATTATATCTCCGTTCCTTCACTGTCCTGGAACTCCTTCCCTAACAGCACTATGGATGTACCTACACCACATGGACAGCAGCCGTAAAAAAAATATTAAATGTCGAAAAGATTGGATGATACAATACTCCTCTACTCCCCCCCCCCGCCTTATGTTAACAGTTATACACAGATTTCAAGATTAATATAGCTACAATGATCTCATTTACACACAAAGTCCCTTTTAAACATACAGGATGACTGTGGTAAGACACACTCCTCTCAGAACCGAAGTGAATGTCATGTGGATTTCCATTCAAAATCCCCAGATGATTCTTATACCCTGAGCCACCTTGTCTCAGGGAACTCCTTCTTCCCCACGAGTGATTTCAAATTCCACTTTCAAAAGTCACACTTTCAAATCTTCTTTTAAATGATGCTTTCCCTCCGTTGCTTCCATCAAGGTTTCACTTAAAGGTTTTACACCTCTCTCTTCAGCTTTCCTTTGTCTTAAAGAATTTTATACAAATTCCGAGGTCCAACCATCGGTTTTCAATTATTTCAAATCATGTCTCCCAAACTGTAGTAATTTTTCACAAATCTTAACATTACTGCAGATATCATTCTGGCCTCTCATGATCCAATGTCTTTTCAACTCTCTTTGACCTTAATGAACAGTAATCTGTTCTGATTCCCAGTTCCCTCTGCCCGTTAACTCTAGATTTATTGGAAACTTCTCTTAATTTCTCTAGTTTCCATGACTAGCTGGACATTACATTTCCAGCATCTGTTCTCTTAACCATTACTCCATAGTATGGCTTTAATTCTAGCAAGGCTGAGAGAGATGTTCCCCCTTTGGATTTTTAAAACCAACTGCTTCTAGCAGAGCTGTGACAGCTGTCTTCTCTCTCACTATCTATCTCCACCTGCAATCAAATTAGCTACACTAAAACATAAAAGCTTCTACATCTTTCAAGGCCCTAGTTGCTAATCAACCATTGCTGATTTACTTATTTTTCATGCCATAGCACTCTCTAAGCACAAAAGAATCATAGTTGGAATTGAAACCAAACTCCACGTGTACAAACATCTTTGGCCAGCATGAATCTACACCTGATTTTATCCTTCCAGGCACAGAAACATTAAATTAAACCCACTTAAAACTATACCCTCTTTTTAATGTTTACCAATACAAATATAAATCTCTTAAAACTACATTTATTTTCCGAACAGATGGCACAAATGTGATGGGCCAAATGCCTTCCTTGTGTGCCCTATACTTCTAAGATGCCATGCTCCACCTCAGTAGACTGGATTGCACATCTGTATAACACAATGTAAAGGAGGTCTTGTGGCACAGTGGGTAACGCCCCTGCCTCTGAACCATGAAGCTCTGGGTTCGAGTTCCATCCCAGGATTTGATGGCTAAGGAAGGCGTATTCAGAACACGGCCAAACAGGGTTTGCAAATCCTTCCAAACACTCCAATGGTTGGCGGTAAGAGCGGGAGAGACTCCTGGTCAGCCAGTGGTGTGGAGCAAGCACATTTACTGCTTCACTTGTGATATCACCAGAACATCGAGGTACACGGAGTTGAAACAGCCATCAATTGATTTCTAATGCATTGAGAAAGTTTTTATTTCCAAACTGGATTTACTTAAAAGTTGCTGGCAGGTATCTTTATCCGAAAGGGCGAAGGAGATTTCAGCTTTTGTGACTCCAGATGGTATATACCAATTCAAAGTTATGCCATTAGGCATGAAAAACGCCCCAGCTACATTTCAACGGTTAACTAACAAAGTTGTTTCAGGATTACCCAATTGTGCGGTATGCAATGTCGATCTGGTAATTTTCAGCCAGACATGGAAAGAACATTTAAAACCTCTGATGGAGTTACTTGATTGACTTCAAGAGGCGGGTTTGGTGGTAAACCTAGCCAAAAGTAAATTTGGAAAAGCCCAAGTCACTTTCTTTGGCCATACAATCGGACAGGGTCGAATGGTCACACGGGATGTGAAACCAATAGTTATTGAGGAGTTTCCGATACCCTCAACACAAAGGGAAATAATGCGATTTCTTGGCAAGAGTGGACTTGATCAAACATTTGCGCAAACTTTTTGTAGCGTGGTTGCTTCACTGATGGACTTGCCGAAGAAAAGTTGAAAATTTCAATGGACAGCCGAGTTTCAACAGGCATTTGACTGCCTGAAAGCTGTGATAACCAATGCTCCTGTGTTGGAGAATACTCTGGTTTAGCACAAGGCTAAATCACTGGCTTTGAAAGCAGACCAAGGCAGGCCAGCAGCACGGTTCAATTCCCGTACCAGCCTCCCTGAACAGGCGCCGGAATGTGGCGACTAGGGGCTTTTCACAGTAACTTCATTTGAAGCCTACTTGTGACAATAACCAATTTTCATTTCATTTCATTTCATCAGATTGAACTAAAGTATCTGACTTTAAGGAGAAATGCCGAGGCGTAGAGAAATGGATGGATCGTGCAGAGACCTTCTTGTTCAAAGAGACTGTCAATCGAGAAGGATTCCAGTTGGAGGAAGAACAAAAAATGGACTATATTATTATACCTGTTTGCGTGTGTTGTTTTTTTGAAACGACTAAATCTATTTACTGTGTGCATTTCTTAAAGGATAGTGAAAAGGTAAAAATGAAACCATCTTGAAGTTGACGGGGTTTTTTTATCTTGGGGGGAGGTGTCATGAGAATGTCACTTTAAGAAATGTTTGTCTGCTCATGTTACTGCAGTGGTGTCAGAGTGTGGGTGGAGCTGGGCTGTCTGTCAGCTTTTAGTTTCACTTTGAGAAAAGCTTGGGTGAGTCTGTGCTTTTTTAGTTTTGCTTTAGTGTTGGAGCTGCAGCCAGCACAGAATGTGTAATGCTGTTCTCTCTGCCATGTAAAGACTATCTCTTGATCATTTGATGAATTCAGAGTTATAACTGTTCTCAGTAGTGAATTTAAACCTGATATGCTTCTGTTAAAAGTTTTTTTTTAAGTCTTATGGATGTTAAAAGGAAAGTTTAAGGATTACTTAGAATGTTGTATTCTTTGGGGGTTGTATTTGAATTGATGGTTGCTAAGATGTTCACTGTATGTTTTAAAAAAGTTAACTTGAGTTCATAGAACAAACATTGTTTTGCTTTAAAAATTACTTTTCGATCTCTGCTGTACCACACCTGTAGAGTGGGCCGTGTGCTCCCCATACCACAATCTATTACACTTTGGGGTTCACTAAGCCATGGCCCATAACACTGTCCGCAACCTATGCACATAGTTGACCACCTCATCCTCCTTCTACACCTCACCATAGTCGTCCAGCTGGGCAGGACTACTCTCATCTGGTTCCAATTCTCATCTCTCTAATTGTATCCAGAGAATGAATCACTTACTGTGCCTTCTTCCTGCTCACATACCGTTACAACTGGTGCTTTCCAAGGGCTGTACCTTGACCCCCTCCTATTACTCACCTACATGCTGCCCCTTGGTGACATGTCCGTGGGCAGAGTTTACTATTCACATATACGTTGAAGACAGCCAGCTCTAACCTCATGCACTATGGTTAACACTGCTGCTTCAAAGGGCCAGGGTCCCAGGTTCGATTCCCAGCTTGGGTCACTGTCTGTGCAGAGTCTCTCCGTGTCTGCGTGGATTTCCTCTGGGTGCTCCGGTTTCCCCCCACAAGTCCCGAAAGACGTGCTTGTTAGGTGAATTGGACATTTGGCCCACTCACTCACCTTGTCCAAATCACGTTGAAACATCTCTGCATCCTTCTTAAACCCGCCCCCCCCCCCCCCCCCCCCCCCCGCCTGCCCGATCACCCAACGAAATAATTAATATCTATTATGAATAGCTGGGGTCCTAGAACTGATTCCTACAAGTCACTGCCTCCCATTTGGAAAAAGACCCATTAATTCCTACTCCTTGTTTCCTGTCTGCTAACCAGTTTCCTGTCCATCTCAGTACACTATCCCCAATCCATGCGCTTTATTTGCACAAGTTAATCTCTTATCTGGGAACTTCTTGAAAGCCTTATGAAAAGGCTGAATAAACCACATCCACTGGCTTCCTCTCATCAACTCCACGAGTTACATCCCTCGAAGAATTCCAGTAGATTTATCAAGCATGATTTCCCCTTTCGTAAATCTATGCTGACTCTGTCCGATCTTGCCACTATTTCCAAGTGCTCTGCTATTAATTCTTTTATAATGGACTCCAGCATTTTCCCCTTACTGCTCTATAATTCCCTGTTTTATCTTATGTATCTTTATAAATAGTAGGGGTTACATTAGCTACCCAGTAATCCGTAAGGACTGTTCCAGAGTCTATAGAATCTTGCAAAAATGACCACCAATGCATCCACTATTTCTAGGGCCACTTCCTTAAGTACCATTAGATATAGATTGTCAGACCGGGGATTTATTGGTCTTCAATCCCCAACATTTCTGGTTATTTGTGTCCTCCTTTGTGAAGACAGAACCACAGTGCACTTAGTTGGTCAGCTATTTCTTTGTCCCCAATGGAACCATGCCCCTGTTTCTGACTGTAAGGGTCTTACATTTGTCTTCACCAATCTTTTTCTCTTCATGTACTTATAGAAACATTTACAGTCAATTTTTATGTTCCCACAAACTAACTCTCATACTCTATTTTCCTCTTCTTAATCAATCACTTTGTCCACCCCTTTGCTGAAATCTAAACTGCTCCCAATCCTCGTGTCTGCTGTTTTTTTCTGTGCAATTTGTATGTCTCTTCCTTGAATCAAATAGAATCTCTAATTTCCCGTGTAAACCATGGTTTGGCCACTTCCCCCTTTTTAAATTAAAAAAAAAATTCTCCTCCTTTTTCACATTTTCTTCCCACATTTACATCCATCAACAATAAACAATAATCAGTAAGATATGTCAATCCCCATAATAACAACGATCCTATCTACCCACCAACCCCAAACCTTACATAAACAAAGGACAAAAAGGAATCAGGGATTACCCGTAGTCACCCTTAATCTTACACAGCTACCCCCCGATTTAAACCGGCCAGCGTGGACGCCCCCGCCCGGGTCCCTTTCCCCTTGCCCGGCCCTAGGAAAGCCCAGAAATCCCCCTTTTAGCACACAAACCCCGCATATCCACCTACACCCCCAAAGAACCCTCATTTTGAGTGAAAGTCCCGTCCCTTCCCTTGTCCAAATATATACCACATTGGCTCCTTTAGTCTCTACACCCCGCGCGCAGTGATACAAAAAGAAGAAAATACAGTCATGAGGTTACATCGGCACATGGCCGTTCCTCAATGTCAGTTCTGCCACAGTCCTTCTGCTTTCGCAAACTCCTCCGCTGTTTCCGCCGTTCCAAAATAAAAGCCCCTGAGCTTGTAAGTCACCCTCAGCTTCGCTGGATATACAATGCCGCACCGCACTTTGCTAATGTACAGTGCCCTCTTCACCTGGTTGAAGGCAGCCCGCCTCCTTGCCAGCTCCACCGTACAGTCCTGGTATACACATATACCAGCTCCAGCCCACTGCACCACCCGCTTCTGCTTGGCCCAGCTCAGGACCTTCTCCTTCACACTGTACCTACGGAAGCACAGAGTCACTGCCCTTGGCGGCTCACTTGCCTTTGGTACAGGCCTCCACGACCGATGAGCCCGATCCAGTTCATATCGGGAGGGATCCTCCCCCTCCCTCAATAGTTTTGCCAGCATCGCGGCAAAATACTCAGTCGGCTTCGGTCCTTCAACTCCTTCGGGCAGCCCCACAATCCTCACATTCTGTCGCCTGGATCTATTTTCCAGGTCTTCCATTTTTCCTCGCAGATCCTTGTTAGTATCCATCACCTTCCGCATCTCTTTCCCCATCGAGGCAAGTTGATCACCGTGCTGCAATAACGTCTCCTCCACTTCCTTCAGCGCCTCCCCTTGCTCTCGCACCTCCGCCACTGCGCTCGCCACCTCCGTCCTCACCGGGGAAACCGCCTCCTCCACCAGCACACTCAAGACCTCCCTCATCTCCTTCCTCACCGTCTCCATGTATTTCGCAATCTGCGCCAACTGCTTTTCAAATTCCGCAGCCATCACCTTGGTTATTTCTTCAGCCGTAAGGAGTGCGGCCTTCCCTGGTGCTCCAGCCTCCATTTTCCTTGGTGACCCCGCGGTGACCTTTCCACTCCCCGACGGACCTTCAGCTGTTTTTTTTTTGGCCGTTTTCTTGCTCACCCTCGACATTTTTCTTTGGGTTTTTTTTTCCTCCTGTGTCTTCACTGTGCCTCCTCCGTGCCGTCTCCCTGCTTGTGCCGCCCCCGTGGACCCAGGGACCGGGCTTAAAGCCCCGAAAATGCCTTTCCCGAACGGGAGCCCTCCATTGTGCGGCTGCCTCCTGCCTGCCGTCACCGGAAGTCGACCCCCGTTTTGTTTTTGTGCCAGACAGGAATGAACAATTGTTGCAATTCACCCATGCATTCTTTGAATGTTTGCCATTGCCTATCTCCCATCAGCCCTTGAAGTAACATTTCCCAATCTATCATAGCCAACTCACGCCTCATACCATCGTAGTTTTTTAAAATTTAGATTCAAGACCCGAGTCTCAGAATCAACAATGTCACTCACCATTTTGATGAAGAATTCCATCACATTATGGTCGCTCATCCCCAAGGGGTCTCGCACAACTAGATTGCCAATTATTCCTTTCCCATTACACAATACCCAGTCTAGAAAGACCTGTTTTCTCATTGGTTCCTCCACATTAAGGTCCAGAAAACCACCCCATAGACACGCTAAGAATTCCTCCTTTACGGTATTGTTACTAATTTGATTTGCCCAAACTATATGCAGATTAAAATCAACCATAATTACAGATGTTCCTTTATCACATGCATCTCTAATTTCCTGTTTGATGTCATCCCTAACATCACCACTAACGTTTGGGGGTATACATACAACCCATACTGACTTTTTATGCGCCTTGGTGTTTCTCAGCTCGACCCATACCCACACGGAGAATCCCGCTGGCCGGTCGGGGCAGAAATGTGCGCAGCGGGGCGGAGATCCCGCCCAATATCTTTACTCACTATTGAATTAATTTCCTCTTTAACAAGCAATGCAACTCCACCACCTTTTCCTTTTTGTCTGTCCTTCCCAAACATTGAATATCTCTGGATGCTCAGTTCCCATCCCTGGTCACCCTGCAGCCACGTCTCCGTAATACTGATTATATCATGCCCGTTTATATCAATTTGCACGATTAATTCATCCACATTATTATGAATGCTCTGTGCACTAAAGCACAAAGCCTTAAGGCTTGTCTTTTGAACATTCCTTGCTCTGTTCCCATTATTTATCACTGTGGCCCTGTTTGATTCTAGCACTTGGTTTTTCTGCCTATCACTTTTTTAATTTCCCTTTCTGTCTTTTGCTGTTATCCTTGTTTGCCCCTCCTCCGACTCCTTGCATAGGTCCCCATCCCCCTGCCATTTTAGTTTAAACGCTCCCCGACCACACTTGCAAATGCACCCCGTGGGACATCAGTTCCGGTCCTGCCCAGGTGTAACCCGTCCAGTTTGTACTGGTCCCACCTTCCCAAGCACCAGTCCCAATGTCCCAGGAATCTGAACCCACCCCATCCCCCACACCATCTCTTCAGCAATGTATTCATTGATATATCCTGCTGCTTCTACTCTGACCAGCATGTGGCACTGATAGTAAACCTGAGATCACTATCTCTGAGGCCCTACTTTTCAACTTATTTCCTCACACCCTATATTCTGCTTTTAGAACCGCATCTTCTTTTTTTTAACCTATGTCATTGGGACCAATGCACACCACGACCACTGGGTGTTCACCCTCCCCCTCCAGAATGTACTGCAGCTGCTCTGAGACATCCTTGACCCCAGCACCACATGGCAGCACACCATCCTGGAGTCTTGTTTACGGCCACAGTAACGCCTATCTATTCCCCTTGCAATTGAAACCCTCACAACTATTGCATTCCCACACTTTTTACTCCTGTGTTCTGCAGAGCAACAAATTTGGCTTTTACTACTTACCCCTGAGAGGCCATTCCCCTCAACCGCGTCCAAAGCGGTGTGGTAGTCTGTGTAGAGGTATTACGGTACCTGGTAATGCTGGAACACCATTGGTAGATATTGTATGCTTCCTATTGGTCAAGCTGTATGGTAGCTCCACCCTGCTAGGTGGGGTATAAGAGCCCGTGCCGCCCCAGCAGCCTTCATTCTGTACCTGAGCTGCTGGGGGAAACATCTAGCTTATTAAAGCCTTCAGTTGGACTACAACCTCGCTTTAGTGGTCATTGATCGTGCATCAATTTAATAAGCTAGATTTAAAAGGATGGAGCTCCGAATCAACTCAGCCCCCACGCGGCGAACTCTGTGGCAATCTTCAAGCACTGTCTGCCGTGTTTTAAAGGATATCTCGGAACGGCCGAAAACACACCCACAGGAGAACAGAAATTGCAAGTCCTGCACTCGAGGGTGAGCCCAGAAATTTACACCCTCATCGAGGACGCGGAAGACTTCAATGCGGCAATAGAGCTGCTAAAAGGACATTATATCCGCCCAGTTAACCAGGTCTACGCCCGACATCTGCTAGAAACGAGGCGACAAATCCCTGGGGAATTGCTGGAAGCTGCCCGCAAGTTTCGACGAGCGACCACACAGAACTCTTGATCCGGGACGCTTTCGTGGCAGGTATGCTGTCTTCCCAGATCCGCCAGTGATTTCTGGAAAAAGACACCCTAGGCCTCAAGGAGGCACGGGCCCTTGCCGGCTCCCTGGATGTGGCCTCCAGAAACGCCCGCCCTTACGTTCCCGACCGCGCGACAGCCCCCTGGGCAGCGTGGAACCCCTCTGCATCTGCGAGACATCCCCCCACAAGCTTGTGCTGCAAGGTGGCCTGGCAATCCCGGGGGGCCCCGCTGCTACTTTTGCGGGCAGGCCAAGCACCCCTGCCAGCACTGCACGACCCGCGCATCCACCTGCAAGGGATGCGGTAAAAAGGGGCATTTCGTGGTGGTATGCCAGGCCCGTGCAGTCGCCGCGGTCTCCGATGGTGAATGCGGACCGCCACCACAAACCTCTCCACGGTCCCCATGCGGCCAGCGGGCACCACCATCTTCCTACTCCAGGGCCACGTGCGGCCCCCGGGCGCCGCCATCTTGTCCCACGGACGCCACGTTCGATGGATGGGCGCCGCCATTTTGTGCAACCCCAGCCATGTGCGACCAATGGGGGCCGCCATCTTGGATGGACTCCCAGACCCCAGCTCGGCTGACCGCACACCGCCCAAAGAGAACACTCAACTGCTGAGATTAGCCTCAATGACCCTGGATCAGTCCCGGCCTCGAACACTCTCAACTGCTACAACAACAGTACTAATCAACGGGCACAAGATGTCCTGCTTAATCGACTCTGGGAGCACGGAGAGTTTCATACACCCCGACACGGTAAGGCGCTGTTCTCTCCTCGTCCACCCCGTTAATCAAAAAATCTCCCTGGCCTCCGGTTCCCACTCAGTAGAGATAAAGGGGTTTTGTGTAGCAAACCTCACAGTCCAGGGAAGGGAGTTTAAAGATTACCGGCTCTACGTCCTTCCCCACCTCTGCGCGGCCACACTCCTAGGTTTAGACTTCCAGTGTAATATCCAAAGTCTAACTTTCAAATTCGGCGGCCCTATACCCCCTCACTGTCTGCGGCCTCGCAACCCTCAAGGTCGATCCGCCTTTCCTGTTTGCGAACCTCACCCCGGATTGCAAACCCGTCGCCACCAGGAGCAGATGGTACAGTGCCCAGGATCGGATCTTTATTAGGTCAGAGGCCCAAAGGCTCCTGAGGGAAGGAGTCATTGAAGCGAGCAACAGTCCCTGGAGAGCTTAAGTAGTGGTGGTAAAGACCGGGGAGAAGCAGAGGATGGTCATCGACTACAGTCAGACCATCAACAGGTTTACGCAGCTGGATGCGTACCCTCTCCCCCGTATAGCCGACCTGGTAAACAGGATCGCGCATTACAAGGTCTTCTCCACGGTGGATCTTAAGTCCGCCTACCACCAGCTCCCCATCCGCACTAGTGACCGCAAATACACTGCCTTTGAGGCAGATGGACGGCTCTATCACTTCTTAAGGATTCCCTTCGGTGTCACTAACGGGGTCTCGGTTTTCCAGCGCGAGATGGACCGAATGGTTGACCGGTACGGTTTACGGGCAACATTCCCGTATCTCGATAATGTCACCATCTGCAGCCACGACCAGCAGGACCACGACACCAACCTCCGAAAATTCCTGCAGACTGCTAAAATCCTTAACCTTACATACAACAAGGACAAATGCGTGTTTAGCACCGACCGCCTAGCCATCCTCGGCTACGTAGTGCGAAATGGAGTTATAGGCCCCGACCCTGAGCGCATGCGCCCCCTCCCTCATTGCTCCAAGGCCCTGAAGCGCTGCCTAGGGTTTTTCAGTTCCTACCCCCAGTCGTCCCCAACTATGCGGACAAGGCCCGTCCCCTGATCCAATCCACAGCTTTTCCCCTGTCGATAGAGGCCTGCCAGGCCTTCAGCCGCATCAAAACGGACATTGCAAAGTGTAGTGCACAAAGACTCCGTGAGACGAATAGAGTGAAGTCGATGAGGCTTTATTAAGTGTGTCTGTTCCCCCGCAGCTCGATAGTAGAATGGCCTGCGGGGGAGGACTCCGGCTTCTTATACTCCGCCTTCAGGGTGGAGCTAGAGGACAACGGCCAACCAGGACCCGGGATCTGTCAGCCAATGACATTAGGGCTTCCA
Organism: Scyliorhinus torazame; assembly: GCF_047496885.1. NCBI lineage: Eukaryota > Metazoa > Chordata > Chondrichthyes > Carcharhiniformes > Scyliorhinidae > Scyliorhinus > Scyliorhinus torazame. The sequence goes on along the minus strand of NC_092717.1, from coordinate 238,400,564 downwards.
GTCCCACATGACCCCCAGTACATACTACCACATTCACCCCTTGTCAAAAATGAACCCGGCGGGGTGATGCTTCGTATGGTGGTAAGGGTTTACAGGGCTGGTCCTGGGAGGAAAACATTCACATGGCAATACAGTATTGTACAATTTGTCCTGTTTCAACTATTTACAGAAGGTATCAGGAGAAAAGCAAAATGTTCTTGTGAAAAGTCCATATATTGATTTAGATCGACGCCACGAGTCGGTCGGGCGGTCTGGTCGTCCGCGTCGATCGCCTCGGCCCCGGCGGTGGTGGTGGTGCTTGTACTAGTGTTGTCGTCTCCGGGAGCCTTACGGTTTCAGCTCGGGCTTTATTCTTGATCGGGCCTGAGGGGAGGGGAACCGATCCTCCTGGGAAGGGGGCGGTCGCGGGGTGCGGCGGTGGCAGGAAGGGGGGGGGTTGGGTGAATGGTGTCGGGGGGGGGGGGGTGTGTGTTGCCGACGGGCGCCAGATCCCGCAGCGAGACCGTGTCCTGTCGGCCGTCGGGGTACTCCACGTAAGCGTACTGCGGGTTCGCGTGGAGGAGGTGAACCCTTTCGACCAACGGGTCCGCCTTATGTGCCCTCACATGCTTTCGGAGCAAAATGGGTCCTGGGGCCGCCAGCCAGGTCGGCAGCGACGTTCCAGAGGAGGACCTCCTAGGGAAGACAAGGAGACGCTCATGAGGCGTTTGATTAGTGCTCGTACATAATAGCGACCGGATGGAGTGGAGAGCGTCCGGGAGGACCTCCTGCCACCGTGAAACTGGGAGGTCCCTGGACCGTAGGGCCATTAGGACGGTCTTCCAGACCGTGCCGTTCTCCCTCTCTACTTGCCCGTTCCCCCGGGGGTTGTAGCTGGTCGTCCTGCTTGAGGCTATGCCCTTGCTGAGCAGGAACTGGCGCAGCTCGTCACTCATGAAAGGGGACCCCCTGTCGCTGTGGACGTATGCGGGGCAACCGAACAGTGTGAAGATGGTGTTCAGGGCTTTAATGACTGTGGCCGCGGTCATGTCAGAGCAGGGAATGGCGAATGGGAAGCGGGAGTATTCGTCCACCACATTAAGAAAGTATGTGTTGCGGTCGGTGGAGGGGAGGGGCCCTTTGAAATCGAGACTAAGGCGTTCAAAGGGGCGGGAAGCCTTAATCAGGTGCGCACCATCCGGCCTGAAAAAATGCGGTTTGCATTCTGCGCAGATGTGGCAGTCCCTTGTGACTGTACGGACCTCCTCTAAAGAGTATGGGAGATTGCGGGACTTGATAAAGTGGAAAAACCGAGTGACCCCCGGGTGGCAGAGGTCCTCGTGGAGGGTTTGGAGGCGGTTAATTTGTGCGTTGGCACATGTGCCGCGGGATAGGGCATCGGACGGCTCGTTCAGCTTTCCGGGACGATACAAAATCTCGTAGTTGAAGGTGGAGAGCTCGATCCTCCACCTTAAGATCTTGTCGTTTTTGATTTTGCCCCGCAGTGCATTATCGAACATGAAGGCTACCGACCGTTGGTCAGTGAGGAGAGTGAATCTCCTGCCAGCCAGGTAATGCCTCCAATGTCGCACAGCTTCCACTATGGCTTGGGCTTCCTTTTCCACTGAGGAGTGGCGGATTTCTGAGGCGTGGAGGGTCCGGGAGAAAAAGGCAACGGGTCTGCCCGCTTGGTTAAGGGTGGCCGCTAGAGCTATGTCGGAGGCGTCGCTCTCGACCTGGAAGGGGAGGGACTCGTCGATGGCGCGCATCGTGGCCTTTGCGATATCCGCTTTGATGCGGCTGAAGGCCTGGCAAGCCTCTGTCGACAGAGGGAAGGTCGTGGTCTGTATTAGGGGGCAGACCTTGTCTGCGTACTGGGGGACCCACTGGGCGTAGGATGAAAAAAACCCCAGGCAGCGTTTCAGGGCTTTTGGGCAGTGCGGGAGGGGGAATTCCATGAGGGCGCGCATACGTTCGGGGTCGGGGCCTATTATCCCATTGCGCACTACGTAGCCCAGAATGGCTAGCCGATTGGTGCTAAAAACGCACTTGTCCTCGTTGTACGTGAGGTTCAAGGCTTTGGCGGTCTGGAGGAATTTTTGGAGGTTGGCGTCGTGGTCCTGCTGGTCGTGGCCGCAGATGGTTACATTGTCGAGATACGGGAACGTGGCCCGCAACCCATGTTGATCAACCATTCGGTCCATCTCCCGTTGGAAGACCGAGACCCCGTTTGTGACGCCAAATGGGACCCTTAGGAAATGGTATAATCGCCCGTCTGCCTCGAAGGCTGTGTACTTGCGGTCACTTGGGCGGATGGGGAGCTGATGGTAGGCGGACTTGAGGTCCACGGTGGAGAAGACTTTATATTGGGCAATCCGATTGACCATGTCGGATATGTGGGGGAGAGGGTACGAGTCTAGTTGTGTGTACCTGTTGATGGTCTGGCTATAGTCTATGACCATCATTTGTTTCTCCCCTGTCTTCACTACTACCACCTGCGCTCTCCAGGGACTATTGCTGGCCTGGATTATGCCTTCCGAATGAAGGTCCGGTCCTGGGCGCTGTACCGTCTTCTCCTAGTGGCGACGGGTTTGCAATCCGGGGTGAGGTTCGCAAACAAGGACGGGGGTTGCACCTTGAGGGTTGCGGGGCCGCAGATAATGAGTGGGGGTATTGGGCCGCCGAATTTGAACGTAAGGCTCTGTAGATTGCATTGGAAATCTAATCCCAGTAAGGTGGAGGCGCAGAGTTGGGGAAGGACGTTTAGTTTGTAGTTTTTGAACTCCCTCCCCTGCACCGTTAGGGTAACTATGCAGAATCCTTGGATCTGTACGGAGTGGGATCCTGCAGCTAGGGAAATCTTTTGTGCGCTGGGATAGGTGGTCAAGGAACAGCGTCTTACCATGTCGGGGTGGATAAAGCTCTCCGTGCTCCTGGAGTCGACTAGGCATGGTGTCTCGTGGCCGTTTATTAGCACCGTTGTCGTCGTCGTCTGGAGTGTCCGGGGCCGAGCTTGATCGAGCGTAATTGAAGCGAGACGGGGTTGTAGTAGTGGAGTGGGGTCCGTTGTTGCCGTCCAAGATGGCGTCGGGGATGAACAAAATGGCCGCCCCCACACGTCGTACAGGTCTGGGGTGGTCCAAGATGGCGGCGCCCTTCCTCCCCTCGTGGTGGCCGGGACCCAAAATGGCGGCGTCTGCGGGTCGCACATGGTGCGCTGGGGGGGTTGGGGAGCGTTAGGACCGCGCGGGGCTCCCTCATCTCTGGGGACAGCGGTGGTCAGGACCCAAGTTGGTAGCGCCGGCGGGTCAGACGTGGGGCGCGGGGGGGGGGGGGGGGGTTTGGGGGGCGTTAGAGACGCGCAGCACTCCCTCTTCTCCGGGGAGAGTGGTGGTCGGGACCCAAAGTGGAAGCGCCGGCGGGTCATACGTGGGGACGGGGACGGGGGGGGGGGGAACGGTTGGGGAGCGTAAGCGGCTTGCAGGGTTCCCTGTTCTCCCGGGACAGCGGCGACCTCGCGGGACCGGCACACAACCGCGAAATGGCCACTTTTTCCCACAGCTCTTGCAGATTGCTGCGCGGGCCGGGCAGCGCTGCCGGGGGTGTTTCGCCTGGCCGCAGAAATAGCAGCGGGCGCCCCCGGTGCGACTTGGCGTTTGGACCGCGCAAGCCTGTGGGGTGTCCGGGGGGGGGGTGGGTTTGTCGCGACGGGTACGTACGGAGCCCAATGGGCTGCCGCGCGGTCGGGGCCGTAGGCGCGGGTATTACGCGCGGCCACGTCTAGGGAGGCTGCTAGGGCCCGGGCCTCTGAGAGTCCTAACGACTCTCTTTCTAGAAGTCTTTGGCGGATTTGGGAGGAATTCATACCTGCCACAAAAGCATCGCACATTAACATGTCCGTGTGTTCATTTGCGTTCACCGAAGGGCAGCTGCAGGCTCGTCCCAAAATCAGCAGCGCGGCGTAGAATTCGTCCATCGATTCTCCGGGACCTTGCCGTCTCGTCGCGAGCCGGTAGCGAGCGTAGATTTGGTTAACTGGGCGGACATAGAGACTTTTCAGTGCTGCGAACGCCGTCTGGAAATCCTCCGCGTCTTCGATGAGGGAGAAAATCTCCGTGCTCACCCTCGAGTGCAGGACCTGTAGTTTTTGGTCTTCTGTGACCCGGCCGGTGGCCGTTCTGAGGTAGGCCTCGAAACAAGTCTGCCAGTGCTTGAAGGCTGCTGCCGCGTTCACTGCGTGGGGGCTGATCCTCAGGCATTCCGGAATGATCCTGAGCTCCAGAGTCCTTTTTAGACACGCTTAATAAATTTTGGCGCACAAAGACTCCGTGAGACGAATAGAGTGAAGTCAATGAGGCTTTATTAAGCGTGTCTGTTCCCCCGCAGCTCGATAGTAGAATGGCCTGCGGGGGAGGACTCCGGCTTCTTATACTCCGCCTTCAGGGCGGAGCTAGAGGTCAACGGCCAACCAGGACCCGAGATCTGTCAGCCAATGACATTAGGGCTACCAGTCCCACATGACCCCCAATACATACTACCACACAAAGGCCACGATGCATGCCATCGCCAAGTACCTCCCCTTCCAGGTCGAGAGCGACGGGCCTGACGTAGCTCTAGCGGCCACCCTCAACCAAGCGGGCAGATCCGTGGCCTTCTTCTCTCGTACCCTCCATGCTTCCGAAATCTGCCACTCCTCAGTCGAAAAGGAGGCCCAGGCCATAGTAGAAGCTGTGCGACATTGGAGGCATTACCTGGCCGGCAGGAGATTCACTTTCCTCACTGACCAACGGTCGGTTGCTTTCATGTTCGATAATGTGCAGTGGGGCAAGATAAAAAACGATAAGATCTTGCGGTGGAGGATCAAACTCTCCACCGACAACTACGAGATCCTGTATCGCCCCGGGAAGCTAAACGAGCCTCCTGATGCCCTGTCCTGCGGCACATGTGCCACCGCACAAGTGGACCGCCTCCGAGCCCTCCACGAGGACCTCTGCCACCCAGGGGTCACTCGCATTTTCCACTTTATCAAGACCCGCAACCTGCCCTACTCCATCGAGGAGGTCAGGACAGCCACCAGGGACTGCCAAATCTGCGCGGAGTGCAAACCGCACTTCTACCGGCCAGAGAAAGCGCACCTGATAAAGGCTTCCCGTCCCTTTGAACGCCTCAGCATGGGCTTCAAAGGCCCCCTCCCCTCCACCGACCGCAACACGTACTTCCTGAACGTGATTGACGAGTACTCCCGGTTCCCATTCGCCATTCCCTGCCCCGACATAACCGCAACCACCGTCATCAAGGCCCTCCATAGCATCTTTGCACTGTTCGGGTTCCCCGCTTACATACATAATGATAGGGGGTCCTCCTTTATGAGCGATGAACTGCGTCAATTCCTGCTCAGCAAGGGCATCGCCTCGAGCAGGACGACCAGTTACAACCCCCGGGGTAACGGACAGGTAGAGAGGGAGAACGGAACGGTCTGGAAGACCGTCCTACTGGCCCTACGGTCCAGGAATCTCCCAGTCTCCCGCTGGCAGGAAGTCCTCCCAGATGCCCTCCACTCCATCCGGTCACTACTGTGTACCACAACCAATCAAACACCTCACGAACGTCTCCTTGTCTTCCCCAGGAAGTCCTCCTCTGGGACCTCGCTCCCGACCTGGCTGGCAGCTCCTGGACCAATCCTGCTCCGAAAACACGTGCGGGCGCACAAGTCGGACCCGTTGGTCGAGCGGGTCCATCTGCTCCATGCTAACCCCCAGTACGCCTACGTGGCGTACCCCGACGGCCGACAAGATACGGTCTCCCCACGAGACCTGGCGCCCGCCGGAGCCCCACGCACACCCCAGCCACCATTCCCACCCTCCCTCCCACCAAAGAACAAAGAACAAAGAAATGTACAGCACAGGAACAGGCCCTTCGGCCCTCCAAGCCCGTGCCGACCATACTGCCCGACTAAACTACAATCTTCTACACTTCCTGGGTCCGTATCCTTCTATTCCCATCCTATTCATATATTTGTCAAGATGCCCCTTAAATGTCCCTATCGTCCCTGCCTCCACTACCTCCTCCGGTAGTGAGTTCCAGGCACCCACTACCCTCTGCGTAAAAAACTTGCCTCGTACATCTACTCTAAACTTTGCCCCTCTCACCTTAAACCTATGCCCCCTAGTAATTGACCCCTCTACCCTGGGGAAAAGCCTCTGACTATCCACTCTGTCTATGCCCCTCATAATTTTGTATACCTCTATCAGGTCGCCCCTCAACCTCCTTCGTTCCAGTGAGAACAAACCGAGTTTATTCAATCGCTCCTCATAGCTTATGCCCTCCATACCAGGCAACATTCTGGTAAATCTCTTCTGCACCCTCTCTAAAGCCTCCACATCCTTCTGGTAGTGTGGCGACCAGAATTGAACACTATACTCCAAGTGTGGCCTAACTAAGGTTCTATACAGCTGCAACATGACTTGCCAATTCTTATACTCAATGCCCCGGCCAATGAAGGCAAGCATGCCGTATGCCTTCTTGACTACCTTCTCCACCTGTGTAGCCCCTTTCAGTGATCTGTGGACCTGTACTCCTAGATCTCTTTGACTTTCAATACTCTTGAGGGTTCTACCATTCACTGTATATTCCCTACCTGCATTAGCCCTTCCAAAATGCATTACCTCACATTTGTCCAGGTTAAACTCCATCTGCCATCTCTCCGCCCAAGTCTCCAGGCAATCTAAATCCTGCTGTATCCTCAGACAGTCCTCATCGCTATCCGCAATTCCACCAACCTTTGTGTCGTCTGCAAACTTACTAATCAGACCAGTTACATTTTCCTCCAAATCATTTATATATACTACAAAGAGCAAAGGTCCCAGCACTGATCCCTGTGGAACACCACTGGTCACAGCCCTCCAATTAGAAAAGCATCCCTCCATTGCTACCCTCTGCCTTCTATGGCCTAGCCAGTTCTGTATCCAGTGCACCTTACAGGAGGATCGGCCCTCCCGTTGGCCTCGTCTAGGCCCCCCCCCCACCCACCGACGCACCCCGCAGACGCTCTTTTCCCAGGTCAACCGTTTTCCCTACCAGCGCGGTCGAGGGGCGTTGAAGCTGCCACGGAGATCGAAGTCATGCTCCCAGAGTCACAGACGCCCGAGCCTCCACCGGAGTCACCACCGAAGCTTTGACGATCACAGAGGACGACCAGGGCCCTTGATCGACTGATTGTTTCATTTTAAAGTGTATAGCTAATTATGAATAATAGAATTGTAAATAGTTACAAAACGCTGGACGGAGATATTACGATACCTCCATAACTATAATTCTACCACGTTACCATGTTGTAGTATCAGGCCACCACCCCCGCCGGACTCTTTTTTAACAGGGGGTGAATGTGGTAGTCTGTGTAGAGGTATTACGGTACCTGGTCATGCTGGAACACCATTGGTAGATATTGTATGCTTCCTATTGGTCAAGCTGTATGGTAGCTCCGCCCTGCAAGGTGGGGTATAAGAGCCCGTGCTGCCTCAGCAGCCTTCATTCTGTACCTGAGCTGCTGGGGGAAACATCTCGCTTATTAAAGCCTTCAGTTGGGCTACAACCTCGCTTTAGTGGTCATTGATCGTGTATCAAGCGGTGTATCTGTTTTGTAAGGGAATGGCCACAGGAGGTTTCTACACTACCTGCCTTGCCCTTCTGTTCTGCTTGGCGGTCACCTATTCCCTTCCTGGATGTGGAGTATTAGCCTGCAGTGTAAACACCTCACTATATGTGCTATCCACAATACTCTCCCCACCTCGTGGATGCTCCACAGTGTCCCCAGCAGCCACTCCAGCTCTGAAACCCTGGCACTTCCTGCACATATCCTGGTCCCCGGCACTGGAAATGTTCCCAGTTTCCCACATAAAGCAAGAGAAGCACATCATGGGTTTGACCTCTCCTGCCACGATTTACCCCTTTAAAGTATACCTTCTGAAAGATACTTAAAATCAAATATCAATTACTCCAGGACCCTTCATCCCTGGTACTTGTTACTACAGAATGTAGCCTTGCAAACTATAAACTGCAAAATAAAAACAAACTATAAGCGATAAAAGTAGTAAAAACGTACCTGACCGTACTCACCCAATCAGCTGTATTCACTTTTTCCAAAAACACTTTTGAATCCAAACTTCAAGCTAGCACTCAGATTTATAAGGTAAATGGTATGTTGGCCTTCATAGATCATAAGATGTAGGAACAGAAGTAGGCCATTCGCTCCATCAAATTTGGGTCACCATTGAATGAGATCATGGCTGATTTGTCATAATCTTCAACTCCACTTTCCCGCCTTATCCTCATACCCCGGATTCCCTTATTGATGAAAGATCTCTTTAACTCAGCCTTCAACATACTTAATGACGCAGCCTCAGTGCTGCCTCACGGCGCCGAGGACCCGGGTTCGATCCCGGTCTCTGTCCGTGTGGGGTTTGCTCATTCTCCCTGTGTCTGCCTGGGTCTCACCCCCACAACCCAAAGCTGTGCAGGGTAGATGCTAAATTGCCCCTTAAATTGAAAAAAGATATTTAATGACCCGGCCTCTCCAGCTCTCTGTGGTGAAGAATTCCACAGACTCACTCCCCTCAGACAGAAGACATTTCTCCTCGTCTCTGTCTTAAGTGGGTGACCCCTGACTCTGAGATGATGCCCTCTGGTCCTAGACTCTCCCACAAGGGGAAACATCCTCTCAGCATCTACCCTGTCAAGCACCCTCAGTTTCCCAAATATCTCAATGAGGTTGCTTCTCATTGTTCTAAACTCCAATGAGTTCAGGCCCAACCTCTCCTCATAAGAGAATCCCTCCATACCTGGGATCAACCTCGTGAACCTTCTCTGGACTGCCTCCAATTCCAGTATATCTTTCCTCAGATAAGGGGAACAAAACTGTTCACAGCATTCCAGGGGTGGTCTATACGTTGTATAGTTTTAACAAGATTCCCCTTTTTCCTTTGAAATGAAGGCCAACATTCCATTTGCCTTCTATATTAACTGCTGAACTTACATGCTAACCTTATGTGACTCATGCACGACGACCCCCCAAAGCTCTCTGTCCTGCTGTCTTTCTCCATTTAAATATTATTCAGCTCCTTTGTTCTTTCTACCAAAGTGCATAACTTCACATTTTCCTACATTATATTTAATCTGCCAAGTTTTTGCCCACTCACTGAACCTGTCTATATCCCTCTGTAAATTCTTTGTGTTCAGTGCAAGAAAAAATGAGTACAAGAACAAGGATGTCTTACTGCAGCTGTACAGGGTTTTGGTGAGACCACACTATAGTGATATCATGGTTGTGTTGTAATTCACCGACTGATCACTAGGAGTCTCATTAGTATAGAAGTGAATGTTAGAGTTCGGTGACCTCAGACTGTTGAGGGAGCTGAGAGAGATAGTGGTTTGTGCATGTTTATTCTGTTATTCATCTGTTGTTTTGTATATACTTGACCCACAGTTAATGTTAATAAATCGTTCATAGCTTTAGCTACAAGTGTTCTTGCAATATAAATCAGGCCATCCAACAACAACATTACATGGTACCAGGGTTGGATGGTATTAAACACTGAGAAAAAACTATCACATCATTGCTGAAGCCTGCCACTAGGTCCACAGATATTTGAAGATTTTGCAGACTGCAAGAATGAACTACATGGAGTAATTGAAGCCACCAAAGAGTCTCAGATTTCATTGTAATGTGGACAGCAACTGGCGTGTGTTTAAACAGCAATTTAATCTGTTTCTTACTGCAGTAAATTTAGCAGATCCATCAGATTTGCGTAAGGTAGTGTCATGAGAATGTTGCTTTAAGAACTGGTGAGCTGCTCATGTTACTGCAGTGATGTCAGAGTGTGGGTGGAGCTGAGCTGTGGTTCTGCTTTTTAGTTTCACTTGGAGAAAAAGCTTGGGTGCGTCTGGGTTTTCCAGTGAGCTGCAGCTGAAGTTAAACAAAGAGTTGTCCTGTTGATCTCTGCCATCCAAAGACTATCTCTGGATCATTTGGTGAATTCAGAATTATAAATGTTCTCAATAGTGAATGTGAACCTAATGTGCTCCTGTTTAAAGGTTTGTTATGTCTTTTGGATGTGAAAAGGACAGCTTACGGATTACTTAGTGTTGTATGCTTTAGGGGGTTATCTTTGATTTACTGGTTGCTAAGATGTTCACTGTTTGTTTTAGAAAGGTTAACTTGAGTTCATAGAATAAACATTGTTTTGTTTTTAAAATTACTGGTCCAGTTTTGCTGTACCATTCCTGTAGAGTGGGCCGTGTGCTCCCTATACCACAATCTATTAAAAGTTGTGGGTCAGGTGAACTCCATGATACACTTTGGGGTTCTCTAAATCCTGACCCATAACAGTAGTGATGCTCCTAACAGCGGCAGGGCCCAAAGCAATTGTGTTTAATAAGTTTAAATTTGCAAACGAAGAAGATTGTAAAAATTTTAATGAAGTAATTCGAAGACTCGATGAACATTGCATCCCCCGAAAGAATTACATTTATGAATGCAATGTGTTTAGACTATGTTCACAGAAGAGTCCATCGATCATTTCATCGCTGATTTAAAGTTAAAAGCTATAACCTGTTGTTTTCTGCGATGGAATCTCACATGATCCGTTTATAGCTTTAGCTACAAGTGTTCTTGTAATATAAATCAGGCCATCCGACAAGAACATTACACGCGCCTGGAGTATGATGTGCAGTTTTGGTTCTTCACCTAAGGGACGTTATACTTGCAATGAAGGGGGTGCAGCGAATGTTCGCCAGGCTGATTTCGATGGCAGGATTGTCGTACGAGGAGAGATAGAGTTGACCGAGCCTGTAGTCACTGGATCTGATTGAAATATATAAAATTCTGATAGGGCTGGGCAGACTGATTGCAAGGATGTAAGGATGTGGATGTTGTTTCCTCTGACTGGGGGGTGTGGGGGGGGGGGGGGGGGGGGGTGCGGTCCAGGACAAGGGTTCACATTCTCAGGGTACGGGTTAGGCCATTTAGGTGTGAAGAGATTTTTTCACTCAGAGGGTGGTGAATCTGTAGAATTCTCTCCCACAGAAGTGTGTGGAGGCCAGATCACTGAATATATTTAAGAAGGAAATAGATATATTTTTAGACTCTTAAGACATCAATGGGCATGGGGAGAGAGTGGGAGGATGGTGTTGAGACAGAGGATCAACCATGGCCGTATTGAATGATGGACAGACTCAAAGGGTAGAATGACATATTCCTGCTCCTATTTTCTACATTTTACCATGTCACTACTTCAGAAGGTCACATTGTTCATAAGTTTAGTTAATTTATGGGGGGAGGTAGTATATGTTACTGAACAAGTAAGAACTAAGTAACTTCTGGGAAAAGAAATCTGCCATTCTTACCTGGTCTGGCCGACACGTGATTCCAGACTCACAGAAATGGTGTTGGTTATGACTTGAACTGGCAAGCTATTCAGTTGTATTCAAGACGCTTGTCCCAGGGCGATTAGGGATGGGCAATGCATTTTGGCCTCACTAGCGACACTCACATCCTGGGCATGATCTTTTTTTAAAAACTCTCTAGAAAGCAAAGGATCTGGAACTGTCCTTACTTGCAAATTGCCCCTGAGAAATGGCAATTTATCCTAAATGACTTCACTTTAAATTCAAATTGATTCAAAACAAAACATAGAGGGCAAGGTCGATCGGCTGCTCTTAGCCGAGGTGGAAGAGTGAGTTTCAGATGTTGTTGATGAATGTGAGGAGGCCGGAGGAGCAGTCCTGCAGGTACAATGCTGACCTGTTCCTGGCGAACTGCGTGGTGTGCAACAGATGCTTTTCTTCATCCTATTTAACTCAGCCTCCAGAGAATTCAGAGACAATCGCGCCATTTGTCTCTGTCAGATTAAACATCATTTATTCTCCTTTGATTATAAAGCGATTTTGTGTCCGTAAAAAGGGAATGGATCTATCACCTGATACTCATTATAGTTTAAATCTAGATAGAGTTTCCTTTTCATTGTGTGAAACAGCCTCTTGTTGGAAGAAGAAAGCGGATTGGCGATTTAAAAAAAAAAATTTCATAGTATGACACATAGATCTTTCGAAATTCCAAGATTTAATTTTGGATTATTTTGCCTCCATATCTACAAAATGGGACAGGTTCTGCGACGCACGTCGCTGCATGTCCAATTGTTGAGACATGTTTGCAGATGTTTCGCTTTGCAGACATTTTGCCCTGTAACTTGCTGGGAGGGAGAGCAGATAATTGCGCGAGGGGGGGTGGGGGCAGAAATCAGGACATCTGCGCAAAGGAAGGGAGCAACGGGTTGTCCCCTTCACCAATTAGATTAAAGGATGGGAATTTAAAAAGAATGACAGAGAAATAAATTGGATGAATTAGAGTTCAATCAGATACAGGAAAAGAAATAAAGAGAGGAAAGGAATGAATGGGTGAAGAGACAGAGAAGGAGAGATAGAAAGGTAAGGTTTACAAAAATTAAATCTCCCAAAACAATTTATAAGTTGAAGTAATGAGATGCCACGAGAACAGAAAATGCTGAAAGGTCTCAGCCGGCCTGGCAGTGTCTGTGGAAAGAGGACAGAGCTGGCGTTTTGAGTTGGATGACTCTTTGGCAAAGCCTTAATGAGATGTCATACATTTAATTGTTCACTTCCTGGGTCAGAGGGGTTGAATGGCTGTCATCAATAATTATCACCTCATTAAAAGGGCTGTTAGGAATCCGGACCAGACCCCAACTTTTGTTGAGACACTGGACGAGAACTTCAAACAATTTTCCTATTTGTAAAACAGTGAGGAAAGGATACTTCGCCCCAGGAGTGATGACACTGACCACAAGGTATATTTTATGTTAAAACAAACTTTAATTTAAACACAGAATTAACTACATTAACATCAAAGAAAAGCTTTACAGTTAACAATTACACAGTTCTTAAAGGACAAATTTGAACTCACTGTCTACACCTGCCACTAATTCCAATTAAATAACCCAATACAGTTAAAATGCTGCTTACAAATAAAATTAACATAATACTTGCTTAGTTGTGGAGAACCATTCGGACAGAGATCCTTTCAAGAGCAGATCCAGTACACTTCTGCTCAACATGACAGCATTTGGCAAAACTGCTGTTCAACTTAAAATCCTATAACAGAAAACAAAACTACAGACAGTCCTGGCTCCTCCCATTACTTATATCATCTGTATCCCACTAAGTTCCATGACCTGTTTAGCTAGGACTAAATACTACCCCTCATAAATTATCTATGCTCCAAGGAGCCAACCAAAATGTAAACAATGTCCCATTCGCCCTTTATCTATAACCAAGTAAGTGGTTGTAATTAATTATTGTTTCACCCTTTATGACTCTTTAATTACAGCTTTAGTAGACAGTCTGTATGTATTTTAAACCAGGGTTTTCAGCAACATTGCTGCAACTGAAGATAAAATATAACATATGACAATTTCTACATTCATCACAGGGTTCTTAAGCTGTTAATTACTAGACTTAGTTTCTGTGTCCAGTTTAATGGGAAATGTATGTGTTAATGAATTTCGGCGGGAACGGTGCGCAGGGGCCTTCTGGGAGGTGGTGAGTATTTACTTTAAAAACCCTTACCTTTGCAGGAGCAGCCCTTCGAATTTCGGCGGGAGCGGTGCGCAGGGGCCTTCTGGGAGGTGGTGAGTATTTACTTAAAAAACCCTTACCTTTGCAGGAGCAGCCCTTTGAATTTCGGCGGGAGCGGTGCGCAGGGGCCTTCTGGGATTGCTGGGAGGTAAGTCTGTCCTTTAAAAACACTTACCTGGTCCCGTTTTCGGTCCCTCTTTTCTGGTTTTTTTTAATATTTTAGTATTTAAGGCGGGAACAGGAAGTTCGACCCGCGGACTGCTGGGAAGACCCTCACCAATACATTCTGGTGGAGAGGAAACCCGAGACACTACACATGTAGTGTCTCCCACCCGCCCTCCTCCTCTAACCTAATAATAAAACCCATTGGTGAGAGGTAAGTACCATATTTTATTATTAACACTAAGAAGGTAAGTAAGTGATTTTTACTCATTTTTACTTTTGTACCTTTTTCAAATTGTGTGTGTGTCGGGGGGAAACTGAAGTGACATCACAGAAAAGCTGTGGCCTGAGTGGCTGGTTGGGAATCTACACTAAATTTTAAAAAAAATTGAGCATTGGTAACTAATTAAACATAATTACTTAATTATAATTTAGAGGGATATCTAAGCCAGAGATCGGAGAGTACTATATTTAGCTTTCGCATTTCTATTAGAAATCTAGTGCTAGGAAACAGATAGTTAACAGTAACTTTGAAATTTTTTTTTAAATATTCAAAAAAAATGTTAAAAATTTAATTTTAATTTTAATTAATTGATGCAATGTCAGTTAGAGGGGTGCTGTGCTCTGACTGTGAGATGTGGCAGGTCCGGGAGGCTTCCAGCGTCCCGGATGGCTTCATCTGCAGAAAGTGCACCCAACTGGAGCTCCTCACAGACCGCATGGTTTGGTTGGAGCATCAATTGGATGCACTTAGGAGCATGCAGGTGGCGGAAAGCGTCATAGATCGCAGTTATGTAAATGTGGTCACACCCAAGGTGCAGGCAGAGAAATGGGTGACCACCAGAAAGGGCAGGCAGTCAGTGCAGGAATCCCCTGTGGTTGTCCCCCTCTCGAACAGATATACCCCTTTGGATACTGTCGGGGGGGATAGCCTATCAGGGGAAAACAGCAGCAGCCAGAGCAGTGGCACCACGGCTGGCTCTGGTGTTCAGAAGGGAGGGTCAAAGCGCAGAAGAGTAATAGTAATAGGGGACTCTATAGTCAGGGGCACAGATAGGCGCTTCTGTGGACGTGAAAGAGACTCCAGGATGGTATGTTGCCTCCCTGGTGCCAGGGTCCAAGATGTCTCCGAACGGGTAGAGGGCATCCTGAAGGGGGAGGGCAAACAGGCAGAGGTCGTTGTACATATTGGTACTAACGACATAGGCAGGAAGGGGCATGAGGTCCTGCAGCAGAAGTTCAGGGAGCTAGGCAGAAAGTTAAAAGACAGGACCTCGAGGGTTGTAATCTCGGGATTACTCCCTGTGCCACGTGCCAGTGAGGCTAGAAATAGGAAGATAGAGCAGCTAAACACGTGGCTAAACAGCTGGTGTAGGAGGGAGGGTTTCCATTATCTGGACCACTGGGAGCTCTTCCGGGGCAGGTGTGACCTGTATAAGAAGGATGGGTTGCATCTAAACCGGAGAGGCATAAATATCCTGGCCGCGAGGTTTGCTAGTGTCACATGGGAGGGTTTAAACTAGTATGGCAGGGGGGTGGGCACGGGAGCAATAGGTCAGGAGATGAGAGCATTGAGGGAGAACTAGGGAATAGGGACAGTGTGGCTCTGAGGCAGAGCAGACAGGGAGAAGTTGCTGAACACAGCGGGTCTGGTGGCCTGAAGTGCATATGTTTTAATGCAAGAAGTATTACGGGTAAGGCAGATGAACTTAGAGCTTGGATTAGTACTTGGAACTATCATGTTGTTGCCATTACAGAGACCTGGTTGAGGGAAGGGCAGGATTGGCAGCTAAACGTTCCAGGATTTAGATGTTTCAGGCGGGATAGAAGGGGATGTAAAAGGGGAGGCGGAGTTGCGCTACTGGTTCTGGAGAATATCACAGCCCTACTGCGAGAGGACACCTCAGAGGGCAGTGAGGCTATATGGGTAGAGATCAGGAATAAGAAGGGTGCAGTCACAATGTTGGGGGTTTACTACAGGCCTCCCAACAGCCAGCGGGAGATAGAGGAGCAGATAGATAGACAGATTTTGGAAAAGAGTAAAAACAACAGGGTTGTGGTGATGGGAGACTTCAACTTCCCCAATATTGACTGGGACTCACTTAGTGCCAGGGGCTTAGGCGGGGCGGAGTTTGTAAGGAGCATCCAGGAGGGCTTCTTAAAACAATATGTAGACAGTCCAACTAGGGAAGGGGCGGTACTGGACCTGGTATTGGGGAATGAGCCCGGCCAGGTGGTAGATGTTTCAGTAGGGGAGCATTTCGGTAACAGTGACCACAATTCAGTAAGTTTTAAAGTACTGGTGGACAAGGATAAGAGTGGTCCTAGGATGAATGTGCTAAATTGGGGGAAGGCTAATTATAACAATATTAGGCAGGAACTGAAGAACATAGATTGGGGGCGGATGTTTGAGGGCAAATCAACATCTGACATGTGGGAGGCTTTCAAGTGGCAGTTGAAAGGAATTCAGGACCGGCATGTTCCTGTGAGGAAGAAGGATAAATACGGCAATTTTCGGGAACCTTGGATGACGAGAGATATTGTAGGCCTCGTCAAAAAGAAAAAGGAGGCATTTGTCAGGGCTAAAAGGCTGGGAACAGATGAAGCCTGCGTGGAATATAAGGAAAGTAGGAAGGAACTTAAGTAAGGAGTCAGGAGGGCTAGAAGGGGTCACGAAAAGTCATTGGCAAATAGGGTTAAGGAAAATCCCAAGGCTTTTTACACGTACATAAAAAGCAAGAGGGTAGCCAGGGAAAGGGTTGGCCCACTGAAGGATAGGCAAGGGAATCTATGTGTGGAGCCAGAGGAAATGGGCGAGGTACTAAATGAATACTTTGCATCAGTATTCACCAAAGAGAAGAAATTGGTAGATGTTGAGTCTGGAGAAGGGTGTGTAGATAGCATGGGTCACATTGAGATCCAAAAAGACGAGGTGTTGGGTGTCTTAAAAAATATTAAGGTAGATAAGTCCCCAGGGCCTGATGGGATCTACCCCAGAATACTGAGGGAGGCTGGAGAGGAAATTGCTGAGGCCTTGACAGAAATCTTTGGATCCTCGCTGTCTTCAGGGGATGTCCCGGAGGACTGGAGAATAGCCAATGTTGTTCCTCTGTTTAAGAAGGGTAGCAAGGAAAATCCCGGGAACTACAGGCCGGTGAGCCTTACTTCAGTGGTAGGGAAATTACTGGAGAGAATTCTTCGAGACAGGATCTACTCCCATTTGGAAGCAAATGGACGTATTAGTGAGAGGCAGCACGGTTTTGTGAAGGGGAGGTCGTGTCTCACTAACTTGATAGAGTTTTTCGAGGAGGTCACTAAGATGATTGATGCAGGTAGGGCAGTGGATGTTGTCTATATGGACTTCAGTAAGGCCTTTGACAAGGTCCCTCATGGTAGACTAGTACAAAAGGTGAAGTCACACGGGATTAGGGGTGAGCTGGCAAGGTGGATACAGAACTGGCTAGGCCATAGAAGGCAGAGAGTAGCAATGGAAGGATGCTTTTCTCATTGGAGGGCTGTGACCAGTGGTGTTCCACAGGGATCAGTGCTGGGACCTTTGCTCTTTGTAGTATATATAAATGATTTGGAGGAAAATGTAACTGGTCTGATTAGTAAGTTTGGTGGAATTGCGGATAGCGATGAGGACTGTCGGAGGATACAGCAGGATTTAGATTGTTTGGAGACTTGGGCGGAGAGATGGCAGATGGAGTTTAATCCGGACAAATGTGAGGTAATGCATTTTGGAAGGTCTAATGCAGGTAGGGAATATACAGTGAATGGTAGAACCCTCAAGAGTATTGAAAGTCAAAGAGATCTAGGAGTACAGGTCCACAGGTCATTGAAAGGGGCAACACAGGTGGAGAAGGTAGTCAAGAAGGCATACGGCATGCTTGCCTTCATTGGCCGGGGCATTGAGTATAAGAATTGGCAAGTCATGTTGCAGCTGTATAGAACCTTAGTTAGGCCACACTTGGAGTATAGTGTTCAATTCTAGTCGCAACACTACCAGAAGGATGTGGAGGCTTTAGAGAGGGTGCAGAAGAGATTTACCAGAATGTTGCCTGGTATGGAGGGCATAAGCTATGAGGAGCGGTTGAATAAACTCGGTTTGTTCTCATTGGAACGAAGGAGGTTGAGGGGAGACCTGATAGAGGTATACAAAATTATGAGGGGCATAGACAGAGTGGATAGTCAGAGGCTTTTCCCCAGGGTAGAGGGGTCAATTACTAGGGGGCATAGGTTTAAGGTGCGAGGGGCAAGGTTTAGAGTAGATGTACGAGGCAAGTTTTTTACGCAGAGGGTAGTGGGTGCCTGGAACCCGCTACCGGAGGAGGTGGTGGAAGCAGGGACGATCGTGACATTTAAGGGGCATCTTGACAAATACATGAATAGGATGGGAATAGAGGGATACGGACCCAGGAAGTGTAGAAGATTGTAGTTTAGTCGGGCAGCATGGTCAGCACTGGCTTGGAGGGCCGAAGGGCCTGTTCCTGTGCTGTACATTTCTTTGTTCTTTGTAATGCAGTAATCTCCTGTAAATCTTGCAACGCTAATGGCAGAACCAATTTTCCATGTGATGATCAATGTCTCACAATCTTTCACGTCCTTGTCCCAAGTCACTGGCCTGTTTGCGTATTAAGAACAGTGAGCATCACTCAGAGGTTGTTATATTTTTCACAAGAATATGGCCCAATAATTATGTAAATCGGTTCTCTTCACTCTGTTCTCAGTGACACCACTGGGAGGAAATTAAAACTGCTTATTGCCAGAACTGGACCACACAAGCTGATAGGAAAGGTTGATTGGGCAGATGGGACCAAACTATTTGATCAGATGTGACTCGGTTTCACATCTGGACTGGAATATATTGAATAACATGATAGATGTAGGCGGCATGGCTACTTGGTTTCAATAGAACAGGACAGTTTGAAGGTGAAATTCATTTAAACTACATGATTAGGCGGCATTGTAGCTCAGTGGTTAGCACTGTTGCTTCACAGCTCCAGGGTCCCAGGTTCGATTCCCCGCTGGATCACTGTCTGCGCGGAGTCTGCACGTTCTCCCCGTGTCTGCATGGGTTTCCTCCGGGTGCTCCGGTTTCCTCCCACAGTCCAAAGATGTGCAGGTTAGGTGGATTGGCCGTGCTAAATTGCCCCTTAGGTCCAAAAAGAAAGGTTAGGTGGGGGTACTGGGATAGGGTGGAGGTGTGGGCTTAACTAGGGTGCTCTTTCCAAGGGCCAGAGCAGACTTGATGGGCCGAATGGCCTCCTTCTGCACTGTAAATTCTATGATTCTATGACTTGGTTGTGTGACTGGAAAGAGTTAGGTTATAGAACAAGAAGTTATCGATTACCAGGATGGGTTTTCCAATTTCCCACTGTAAACTGAAAGATCAATGAAACTGTAGAGAAATAAAGTAAAAACTGATCGGCCATCTCTATCGCTGGCCCCGGATTTGTGGGGTCTTTCACAGTGACCTATCCGCATTCGGAAAACAGGAAATGCTGGAAAGACTCAGACGGTCTGGCAGCATCTGTGGAGAGAAGAACAAGATAACGTTTCCAAGTCTGTGTGACTCTTCCTCAGAGCTCAATTGAGATGATGAGAACGTTCCCTTTTTTGCCTACACATCGCTGTTAGAAGCCCTATTAAAAGTTACACCTTGCTCAATCAGGCTTTAACTGTTATCTCAATAATAACTGTTAATGAACAGGTCTTATCCTGAAATTTGTTTTTATATTTGTGTAATGTTGTTAAGGGCTCCAATATGAGAAATTAGAACATAGAACATACAGTGCAGAAGGAGGCCATTCAGCCCATTGAGTCTGCACCGAACCAGTTAAGCCCCCATTTCCACCCTATCCCCATAACCCAATAACCCCACCTAACCTTTTATGGTCACTAAGGGCAATCCACCTAACCTGCATGCCTTTGGACTGTGGGAGGAAACCGGAGCACCCGGAGGAAACCCACGCAGACACGGGGAGAACGTGCAGACTCCGCACAGACAGTGACCCAGCAGGGAATCGAACCTGGGACCCTGGCGCTGTGAAGCCACAGTGCTATCTCTTGTGCAACCGTGCTGCCCATATTGAAATCCTGTAACTGATATTGGTATTCTTGTGGTTGGCCTGAAAAGTGGAAGAAAAAAACATTACTAGGATTTTAAAAATATATTTTCAGAACATATCATCCCATATGTATTGCACTATCTTCATTCTTCTTTGTAGAGCTTTTTGAACAGTTGATTTGGTTATTAGTGCTTTCATTTCCTAGTTGGTTGTCTGTGGGAATTCTTTAATGTGATTGGTTGCTGGACAGCTTGATGACATCAGTGATGCACGATCAATGACCACTAAAGCGAGGTTGTAGTCCAACTGAAGGCTTTAATAAGCTAGATGTTTCCCCCAGCAGCTCAGGTACAGAAATAAGGCTGCTGGGGCGGCACGGGCTCTTATACCCCGCCGTTCAGGGCGGAGCTACCATATAGCTTGACCAATAGGAAACATACAATATCTACCAATGGTGTTCCAGCATTACCAAGTACCGTAATACCTCTACACAGACTACCACATTCACCCCCTGTTAAAAAAGAGTCCGGGGGGGGGGGGGTGGTGGCTTGATATTACAACATGGTAACATGGTAGAAATTATAGTTATGGAGGTACCGGAATACCTCCGTACAGCATTTTGTAACTATTTACAGATTCATAATTAATTGTACACTTTAAAATAAAGCAATCAGTCGATCGGGGGCCCTGGTCGTACTCTGTGATCTTCGAAGCTTTGGTGGTGACTCCAGTGGGGGCTCGGGCATCTGTGACTCCGGGAGCGTGGCCTCGATCTCTGTGGCAGCTTCAACACCCCTAGATGGCGCTGGTAGGGAAAACGGTTGACCTGGGAAGGGAGCGTCTGCGGGGTGCGTCGGTGGGTGGGGGGGCCTAGACGGGGCCGGCGGAAGGACCGATCCTCCTGTAAGGTGCACTGGTGGGAGGGAGGGTGGGACTGGAGGCTGGGGTGTGCGTGGGGCTCCGGCGGGCCCCAGGTCTTGTAGGGAGACCATATCTTTTCGGCCGTGGGGGTACTGGGTACCAGTAGGCGTACTGGGGGTTAGCGTGGAGAAGGTGAACCCTCTCGACCAACGGGTCCGACTTGTGCGCCTGCACGTGTTTTTGGAGCAGGATGGGTCCGGGAGCAGCCAGCCAGGTCGGGAGCGAGGAGGTCAGGACTCAGATGAGGACTTCCTGGGGAAGACAAGGAGACGTTCGTGAGGTGTTTGGTTGGTCGTGGTACAAAGCAGTGACCGGATGGAGTGAAGGGCATCCGGGAGGACTTCCTGCCAGCAGGAGACTGGGAGATTCCTGGACCGTAGGGCCTGGAGGGCGGTCTTCCAGACCGTTCCGTTCTCCCTCTCTACCTGTCCGTTACCCAGGAGGTTGTAACTGGTCGTCCTGCTCGAGGCGATGCCCTTGCTGAGCAGGAATTGACGCAGTTTGTCGCTCATAAAGGAGGACCCCCTATCGCTGTGTATGTAAGCGGGGAACTCAAACAGTGCAAAGATGAAATGAAATGAAATGAAAATCGCTTATTGTCACAAGTAGGCTTCAATGAAGTTACTGTGAAAAGCTCCTAGTCCCCATATTCCGGAGCCTGTTCGGGGAGGCTGTTACGGGAATTGAACCGTGCTGCTGGCCTGCCTTGGTCTGCTTTCAAAACCAGCGATTTAGCCTCGTGTGCTAAACAGCCCGGCCTTGATGACGGTGGTTGCGGTCATGTCGGGGCAGGGGATGGCGAATGGGAACCGGGAGTACTCGTCCATCACATTCAGGAAGTACGTGTTGCAGTTGGTGGAGGGGAGGGGGCCTTTGAAGTCCATGCTGAGGCGTTCAAAGGGACAGGAAGCCTTTATCAGGTGCGCTTTCTCTGGCCGGTAGAAGTGCGGTTTGCACTCCGCGCAGATTTTGCAGTCCCTGGTGGCTGTCCTGACCTCCTCGATGGAGTAGGGCGGTTGCGGGTCTTGATAAAGTAGAAAAAGCGAGTGACCCCCGGGTGGCAGAGGTCCTCGTGGAGGGCTCGGAGGCGGTCCACTTGTGCGTTGGCACATGTGCCGCGGGACAGGGCATCAGGAGGCTCGTTTAGCTTCCCGGGACGGTACAAGATCTCGTAGTTGTAGGTGGAGAGTTTGATCCTCCACCGCAAGATTTATCGTTTTTTATCTTGCCCCGCTGTGCATTATCGAACATGAAAGCAACTGATCGTTGGTCCGTGAGGAGAGTGACTCTCCTGCCGGCCAGGTAATGCCTCCAATGTCGCACCGCTTCTACTATGGCCTGGGCCTCCTTTTTGACTGAGGAATGGCGGGTTTCGGAAGCATGGAGGATACGTGAGAAAAAGGCCACGGGCCTGCCTGCTTGGTTGAGGGTGGACGCCAGAGCTACGTCGGATGCATCGCTCTCGACCTGGAAGGGGAGGGATTCGTTGATGGCATGCATCGTGGCCTTTGCAATGTCTGCTTTGATGCAGCTGAAGGCATGGCGGGCCTCTATCAACAGGGGAAAAACTGTGGATTGGATCAGGGGACAGGCCTTGTCGGCATAGTTGGGGACCCACTGGGCATAGTAAGAGAAAAACGCGAGGCAGCGTTTCAGGGCCTTGGGGCAGTGAGGGAGGGGGAACTCCATAAGGGGGCGCATGCGTTCAAGATCGGGGCCTATAACTCCATTTTCATAGAATTTACAGTGCAGAAGGAGGCCATTCGGCCCATCAAGTCTGCACCGGCTCTTGGAAAGAGCACCCTACCCAAGGTCAACACCTCCACCCTATCCTCATAACCTAGTAACCCCACCCAACACTAAGGGCAATTTTGGACACTAAGGGCAATTTAGCAAGGCCAATCCACCTAACCTGCACATCTTTGGACTGTGGGAGGAAACCGGAGCACCCGGAGGAAACCCACGCACACACGGGGAGGATGTGCAGACTCTGCACAGACAGTGACCCAAGCTGGAATCGAACCTGGGACCCTGGAGCTGTGAAGCAATTGTGCTATCCACAATGCTACCGTGCTGCCCGGTGGATTTCACACTACATAGCCGAGGATGGCTAGGCGGTCGGTGCTAAACACGCATTTATCCTTGTTATCTTAAGGTTAAGGATCTTTGAGGTCTGGAGGAATTTTTGGAGGTTGGTGTCGTGGTCCTGCTGGTCGTGGCCGCAGATGGTGACATTATCGAGATATGGGAATGTTGCCCGTAAACCGTACCGGTCAACCATTCAGTCCATTTCGCGCTGGAAGACCGAGACCCCGTTGGTGACACCGAAGGGAACCCTTAAGAAGTGATAGAGCCGCCCATCTGCCTCGAAGGCAGTGTATTTGCGGTCACTAGTGCGGATGGGGAGCTGGTGGTAGGCGGACTTAAGATCCACCGTGGAGAAGACCTTGTATTGCGCGATCATCTTTACCAGGTCAGGTATGCGGGGGAGAGGGTACGCGTCCAGCTGCGTAAACCTGTTGATGGTGTGACTGTAGTCGATGACCATCCTCTGCTTCTCCCCGGTCTTTACCACCACTACTTGAGCTCTCCAGGGACTGTTGCCAACTTCAATGACTCCTTCCCTCAGTAGCCTTTGGACCTCTGACCTAATAAAGACCCGATCCTGGGCACTGTACCGTCTGCTCCTGGTGGCGACGGGTTTGCAATCCAGGGTGAGGTTCGCAAACAGGAAAGGCGGATCGACCTTGAGGGTCGCGAGGCCACAGACAGTGAGGGGGGTATAGGGCGGTGTGCGGTCAGCCGAGCTGGGGTCCTGGGAGTCCATCCAAGATGGCGGCTCCCATTGGTCGCACATGGCTGGGGGTGCACAAAATGGCACTGCCCATCCATCGAACGTGGCGTCCGCAGGACAAGATGGCGGCGCCCGGTGGGCCGCACGTGGCCCTGGAGTAGGAAGATGGCAGCGCCCGCTGGCCACACGGGGACCGTGGAGAGGTTTGTGGTGGCGGTCCGCATTTGCCGCCGGAGACCGCGGCGACCGCACGGGCCTGGCATACCTCCACGAAGTGGCCCTTTTTACCGCATCCCTTGCAGGTGGATGCGCGGGCCGGGCAGCGCTGCTGGGTGTGTTGGCCTGCCCGCAAAAGCAGCAGCGGGGCCCCCCGGGGTTGCCAGGCCGCCTTGCAGCACAAGCTTGTGGGGGGATGGGGGAATGTCTCGGGGTCGGCTGCGGAGGGGTTCCACGCTGCCCAGGGGGCTGCCGCGCGGTCGGGAACGTAAGCGCGGGTGTTTCTGGAGGCCACATCCAGGGAGCCTGCAAGGGCCCGCGCCTCCTTGAGGCCGATGGTGTCTTTTTCCAGCAATCGCTGGCGGATTTGGGAGGACAGCATACCTGCCACGAAAGCGTCCCGGATCAAGATTTCTCTGTGGTCGCTCGCCGAAACTTGCGGGCAGCTGCAGTTTCTCCCCAACTGCAAGAGCGCACGGTAGAATTCTTCCAGCGATTCCCCAGGGATTTGTCGCAGATGTTGGGCGTAGATCTGGTTTACCGGGCGAATATAATGTCCTTTTAGCAGCTCCAGCGCTGCATTGAAGTCGTCTGCTTCCTCGATGAGGGTGCAAATTTCTGGGCTCACCCTCAAGTGCAGGACTTGCAATTTCTGTTCTCCCGTGGGTGTGTTTTCGGCCGTTCCGAGATATCCTTTAAAACACGGCAGCCAGTGCTTAAAGGTTGCCGCTGAGTTTGCCGCGTGGGGGCTGAGTTGCAAACACTCCCGCTTGATTCGGAGCTCCATCCTTTTAAATCTAGCTTATTAAATTGATGCACGATCAATGACCACTAAAGCGAGGTTGTAGTCCAATTGAAGGCTTTAATAAGCGAGATGTTTCCCCCAGCAGCTCAGGCACAGAAAGAAGGCTGCTGGGGCGGCACGGGCTCTTATACCCTGCCTTGCAGGGTGGAGCTACCATACAGCTTGACCAATAGGAAACATACAATATCTACCAATGGTGTTCCAGCATTACTAGGTACCGTAATACCTCTACACAGACTACCACATTCAGATATTTCAGATTACTCAGAATTAGTACATTCCTGCTATAAAGAAAAATTCTAAAGGGACGACCCACCATCCGTGGTTAACTAAATAAGTTAAGGAATGCATCGAACTTAAAGAAAAAGCATATAACTCCGTAAAGATGAGCGATAGGTCAGATGATGGTCAGAATATAAAGAACAGTAGAGAATGACTGAAAGGTTCATCCAGCGTCAGAAATTAGAGTATGAGAGGAAGCTATCTGGGAATGTAAAAACGAATAGCAAGAGTTTCTATCGGTATTTAAACAGGAAAAAAAAAGAAAAGTGAATGTTTGTTTTCTAGAGAGTGACAATGGGATGTTAATAGGAAATGGCAGGTGAAATGAACAAATGTGTTGCTACTGTCTTCACTATAGAGGATACAAGGAACATTCCAGTAATAGCTGTAAATCAGGAGGTGAAGGGGAGCGAGGAACTTGGTGAAATTACCATCATCAGGGAAGCAGTTCTGAGCAATCGGATGGAGATGCAAAGAAGATTCTCTTAAGGTTAACGTACAGGTTCAGTCAGCAGTTAGGAAGCCAAATGCAATGTTAGCATTCATGTCGAGAGGGCTAGAATACAAGACCAGGGATGTATTTCTGAGGCTATATAAGGCTTAATTTGGAGTATGGTGAGCAGTTTTGGGCCCCGTATCTAAGGAAGGATGTGCTGGCCTTGGAAAGGGTCCAGAGGAGGTTCACAAGAATGATCCCTGGAATGAAGAGCTTGTCGTATGAGGAGTAGTTGAGGACTCTGGGTCTGCACTCGTTGGGAGTTTAGAAGGATGAGGGGGAATCTTATTGAAACTTGCAGGATACTGAGCGGCCTGGATAGAGTGGACGTGGAGAGGATGTTTCCACTTGTAGGAAAAACTAGAACCCGAGGCCACAGCCTCAGGCTGAAGGAACGATCCTTTAAAACCGAGATGAGGAGGAATTTCTTCAGCCAGAGGGCGGTGAATCTGTGGAACTCTTTACTGCAGAAGGCTGTGGAGGCCAAATCACTGAGTGTCTTTAAGACAGAGATGGATAGGTCCTTGATTAATGAGAGTATCAGGGGTTATAGGGAGAATGGGGATAAAAAACATATCAGCCATGATCGAATGGTGGAGCAGACTGGATGGGCCGAATGGTCTAATTCCGTTCCTATGTCTTATGGTCTCCGGGTCCTGATGGATTTTATCCAGGGATCTTAAAAGAGTGATTAATGAAATAGATGTATTGGTGTTCTTACGGTTTACAACAATGACCCAGATGAGGGGAGCAAAGGCTTGGTAGCTAAATTTGCAGACGACAGAAAGATAGGTAGGAAAGTATGTTGTGAAGAAGACATATCGAAATTTGCAGATTGATATAGATAGGATGAGTGACTGACAATCATCTTAAATTGGATTGAAATTCTCTTGGTAAGAAGGTTAAGTTGCTGCAGAAAATGTGATTTGTGTAATACGTGTAATTCAAGGATTTAGTGAATAGGTGGAAAATCTGGTTCAGTCTCGGCTGGGGCACTGCGTCCAGGTCTGGGCAGCACGCTTTGGGAAGGATGTTAAGGCATTGGTTAGAGGGCAGGAAAGACTGACGAAAATAGGTCCAGGATTCAGGAGTTCCAGTTATGAAGCCAGATTGGAGAATTTGGGATTGTTCCTCCTTGGAAAAGAGAAGATTTGATTGAGGTATTCAAAATGATGAGGGGTCTGGACAGGGTAGATCGGGAAATACTGTTCCCTTGGTTGAAGGATTGAGAGGGCACAGATTTAAAGTAATTGGTAAAAGATGATGTAATGACTCAGGCCGGGGTTGGATTCTCCGCTGCCGGAATGCTCCGTTTTGCTGGCAGCCCCGGGGGTTTCCCGGCGGCGTGGGGCTGGCGCACAATGGGAAACCCCATTGACTGGCCGGCGTAACGGAGAATCCCGCCGGCAGGGTGAACCAGAAACGTGGCGGGGCAGAGACTCCAGCCCCAGGCCTTTGAGATTGGCCAATTGAATACGAGTTCCCTGATTAGTGGGCCAATCAGGGAACCTTTTTGTATATAACAGGGAGTGTCAGATCCTCTGCACTCCCAGTGCAGACAGCAAGCTGAATGCACATGGTCGTACTGCTGTTGGTTTTGTTAATAAAAGGGATTCTGGTGAAGGACTTCTGCCTTGGTGGACCTATTACGGATTAGCAGCACTGCCTGACAGCGTCAGGGACCCAGGTTCGATTCCGACCTCGGGTAACTGTCTGTGTGGAGCTTGTACATTCTCCCCGTGCCTGTGTGGGTTTCCCCCGGGTGCTCCGGTTTTTTCCCATTCCAAAGATGTGTAGGTTAAGTGGATTGGCCATGGCAAATTGCCCCTTGGGGTGGGGTTACAGGGCAGAGGTGTTAGGTTATTGGGCCTAGTAGGATGGTCTTTCGAAGTGTCAGTGCAGGCTCGATGGGCCGAATGGCCTCTTTCTGCATGGTGGGGATTCTATGATCAAAAGCGACACGAGGAAAAGCTTTTTCACACAGTAAGCGGTCAAGGTCTAGGATGCACTGCCTGAGAGTGTGGTGGAGGCAGGTTCAATCACAAGGGAGTTAGACTTTGAAGAATGTGCAGGGTTTTGGGGAGATTGGAACTAAGTGAATAACGTATTCAGAGAGCTGGTAGAGACATGATGGGCTGAATGACCTGCTTCTGCACAGTAACCATTCTGCGATCATGCAACTTGAGAAATAGGAGTAGTACATCTCCATACACCCACATCCATGCACAAATACACAAACACAGACCTACAGTAAATACACGAACCAACATACATGCCTACATGCAAATATACATACCGACATGCAGGTATGTAGCGACAGGCAAATATACACACACCTGTGTGGTGGTATGTATTAGGTGTAATATGGTACCTGTGAAGCCAAGAGGCTATTGGCTGACAGGTCCCGGGTCCTGGTTGGATCTGCCGACTTCTGGCTCCGCCCTGAAGGCGGAGTATAAGAGCTTGAGTTCTCCCAGCAGCCGCATACTGTAACTGAGCTGCTGGGGAACAAGTCTTGCTTAATAAAGCCTCGATAGACTTCATCACTTCTCGACTTGCGTAAGTCATTGTGCGCTACAATTTATTAAGCAAGACTTGTTCCCCAGCAGCTCAGTTACTGCAAACAAGTATGTACACACAAAACAACTACACACCCATGCCGTCACAAAGCCCACAGTTCTGGTCACTGCATTACAGTAAGGATGAAATCACACCAGAGTGTGCACAGAATGTTGCCAGGAATTGAGTATTTTAGTGATGAAGGAAAGGTAGGATTGGCTGGGGTTTATAGGGGGTACAGGAGGCTGAGGGGGGAATTCACTGAGGGTTGTAAGATTAGGAAGTGTCCAGATAGAGAGCAGTCACCTTTCTGAGCATAGGGGTCAGAGGAACCCAGGGAGCAGAACTTTAAACCCATTGGTGGAAAGAATTAAGAGGGGGAATTATTGAAGGGAGTTATTTTATTTTTCGCACGGGGTGGTCTGGAACTCAGTGGCCCAGACCCGCCTCCCATTCAAAACAACATTTGGAAAATGCATCTGGAGTGCCTCCCACTGGATTGAACTTGGGGGCGTGGCTCCTTCCGGGGCTGGGACAAGGGACGACGGGCTGAATGGTTTATTTCTGTGCCAGGGACATGGCAACGACTAGGGCACTCACTCAGAGATACAGACATTCACCCCGGCGGCACCGAATGGGGGATAAAGTGCTTGCTGCTTTCTGGTCTATTCGGTGTGCAGTGAGTGTGGCAGAGGCTGGGGACAGAGGATTCCAGGCTGCAGCCGGAGATTTAAAGCGTTTCTAGATTGAGACTCGGCGGAAAGTGGAGCTTCCCTGAGCTGCTGCCCCAGGTTCGTGAGTAAAACTGTGAGAAACCTCATCCTGTTCACCAGCCTGA
Source organism: Scyliorhinus torazame (assembly GCF_047496885.1). Classification (NCBI taxonomy): domain Eukaryota; kingdom Metazoa; phylum Chordata; class Chondrichthyes; order Carcharhiniformes; family Scyliorhinidae; genus Scyliorhinus; species Scyliorhinus torazame. The sequence continues at coordinate 238,371,797 of NC_092717.1, read as the reverse complement.
ACCCACTGACTGCGAACAGCCCAGATCATCGTCAGCGATGCTCCGTAATTCCAGTTAAATGTGTTTGTGCCGGAAGATGCTCCTCAAGCTCCCGTACCCCCCCCCCCCTCCCAGAGAGACCCCCACCCCCAATATTACTCCCCCAGAGAGACCCCCACCCCCAGTCTCACCCCCACCCCCAATCTCACCCCCCCAGAGAGACCCCCACCCCCAACATCACTCCCACCCCAATCTCACCCCCACCCCCCCCCCAGAGAGACCCCCACCCCCAACATCACTCCCACCCCAATCTCACCCCCACCCCAATCTCACCCCCAACCCCCCCAGAGAGACCCCCACCATCACTCCCACCCCAATCTCACCCCCACCCCAATCTCACCCCACCCCAATCTCAGCCCCCCAGTCTCACCCCCACCCCCAATCACCCCCCCTCCAGAGAGACCCCCACCCCCAATCTCACCCGCCCCCAGAGAGACCCCCACCCCCAATCTCACCGTCACCCCAATCTCACCCCCACCCCCCCAGAGAGACCCCACCCCCAATCTCACCCCCCGTCTCACCCACAAATAGACCCCCACCCCAGTCTCCCTCAACACCCCACCCCCCAGTCACCCCCCCCGAGAGACCCCTCCAGTTTCACCCCCAGAGAGACCCCCACCCCTAATCTCACCACCACCCTAATCTCACCCCCACCCCAATCTCACCCCCACCCCAATCTCACCCCCACCCCAATCTCAACCCCACCCCCAATCTCACCCCTACCCCGCCAGACAGACCCCACCCCCAATCTCGCCCCCCCCAGTCTCAGCCCCAAATAGACCCCCACCCCAGTCTCCCTCAACACCCCACCCCCCAGTCATCCCCCCCCCCGAGAGACCCCTCCAATCTCACCCCCACCCCCAATTTCACCCCCACCCCCCCAGAGAGACCCCCAATCTCACACCCAACTCCAATCTCACCCCCCCAGAGAGACCCCATCACAATCTCACCCCCGCCCCCAATCTCACCCCCACCCCCCCCCAGAGAGATCCCCAATCTCAACCCCAATCTCACACGCCCAGAGAGACCCCCATTCCAATCTCACCCCCCCAGAGAGACCCCCAGCCCAATCTCACCCCCACCCCCAATCTCACTCCCACCCCCCGAGAGACTCCCACCCCCAATCTCCCCCTCCCCCCAGAGAGACCCCCACCCCTCCAGAGAGACCCCCACCTCAGTCTCACCCACCCCAGCCCCTACCCCCCCCCCCAGAGAACCCCACCCCCAACCCCAATCTTACCCCCACCCCCAATCTCAACCCCACCCCCCAGTCTCCCCCCCAGAGAGACTCCCACCCCCAATCTCACCCCCCCCCAGTCCCCCCCCCCCCCCGAGAGACTCCCACCCCCCATCTCACCCCCCCACCCGTTTCACCCACCCCACCCCCAGTCTCCCCCAACTAGCCTCCCAGACTACCCCTCCCCCCACCCCACCCTGTTACCCACCCACACCCCACCCAGACTCCACCACCCACCAGCTCAAACTGCGCGGTGGATCTGAGGCGCTGTGTCAGGTGGGCGGCGAACCCACCCTGGGAGTCGGTCAGAGAGGCTCAGGGGCAGGGAGCCGCGGATACAGAGAGTTACCGAGCGGCCAGCAGAGAGAACCCAACAGGCTGGGAGCTGAGCGAGGGAGCGAACAATAAAGAGGCAGACAGCAGCGGGAGCAGGGAGAGGGAGCAATCCGGCAGGCACAATACTGACCCTGGAGGTACAGCATGTGAATGAGAGGCTGCGAGAGAGACAGAGTGTGACAGAGAAAGGGAATGAGAGAGTTTGGCTCACAGAGAGAGTGGCAGAGAGACTGTGTGAGAGGGAGAAGGAATGAAAGTGTGTGTGAGAGAGTCAATGAGAGAGAAAGCGAGGGGGGGAATGAGATAGAGTTTGGAAGGGAGATAGATAAAATGTGTGTGAGGGAGAGAGGGAATGAGAGAGAGTGGGAGTGAGAGAGAGAATAGAAATAAGAGTGTGTATTTGAGAGAGGGAATGAAAGTGTGTGAGGGAGAGAGGGAATGAGAGATAGCTGCATGTGTGAGAGAGGGCATGAAAGGGTGTGTGAGGGAGAGATGGAATGAGAGAGTGTGTGAGAGTGGAAATGAGAGAAAGAAATGGGGGAGGAATGAGATAGAGTGTGTAAGAGAGAGAGATAAAATGTGTGCGTGTGAGACAGAATGGATGAGAGTGTGTGAGAGGGGAATGAAAGATTGTGTGTATGTGTGACAGGGAATGAGAAAGAGAAGGACTGAGATATGAGTGTGAGAAAGAGGGAATGCGAGAGTGTGTGAGAGAGAGGGAATGAGAGAGACTAAGAAATAAGGAAATGAAAGAGATTGTGTGTGAGGGAGAGAGAGGGAATGAGGGAGAGTGTGATAAAGCACGGGAATGAGAATGTGAGAGTGTGTGTGTGAGAGAGATGGGGAATGAAACAGTCTGTGGGAGAGAGTGTGTGTGAGAGAGAGAATGTGACGGTGTGTGTGAGGGAGCGATGGAATGAGACAGTTTGTGGGATAGCGAATGAGATGGTGTGTGAGGGAGAGAGAGAGAGAATCAGATAGTGAGCATGTGTGAGAGGGAATGAAAGAGTGTGAGAGGGAGAGAGAGGGAATGGGAGGGTGTCTGAGGGAGAGAGAAGAAATGAGAGTGTGTGAGAGAGGGAGTGAAAGAGTGTGAGAGGGAGAGAGAGGGAATGGGAGGGTGTCTGAGGGAGAGAGAATAAATGAGTGTGTGACAGAGGGAATGAGAGTGTATGAGAGAAGGAATGAGAGAGTGTGTGAGGGAGGAGGAATGAGAGTGTATGAGAGAGGGAAGGAGAGAGAGATTGAGAGAGTGGAGTGAGAGAGAGTGGGAGTGAGAGAGAGTGGGAGTGATAGAGAGAGTGAGTGAGAGAGAGAGAGAGAGTGGGAGTGAGAGAGAGTGAGTGTGAGAGAGAGTGGGAGCGAGAGAGAGTGGGAACGAGAGAGTGCGAGCGAGAGAGAGTGGGAGCGAGAGAGAGTGAGAATGGGAGAGAGAGTGGGAGTGAGAGAGAGTGGGAGTGAGAGAGAGTGAGTGGGAGTGAGAGAGAGTGAGTGGGAGTGAGAGAGAGTGGGAGTGAAAGAGATTAGGAGTGAGAGAGTGTGGGAGTGAGAGAGCGTGGGAGTGAGAGAGCGTGGGAGTGAGAGAGCGTGGGAGTGAGAGAGCGTGGGAGTGAAAGAGTGTGGGAGTGAGAGAGTGTGGGAGTGAGAGAGCGTGGGAGTGAGAGAGCGTGGGAGTGAGAGAGCGTGGGAGTGAGAGAGCGTGGGAGTGAGAGAGCGTGGGAGTGAGAGAGTGTGGGAGTGAAAGAGAGATTAGGAGTGAGAGAGTGTGGGAGTGAGAGAGTGGGAGTGAGAGAGTGTGGGAGTGAGAGAGTGTGGGAGTGAAAGAGATTAGGAGTGAGAGAGTGTGGGAGTGAGAGAGCGTGGGAGTGAGAGAGTGTGGGAGTGAAAGAGAGATTAGGAGTGAGAGAGTGTGGGAGTGAGAGAGTGGGAGTGAGAGAGTGTGGGAGTGAGAGAGAGTGGGAGTGAAAGAGATTAGGAGTGAGAGAGTGTGGGAGTGAGAGAGCGTGGGAGTGAGAGAGAGTGGGAGTGAGAGAGTGTGGGAGTGAGAGAGCGTGGGAGTGAGAGAGCGTGGGAGTGAGAGAGATTAGGAGTGAGAGAGTGTGGGAGTGAGAGAGAGTGGGAGTGAAAGAGATTAGGAGTGAGAGAGTGTGGGAGTGAGAGAGTGTGGGAGTGAGAGAGCGTGGGAGTGAGAGAGCGTGGGAGTGAGAGAGAGTGGGAGTGAGAGAGCGTGGGAGTGAGAGAGCGTGGGAGTGAGAGAGCGTGGGAGTGAGAGAGAGTGGGAGTGAGAGAGCGTGGGAGTGAGAGAGCGTGGGAGTGAGAGAGTGTGGGAGTGAAAGAGATTAGGAGTGAGAGAGTGTGGGAGTGAGAGAGCGTGGGAGTGAGAGAGAGTGGGAGTGAGAGAGTGTGGGAGTGAAAGAGAGATTAGGAGTGAGAGAGTGTGGGAGTGAGAGAGCGTGGGAGTGAGAGAGAGTGGGAGTGAGAGAGTGTGGGAGGAGAGAGTGTGGGAGTGAAAGAGAGAGTAGGAGTGAGAGAGAGTGGGAGTGAGAGAGCGTGGGAGTGAGAGAGAGTGGGAGTGAGAGAGAGTGGGAGTGAGAGAGAGTGGGAGTGAGAGAGAGTGGGAGTGAGAGAGTGTGGGAGTGAAAGAGATTAGGAGTGAGAGAGTGTGGGAGTGAGAGAGCGTGGGAGTGGAGAGAGCGTGGAGTGAGAGAGTGTGGGTGTGAGAGAGTGTGGGAGTGAGAGAGTGTGGAGTGAGAAGAGATTAGGAGTGAGAGAGTGTGGGAGTGAGAGAGCGTGGGAGTGAGAGAGCGTGGGAGTGAGAGAGCGTGGGAGTGAGAGAGCGTGGGAGTGAGGAGAGCGTGGGAGTGAGAGAGCGTGGGAGTGAGAGAGCGTGGGAGTGAGAGAGCGTGGGAGTGAGAGAGCGTGGGAGTGAGAGAGCGTGGGAGTGAGAGAGCGTGGAGTGATAGAGCGTTGGGAGTGAGAGAGCGTGGGAGTGAGAGAGTGTGGGAGTGAGAGAGTGTGGGAGTGAGAGAGTGTGGGAGTGAGAGAGCGTGGAGTGAGAGAGTGTGGGATGTGAGAGAGTGTGGGAGTGAGAGAGTGTGGGAGTGAGAGAGTGAGGAGTGAAGAGAGAGTGTGGAGTGAGAGAGCGTGGGAGTGAGAGAGCGTGGGAGTGAGAGAGCGTGGGAGTGAGAGAGCGTGGGAGTGAGAGAGCGTGGGAGTGAGAGAGCGTGGGAGTGAGAGAGCGTGGGAGTGAGAGAGCGTGGGATGTGAGAGAGGCGTGGGAGTGAGAGGAGCGTGGGAGTGAGAGAGCGTGGGAGTGAGAGAGCGTGGGAGTGAGAGAGTGTGGGAGTGAGAGAGTGTGGAGTGAGAGTGTGGGAGTGAGAGAGCGTGGGAGGTGAGAGACTGGGAGTGAGAGAGTGTGGGAGTGAGAGAGTGTGGGAGTGAGAGAGTGTGGGAGTGAAAGAGAGTAGGAGTGAAAGAGAGTGGAGTGAAAGAGAGTGGGAGTGAGAGAGCGTGGGAGTGAGAGAGCGTGGGAGTGAGAGAGCGTGGGAGTGAGAGAGTGTGGGAGTGAGAGAGCGTGGGAGTGAGAGAGTGTGGGAGTGAGAGAGTGAAAGAGAGTAGGAGTGAGAGAGTGTGGGAGTGAAAGAGAGTAGGAGTGAGAGAGTGTGGGAGTGAAAGAGAGTAGGAGTGAAAGAGTGTGGGAGTGAGAGAGTGTGGGAGTGAGAGAGTGTGGGAGTGAAAGAGATTAGGAGTGAGAGAGTGTGGGAGTGAGAGAGAGTGGGAGAGAGAGAGAGTGGGAGTGAGAGAGTGTGGTGAGAGAGAGTAGGAGTGAGAGAGAGTAGGAGTGAGAGAGAGTGGGAGTGAGAGAGAGTGGGAGTGAAAGAGAGTAGGAGTGAGAGAGAGTGTGAGTGAGAGAGTGTGGGAGTGAGAGAGTGTGGGAGTGAAAGAGAGAGTAGGAGTGAGAGAGAGTAGGAGTGAGAGAGAGTGGGAGTGAGAGAGAGTGGGAGTGACAGAGAGTGGGAGTGAGAGAGAGTGGGAGTGAGAGAGTATGGGAATGAGTGTGGGAGCGAGAGAGAGAGTGAGAGCGAGAGAGAGAGTGGGAGCGAGAGAGAGTGAGAGCGAGAGAGAGTGGGAGCGAGAGAGAGTGGGAGCTGAGAGAGAGAGAGTGAGAGCGAGAGAGAGTGGGAGCGAGAGAGAGTGGGAGCGAGAGAGAGAGTGGGAGTGAGAGAGTGGGAGTGAGAGAGGGAATGAGAGTGTGTGTGTGAGAGAGGGAATGAGAGAGTGTGTGTGAGAGAGGGAATGAGAGTGTGTGTGTGAGAGAGGGAATGAGAGTGTGTGAGAGGGAGAGGGAAGGAGGTTGTGTGTGAGAGAGGGAAAGAAAGTGTGTGTGAGAGAGGGATGAGAGTGTGTGTGAGAGAGAGGGAATGAGAGTGCATGTGAGAGAGACGGAATGAAGGAGTGTGTGAGAGAGGAAATGAGAGTGTGCGTGAGAGAGAGAGTGAATGAGAGTGTGTGTGAGAGGGGGAATGAGAGTGTGTGAGAGGGAGAGGGAATGAGAGTGTGTGTGAGAGAGAGGGAATGAGAGTGTAAGTGAGAGGGAATGAGAGTGTGTGTGAGGGAGGGAATGAGAGTGTGTGTGAGGGAGGGAATGAGAGTGTGTGTGAGAGAGACGGAATGAAGGAGTGTGTGAGAGAGGAAATGAGAGTGTGTGTGTGAGAGAGGGAATGAGAGTGTGTGTGAGAGAGGAGAGATGAGTGTGTGTGTGGAGGGAATGAATGATTGTGTGTGAGGGAATGAGAGTGTTGTGAGGGGAATGAGAGTGTGTTGGAGGGAATAGTTTGTGTGAGAGGGAACATGTGTAGTTAGTGTTGAATCAAGTTGTTGAGTAGGAGAGGGAGTTGTGTTGTGTGAGAGACGGACTGAGAGTGTTGTGGGAGAGAATGAGGGTGTGAGAGAGAGAGGGAATGAGAGTGTGTGAGAGAGTGGGAATGAGAGTGTGTGTGAGAGAGGGAATGAGAGTGTGTGTGAGAGTGGGAATGAGGGTGTGTGTGAGAGAGATGGACTGAGAGTGTGTATGTGTGAGAGGGAATGAGAGTGTGTGTGAGAGAGAATGAGAGTGTGTGAGAGGGAGAGGGAATCAGAGTGTGTGAGAGAGGGGGAATAAGAGTGTGTGTGAGAGGGAGGGAAGGAGGTTGTGTGTGAGAGAGGGAATGAGAGTGAGTGTGAGAGAGAGAATGAGAGTGTATGTGAGAGGGAATGAGAGTGTGTGTGAGGGAGGGAATGAGAGTGTGTGTGACGGAGGGAATGAGAGTGTGTGAGAGAGAGGGAATGAGAGTGTGTGTGAGAGTGGGAAGAGAGTGTGTGTGAGAGAGAATGAGAGTGTGTGAGAGGAGAGGGATCAGAGTGTGTGAGAGAGGGGGAATGAGAGTGTGTGTGAGAGAGAGGGAAGGAGGTTGTGTGTGAGAGAGGGAATGAGAGTGAGTGTGAGAGAGAGAATGAGAGTGTATGTGAGAGGGAATGAGAGTGTGTGTGAGGGAGGAATGAGAGTGTGTGTGACGGAGGGGAATGAGAGTGTGTGAAAGAGTGGGAATGAGGTGTGTGTGAGAGAGATGGACTGAGAGTGTGTGAGAGAGGGATTGAGAGTGTGTGTGTGAGAGGGAATGAGAGTGTGTGTTGAGAGGGAGAGGAATGAGAGTGTGTGAGAGAGGGGGAATGAGAGTGTGCGTGAGAGAGAGGGAGGAGGTTGTGTGTGAGAGGGGAAGAGAGTGTGTGTGAGAGAGGGAATGAGAGTGTGGTGTGAGAGAGAGGGAATGAGAGTGTATGTGAGAGGGAATGAGAGTGTGTGTGAGGGAGGGAATGAGAGTGTGTGTGAGGGAGGAATGAGAGTGTGTGTGAGGGAGGAATGAGAGTGTGTGTGAGAGAGGGAATGAGAGTGTGTGTGAGAGAGGGAATGAGAGTGTGTGTGAGAGGGAATGAGAGAGTGTGTGTGTGAGAGTGAATGGGAGTGTGTGTGAGAGAGAGAGGGAATGGGAGTGTGTGTGAGGGAGAGAATGAGAGTGTGTGTGAGAGAGAGGGAATGAGAGTGTGAGAGAGAGGGGAATGAGAGTGTGTGAGAGAGAGGGAATGAGAGTGTGTGTGTGAGGGAATGAGAGAGTGTGTGTGTGAGGGAGGGAATAGGAGTGTGTGTGAGAGAGGGAATGAGAGTGTGTGTGAGAGGGAATGAGAGTGTGTGTGAGGGAGGGAATGAGAGTGTGTGTGTGAGAGAGGAATGAGAGTGTGTGTGAGAGAAATGAGAGTGTGTGTGAGAGAGAGGGAATGAGGAGTGTGTGTGTGAGAGTGAATGGGAGTGTGTGTGAGAGAGAGGGAATGGGAGTGTGTGTGAGGGAGAGAATGAGAGTGTGAGTGAGAGAGAGGGCATGAGAGTGTGTGTCAGAGGGAATGAGAGTGTGTGTGAGGGAGTGAATGAGAGTGTGTGTGAGAGAGGGAATGAGAGTGTGAGAGAGAGAGGGAATGAGAGTGTGTGAGAGAGAGGGAATGAGAGTGTGTGTGTGAGGGAATGAGAGAGGGTGTGTGTGAGGGAGGAATAGGAGTGTGTGTGAGAGAGGAATGAGAGTGTGTGTGAGGGAGGGAATGAGAGTGTGTGTGAGGGAGGGAATGAGAGTGTGTGTGTGAGAGAGGGAATGAGAGTGTGTGTGAGAGGAAATGAGAGTGTGTGTGAGAGAGAGGGAATGAGAGAGTGTGTGAGAGAGGGAATGAGAGAGTGTGTGTGAGAGAGGAATGAGAGTGTGTGTGAGAGAGGGAATGAGAGAGTGTGTGTGAGAGTGGGAATGAGGGTGTGTGTGAGAGAGATGGACTGAGAGTGTGTGAGAGAGGGAATGAGAGTGTGTGTGTGAGAGTGAATGGGAGTGTGTGTGAGAGAGAGAGGGAATGGGAGTGTGTGTGAGGGAGAGAATGAGAGTGTGAGTGAGTGAGAGGGCATGAGAGTGTGTGAGAGAGGGAATGAGAGTGTGTGTGAGAGGAAATGAGAGTGTGTGTGAGAGAGAGGGAATGAGAGAGTGTGTGTGTGAGAGGGAATGGGAGCGTGTGTGAGAGAGAGGGAATGGGAGTGTGTGTGTGAGAATGAGAGTGTGTGCATGAGAGAGGGAATGAGAGTGTGTTAGAGAGAGGGATGAGAGTGTGTGTGTGAGAGGGAATGAGAGTGTGTGTGAGAGAGAGGAAATGAGAGTGTGAGAGAGAGGGAATGCGACTGTGAGAGAGTGAGGGAATGAGTGTGTGAGAGAGAGGTAATGAAGGTGTGAGTGAGAGAGGAAATGAGAATGTGTGTGTGAGAGAGGGAATGAGACTGTGTGTGTGAGAGAGGGAATGAGACTGTGTGTGAGAGAGGGAATGCGACTGTGAGAGACAGGGGGAATGAGAGTGTGTGTGAGAGGAAATGAGAATGTGTGTGTGAGAGAGGGAATGAGTGTGTGTGTGAGGGAGGGAATGAGAGTGTGTGTGAGAGAGGAATGAGTGTGTGTGTGAGGGAGGGAATGAGAGTGTGTGTGAGAGGAAATGAGAATGTGTGTGTGAGAGAGGGAATGAACGTGTGAGTGAGAGAGGGAATGAGAGTGTGCGTGAGAGAGGGAATGAGAGTGTGTGTGAGAGAGGGAATGAGTGTGTGTGTGAGGGAGGGAATGAGAGTGTGTGTGTGTGAGAGAGAGGGAATGAGAGTGTGTGTGTGAGAGGGAATGAGAGTGTGTGTGAGAGCGGGAATGAGAGAGTGTGTGAGGGAGTGAATGAGAGTGTGTGTGTGAGAGGGAATGAGAGAGTGTGTGAGAGAGGGAATGAGAGTGTGTGTGAGAGAAGGAATCAAAGTTTGTGTGAGAGGGAATGAGAGTGTGTGTGTGAGAGGGAATTAGAGTTGATGTGTGAGAGGGAATCAGAGTTGATGTGTGAGAGGGAATGAGAGTGTGTGAGAGAGAGGGAATGAGAGTGTGGGTGTATGAGAGAAAATGTGTGTGTGAGAGAGAGGTTGAATGAGAGTGTATGTGAGAGGGAATGAGAGTGTGTGTGTGTGAGAGAAAATGAGAGTGTGTGAGAGAGAGAGCGAATGAGAGTGAGTGTGAGAGGGGGAATGAGAGTGTGTGAGAGGGGGAATGAGAGTGTGTGAGAGAGTGGGAAGGAGGTTGTGTGTGAGAGAGGGAATGAGGGTGTGTGAGAGAGAGAGAATGAGAGTGTGTGTGTGGGAGAGGGAATGAGTGCGTGTGAGAGAGCGGGGGAATGAGAGTGTGTGTGAGAGAGGGAATGAGAGTGTGTGTGAGAGAGAGGGAATGAGAGTGTGTGTGTGGGAGAGGGAATGAGAGTGCGTGTGAGAGAGGGAATGAGAGTGTGTGTGAGAGAGGGAATGAGAGTGTGTGTGTGAGGGAATGAGAGTGTGTGTGAGAGAGGGAATGAGAGCGTGTGTGAGGGAGGGAATGAGAGTGTGTGTGAGGGAGGGCATGAGAGTGTGTGTGAGAGGGAATGAGAGTGTGTGTGAGGGAGGGAATGAGAGTGTGTGTGTGAGAGAGGGAATGAGAGTGTGTGAGAGGAAATGAGAGTGTGTGTGAGAGAGAGGGAATGAGAGAGTGTGTGTGAGAGAGGGAATGAGAGAGTGTGTGTGAGAGAGGGAATGAGAGTGTGTGTGAGAGAGGGAATGAGAGAGTGTGAGAGAGAGGGAATGAGAGTGTGTGTGAGAGAGGGAATGAGAGAGTGTGTGTGTGAGAGTGAATGGGAGTGTGTGTGAGAGAGAGGGAATGGGAGTGTGTGTGAGGGAGAGAATGAGAGTGTGAGTGAGAGAGAGGGCATGAGAGTGTGTGAGGGAATGAGAGTGTGTGTGAGGGAGTGAATGAGAGTGTGTGTGAGAGAGAGGGAATGAGAGTGTGAGAGAGAGAGGGAATGAGAGTGTGTGAGAGAGAGGGAATGAGAGTGTGTGTGTGAGGGAATGAGAGAGAGTGTGTGTGAGGGAGGGAATAGGAGTGTGTGTGAGAGAGGGAATGAGAGTATGTGTGAGGGAGGGAATGAGAGTGTGTGTGAGGGAGGGAATGAGAGTGTGTGTGTGAGAGAGGGAATGAGAGTGTGTGTGAGAGGAAATGAGAGTGTGTGTGAGAGAGAGGGAATGAGAGAGTGTGTGTGAGAGAGGGAATGAGAGAGTGTGTGTGAGAGAGGGAATGAGAGTGTGTGTGAGAGAGGGAATGAGAGAGTGTGTGTGAGAGTGGGAATGAGGGTGTGTGTGAGAGAGATGGACTGAGAGTGTGTGAGAGAGGGAATGAGAGTGTGTGTGTGAGAGGGAATGAGAGTGTGTGAGAGGGAGAGGGAATGAGAGTGTGTGAGAGAGGGGGAATGAGAGTGTGTGTGAGAGAGAGGGAAGGAGGTTGTGTGTGAGAGAGGGAAAGAGAGTGTGTGTGAGAAAGGGAATGAGAGTGTGTGTGAGAGAGAGGGAATGAGAGTGTATGTGAGAGGGAATGAGAGTGTGTGTGAGGGAGGGAATGAGAGTGTGTGTGAGGGAGGGAATGAGAGTGTGTGTGAGAGAGGGAATGAGAGTGTGTGTGAGAGAGGGAATGAGAGTGTGTGTGTGTGAGAGTGAATGGGAGTGTGTGTGAGAGAGAGGGAATGGGAGTGTGTGTGAGGGAGAGAATGAGAGTGTGAGTGAGAGAGAGGGCATGAGAGTGTGAGAGAGAGAGGGAATGAGAGTGTGTGAGAGAGAGGGAATGAGAGTGTGTGTGTGAGAGAATGAGTGTGTGTGCATGAGAGAGGGAATGAGAGTGTGTTAGAGAGAGGGAATGAGAGTGTGTGTGTGAGAGGGAATGAGAGTGTGTGTGTGAGAGAGAGGAAATGAGAGTGTGAGAGAGAGGGAATGCGACTGTGAGAGAGTGAGGGAATGAGAGTGTGTGAGAGAGAGGTAATGAAGGTGTGAGTGAGAGAGGAAATGAGAATGTGTGTGTGAGAGAGGGAATGAGACTGTGTGTGTGAGAGAGGGAATGAGACTGTGTGTGAGAGAAGGAATGCGACTGTGAGAGACAGGGGGAATGAGAGTGTGTGTGAGAGGAAATGAGAATGTGTGTGTGAGAGAGGGAATGAGTGTGTGTGTGAGGGAGGGAATGAGAGTGTGTGTGAGAGAGGGAATGAGTGTGTGTGTGAGGGAGGGAATGAGAGTGTGTGTGAGAGGAAATGAGAATGTGTGTGTGAGAGAGGGAATGAACGTGTGAGTGAGAGAGGGAATGAGAGTGTGCGTGAGAGAGGGAATGAGAGTGTGTGTGAGAGAGGGAATGAGTGTGTGTGTGAGGGAGGGAATGAGAGTGTGTGTGTGTGAGAGAGAGGGAATGAGAGTGTGTGTGTGAGAGGGAATGAGAGTGTGTGTGAGAGCGGGAATGAGAGAGTGTGTGAGGGAGTGAATGAGAGTGTGTGTGTGAGAGGGAATGAGAGAGTGTGTGTGAGAGGGAATGAGAGAGTGTGTGAGAGAGGGAATGAGAGTGTGTGTGAGAGAGGGAATGAGAGTGTGTGTGAGAGAAGGAATCAAAGTTTGTGTGAGAGGGAATCAGAGTTGATGTGTGAGAGGGAATGAGAGTGTGTGAGAGAGAGAGGGAATGAGAGTGTGTGTGAGAGAGAGAATGAGAATGTGTGTGAGAGAGGGAATGAGTGTGTGTGTGCGAGAGAGGGAATGAGAGTGTGTGAGAGAGACGGAATGAAGGAGTGTGTGAGAGAGGAAATGAGAGTGTGTGTGTGAGAGAGGGAAAGAGAGTATGTGTGAGAGAGGGAATGAGAGTGTGTGTGAGAGAGGGAATGAGAGTGTGTGTGTATGAGAGAAAATGTGTGTGTGAGAGAGAGGTTGAATGAGAGTGTATGTGAGAGGGAATGAGAGTGTGTGTGAGGGAGGGAATGAGAGTGTGTGAGAGAGACGGAATGAAGGAGTGTGTGAGAGAGGAAATGAGAGTGTGTGTGTGAGAGAGGGAATGAGAGTGTGTGTGAGAGAAAATGAGGTGTGTGAGAGAGAGAGCGAATGAGAGTGTGTGTGAGAGGGGGAATGAGAGTGTGTGAGAGGGGGAATGAGAGTGTGTGAGAGAGTGGGAAGGAGGTTGTGTGTGAGAGAGGGAATGAGGGTGTGTGAGAGAGAGAGAATGAGAGTGTGTGTGTGGGAGAGGGAATGAGTGCGTGTGAGAGAGCGGGGGAATGAGAGTGTGTGTGAGAGAGGGAATGAGAGTGTGTGTGAGAGAGAGGGAATGAGAGTGTGTGTGTGGGAGAGGGAATGAGAGTGCGTGTGAGAGAGGGAATGAGAGTGTGTGTGAGAGAGGGAATGAGAGTGTGTGTGTGAGGGAATGAGAGTGTGTGTGAGAGAGGGAATGAGAGCGTGTGTGAGGGAGGGAATGAGAGTGTGTGTGAGGGAGGGAATGAGAGTGTGTGTGAGAGAGGAAATGAGAGTGTGTGTGTGTGTGAGAGGGAATGAGAGTGTGTGAGGGAGTGAATGAGTGTGTGTGTGTGAGAGGGACTGAGAGTGTGTGAGAGGGAATGAGAGTGTGTGTGTGAGAGGGAATGAGAGCGTGTGTGTGTGAGGGAGGGAATAGGAGTGTGTGTGAGAGAGAGGGAATGAGAGAGTGTGTGTGAGAGAGAGGGAATGAGAGAGTGTGTGTGTGAGAGGGAATGAGAGAGTGTGTGTCAGAGAGGGAATGAGAGAGTATGTGTCAGAGAGGGAATGAGAGTGTGTGTGAGAGAGAGAGGGAATGAGAGTGCGTGTGAGAGAGAGGGAATGGGAGTGTGTGTGAGAGAGGGAATAAGAGAGTGTGTGTGTGAGAGGGAATGAGAGAGTGTGTGTGAGAGAGATGGAATGAGAGAGTGTGTGTGAGAGAGATGGAATGAGAGAGTGTGTGTGAGAGAGATGGAATGAGAGTGCGTGTGAGAGAGAGGGAATGGGAGTGTGTGTGAGAGAGGGAATGAGAGTGTGTGTGTGAGAGAGAGGAAATGAGAGTGTGTGAGAGAGGGAATGCGACTGTGAGAGAGAGAGGGAATGAGAGTGTGTGAGAGAGAGGTAATGAACGTGTGAGTGAGAGAGGGAATGAGTGTGCGTGAGAGAGGGAAAGAGAGTGTGTGTGAGGGAGGGAATGAGAGTGTGTGTGTGTGAGGGAGGGAATGAGAGTGTGTGTGAGAGGGAGGGAATGAGAGTGTGTGTGAGAGGGAATGAGAGTGTGTGTGAGGGAGAGAATGAGAGTGTGGGTGAGAGAGAGGGAATGAGAGTGTGTGTGTGAGAGGCAATGAGAGTGTGTGTGAGAGCCCGAATGAGAGTGTGTGTGAGGGAGTGAATGAGAGTGTGTGTGAGAGAGAGGGAATGAGAGTGTGTGTGTGTGAGAGGGAATGAGAGTGCGTGTGAGAGGGAATGAGAGTCTGTGAGAGGGAATGAGAGTGTGTGTGTGAGAGGGAATGAGAGAGTGTGTGTGAGAGAGGGTATGAGAGTGTGTGTGAGAGAGGGAATGAGAGTGTGTGTGAGAGGGAGGGAATGAGAGTGTGTGTGAGAGGGAATGAGAGTGTGTGTGAGGGAGAGAATGAGAGTGTGAGTGAGAGAGAGGGAATGAGAGTGTGTGTGAGAGAGGGAATGAGAGTGTGTGTGTATGAGAGAAAATGTGTGTGTGAGAGAGAGGTTGAATGAGAGTGTATGTGAGAGGGAATGAGAGTGTGTGTGAGGGAGGGAATGAGAGTGTGTGAGAGAGACGGAATGAAGGAGTGTGTGAGAGAGGAAATGAGAGTGTGTGTGTGAGAGAGGGAATGAGAGTGTGTGTGAGAGAGGGAATGAGAGTGTGTGTGAGAGAGGGAATGAGAGTGTGTGTGTGTGAGAGAAAATGAGAGTGTGTGAGAGAGAGAGCGAATGAGAGTGTGTGTGAGAGGGGGAATGAGAGTGTGTGAGAGGGGGAATGAGAGTGTGTGAGAGAGTGGGAAGGAGGTTGTGTGTGAGAGAGGGAATGAGGGTGTGTGAGAGAGAGAGAATGAGAGTGTGTGTGTGGGAGAGGGAATGAGTGCGTGTGAGAGAGCGGGGGAATGAGAGTGTGTGTGAGAGAGGGAATGAGAGTGTGTGTGAGAGAGAGGGAATGAGAGTGTGTGTGTGGGAGAGGGAATGAGAGTGCGTGTGAGAGAGGGAATGAGAGTGTGTGTGAGAGAGGGAATGAGAGTGTGTGTGTGAGGGAATGAGAGTGTGTGTGAGAGAGGGAATGAGAGCGTGTGTGAGGGAGGGAATGAGAGTGTGTGTGAGGGAGGGAATGAGAGTGTGTGTGAGAGAGGAAATGAGAGTGTGTGTGTGTGTGAGAGGGAATGAGAGTGTGTGAGGGAGTGAATGAGTGTGTGTGTGTGAGAGGGACTGAGAGTGTGTGAGAGGGAATGAGAGTGTGTGTGTGAGAGGGAATGAGAGCGTGTGTGTGAGGGAGGGAATAGGAGTGTGTGTGAGAGAGAGGGAATGAGAGAGTGTGTGTGAGAGAGAGGGAATGAGAGAGTGTGTGTGTGAGAGGGAATGAGAGAGTGTGTGTCAGAGAGGGAATGAGAGAGTATGTGTCAGAGAGGGAATGAGAGTGTGTGTGAGAGAGAGAGGGAATGAGAGTGCGTGTGTGAGAGAGGGAATAAGAGAGTGTGTGTGAGAGAGGGAATAAGAGAGTGTGTGTGTGAGAGGGAATGAGAGAGTGTGTGTGAGAGAGATGGAATGAGAGAGTGTGTGTGAGAGAGATGGAATGAGAGAGTGTGTGTGAGAGAGATGGAATGAGAGTGCGTGTGAGAGAGAGGGAATGGGAGTGTGTGTGAGAGAGGGAATGAGAGTGTGTGTGTGAGAGAGAGGAAATGAGAGTGTGTGAGAGAGGGAATGCGACTGTGAGAGAGAGAGGGAATGAGAGTGTGTGAGAGAGAGGTAATGAACGTGTGAGTGAGAGAGGGAATGAGTGTGCGTGAGAGAGGGAAAGAGAGTGTGTGTGAGGGAGGGAATGAGAGTGTGTGTGTGTGAGGGAGGGAATGAGAGTGTGTGTGAGAGGGAGGGAATGAGAGTGTGTGTGAGAGGGAATGAGAGTGTGTGTGAGGGAGAGAATGAGAGTGTGGGTGAGAGAGAGGGAATGAGAGTGTGTGTGTGTGAGAGGGAATGAGAGTGCGTGTGAGAGGGAATGAGAGTCTGTGAGAGGGAATGAGAGTGTGTGTGTGAGAGGGAATGAGAGAGTGTGTGTGAGAGAGGGTATGAGAGTGTGTGTGAGAGAGGGAATGAGAGTGTGTGTGAGAGGGAGGGAATGAGAGTGTGTGTGAGAGGGAATGAGAGTGTGTGTGAGGGAGAGAATGAGAGTGTGAGTGAGAGAGAGGGAATGAGAGTGTGTGTGAGAGAGAGAATGAGAATATGTGAGTGAGAGAGGGAATGAGAGTGTGTGTGAGGGAGGGCATGAGAGTGTGTGTGAGAGGGAATGAGAGTGTGTGTGAGGGAGTGAATGAGAGTGTGTGTGTGAGAGGGACTGAGAGTGTGTGAGAGGGAATGAGAGAGTGTGTGTGTGAGGGAGTGAATAGGAGTGTGTGTGCGAGAGGGAATGAGAGTGTGTGCGAGAGGGAATGAGAGTGTGTGCGAGAGAGAGGGAATGAGAGAGTGTGTGTGTGAGAGAGGGAATGAGAGTGTGTGTGTGAGAGAGAGGGAATGAGAGAGTGTGTGTGTGAGAGGGAATGAGAGTGTGTGTGTGTGAGAGGGAATGAGAGTGTGTGTGAGAGAGAGGGAATGGGAGTGTGTGTGAGAGAGGGAATGAGAGTGTGTGAGAGAGAGAGAGAGAGAGAATGAGAGTGTGTGTGTGGGAGAGGGAATGAGAGTGCGTGTGAGAGAGCGGGGGAATGAGAGTGTGTAAGAGAGAGGGAATGAGAGTGCGTGTGTGGGAGAGGGAATGAGAGTGTGTGTGAGAGAGAGGGAATGAGGGTGTGTGTCAGAGAGGGATTGAGAGTGTGTGTGAGAGAGGTAATGAGAGTGTATGTGAGAGGGAATGAGTGTTTGTGTGAGAGAGGGAATGGGAGCGTGTGTGAGAGAGAGGGAATGGGAGTGTGTGTGAGAGAGAGGGAATGGGAGTGTGCGTGTGAGAGAATGAGAGTGTGTGCATGAGAGAGGGAATGAGAGTGTGTTAGAGAGAGGGAATGATTGTGTGTGTGAGAGGGAATGAGAGTGTGTGTGTGAGAGAGAGGAAATGAGAGTGTGTGAGAGAGGGAATGCGACTGTGAGAGAGAGAGGGAATGAGAGTGTGTGAGAGAGAGGTAATGAAGGTGTGAGTGAGAGAGGAAATGAGAGTGTGCGTGAGAGAGGGAATGAGAGTGTGTGTGAGAGGGAATGAGAATGTGTGTGTGAGAGAGGGAATGAGAGTGTGTGAGAGAGGTAATGAACGTGTGAGTGAGAGAGGGAATGAGAGTGTGTGTGAGAGAGGGAATGAGTGTGTGTGTGAGGGAGGGAATGAGAGTGTGTGTGTGAGAGAGAGGGAATGAGAGTGTGTGTGTGAGAGGGAATGATAGTGTGTGTGAGGGAGTGAATGAGAGTGTGTGAGAGAGAGACGGACTGAGAGTGTGTGTGTGAGAGAGAATGAGTGTGTGAGAGAGAGAGAGGGAATGAGAGTGTGTGTGAGAGAGGGAATGAGAGTGTGTGTGAGAGAGGGAATGAGAGAATGTGTGTGAGAGAGGGAATGAGAGTGTGTGTGCGCGAGAGAGGGAATGAGAGTGTATGTGAGAGGGAATGAGAGTGTGTGTGAGAGAGACGGAATGAAGGAGTGTGTGAGAGAGAGAGAGGGAATGAGAGTGTGTGTGAGAGAGGGAATGAGAGTGTGTGTGTGAGAGAGGGAATGAGAGTGTGTGTGAGAGAGGGAATGAGAGTGTGTGTGTGAGAGAAAATGAGAGTGTGTGAGAGAGAGAGCGAATGAGAGTGTGTGAGAGAGAGAGCGAATGAGAGTGTGTGTGAGAGGGGGAATGAGAGTGTGTGTGAGAGGGGGAATGAGAGTGTGTGAGAGAGTGGGAAGGAGGTTGTGTGTGAGAGAGAGAATGAGGGTGTGTGAGAGAGAGAGAGAATGAGAGTGTGTGTGTGGGAGAGGGAATGAGTGCGTGTGAGAGAGCGGGGGAATGAGAGTGTGTGTGAGAGAGGGAATGAGAGTGTGTGTGAGAGAGAGGGAATGAGAGTGTGTGTGTGAGAGAGGGAATGAGAGTGTGTGTGAGAGAGGGAATGAGAGTGTGTGTGAGAGGGAATGAGAGTGTGTGTGAGAGAGGGAATGAGAGCGTGTGTGAGGGAGAAAATGAGAGCGTGTGTGAGGGAGGAAATGAGAGTGTGTGTGTGAGAGAGGGAATGAGAGTGTGTGTGAGGGAGTGAATGAGTGTGTGTGAGAGAGAGGGAATGAGAGTGTGTGTGAGGGAGTGAATGAGAGTGTGTGTGTGAGAGGGAATGAGAGTGTGTGTGTGAGAGGGAAGGAGAGTCTGTGAGAGGGAATGAGAGAGGTTGTGTGAGAGGGAATGAGAGAGTGTGTGAGAGAGGGAATGAGAGTGTGTGTGAGAGAGGGAATGAGAGTGTGTGTGTGAGAAGGAATCAGAGTTTGTGAGAGAGGGAATGAGAGTGTGTTTGAGAGAGGGAATCAGAGTTGATGTGTGAGAGGGAATGAGAGTGTGTGTGAGAGAGACGGACTGAGAGTGTGTGTGTGATAGAGAATGAGTGTGTGAGAGAGAGAGAGGGAATGAGAGTGTGTGTGAGAGAGAGAATGAGAGTGTGTGTGAGAGAGGGAATGAGAGTGTGTGTGAGAGAGGGAATGAGAGTGTGTGTGAGAGAGGGAATGAGAGTGTGTGTGAGAGAGGGAATGAGAGTGTGTGTGCGCGAGAGAGGGAATGAGAGTGTATGTGAGAGGGAATGAGAGCGTGTGTGAGGGAGGGAATGAGAGTGTGTGTGAGGGAGGGAATGAGAGTGTGTGTGAGAGAGGAAATGAGAGTGTGTGTGTGTGTGAGAGGGAATGAGAGTGTGTGAGGGAGTGAATGAGTGTGTGTGTGTGAGAGGGACTGAGAGTGTGTGAGAGGGAATGAGAGTGTGTGTGTGAGAGGGAATGAGAGCGTGTGTGTGAGGGAGGGAATAGGAGTGTGTGTGAGAGAGAGGGAATGAGAGAGTGTGTGTGAGAGAGAGGGAATGAGAGAGTGTGTGTGTGAGAGGGAATGAGAGAGTGTGTGTCAGAGAGGGAATGAGAGAGTATGTGTCAGAGAGGGAATGAGAGTGTGTGTGAGAGAGAGAGGGAATGAGAGTGCGTGTGTGAGAGAGGGAATAAGAGAGTGTGTGTGAGAGAGGGAATAAGAGAGTGTGTGTGTGAGAGGGAATGAGAGAGTGTGTGTGAGAGAGATGGAATGAGAGAGTGTGTGTGAGAGAGATGGAATGAGAGAGTGTGTGTGAGAGAGATGGAATGAGAGTGCGTGTGAGAGAGAGGGAATGGGAGTGTGTGTGAGAGAGGGAATGAGAGTGTGTGTGTGAGAGAGAGGAAATGAGAGTGTGTGAGAGAGGGAATGCGACTGTGAGAGAGAGAGGGAATGAGAGTGTGTGAGAGAGAGGTAATGAACGTGTGAGTGAGAGAGGGAATGAGTGTGCGTGAGAGAGGGAAAGAGAGTGTGTGTGAGGGAGGGAATGAGAGTGTGTGTGTGTGAGGGAGGGAATGAGAGTGTGTGTGAGAGGGAGGGAATGAGAGTGTGTGTGAGAGGGAATGAGAGTGTGTGTGAGGGAGAGAATGAGAGTGTGGGTGAGAGAGAGGGAATGAGAGTGTGTGTGTGTGAGAGGGAATGAGAGTGCGTGTGAGAGGGAATGAGAGTCTGTGAGAGGGAATGAGAGTGTGTGTGTGAGAGGGAATGAGAGAGTGTGTGTGAGAGAGGGTATGAGAGTGTGTGTGAGAGAGGGAATGAGAGTGTGTGTGAGAGGGAGGGAATGAGAGTGTGTGTGAGAGGGAATGAGAGTGTGTGTGAGGGAGAGAATGAGAGTGTGAGTGAGAGAGAGGGAATGAGAGTGTGTGTGAGAGAGAGAATGAGAATATGTGAGTGAGAGAGGGAATGAGAGTGTGTGTGAGGGAGGGCATGAGAGTGTGAGTGAGAGGGAATGAGAGTGTGTGTGAGGGAGTGAATGAGAGTGTGTGTGTGAGAGGGACTGAGAGTGTGTGAGAGGGAATGAGAGAGTGTGTGTGTGAGGGAGTGAATAGGAGTGTGTGTGCGAGAGGGAATGAGAGTGTGTGCGAGAGGGAATGAGAGTGTGTGCGAGAGAGAGGGAATGAGAGAGTGTGTGTGTGAGAGAGGGAATGAGAGTGTGTGTGTGAGAGAGAGGGAATGAGAGAGTGTGTGTGTGAGAGGGAATGAGAGTGTGTGTGTGTGAGAGGGAATGAGAGTGTGTGTGAGAGAGAGGGAATGGGAGTGTGTGTGAGAGAGGGAATGAGAGTGTGTGAGAGAGAGAGAGAGAGAGAATGAGAGTGTGTGTGTGGGAGAGGGAATGAGAGTGCGTGTGAGAGAGCGGGGGAATGAGAGTGTGTAAGAGAGAGGGAATGAGAGTGCGTGTGTGGGAGAGGGAATGAGAGTGTGTGTGAGAGAGAGGGAATGAGGGTGTGTGTCAGAGAGGGATTGAGAGTGTGTGTGAGAGAGGTAATGAGAGTGTATGTGAGAGGGAATGAGTTTTTGTGTGAGAGAGGGAATGGGAGCGTGTGTGAGAGAGAGGGAATGGGAGTGTGTGTGAGAGAGAGGGAATGGGAGTGTGCGTGTGAGAGAATGAGAGTGTGTGCATGAGAGAGGGAATGAGAGTGTGTTAGAGAGAGGGAATGATTGTGTGTGTGAGAGGGAATGAGAGTGTGTGTGTGAGAGAGAGGAAATGAGAGTGTGTGAGAGAGGGAATGCGACTGTGAGAGAGAGAGGGAATGAGAGTGTGTGAGAGAGAGGTAATGAAGGTGTGAGTGAGAGAGGAAATGAGAGTGTGCGTGAGAGAGGGAATGAGAGTGTGTGTGAGAGGGAATGAGAATGTGTGTGTGAGAGAGGGAATGAGAGTGTGTGAGAGAGGTAATGAACGTGTGAGTGAGAGAGGGAATGAGAGTGTGTGTGAGAGAGGGAATGAGTGTGTGTGTGAGGGAGGGAATGAGAGTGTGTGTGTGAGAGAGAGGGAATGAGAGTGTGTGTGTGAGAGGGAATGAGAGTGTGTGTGAGGGAGTGAATGAGAGTGTGTGAGAGAGAGACGGACTGAGAGTGTGTGTGTGAGAGAGAATGAGTGTGTGAGAGAGAGAGAGGGAATGAGAGTGTGTGTGAGAGAGGGAATGAGAGTGTGTGTGAGAGAGGGAATGAGAGAATGTGTGTGAGAGAGGGAATGAGAGTGTGTGTGCGCGAGAGAGGGAATGAGAGTGTATGTGAGAGGGAATGAGAGTGTGTGTGAGAGAGACGGAATGAAGGAGTGTGTGAGAGAGAGAGAGGGAATGAGAGTGTGTGTGTGAGAGAGGGAATGAGAGTGTGTGTGAGAGAGGGAATGAGAGTGTGTGTGTGAGAGAAAATGAGAGTGTGTGAGAGAGAGAGCGAATGAGAGTGTGTGAGAGAGAGAGCGAATGAGAGTGTGTGTGAGAGGGGGAATGAGAGTGTGTGTGAGAGGGGGAATGAGAGTGTGTGAGAGAGTGGGAAGGAGGTTGTGTGTGAGAGAGAGAATGAGGGTGTGTGAGAGAGAGAGGGAATGAGAGTGTGTGTGTGAGAGAGGGAATGAGAGTGTGTGTGTGAGAGAGGGAATGAGAGTGTGTGTGAGTGAGGGAATGAGAGTGTGTGTGTGAGAGAAAATGAGAGTGTGTGAGAGAGAGAGCGAATGAGAGTGTGTGAGAGAGAGAGCGAATGAGAGTGTGTGTGAGAGGGGGAATGAGAGTGTGTGTGAGAGGGGGAATGAGAGTGTGTGAGAGAGTGGGAAGGAGGTTGTGTGTGAGAGAGAGAATGAGGGTGTGTGAGAGAGAGAGAGAATGAGAGTGTGTGTGTGGGAGAGGGAATGAGTGCGTGTGAGAGAGCGGGGGAATGAGAGTGTGTGTGAGAGAGAGGGAATGAGAGTGTGTGTGTGAGAGAGGGAATGAGAGTGTGTGTGACAGAGGGAATGAGAGTGTGTGTGAGAGGGAATGAGAGTGTGTGTGAGAGAGGGAATGAGAGCGTGTGTGAGGGAGAAAATGAGAGCGTGTGTGAGGGAGGAAATGAGAGTGTGTGTGTGAGAGAGGGAATGAGAGTGTGTGTGAGGGAGTGAATGAGTGTGTGTGAGAGAGAGGGAATGAGAGTGTGTGTGTGAGAGGGAATGAGAGTGTGTGTGTGAGAGGGAAGGAGAGTCTGTGAGAGGGAATGAGAGAGGTTGTGTGAGAGGGAATGAGAGAGTGTGTGAGAGAGGGAATGAGAGTGTGTGTGAGAGAGGGAATGAGAGTGTGTGTGTGAGAAGGAATCAGAGTTTGTGAGAGAGGGAATGAGAGTGTGTTTGAGAGAGGGAATCAGAGTTGATGTGTGAGAGGGAATGAGAGTGTGTGTGAGAGAGACGGACTGAGAGTGTGTGTGTGATAGAGAATGAGTGTGTGAGAGAGAGAGAGGGAATGAGAGTGTGTGTGAGAGAGAGAATGAGAGTGTGTGTGAGAGAG
This sequence comes from Scyliorhinus torazame, assembly GCF_047496885.1. Taxonomy (NCBI): domain Eukaryota; kingdom Metazoa; phylum Chordata; class Chondrichthyes; order Carcharhiniformes; family Scyliorhinidae; genus Scyliorhinus; species Scyliorhinus torazame. Next base: position 238,349,579 of record NC_092717.1, on the reverse strand, counting down.
GGAATGAGAGTGTGTGTGAGAGAGGGAATGAGAGTGTGTGTGAGAGAGGGAATGAGAGTGTGTGTGAGAGAGGGAATGAGAGTGTGTGTGCGCGAGAGAGGGAATGAGAGTGTATGTGAGAGGGAATGAGAGTGTGTGTGAGAGAGACGGAATGAAGGAGTGTGTGAGAGAGGGAAAGAGAGTATGTGTGAGAGAGGGAATGAGAGTGTGTGTGAGAGAGGGAATGAGAGTGTGTGTGTATGAGAGAAAAAGAAAGTGTGTGAGAGAGAGGTTGAATGAGAGTGTATGTGAGAGGGAATGAGAGTGTGTGTGTGAGAGAGAGGGAATGAGAGTGTGTGTGTGAGAGAGGGAATGAGAGTGTGTGTGTGAGAGAGGGAATGAGAGTGTGTGTGAGAGAGAGGGAATGAGAGTGTGTGTGAGAGAGGGAATGAGAGTGTGTGTGTGAGAGAGGGAAGGAGGTTGTGTGTGAGAGAGAGAATGAGGGTGTGTGAGAGAGAGAGAGAATGAGAGTGTGTGTGTGGGAGAGGGAATGAGTGCGTGTGTGAGAGAGCGGGGGAATGAGAGTGTGTGTGAGAGAGGGAATGAGAGTGTGTGTGAGAGAGAGGGAATGAGAGTGTGTGTGTGAGAGGGGGAATGAGAGTGTGTGTGTGAGAGGGGGAATGAGAGTGTGTGTGTGAGAGGGAATGTGAGTGTGTGTGAGAGAGGGAATGAGAGTGTGTGTGAGAGGGAATGAGAGCGTGTGTGAGAGAGGGAATGAGAGCGTGTGTGAGGGAGGAAATGAGAGCGTGTGTGAGGGAGGAAATGAGAGTGTGTGTGTGTGAGAGAGGGAATGAGAGTGTGTGTGAGGGAGTGAATGAGTGTGTGTGAGAGAGAGGGAATGAGAGTGTGTGTGTGTCAGAGGGACTGAGAGTGTGTGAGAGGGAATGAGAGCGTGTGTGTGAGAGGGAATGAGAGCGTGTGTGTGTGAGGGAGGGAATAGGAGTGTGTGTGAGAGAGAGGGAATGAGAGTGTGTGTGAGAGAGAGGGAATGAGAGAGTGTGTGTGAGAGAGAGGGAATGAGAGAGTGTGTGTGTGAAAGGGAATGAGAGAGTGTGTGTGAGAGAGGGAATGAGAGTGTGTGTGAGAGAGAGGGAATGAGAGAGTGTGTGTGTGAGAGTGAATGAGAGTGTGTGAGAGAGAGGGAATGGGAGTGTGTGTGAGAGAGGTAATGAGAGAGTGTGTGTGAGAGAGGGAATGAGAGAGTGTGTGTGAGAGAGGGAATGAGTGTGTGTGTGAGAGAGAGGGAATGAGAGAGTGTGTGTGAGAGAGAGTGAATGAGAAAGTGTGTGTGAGAGAGGGAATGAGAGTGCGTGTGAGAGAGAGGGAATGAGAGAGTGTGTGTGAGAGAGGGAATGAGAGAGTGTGTGTGAGAGAGGTAATGAGAGTGTGTGTGAAGACAGGGAATGAGAGTGTGTATGTGAGAGAGAATGAGAGTGTGTGCGTGAGAGGGAATTAGGGTTTGTGTGAGAGAGGGAATTAGTGTGTGTGTGAGAGAGAGGGAATGCGAGTGTGTGTGTGTGAGAGGGGGAATGCGAGTGTGTGTGTGTGAGAGAGGGAATGCGAGTGTGTGTGTGAGAGAGAGGGAATGAGAGAGTGTGTGAGAGAGGGAATGAGAGTGTGTGTGTGAGAGAGAGGGAATGAGATAGTGTGTGTGAGAGAGGGAATGAGAGTGTGTGTGTGAGAGAGAGGGAATGAGAGAGTGTGTGTGAGAGAGAGTGAATGAGAGAGTGTGCGTGTGAGAGGGAATGAGAGTGCGTGTGAGAGAGAGGGAATGGGAGTGTGTGTGAGAGAGGGAATGAGAGAGTGTGTGAGAGAGAGTGAATGAGAGAGTGTGTATGTGAGATAGAATGAGAGTGTGTGCGTGAGAGGGAATTAGGGTTTGTGTGAGAGAGGGAATTAGTGTGTGTGTGTGAGAGAGGGAATGCGAGTGTGTGTGTGTGTGTGAGAGAGAGAGAATGCGAGTGTGTGTGTGTGTGTGTGAGAGAGGGAATGCGAGTGTGTGTGTGTGAGAGAGGGAATGCGAGTGTGTGTGTGCGAGAGAGGGAATGAGAGAGTGTGTGTGATAGAGGGAATGAGAGAGTGTGTGAGAGTGGGAATGAGAGTGTGTGTGTGAGAGAGGGAATGAGAGTGTGTGTGTGAGAGGGGGAATGAGAGTGTGTGTGTGAGAGGGGGAATGAGAGTGTGTGTGTGAGAGGGAATGTGAGTGTGTGTGAGGGAGGGAATGAGAGTGTGTGAGAGAGAGGGAGAGTGTGTGTGAGAGAGAGGGAACGAGAGTGTGTGTGTGAGAGAGGGACTGAAAGTGCATGTGAGAGGTAATGAGATTGTGTGTGTGAGAGAGGGAATGAGAGTGTGATAGAGGGAATGAGAGTGTGTGTGAGAGAGGGAATGAGAGTGTGTGTGAGAGAGGGAATTGTAGTGTGTGAGAGAGAGGGGGAATGAGAGTGTGTGTGAGAGAGAATGAGAGTGTCTGTGAGAGAGGGAATGAGAGTTTGTGTGTGAGAGAGGACATGAGAGTGTGTGTGAGAGAGGGCATGAGAGTGTGTGTGAGAGAGAATGAGAGTGTGTGTGAGAGAGAATGAGAGTGTGTCTGTGAGAGAGGGCATGAGAGTGTGTGTGAGAGAGGGAATGAGAGTCTGTGAGAGGGAAATCAGAGTTTATGTGTGTAGCGCACAAAGACTCCATGAGACGAATAGAATGAAGTCGATGAGGCTTTATTAAGCGGGTCTGTTCCCCCGCAGCTCGATAGTAAACTGGCCTGCGGGGGAAGACTCCGGCTTCTTATACTCCGCCTTCAGGGCGGAGCTTGAGGTCAACGGCCAACCAGGACCCGGGATCTGTCAGCCAATGACATTAGGGCTTCCAGTCCCACATGACCCCCAATACATACTACCACATTCACCCCTTGTCAAAAATGAACCCGGCGGGGTGATGCTTCGTATGGTGGTAAGGGTTTACAGGGCTGGTCCTGGGAGGACAAAACATTCACATGGCAATACAGTATTGGACAATTTCATCCTGTTGCAACTATATACAGAGGGTATAGGAAGAAAAGCAAAATGTTCTTGTGAACAGTCCATATTTGTTTTACATCGACGCCACGAGTCGGTCGGGCGGTCTGGTCGTCCGCGTCGATCGCCTCGGCCCCGGTGGTGGTGGTACTTGTACCAGTGTTGTCGCCTCCAGGAGCCGTACGGTTTCAGCTCGGGTTTGATTCTTGGTCGGTGCTGAGGGGAGGGGGACCGATCCTCCTCGGAAGGGGGCGGTCGCGGGGTGCGGCGGTGGTAGGAAGGGGGGCGGTTGGGTTGATGGTGTCGGGGGGGTGTGCGTGTTGCCGGCAGGCGCCAGATCCCGCAGGGAGACCGTGTCCTGTCGGCCGTCGGGGTACTCCACGTAAGCGTACTGGGGGTTCGCGCGGAGGAGGTGAACCCTTTCGACGAACGGGTCCGCCTTATGTGCCCGCACATGCTTTCGGAGCAAGATGGGTCCTGGGGCCGCCAGCCAGGTCGGCAGCGACGTTCCAGAGGAGGACCTCCTAGGGAAGACAAGGAGACGCTCATGAGGCGTTTGATTAGTGCTCGTACATAATAACGACCGGATGGAATGGAGAGCGTCCGGGAGGACCTCCTGCCACCGTGAAACTGGGAGGTCCCTGGACCGTAGGGCCAGTAGGACGGCCTTCCAGACCGTGCCGTTCTCCCTTTCTACTTGCCCGTTCCCCCGGGGGTTGTAGCTGGTCGTCCTGCTTGAGGCTATGCCCTTGCTGAGCAGGAACTGGCGCAGCTCGTCACTCATGAAAGAGGACCCCCTGTCGCTGTGGACGTATGCGGGGTAACCGAACAGTGTGAAGATGCTGTTCAGGGCTTTAATGACTGTGGCCGCGGTCATGTCAGAACAGGGAATGGCAAAAGGGAAGCGGGAGTATTCGTCCACTACATTAAGAAAATATGTGTTGCGGTCGGTGGAGGGGAGAGGCCCTTTGAAATCCAGACTGAGGCGTTCAAAGGGGCGGGAAGCCTTAATCAGGTGCGCTCCATCTGAAAAAATGCGGCTTGCATTCCGCGCAGATGTGGCAGTCCCTTGTGACTGTACGGACCTCTTCTAAAGGGTATGGGAGATTGCAGGACTTGATGAAGTGGTAAAACCGAGTGACCCCCGGGTGGCAGAGGTCCTCGTGGAGGGTTTGGAGGCGGTTAATTTGTGCGTTGGCACATGTGCCGCGGGATAGGGCATCGGACGGCTCGTTCAGCTTTCCGGGACGATACAAAATCTCATAGTTGAAGGTGGAGAGCTCGATCCTCCACCTTAAGATTTTGTCGTTTTTTATTTTGCCCCGCTGTGCACTATCGAACATGAAGGCTACCGACCGTTGGTCAGTGAGGAGAGTGAATCTCCTGCCGGCCAGGTAATGCCTCCAATGTCGCACAGCTTCCACTATGGCTTGGGCTTCCTTTTCTACTGAAGAGTGGCGGATTTCTGAGGCGTGGAGGGTTCGGGAGAAAAAGGCCACGGGTCTGCCCGCTTGTTTAAGGGTGGCCGCTAGAGCTACGTCGGAGGCGTCGCTCTCGACCTGGAAGGGGAGGGACTCGTCGATGGCGCGCATCGTGGCCTTTGCGATATCTGCTTTGATGCGGCTGAAGGCCTGGCAAGCCTCTGTCGACAAAGGGAAGGTCGTGGTCTGTATTAGGGGGCGGGCCTTGTCTGCGTACTGGGCGTAGTACGAAAAGAAGCCCAAGCAGCGTTTCAGGGCTTTTGGGCAGTGCGGGAGGGGAAATTCCATGAGTGCGCGCATACGTTCGGGGTCGGGGCCTATTATCCCATTGCGCACTACGTAGCCCAGAATGGCTAGCCGGTCGGTGCTAAAAACGCACTTGTCCTCGTTGTACGTGAGGTTCAAGGCTTTGGCGGTCTGGAGGAATTTTTGGAGGTTGGCGTCGTGGTCCTGCTGATCGTGGCCGCAGATGGTTACATTGTCGAGATACGGGAACGTGGCCCGCAACCCATGTTGGTCAACCATTCGGTCCATCTCCCGTTGGAAGACCGAGACCCCGTTTGTGACGCCAAAAGGGACCCGTAGGAAATGGTATAATCGCCCGTCTGCTCGAAGGCTGTGTACTTGCGGTCACTTGGGCGGATGGGGAGCTGATGGTAGGCGGACTTGAGGTCCACGGTGGAGAAGACTTTATATTGGGCAATCCGATTGACCATGTCGGATATCCGGGGGAGAGGGTACGCGTCTAGTTGTGTGTACCTGTTGATGGTCTGGCTATAGTCGATGACCATCCTTTCTTTCTCCCCTGTCTTCACTACTACCACCTGCGCTCTCCAGGGACTATTGCTGGCCTGGATTATGCCCTCCTTTAGTAGCCGCTGGACTTCGGACCAAATGAAGGTCCGGTCCTGGGCGCTGTACCGTCTGCTCCTAGTGGCAACGGGTTTGCAATCCGGGGTGAGGTTCGCAAACAAGGACGGGGGTTGCACCTTGAGGGTAGCGAGGCCGCAGATAGTGAGTGGGGGTATGGGTCCGCCGAATTTGAACGTAAGGCTCTGTAGATTGCATTGGAAATCTAATCCCAGCAAGGTGGGGGCACAAAGTTGGGGAAGGACGTTTAGTTTGTAGTTTTTGAACTCCCTCCCCTGCACCGTTAGGGTAACTATGCAGAATCCCTGGATCTGTACGGAATGGGATCCTGCAGCTAGGCAAATCTTTTGTGCGCTGGGATAGGTGGTTAAGGAACAGCGTCTTACCGTGTCGGGGTGTATAAAGCTTTCCGTGCTCCCGGAGTCGACTAGGCATGGCGTCTCGTGGCCGTTTATTAGTACCGTTGTCGTCGTCGTCTGGAGTGTCCGGGGCCGAGCTTGATCGAGCGTAATCGAAGCGAGCCGTATTTGTAGTAGTGGAGTGGGGTCCGTTGTTGCCGTCCAAGATGGCGTCGGGGATGAACAAAATGGCCGCCCCCATACATCGCACATGGCTGGGGGGTCACAAGATGGCGGCGGGGGTGGACAAAATGGCCGCCCCCATGCGTCGTACAGGTCTGGGGCGGTCCAAGATGGTGGCGCCCCTCCTCCCCTCGTGGTGGCCGGGACCCAAAATGGCGGCGTCTGCGGGTCGCACATGGTGTGCTGGGGGGGCTGGGAAGCGCTAGGACCGCGAGCGCTAGGACCGCGCGGAGCTCCCTCACCGCGAGCGCCAGGACCGCGAGCGCTAGGACCGCGCGGAGCTCCCTCACCGGGGACAGCGGTGGTCGGGGCCCAAGTCGGCGGCGCCGGCGGGTCAGGCGTGGGGCCGCAAGCGCTGGGACCGCGCGGAGCTCCCTCACCGGGGACAGCGGTGGTCGGGGCCCAAGTAGGTGGCGCCGGCGGGTCAGGCGTGTGGTGGGGGTTAGGGTGGCGTTAGGGACGCGGAAAACTCCCTCCTCTCCGTGGAGAGTGTTGGCCGGGACCCAAAGCGGTAGCGCCGGCGGCGGGTCATACATGGGCTGCGGGGAGGGGGGTTGGGGGGCGTAGGCGGCGTGCAGGGCTCCCAGTTCTCCCGGGACCGCGGTGGTCGGGACCCAGAGCGGCTGCGCCTGCGGGTCGTACATGGCGTGCTGGGGGGGTTGGGGCGCGTAGACTGCTCGCAGGGCTCCCTGTTCTCCCGGGACAGCGGCGACCTCGCGGGACCGGCACACAACCGCATAATGGCCCTTTTTCCTGCAGCTTTTGCAGATCGCTGCGCGGGCCGGGCAGCGCTGCCGGGGGTGTTTCGCCTGGCCGCAGAAATAACAGCGGGCGCCCCCGGTGCGACTCGGCGTTTGGACTGCGCAAGCCTGTGGGGGGGGTAGGGGGTTTGGTGTGACGGGTACGTACGGGGCCCAATGGGTTGCCGCGCGGTCGGGGCCGTAGGCGCGGGTATTACGCGCGGCCACATCTGGGGAGGCTGCTAAGGCCCGTGCCTCTGAGAGTCCTAGCGACTCTTTTTCTAGAAGTCTTTGGCGGATTTGGGAGGATTGCATACCTGCCACAAAAGCGTCGTGCATTAACATGTCCGTGTGTTCGTTTGCGTTTACCGACGGGCAGCTGCAGGCTCGTCCCAAAATCAGCAGCGCGGCGTAGAACTCGTCCATCGATTCTCCGGGAGCTTGCCGTCTCGTCGCGAGCGTAGATTTGGTTAACTGGGCGAACGTAGAGACTTTTCAGTGATGCGAAGGCCGTCTGGAAATCATCCGAGTCTTCGATGAGGGAGAAAATCTCCGTGCTCACCCTCGAGTGCAGGACCTGCAGTTTTTGGTCTTCTGAGACTCGGCCGGTGGTCGTTCTGAGGTAGACCTCGAAGCAAGTCTGCCAGTGCTTGAAGGCTGCTGCCGCGTTCACTGCGTGGGGGCTGATCCTCAGGCATTCCGGAATGATCCTGAGCTCCATAGTCCTTTTTAGGCACGCTTAATAAATTGTAGCGCACAAAGACTCCGTGAGACGAATAGAGTGAAGTCGTTGAGGCTTTATTAATCGTGTCTGTTCCCCCGCAGCTCGATAGTAAACTGGCCTGCGGGGGAAGACTCCGGCTTCTTATACTCTGCCTTCAGGGCGGAGCTTGAGGTCAACGGCTAACCAGGACCCGGGATCTGTCAGCCAATGTCATTAGGGCTTCCAGTCCCACATGACCCCCAATACATACTACCACAATGTGTGAGAGGGAATGAGAGAGTGTGTGTGAGAGAGGAAATGAGAGTGTGTGTGTGAGAGAGGGAATGAGAGTGTTTGTGTGTGTGAGAGAGGGAATGAGAGTGTGTGTGTGAGGGAAATCAGAGTTTATGTGTGAGAGGGAATGAGAGAGTGTGTGAGAGAGAGGAAATGAGAGTGTGTGTGAGAGAGGGAATGCGACTGTGAGAGAGAGAGGGAATGAGAGTGTGTGTGAGAGGGAATGAGAATGTGTGTGTGAGAGGGAATGAGAATGTGTGTGTGAGAGAGGGAATGAGAGTGTGTGTGAGAGAGGGAATGAGACTGTGTGAGAGAGGGAACGAGAGTGTGAGAGAGAGGGAACGAGAGTGTGAGAGAGAGAGGTAATGAACGTGTGAGTGAGAGAGTGAATGAGAGTGTGTGTGTGAGAGGGAATGAGAGTCAGTGTGTGGGAGTGAATGAGAGTGTGTGTGAGAGAGGGAATGAGAGTGTGTGTGAGAGAGGGAATGCGACTGTGAGAGAGAGAGGGAATGAGAGTGTGTGTGAGAGGGAATGAGAATGTGTGTGTGAGAGGGAATGAGAATGTGTGTGTGAGAGAGGGAATGAGAGTGTGTGTGAGAGAGGGAATGAGACTGTGTGAGAGAGGGAACGAGAGTGTGAGAGAGAGGGAACGAGAGTGTGAGAGAGAGAGGTAATGAACGTGTGAGTGAGAGAGTGAATGAGAGTGTGTGTGTGAGAGGGAATGAGAGTCAGTGTGTGGGAGTGAATGAGAGTGTGTGTGAGAGAGGGAATGAGAGTGTGTGTGAGAGAGGGAATGAGAGTGTGTGTGAGAGAGGGAATGAGAGTGTGTGTGAGAGAGGGAATGAGAGTGTGTGTGAGAGTGGGAATGAGGGTGTGTGTGAGAGAGATGGACTGAGAGTGTTTTTGTGTGAGAGGGAATGAGAGTGTGTGTGAGAGAGGGAATGAGAGTGTGTGTGTGAGAGAGGTAATGAGAGTGTGTGTGAGAGAGGGAATGAGAGTGTGTGTGTGAGAGAGAATGAGAGTGTGTGAGAGAGAGAGGGCATGAGAATGTGTAAGAGAGGGGGAATGAGAGTGTGTGTGAGAGAGAGGGAAGGAGGTTGTGTGTGAGAGAGGGAATGAGAGTGTGTGCGAGAGAGAGGGAATGAACGTGTGAGTGAGAGAGGGAATGAGAGTGTGCGTGAGAGAGAGGGAATGAACGTGTGAGTGAGAGAGGGAATGAGAGTGTTTGTGTGTGAGGGAGGGAATGAGAGTGTGTGTGAGAGGGAATGAGAGTGTGTGTGAGGGAGTGAATGAGAGTGTGTGAGAGAGAGGGAATGAGAGTGTGTGTGAGGGAATGAATGAGAGTGTGTGTGTGAGAGGGACAGAGAGTGTGTGTGAGAGAGAGAGGGAATGAGAGTGTGTGTGAGAGAGGGAATGAGAGTGTGTGTGAGAGAGGGAATGAGAGTGTGTGTGTGAGAGGGACAGAGAGTGTGTGTGAGAGAGAGAGGGACAGAGAGTGTGTGTGAGAGAGGGAATGAGAGTGTGTGTGAGAGAGGGAATGAGAGTGTGTGTGTGAGAGGGAATGAGAGTGTGTGTGAGAGAGAGAGGGAATGAGAGTGTGTGTGAGAGAGGGAATGAGAGTGTGTGTGAGAGAGGGAATGAGAGTGTGTGTGTGAGAGGGAATCAGAGTTTGTGTGAGAGGGAATCAGAGTTTGTGTGAGAGGGAATGAGGGTGTGTGTGAGAGACGGACTGAGAGTGTGTGTGTGAGAGAGAGAGGGAATGACAGTGTGTGAGAGAGGGAATGAGAGTGTGTGTGTGAGAGAGGGAATGAGAGTGTGCGTGAGAGAGGGAATGAGAGTGTGTGAGAGAGTGGGAATGAGGGTGTGTGTGAGAGGGATGGACTGAGAGTGTTTTTGTGTGAGGGGGAATGAGAGTGTGTGTGAGAGAGAGGGAAGGAGGTTGTGTGTGAGAGAGGGAATGAGAGTGTGTGTGAGGGAGTGAATGAGAGTGTGTGTGAGAGAGAGAATGAGAGTGTGTGTGAGAGAGAGAATGAGAGTGTGTGTGTGAGGGAGGGAATGAGAGTGTGTGTGAGGGAATGAATGAGAGTGTGTGTGAGAGAGAGGGAATGAGAGAGTGTGTGTGAGAGGGAATGAGAGTGTGTGTGAGGGAGTGAATGAGAGTGTGTGTGAGAGAGAGAATGAGAGTGTGTATGCGTGAGAGGGAATGAGAGTGTGTGTGAGAGAGGGAATGAGTGTGTGTGTGAGAGAGGGAATGAGAGTGTGTGTGTGAGAGGGAATGAGAGTCTGTGAGAGGGAATGAGAGTGTGTGTGAGAGAGAGGGAAGGAGGTTGTGTGTGAGAGAGGGCATGAGAGTGTGTGTGAGAGAGGGAATGAGAGTGTGTGAGAGAGGGAATGAACGTGTGAGTGAGAGAGGGAATGAGAGTGTGTGTGAGAGAGGGAATGAGAGTGTGTGAGAGGGAGGGAATGAGAGTGTGTGTGAGGGAGTGAATGAGAGTGTGTGTGTGAGAGAGAATGAGAGTGTGTGAGAGGGAGGGAATGAGAGTGTGTGTGAGAGAGGGAATGAGAGTGTGTGTGAGAGAGGGAATGAGAGTGTGTGAGAGGGAGGGAATGAGAGTGTGTGTGAGAGGGAATGAGAGTGTGTGTGAGGGAGTGAATGAGAGTGTGTGTGTGAGAGAGAATGAGAGTGTGTATGCGTGAGAGGGAATGAGAGTGTGTGTGAGAGAGGGAATGAGTGTGTGTGTGAGAGAGAGGGAATGAGAGTGTGTGTGAGAGAGGGAAGGAGGTTGTGTGTGAGAGAGGGAATGAGAGTGTGTGTGAGAGAGGGAATGAGAGTGTGTGTGAGAGAGAGGGAATGAGAGTGTATGTGAGAGGGAATGAGAGTGTGTGTGAGAGAGGGAATGAGAGTGTGTGTGTGAGAGAGGTAATGAGAGTGTGTGTGAGAGAGGGAATGAGAGTGTGTGTGTGAGAGAGAATGAGAGTGTGTGAGAGAGAGAGGGCATGAGAATGTGTAAGAGAGGGGGAATGAGAGTGTGTGTGAGAGAGAGGGAAGGAGGTTGTGTGTGAGAGAGGGAATGAGAGTGTGTGCGAGAGAGAGGGAATGAACGTGTGAGTGAGAGAGGGAATGAGAGTGTGCGTGAGAGAGAGGGAATGAACGTGTGAGTGAGAGAGGGAATGAGAGTGTTTGTGTGTGAGGGAGGGAATGAGAGTGTGTGTGAGAGGGAATGAGAGTGTGTGTGAGGGAGTGAATGAGAGTGTGTGAGAGAGAGGGAATGAGAGTGTGTGTGAGGGAATGAATGAGAGTGTGTGTGTGAGAGGGACAGAGAGTGTGTGTGAGAGAGAGAGGGAATGAGAGTGTGTGTGAGAGAGGGAATGAGAGTGTGTGTGAGAGAGGGAATGAGAGTGTGTGTGTGAGAGGGACAGAGAGTGTGTGTGAGAGAGAGAGGGAATGAGAGTGTGTGTGAGAGAGGGAATGAGAGTGTGTGTGAGAGAGGGAATGAGAGTGTGTGTGTGAGAGGGAATGAGAGTGTGTGTGAGAGAGAGAGGGAATGAGAGTGTGTGTGAGAGAGGGAATGAGAGTGTGTGTGAGAGAGGGAATGAGAGTGTGTGTGTGAGAGGGAATCAGAGTTTGTGTGAGAGGGAATCAGAGTTTGTGTGAGAGGGAATGAGGGTGTGTGTGAGAGACGGACTGAGAGTGTGTGTGTGAGAGAGAGAGGGAATGACAGTGTGTGAGAGAGGGAATGAGAGTGTGTGTGTGAGAGAGGGAATGAGAGTGTGCGTGAGAGAGGGAATGAGAGTGTGTGAGAGAGTGGGAATGAGGGTGTGTGTGAGAGGGATGGACTGAGAGTGTTTTTGTGTGAGGGGGAATGAGAGTGTGTGTGAGAGAGAGGGAAGGAGGTTGTGTGTGAGAGAGGGAATGAGAGTGTGTGTGAGGGAGTGAATGAGAGTGTGTGTGAGAGAGAGAATGAGAGTGTGTGTGAGAGAGAGAATGAGAGTGTGTGTGTGAGGGAGGGAATGAGAGTGTGTGTGAGGGAATGAATGAGAGTGTGTGTGAGAGAGAGGGAATGAGAGAGTGTGTGTGAGAGGGAATGAGAGTGTGTGTGAGGGAGTGAATGAGAGTGTGTGTGAGAGAGAGAATGAGAGTGTGTATGCGTGAGAGGGAATGAGAGTGTGTGTGAGAGAGGGAATGAGTGTGTGTGTGAGAGAGGGAATGAGAGTGTGTGTGTGAGAGGGAATGAGAGTCTGTGAGAGGGAATGAGAGTGTGTGTGAGAGAGAGGGAAGGAGGTTGTGTGTGAGAGAGGGAATGAGAGTGTGTGTGAGAGAGGGAATGAGAGTGTGTGTGAGAGAGAGGGAATGAACGTGTGAGTGAGAGAGGGAATGAGAGTGTGTGTGAGAGAGGGAATGAGAGTGTGTGAGAGGGAGGGAATGAGAGTGTGTGTGAGGGAGTGAATGAGAGTGTGTGTGTGAGAGAGAATGAGAGTGTGTGAGAGGGAGGGAATGAGAGTGTGTGTGAGAGAGGGAATGAGAGTGTGTGTGAGAGAGGGAATGAGAGTGTGTGAGAGGGAGGGAATGAGAGTGTGTGTGAGAGGGAATGAGAGTGTGTGTGAGGGAGTGAATGAGAGTGTGTGTGTGAGAGAGAATGAGAGTGTGTATGCGTGAGAGGGAATGAGAGTGTGTGTGAGAGAGGGAATGAGTGTGTGTGTGAGAGAGAGGGAATGAGAGTGTGTGTGAGAGAGGGAAGGAGGTTGTGTGTGAGAGAGGGAATGAGAGTGTGTGTGAGAGAGGGAATGAGAGTGTGTGTGAGAGAGAGGGAATGAGAGTGTATGTGAGAGGGAATGAGAGTGTGTGTGAGAGAGGGAATGAGAGTGTGTGTGAGAGAGGGAATGAGAGTGTGTGTGAGGGAGGGAATGAGAGTGTGTGTGTGAGGGAGGGAATGAGAGTGTGTGTGAGAGAGGGAATGAGAGTGTGTGTGAGAGAAAATGAGAGTGTGTGTGAGAGGGGGAATGAGAGTGTGTGAGAGAGTGGGAAGGAGGTTGTGTGTGAGAGAGGGAATGAGGGTGTGTGAGAGAGAGAGAGAGAGAGAATGAGAGTGTGTGTGTGGGAGAGGGAATGAGAGTGCATGAGAGAGAGCGGGGGAATGAGAGTGTGTGTGAGAGAGGGAATGAGAGCGTGTGTGAGAGAGAGAGAGAATGAGAGTGTGTGTGTGGGAGATGGAATGAGAGTGTGTGAGAGAGGGAATGAGAGTGTGTGTGAGTGAGAGGGAATGAGAGTGCGTGTGAGTGAGAGGGAATGAGAGTGTGTGTGCGGGAGAGGGAATGAGAGTGCGTGTGAGAGAGGGAATGAGAGTGCGTGTGAGAGAGAGGGAATGAGAGAGTGTGTGTGAGAGAGAGGGAATGAGAGAGTGTGTGTGTGAGAGGGAATTAGAGAGTGTGTGTGAGAGAGGGAATGAGAGTGTGTGTGCGAGAAAGAGGGAATGAGAGTGTGTGCGAGAAAGAGGGAATGAGAGAGTGTGTATGTGAGAGGGAATGAGAGTGGGTGTGAGAGAGAGGGAATGGGAGTGTGTGTGAGAGAGGGAATGAGAGAGTGTGTGTGAGAGAGGGAATGAGAGAGTGTGTGTGAGAGAGGGAATGAGAGAGTGTGTGTGAGAGAGGGAATGAGAGAGTGTGTGTGAGAGAGGGAATGAGAGTGTGTGTGTGAGAGAGAGGGAATGAGAGAGTGTGTGTGTGAGAGGGAATGAGAGTGTGTGTGAGAGAGAGGGAATGGGAGTGTGTGTGAGAGAGGGAATGAGAGAGTGTGTGTGAGAGAGGCAATGAGAGTGTGTGTGCGAGAGAGGGAATGAGAGGGTACGTGAGAGGGAATGAGAGTGTGTGTGAGGGAGGGAATGAGAGTGTGTGTGAGAGAGACGGAATGAAGGAGTGTGTGAGAGACGGAATGAAGGAGTGTGTGAGAGAGGAAATGAGAGTGTGTGTGTGAGAGAGGGAATGAGAGTGTGTGTGAGAGAGGGAATGAGAGTGTGTGTGTGAGAGAGGGAATGAGAATGTGTGTGTGAGAGAGGGAATGAGAGTGTGTGAGAGAGAGAGCGAATGAGAGTGTGTGTGTGAGAGTGGGAAGGAGGTTGTGTGTGAGAGAGGGAATGAGGGTGTGTGAGAGAGAGAGGGAATGAGGGTGTGTGAGAGAGAGAGAGAATGAGAGTGTGTGTGTGGTAGAGGGAATGAGAGTGCGTGTGAGAGAGCGGGGGAATGAGAGTGTGTGTGAGAGAGAGGGAATGAGAGGGCGTGTGAGAGAGGGAATGAGAGTGCATGTGAGAGAGGGAATGAGAGTGTGTGTGATTGAGAGGGAATGAGAGTGTGTGTCAGAGAGGGAATGAGAGTGTGTGTGAGAGAGGTAATGAGAGTGTATGTGAGACGGAATGAGAGTGTGTGTGTGAGGGAGGGCATGAGAGTGTGTGTGTGAGGGAGGGCATGAGAGTGTGTGAGAGAGGGAGTGCATGAGAGTGTGTGTGAGAGAGAGGGAATGAGAGAGTGTGTGTGTGAGAGGGAATGAGAGAGTGTGTGTGAGAGAGGGAATGAGAGTGTGTGTGAGAGGGAATGAGAGAGTGTGTGTGAGAGAGGGAATGGGAGTATGTGTGAGAGAGGGAATGAGAGTGTGAGAGAGAGAGGAAATGAGTGTGTGTGTGAGAGAGAGGGAATGAGAGTGTGTGAGAGAGAGGAAATGAGTGTGTGTGTGTGTTTGAGAGAGGGAATGAGAGTGTGTGTGTGCGTGAGAGGGAATGAGAGTGTGTGAGAGAGAAGAAATGAGAGTGTGTGTAAGAGAGAGGAAATGAGAGTGTGTGTGAGAGAGTGGGAATGAGACTGTGTGTGAGAGAGGGAATGCTACTGTGTGAGAGAGAGGGAATGAGAGTGTGTGTGAGTGGGAATGAGAATGTGTGTGAGAGGGAATGAGAGTTTGTGTGAGGGAGGGAATGAATGTGTGAGTGAGAGAGGGAATGAGAGTTTGTGTGCGAGAGAGGGAATGAGAGTGTGTGAGAGAGAGGTAATGAGAGTGTGTGTGAAGACAGGGAATGAGAGTGTGTATGTGAGAGAGAATGAGTGTGTGTGTGAGAGGGAATTACGGTTTGTGTGAGAGAGGGATTGAGTGTGTGTGTGAGAGAGGGAATGAGAGAGTGTGTGTGAGAGAGGGAATGAGTGTATGTGTAAGAGAGGAAATGAGAGTGTGTGTGAGAGGGAATCAGAGTTTGTGTGAGAGGGAATGAGAGTGTGTGTGAGAGAGGGAATGAGAGAGTGTGTGTGAGAGAGGGAATGAGAGTGTGTGTGTGAGAGGGAATGTGAGTGTGTGTGAGAGAGGGAATGCGAGTGTGTGTGTGTGCGAGAGGGAATACGAGTGTGTGAGAGAGGGAATGAGAGAGTGTGTGTGAGAGAGGGAATGAGAGAGTGTGTGTGAGAGAGGGAATGAGAGTGTGTGTGAGAGAGGGAAGGAGAGTGTGTGAGAGAGGGAGAGTGTGTGTGTGAGAGGGAATGAGAGTGTGTGAGAGAGAGGAAATGAGAGTGTGTGTGAGAGAGTAAATTAGAGTGTGTGAGAGAGTAAATGAGAGTGTGTGTGAGAGAGAGGGAATGACAGTGTGTGTGTGAGAGAGAGGGAATGAGAGTGTGTGAGAGAGAGGAAATGAGAGTGTCTGTGTGTGAGAGAGGGAATGACAGTGTGTGTGTGAGAGGGAATGAGAGTGTGTGAGAGAGAGGAAATGAGAGTGTGTGTAAGAGAGAGGAAATGAGAGTGTGTGGGAGAGGGAATCAGAGTTTATGTGTGAGAGGGAATGAGAGTGTGTGAGAGAGGGAATGAGAGTGTGTGTGTGAGAGAGAGGGAATGAGAGTGTGTGAGAGAGAGGAAATGAGAGTTTCTGTGTGTGAGAGAGGGAATGACAGTGTGTGTGTGAGAGGGAATGAGAGTGTGTGTGAGGGAGGGAATGAATGTGTGAGTGAGTGAGGGAATGAGAGTGTGCGTGAGAGAGGAAATGAGAGAGTGTGTGTGAGAGAGGCAATGAGAGAATGTGTGTGAGAGAGGGAATGAGAGTGTGTGAGAGAGAGAATGAGAGTGTGTGAGAGAGAGGGAATTAGGGTTTGTGTGAGAGAGGGAATGAGAGTGTGTGTAAGAGAGAGGAAATGAGAGTGTGTGTGCGAGAGGGAATTAGGGTTTGTGTGAGAGAGGGAATGAGACTGTGTGTGAGAGAGGGAATGCGACTGTGTGAGAGAGAGGGAATGAGAGTGTGTGTGAGAGGGAATGAGAGTGTGTGTGAGAGGGAATGAGAATGAGTGTGTGAGGAAGGGAATGAGAGTGTGTGTGAGGGAGGGAATGAATGTGTGAGTGAGAGAGGGAGTGAGAGTGTGCGTGAGAGAGGGAATGAGAGTGTGTATGTGAGAGGGAATGAGAGAGTGTGTGAGAGGGAATCAGAGTTTATGTGTGAGAGGGAATGAGAGCGTGTGTGTGACAGACGGACTGAGAGTGTGTGTGTGAGAGGGAATGAGAGTATGTGAGAGAGAGAGGGAATGAGAGTGTGTGTGAGAGAGAGGGAATGAGAATGTATGTGTGAGAGGGAATGAGAATGTATGTGTGAGAGGGAATGAGAGTGTGTGTGAGAGAGGGAATGAGAGTGTGTGTGAGAGAGAGGGAATGAGAGTGTGTATGTGAGAGGGAATGAGAGAGTGTGTGAGAGGGAATCAGAGTTTATGTGTGAGAGGGAATGAGAGCGTGTGTGTGACAGACGGACTGAGAGTGTGTGTGTGAGAGGGAATGAGAGTATGTGAGAGAGAGAGGGAATGAGAGTGTGTCAGAGAGAGCGAATGAGAGTGTGTGTGTGAGAGGGAATGAGTGTGTGTGTGAGAGTGGGAATGAATTGTGTGTGAGAGTGGGAATGAGAGTGTGTGTGAGAGTGCGAATGAGAGTGTGTGTGTGTGTGAGAGAGGGAATGCAAGTGCGTGAGAGAGGGAATGAGAGTGTGTGTGTGAGAGAGGGAATGAGAGTGTGTGTGAGAGAGGGAGAGTGTGTGAGAGAGAGGGAATGAGAGTGTGTGTGAGAGAGGGAATGAGAGTGTGTGAGAGAGAGGGAATGAGAGTGTGTGTGAGAGAGGGAGAGTGTGTGAGAGAGAGGGAATGAGAGTGTGTGTGTGAAAGAGGTTCTGATAGTGCATGTGAGAGGTAATGAGTTTGTGTGTGTGAGAGAGGGAATGAGAGTGTGAGAGAGGGAATGAGAGTGTTTGAGAGAGAGGGAATGAGAGTGTGTGTGAGAGAGGAAATGAGAGTATGTGTAAGAGAGAGGAAATGAGAGTGTGTGTGAGAGGGAATCAGAGTTTGTGTGAGAGGGAATGAGAGTGTGTGTGTGAGAGAGAGGAAATGAGAGTGTGTGAGAGAGCGGAAATGAGAGTGTGTGTGTGTGAGAGAGGGAATGACAGTGTGTGCGTGAGAGGGAATGAGAGTGTGTGAGAGAGAGGGAATGAGAGTGTGTGTGTGTGAGAGAGAGGAAATGAGACTGTGTGTGAGAGAGGGAATGCTACTGTGTGAGAGAGAGGGAATGAGAGTGTGTGTGAGAGGGAATGAGAATGTGTGTGTGAGAGAGAATGAGTGTGTGTGTGAGAGGGAATTAGGGTTTGTGTGAGAGAGGGATTGAGTGTGTGTGTGTGAGAGAGGGAATGAGAGTGTGTGTGTGTGTGAGAGAGGGAATGAGAGTGTGTGTGTGTGTGTGAGAGAGAGGGAATGCGAGTGTGTGTGTGTGAGAGAGGGAATGCGAGTGTTTGTGTGCGAGAGGGAATGTGAGTGTGTGAGAGAGGGAATGAGAGTGTGTGTGTGAGAGAGGGAATGAGAGTGTGTGTGTGAGAGAGGAAGAGTGTGTGTGTGAGAGGGAATGAGGGTGTGTGTGAGAGAGAGGGAGAGGGTGTGTGAGAGAGGGAATGAGAGTGTGAGAGAGGGAATGAGAGTGTGTGAGAGAGAGGGAATTGTAGTGTGTGAGAGAGAGGGGGAATGAGAGCGTGTGTGAGAGAGGGAATGAGAGTTTGTGTGTGAGAGGGAATGAGAGTGTGTTAGAGAGAGGGAATAAGTGTGTGTGTGTGAGAGAGGGAATGAGGGAGTGTGTGTGAGAGAGGGAATGAGTGTGTGTGAGAGAGAGCGAATGAGAGTGTGTGTGACAGAGAGGGAATGAGAGTGTGTGTGTGAGAGAGGTAATGAGAGTTTGTGTGAGAGAGTAAATTAGAGTGTGTGAGAGAGGAAATGAGAGTTTGTGTGCGAGAGATGGAATGAGAGTGAGTGTGAGAGATGGATTTACAGTGTGTGAGAGGATGTGAGAGTTTGTGTGTGTGAGAGGGAATGAGAGTGTGTGTGAGAGAGGAAATGAGAGTGTGTGTGAGAGAGAGGGAATGAGAGTGTGTGTGTGAGAGAGAGAGAATGAGAGTGTGTGTGTGAGAGAGAGGAAATGAGAGTGTCTGTGTGTGAGAGAGGGAATGACAGTGTGTGTGTGAGAGGGAATGAGAGTGTGTGAGAGAGAGGAAATGAGAGTGTGTGTAAGAGAGAGGAAATGAGAGTGTGTGGGAGAGGGAATCAGAGTTTGTGTGAGAGGGAATGAGAGTGTGTGTGAGAGAGGGAATGAGAGTGTGTGTGTGCGTGAGAGGGAATGAGAGTGTGTGAGAGAGAAGAAATGAGAGTGTGTGTAAGAGAGAGGAAATGAGAGTGAGTGAGAGAGGGAATGCAAGTGCGTGAGAGAGGGAATGAGAGTGTGTGTGTGAGAGAGGGAATGAGAGTGTGTGTGTGAGAGGGAATGTGAGTGTGTGTGAGAGAGGGAATGAGAGTGTGTGAGAGAGAGGGAATGAGAGTGTGTGTGAGAGAGGGAGAGTGTGTGAGAGAGAGGAAATGAGAGTGTGTGAGAGAGCTGAAATGAGAGTGTGTGTGTGTGAGAGAGGGAATGACAGTGTGTGCGTGAGAGGGAATGAGAGTGTGTGAGAGAGAGGGAATGAGAGTGTGTGTGTGTGAGAGAGAGGAAATGAGAGTGTGTGAGAGAGTGGGAATGAGACTGTGTGTGAGAGAGGGAATGCTACTGTGTGAGAGAGAGGGAATGAGAGTGTGTGTGAGAGGGAATGAGAATGTGTGTGTGAGAGAGAATGTGTGTGTGTGTGAGAGGGAATTAGGGTTTGTGTGAGAGAGGGATTGAGTGTGTGTGTGTGAGAGAGGGTATGAGAGTGTGTGTGTGTGTGTGAGAGAGGGAATGAGAGTGTGTGTGTGTGTGTGAGAGAGAGGGAATGCGAGTGTGTGTGTGTGAGAGAGGGAATGCGAGTGTTTGTGTGCGAGAGGGAATGTGAGTGTGTGAGAGAGGGAATGAGAGTGTGTGTGTGAGAGAGGGAATGAGAGTGTGTGTGTGAGAGAGGAAGAGTGTGTGTGTGAGAGGGAATGAGAGTGTGTGTGAGAGAGGAAATGAGAGTGTGTGTGAGAGAGAGGGAATGAGAGTGTGTGTGTGAGAGAGAGAGAATGAGAGTGTGTGTGTGAGAGAGAGGAAATGAGAGTGTCTGTGTGTGAGAGAGGGAATGACAGTGTGTGTGTGAGAGGGAATGAGAGTGTGTGAGAGAGAGGAAATGAGAGTGTGTGTAAGAGAGAGGAAATGAGAGTGTGTGGGAGAGGGAATCAGAGTTTGTGTGAGAGGGAATGAGAGTGTGTGTGAGAGAGGGAATGAGAGTGTGTGTGTGAGAGAGAGGGAATGAGAGTGTGTGAGAGAGGAAATGAGTGTCTGTGTGTGAGAGAGGGAATGACAGTGTGTGTGTGAGAGAGGGAATGAGAGTGTGTGAGAGAGAGGAAATGAGAGTGTGTGAGAGAGAGGAAATGAGAGTGTGTGTGAGAGAAGGAATGAGACTGTGTGTGAGAGAGGGAATGCTACTGTGTGAGAGAGAGGGCATGAGAGTGTGTGTGAGAGGGAATGAGAATGTGTGTGTGAGAGTGAATGAGAGTGTGTGTGAGGGAGGGAATGAATGTGTGAGTGAGAGAGGGAATGAGAGTGTGCGTGAGAGAGGGAATGAGAGAGTGTGTGAGAGAGGCAATGAGAGAATGTGTGTGAGAGAGGGAATGAGAGTGTGTGTGCGAGAGAGGGAATGAGAGTGTGTGAGAGAGAGAATGAGAGTGTGTGTGCGAGAGGGAATTAGGGTTTGTGTGAGAGAGGGATTGAGTGTGTGTGTGTGAGAGAGGGAATGACAGTGTGTGTGTGAGAGAGAGAGAGTGTGTGAGAGAGAGGGAATGAGAGTGTGTGTGAGAGAGGGAATGAGAGTGTGAGTGTGAAATAGAGGGAATGAGAGTGTGTGAGAGAGAGGAAATGAGAGTGTGTGAGAGAGAGAGGAAATGAGAGTGTGTGTGAGAGAGAGGGAATGAGACTGTGTGTGAGAGAGAGGGAATGCGACTGTGTGAGAGAGAGGGAGTGAGAGTGTGCATGAGAGAGGGAATGAGAGTGTGTGTGAGAGAGGGAATGAGAGTGTGTGTGTGTGAGGGAGGGAATGAGAGTGTGTATGAGAGGGAATGAGAGTGTGTGTAAGGGAGTGAATGAGAGTGTGTGTGAGAGAGAGGGAATGAGAATGTATGTGTGAGAGGGAATGAGAGTGTGTGTGAGAGAGGGAATGAGAGTGTGTGTGAGAGGGAATGAGAGTGTGTGTGTGAGAGGGAATGAGAGTGTGTGTGAGAGAGGGAGTGAGAGTGTGTGTGAGGGAGGGAGTGAGAGTGTGTATGTGAGAGGGAATGAGAGAGTGTGTGAGAGGGAATCAGAGTTTGTGTGATAGGGAATGAGAGTGTGTGTGTGAGAGGGAATCAGAGTTTATGTGTGAGAGGGAATGAGAGCGTGTGTGTGACAGACGGACTGAGAGTGTGTGTGTGAGAGGGAATGAGAGTGTGTGTGAGAGAGGGAATGCGAGTGTGTGTGTGTGTGAGAGAGGGAATGCGAGTGTGTGTGTGTGAGAGAGGGAATGCGAGTGTGTGTGTGTGCGAGAGGGGATGCAAGTGCGTGAGAGAGGGAATGAGAGAATGTGTGAGAGAGGGAATGAGAGTGTGTGTGTGAGAGAGGGAATGAGAGTGTGTGTGACAGAGGGAATGAGAGTGTGTGAGAGAGAGGGAATGAGAGTGTGTGTGGTTGAGGGAATGAGAGTGTGTGTGTGAGAGAGGGAATGAGAGTGTGTGTGTGAGAGAGGGAATGAGAGTGTGTGTGTGAGAGGGAATGTGAGTGTGTGTGAGAGAGGGAAGGAGAGTGTGTGAGAGAGGAAGAGTGTGTGTGTGAGAGGGAATGACGGTGTGTGTGAGAGAGGGAGAGGGTGTGTGAGAGAGGGAATGAGAGTGTGTGTGTGAGAGCGCGGGACTGAAAGTGCATGTGAGAGGTAATGAGATTGTGTGTGTGAGAGAGGGAATGAGAGTGTGAGAGAGGGAATGAGAGTGTGTGAGAGAGAGGGAATTGTAGTGTGTGAGAGAGAGGGGGAATGAGAGCGTGTGTGAGAGAGGGAATGAGAGTTTGTGTGTGAGAGGGAATGAGAGTGTGTTAGAGAGAGGGAATAAGTGTGTGTGTGTGAGAGAGGGAATGAGGGAGTGTGTGTGAGAGAGGGAATGAGTGTGTGTGAGAGAGAGCGAATGAGAGTGTGTGTGACAGAGAGGGAATGAGAGTGTGTGTGAGAGATGGATTTACAGTGTGTGAGAGGATGTGAGAGTTTGTGTGTGTGAGAGGGAATGAGAGTGTGTGTGAGAGAGGAAATTAGAGTGTGTGTGAGAGAGAGGGAATGAGAGTGTGTGTGTGAGAGAGAGAGAATGAGAGTGTGTGTGTGAGAGAGAGGAAATGAGAGTGTCTGTGTGTGAGAGAGGGAATGACAGTGTGTGTGTGAGAGAGGGAATGAGAGTGTGTGAGAGAGAGGAAATGAGAGTGTGTGTAAGAGAGAGGAAATGAGAGTGTGTGGGAGAGGGAATCAGAGTTTGTGTGAGAGGGAATGAGAGTGTGTGTGAGAGAGGGAATGAGAGTGTGTGTGTGAGAGAGAGGGAATGAGAGTGTGTGAGAGAGAGGAAATGAGTGTCTGTGTGTGAGAGAGGGAATGACAGTGTGTGTGTGAGAGAGGGAATGAGAGTGTGTGAGAGAGAGGAAATGAGAGTGTGTGTAAGAGAGAGGAAATGAGAGTGTGTGTGAGAGAAGAAATGAGACTGTGTGTGAGAGAGGGAATGCTACTGTGTGAGAGAGAGGGCATGAGAGTGTGTGTGAGAGGGAATGAGAATGTGTGTGTGAGAGTGAATGAGAGTGTGTGTGAGGGAGGGAATGAATGTGTGAGTGAGAGAGGGAATGAGAGTGTGCGTGAGAGAGGGAATGAGAGAGTGTGTGTGAGAGAGGCAATGAGAGAATGTGTGTGAGAGAGGGAATGAGAGTGTGTGTGCGAGAGAGGGAATGAGAGTGTGTGAGAGAGAGAATGAGAGTGTGCGTGCGAGAGGGAATTAGGGTTTGTGTGAGAGAGGGATTGAGTGTGTGTGTGTGAGAGAGGGAATGACAGTGTGTGTGTGAGAGAGAGAGAGTGTGTGAGAGAGAGGGAATGAGAGTGTGTGTGAGAGAGGGAATGAGAGTGTGAGTGTGAAATAGAGGGAATGAGAGTGTGTGAGAGAGAGGAAATGAGAGTGTGTGAGAGAGAGAGGAAATGAGAGTGTGTGTGAGAGAGAGGGAATGAGACGGTGTGTGAGAGAGAGGGAATGCGACTGTGTGAGAGAGAGGGAGTGAGAGTGTGCATGAGAGAGGGAATGAGAGTGTGTGTGAGAGAGGGAATGAGAGTGTGTGTGTGTGAGGGAGGGAATGAGAGTGTGTATGAGAGGGAATGAGAGTGTGTGTAAGGGAGTGAATGAGAGTGTGTGTGAGAGAGAGGGAATGAGAATGTATGTGTGAGAGGGAATGAGAGTGTGTGTGAGAGAGGGAATGAGAGTGTGTGTGAGAGGGAATGAGAGTGTGTGTGTGAGAGGGAATGAGAGTGTGTGTGTGAGAGGGAATGAGAGTGTGTGTGAGAGAGGGAGTGAGAGTGTGTGTGAGAGAGGGAGTGAGAGTGTGCATGTGAGAGGGAATGAGAGAGTGTGTGAGAGGGAATCAGAGTTTGTGTGATAGGGAATGAGAGTGTGTGTGTGAGAGGGAATCAGAGTTTATGTGTGAGAGGGAATGAGAGCGTGTGTGTGACAGACGGACTGAGAGTGTGTGTGTGAGAGGGAATGAGTGTGTGTGTGAAAGTGGGAATGAGAGTGTGTGTGTGTGTGAGAGAGGGAATGCGAGTGTGTGTGTGTGTGAGAGAGGGAATGCGAGTGTGTGTGTGTGAGAGAGGGAATGCGAGTGTGTGTGTGTGCGAGAGGGGATGCAAGTGCGTGAGAGAGGGAATGAGAGCGTGTGTGTGAGAGATGGAATGAGAGAATGTGTGAGAGAGGGAATGAGAGTGTGTGTGTGAGAGAGGGAATGAGAGTGTGTGTGACAGAGGGAATGAGAGTGTGTGAGAGAGAGGGAATGAGAGTGTGTGTGGGAGAGGGAGAGTGTGTGTGAGAGAGGGTATGAGAGTGTGTGTGTGAGAGAGGGACTGAAAGTGCATGTGAGATGTAATGAGTTTGTGTGTGAGAGAGAGGGAATGAGAGTGTTTGTGAGAGAGGGAATGAGAGTGTTTGTGAGAGAGGGAATGAGAGTGTGTGTGAGAGAAGGAATGAGAGTGTGTGTGAGAGAGGGAATGAGAGTGTGTGTGTGTGAGGGAGGGAATGAGAGTGTGTGTGTGTGAGGGAGGGAATGAGAGTGTGTGTGTGAGGGAGGGAATGAGAGTGTGTGTGTGTGAGGGAGGGAATGAGAGTGTGTGTGAGAGAGAGGGAATGAGAATGTGTGTGTGAGAGGGAATGAGAGTGTGTGTGAGAGAGGGAATGAGAGTGTTTGTGAGAGAGAGGGAATGAGAGTGTGTATGTGAGAGGGAATGAGATAGTGTGTGAGAGGGAATCAGAGTTTGTGTGTGAGAGGGAATGAGAGTGTGTGTGTGAGAGACGGACTGAGAGTGTGTGAGAGAGAGAGGGAATGCGAGTGTGTGTGTGAGAGAGGGAATGCGAGTGTGTGTGTGTGTGTGTGAGAGAGGGAATGCGAGTGTGTGTGTGTGTGTGAGAGAGGGAATGCGAGTGTGTGTGTGTGTGTGAGAGAGGGAATGCGAGTGTGTGTGAGAGGGAATGAGAGAGTGTGTGTGAGAGAGGGAATGAGAGAATGTGTGAGAGAGGGAATGAGAGAATGTGTGAGAGAGGGAATGAGAGTGTGTGTGAGAGAGGGAATAAGAGTGTGTGTGAGAGAGGGAATGAGTGTGTGTGTGTGAGAGGGAATGTGAGTGTGTGTGAGAGAGGGAATGTGAGTGTGAGAGAGGGAGAGTGTGTGAGAGAGAGGGAATGAGAGTGTGTGTGTGAGAGAGGGAATGAGAGTGTGTGTGTGAGAGAGGGACTGAAAGTGCATGTGAGAGGTAATGAGTTTGTGTGTGAGAGAGAGGGAATGAGAGTGTGTGTGAGAGAGGGAATTGTAGTGTGTGAGAGAGAGGGGGAATGAGAGTGTGTGTGAGAGCGAGGGAATGAGAGTGTGTGTGAGAGAGGGAATGAGAGTTTGTGTGAGAGAGGGAATGAGGGTGTGTGAGAGAGGAAATGAGACTTGTGTGCGAGAGAGGGAATGAGATTGTGTGTGAGAGATGGATTTAGAATGTGTGAGAGGATGTGAGAGTTTGTGTGTGTGAGAGGGAATGAGAGTGTGTGAGAGAGAGGAAATGAGAGTGTGTGTGAGAGAGAGGGAATGAGACTGTGTGTGAGAGAGGGAATGCGACTGTGTGAGAGAGAGGGAATGAGAGTGTGTGTGAGGGAGGGAATGAATGTGTGAGTGAGAGAGGGAATGAGAGTGTGCGTGAGAGAGGGAATGAGAGTGTGTGTGAGAGAGGGAATGAGAGTGTGTGTGTGTGTGAGGGAGGGAATGAGAGTGTGTGTGTGAGGGAGTGAATGAGAGTGTGTGTGTGAGAGAGAGGGAATGAGAGTGTGTGTGAGAGAGAGGGAATGAGAGTGTGTGTGTGAGAGGGAATGAGAGTGTGTGTGTGAGAGGGAATGAGAGTGTGTGTGTGAGAGGGAATGAGAGTGTGTGTGTGAGAGGGAATGAGAGTGTGTGTGTGAGAGGGAATGAGTGTGTGTGAGAGAGAGGGAATGAGAGTGAGTATGTGAGAGGGAATGAGAGTGTGTATGTGAGAGGGAGTGAGAGAGTGTATGAGAGGGAATCAGAGTTTGTGTGAGAGGGAATGAGAGTGTGTGTGTGAGAGACGGACTGAGAGTGTGTGTGAGAGGGAATGAGAGTGTGTGAGAGAGAGAGGGAATGAGAGTGTGTCAGAGAGAGGGAATGAGTGTGTGTGTGAGAGGGAATCAGAGTTTATGTGTGAGAGGGAATGAGAGTGTGTGTGAGAGAGGAAATGAGAGCGTGTGTAAGAGAGAGGAAATGAGAGTGTGTGTGTGAGAGGGAATCAGAGTTTATGTGTGCGAGGGAATGAGAGTGTGTGTGAGAGAGGGAATGAGACTGTGTGTGTGAGAGAGAGGGAATGAGAATGTGTGAGAGAGAGGAAATGACTGTGTGTGTGTGTGAGAGAGGGAATGACAGTGTGTGTGTGAGAGGGAATGAGAGTGTGTGAGAGAGAGGAAATGAGAGTGTGTGCATGCGGGAGGGAAT
This sequence comes from Scyliorhinus torazame, assembly GCF_047496885.1. NCBI lineage: Eukaryota > Metazoa > Chordata > Chondrichthyes > Carcharhiniformes > Scyliorhinidae > Scyliorhinus > Scyliorhinus torazame. Next base: position 238,324,153 of record NC_092717.1, on the reverse strand, counting down.
GAGAGTGTGTGTGTGAGAGAAAATGAGAGTGTGTGAGAGAGAGAGCGAATGAGAGTGTCTGTGAGACAGGGAATGAGAGTGTGTGTGAGAGGGGGAATGAGAGTGTGTGTGAGAGAGTGGGAAGGAGGCTGTGTGTGAGAGAGGGAATGAGGGTGTGTGAGAGAGAGAGAATGAGAGTGTGTGTGTGGGAGAGGGAATGAGAGTGCGTGTGAGAGAGTGGGGGAATGAGAGTGTGTGTGAGAGAGAGGGAAGGAGGTTGTGTGTGAGAGAGGGAATGAGAGTGTGTGTGAGAGAGAGAGGGAATGAGAGTGTGTGTGAGAGAGAGGGAATGAGAGTGTGTGCGTGAGGGAGGGAATGAGAGTGTGTGTGTGAGAGAGAGCGAATGAGAGTGTGTGTGAGAGGGGGAATGAGAGTGTGTGTGAGAGGGGGAATGAGAGTGTGTGTGAGAGGGGGAATGAGAGTGGGTGTGGAGAGAGGAAATGAGAGTGGGTGTGTGGGAGAGGGAATGAGAGTGCGTGTGAGAGAGGGAATGAGAGTGTGTGTGGAGAGAGGAAATGAGAGTGGGTGTGTGGGAGAGGGAATGAGAGTGCGTGTGAGAGAGGGAATGAGAGTGTGTGTGAGAGAGGGAATGAGAGTGTGTGTGAGAGAGGGAATGAGAGTGTGTGTGAGAGAGGGAATGAGAGTGGGTGTGAGAGAGAGGGAATGAGGGTGTGTGTCAGAGAGGGAATGAGAGTGTGTGTGAGAGAGAGGGAATGAGAGTGTATGTGAGAGGGAATGAGAATGTGTGTGAGAGAGGGAATGGGAGTGTGTGTGAGAGAGAGGGAATGGGAGTGTGTGTGTGAGAGGGAACGAGAGTGTGTGTGTGAGAGGGAATGAGAGTGTGTGTGTGAGAGGGAATGAGAGTGTGTGTGAGAGAGAGGGAATGAGAGTGTGTGTGAGAGAGAGGGAATGAGAGTGTGTGTGAGAGAGGGAATGAGAGAGTGTGTGAGAGGGAATCAGAGTTTGTGTGATAGGGAATGAGAGTGTTTGTGAGAGAGGGAATGAGGGTGTGTGTGAGAGAGGGAATTGTAGTGTGTGTGTGAGAGAGGGAATGAGAGTGCATGTGAGAGGTAATGAGTTTGTGTGTCTGAGAGAGGGAATGACAGTGTGAGAGAGGGAATGAGAGTGTTTGTGAGAGAAGGAATGAGAGTGTGTGTGAGAGAGGGAATGAGAGTGTGTGTGTGAGAGGGAATGAGAGTGTGTGTGTGAGAGGGAATGAGAGTGTGTGTGTGAGAGAGAGGGAATGAGTGTGTGTGAGAGAGAGGGAATGAGAGTGTGTATGTGAGAGGGAATCAGAGTTTGTGTGATAGGGAATGAGAGTGTGTGTGTGAGAGGGAATCAGAGTTTATGTGTGAGAGGGAATGAGAGTGTGTGTGTGAGAGGGAATGAGAGTGTGTGTGTGAGAGGGAATGAGAGTGTGTGTGAGAGAGGGAATGAGAGTGTGTGTGTGAGAGGGAATGAGAGTGTGTGAGAGAGAGAGGGAATGAGAGTGTGTCAGAGAGAGGGAATGAGAGTGTGTGTGAGAGAGGGAATGAGAGTGTGTGTGAGAGAGGGAATGAGAGTGTGTGTGAGAGAGGGAATGAGAGTGTGTGTGAGAGAGAGGGAATGAGAGTGTATGTGAGAGGGAATGAGAGTGTGTGTGAGAGAGAGGGAATGAGAGTGTATGTGAGAGGGAATGAGAGTGTGTGTGAGGGAAGGAATGAGAGTGTGTGTGAGAGAGACGGAATGAAGGAATGTGTGAGAGAGGAAATGAGAGTGTGTGTGTGAGAGAGGGAATGAGAGTGTGTGTGAGAGAGGGAATGAGAGTGTCTGTGAGAGAAGGAATGAGAGTGTGTGCATGAGGGAGGGAATGAGAGTGTGTGTGTGAGAGAAAATGAGAGTGTGTGAGAGAGAGAGCGAATGAGAGTGTGCGTGAGACAGGGAATGAGAGTGTGTGTGAGAGGGGGAATGAGAGTGTGTGTGAGAGAGTGGGAAGGAGGCTGTGTGTGAGAGAGGGAATGAGGGTGTGTGAGAGAGAGAGAGAGAATGTGGGTGTATGTGAGAGGGAATGAGAGTGTATGTGAGAGGGAATGAGAGTGTGTGTGGAGAGAGGAAATGAGAGTGGGTGTGTGGGAGAGGGAATGAGAGTGTGTGAGAGAGGGAATGAGAGTGTGTGTGAGAGAGAGGGAATGAGGGTGTGTGTCAGAGAGGGAATGAGAGTGTGTGTGAGAGAGAGGGAATGAGAGTGTATGTGAGAGGGAATGAGAGTGTATGTGAGAGGGAATGGGAGTGTGTGTGAGAGAGAGGGAATGGGAGTGTGTGTGTGAGAGAGGGAATGAGAGTGTGTGTGTGAGAGAGGGAATGAGAGTGTGTGAGAGAGAGGAAATGAGAGTGTGTGCATGCGGGAGGGAATGGGAGTGTGTGTGTGAGAGAAAATGAGAGTGTGTGAGAGAGAGAGCGAATGAGAGTGTCTGTGAGACAGGGAATGAGAGTGTGTGTGAGAGGGGGAATGAGAGTGTGTGTGAGAGAGTGGGAAGGAGGCTGTGTGTGAGAGAGGGAATGAGGGTGTGTGAGAGAGAGAGAATGAGAGTGTGTGTGTGGGAGAGGGAATGAGAGTGCGTGTGAGAGAGTGGGGGAATGAGAGTGTGTGTGAGAGAGAGGGAAGGAGGTTGTGTGTGAGAGAGGGAATGAGAGTGTGTGTGAGAGAGAGAGGGAATGAGAGTGTGTGTGAGAGAGAGGGAATGAGAGTGTGTGCGTGAGGGAGGGAATGAGAGTGTGTGTGTGAGAGAGAGCGAATGAGAGTGTGTGTGAGAGGGGGAATGAGAGTGTGTGTGAGAGGGGGAATGAGAGTGTGTGTGAGAGGGGGAATGAGAGTGGGTGTGGAGAGAGGAAATGAGAGTGGGTGTGTGGGAGAGGGAATGAGAGTGCGTGTGAGAGAGGGAATGAGAGTGTGTGTGGAGAGAGGAAATGAGAGTGGGTGTGTGGGAGAGGGAATGAGAGTGCGTGTGAGAGAGGGAATGAGAGTGTGTGTGAGAGAGGGAATGAGAGTGTGTGTGAGAGAGGGAATGAGAGTGTGTGTGAGAGAGGGAATGAGAGTGGGTGTGAGAGAGAGGGAATGAGGGTGTGTGTCAGAGAGGGAATGAGAGTGTGTGTGAGAGAGAGGGAATGAGAGTGTATGTGAGAGGGAATGAGAATGTGTGTGAGAGAGGGAATGGGAGTGTGTGTGAGAGAGAGGGAATGGGAGTGTGTGTGTGAGAGGGAACGAGAGTGTGTGTGTGAGAGGGAATGAGAGTGTGTGTGTGAGAGGGAATGAGAGTGTGTGTGAGAGAGAGGGAATGAGAGTGTGTGTGAGAGAGAGGGAATGAGAGTGTGTGTGAGAGAGGGAATGAGAGAGTGTGTGAGAGGGAATCAGAGTTTGTGTGATAGGGAATGAGAGTGTTTGTGAGAGAGGGAATGAGGGTGTGTGTGAGAGAGGGAATTGTAGTGTGTGTGTGAGAGAGGGAATGAGAGTGCATGTGAGAGGTAATGAGTTTGTGTGTCTGAGAGAGGGAATGACAGTGTGAGAGAGGGAATGAGAGTGTTTGTGAGAGAAGGAATGAGAGTGTGTGTGAGAGAGGGAATGAGAGTGTGTGTGTGAGAGGGAATGAGAGTGTGTGTGTGAGAGGGAATGAGAGTGTGTGTGTGAGAGAGAGGGAATGAGTGTGTGTGAGAGAGAGGGAATGAGAGTGTGTATGTGAGAGGGAATCAGAGTTTGTGTGATAGGGAATGAGAGTGTGTGTGTGAGAGGGAATCAGAGTTTATGTGTGAGAGGGAATGAGAGTGTGTGTGTGAGAGGGAATGAGAGTGTGTGTGTGAGAGGGAATGAGAGTGTGTGTGAGAGAGGGAATGAGAGTGTGTGTGTGAGAGGGAATGAGAGTGTGTGAGAGAGAGAGGGAATGAGAGTGTGTCAGAGAGAGCGAATGAGAGTGTGTGTGAGAGAGGGAATGAGTGTGTGTGTGAGAGTGGGAATGCGAGTGTGTGTGTGTGAGAGAGAGGGAATGCGAGTGTGTGTGTGTGTGAGAGAGGGAATGCGAGTATGTGTGTGTGTGAGAGAGGGAATGAGAGTGTGTGTGAGAGAGGGAATGAGGGTGTATGTGAGAGAGGGAATGAGGCTGTATGTGAGAGAGGGAATGAGTGTGTGTGAGAGAGAGGGAATGAGAGTGTGTATGTGAGAGGGAATGAGAGTGTGTGTGAGAGGGAATGAGAGTGTGTGTGAGGGAGTGAATGAGAGTGTGTGTGAGAGACAGGGAATGAGAATGTGTGTGTGAGAGGGAATGAGAGTGTGTGTGAGAGAGGGAATGAGAGTGTGTGTGTGAGAGGGAATGAGAGTGTGTGTGTGAGAGGGAATGAGAGTGTGTGTGTGAGAGGGAATGAGTGTGTGTGAGAGAGAGGGAATGAGAGTGTGTATGTGAGAGGGAATGAGAGTGTGTATGTGAGAGGGAATGAGAGAGTGTGTGAGAGGGAATCAGAGTTTGTGTGATAGGGAATGAGAGTGTGTGTGTGAGAGGGATTCAGAGTTTATGTGTGAGAGGGAATGAGAGTGTGTGTGTGAGAGAGGGACTGAGAGTGTGTGTGTGAGAGGGAATGAGAGTGTGTGTGTGAGAGAGGGAATGAGAGTGTGTGTGAGAGAGACGGACTGAGAGTGTGTGTGTGTGTGTGAGAGGGAATGAGTGTGTGTGAGAGAAGGAATGAGTGTGTGTGTGTGTGTGAGAATGAGAGTGTGTTAGAGAGAGGGAATGAGAGTGTGTGAGAGAGGGGGAATGAGAGTGTGTGTGAGAGAGAGGGAAGGAGGTTGTGTGTGAGAGAGGGAATGAGAGTGTGTGTGAGAGAGGGAATGAGAGTGTGTGTGAGAGAGAGGGAATGAGAGTGTATGTGAGAGGGAATGAGAGTGTGTGTGAGAGAGAGGGAATGAGAGTGTATGTGAGAGGGAATGAGAGTGTGTGTGAGGGAAGGAATGAGAGTGTGTGTGAGAGAGACGGAATGAAGGAATGTGTGAGAGAGGAAATGAGAGTGTGTGTGTGAGAGAGGGAATGAGAGTGTGTGTGAGAGAGGGAATGAGAGTGTCTGTGAGAGAAGGAATGAGAGTGTGTGCATGAGGGAGGGAATGAGAGTGTGTGTGTGAGAGAAAATGAGAGTGTGTGAGAGAGAGAGCGAATGAGAGTGTGCGTGAGACAGGGAATGAGAGTGTGTGTGAGAGGGGGAATGAGAGTGTGTGTGAGAGAGTGGGAAGGAGGCTGTGTGTGAGAGAGGGAATGAGGGTGTGTGAGAGAGAGAGAGAGAATGTGGGTGTATGTGAGAGGGAATGAGAGTGTATGTGAGAGGGAATGAGAGTGTGTGTGGAGAGAGGAAATGAGAGTGGGTGTGTGGGAGAGGGAATGAGAGTGTGTGAGAGAGGGAATGAGAGTGTGTGTGAGAGAGAGGGAATGAGGGTGTGTGTCAGAGAGGGAATGAGAGTGTGTGTGAGAGAGAGGGAATGAGAGTGTATGTGAGAGGGAATGAGAGTGTATGTGAGAGGGAATGGGAGTGTGTGTGAGAGAGAGGGAATGGGAGTGTGTGTGTGAGAGAGGGAATGAGAGTGTGTGTGTGAGAGAGGGAATGAGAGTGTGTGTGAGAGAGAGGGAATGAGAGTGTGTGTGTGAGAGGGAATGAGAGTGTGTGTGTGTCGCACCATCGATCACACACGAGGCGAGACGTAGAGAACTTCAATAGAGGCTTTATTGAGCAGACTTGTTCAGACTTGTTCCCCAGCAGCTCAGTCACAGAATGCAGCTGCGGGGAGTAAACTGGGTTCTCATACACCTCCTATCTGGGTGGAGCCCAGTAGGCGGCAGATCCAATCGGGACACAGCTTCTGTCCTCCAATAGCTCCTCGGCATTCATGGTGTACCGTATTACCCCAAATACATACCACCACAGTGTGAGAGAGGGAGTGTGTGCGTGAGAGAGGGAATGAGTGTGTGTGAGAGAGAGAGGGAATGAGAGTGTATGTCAGAGAGGGAATGAGAGTGTGAGAGAGAGAGGGAATGAGAGTGTGTGTGAGAGAGTAGGGAAGGGATGATCGGTGTCGAGGGTGTGTGTGTGTTGCCGGTGGGCGCCAGGTCCCGCAGGGAGACCGTGTCCTGTCGGCCGTCGCTGTACGCCACGTAGGCGTACTGCGGGTTCGCGTGGAGAACGTGAACCCTCTCGACCAACGGGTCCGATTTGTGTGCCCGCACATGTTTCCGGAGCAAGATGGGTCCTGGGGCCGCCAGCCAGGTCGGCAGCGACGTTCCAGAGGAGGACTTCCTGGGGAAAACAAGAAGGCGCTCGTGGGGCGTTTGGTTAGTAGTGGTACACAGCAGCGACCGGATGGAGTGGAGAGCGTCCGGGAGGACCTCCTGTCACCGGGAAACTGGGAGATCCCTGGACCGTAGGGCCAGTAGGACGGTCTTCCAGACTGTGCCGCTCTCCCTCTCTACTTGCCCGTTCCCCCGGGGGTTGTAGGGTTGTAGCTGGTCATCCTGCTCGAGGCTATGCCCTTGCTGAGCAGGAACTGGCGCAGCTCGTCACTCATGAAGGAGGACCCCCTGTCGCTATGGATATACACGGGGCAACCGAACAGTGTGAATATGGTGCCAAGGGCTTTAATGACTGTGGCCGCTGTCATATCGGGGCAGGGGATGGCGAAGGGGACACGAGAGTACACGTCCACCACGTTCAGGAAGTATGCGTTGCGGTCGGTGGAGGGGAGGGGCCCTTTGAAATCCAAACTGAGGCGTTCAAAGGGGCGGGAAGCCTTGATCAGGTGCGCTCTATCCGGCCTGGAAAAGTGCGGTTTGCACTCTGCGCAGATGTGGCAGTTCCTGGTGACAGTACGGACCTCCTCCACAGAGTAGGGGAGGTTGCGGGACTTTACGAAATGGTAGAATCGAGTGACCCCCGGGTGGCAGAGGTCCTCGTGGAGGGCTTGGAGGCGGTCTATTTGTGCATTGGCGCATGTGCCGCGGGATAGGGCATCGGACGGCTCGTTCAGCTTTCCGGGACGATACAAGATCTCATAGTTGAAGGTGGAGAGCTCGATCCAGCACCTTAAGATCTTGTCATTTTAAATTTTGCCCCGCTGTGCATTATCGAACATGAAGGCTACCGACCGTTGGTCGGTGAGGAGAGTGAATCTCCTGCCGGCCAGGTAATGCCTCCAATGTCGCACAGCTTCCACTATGGCTTGGGCTTCCTTTTCCACTGAGGAGTGGCGGATTTCTGAGGCGTAGAGGGTCCGGGAGAAAAAGGCCACGGGTCTGCCCGCTTGGTTAAGGGTGGCCGCTAGAGCTACGTCGGATGCGTCGCTCTCGACCTGGAAGGGGAGGGACTCGTCGATGGCGCACATCGTGGCCTTTGCGATATCCGCTTTGATGCGGCTGAAGGCCTGGCGAGCCTCTGTCGACAGGGGGAAGGTAGTGGACTGTATTAGCGGGCGGGCCTTGTCTGCATACTGGGGGACCCACTGGGCGTAATATGAAAAGAAACCCAGGCAACGTTTCAGGGCTTTGGAGCAGTGGGGGAGGGGGAATTCCATAAGGGGGCGCATGCGTTCGGGGTCGGGGCCTATTATCCCATTGCGCACTACGTATCCTAGGATGGCCAACCGGTTTGTGCTAAAAACGCACTTTTCCTCGTTGTATGTGAGGTTCAGGGCGTTAGCGGTCTGGAGGAACTTTTGGAGGTTGGCGTCGTGGTCCTGCTGATCGTGGCCGCAGATGGTTACGTTGTCGAGATACGGGAACGTGGCCTGCAACCTGTGCTGGTCAACCATTCGGTCCATCTCCCATTGGAAGACCGAGACCCCGTTTGTGACACCAAATGGGACCCTTAGGAAGTGGTATAGACGCCCGTCTGCCTCGAAGGCGGTGTACTTGCGGTCACCTGGGCGGATGGGGAGCTGGTGGTAGGCGGACTTGAGGTCCACGGTGGAGAAGACCTTATACTGAGCAATCCGATTGACCATGTCGGATATGCGGGGGAGAGGGTATGCATCTAGCTGCGTGTACCTGTTGATGGTCTGGCTATAGTCTATGACCATCCTTTGCTTCTCCCCGGTCTTTACTACTACCACCTGGGCTCTCCAGGGACTATTGCTGGCCTGGATTATGCCTTCCTTCAGCAACCGCTGGACTTCAGACCGAATAAATATCCGGTCCTGGGCGCTGTACCGTCTGCTCCTAGTGGTGACGGGTTTGCAATACGGGGTGAGGTTTGCAAACAAGGACGGCGGTTCAACCTTGAGTTGCGAGGCTGCAGATAGTGAGTTGGGTATTGGGCCGCCGAATTGGAATGTTAGGCTCTGCAGGTTCCACTGGAAATCTAATCCCAGTAATGTGGGCACGCAGAGTTGGGGAAGGACGTAGAGCCTGGAGTTCTTAAACTCCCTCCCTTGCACCGTTAGGTTCGCGATGCAGAACCCTTTGATCTCTACGGAGTGGGATCCTGCAGCTAGGGAAATCTTTTGCGTGCTTGGATGGATGGTCAGAAAACAGCGTCTTACCGTGTCGGGGTGGATGAAACTTTCGGTGCTCCCGGAGTCGATCAGGCATGGCGCCTTGTATCCGTTGACCAGCACAGTTGTTGTTGTCGTCTGGAGCGTCCGGGGCCGCGATTGATCCAGTGTCACCGAAGCCACTCGTGTTAGTAGTGTCGCGGCGTCTTCTTCGGACCCCGTGGAGCCGTCGATGCTGGGGTCCTTTGTTGTCAACCAAGATGGTGGTGTCCATGAATCGCACGCGGCCGGGGTGGACAAAATGGCCGCCCCCATGGATCGCACGTGGTCGGGGGTGGACAAAATGGCCACCCCCATGAATCGCACGTGGCTGGGGGGTCACAAGATGGCGGCGCCCATCCCCCCCTCGTGGTGCCCGGAACCCAAAATGGTGGCGCCCGCGGGTCGCACATGGGGCGCTGGGGGGGGGGTTGGGGAGCGTTTGGGATGTGCTGGGCTCGTTCTTCTCCGGGGATCTTCACCCCCGGGACCGGCACACTGCCGCGTAATGGCCCTTCTTGCCGCAGCTTTTACAAATAGCTGCACGGGCCGGGCAGCACTGCCGGGGGTGTTTTGCTTGTCCGCAGAAATAGCAGCGGGCCCCCCCCGGGATGGTCTGGCGCTTTAACCGCGCAAGCTTGCGAGGGGGGGGGGGGGGGAGTTTGTCGCGCCGGGGTCCACGGAGCCCAAGGGGCTGCCGTGCGGTCGGGGCCATAGGCGCGGGCATTTTGCGAGGCCACATCTAGGGAAGCTGCAAGGGCCCGTGCCTCTGAGAGTCCTAGCGACTCTCTTTCTAAAAGTCTTTGGCGGATTTGGGGAGAGTTCATACCTGCCACAAATGCATCGTGAATTAGCAGGTCCGTGTGTTCAGTCGCGTTTACCGGCGGGCAGCTGCAGCCCCGTCCCAAAATTAGCAGCGCGGCGTAGAATTCCTCTAGCGATTCTCCGGGACTTTGCCGTCTCGTCGCGAGTTGGTGGCGCGCGTAAACCTGGTTAACGGGCCGAACGTAGATGCTCTTCAGCAATGCGAACGCCGTCGGGAAATCCTCTGCGTCTTCTATGAGAGGGTAAATTTCCGGGCTTACCCTCGAATGCAGGACCTGCATTTTCTGGTCTTCTGTGATCCGGCCGGGGGCCGTTCGGAGGTAGCCTTCAAAGCATGCTTGCCAGTGTTTAAATACTGCTGCCGAGTTCGCTGCGTGGGGGCTGATCCGCAGGCATTCCGGGGCGATCCGGAGCTCCATAGTCTTTTAAGCTCGCTTAATAAATTGTAGCGCACAATGACTTACGAGAGACAAGAAGTGATGAAGTCGATTCAGGCTTTATTAAGCGATGCTTGTCCCCAGCAGCTCAGCAACAGAATGAAGCTGCGGGGAGAAGCTCGGGTTCTTATACTCCGCCTTCAGGGCGGAACCAGGAGTCGGCAGCCAACCAGGACCCGGGATCTGTCAGCCAATAGCATCACGGCATCACAGTCCCACATGACCCCTAATACATACCACCACAGGAATGAGAGTTTGTGTGAGAGTGTGTGTGAGAGGGGGAATAAGTGTGTGTGAGAGAGAGGGAAGGAGGTTGTGTGTGAGAGAGGGAATGAGGGTGTGTCAGAGAGAGGGAATGAGAGTGTGTGTGTGAGAGAGGGGGAATGAGAGTGTGTGTGAGAGAGGGATTGAGAGTATGTGTGAGAGAGAGGGAATGAGGGTGTGTGTGTGAGAGGGAATGAGAGTGTGTGTGAGAGAGAGGGAATGGGAGTGTGTGTGAGAGAGAGGGAATGAGGGTGTGTGTGTGAGAGGGAATGAGAGTGTGTGTGTCTGAGAGGGAATGAGAGTGTGTGTGAGAGAGGGAATGAGAGTGTGTGAGAGAGGGAATGAGGGTGTGTGTGTGAGAGAGGGAATGAGAGTGTGTGTGAGAGAGGGAATGAGAGTGTGTGTGAGAGAGGGAACGAGAGTGTGTGTGAGAGAGGGAATGGGAGTGTGTGTGAGAGAGGGAATGATAGTGTGTGTGCGAGGGAGAGTGTGATTGTGAGAGAGGGAATGAGAGTGTGTGAGAGAGGGAATGAGGGTGTGTGTGTGAGACGGGGAATGAGAGTGTGTGTGAGAGAGGGAATGAGAGTGTGTGTGAGAGAGGGAATGAGAGTGTGTGTGAGAGAGAGGGAATGAGAGTGTGTGTGAGAGAGAGGGAATGAGAGTGTGTGTGAGAGAGGGAATGAGAGTGTGTGTGAGAGAGGGAATGATAGTGTGTGTGCGAGGGAGAGTGTGATTGTGAGAGAGGGAATGAGAGTGTGTGTGAGAGAGGGATGAGGGTGTGTGAGAGAGAGGGGGCATGAGAGTGTGTGTGTGAGAGAGGGAATGAGAGTGTGTGTGAGAGGGAATGATAGTGTGTGTGCGAGGGAATGAGAGTGTGTGTGAGAGAGGGAATGAGAGTGTGTGTGAGAGAGGGAATGAGGGTGTGCGTGTGAGAGGGGGAATGAGAGTGTGTGTGAGAGAGGGAATGAGAGTGTGTGTGAGAGAGGGAATGAGAGTGTGTGTGAGAGAGATGGAATGAGGGTGTGTGTGAGAGAGAGGGAATGAGAGTGTGTGTGAGAGAGAGGGAATGAGAGTGTGTGTCTGAGCGGGAATGAGAGTGTCTGTGTGAGAGAGTGAATGAGAGTGTGTGCGTGAGAGAGGGAATGAGAGAGTGTGTGAGAGAGGGAATGAGGGTCTGTGTGAGAGAGGGAATGAGAGTGTGTGTGAGAGAGGGAATGAGGGTGTGTGTGAGAGAGAGAATGAGTGTGTGTGAGAGAGGGAATGAGGGTGTGTGTGAGAGAGGGGGAATGAGAGTGTGTGAGAGAGAGAGGGAATGAGTGTGTGTGTGAGAGAGGGAATGAGGGTGTGTGTGTGAGAGAGGGAATGAGAGTGTATGTGAGAGAGGGAATGAGAGTGTGTGTGAGAGAGAGGGAATGAGAGTGTGTGTGAGAGAGAGGGAATGAGAATTTGTGTGAGAGAGAGGGAATGAGGGTGTGTGTGAGAGAGGGAATGAGAGTGTGTGTGTGAGAGAGGGAATGAGAGTGTTTGTGAGAGAGGGAATGAGAGTGTGTGTGTGAGAGAGGGAATGGGAGTGTGTGTGAGAGAGGAAATGATAGTGTGTGTGCGAGGGAGAGTGTGATTGTGAGAGAGGGAATGAGAGTGTGTGTGAGAGAGGGAATGAGGGTGTGTGTGTGAGACGGGGAATGAGAGTGTGTGTGAGAGAGGGAATGAGAGTGTGTGTGTGAGAGAGGGAATGAGAGTGTGTGTGAGAGAGGGAATGATAGTGTGTGTGCGAGGGAATGAGAGTGTGTGTGAGAGAGGGAATGAGAGTGTGTGTGAGAGAGGGAATGAGGGTGTGTGTGTGAGAGGGGGAATGAGAGTGTGTGTGAGAGAGGGAATGAGAGTGTGTGTGAGAGAGGGAATGAGAGTGTGTGTGAGAGAGAGGGAATGAGGGTGTGTGTCAGAGAGAGGGAATGAGAGCGTGTGTGAGAGAGAGGGAATGAGAGTGTGTCTGAGCCGGAATGAGAGTGTGTGTGTGTGAGGGGGAATGAGAGTGTGTGTGAGAGAGTGAATGAGAGTGTGTGTGTGAGAGAGGGAATGAGAGTGTGTGTGAGAGAGGGAATGAGAGTGTGTGTGAGAGAGAGGGAATGAGAATTTGTGTGAGAGAGAGGGAATGAGGGTGTGTGTGATAGAGGGAATGAGGGTGTGTGTGAGAGAGGAGGTGGAGGAGCAGTCTCTGTCAGGGCGAGAACCTGAGAACTTATAAGACACTCAGAGGGTAAGAAGGTAAGTAAGTGATTTTTACTCATTTTTACTTTTATACCTTTTTCAAATTGTGTGTGTCGGGGGGAAACTGAAGTGACATCACAGAAAAGCTGTGGCCTGAGTGGCTGGTTAGGAATATACACTAAATTTAAAAATTAAGCATTGGTAACTAATTAAACATAATTACTTAATTATAATTTAGAGGGATATCTAAGCCAGAGATCGGAGAGTACTATATTTAGCTTTCGCATTTCTATTAGAAATCTAGTGCTAGGAAACAGATAGTTCACAGTAACTTTGAAATTTAAAAAAATATATATTTTTTTTAAATTTTAAATTTTAATTTTAATTAATTGACGCAATGTCAGTTAGAGGGGTGCAGTGCTCTGACTGTGAGATGTGGCAGGTCCGGGAGGCTTCCAGCGTCCCAGATGGCTTCATCTGCAGAAGGTGCACCCAACTGGAGCTCCTCACAGACCGCATGGTTCGGTTGGAGCAGCAATTGGATGCACTTAGGAGCATGCAGGTGGCGGAAAGCGTCATAGATCGCAGTTATGTAAATGTGGTCACGCCCAAGGTGCAGGCAGAGAAATGGGTGACCACCAGAAAGGGCAGGCAGTCAGTGCAGGAATCCCCTGTAGTTGTCCCCCTCTCGAACAGGTTAACCCTTTGGATACTGTCGGGGGGAATAGCCTATCAGGGGAAAACAGCAGCAGCCAGAGCAGTGGCACCACGGCTGGCTCTGGTGTTCAGAAGGGAGGGTCAAAGCGCAGAAGAGTAATAGTAATAGGGGACTCTATAGTCAGGGGCACAGATAGGCGCTTCTGTGGACGTGAAAGAGACTCCAGGATGGTATGTTGCCTCCCTGGTGCCAGGGTCCAGGATGTCTCCGAACCGGTAGAGGGCATCCTGAAGGGGGAGGGCAAACAGGCAGAGGTCGTTGTACATATTGGTACTAACGACATAGGCAGGAAGGGGCATGAGGTCCTGCAGCAGGAGTTCAGGGAGCTAGGCAGAAAGTTAAAAGACAGGACCTCGAGGGTTGTAATCTCGGGATTACTCCCTGTGCCACGTGCCAGTGAGGCTAGAAATAGGAAGATAGAGCAGCTAAACACGTGGCTAAACAGCTGGTGTAGGAGGGAGGGTTTCCGTTATCTGGACCACTGGGAGCTCTTCCGGGGCAGGTGTGACCTGTATAAGAAGGACGGGTTGCATCTAAACCGGAAAGGCATAAATATCCTGGCCGCGAGGTTTGCTAGTGTCACACGGGAGGGTTTAAACTAGTATGGCAGGGGGGTGGGCACGGGAGCAATAGGTCAGAAGGTGAGAGCATTGAGGGAGAACTAGGGAATAGGGACAGTGTGGCTCTGAGGCGGAGCAGACAGGGAGAAGTTGCTGAACACAGCGGGTCTGGTGGCCTGAAGTGCATATGTTTTAATGCAAGAAGTATTACGGATAAGGCAGATGAACTTAGAGCTTGGATTAGTACTTGGAACTATGATGTTGTTGCCATTACAGAGACCTGGTTGAGGGAAGGGCAGGATTGGCAGCTAAACGTTCCAGGATTTAAATGTTTCAGGCGGGATAGAGGGGGATGTAAAAGGGGAGGCGGAGTTGCGCTACTGGTTCGGGAGAATATCACAGCTGTACTGCGCGAGGACACCTCAGAGGGCAGTGAGGCTATATGGGTAGAGATCAGGAATAAGAAGGGTGCAGTCACAATGTTGGGGGTTTACTACAGGCCTCCCAACAGCCAGCGGGAGATAGAGGAGCAGATAGGTAGACAGGTTTTGGAAAAGAGTAAAAACAACAGGGTTGTGGTGATGGGAGACTTCAAGTTCCCCAATATTGGCTGGGACTCACATAGTGCCAGGGGCTTAGACGGGGCGGAGTTTGTAAGGAGCATCCAGGAGGGCTTCTTACAGCAATATGTAGACAGTCCAACTAGGGAAGGGGTGGTACTGGACCTGGTATTGGGGAATGAGCCCGGCCAGGTGGTAGATGTTTCAGTAGGGGAGCATTTCGGTAACAGTGACCACAATTCAGTAAGTTTTAAAGTACTGGTGGACAAGGATAAGAGTGGTCCTAGGATGAATGTGCTAAATTGGGGGAAGGCTAATTATAACAATATTAGGCGGGAACTGAAGAACATAGATTGGGGGCGGATGTTTGAGGGCAAATCAACATCTGACATGTGGGAGGCTTTCAAGTGGCAGTTGAAAGGAATTCAGGACCGGCATGTTCCTGTGAGGAAGAAGGATAAATACGGCAATTTTCGGGAACCTTGGATGACGAGAGATATTGTAGGCCTCGTCAAAAAGAAAAAGGAGGCATTTGTCAGGGCTAAAAGGCTGGGAACAGACGAAGCCTGCGTGGAATATAAGGAAAGTAGGAAGGAACTTAACCAAGGAGTCAGGAGGGCTAGAAGCGGTCACGAAAAGTCATTGGCAAATAGGGTTAAGGAAAATCCCAAGGCTTTTTACACGTACATAAAATGCAAGAGGGTAGCCAGGGAAAGGGTTGGCCCACTGAAGGATAGGCAAGGGAATCTATGTGTGGAGCCAGAGGAAATGGGCAAGGTACTAAATGAATACTTTGCATCAGTATTCACCAAAGAGAAGAAATTGGTAGATGTTGAGTCTGGAGAAGGGTGTGTAGATAGCCTGGGTCACATTGAGATCCAAAAAGATGAGGTGTTGGGTGTCTTAAAAAATATTAAGGTAGATAAATCCCCAGGGCCTGATGGAATCTACCCCAGAATACTGAAGGAGGCTGGAGAGGAAATTGCTGAGGCCTTGACAGAAGTCTTTGGATCCTCGCTGTCTTCCGGGGATGTCCCGGAGGACTGGAGAATAGCCAATGTTGTTCCTCTGTTTAAGAAGGGTAGCAAGGATAATCCCGGGAACTACAGGTCGGTGAGCCTTACTTCAGTGGTAGGGAAATTACTGGAGAGAATTCTTCGAGACAGGATCTACTCCCATTTGGAAGCAAATGGACGTATTAGTGAGAGGCAGCACGGTTTTGTGAAGGGAAGGTCGTGTCTCACTAACTTGATAGAGTTTTTCGAGGAGGTCACAAAGATGATTGATGCAGGTAGGGCAGTGGATGTTGTCTATATGGACTTCAGTAAGGCCTTTGACAAGGTCCCTCATGGTAGACTAGTACAAAAGGTGAAGTCACACGGGATCAGGGGTGAGCTGGCAAGGTGGATACAGAACTGGCTAGGCCATAGAAGGCAGAGAGTAGCAATGGAAGGATGCTTTTCTAATTGGAGGGCTGTGACCAGTGGTGTTCCACAGGGATCAGTGCTGGGACCTTTGCTCTTTGTAGTATATATAAATGATTTGGAGGAAAATGTAACTGGTCTGATTAGTAAGTTTGCAGACGACACAAAGGTTGGTGGAATTGCGGATAGCGATGAGGACTGTCGGAGGATACAGCAGGATTTAGATTGTTTGGAGACTTGGGCGGAGAGATGGCAGATGGAGTTAAATCCGGACAAATGTGAGGTAATGCATTTTGGAAGGTCTAATGCAGGTAGGGAATATACAGTGAATGGTAGAACCCTCAAGAGTATTGAAAGTCAGAGAGATCTAGGAGTACAGGTCCACAGATCACTGAAAGGGGCTACACAGGTGGAGAAGGTAGTCAAGAAGGCATACTGCATGCTTGCCTTCATTGGCCGGGGCATTGAGTATAAGAATTGGCAAGTCATGTTGCAGCTGTATAGAACCTTAGTTAGGCCACACTTGGAGTATAGTGTTCAATTCTGGTCGCCACACTACCAGAAGGATGTGGAGGCTTTAGAGAGGGTGCAGAAGAGATTTACCAGAATGTTGCCTGGTATGGGGGGCATTAGCTATGAGGAGCGGTTGAATAAACTCGGTTTGTTCTCACTGGAACGAAGGAGGTTGAGGGGAGACCTGATAGAGGTATACAAAATTATGAGGGGCATAGACAGAGTGGATAGTCAGAGGCTTTTCCCCAGGGTAGAGGGGTCAATTACTAGGGGGCATAGGTTTAAGGTAAGAGGGGCAAGATTTAGAGTAGATGTACGAGGCAAGTTTTTTACGCAGAGGGTAGTGGGTGCCTGGAACTCGCTACCGGAGGAGGTGGTGGAAGCAGGGACGATAGTGACATTTAAGGGGCATCTTGACAAATACATGAATAGGATGGGAATAGAGGGATACGGACCCAGGAAGTGTAGAAGATTGTAGTTTAGTCGGGCAGCATGGTCGGCACGGGCTTGGAGGGCCGAAGGGCCTGTTCCTGTGCTGTACATTTCTTTGTTCTTTGTTCTTTGAGAGTGTGTGTGAGAGAGAGGGTATGAGAGTGTGTGTGAGAGAGAGGGAATGACGGTGTGTGTGAGAGAGGGAATGAGAGTGTGTGTGAGAGAGAGGGAATGAGGGTGTGTGTGAGAGAGGGAATGAGAGTGTGCGAGAGAGAGGGAATGAGAGTGTGTGTGTGAGAGAGGCAATGAGAGTGTGTGTGAGAGAGGGAATGAGAGTGTGTGTGAGAGAGAGGGAAAGAGTGTGTGTGAGAGAGAGGGAATGAGTGTGTGTGAGAGAGAGGGAATGAGAGTGTGTGTGAGAGAGGGAATGAGAGAGTGTGTGAGAGAGGGAATGAGAGTGTGCGTGGGAGAGGGAATGAGGGTGTGTGTGAGAGAGGGAATGAGAGTGTGTGTGAGAGAGAGGGAATGAGGGTGTGTGTGAGAGAGGGAATGACGGTGTGTGAGAGAGGGAATGAGAGTGTGTGAGAGAGAGGGAATGAGCGTGTGTGTGAGAGAGAGCGAATGAGAGTGTGTGTGAAGGAGTATATGAGGGAGTGAGAGGGCGTATATATATATAGAGAGAGAGGGGGTATTTGTGGGAGAGAGGGGGTTACAGGTGGGAGAGAGAGGGTGCATATGAGAGAGAGGGTGCACATTAGAGAGAGGGGGTATATGTGGGAGAGAGAGGGGGTACAGGTGGGAGACAGAGGGTGTATATGTGTGAGAGGGGGGTATATGAGAGAGAGGGGAGAATGAGAGGGAAATAGAGTGGCAGTGAAACAGAAAGTGTGAGTGTGTGAGTGAGGAAATGGGGGAGTGAGAGAGAGAGGGAATGAGTGAAAGAGAAAGAGCTCCCCTTGGTTTGAACCCGGAGTCTATCACCCCTTCTGGGTGATTTCCCCTTCCCCCAAACGTCCCACCAACTCTCACCCCATCCATCAATTCTTTACCCCTTTCCTGTTGCCCCGGCCTGCCCATCAACAGATGCAGGAAACCCACATCACATCAAAGATTAAAACATCTCTGAGTTATACTGACCCCCCCCCCCGCACTGACCCTCCCCCTGCACTGTCACCCCCCTGCACTGACCCCCCCCCCGCACTGACCCCCACCTGCACTGACCCCCCCCTGCACTGACCCCCCCCCCGCACTGACACCACCCTGCACTGACACCCCCCTGCACTGACCCCCCCTGCACTGACCCCCCCCTGCACTGACCCCCCCCCCGCACTGACACCCCCCTGCACTGACACCCCCCTGCACTGACCC
The DNA here is from genome assembly GCF_047496885.1 of Scyliorhinus torazame. NCBI lineage: Eukaryota > Metazoa > Chordata > Chondrichthyes > Carcharhiniformes > Scyliorhinidae > Scyliorhinus > Scyliorhinus torazame. The sequence goes on along the minus strand of NC_092717.1, from coordinate 238,306,275 downwards.
CCCCCTGCACTGACCCCCCCCTGCACTGACCCCCCCTGCACTGACCCCCCCTGCACTGACCCCCCCTGCACTGACCCCCCCTACACTGACCCCCCCTGCACTGACCCCCCTGCACTGACCCCCCCTGCACTGACCCCCCCCGCACTGCCCCCCCTGCACTCACCCCCCCTGCACTGACCCTCCCTGCACTGACCCTCCCTGCACTGACCCCCCCTGCACTGACCCCCCTGCACTGACCCCCCCTCACTGACCCCCCCTGCACTGACCCCCCCTGCACTGACCCCCCCTGCACTGACCCCCCTGCACTGACCCCCCCTGCACTGACCCCCCCTGCACTGACCCCCCCTGCACTGACCCCCCCCTGCACTAACCCCCCTCTGCACTGACCCCCCCCCGCACTGACCCCCCCTGCACTGACCCCCCCGCACTGACCCCCCTCTGCACTGACCCCCCCTGCACTGACCCCCCCTGCACTGACCCCCCCCTGCACTGACCCCCCCCTGCACTGACCCCCCCCTGCACTGACCCCCCCCCCCGCACTGACCCCCCTCTGCACTGATCCCCCCCTGCACTTACCCCCCCCTGCACTGCACCTTCCCCCCTCCACCCCTACACTGCACTCTCCCCCCCAGCCCCCACCCCAGGACAGCACCCCCCATCCCAGGCTGCAAGTGCACACCCCCAGCAGCACCCCCCCCCCATTCCCAACACCCCTGGGTGCACTGCCCCTCAGCCCACCACCCCTCCCAATGGCACCAGTTCTGGTACTATGTTAAATTTGACTGTATTCCTCCTCTATTACAGGGAGGTGCTCTCCGCTCCGGGCCTCGCTCCCAGTATGACTGGTCCAGCGCAAGAGGTTCAATCCGGTGAGCAGGGGGAGGAGGTAATGGGTGATGGTGAGATCAGTGTCAATGTCGGGGGTTTGAAGAGGCGGTTGAGGTACCAAACCCTGTCCAGGTTTCCCGAAACCCGGCTGGCGAAGCTGCTGATGTGCCACACGGCCGAGTCGATCCTCCAGCTCTGCGATGACTATGACGACCGGGAGAAGGAGTTTTACTTCGACAGGAACCCCAGCCTCTTCCCTCACATCCTTAACTTCTACCAGACGGGCAGGCTCCAGGCCGTAGGCAGGCTTTGCATCTTCTCCTTCAGCCAGGAGATCGAGTACTGGGGCATCAGCCAGTTCTCCATCGAGCCCCCCAGCTCCGGGGCCACTTTCCAGGCCGCAGGAGATCAGGACGAGGGTGAGGACACAGCCAGTGACCAGGGCAGCACCACCTCCTCGTTTGACGAGGTCTTAACCTTCTACAAGGATGCCTCAAAGTACGACAGCCAGGTCTTGGGCAACTGCCGGAGACGTCTTTGGTTGATGTCAGAAAACCCAGGTTACAACATTGCGAGTAGATGTTACAGCGCCCTGTCTATCATGATGGTTTTAGGTTCCATTGCCATCATGTGTTTGAACAGTATGGCTGAATTCCAGCTGGTGGACAGTGAGGGGAACAGCAGAGACGATCCCCACTTTGAGACTGCAGAACACTTTTGCATTGCCTGGTTTACTTTCGAGCTCCTGGCCAGATTGCTGGTGTCCCCGAGCTTGAGGCACTTCTTCAAGCGGCCCTTAAACCTCATCGACCTGATGTCCTTTCTGCCTTTTTACTTGACCCTGCTGGTGAACCTGGCCATGGACAGCAGTCCCGCCTTGGTCAACCTGGGCCGCGTGGTGCAGGTGCTCCGGCTGATGAGGATCTTCCGCGTCCTCAAACTGGCTCGCCACTCCACAGGGCTGAGGTCGTTGGGAGCCACCCTGAAGCACAGCTACAGAGAGGTGGGACTGCTCTTGCTGTACCTCTCAGTCGGGGTGTCCGTCTTCTCAGTTGTGGTCTACACCATCGAGAAAGAAGAAAATTCTGGTCTGGCCACGATCCCCTCTTGCTGGTGGTGGGCCACTGTCAGTATGACCACGGTGGGCTACGGGGACGTGGTACCCATTAGTATCGGGGGCAAATTAACAGCCTCTGCCTGCATTCTCGCTGGAATCCTGGTGGTCGTGCTCCCCATCACCCTCATCTTCAACAAATTCTCGCACTTCTACCGGCGTCAGAAGAACCTCGAGAACGCCATGAGGAGCTGTGAATTTGACGAGCGTCTGGCTGAACTACCCTTGCTTAATCTTCGTGACTACTACGCCGGTAGAATGAAGTCGCTGATGGCCAGTCTGAATAACATGAACAGAGGTACACCGAGCGAACACAGTGTGAACTCGGTACATTGAAACACGGCCTGGAGTGTCGAGTGGATTGTAAATATACACAGCACTTCCCAAGATAACAATATCCAGCATAATGAGCAATCACAAATCAAATACTGCATTTAATACACAACCAGAACCAGTACCCTCAGCCCAAACTATTCCCAACAGTAAAGACAGCTGTCATAGACAGTAGCAAAAACCTGCATTTATGTGGCACCTTTAATGAAGTACAACGTTTCACAGGAACGCTATGAGTCAAGCTTTGACTCATATTAAGCCACAAAAGGAGATAATTCGTGGAGAAGAATGAAAACATGGTGAAAAAGAGGGAGGTTTAAAGGATCATCCTAATGGAGGAACGTGAGGCAGAGAGACGGAGAGGTTCAGGGTTTACTTTTGTTCCTACGTTTACCCCTACTGAAACTACTCATTACAATTACAACCCCATTTACTTTTGAGATTCTATTTTCACTCTGCTGTATTGCGACGCAGAAAGTTAGAGGTGATCTGACCACTTCATGCACTGAAAATCACTCCCCAGACAATAATGGAGTACTCATTACAACACATAATTTTATAAATAAGTCTGATGTGACTCATGTACATTCAACATGCCCAAAGAGTAGCTCCCCGCTCTTCTTTCAAATAATGTCGTGGGATCTTCTATGCCCACTCGAGTGAGCTGACAGCACCTTGGTTTGATGTCCCATCCAAAGGACAGCACCGTATTAGGGCCAGAGCAGCAGCCAAGATTGTTGCGCTCGAGTCTCTGGAGTGGGACTTGAACCGGCAACCTCTGACTGGAAGGGCCGAATGGCCTCATCCTGTGCTTTAACCATTCTACGATCCAATGATTCCAAGGGCAAAAGTGCTGCTACCCCACTGAGGCACACTTGGGAAAGGGAATTCTTCACACTGTCATGTTCTAAAATGTACAGCAGAGTCAATGTGTGCTGCTGGAAGTACGCTGTAAAAATGTCTTAACTGCAGAAATGCTTAAAGGACTGCGCTTTAATAGAGAAAAAAAATAACCTTTACTCATTCATCACGAGGAAATCAGCCTCACTCTGTCAAACCGAGGATGGGTTTATTATTACCCATGAAGGCTGTAAATTCTAAACTAATATTTGTCGCTGCTTTTGTTGTGCAGTTTGTTATATTAGTAAGTGTGGAAAAATGTGCATGTCAAACTTTGACCTTTAAACTGCATGAACTGCCTGGAAGGTGTGGTATTGAAAATGCCATCCTTGCTGCTAATATTATATCCAAACGATAGACTACGAATCTTTTGAAACAGCTGTCTAGGACTTTTCACCACACATCACAGACAAATCTGGTCTTCCACAGGAATTGTAATAAAGAATGCAATGATCAAAATCCACGGTGATTCATCTGCCCCTGCTTTTCGTACACTTCTTCTGTTTTGAAGTTAATTCTTGAACAAAAAAGTCAGGCGTATTTAGTTGAGGAGAGGGCTAACTTCCCCTAATGGGGAATATATTTGGTGTTGTTAGAAAGCTGCACAAACTAGAAGGTCACATTCTCCATGTGCGTCCCCAGCTGAACCCAAAAGGCTGTTAATAATGCACACTATAATCAGAAGACGCAAAAACAATTCACTCGAATTACACAAGAAAGGAGAGGTTACATTTATCAGAGGGCAGGCAGGAACATGGAGTTGAGGTCCCAATCAGATCAGCCATGGCCTTATTGAATGGTGGAACAGGCTCGAGCGGCCGAGTGGCCGACTCCTGCTCCTGATTTGTATGTTCGTACCTTCATTCGTAAGTTGGGATTCTTTTATCTAGAAAAGAGAAGACGGAGGATTGACCTAACAGAGGTGTTTAAGATTATGAAAGGTTTGAATAGTTTGGATGTAGAATGCATTTTCCATTTGCAGGCAACACCAGCACTAGGGGACATGAATACACAATTGTCACTGATACATCCAACCGGGAATTCAGGAGAAACTTCTTCACGAAGATAGGGGGTAAGAATGTGGAACTCGCTACCACAACGAGCGCGAGAGGTGGACATATTGCAGTGTTAATGTAAGCCTACTTGTGACAATAAAGATTATTATAAGATTATTATTATAACATGGCTGAATGTCTGAGCAAGCTGGATTAACAGCCAGGAAGCAACAGAAGGATATAGTGATGGGGTCAGACAGAGAAGCGTGGGAGGAGGTTCATGGGGAGTGTTAATGCCAGCCTGGGCTAGCTGGGCCGAATGGCCTGTTTCAATACTGTAAATACTTTGTAAGACCTCTACATTTTGGCGGGAAATCACACCTGGCTTTGACTCAATCATACAATAATAATAATCTTTATTATTATCACAAGTAGGCTTGCATTAACGCTGCAATGAAGTTACTGTGAAAATCCCCTCGTCGCCACATTTTGGCACCTGTCGGGTACACAGAAGGAGAATTCAGAATGTGCAATTTATCTAACAAGCACGTCTTTCGGGACTTGTGGTTGGAAACCGGAGCACCCGGAGGAAACACACACAGACACTGGGAGAACGTGCAGACTCCGCACAGACAGTGACCCAAGCCGGGAATTGAACCCGGGACCCTGGAACTGTGAAGCAACAGTGCTAACCACTGTGCTACTGTGCCACATGTATAAATGTTATAATTAAGAAAGAATGTGATTTTTCCCATAATTCAATACATTCCCAATATTCACTGCCTCGGAACTCACAGAAAGAAACCTCACAAATTGCGGGCCATCATGTTGTTGTGAGAGTGATTAGACTGAAATGGACAAGTTTACTTTGCCTCTCTGAATCAATGGATGGGAGCCGGAGGGTGAGAGCCAGAGGGTCGGTGCAGGCTCGATGGGCCGAATGGCCTCCTTCTGCACTGTCGGGATGCTATGACAGAAAGATGTAATTTTGTTTTCTTCATTCTTTCATGGGATGGCAAGGCCAACATTTATCGTCCATCCCGAACTGCCCTTTAACTGAGCGACTTTGTTAATCAATGTCAAGGGGCAGTTAAGAGTCAACCACATCACATGTCCGGCTTCACCTGTAGGCCAGACCGGGTTAGGGCGGCATAGGAATTTGTGAACCAGATGGGATTTTACAACAATGGTGGCCATTGACGAGACCAGCCTTTCCAATTCCAGATTTGAATAATTGACTTTGTATTCCGCCAAGTGCCATGGTGGGACTTGAACCCCCCACCGCCAGGGTACTATTCTGGGCCTCTGGATTACTAGTCCAGTGATATTACCACCGGGCGACCGCCTCCCTCTTTACACAAAGCCAACAGCCCGTCTCCATCGCAAAGTTTAAATTTCTGCATTTCAGCCCACGTCTGAACCTCGTCTTCCGTTACTTGGACTTAAATGTCAGAGAGAGCCATTAGCATCAGCATTATTTTGACAGAAGTGTTTGGGTTGATATATTTGTCAGTATTTGTGTGCGATCAACTGTCATTCAAAAGAACAGGAAATGTTTGTTTGGATGAAATCAAATGGTAAAAGCAAAAATCACATCAATCATCCCCACGTGTCCTCATCCCCTTTTAAGATAGCGAAATTAAACGGAACACACTTGGGGATATGATATGACGGGCAAACGCAACAATCGCAAGAATGCCTGCGAGCATAATAAAGCAATTATCCATTTTAATAAGATACAGCCCCGGGGACGACCTGACAATCGTTTGGAAAAGTTGGGACATGCTCCACACATGAGCACATTCCTTTTGCAAAAGGCGCTTTTATTCAGACATGCTCCACACATGATAAATTCTCAATGATCTAATTAGGTCACAGCAGCAGATAATGTAATTTTTTTGTAATATTTATCAGTAGCATTAATACGCATGAAAAGCATGTTTTACATATTAATGGAAAGTAAATATTAATATAGAACATAGAACATCTTCTGCTTCCCTTCAGAACAATAATCAGATTCAAATGGTCCATAAAATTTACAGGGCAGGAGCAGGCCATTTGGCCCTCGCTACTGGCCCATGCTGCTGTTTATATTCCCATGAGCCTTCCTCCACCTACCGCAGCGAATAGAAACATCACTTTCTTTCTCCCTCATGCATTTGCCTGGCTCACCCATCTACACTATTAGCCTTCACTGCTTTACATGACAGGTAATTCCACATTCTCACTGGTCCCTGGGTAAAGACGTTCCTCCTGAATTCCCTCTTGGATTAATTAGTGACTATAACTTTTATAGCCCCTAGATGTTGGACTCCTTCACAAGTGGAAACATCAAAGAAGTATGTAGATTAGGCTCACTCGCCAGGTCCTCCAGGGACTGGCACTCTCAAAACGCACTGACCCCCCCCCCCCCCCCCCCACTTAGAATAAATCCTTCTGACTCTGAGGACAGAATTGCTGGGTGTTCCACTAGAAGGTGGGCTGAAGTGTGATTGAGAGACTGTAGCGCGCAATGACTTACGCGAGACGAGAAGTGATGAAGTCGATCTCGGCTTTATTAAGCGAGATTTGTCCCCAGCAGCTCAGCAACAGAATGAGGCTGCGGGGAGAAGCTCGAGCTCTTATACTCCGCCTTCAGGGCGGAGCCAGAAGTCAGCAGATCCAACCAGGACCCGGGACCTGTCAGCCAATAGCCTCTCGGCTTCACAGGTACCACATTACCCCTAATACATACCACCACAGAGACTTTGAGCGTAAACTCGCAGGAGATCTGACAGAAAAAGGCCGCTGACTGGTAAGTTACTGTGTTTCCCAGTGCTGTTTTTGACAACCACAATAACACTTTTATTTCATCCATTGTGAATGTGTTGGATTAACTTGACCATTGTTTTGGGATCATGGTCATGGCAAAGAAGTAGACCATTTGGTCATGCCAGCTCTCTACCAGAGCAACTGAAGTAGACCCACCCCCACAACCTTTCCCCGCACCCCAAAACATTTTGGCTCTTCAGGTGCCTATCCAGTTATCTTTTGAAGCTACAATTTAATGTCTCCGAAATCCCCTCAGGCCTTTCTGATCATCGCCGCTTCCTGAGTAATCGCCTTTTTAAAATGTATTTACGGGATGTGGACGAGGCCAGTCTTTATTGTCCATCCCGAGTTGCCCTTTAGAAGGTGGTGGTGAGCTGCCTTCTTGAACCGCTGCAGTGGTTCGTTAGGGGTGGTGGTAGCATAGTGGTATTGTCACTGAACAATACGGCAGATGGTGGAATTTGAATTCAATAAAAATCTGGAATTAGAAGTTTAATGATGACCATGAAACCATTGTCGATCGTCGGAAAAACCCATCTCGTTCACTAATGTCCTTTCGGGAAGGAAATCTGCCATCCTTACCCGGCCAGACCCACATGTGACTCCAGACCCACAGCAATGTGGTTGACTCTTAACTGCCCCTTAAGGGCAATTAGGAATGGGCAATAAATGCTGGCACATGAACGAATTTTAAAAAATCCCTAAGATGTGGATGCGCCCACTGTGCTGTTAGGGAGGGAGTTCCAGGATTTTGTCCCAGCGACAGTGAAGGAGCGGCGATATATTTCGAAGTCAGTGCGGTGAGTGGCTTGGCTGGGAACCTACAGGTGGTGGGGCTCCCAGGTGTCTTCTGCTCTTGTCCTTCTCGATGGTAGTGGTCGTGGGTGCTGCCTCAGGATACCGTATATCTGTATCCTCTTGAGTATACAGATATATCCCTGAAGAGTTTCTCCTATCTACTCTCTCTTGACCCATCATGATTTTGAACACCTGTATCAAGTCTCCTCTTAACCTACTCTTCCTGAAGGAGCACAACCCAGTTTCTTCAATTTATCCACCCCAAATCATTTATGTACTCTCTGTAATGCCTTCACTCACACTTCTTCTTGCAGCTTCTCCCACTTTACTTGTGGTGACCACACTGCTAGTTCCATCTCCTCTCCTCCTCCTCCTGTCAGTCACCCCTTTTCCATCCAATCCCTGCTGTGTTTAAGTCTCTCACCACCACATTTTTCCATCTGGTCTTCGGCCTTCCTCTTCCTGGCAGTCCCATGTCCATCACTCACCTCACCGCATGTCCTTCCTCTCTCCAAAACAATGACCATGCCTGTATATTCGCTGACCCCCCTAATGTACTGGCTCCTGATTTTGTCCTTGCTCCACACATCCATCTCAGCTTCCACGTCTCCAGTTTGGACCCCGTTGTTGTCCTTCTCGGCTTGATGCTGTGTAAGTTTCTGCAGTGTGTAACAAGGCCACGCTCACCAGCCGGAATCGAACCCGGGTCCCTGGCGCTGTGAGGTAGCAGTGCTAACCACTACCACCAGTTGAAACTGAGCCAGTGTTTTCAAAAGGATCATCATAATCTCCTCGCTGTTATCCTCTCTGTTTCAATCTATAAAGCCCAGGGTCTTGTGTGCCTTTTTCGCTGATTTCTCAGCCTGCCTTCAATGATTTGGGCAGATATACCCGCTATACTCACCCGTCGCTCAGCCAACTTCGTATCCATGCTGCCACTGCCCCTTTATTCACCAGGCTTCAGCTTTGCTGATATATATGGCACTTTATCAAACACATTTTTGAATTGAGGTACTCTACATTAATCGCATTACCCACCATCCGCCCTGTCTGTTACCTCATCAAAAGCTAAATCAGGTTAGTTAAACACGATTTTCCCTTTCAGAAATCTGTGTTGCCGCTCCCTAATTAATTCACCCTTATCTGAATGACTGTTAGTTTTCTTCCAAATTATCGTCTCTAAAAGCTTTCTGACCACAGCGATTAAACTGACTGGTCTGTAGTTGCTGCGTTTACCCTTACACACGTTATTGAATACGGGGCGGGTTAACATTTTAAAATCTCCAGTACCATCACCTTATCCAAAGACGATCGGAAGTTGATAGCCAGTGCTTCCCCAGTTTCAACCCTCATTATCCTTGGATGCATCCCGTCTGGTCCTAGGGACTTATCATGTTTAAACTGTATGTAAAACATGTTTCATATATAATCTTACCTGTTCTATAATAATTATAAACCACAACTATGATTTCTAAAGCGTCTTTGATATGGATAAAATATCTCAAGGCCAAGAATGCCAACTAGAGGTGTTATCGGATTAAAAACATGATGGCTTCAATCCAGAAAGGGAGGCAGCCAACATTTCATCGCACCAACTCACTGTACCCAGAAAATGTGCAGTTACTCCGGAGAGAGATCGCAGGTGCAATTTTACTTCCCTTACCTCCCATTTGCATTCATGAAATGGGACGGTGGCAGGTTTAAAAAGAACAGATGTCTTCTTCTCCTCTCACCCCACCCCTCCACAAACCCCTCCACCCAACCCGTGAAGCTTAATTTACATTTCACCTGATTTCCAAGGGAATTTCCACACTTGGAGTTAGAACCTTAGTGAGGCCACACTTGGAATATAGTGTTCAATTCTGGTCGCCACACTACCAGAAGGATGTGGAGGCTTTAGAGAGGGTGCAGGATGTTGCCTGGTATGGAGGGCATTAGCTATGAGGAGCAGTTGAACAAACTCGGTTTGTTCTCACTGGAACGACAGAGGTTGAGGGGCGACCTGATAGAGGCCTACAAAATTATGAGGGGCATAGACAGAGTGGATAGTCAGAGGCTTTTCCCCAGGGTAGAGGGGTCAATTACTAGGGGGCATAGGTTTAAGGTGCGAGGGGCAAGGTTTAGAGGAGATGTACGAGGCAAGTTTTTTACACAGAGGGTAGTGGGTGCCTGGAACTCGCTGCCAGAGGAGGTGGTGGAAGCAGGGACGATAGTGACATTTAAGGGGCATCTTGACAAATACATGAATAGGATGGGAATAGAGGGATACGGACCCGGGAAGTGTAGAAGATTTCAGTTTAGACGGGCAGTATGGTCGGCATGGGCTTGGAGGGCCGAAGGGCCTGTTCCTGTGCTGTACATTTCTTTGTTCTTTGTTCTTTGGCGGTGTAAGGACCAAAATTCTTGACAGCGAGTGCTCCCAATTGGAACAGGCAGGAACTTTATGAATTGAAATTGGGGATCCTTTTGATGCCGGCAGTATTATTGCATTTTACTGCCAGCCGTCACCTGCTCCTGCCACCAACCAGAAGCAGCAGAAGGTTTAAAACTCTCCTCAGTTGCTCTCAAGTGAAGCTGTGGAGAGTTTTCAAGGGTATTTTCCTTGCAGTAGTTGAGAATTTTTTGCCCTGTTATTGTGAGCGCTCTGAACTGCAGTCCATCCTCTGGCGTGGCGTTTGCCTTTTCATGGATGTACTTCTCATTCCCTGTGAGACGATGAAGGAGCAAACAGAACATCCATTGGAAGAATTGCAAATAGAAGGAGGTGTGCCTAGCGGAAACCTTCCTCTCCTAACCAAGCTTACAAACCCAGAACAACAAGCCCACAGTCCTGAGGAATATTGCTTCAGGAAACTTCGATTCTCCAAGGGAGCAGTGACAGTTATGTCACATCCTTTAACAACACCTGCACCCAACTGGTACAGCGTTGCCTGGTTAAAACCCAGGTCACTAACACCTTGAACACGTTTGCTTCGGTTTAATTCCAGGTTGATCAGTGAATCAGCAGTCCATGGTGTGTTAACCCAAAGAATCCATAGGGTGTACAGTACCGAAGGAGGCCATTCGGCCCATCGAGTCTGCACTGGCCCTTGGAAAGAGCACCCTACTTAAGCCCAGGCTTCCACCCTATCCCCGTAACCCAACCTAACCTTTCGGACACTAAGGGGCTGTGGAGCAACAGTGCTATCCACTGTGCTACCGTGCCACCCGGTGTAACTGCTTTGCAGGCTCTTTCACAAAGACACTGCAACCTTTGCCTTTTTTTCATGGGGTTTCGGCATCACTGGCCAGCCAGCAGTTATTGGCAGGTGGCCCTTATAACCATAGAACTGAGTAGTTTGCCGGGCCATTTCAGAGGGGCAGGTAAGAGTCAAACACCATTGCTGTGGGTCTGGAGTCACATGTAGGCCAGGCCGGGTATGGACGGTAGATTTCCTTCCCCGAAGGGGCATCAGTGAATCAGGTGGGATTTGAACCCATGCCCCCAGATAACCAGACTGAACGTTTGGACGACTAGCCCAGTGACATTACAACTGTACTACCCTCTCCCTAATGAATTACAAAGGGTTTCAGTTGATAAAAATCAAAATATTGTGTGATAACCAGTGGTACATCATTCAGATCTAATTCCTGACAAGGCACTAAAACCAACCACCAAATCCCAAAATATCCCAAGAGCTGTTATTTGCAGCAAATGTTGTGAACTTCAAACCTCACACTCAGGCAGAAATAGTAGCCCATTTAGCAGTATTGATTTGAAGAAGAGTGCACATTAGACATATCCGCCGAAACCCATTTGAACAAGCATTCGAGGTGATCGTAACCTGTCAGAACTGGTTGTTGGCTCAATGTACGTGTTTTAAATGGACAAATGATCACATGGTGTTATGGAACAGAGTCACATCACACGTCACAATGACATTGTTTCAACAATACAAATAAATGATCTCAAAAGTGCCAATGAAGTCAAATTAAGGACAAAATGCTGAGAAGGATAAGAACGAAGATGAAGAAAAAAAGAATGAAATGGAACAACAGGGGGAAGAAAATCAATGGAAATAAAGCAGAATTATAATAATTGGATGTTTAAAACCCAAATTCTCTAATAAATTCAGGAAAGCAAAAGGAAAACTAATCTGGTACTTACAACCATTTTTAAAACAGCAAATAAATACTTTTTTGACCATTATTTGATCACAAGAACATTCAAATTAGGAGTAGGCTATCTATCCCTCAAGCCTGCTCTACCATTCATTAAGATCATGGCTGATCAGATTGTGGCTTTAACTCCATTTTCCTGCCTTCCCCCCCCCCCCCCATTACCCTCGACTCCCTCACCAATCAAAAATCTGTTAAGCCCAGCCTTGAAACAATTCAGTGCCCCAGCCCACACTGCTCTCTTCAAAGATTAACGGCCTTCTGAGAGAAGTTCTTCCTCATCTCCACCCAAAAGGGGAAACTCCTTCAGTTTGAAATTGTGGGCCCCCAGTTCTCGATCCCCCCCCCCCATGAAGGAAACATCCTCACAGCATCTAACCTGTCAAGCCCGAACCGAATCCCATGTGTTCCAGTAATATCACCATTCATTCATCTAGTATTGGCCCAACCTGATCAAACTTCCAAATTCCGTCTAATATCTCCTGCTTTGGCTTCCAGTCCATTTTTGTTCCTTGAAGTACATTGGTAAGGTTTCTTATGAGGTACTATGCAATTAATGGTTTTGTTGTCGTGAGGTAAGCATTTCAAGATCCTATTAAAACAAATTACCGGCATTTCAACTCACATTGCAACAAGTGACTGGGTGGCACAGTGGTTAGCACTGCTGCTTCACAGCGCCAGGGACCCGGGTTCGATTCCCGGCTTGGGTCACTGTCTGTGCGGAGTCTGCACGTTCTCCCCGTGTCCGCGTGGGTTTCCTCCGGGTGCTCCGGTTTCCCCCCACGAGTCCCGAAAAACGTGCTTGTTAGGTGAATTGGACATTCTGAATTCTCCCTCGCTGTACCCGAACAGGCGCCGGAATGTGGCGACAAGGGGATTTTCACAGTAACTTCATTGCAGTGTGAATGTAAGCCCACTTGTGACACTAATAAAGATTATATACCTCAAAGATTCTTCAAAAAGTGCTGTAATAATGTAGCTTCTTCATTCGATGATAATGTTACATGACAGGTAGATAAGGAAAGGTAGTGGCTATTAAATGCTGTAACAAAATTATTGGAGGGATTAAGGATAATGGATGCTTGGAAGAGTGCTGTTGGAACTCATCTATGCACCCAGACAGCGAATGGGAAAACCCTCTACTTTTGGACGGTTTCAGAATGTAGTAGCCAGCACAGAGCTTTGTTTGCTGAAACAATCATTTACTGGCCCTCCACATCTCAACAATGCAAACATTATGTATTGTGCAGGCAGGATGCATTTTATGCATTTTAAGGTGAGCAACATGCTCTCAACACTCGTAAATTGAAGGAAAAGTTCAACGGTACGGTGGTGGTATGTATTAGGGGTAATACGGTACCTGTGAAGCCGAGAGGCTATTGGCTGGTCCCGGGTCCTGGTTGGATCTGCCGCCTGCTGGCCCTGCCCTGAAGGCGGAGTATAAGAGCTCGAGTTCTCCCAGCAGGCGCATTCTGTAACTGAGCTGCTGGGGAACAAGCCTTGCTTAATAAAGCCTCGATTCATTTCATCTCTTCTCGACTTGAGTGAGTAATTGTTGCGCTACAATTTATTAAGCAAGCTTAAAAGACTATGGAGCTCCGGAGTGTCTGCGAATCAGCCCCCATGCAGCAAACTCGGCAGCAGTGTTTAAACACTGGCTAGCATGCTTCGAAGAGTACCTTCGAACGGCCCCCGGCCGGACCACGGAAGATCAGAAAATGTAGGTCCTGCATTCCAGGGTGAGCCCGGAGATCTACTCGCTCATCGAAGACACGGAGAATTTCCCGATGGCGCTCGCCATGCTGAAAGGAGTCTACATTCGGCCCATAAACCAGGTCTACGCACGCCACCAACTCGGGACGAGATGGCAAATCCCCGGAGAATCGCTCGACGAATTCTGCAGCGCACTCTTGATTTTGGAGAGGAACTGCAACTGCCCGTCGGTGAGCGCGGTCGAGCACACGGAGCTGCTAATCAGAGACCCGCTTGTGGCAGGTATGACTTCCTCGCAAATTCGCCAAAGACTGTTAGAGAAAGACTCGTTAGGACTCACAGAGGCACGGGCCCTTGCGGCCCCCCTCGACGTGGCCTCACAAAACGCCCGTGCCTACGGCCCCGACCGCGCGGCAGCCCCCTGGGCTCCGTGGACCCCCATTGCGACCGACTCCCCGGCACACATCCCCCCGCCCCCGCAAGCCTGAGTGGCTAGAGCGCCAGACCCTCCCGGTGGGCCCCGTTGCTATTTTTGCGGGCAGGCGAAACACCCCCGGCAGCGCTGCCCGGCCCGCTCAGCGATTTGTAAAAGCTGCGGCAAAAAGGGGCATCACGCAGCGGTGTGCCAGTCCCAGGGGGTCGCCGCAATCACTGGGGGAGAACGGGCACAGCAGACTCAGCCCCCCCAATGATCCATGTGCGGCCCGCGGGCGCCGCCATTTTGGGTCCCGGACACCACGAGGGGAGGATGGGACCCCCGGCCACGTGCGATTCATGGGGGTGGCCATTTTGTCCACCCCCGACCGCGTGCGATCCATGGACGCCGCCACCTTGGCTGATAGTCAAGGACCCCAGCATAGACGGCTCCACGGGGTCTGAAGAAAACGCTGCGACGCAACAACCACGACTGGCTTCGGTGACCCTGGACCAATCGCGGCCCCGGACGCTCCAGACGGCAACAACAACGGTGCTGATCAACGGGCACGAGACGCATGCTTGATCGACTCTGGGAGCACGGAAAGTTTTATCCACCCAGATACGGTAAGACGCTGTTTTCTTTCCATCCGTCCGAGCACCCAAAAGATTTTCCTGGCAGCGGGGTCCCATTCAGTAGAGATCCAAGGGTTCTGCATCGCGAACCTAACGGTGCAAGGGAGGGAGTTTATAAACTATAGGCTTTACGTCCTCCCCCAACTCTGCGCTCCCACTCTATTGGGGTTAGATTTCCAGTGTAACCTCCAGAGCCTAACGTTCCAATTCGGCGACCCAATACCCCCACTTACTATCTGCAGCCTCGCAACCCTCAAGGTTGAACCGCCTTCCATGTTTGCGAACCTCACCCCGGATTGCAAACCCGTCACCACTAGGAGCAGACGATACAGCGCCCAGGACCGGACGTTTATCCGGGCCCAAGTCCAGCGGCTGCTGAAGGAAGGCATAATCCAGGCCAGCAATAGTCCCTGGAGAGCCCAGGTGGTAGTTGTAAAGACCGGGGAGAAGCAGAGGATGGTCGTAGACTATAGTCAGACCATCAATAGGTACACGCAGCTAGATGCGTACCCTCTCCCCCGCATATCCGACATGGTCAATCGGATTGCACAGTACAAGGCCTTTTCCACCGTGGACCTCAGGTCCGCCTACCACCAGCTCCCCATCCGCCCAGATGACCGCAAGTACACCACCTTCGAGGCAGACGGGCGATTATACCATTTTCTAAGGGTCCCATTTGGCGTCACGAGCGGAGTCTCGGTCTTCCAACGGGAGATGGACCGAATGGTTGACCAGCACGGTTTGCGGGCCACGTTCCCATACCTCGACAACGTAACCATCTGCGGCCATGACCAGCAGGACCATGACGCCAACCTCCGCAAATTCCTCCAGACCGCTAACGCCCTGAACCTCACCTATAATGAGGAAAAATGCGTTTTTAGCATCAACCGTCTGGCCATCCTGGGATACGTAGTGCGCAATGGAGTGATAGGCCCCGACCCCGAACGCATGCGCCCCCTCATGGAATTTCCCCTCCCCCACTGCTCCAAAGCCCTGAAACGCTGCCTGGGCTTCTTTTCGTATTACGCCCAGTGGGTCCCCCAGTACGCAGACAAGGCCCGCCCGCTAATACAGACCACTACCTTCCCCCTGTCGACAGAGGCCCGCCAGGCCTTCAGCCGCATCAAAGCGGATATCGCAAAGGCCACGATGCACGCTATCGACGAGTCCCTCCCCTTCCAGGTCGAGAGCGACGCATCCGACGTAGCTCTGGCGGCCACTCTCAACCAAGCGGGCAGACCAGTGGCCTTTTTCTCCCGGACCCTCCACGCCTCAGAAATCCGCCACTCCTCAGTGGAAAAGGAAGCCCAAGCCATAGTGGAAGCTGTGCGACATTGGAGGCATTACCTGGCCGGCAGGAGATTCACTCTCCTCACTGACCAACGGTCGGTAGCCTTTATGTTCGATAATGCACAGCGGGGCAAAATTAAGAATGACAAGATCTTGAGGTGGAGGATTGAGCTCTCCACCTTCAACTATGAGATCTTGTACCGTCCCGGAAAGCTGAACGAGCCGTCCGATGCCCTATCCCGTGGCACATGTGCCAACGCACAAGTAGACCGCCTCCAAGCCCTCCACGAGGACCTCTGCCACCCGGGGGTCACTCGATTCTACCATTTTGTGAAGTCACGCAACCTCCCCTACTCTGTTGAGGAGGTCCGTACAGTCACCAGGAACTGCCAAATCAGTGCGGAGTGCAAACCGCACTTTTTCAGGCCAGATAGAGCGCACCTGATCAAGGCCTCCCGTCCCTTTGAATGCCTCAGTTTGGATTTCAAAAGCCCCCTCCCCTCCACCGACCGCAACGCATACTTCCTGAACGTGGTGGACGAGTACTCCCGTTTCCCCTTCGCCATCCCCTGCCCCGACATGACAGCGGCCACAGTCATTAAAGCCCTCGGCACCATCTTTACATTGTTCGGTTTCCCCGCATATATCCATAGCGACAGGGGGTCCTCCTTCATGAGTGATGAGCTGCGCCAGTTCCTGCTCAGCAAGGGCATTGCCTCGAGCAGGACGACAAGCTACAACCCCCGGGGGAACGGTCAGGTAGAGAGGGAGAACGGTACGGTCTGGAAGACCGTCCTACTGGCCCTACGGTCCAGGGATCTCCCAGTTTCCCGGTGGCAGGAAGTCCTCCCAGACGCTCTCCACTCCATCCGGTCGCTGTTGTGTACCACCACTAATCAAACGCCTCACGAGCGCCTCCTTGTCTTCCCCAGGAAGTGCTCCTCTGGATCGTCGCTGCCGACCTGGCTGGCGGCCCCAGGACCCATCTTGCTCCGAAAGCATGTGCGGGCGCACAAATCGGACCCGTTGGTCGAGAGGGTTCACCTTCTCCACGCAAACCCCCAGTACGCCTATGTGGCGTACCCCGACGGCCGACAGGACACGGTCTCCCTGCGGGACCTGGCACCCGCCGGAAACACACTCACACTCCTAACACAGATCACCCCCTCCCTACCACCGGCGCACCCCACGACCGCCCCCTTCCCGGGTGGATCGGTCCTCCTCCCTTGCCCGCCCAGGAGTAAAGAAACAGGAACGAACAGCGCAACCCTCCCAGAGACGACAGTGCCCGAGCCAGAACCTGCACCACCACCGGGGCTGAGGCGATCGACTAGGATGACCAGGGCACCCGCTCGACTCGTGGAATCCGCGTGACACCAGAAAAACTTGTAAATAACTCTGACAAAACCTGTACATAATAATCCTGACAGAACTTGTACATAGTTAACGGTTGGGCTAAATGCAGAGCCACTGTTCAAAATTTGTTCCAGGACCAGCCTTTGTAAACCCCTACCACCATGCGAACCACCACCCCGCCGGGTTCTTTTTAACAAGGGGTGAATGTGGTGGTATGTATTAGGGGTAATACGGTACCTGTGAAGCCGAGAGGCTATTGGCTGACAGGTCCCGGGTCCTGGTTGGATCTGCCGCCTTCTGGCTCCGCCCTGAAGGCGCAGTATAAGAGCTCGAGTTCTCCCAGCAGCCGCATTCTGTAACTGAGCTGCTGGGGAACAAGTCTTGCTTAATAAAGCCTCGATTGATTTAATCTCTTCTCGACTTGAGTGAGTAATTGTTGCGCTACAGGTACGACGGTAACAAACAATGCATTATTGAAAGAGTGCAATGGAAAAGAGTGACAAAAATAAAATACTGCAGATGCTGGAAATGTGAATTAACCACAGAAAATGCTGAAAATACGCCGGAGGTCAAGTAGCATCTGTGGAGGGAAAGTTTCAGGTCGATGACGCTTCATCAGAACAGAAGCAGGCCATTCGGCCCATCTGGTCCATGCTGGTGTTCATATTCCATCTCTGGCTGGAATTTTCCAAAACAAAGAGACTGGAATTGAAGTTCGTCAATGGTTCCCTGATGGAACTATTGAGACTCTGGTCAAAAAGAAGAAGGAGGCATATGACGTACATAAGCAACTGGGATCAAGTAGATCCCTTGAAGAGTATAGAGATTGTCGAAATAGAGTTAAGAGGGAAATCAGGAGGGCAAAAAGGGGACATGAAATTGCTTTGGCAAATAATGCAAGGGAGAATCCAAAGAGATTCTACAGATACATAAAGGGGAAAAGAGTAACTAGGGACAGAGTAGGGCCTCTTAAGGATCAACAAGGGCATTTATGTGCAGAGCCACAAGAGTTGGGTGAGATCCTGAATGAATATTTCTCATCGGTATTCACGGTGGAGAAAGGCATGGATGTTAGGAAAATAAGGGAAATAAATAGTGATGTCTTGAGAAGTGTGCATATTACAGAGGAGGAGGTGCTGGAAGTCTTAAAGCGCATCAAGGTAGATAAATCCCCGGGACCTGATGAAATGTATCCCAGGATGTTGTGGGAGGCTAGGGAGGAAATTGCGGGTCCCCTAACCGAGATATTTGAATCATCGGCAGCCACAGGTGAGGTGCCTGAAGATTGGAGAGTGGCGAATGTTGTGCCCTTGTTTAAGAAGGGCAGCAGGGAAAAGCCTGGGAACTACAGACCGGTGAGCCTAACGTCTGTAGTAGGTAAGTTGCTAGAAGGTATTCTGAGAGACAGGATCTACAAGCATTTAGAGAGGCAAGGACTGATTCGGGGCAGTCAGCATGGCTTTGTGCGTGGTAAATCATGTCTCACAAATTTGATTGAGTTTTTTGAGGGAGTGACCAAGAAGGTAGATGAGGGTAGTGCAGTAGACGTTGTCTACATGGACTTTAGCAAAGCCTTTGACAAGGTACCGCATGGTAGGTTGTTGCAGAAGGTTAAAGCTCACGGGATCCAGGGTGAGGTTGCCAATTGGATTCAAAATTGGCTGGACGACAGAAGGCAGAGGGTGGTTGTAGAGGGTTGTTTTTCAAACTGGAGGCCTGTGACCAGTGGTGTGCCTCAGGGATCGGTGCTGGGTCCACTGTTATTTGTGATTTATATTAATGATTTGGATGAGAATTTAGGAGGCATGGTTAGTAAGTTTGCAGATGACACCAAGATTGGTGGCACAGTGGATAGTGAAGAAGGTTATCTAGGATTGCAACGGGATCTTGATCAATTAGGCCAGTGGGCCGACGAATGGCAGATGGAGTTTAATTTAGATAAATGTGAGGTGATGCATTTTGGCAGATCGAATCAGGCCAGGACCTACTCAGTTAATGGTATGGCGTTGGGGAGAGTTATAGAACAAAGAGATCTAGGAGTACAGGTTCATAGCTCCTTGAAGGTGGAGTCGCAGGTGGACAGGGTGGTGAAGAAGGCATTCGGCATGCTTGGTTTCATTGGTCAGAACATTGAATATAGGAGTTGGGACGTCTTGTTGAAGTTGTACAAGACATTGGTACGGCCACACTTGGAATACTGTGTGCAGTTCTGGTCACCCTATTATAGAAAGGATATTATTAAACTAGAAAGAGTGCAGAAAAGATTTACTAGGATGTTGCCGGGACTTGATGGTTTGAGTTATAAGGAGAGGCTGGATAGACTGGGACTTTTTTCCCTGGAGCGTAGGAGGCTTAGGGGTGATCTTATAGAGGTCTATAAAATAATGAGGGGCATAGATAAGGTAGATAGTCAACATCTTTTCCCAAAGGTAGGGGAGTCTAAAACTAGAGGGCATAGGTTTAAGGTGAGAGGGGAGAGATTCAGAAGGGCCCAGAGGGGCAATTTCTTCATTCAGAGGGTAGTGAGTGTCTGGAATGGGCTGCCAGAGGTAGTAGTAGAAGCGGGTACAATTGTGTCTTTCAAAAAGCATTTAGATGGTTACATGGGTAAGATGGGTATAGAGGGTTATGGGCCAAGTGCGGGCAACTGGGACTAGCTTAATGGTAAAAAACTGGGCGGCATGGACTGGTTGGGCCGAAGGGCCTGTTTCCATGCTGTAAACTTCTATGATTCTATGATTCTATGGCTGACACAGAGACCGTTTAGAAGAAGGAATAGGACCAACGAAAAGACTGACGAAACCTGGTGCGTGATTGCTGAACTCTTCCAATGTTTGTTGCATAACAGCATTTTCCTGCTCTGGATTCTGGAGTTAGCACTGCTCAAAACTTAAAGTTCAATGTTGTCCAACGCGAAACTGGACAGAGCTTTTGAGGCACAGAACGCTGAGGTGGGCTGGTTTTGAGGCTCGCCTCGGTTCTGTGGCACCTTGTCCCAGTTGTTTTAGAAGTTGTTAGACTCTCTAGCCATGATCTCTTGCCTGCATCTCTCCCCCACCCTGCCCCCCCCCCCGTTGTGGATGCAGGGAGATCAGAAATAAAACAGAAAATGCTGGAAAAACTCAGCAGATCTGGCAGCATCTGTGGAGGGAACAGAGGTATTGGAATTCTCCCATCCCACCCGGTGGGTTTGGTGGTGAGCAAACATTATGTATTGTGCAGGCAGGATGCATTTTATGCATTTTAAGGTGAGCAACATGCTCTCAACACTCGTAAATTGAAGGAAAAGTTCAACGGTACGGTGGTGGTATGTATTAGGGGTAATACGGTACCTGTGAAGCCGAGAGGCTATTGGCTGGTCCCGGGTCCTGGTTGGATCTGCCGCCTGCTGGCCCTGCCCTGAAGGCGGAGTATAAGAGCTCGAGTTCTCCCAGCAGGCGCATTCTGTAACTGAGCTGCTGGGGAACAAGCCTTGCTTAATAAAGCCTCGATTCATTTCATCTCTTCTCGACTTGAGTGAGTAATTGTTGCGCTACAATTTATTAAGCAAGCTTAAAAGACTATGGAGCTCCGGATCACCCCGGAGTGTCTGCGAATCAGCCCCCATGCAGCAAACTCGGCAGCAGTGTTTAAACACTGGCTAGCATGCTTCGAAGAGTACCTTCGAACGGCCCCCGGCCGGACCACGGAAGATCAGAAAATGCAGGTCCTGCATTCCAGGGTGAGCCCGGAGATCTACACGCTCATCGAAGACACGGAGAATTTCCCGATGGCGCTCGCCATGCTGAAAGGAGTCTACATTCGGCCCATAAACCAGGTCTACGCACGCCACCAACTCGGGACGAGATGGCAAATCCCCGGAGAATCGCTCGACGAATTCTGCAGCGCACTCTTGATTTTGGAGAGGAACTGCAACTGCCCGTCGGTGAGCGCGGTCGAACACACGGAGCTGCTAATCAGAGACCCGCTTGTGGCAGGTATGACTTCCTCGCAAATTCGCCAAAGACTGTTAGAGAAAGACTCGTTAGGACTCACAGAGGCACGGGCCCTTGCGGCCCCCCTCGACGTGGCCTCACAAAACGCCCGTGCCTACGGCCCCGACCGCGCGGCAGCCCCCTGGGCTCCGTGGACCCCCATTGCGACCGACTCCCCGGCACCCCCCCCCCCGCCCCCACAAGCCTGCGTGGCTAGAGCGCCAGACCCTCCCGGTGGGCCCCGTTGCTATTTTTGCGGGCAGGCGAAACACCCCCGGCAGCGCTGCCCGGCCCGCTCAGCGATTTGTAAAAGCTGCGGCAAAAAGGGGCATCACGCAGCGGTGTGCCAGTCCCAGGGGGTCGCCGCAATCACTGGGGGAGAACGGGGACAGCAGACTCAGCCCCCCCAATGATCCATGTGCGGCCCGCGGGCGCCGCCATTTTGGGTCCCGGACACCACGAGGGGAGGATGGGCCCCCGGCCACGTGCGATCCATGGGGGCGGCCATTTTGTCCACCCCCGACCGCGTGCGATCCATGGACGCCGCCACCTTGGCTGATAGTCAAGGACCCCAGCATAGACGGCTCCACGGGGTCTGAAGAAAACGCTGCGACGCAACAACCACGACTGGCTTCGGTGACCCTGGACCAATCGCGGCCCCGGACTCTCCAAACGGCAACAACAATGGTGCTGATCAACGGGCACGAGACGCATGCTTGATCGACTCTGGGAGCACGGAAAGTTTTATCCACCCAGATACGGTAAGACGCTGTTTTCTTTCCATCCGTCCGAGCACCCAAAAGATTTTCCTGGCAGCGGGGTCCCATTCAGTAGAGATCCAAGGGTTCTGCATCGCGAACCTAACGGTGCAAGGGAGGGAGTTTATAAACTATAGGCTTTACGTCCTCCCCCAACTCTGCGCTCCCACTCTATTGGGGTTAGATTTCCAGTGTAACCTCCAGAGCCTAACGTTCCAATTCGGCGACCCAATACCCCCACTTACTATCTGCAGCCTCGCAACCCTCAAGGTTGAACCGCCTTCCATGTTTGCGAACCTCACCCCGGATTGCAAACCCGTCGCCACTAGGAGCAGACGATACAGCGCCCAGGACCGGACGTTTATCCGGGCCCAAGTCCAGCGGCTGCTGAAGGAAGGCATAATCCAGGCTAGCAATAGTCCCTGGAGAGCCCAGGTGGTAGTTGTAAAGACCGGGGAGAAGCAGCGGATGGTCGTAGACTATAGTCAGACCATCAATAGGTACACGCAGCTAGATGCGTACCCTCTCCCCCGCATATCCGACATGGTCAATCGGATTGCACAGTACAAGGCCTTTTCCACCGTGGACCTCAGGTCCGCCTACCACCAGCTCCCCATCCGCCCAGATGACCGCAAGTACACCACCTTCGAGGCAGACGGGCGATTATACCATTTTCTAAGGGTCCCATTTGGCGTCACGAGCGGAGTCTCGGTCTTCCAACGGGAGATGGACCGAATGGTTGACCAGCACAGGTTGCAGGCCACGTTCCCGTACCTCGACAACGTAACCATCTGCAGCCACGATCAGCAGGACCACGACGCCAACCTCCAAAAGTTCCTCCAGACCGCTAACGCCCTGAACCTCACCTATAATGAGGAAAAATGCGTTTTTAGCACCAACCGTCTGGCCATCCTGGGATACGTAGTGCGCAATGGAGTGATAGGCCCCGACCCCGAACGCATGCGCCCCCTCATGGAATTTCCCCTCCCCCACTGCTCCAAAGCCCTGAAACGTTGCCTGGGCTTCTTTTCGTATTACGCCCAGTGGGTCCCCCAGTACGCAGACAAGGCCCGCCCGCTAATACAGACCACTACCTTCCCCCTGTCGACAGAGGCCCGCCAGGCCTTCAGCCGCATCAAAGCGGATATCGCAAAGGTCACGATGCACGCTATCGACGAGTCCCTCCCCTTCCAGGTCGAGAGCGACGCATCCGACGTAGCTCTGGCGGCCACTCTCAACCAAGCGGGCAGACCAGTGGCCTTTTTCTCCCGGACCCTCCACGCCTCAGAAATCCGCCACTCCTCAGTGGAAAAGGAAGCCCAAGCCATAGTGGAAGCTGTGCGACATTGGAGGCATTACCTGGCCGGCAGGAGATTCACTCTCCTCACTGACCAACGGTCGGTAGCCTTTATGTTCGATAATGCACAGCGGGGCAAAATTAAGAATGACAAGATCTTGCGGTGGAGGATCGAACTCTCCACCTATAACTATGAGATCTTGTATCGTCCCGGAAAGCTGAACGAGCCGTCCGATGCCCTATCCCGCGGCACATGTGCCAACGCACAAGTAGACCGCCTCCAAGCCCTCCACGAGGACCTCTGCCACCCGGGGGTCACTCGATTCTACCATTTTGTGAAGTCCCGCAACCTCCCCTACTCTGTTGAGGAGGTCCGTACAGTCACCAGGAACTGCCAAATCAGTGCGGAGTGCAAACCGCACTTTTTCAGGCCAGATAGAGCGCACCTGATCAAGGCCTCCCGTCCCTTTGAATGCCTCAGTTTGGATTTCAAAAGCCCCCTCCCCTCCACCGACCGCAACGCATACTTCCTGAACGTGGTGGACAAGTACTCCCGTTTCCCCTTCGCCATCCCCTGCCCCGACATGACAGTGGCCACAGTCATTAAAGCCCTCGGCACCATCGTTACATTGTTCGGTTTCCCCGCATATATCCATAGCGACAGGGGGTCCTCCTTCATGAGTGACGAGCTGCGCCAGTTCCTGCTCAGCAAGGGCATTGCCTCGAGCAGGACGACCAGCTACAACCCCCGGGGGAACGGTCAGGTAGAGAGGGAGAACGGTACGGTCTGGAAGACCGTCCTACTGGCCCTACGGTCCAGGGATCTCCCAGTTTCCCGGTGGCAGGAAGTCCTCCCGGACGCTCTCCACTCCATCCGGTCGCTGTTGTGTACCACCACTAATCAAACGCCTCACGAGCGCCTCCTTGTCTTCCCCAGGAAGTGCTCCTCCGGAACGTCGCTGCCGACCTGGCTGGCAGCCCCAGGACCCATCTTGCTCCGGAAACATGTGCGGGCGCACAAGTCGGACCCGTTGGTCGAGAGGGTTCACCTTCTCCACGCAAACCCCCAGTACGGCTATGTGGCGTACCCCGACGGCCGACAGGACACGGTCTCCCTGCGGGACCTGGCGCCCGCCGGAAACACACTCACACTCCCAACACCGATCACCCCCTCCCTACCACCGGCGCACCCCACGACCGCACCCTTCCCGGGTGGATCGGTCCTCCTCCCTTGCCCGCCCAGGAGTAAAGAAACAGGAACGAACAGCGCAACCCTCCCAGAGACGACAGTGCCCGAGCCAGCACCTGCACCTCCACCGGGGCTGAGGCGATCGACTAGGATGACCAGGGCACCCGCTCGACTCGTGGAATCCGCGTGACACCAGAAAAACTTGTAAATAACTCTGACAAAACCTGTACATAATAATCCTGACAGAACTTGTACATAGTTAACGGTTGGGCTAAATGCAGAGCCACTGTTCAAAATTTGTTCCAGGACCAGCCTTTGTAAACCCCTACCACCATGCGAACCACCACCCCGCCGGGTTCTTTTTAACAAGGGGTGAATGTGGTGGTATGTATTAGGGGTAATACGGTACCTGTGAAGCCGAGAGGCTATTGGCTGACAGGTCCCGGGTCCTGGTTGGATCTGCCGCCTTCTGGCTCCGCCCTGAAGGCGGAGTATAAGAGCTCGAGTTCTCCCAGCAGCCGCATTCTGTAACTGAGCTGCTGGGGAACAAGTCTTGCTTAATAAAGCCTCGATTGATTTAATCTCTTCTCGACTTGAGTGAGTAATTGTTGCGCTACAGGTACGACGGTAACAAACAATGCATTATTGAAAGAGTGCAATGGAAAAGAGTGACAAAAATAAAATACTGCAGATGCTGGAAATGTGAATTAACCACAGAAAATGCTGAAAATACGCTGGAGGTCAAGTAGCAACTGTGGAGGGAAAGTTTCAGGTCGATGACGCTTCATCAGAACAGAAGCAGGCCATTCGGCCCATCTGGTCCATGCTGGTGTTCATATTCCATCTCTGGCTGGAATTTTCCAAAACAAAGAGACTGGAATTGAAGTTCGTCAATGGTTCCCTGATGGCTGACACAGAGACCGTTTAGAAGAAGGAATAGGACCAACGAAAAGACTGACGAAACCTGGTGCGTGATTGCTGAACTCTTCCAATGTTTGTTGCATAACAGCATTTTCCTGCTCTGGATTCTGGAGTTAGCACTGCTCAAAACTTAAAGTTCAATATTGTCCAACCCCCCCCCCCCCCCCCCCCCCGTTGTGGATGCAGGGAGATCAGAAATAAAACAGAAAATGCTGGAAAAACTCAGCAGATCTGGCAGCATCTGTGGAGGGAACAGAGGTATTGGAATTTTCCCATCCCACCCGGTGGGTTTGGTGGTGAGCCGGCGTGGAGAATCTGGCGGCAGCCAAATATTTAGAAATCCGCTGGCAAAAATCCTGTAGCAATTATTTAAAAAAACATAGTTTGATTAGAGATAGTCAGCATGGCTTTGTGAGGGGCAGGTCATGCCTCACAAGCCTCATTGAATTCTTTGAGGATGTGACGAGACACATTGATGAAGGTCGGGCAGTGGATGTGGTGTATATGGATTTCAGTAAGGCATTTGATAAGGTTCCCCATGGTAGGCTCATTCAGAAAGTTAGGGGGCATGGGACACAGGGAAATGTGGCTGTCTGGATACAGAATTGGCTGGCCGAAAGAAGACAGCGAGTGGTAGTGGATGGAAAGTATTCCGCCCGGAGGTCGCTGACCAGTGGTGTCTCGCAGAGATCTGTTTTGGGACCTCTGCTCGTTGTGGTTTTTATAAATGACGTGAATGAGGAAGTGGTGGGTTAGTAAGTTTGCCAATGACATGAAGGTTGGTGGATAGTGTCGAGGGTTTTTGCACCCCGTTACACCCCTGTTACACCCCACTCTCGGCCCCATCATCAAAAATTGGATGTGAAAAATGGGGGTAGGACTTTTGTATCCGGGTCCTGCCCATCATTTTTAATGACCATAGAGTCTTCTCCACTCTGCAAAAATCCAGTCATTAGTCGACAGTAGCATTTGCAAAGTATGCTTCTTTGAAAGCACATTCCAAGTGAGTCACTGTGACGGGTGAGTCACTGTACTCGGTTGAATCAGAAATGGGCTGGTTATTAATGTCATGCTTCACTTTTAATCAATCTCTAGTTTTCCAACTATTTTAATGCCATGAAAGCATAGTTTATTAAAAGGTCACCTGGTGTGACACTCAGCTTGCAGTCAACCAATGTAGAAATGAACTGATTGAAACCAGTCTGCAAGGGAAGTAAAATGGTTAGATTACTGATAGCGTATGTATCGTCACTGCTGGAGATCTTGTGTGAACTCCAACAGGGTAAGGGACTATTCCGTAAAAGTGGAATGATCTGCAGTTTATTAGTCAAGAAATGCGCCACATCAAGGTGCACAGATACCACAGAAGCTGATGTTCTGTGGGAGGGAGACAAAACTCAGTCAGATCAGTGATGATAAATATGATGCCAATTACTATGCAGACACTGAGCATATTTTAGATGGTGATGTGTATACACAAGTTGATGAATCTTGGTGGATTGGAATTGAAATGAAAATGAAAATCGCTTATTGTCACAAGTAGGCTTCAAATGAAGTTACTGTGAAAAGCCCCTAGTTGCCACATTCCGGCGCCTGTTCGGGGAGGCTGGTACGGGAATTGAAAGTGCTTTAAAACATTTTTACAGCTTTATTTTCACTCTTGTGACCCCTTACTGCTTTTGCCAGATTAATTCACATTATGCAATGCCTCTTGCAAATTATAGTACTTTTGACATTTCCAAACACAAGGCATATTTTTAGTCTATTGCACTTAAAAGGTTTTGATTATGCATGCTGCTGCTTTGAAAATAAGCAGGGGAGGATTATCCATACAGCTGCTACTTAAAACATGTTCAAGCCTCACGGTACTATCCCAGGCCAGATCCCAACATTTGCAAGGATACCGGACAGAAACCCAATATTTTTCAAAATTTGTAAAACGCTGAGGAAAGGGGTGATTCCATGCACATATAGGAATATGGTATCATAAAACAAACATCTTTAGCACAGTATTAAACTAGCTTTCAGAGCACATAAATATAGCTTACAACCAGTTAAATAATGCTTAACAATAAAATGGAACACTTTAACTCCTAACTGTTATCTTCTTTATCTCCAATCAAGCAAAACCCCTCACAGGTCAAAACCCACTTTTAAATAAAGTTAGCAATCACAGGATTACTTGCCAGCCTCTGAATAAAGAATTCCTTGAAAAGACTGCTTGTAGGAGTTCTGGTGGCGTTTGCGAGCGGGTCGGCCGCATCGAGTGGAGCTCCCGCTGGTGGCCACTATTTGCAGCGCTTTCGGGGGTTTCCCCGATTCTTCGCTCTTCCCCCCGATTATTGTTGGCATTTGGGACCGTCCCGGGCATCAAGCGGCGAGGAACCCCGCGTGGGTGCCGGGCGGCTGGTGCTGAGGCATCGGGCCCAGCGCGGGCGGAGGCCGGAGCAGCGGGGGCGGAGACAACGGGGGTCGAGGCGGCAGGCCCGAAGCCAGGTGAGATGTCCCACATCGGGTGGCTCCCGCCTAGAATGTGGTAAGAAGACTGAAGTCCGGTCCCAGGGAAATTCTGGAGTAATACAAAAAAGAAGAGAATGAAGTTTTGAAGAAACTTCGTGAAAGTTTTTTTTCTTCTTTTTTTGAAGGAAGAATTTTTTGTTTTTCTATATAAAAAAAGATTGAAGAAGGAAAGAAGGGTGAAAAAAAAGATAAAATAATAAGCCGTTAAAGGATGTGAAAAGCAGCGTCGAGGAAGGGAGGAAATGCGGGCTAGCCGTTGAATGAGAGGACCAGTAAAAGCACTGACAAGATGGTGGATGCTGGACCGCATGGTGGGGCCGCACTACTTACAGTGGAGAAGATGACCGAGGTGATGGCGGTGGAGCTGGGAAAGCAGTTTGCGAGGCACATGGAGGTTTTGAAGAAGGAGATGGCGGTCGCATTGAGGTCATTGGTGGAGGAGGCAATCGCCCCGGTGAGAGTAGCTGTGGCAAAGACATCGGCCGAGGTGAGAGAGCAGGGCGAGAAGATGAAGGAAGTGGAGGAGACCGTGTCACAGCACAGCGACCAGGTCACCTCGATGGGGGATGAGCTGCGGAGGGTGGTGGAGGTCAACAGAGGACTTCGAGCAAAGCTCGAGGCCTTGGAGAACAGCGCGAGGCGGCACAATCTCAGAATTGTGGGCATGCCCGAAGGGACAGAGGGCCCAAGGCCAACAGAGTACTTCGCTAAGAAGTTGGCGGAGTTGATAGGGGAGGGTTAGAACCCCTCCCGGTATGAGCTGGACCGAGCTCATCAGTCATTAAGGCCGAAGCCCAAAGTGAATGAGCCGCTAAGAGCAGTAATTATCTGCTTCATAAGTACTGCATGAAGGAGAAGGTGTTAAGCTGGGCGAAGCAGAAGTGCGAGGTGCTGTGGGATGGTGCTAGAGTTCGGATCTACCAGGATTTGACGGTGGAGTTGGCAAAAAGACGAGCGGCATTCGGGCACTGTACAAAAAGGGGGTGCGATTTGGTATGGTATACCCGGCGAAGCTGAGGGTGACGTATGATGCCAAAGACTTTTATTTCGAGACAGTGGAGACGTTCATGAGGGCAGAAGGCTTGGGACAGACGTGAGGAGCGGAGCTGGAAGAGAGACTGTGGACTGTGATTGAGGAGTTGGAAAATGTATAAATGCTATAACTTTCTTTTTTACTGACATGCATAGTAATTTACTTCTCTTCACATTGTTACAGAGTTCAAGTTATTGATTGGGTTGATTGGCATTCTGTGTTGCGACGGTTATATCTTAGTTTAGTGAATTGTATGGGTTGGATTGTTGTTTTTGTTTTTTCTTTCTCTGGGACTGGGTGGGAGGGGGCGGTATACCTTGGCGGGGGGAGCCACCCGCGCTAGCTAACTAAAGTCGGCTAGTGAACGGAGGTGAGGTGAGGGGAGGGCTGCGGACATTGGAGCCTGGTTAGCAGGTTTTGATGGGCCTACGAGGCGAGTGAGCGGGGGGGAGGGATTGATGCTGGGAAATATTTTTTCGGGAGGAAATGTAGGGGGGGGGGGGGGGTTTGGGAGGGGGGAAGGGGTTCGATGTTAATAATGGACAGGGGCGGGCCAGGCTCATGGGGCAGGGCCTGGTGGTATGATGATCGTGGATAAGAAGGACAGGACGGGACAGGGGGGGGGGGGGGGGGAGGCTGAGAGACCACCAGTTAGGATAGTCACGTGGAACGTGAGGGGGCTAGGAGGTCCGGTCAGGGGGTCAAGGGTGCTTGCGCATCTTAAAAGTTTGAAGGCCGATGTAGCAATGCTGCAGGAGACTCACCTGAGGGTGAAGGACCAAGTGAGACTTAAAAAGGGCTGGGTTAGTCAGGTGTTTCATTCTGGATTTGATGGAAGGGCTCGAGGGGTAGCGGTAAAGGTCAGCAAAAGAGTACGCTTCCAGATGGAGAAGGTGGTGGGAGATCAGGGGGGTAGGTATGTGATTGTGACAGGGGCACTGGAGGGGAGGTTAGTGGCGCTGTTAAGTGTATACGGTCCTGTGGTAGTCACCACTAAGTAGTATTACATGTATTACGGAAAGGCTGGGCATCACGGTGGCGCAGTGGGTTAGCCTTGCTGACTCACGGCGCCGAGGTCCCAGGTTCGATCCCAGCTCTGGGTCACTGTCCGTGTGGAGTTTGCACATTCTCCCTGTGTTTGCGTGGGTTTCACCCCCACAATCCAAAGATGTGCAGGGTAGGTGACTTGGCCACGCTAAATTGCCCCTTAATTGGAAAAAATGAATTGGGTACTCTAAATTAAAAAAAAAAAGTATTACGGTAAGGACATATATTAGAGGTACATGGGTAAATCCCGGCCTGCTGGCTCCGCCCAGTAGGCGGGGTATAAATGCGTGCGCTCGCCGGTGCTGCAGCCATTCTGGTTCCAGCTACAGGAGGCACAACATCTTGCACAATAAAGCCTCGATTGTTCCACTATTCCCGTCTTTGTGGTAATTGATAGTGCATCAATTTATTGAGCAAAGATTTTTAAAACGATGGATCTCCGCATCAAGCCTGATCGCCTGCAGCTGAGCCCTCAAGCAGCCAACGCTACGTCCACCTTTGACCACTGGCTAGCTTGCTTCAAAAGCTACCTCCGAACATCCGCTGAGGAACCCTCGGACTCGCAGAAGCTCCAAGTCCTTCATTCACGGGTGAGCCCTGACATTTTTCCTCTCATCCGGGATGCGCCCACTTACTCCGAAGCGATGGAGCTCCTGAAGGGACATTACGTTCGGCCAGTCAACCAACTATACGTCAGGCACCTCTTGTCCACGAGTCAGCAACTCCCCGGGGAGTCTCTGGGCGATTTCTGGCATGCCCTGCACATCCTAGGTAGGAACTGTGACTGCCAGGCAGTTTCGGCCGTCCAGCACACCGAACTTTTAATTTGAGACGCTCTCGTTACGGGCATGAGGTCTGCGTACGTCTGCCAGCGGCTACTGGTAGGGGGTACGCTTGATCGTGCGGGGACTAGGCAGCTCGCTAACTCGTGAGAAGTGGCCTCCCGTAACATCCAGGCATACCACCCCCCCCCCTCCGACCGCGCGGCACCCTCGTGGGCATCGTGGGTCCCACCAGCTGCCGACTCCAGCTCACCACAAGCCTGAGCCACGCGGCAGCCAGCCAACCCTGGGGGGCCCAAGTGCTATTTTTGCGGGCAAAACAAACACCCCAGGCAGCCCTGCCCAGTGCGGAGCGCATCCTGCAGTGGGAAGACACTTTGTTTCTGTTTGCCAGGCCCGGTCGGTCGCCGCTGTTTCCAGGCCCGGCGTTCCTACACCCCCCCATGTGCGACCCAGGTGCGCCGCCATTTTCCTCATCGCCAGCCATGTGCGGCCCGTAGGTGCCGCCATCTTCTTCACTGCAAACCACGTGCGGCCCTTGGGTGCCGCCATTTTTGATGCCCCCCCGCCATGTGCGCCCCATGGGTGCCGCCATATTCGCCGCCATTTTGGACGGCATCTCAGGACCCCTGCTCGTCTGGCTGTTCATCGCCTGCCGCTACCTCCACCACCGCTGACCAGCCTGGGGCCTCCTAGCATCTGCCGCAGCTCGCCTCGATCACCCTGGAACAGTCCCGGCGACGGCAACAACTACGGTGAAGACCGATGGGCACGCGACGACCTGCCTTTTTGACTCCGAGAGCACGGAGAGCTTCATTCACCCCACTCCGGTAAGGTGCTGCTCCCTCCCGGTACACCCAGTCACCTAGAAAAATTCCCTGGCCTCTGGATCCCATTCCGTGGGAATCTGGGGGGACTGCATCGCGACCCTCACTGTCCAAGGCGTAGAGTTTAGCAACGTCCGGCTCTACGTCCTCCCCCACCTCTGCGCTGCCCTGCTACTCGGTCTTGATTTTCAATGCCACCTCCAAAGCTTAACCTTAAAATCCGGCGGACCCCTACTCCCCCTCACCATGCGCGGCCTCAGGACCCTTAAGGTCGACCCACCTTTCCTGTTTGCAAACCTCACCCCGGAGTGCTAACCCGTCGCCACCAGGAGCAGACGGTACAGTGCCCAGGACCGGACCTTCAACAGGTCGGTGGTCCAACGGCTTCTGCGGGAAGGGGTCATTGAGGCCAGCAACAGCCCCTGGGGAGCTCAAGTGGAATTAGTAAAGACTGGGGACAAGCACAGGATGGTCATTGACTACAGTCAGACCATCAATCGGTACACGCAACTCGACGCGTACCCCCTCCCATGCATATCTGACTTGGTCAATCAGATTGCACAGCATCGGGTCTTTTCCACAGTGGACCTGAAGTCCGCCTACCACCAGCTCCCCATCCGCCCGGAGGACCACCAATACACTGCGTTCGAAGCAGATGGCTGCCTCTATCACTTCCTTAGGGTTCCCTTCGGCATCACTAATGGGGTCTCGGTCTTCCAACGAGATATGGACCGAATAGTTGACCGGTACGGACTGCAGTCCACCTTCCCGTGCCTAGATAATGTCACCATCTGCGGCGATGATCAGCAGGACCACGACGCAAACCTCAGAAAATTCCTCCAGACCGCCAAACTCCTCAATCTCACGTACAATAAGGAGAAATGCATGTTCCGCACCAATCGCTTAGCCATCCTTGGCTATGTCATGGAAAATGGAGTTCTAGGGCCCAACCCCGACTGGAACTCCCTCTCCCCCACTGCCCCAAGGCCCTGAAACGATGCCTGGGGTTTTTCTCCTATTACACCCAGTGGGTCCCTAATTATGTGGACAAGGCTCGTCCACTCATTCAGTCCACAGTTTTTCCCCTGACAGCTGAGGCCCGCCAGGCCTTCAACCGCATCAAGGCAAACATCGCCAAGGCCACGATGCACGCGGTCGACGAGTCCCTCCCCTTTCAGGTCGAGAGCGATGCATCGGACGTAGCTCTGGCCGCCACCCTCAACCAGGCGGGCAGGCCCGTGGCCTTCTTTTCCCGCACCCTCCATGTCTCCGAAATACGGCACTCCTCTGTCGAAAAGGAGGCCCAGGCCATTGTGGAAGCTGTGAGACATTGGAGGCATTACCTGGCCGGCAGGAGATTCACTCTGCTCACTGATCAACGGTCGGTTGCCTTCATGTTCAATAACACACAGCGGGGCAAGATCAAAAATGACAAGATCTAGAGGTGGAGGATCGAGCTCTCTACCTATAATTACGATATTTTGTATCACCCGGGGAAGCTCCACGAGCCCCCCGATGCCCTATCCCGCGGTACATGTGCCAGCGCACAAGTGGACCGACTCCGGGCTCTTCACTATGACCTCTGCCATCCGGGGGTCACCCGGTTCTTCCATTTCGTCAAGGCCCGCAACCTGCCCTACTCCATCGAGGAGGTCAGGACCGTAGAACATAGAACATAGAACATTACAGCGCAGTACAGGCCCTTCGGCCCTCGATGTTGCGCCGACCTGTGAAACCACTCTAAAGTCCATTTACACTATTCCCTTATCATCCATATGTCTATCCAGTGACCATTTGAATGCCCTTGGTGTTGGCGAGTCCACTACTGTTGCAGGCAGGGCATTCCACGCCCTTACTACTCTCGGAGTAAAGAACCTACCTCTGACATCTGTCCTATATCTATCTCCCCTCAATTTAAAGCTATGTCCCCTCGTGCTAGACATCACCATCCAAGGAAAAAGGCTCTCACTGTCCATCCTATCTAATCCTCTGATCATCTTGTATGCCTCAATTAAGTCACCTCTTAACCTTCTTCTCTCTAACGAAAACAGCCTCAAGTCCCTCAGTCTTTCCTCATAAGGTCTTCCCTCCATACCAGGTAACATTCTGGTAAATCTCCTCTGCACTCTTTCCAATGCTTCCACATCCTTCCTATAATGCGGCGACCAGAATTGTACGCAATACTCTAAATGCAGCCGCACCAGGGTTTTGTACAGCTGCAACATGACCTCATGGCTCCGAAACCCAATCCCTCTACCAATAAAAGCTAACACACCATAAGCCTTCTTAATAACCCTCTCAACCTGGATGGCAACTTTCAGGCATCTATGTACATGGGCACCGAGATCTCTGCTCATCCACACTGCCAAGAATCTTACCATTAGCCCAGTACTCTGTCTCCCTGTTATTCCTTCCAAAATGAATCACCTCACACTTTTCTGCATTAAACTCCATTTGCCACCTCACAGCCCAGCGCTGCAGCTTATCTATGTCTCTCTGTGATGCGCAATCAATTACTCTCAAGACGAAGTGATTCATAACTGAAGGCTTTAATCTGCTAGAACTCTTCCCCAGCAGCTTTGATACAGAAAGTGAAGGCTGCTGGGACGGCACCGGTTCTTATACTCCGCCTCTCAGGGCGGAGCTATGTACAACAGCCAATGGTAGACTCCTGGGTCTAACCAATGGTCATCCACCTCTTAGGTACCGCAATACCTGGTACTACCACATTCACCCCCTGTTAAAAAGAGCCCGGCGGGGGTGGTGGCCAGCGTTAATGGTCGCCCTTCGCATGGTATGACCAGGTATGGAGGTACCGTGATGTTGAGGGAATTTACAAAGTGTTCATAGTGCAGCAATCAGGCGATCGGGTAGCCTGGTCGTCCTTCTGAAGCGTCTTGGCCTCGGCGGTGATTCTGATGAGGGTCCCGGTGGTTGCGACTCTGGGAGCATGATGTTGTCCTCCCTGGCAGCTTCGTCATCCCTAGGCGGCGCTGTTGGGGCAAAAGGTGGACAGGGGGAAAGCGCCTGTAGGGGGCGTTGGTGTGTGTTCGGGCCTAGGCAGGAGCAGCGGGAGTACTGACCCACCAGTCAGGTGCTGCGGGGAGGGTGGGGGTGGGGGCAATGGTTCGGGTGCGTGTGGGGCTCCAGCGGGCGCCAGGTCCCGAAGGGAGACTGTGTCCTGGCGGCCGTCAAGGAACGCTACATCGGCGTACTGGGGGTTGGTGTGCAGCAGGTGGACCCTCTCGACCAACGGGTCCGACTCGTGCGCCCTCACATGTTTCCGAAGCAGGATAGGTCCGGGTGTCGCTAGCCAGGTTGGGAGCGAGATCCCGGAGGAGGACTTCCTGGGGAAAACAAGGAGACGTTCATGAGGTGTCTGATTTGTGGTTGTACAGAGCAGCGACCGGATGGAGTGGAGGGCCACCGGGAGGACTTCCTGCCAGCGGGAGACTGGGAGATTCCTGGACCGTAGGGCCAGCAGGACGGTCTTCCAGACCGTTCCATTCTCCCTCTCTACCTGCCCGTTTCCCCGGGGGTTGTAACTTGTCGTCGTGCTCGAGGCGATGCCCTTGCTGAGCAGGAATTGACGCAGTTCGTCGCTCATAAAGGAGGACCCCCTATCACTGTGAATGTATGCGGGGAACCCGAACAGTGTAAAGATACCCTGGAGGGCCTTGATGACGGTGGTTGTGGTCATGTCGGGGCAGGGGATGGCGAATGGGAACCGGGAGTACTCATCAATCACGTTAAGGAAATACGTGTTGCAGTTGGTGGAGGGCAGGGGGCCTTTGAAATCCATACTGAGGCGTTCAAAGGGACGGGAAGCCTTTATCAGGTGCGCCCTCTCTGGCCGGTAGAAGCGTGGTTTGCACTCCGCACAGATTTGGCAGTCCCTGGTGACTGTCCTGACCTCCTCAATGGAGTAGGGCAGGTTGCGGGTCTTGATTAAATGAAAAAAACGAGTGATCCCCGGGTGGCAGAGGTCCTTGTGGAGGGATCGGAGGCGGTCCACTTGTGCAGTGGCACATGTGCCGCGGAACAGGGCATCAGGAGGCTCGTTCAGCTTCCCCGGACGGTACAAGATCTCATAATTGTAGGTGGAGAGTTCTATCCTCCACCGCAAGATCTTGTCGCTCTTAATCTTGCCCCGCTGTGCATTATCGATCCTGAAGGCAACCGACCGTTGGTCCGTGAGGAGAGTGAATCTCCTGCCGGCCAGGTAATGCCCCCAGTGTCGCACAGCTTCTACTATGGCCTGGGCCTCCTTTTCGACCGAGGAGTGGCGAATTTCGGAATCATGGAGGGTACGGGAGAAGAAAGCCACGGGCCTGCCCGCTTGGTTGAGGGTGGCCGCCAGAGCTACATCGGACGCATCGCTCTCGACCTGGAAGGGGAGGGACTCGTCGATGGCGCGCATCGTGGCCTTTGCAATGTCTGCTTTGATGCGGCTGAAGGCCTGGCGGGCCTCCGTCGACAGAGGGAAGGTTG
The DNA here is from genome assembly GCF_047496885.1 of Scyliorhinus torazame. Taxonomy (NCBI): domain Eukaryota; kingdom Metazoa; phylum Chordata; class Chondrichthyes; order Carcharhiniformes; family Scyliorhinidae; genus Scyliorhinus; species Scyliorhinus torazame. The sequence goes on along the minus strand of NC_092717.1, from coordinate 238,270,090 downwards.
AGGACTGGATCAGGAGTCAGGCTTTGTCTGCGTAATTGGGGACTCACTGTGCATAATAGCTGAAGAACCCGGGGCAGCGCTTCAGGGCCTTGGGGCAGTGAGGGAGGGGGAACTCCATGAGGGGGCGAATGCGCTCAGGGTCGGGGCCTATGACTCCACTTCGCACTACGTAGCCTAGAATGGCTAGACGGTCGGTGCTAAACACGCATTTATCCTTATTGTGTGTCAGATTAAGGATTTTCGCGGTCTGGAGAAATTTGCGGAGGTTGGTGACGTGGTCCTGCTGGTCATGGCCGCAGATGGTGACGTTATCCAGATACGGGAACGTTGCGTGTAAGCCGTACCGGTCAACCATTCGGCCCATCTCTCGCTGGAAGACCGAGACCCCGTTCGTGACACCGAAGGGAACTCTTAAAAAGTGAAAGAGCCGCCCATCTGCTTCGAAGGCAGTGTACTGGCGGTCACCATTACGGAGGGGTAGCTGGTGGTAGGCAGACTTGAGATCCACCGTGGAGAAAACCTTGTATTGCGCAATCCTGTTCACCAGGTCGGCTATACGGGGGAGAGGGTACGCATCCAGCTGCGTAAACCTGTTGATGGTCTGACTGTAGTCAATGACCATCCTATGTTTCTCCCCGGTCTTTACCACCACTACCTGAGCTCTCCAGGGACTGTTGCTCGCTTCGATGACCCCTTCCCTCAGCAGCCTTTGGACCTCTGACCTGATAAATGTCCGGTCCTGGGCGCTGTACCGTCTGCTCCTGGTGGCGACGGGTTTGCAATCCGGGGTGAGGTTCGCAAACAGGGAAGGCGGGTCGATCTGAAGGGTCGCGAGGCCGCAGACAGTGAGGGGTGGTATAGGGCCGCCGAATTTAAAGGTCAGGCTTTGCAGGTGGCACTGGAAATCCAGCCCAAGGAGGGTGGCTGCACAGAGGTGCGGCAGGACGTACAGGCGGAAATTGCGGAATTCCCTGCCTTGGACAGTGAGGTTCGCGAGGCAGAACCCCTTTATCTCCACCGCGTGTGACCCGGAGGCCAGGGAGATCCTTTGATTTACGGGATGGGTGACAAGAGAACAGCGCCTCACCGTGTCGGGGTGAACAAAGCTTTCCGTGCTCCCAGAATCAATCAAGCAAGACGTCTCGTGGCCATTGATGGAGATCGTCGTTGTAGCTGTTGCAAGCGTCCGGGGCCGACTCTGATCCAGAGTCACCGAGACCAGCTGAAGGAATTGAGGGTTCTGGTCGGGCAGCGTGTAGTCGGCTGTGCTGGGGGCCTGGGGCCCCATCCAAGGTGGCGTCACCCATGGGTCGCACATGGTGTCCGGGCATGAAGAAGATGGAGGCAGCGAGGGACAAAATGGCGGCACCCGTCCAGTGTGGTGTCCGGGGGGCAAAATGGCCACGCCCGAGGGTCGCACGTGGCCTTAGGATAGGGGGTGGCGGTGAGCGCTGGGCGGTCGGGGCCTGAAGGGGGGTTGCCGATTGTCGCTGGAGACCGCGGCCACGGCGCAGGCCTGGCAGACACCCACATAGTGGCTCTTCTTGCCGCAACTTTTGCAGGTGGCGGTGAGGGCCTGCAGCGCGGGCGGGGTGATTCGCCTGCCGCAGAAGAAAGAGCGGGGTCCGGCGGCGTTAGCGGGCCGTCTCGCCGCGCAGGCTTGCGGGGTCAGGGGGAAGTTCTGAGGGGCTGCCGCTGCGGGGTGCCACGCAGCCCAGGGGGCCGCCGCGCGATCGGGTGCAAAGGACAACCTGTTTTTGTAGGCAACGTCCATGGAGCCTGCCAAGGCCCGTGCCTCTGTAAGTCCCAGAGTGTCCCTTTCTAGGAGCTTTCGGCGGATATCGGGGGAGGTCATACCTGCCACGAAAGCTTCACTGATCAAATGTTCCATGTGCTCGCTCCCCGAAACTGGCGGGCAGCCACAGTCTCGGCCCAGCACCAGCAGCGCCCGGTAGAAGTCATCCAACGTTTCCTCGGGGCTTTGCCGCCTAGTCGCCAGGAGGTGACGAGCGTAGACCTGGTTCACAGGGCGGATATAATGTCCTTCTAGCAGCTCGATCGCGGCAGCATAATTCTCCGCCTCCTCGATAAGAGGGTAGATCCCAGGGCTGACCCGTGAGCGTAGGAGATGCATCTTTTGTCCTTCATTGGGGGTGTCGGCGGCCGTGTCGAGGTAGCCCTTAAAGCATGCCAGCCAATGTTTAAAAATAGCAGCAGAGATTTCCGCGTGGGGGCTGAGCTGAAGGCACTCCGGTTTGATACGGAGATGCATCCTTCCAACTGAAGTTGTAGCAGATTAAATTGATGCGCAATCAATTACACTCAAGACAAAGTGATTCATAACTGAAGGCTTTAATCTGCTAGAACTCTTCCCCAGCAGCTTTGATACAGAAAGTGAAGGCTGCTGGGATGGCACCGGTTCTTATACTCCGCCTCTCAGGGCGGAGCTATGTACAACAGCCAATGGTAGACTCCTGGGTCTAACCAATGGTCATCCACCTCTTAGGTACCGCAATACCTGGTACTACCACACTCTGTAACTTGTAACATCCTTCCGCACTGTCCACAACTCCACCGACTTTAGTGTCATCTGCAAATTTACTCACCCATCCTTCTACGCCCTCATCCAGGTCATTTCTCAAAATGACAAACAGCAGCGGCCCCAAAACAGATCCCTGTGGTACACCACTAGTAAATGGACTCCAGTCTGAACATTTCCCATCAACCACCACCCTTTGTCTTCTTCCAGCTAGCCAATTTCTGATCCAAACTGCTAAATCACCCTGACTCCCGTGCCTCCGTATTTTCTGCAGTAGCCTACCGTGGGGAACCTTATCAAACGCTTTACTGAAATCCATATACACCACATCAACTGCTTTACCCTCATCCACCTGTTTGGTCACCTTCTCAAAGAACTCAATAAGGTTTGTGAGGCACGACCTATCCTTCACAAAACCGTGTTGACTATCTCTCATCAAATTATTCCTTTCCAGATGATTATACATCCTATCTCTTATAAACCTTTCCAAGATTTTGCCCACAACAGAAGTAAGGCTCACTGGTCTATAGTTACCGGGGTTGTCTCTACTTCCCTTCTTGAACAAGGGGACAACATTTGCTATCCTCCAGTCTTTTGGCACTATTCCGGTAGACAAAGGTGACTTAAAGATCAAAGCCAAAGGCACAGCAATCTCCTCCCTAGCTTCCCAGAGAATCCTAGGATAAATCCCATCCGGCCCAGGGGACTTATCTATTTTCACACTTTCCAGAATTGCTAACACCTCCTCCTTATGAACCTCAAGCCCTTCTAGTCTAGTAGCCTGAATCTCAGTATTCTCCTCGACAACATTATCTTTTTCCTGTGTGAATACTGACGAAAAATATTAATTTAGCACCTCTCCTTTTTCCTAGGACTCCACGCACAACTTCCCGCTACTGTCCTTGACTGGCCCTACTCTTACCCTCGTCATTCTTTTATTCCTGACATATCTATAGAAAGCTTTAGGGTTATCCTTGATCCTACCTACCAAAGACTTCTCATGTCCCCTCCTGGCTCTTCTTAGCTCTCTCTTTAGGTCCTTCCTAGCTAACTTGTAACTCTCGAGCGCCCTAACTGAACCTTCATGTCTCATCTTTACATAAGCCTCCTTGACAAGTGTTTCGACTGCTTTAGTAAACCACGGTTCCGTTGCTCGACCACTTCCTCCCTGCCTGACAGGTACATACTTATCAAGGACACGCAGTAGCTGTTCCTTGAACAAGCTCCACATTTCCATTGTGCCCATCCCCTGCAGTTTTCCTCTCCATCCGATGCATTCTAAGTCTGGCCTCATCGCATCATAATTGCCTTTCCCCCAGATATAACTCTTGCCGTGCGGTATATACCTATCCCCTTCCATCATCAAAGTAAACGTAATCGAATTGTGGTCACTATCGCCAAAGTGCTCACCTACCTCCAAATCTAACACCTGTCCTGGTTCATTACCCAGTACCGAATCCAAAATGGCCTCGCCTCTCTTTGGCCAGCTACATACTGTGTCAGGAAACCCTCCTGTACACATTGGACAAAAACGGGCCCATCTAAAGTACTCGAACTATAGCATTTCCAGTCAATATTTGGAAAGTTAAAGTCCCCCAAAACAACTAGCCTGTTGCTTTCGCTCCTATCCAGAAGCATCTTTGCAATACTTTCCTCTACATTTCTGGAACTTTTCGGAGGCCTATAGAAAACCCCTAACAGGGTGACCTCTCCTTTCCTGTTTCTAACCTTAGCCCATATTACCTCAGTAGACGAGTCCTCATCAAACATCCTTCTGCCACCGTAATACTGTCCTTGACTAACAATGCCACCCCTCCCCCTCTTTTACCATCTTCCCTGAGCTTACTGAAATATCTAAACCCCGGCACCTGCAACAACCATTCCTGTCCCTGCTCTATCCATGTCTCCAAAATGGCCACAACATCGAAGTCCCATGTAGCAACCCATGCCGCAAGTACACCCAGCTTATTCCGGATGCTCCTGGCATTGAAGAAGACACACTTTAAACCACCTTCCTGCCTGCCGGTATACTCCTGCAACTTTGAAACCTTACTCATGACCTCACTACTCTCAACCTCCTGTATACTGGAGCTACAATTCAGGTTCCCAAGCCCCTGCTTAACTAGTTTAAAACCTCCCTAAGAGCTTTAGCAAATTTCCCCCCCAGGATATTGGTACCCCTTTGGTCCAGGTGCAGACCATCCCGTTTGTACAGGTCCCACCGACCCCAGAATGAGCCCCAATTATCCAGAAATCTGAAACCCTCCCTCCTGCACCATCCCTGTAGCCATGTGTTCAACTGCTCTCTCTCACTATTCCTCGTCTCGCTAGCACGTGGCACGGGTAACAACCCAGAGATAATAACTCTGTTTGTCCTAGATCTAAGTTCCCACCCTAGCTCCCTGAATTCCTGCCTTACATCCCTATCCCTTTTCCTACCTATGTCGTTGGTACCTATGTGGACCACGGACTGGGGCTGCTCCCCCTCCCCCTTAAGGATCCCGAAAACACGATTCAAGACATCACGGACCCTGGCACCTGGGAGGCAACACACCAACCGCGTCTCTCTCGTTCCCACAGAATCTCCTATCTATCCCCCTATCTATGGAGTCTCCAATGACTAATGCTCTGCTCCTCTCCCCCCTGCCCTTCTGAGCAACAGGGACAGACTCTGTGCCAGAGACCTTCACCCCATGGCTTAACCCTGGTAAATCCCCCCCCTCCAACAGTATCCAAAGCGGTATACGTGTTACTAAGGGGAACGGCCACAGGGGATCCCTGTACTGACTGCTTCCTCCCAGTCCCTCTCACCGTCACCCATCTATCTTTATTCTTCGGAGTAACTACATCCCTGAAGCTTCTATCTATGACCACCTCTGCCTCCCGAATGATTCGAAGTTCATCCAGCTCCAGCTCCAGTTCCCTAATGCGGTTTCTGAGGAGCTGGAGATGGGTGCACTTCTCACAGATTAAATCAGCAGGGACACTGATGGCGTCCCTCACCTCAAACATTCTGCAGGAGGAACATTGCACTATCTTCCCTGCCACCCCCTCTGGATAATAAAAGAAAACAAAAGAAAGAGCTTACCTGTTATTCATTCCCCTTCTCACCAAGCACTCACTCAGCAACCTCTGCGCCCCGCACGATTACACCTGAGGGAAAATAAAAGAAAAACTACTTACCAGTCACCAGCCAATCCCTTACCTGCAGGCTGTGACGTCACGGGTCAACATTTTTCTACTTCTACCTGCCCTCGAGCCTTCCTCTTGATCTTTACAGCGGTTGTTTTCTTTTTGGGTTAGAGGAGGGGGTAGGGAGGGAAACACTGAAGAAGTGTTTCGGGTTTAAGTGTCACTTGACAACAGCTCCTCCACAAACCACCTTCAAGTTAGAGTGACCGCACCGGACGTATGCAAATCTTCCCCGCAACAGCCAATCAGCAGCTCCGCTCTACTGCCCTCTGCTGGATGCTTGTCTTCACTTGAACAGCTAGGGTCTCTTGCACGGGTACACTTTCAGGTTAGAGTGACCGCACCGGACGTATGCAAATTTCCCCTGCAACAACCAATCAGCAGCTCCGCTCTACTGCCCTCTGCCCGTCACCAGAGACTGCCAGGTGTGCGTAGAGTGCAAGCCGCACTTCTACTGGCCAGATCGAGCGCACCTGGTGAAGGCCTCCCACCCTTTTGAACGCCTCAGCATGGACTTCAAAGGGCCCCTCCCCTCCATCGACTGCAACACGTACTTCCTGAACGTGATTGACGAGTACTCCCGGTTCCCTTTCGCCATCCCATGCCCCGATATGACTTCTGCCATGGTCATTAAAGCCCTCCACAGTATTTCCACTCTGTTCGGTTTCCCCACCTACATCCACAGTGATCGGGGATCCTCATTTATGAGTGATGAGCTGTGTCAGTTCCTGCTCAGCAAGGGCATCGCCTCGAGCAGGACGACCAGCTACAACCCCTGTGGAAACGGGCAGGTGGAGAGGGAGAACGGGACGGTCTGGAAGGCCGTCCTGCTGGTCCTGCGGTCTAAACATCTTCCAGTCTCCCGCTGGCAGGAGGTCCTCCTCGACGCGCTCCACTCCATCCGATCGCTCCTCTGCACCGCGACTAATGAGACCCCTCACGAACGTGTGTTTGCCTTCCCCAGGAAGTCCACCTCCGGGGTCTCGCTCCCAACATGGCTGACAGTTCCTGGACCCGTCCTCAATCTAACGCATGTGCGGACCCATAAGTCGGACCCCTTGGCCGAAAAAGTCCACCTCCTACATGCAAACCCGCAGTACGCCTACGTGGCACACCCCGACGGGTGCCAGGACACAGTCCCCCTCCGGGACCTGGCACCCGCTGGATCCCCACCCAAGGCCGGTGACCTCACGCCGCCCCCCCCCCCCCGGCTGCCTCATTCACCCCTGCGCCACTCACCCTCCCTCCAGCGAACCTCACCGCTGCCCCCGCCCCAGTAGGATCCGTCCTCCCACTGGTTCCACTCAGGGGTGACGAAGACGAGGACAACACGCTCCCGGAGTCACAGGTGACCAAGTCGGCGCCCACATCACCACCAGGACTGAGGCGATCGCGGAGGAGGGTCAGGCCCCCGACAGACTTAACTTGTCATGTTTTTCCACCAACCCTGCCGGACTCTTTTTTTAACAGGGGGTGAATGTGGTAGTCACCACCAGTTGTATTACATGTATTACGGCACTGCCAGTATATTAGAGGTACATGGGTAAATCCCTGCCTGCTGGCTCCGCCCAGTAGGTGGGGTATAAATGCGTGCGCTCGCCGGTGCTGCAGCCATTCTGGTTCCAACTACAGGAGGCACAACATCTTTGCTCAATAAAGCCTCGATTGTTCCACTACTCTCATCTTTGTGGTAATTGATAGTGCATCAGGTCCCAATTGGGACGATGTGGGATTCGCAAAGAAGGTGTTTAGAGCCATTCCCGACTTGGACACGCACGAACTGATAGTGGGGGGGGACTGGAACTTGGGCAGGAGCCAAGGTTGGACAGGTCATGGCCGCGCTCGCTGGTCCCATCGGGGGGGGGGGGGGGGGGCGGCGGGGGGGCGGGGGGGGCGAAGGCGGTAGCTGGGCTAATGGTGGAAATGGGAGGGGTGGACCCTTGGAGGTATCTGCACCCGAGGGAACGGGAGTACTCGTTTTTCTCAGCAGTCCATGAGGTATACCCGCGGATCAACTTTTTCGTGGTGGGGAAGGCTTTGCTGGCTGGGGTTAAGAGGTCGGAATACTCGGCAATTGCAGTGTCAGATCATGCTCCGCATTGGGTGGATATGGTGCTGGAGAAGGGGGTAGCGCAGAGGCTGAGGTGGAAATTAGATGGGGGACTTTTGGGGGACCAAGAGTTCTGTGACAAAATTGAAAATGTAATTGAGGAATATGTAGGTTTCAACTGTACGGGTCAAGTGTCGAAGGCAGTTGTCTGTGAGGCTCTAAAGGCGGTGGTGAGGGGTGAGGTGATTTCGTTTAAGGCCAGGGTAGACAAAGAGGAGAGGTTGGAGCAGCAGAGGGTAATAGATGAGATGTTGGAGGTAGATAGGAGTTATGCAGCGAAGCTGGAAAGGAGGAAGGAACTACAGGCGAGCTTTGACCGACTATCTACCAGGAAGGCGGTGCGCCAACTGAGACGAGCAAGGGTGCAGTTTACAAACATGAAGATAAGGCGGGGGGGGGGGGGGGGCTTATGTTAGCAGGTCAGCTCTGGAGGGATGCAGCAGTAAGGGAAATTGTTCAGGTGAGGGATAGGGCAGGGAAGTTGGTGGTGGCTCCAGATCTGATCAACAAGGTTTTTGAGGGATTTTATGAGAGGTTGTACAGGTTAGAGCCAACTGGGGGAGACAGGGAGATGCAGGAATTTCTAGATGGGTTGGAGTACCCGAGGTTAGGGGAGGGGGACAGGGCTACATTAGAAGGAGCGATAGTGGAGCAGGAGATAAAAGATGTGATTGGGAGGATGCAGTCAGGGAAGGTGGCAGTGCCGGATGGGTTTCCGGTGGAATATTATAAAAAATTCAAGGATAAGCTGGCAGCCCTGATGGTGGGGATGTTTGAAGAGGCGACAGGGAAGGGGATGTTGCCACAAACTTTGGGGCAGGCATCGATTTCCCTGTTGCTAAAAAAAGATAAGGATCCGACGGTGTGTGTCGTATAGGCCCATATCACTTCTGAATGTGGACGCAAAAGTATTGGCGAAGGTACTGGCGGGTAGGCTGGAGGAGTGCCTCCCGAAGGTGATAGATGAGGATCAGACGGGGTTCGTGAGAGGGAGGCAGCTCTTTTCGAACATTAGGAAGGTATTGAACGTCGTTGTGGCACCGGCAGAGGGGAAGAAAACAGAAGTGGTTGTGGCATTGGACGCTGAGAAGGCGTTTGACCGGGTAGAATGGGGGTACTTGATGGCAGTTCTGGAGCGGTTTGGGATTGGACTGAGGTTTGTGAACTAGGTAAAGCTACGATATAAGGAGCCACGGGCAAGTGTCCGCACAAACAACATCAGCTCGAGATACTTTTCTCTCCACCGTGGGACTAGGCAGTGATGTCCTATGTCCCCCCTGCTGTTTGCACTCGCGATTGAGCCATTGGCCAACGCATTAAGAAGTTCAGGGGTATGGAAAGGAATAGTGCGGGTGGGGATAGAGCATAGGGTGTCCTTATATGCCGATGACTTGCTGTTATACGTGTCGGAACCGAGTGTGTCGATAGGGAGAATATTGGAGCTGCTTCGAGTGTTTGGGTCATTCTCGGGGTACAAACCAAATCTGGACAAGAGTGAGTATTTTGTGGTGTCTCGGCCGGGGTGGGGGGGGGGGGGGGGGGGGTGGGGCAGTGGGGGGGGCTGCCATTCCGTAGGGCAGGGATTCACTTTAGGTAACTGGGGGTGCAGGTTGCCCGGGAGTGGGGGGGCTCCGCAGGTACAACATTTCTAGTTTGGTGGGGAGAGTTAAAGCTGATCTGGCAAGGTGGGATGGTCTCTCTCTGTCACTGGCAGGTCGGATGCAGGCGGTTAAAATGAACGTGTTGCCGCGATTTTTGTTTATTTTTCAATGCCTGCCGATTTTCCTGCCAAAGGCTTTTTTCAGAGAGATTGAGGGAAGGATTACTTTGTTAATATGGGCAGGGAAGGTGGCCAGAGTTATAAAGGTGCTGCTACAGAGGGGAAGGCAGGCTGGGGGTTTCCGAACCTGATGTATTACTACGGGGCGGCGAATGTGGAGAAGGTGTGGAGCTGGGTCAGAGGGGTTGATTCCCAGTGGGTCAGAATGGAGGAGAGTTTGTGCAAGGGGGTCGGGATTGAAAGCGCGAGCAACAGCGCCGCTCCCGATGGCCCCGGGGAAATACTCAGGGAGCCCGGTAGTAATAGCTTCATTGAGAATTTGGAGGCAGTTTCGGCAACACTTCAGGTTGGGGGCAGGGTCAAGGGAAATGCCGATTCGGGGGAACCACAGATTTGAGCCAGGGAGGTGGATGGAAATTTTCGGAAATGGGAGGAGAAGGGGACTAAGATACTAAAAGATTTGTTTCTTAGGGGTCGGTTTGCAGGATTGAAGGAGCTGGAAATGAAGTATGGGTTGGAGCAGGGGGAAATGTTTAGATATATGCAGGTTCGAGATTTTGAAGATACAGAGCTTCCTGGTGGAGCCGGCCTCCACATTGCTGGAGGAGGTCCTGACGACAGGGGGACTGGAGAAGGGGGTGGTGTCAGCGGTTTACGGAGCTATTTTGGAAGAGGAGAAGGGATCAAAGCAAAGTGGGAGGCAGAGCTGGGAGAGGATATGGAGGAGGGGTTCTGGTGTGAGGTGATCTGGAGAGTGAATGCCTCCACCTCGTGCGCGAGGTTGGGGCTGATATAGCTGAAGGTGGTATACAGAGCACACCTCACGAGGGCGAGGATGAGCCGATTCTTTGAAGTAGTAGAAGATGTGTGTGAACGTTGGGGGGGGGGGGGGGGGGGCCCTAATCACGTTCATAAGTTTTGGCCCTGTTCAAAGCTAGAGGATTACTGGAAGGAGGTTTTTAGGGTAATTTCTAAAGTGGTGCACGTGAAACTGGACCCGGGCCCCCAGGAGGCCATATTCGGGGTGTCGGACCAGCCGGGGTTGGAAATGGGTGCGGAGGCAGATGTTGTAGCCTTCGCCTCGTTGATTGCCCGAAGGCGGATCCTGATAGGTTGGAGAGCAACCTCTCCACCCTGTGCCTTGGCGTGGCAGGGGCACCAGCTGGAATTCTTGACTCTTGAGAAGGTTAAGTTTGAACTGAGGGGAAGGATGGAGGGGTTCTACAATTCTTGGGCATTATTCATTATGCACTTTCAAGAACTGGATAACATCGAACATTAGTTGGGGCGTGTGGGTGGGAGGGTTGGGGGGAGGGGGGCTGTGTGTGTTAAAGGCGACTATGGGTGATCCCTAATTCCTTTTTGTCATTTGTTTGTGTGAACATGCGGGCTAATGTTTGGGGTTTGATGGGAGGATGGGATCGTTGTTATTGACATGGGGATTGACATATTTGTTACTGATTATTGTTTATTGTTGGGTGTAAATTTGGGGGAAAATGTGAAAAAGGAGAATAAAAATATTTTGAAATAAAAGACTGCTTGGTGGACGTCCGGTGGCGGGGGGGGGGGGGGGGGGGGGGGGGGGGGCGGGGGGTAGGAGGAAGCCACACGTTGGAGGGATCTCGCCGGTGAATTGATTTTTTGGAGTATTGATGCCCCGTCCCAGGAGCATCTTTAGAGGAAACACGGGTAGGAAAGCAGAGAGATGTCCAAAGCTCAAAGGAAAGCGGCCGTGAAAAAGGGGGCGAATGAAGGCCCGCCGGTGGGTGGAAAGGTTGGCATAGGAACTGGAAGGAAGGCGGAGGCGGGGGCTGCACTGCTCACGGCACAACAGATGACCGAGGCGATGGCCGTAGAATTTGAAAGACAGTTCACAAAGCAGATGGAAGCGATGAGGAAGGAGTTGGGGGCGGTATTGGAAGCGCTGGTGGAGGAGGCGATTGCCCCGGTGAGGGCGGCGGTATCGAGCGCAGCGGCGGAGGTGCGGGAGCAGGGTGAGACTCTGAAGGAAGTGGAAGAGGCATTATCGCAGCACAGTGATCAACTCTCCTCGATGGGGAAGGAGTTGGAGGGTGATAGAGACCAACAAGGGACTGCGAGCCAAAACGGAAGACCTGAAAAACAGATCCAGGCGGCAGAATCTGAGGATCGTGGGTCTGCCCGAAGGGGTGGAAGGCCCGAGGCCGACGGAGTATTTTGCCATGATGTTGGCGGAGCTATTGGGGGAGGGGGAAGATTCTTCTCGATACGAACTGGATTGGGCTCATGGGTCGTGGAGGCCTAAACCAAAGGCGAGTGAGCCCCCAAGAGTGGTGACTGTTTGTTTCCGTAGGTACCGCGTGAAGGAGAAGGTCCTGTGCTGGGCAAAGCAGACGCTGGAGGTGCACTGGGCTGGAGTTGGTATACGCATATACCAGGACTTTACGGTGGAGTTAGCAAGGAGGCGGGCGAGTGAAGACGGCACTGTATAACAGCAAGGTGCGGTGCGGCATAGTGTATCCAGCCAAGCTGCAGGTGACCTACAAATCCAAAGACTTTTATTTTGAGACGGTGGAAGGGGCGGAGGTGTTTGAGAAGGCAGAAGTGCTGTGGCAGAACTGAGAAATTAGACTTAGGACTGGTCTTGTACTGAGGGTAGGGGGTTGGCAGGAGAGTATGTAACTGTATGTCGCTTTATCTTTTCACTGCATGTTGTTGTATGTACTAAATGAGTCAATTCTGTCTATTTGCACAAGGTAGGAGTTGGGGCTTTCCTGTGAAATGATGGTTCTTTGGGGCTTGTGTGTTTATGCTGGGGTTGTGTGTTAAAGAGGATTTCTTTGATTTCCTAGGACCGGGCAGGGGGGGAAGGGGACCCGGGTGGGGGGCTCCACACTGGCTGGAGTAAGCCGGCCAGTGAACAGGAGTGAGGTGGGGGGGTGGGGGGGAAGGGCTGGGGCCATCAGAGCCTGGTAGAACAGGTTTCGATGAGCCTAGCCGTGGTGAAAAGTTGGGGGAAGGGACAGATTCTGGGTGAGGTGTTTTCGAGAGGAAGTGGAGGGGAGGAGTCTGGGGAGGGGTTTGCAATTCGTGGGTGTCATTCATTGTACACTTTTGGGGATTGGATGGCCTTGTATAATAGCAGGGGGGGGGTGGGTGGACGATATGTGTTAATGGTGACCATGGACGATTCCTGATTCCTTTTCTGGGTTTTCTTTATTTGATGATTACGTTGTCATGCGAGCTGTTGTGTGGGGGTTGTTGGGAGGGTGGGATTGTTGTTGTTAATAAGGGATGTGACATTGTATCCGTTACTGTTTACTGTTTATTGGTGAGGTTAAATTTTGAAGAAAATGTGAAAAAGGAGAATAAAAACATTTTTTTAAAAAAGACTGCTTGGAGAGAGAGATCCTGCCAGGAAACAACATGCAGATTCTTGTCTGTGTCAGACTATTGCTTAACCTGACACCCTTTTTCAGAAGTAACTGTTTGGCTCCTAGCCAAAACTGACTAAAACTCAAAACGGGCTGCTTCAACCCTGGCACAGACGTGGCTCCTCCCATTATTCACATTATCTTCATCCCACTCAAATTCCATGTCCTATTTACTTCAGGTTAAACACAATGGGCGTGATTCACAGGCCGCGTCGCACCCCCACGATGCGGCTGGTAGATGCCGGGATCTACCCGGCTCGCCACGCCTCACGAGATTTAACGTGATCGCAAAAAACATTGTGATCTGGTTCATGCCCATTGAGAGGGTGATCGGTATTTGGCAATCTGCATATTAGAGTGAGTAGCTGGTCTCACTCTAATATGCAGCTCACCTGATCTACCCGAGGATCTAACCCCTTTGCCTCGGAGACCGTAAGCCGTTCAGTACTGGTCCCGACAAATGGGGACCAGGTGAAGTGGCACTTGGGGGGTGTCTCCCAGGGGATTGGAGGCCCCCGGGCGGTTGGCCTCAGGGCAGGGTCATAGCCTGACACTGCTGGTGCCACCTGGACACCTTGGTACTTCCAGCCTGGCAGTGCCACCTGGGTGCTGGCTATCCTGGCACTGCCAAGGTGCCCTGGGGCCAGGATGGCATTATGCCCACACCAGGGTTCAGGCCTGGGGAGTGTCCTGCCTGTTTGAGGTTGGGTGTGGCAGGTGGTGGGGGGGGGGGGGGGGGCTGAGGACCCCTTATAGGCGAGTTGGGGCTTTGGTGGCTCTATGGCCATGTCGGGGGATGTGGGGTTCGAAAGACCAGGAAGCCATTTAAAAATGTCATCCCAATTTCCTCCTGCACTGAGGAATTCTGGCGAGCGGAGGTCCTCAGTGCACGAAACGGGACATGTGGCCTTGTCGGGGCGTTTCCCCGCTGAGGCCCCGGGTTGCAACAGAGTCCCGGGCGATAACGTGGCCTTTCCGGCTAAACACTGGGGATTTTCACAGTAACTTCATTGCAGTGTTAATGTGAGCCTACTTGTGACATTAATAAAGATTATTATTATTAGTATTATTAAAACGGGCTCGACGTGGAACTCTGTTGCAATTCGGTTAGATCCCGCCAAATGTCTCTAATTATCTACTCCCCAGAAATCATAACAAGAATCCATTAGGCTTTTGTTTGTAAACATAAGCATGATGTGAAATAACGATGATCTCACTTTTACAACATCTTCATTGCACCATATGCAGCCACAGTGTCCGTATTCCTTTTAGTCAAGGATTTTTAAAAATATATTACTGCAACAGATACATACATACCTAACCCAGGCTTTTAAAACCATTACTGACCCATATAATACAATATATACACCAATTTGTTACATTCATCACAGTACTCTCTGTAAACAGGGGCCAGGATTCTCCCTTCTGGGGACTAAGTTCCCACGCCGGCGGGAAAACCGGCGCCAAGCCCTCGGCGTCAACAGCTCCCGAAAGTGTGGAATTCTCTGCTTTTTCGGGGGCTAGGTGGATGCCAGAGGGGTTGGCGCCGCTCCAGCCGGCGCCGAAGAGACGGCACGAGTTTGCGCATGCGCCGAAGGGCTGGCGTGATCTCGCGCATGCGCGGAACGGCAAGACCAGGAAGACCGCCGTTCAATGTGGGAAGAAGACAAATGACCTCCACTGAGCTGCAAGGGTAAGTTACCACCTCCCTCCTGGCGTCAGTTCCACCTGCCACTCGTCAAATTCCGAAACCCCCCCCAAATCACTGACTGACACATCATACCCTCCCCACATCCAATCTTCATGTTTGTTCCTCAGAACCCCCTGGCACCCGCCTGTGCAGTCCAGTTGCAGTGCCCACAATGCCAGTTGCTATAAACCCCCTGACCCAAGATAGGGGTGGAGTCCCAGAGATTCGAGTCCTTGCCCCCTATGAGGAACTCGCCCTGGATATTGCAGGGTTACCCAAGGAGAGAGCAGTCACCGACAGCGAGGTCAGCCTGCGCCAGGGAGGTGAGGATCCAATGCCCCTCACCCAGGTGACCTGTCTCTAGTGAGTTGATTATCCACGCAAGATTTCCATCTGATGAGGCCGGGTCATCTGAGTCGTAGCGGCATTCCAGTGACTGCGAGGCTAATTGGAGGAGTCCCAGAAGCTGCAGGCACTGGAGATGGTACTGACAATGGGTGGCACCAGGGCCGGCACTGCTAGGGTGGCGATCACAGTGGAAAACCTGGGGCACAATGTCCGCTTCTTGGGTGGTGGTGTCCAAGGCATGGCTCAGTCTGTGACGATCATGGATGAGGGTCTTGACATCGTATCCCCGAAACTGAGAGAAGTGTCCCAGACGCAGGTGGGCATTGCCGAGGCACTCCAGCGCGTGGCCCAGTCACTGAGGAGCATCGCTGAGGGCGTTGAAACCATGGTGTAGACAATGCGGAGCCTCCAGGACTGTTAGTACCAGAAGACGCAGAGGCCTCTGGAGCTCACCCCAGCTTTCCCTCCGCCCCATGGAATCCTGCAGGGCCGTACAGGCCCAGTTAGGGAGGAGGAAGAGCTGGAGGCCAACCGCGGGCCTGCCATTAAGCAGGTGGCAGTGGTCTCCAGTTCTTCCGAATCGGCCCCGCCCGACAGCGGCGCATCTGAAGGGCAGTGGGCAGAACAGGGTAGCGAGGCCACCGGGGTCCCCTGGCTCCAGGCCCTCCAGAGCATGTCCACCAAGGGCATCAAAAGCCACAGGGCGCAGAAGTCAGCAGGCTGCCCCCACCTCTGATGTACATCCTGGGGACTCACCTAGGCGTAGCACTAGACCACGGAACGTTATGAAGAGTAAGAACTGAATGGGCACAGGCGGGTCACTCACACCTCATACATGTGAAGTCTCTCTGTCATGTGAATCTTCACAGCGGGCCTGCCTGTAACCCCACCACCTGTTGCTCTTTGTTCCCCCCATATCTCCCCCGAGCCCTGGGAACAGTGGTCGGTCCACAGTCTCAAGCCCCCGATGCAACCCCGTTCAGAGGATGGGTATGAGCCCGCTGTCAGCAGAGAGACAGGAGTCAGGCTTTAGCAGAAACTGAGGAGCACCAGAGCTTTCCTCACAGCGAGAATCACCACTCTCCTGCCGTGAATAGTGACCCCGCTGACAGTGCCGACACAGGCCCATCACCCTGGAGTGATGTTACACTTTCTTGGAGGGGGGAACAGAGTGGTTTGGGAGGGGGTGATATGGGAGGCAGGGAAGAGGGGGCAGGGGGAGATTGGAAATGGGGGTCAGGGAGGGAAAAAGGGGCAGGGTGGGGATCGGATGGAAGGATGGAAATGGAGGGGGGTGAAGGAAAGGAGGGAGATTGGGAAATGGTGGGGGAGGGGATTGGGGGGAAGGGAGGGAAATGTGGGGAGGGTGTTGCGCTGACGCTTCTCGTCCTCGAAGAATCTAGAGACGATGTGGGACTCCCTGGTCCTCCTCGCATGTCAGAATCTTGCCTCCGCCTGTCCTCCATCCTCTGGCTCGTCCGCCAGCCCCTCCTGGACTGCGTCCTCCTTCGACGAGGCCGCATGTTCCTCCGCCTCCTCCTGCTGTTCCTCCTTAAGTATGCCGCCCCCGCTGTTGTGCCAGATTGTGGAGGGGACAGCAGACCACCACAAAGTGGGAGACCCTCTGGGGGGTGTACTCCAAGGCACCGCCAGAGCGGTCAAGGTATCAGAACTGCATTTTCAGAAGGCCGATGCACCGCTCAATGACAGCGCGGGTGGCAACATGGGCCTCATTAAAATGGATCTCCGCCTCTGCACCGAGGTCATCAGCCATGACCTCTGCGGGTAATTCTTGTTCCCCACGAGCCAATCCGTCATCCTGGGGTGGTCCTCAAAGACACTGGGGATCTCTGAATGCCACAGGATGTAATTGTCAAGCACGCTCCCAGGGTAGCGGGCACACATGTGCATGATTCGGACGTCACACACAATCTGAACATTCAGGGAGTGAAACCCCTTCCTGTTAATATGGGGTGCTTGCTGATGCCCTGGTACTCGCAGGGCGACACGCATGCCATTGACACCCCCTGGACCTGGGGCATCCCATTTCACCCCCCTCCCCCCCCCCCCCACCCCCCCTCCCACAAATACTGGGGCGGGCAGCTCTACTGCCCTAGAGCTGGATGCCAGAAAATGGAAACGGTTGTTCACCTCCTCACTTCCCTTCAGTAGCCAGTGCATCAGCTTCCCGTTTTTGAAAAAGAGATCGAAACAACGCTCGGGTGACTTCCCGCTGTGGAGTCGGGAGGCTGCTGTATTCGACTTCAATCGCGCTGGTGAGATTGAAATGAATGCAAATGAAGGTTAATGATATGCTTGCTATTGTTGGGCGCGGCCCGGAACTCGCCATTGGGAGGGGGGCCATGTGAATCACAAAATGGTTCGCGCCCAGCGCAAATCTAGATTTTGCCCTCTCCCTCTATTCACCCGGTGGACCCTAATCCGCGCCCATTAGCTCTGCAAGTGGCATGGTAGAAATACTGGGCCACAATATTTCCGAGCCATTTAGAGCAGAATGAAGAAAGCCTTGTATTAAATTAAATTTTATGAATTTAAGACATCCCAAAAGTGCTTTGCAGTGAATTAGGTGCTTTTTGAAATGTAGTCACTGCTGTGATGAAGAAAACACAGCGATCAATTTGTGCATGTCAAACCTCCCATCAACAGCAACGGGAGGATGGGGGAATTTTAACATGGGGAGCCGCTTGAATCAGGTGCAGTTGGACGGGTTAAATAGCCACAAAATGGGAACATGTTGAGAAGCTTGATCGAATCTGCTGACTTCCAGATGTTACTCAGATGGGATAGGGTGGGCAGTCAGCACTTTCCCAGGATGTAGGTGGGAAGCTTTGGATTTAAACGTGCTTTGCAGAAAATGCACGCCCAGAAGTGGGTTTACAGCTAGTGTGGCCCTGTGCCCAACTTCATTTGTGCCACTTCCACCCCCCTCCTCCCCCTCAAGCTCCCCCCTCCACCTTACCCCTCCCCACCCATCCTTGCCCCATGGAACACAAAGGTGGAAGCCACAAAAACACAAATTGATCACTATTTTTTCACTTGTAAAAACATGGGCTGGGTTCTCCGTTTTGGAGACTAAGTCCCCACGCCGGTGTGAAAACGGTGGTCTTTTACGCCAGGAAAACTGGCGCAAAACGGCCACCGATTCCCCGTTTTGCTGGGGGCTAGCAGGGAGGCGCGAAGAGTTCGCAGCTCCAGCTGCCGATGCGGCCCTGGGCACTTCCGGTTCCGAGGCCGCGCATGCGCAGGGCGGCGGCCTGCAGCGGCCCCGCCGTGCTCCGTGGGGGGACTCAGCCCGCGGGCCCGGACCGCAAAAGTAGTGCCCCCCTGTGGTAGTATGTATTGGGGGTCATGTGGGACTGGAAGCCCTAATGTCATTGGCTGACAGATCCCGGGTCCTGGTTGGCCGTTGACCTCTAGCTCCGCCCTGAAGGCGGAGTATAAGAAGCCGGAGTCTTCCCCCGCAGGCCAGTTTACTATCGAGCTGCGGGGGAACAGACACGCTTAATAAAGCCTCATCGACTTCACTCTATTCGTCTCACGGAGTCTTTGTGCGCTACAATTTATTAAGCGTGCCTAAAAAGGACGATGGAGCTCAGGATCATTCCGGAATGCCTGAGGATCAGCCCCCACGCAGTGAACGTGGCAGCAGCCTTCAAGCACTGGCAGACTTGCTTCGAGGCCTACCTCAGAACGACCACCGGCCGGGTCACAGAAGACCAAAAACTGCAGGTCCTGCACTCGAGGGTGAGCACGGAGATTTTCTCCCTCATCGAAGACTCGGAGGATTTCCAGACGGCGTTCGCAGCACTGAAAAGTCTCTATGTCCGCCCAGTTAATCAAATCTACGCTCGCTACCAGCTCGCGACGAGACGGCAAGCTCCCGGAGAATCGATGGACGAATTCTACGCCGCGCTGCTGATTTTGGGACGAGCCTGCAGCTGCCCGTCGGTGAACGCAAACGAACACACGGACATGTTAATGCGCGATGCTTTTGTGGCAGGTATGCAATCCTCCCAAATCCGCCAAAGACTTCTAGAAAAAGAGTCGCTAGGACTCTCAGAGGCACGGGCCCTAGCAGCCTCCCCAGACGTGGCCGCGCGTAATACCCGCGCCTACGGCCCCGACCGCGCGGCAACCCATTGTGCCCCGTACGTATCTGTTGCGGCAAACCCCCTACCCCCCCCCCCCCCCCCGGACACCCCACAGGCTTGCGCGGTCCAAACGCCGAGTCGCACCGGGGGCGCCCGCTGTTATTTCTGCGGCCAGGCGAAACACCCCCGACAGCGCTGCCCGGCCCGCGCAGCTATCTGCAAAAGCTGCGGGAAAAAGGGCCATTATGCGGTTGTGTGCCGGGGTCCCGCGAGGTCGCCGCTGTCCCGGGAGCACAGGGAGCCCTGCAAGCAGTTTACGCGCCCCAACCCCCCCAGCACGCCATGTACGACCCGCAGGCGCAGCCGCTCTGGGTCCCGACCACCGCGGTCCCGGGAGAACTGGGAGCTCTGCACGCCGCTTACGCTCCCCAACCCCCCTCCCCGCAGCCCATGTATGACCCGCTGCCGGCGCTACCGCTTTGGGTCCCGGCCAACACTCTCCACGGAGAGGAGGGAGTTTTGCGCGTCCCTAACGCCACCCTAACCCCCACCCTGCGCCCCACGCCTGACCCGCCGGCGCCACCTACTTGGGCCCCGACCACCGCTGTCCCCAGTGAGGGAGCTCTGCGCGGTCCTAGCGCTCGCGGTCCTAGCGCTCGCGGTCCGAGCGCTCCCCAGCCCCCACAGCACACCATGTGCGACCCGCAGACGCCGCCATTTTGGGTCCCGGCCACCACGAGGGGAGGAGGGGCGCTGATGTGCGACCCGCAGACGCCGCCATTTTGGGTCCCGGCCACCACGAGGGGAGGAGGGGCGCCGCCATCTTGGACCGCCCCAGACCTGTATGACGCGTGGGGGCGGCCATTTTGTCCACCCCCGCCGCCATCTTGTGACCCCCCAGCCACGTGCGATGTATGGGGGCGGCCATTTTGTCCATCCCCGACGCCATCTTGGACGGCAACAACGGACCCCACTCCACTACTACAACCACGTCTCGCTTCAATCACGCTCGATCAAGCTCGGCCCCGGACACTCCAGATGACGACGACAACGGTGCTAATAAACGGCCACGAGACGCCATGCCTAGTCGACTCCGGGAGCACGGAGAGCTTTGTACACCCCGAAACGGTAAGACGCTGTTACTTGCCCACCTATCCCAGCGCACAAAAGATTTCCCGAGCTGCAGGATCCCACTCCGTACAGATCCAGGGATTCTGCATAGTTACCCTAACGGTGCAGGGGAGGGAGTTCAAAAACTACAAACTAAACGTCCTTCCCCAACTCTGTGCCCCCACCTTGCTGGGATTAGATTTCCAATGCAATCTACAGAGCCTTACGTTCAAATTCGGCCGCCCAATACCCCCACTCACTATCTGCGGCCTCGCAACCCTCAAGGTGCAACCCCCGTCCTTGTTTGCGAACCTCACCCCGGATTGCAAACCCGTCGCCACTAGGAGCAGACGGTACAGCGCCCAGGACCGGACCTTCATTCGGTCCGAAGTCCAGCGGCTACTAAAGGAGGGCATAATCCACGCCAGCAATAGTCCCTGGAGAGCGCAGGTGGCAGTAGTGAAGACAGGGGAGAAACAAAGGATGGTCATTGACTATAGCCAGACCATCAACAGGTACACACAACTAGACGCGTACCCTCTCCCCCGCATATCCGACATGGTCAACCGGATTGCCCAATATAAAGTCTTCTCCACCGTGGACCTCAAGTCCGCCTACCATCAGCTCCCCATCCGCCCAAGTGACCGCAAGTACACAGCCTTCGAGGCAGACGGGCGATTATACCATTTCCTACGGGTCCCTTTTGGCGTCACAAACGGGGTCTCGGTCTTCCAACGGGAGATGGACCGAATGGTTGATCAACATGGGTTACGGGCCATGTTCCCGTATCTCAACAATGTAACCATCTGCGGCCACGATCAGCAGGACCACGACGCCAACCTCCAAAAATTCCTCCAGACCGCCAAAGCCTTGAACCTCACGTACAACGAGGACAAGTGCGTTTTAGCACCGATCGGCTTGCCATTCTGGGCTACGTAGTGCGCAATGGGATAATAGGCCCCGACCCCGAACGTATGCGTGCACTCATGGAATTTCCCCTCCCGCACTGCCCAAAAGCCCTGAAACGCTGCTTGGGGTTCTTTTCATACTACGCCCAGTGGGTCCCCCAGTACGCAGACAAGGCCCGCCCCCTAATACAGACCACGACCTTCCCTCTGTCGACAGAGGCTTGCCAGGCCTTCAGCCGCATCAAAGCGGATATCGCAAAGGCCACGATGCGCGCCATCGACGAGTCCCTCCCCTTCCAGGTCGAGAGCGACGCCTCCGACGTAGCTCTAGCGGCCACCCTTAACCAAGCGGGCAGACCAGTGGCCTTTTTCTCCCGGACCCTCCAAGCCTCAGAAATCCGCCACTCTTCAGTAGAAAAGGAAGCCCAAGCCATAGTGGAAGCTGTGCGACATTGGAGGCATTACCTGGCCGGCAGGAGATTCACTCTCCTCACCGACCAACGGTCGGTAGCCTTCATGTTCGATAATGCACAGCGGGGAAAAATCAAAAACGACAAGATCCTAAGGTGGAGGATCGAGCTCTCCACCTTCAACTATGAGATTTTGTATCATCCCGGAAAGCTGAACGAGCCGTCCGATGCCCTATCCCGCGGCACATGTGCCAACGCACAAATTAACCGCCTCCAAACCCTCCACGAGGACCTCTGCCACCCGGGGGTCACTCGGTTTTACCACTTCATCAAGTCCTGCAATCTCCCATACTCTTTAGAGGAGGTCCGTACAGTCACAAGGGACTGCCACATCTGCGCGGAATGCAAGCCGCATTTTTTCAGGCCAGATGGAGCGCACCTGATTAAGGCTTCCCGCCCCTTTGAACGCCTCAGTCTCGATTTCAAAGGGCCCCTCCCCTCCACCGACCGCAACGCATATTTTCTTAATGTGGTGGACGAATACTCCCGCTTCCCTTTTGCCATTCCCTGTTCTGACATGACCGCGGCCACAGTCATTAAAGCCCTGAACAGCATCTTCACACTGTTCGGTTACCCCGCTTACGTCCACAGCGACAGGGGGTCCTCTTTCATGAGTGACGAGCTGCGCCAGTTCCTGCTCAGCAAGGGCATAGCCTCAAGCAGGACGACCAGCTACAACCCCCGGGGGAACGGGCAAGTAGAAAGGGAGAACGGCACGGTCTGGAAGGCCGTCCTACTGGCCCTACGGTCCAGGGACCTCCCAGTTTCACGGTGGCAGGAGGTCCTCCCGGACGCTCTCCACTCCATCCGGTCGTTATT
Organism: Scyliorhinus torazame; assembly: GCF_047496885.1. Lineage (NCBI taxonomy): Eukaryota > Metazoa > Chordata > Chondrichthyes > Carcharhiniformes > Scyliorhinidae > Scyliorhinus > Scyliorhinus torazame. The sequence continues at coordinate 238,247,599 of NC_092717.1, read as the reverse complement.
ATGTACGAGCACTAATCAAACGCCTCATGAGCGTCTCCTTGTTTTCCCTAGGAGGTCCTCCTTTGGAACGTCGCTGCCGACCTGGCTGACGGCCCCAGGACACATCCTGCTCCGAAAGCATGTGCGGGCACATAAGGCGGACCCGTTGGTCGAAAGGGTTCACCTCCTCCACGCGAATCCCCAGTACGCATACGTGGAGTACCCCGACGGCCGACAGGACACGGTCTCCCTGCGGGATCTGGCCCCCGCCGGCAACACGCACACCCCCCCGACACCATCAACCCAACCCCCCCTTTCCTGCCACCACCGCACCCCGCGACCGCCCCCTTCCCAGGAGGATCGGTCCCCCTCCCCTCAGCACCGACCAAGAATAAAGCCCAAGCTGAAACCGTAAGGCTCCTGGAGGCGACAACACCGGTACAAGTACCACCACCACCGGGGCCGAGGCGATCGACACGGCCGACCAGACCAGCCGACCGACTCGTGGCGTCGATCTAAAACTAAATATGGACTTTTCACAAGAACATTTTGCTTTTCTTCCCATACCCTCTGTAAGTAGTTGCAATAGGACAAAATTGTACAATACTGTATTGCCTTGTGAATGTTTTTTTCCTCCCAGGACCAGCCCTGTAAACCCTTACCACTATACGAAGCGTCACCCCGCCGGGTTCATTTTTGACAAGGGGTGAATGTGGTAGTATGTATTGGGGGTCATGTGGGACTGGAAGCCCTAATGTCATTGGCTGACAGATCCCGGGTCCTGGTTGGCCGTTGACCTCTAGCTCCGCCCTGAAGGCAGAGTATAAGAAGCCGGAGTCTTCCCCCGCAGGCCAGTTTACTATCGAGCTGCGGGGGAACAGACATGCTTAATAAAGCCTCATCGACTTCACTCTATTCGTCTCACGGAGTCTTTGTGCGCTACACCCCCCATCGGTCGCCCCCCCTGCCCGCGGATCGGCCCTCCCCGACTGTGGCGGCCCCGGACTGAGTCCGCAACCACGCGAGGTTCCTGGCCGGGTAAGACCATGAGAGTCCCAGGCCGTCGGGAATTCGTCCGGTCGGGGACGGAGCAGTGCGGGCGGGCCTGAGGCCGTGGATATCCGGCTTTTCAGAGGGCGCAGAATACAAAAACCAGCACCACTCCCGTTATTGACGCCAAAACAGATTGTCTGCCCCTTCGCCGAATGCGATTTCTCTTCGAGAGCGGAGAATCCAGCCCCATGTCTTTACGAATAATTATCTTGCTGAAACCCAAGCTTGTCAGAATAATGGTCAAGATGGTTAATAATGTGATGTGAGTTTTGAGGCAAGCAAACATGGAACTTGCTAATGAGCAGTGAGATGGAAAAAATCACTCTGTTACGATCCCATTTTCAAAGCTGTAGCATCTGTATGCGCAGACCACCTGGTGCCACTAATTCTTTTGACTGTCAAGTATTTTCCATTTGCCTGCTCCAAGAGTGATTGCAACACATTCCACCGATGCGTGGAAGCCAAAAAAAAAGGCACACACCTTTTGAACAAAGGCAAAAAAATGTATAGCTCCCTCACAGGATTCAATTGCAGCATTGTAGATTAAATTCAAGTAGTGACTGACACATGGGTGAATAATGCACAGGAGCTTGCATTGTTCCCTCTTGTTTGTAGACCTGAACATATTCCTGCCATATTTACGGCATTATCGAAGCTCTGCCCGTGACAATTTTTGATGTCAAAACCTAAATTTACAATGATTTGCAAAACAGTTGTCTCCAGACATTCAGAGGTGTGGGATTTTAGCTGGACAAAACAAAGAGATCACTCTACAACTTCACCATCACTGGCCACATATCTTAAAACTTACGTTAATTGGTCCACATGACTCACATCTGCTGTTGAATCAACTATTATGGATTAGTATTTGGCATCTTTTACTTCATTAGTGAATTGGTTCCTGAGCCGCTCTGCTATTATAGTGATGAAACCATCGGAGGTTGTGTGTGTTAAAATGTTTGTTGCGCAACAATTACTCACTCAAGTCGAGAAGTGATGAAGTCAATCGAGGCTTTATTAAGCAAGACTTGTTCCCCAGCAGCTCAGTTACAGTATGCGGCTGCTGGGAGACCCGGGCTCTTATACTCCGCCTTTCTGGGCGGAGCCAGCAGACGGCAGATCCAACCAGGACCCGGGACCTGTCAGCCAATAGCTTCTCGGCTTCACAGGTACCGTACTATCCCTAATACATACCACCACAATGTTGATCTTCCCTGAGCCACAATACTGATAACTTTTCAAATGTTCTTTGAGAAGCTCATCAAATTCACTGAGATATTCAAGGCAGCTTATGGCAGGATATGGGGCTGGTTTAGCACACTGGGCTAAATCGCTGGCTTTTAAAGCAGACCAAGGCAGGCCAGCAGCACGGTTCAATTCCCGTAGCAGCCTCCCCGAACAGGCGCCGGAATGTGGCGACTAGGGGCTTTTCACAGTTACTTCATTTGAAGCCTACTTGTGACAATAAGCGATTTTCATTTCATTTCAGGCTAAAAAATGACCCTTTTGATTTGACACTGGTGATTCAACATGTCTTCTTTGAGGTAGTCCCAAAGAAAACAGCAGTTTGGCTGTGGGAACAATGGGTGGGATTTTCTCAGCCCTGGGCCGGGCCGGAGAATCCCCGCGACCGGGCCACGTCACCCCGACGCCGGCACGCGTCGGTGCGGTTGGCCCGGCGCCGGTCACGGGCTGCTCTGCGCGGCCGGTCCACCGATTCTCGGCCCGGGATGAGGCGAGCGGCCGTCGTGGAAACGCTGAGTCCCGACGGCACTGTCCACACCTGCTCCCAGCCGGTGGGAACTCAGCGTGGAAGGGTTGGGTGGTGGCCTGTGGGGGTGGAGGGGGTTCCGGCCCCTGGGGGGCCTCCGAAGCAGCCTGGCCCGCGATCGGGACCCACCGGTCGGCGGGTCGGCCTCTCTGGCTGGGGGACTCATTTCCTATGCGCGGCCGCTGTAGTCCTGCGCCATGTTGCGTTGGGGCCGGCGCGTTGAAGGAAGCCACTGGCAGCTGGAGCGGCGTGAACCGGTCCAGCGCCATGCTGGCCTCCTGTAGGGGCTAGAATTAGTCCTGGGAGCGGCCCGTTCACGCCGTCGTAAAACGCGACGTCGTTTACGATGCCGTGGACACTCTGCTACGGGATGAAAGAATCTCACCCAACACGTCTCAGTACTTTCCTCCAGTAATAACACTCCTTTTCAAACTGAGCCGATAACTCAGAATCAATTCTTCCAGATAATTTACATCTTTAAACGAATGTCCACATAGCCTTAATATGAGCTTTGGAACATTCATGTTCAGCAATATCTGCCAACATTTCGCCAGGTGGAGTACCCATCGACAAATATTTTTTTCCCGTTTACTCGGGTCAGGGAATAATTTGCAAACGTAACAGTCGACTGCCTTAGAGTTTCCTGAAAAAAAATCAACTAATTTCTAATTTCCGTCATCCCATTTCTCTTCCCCCTCAGAAAATGGGACTTATGAAAGCTTCTAACCTGCGTTCGGCCTGCAACGACAAACTCTATCCTAAAACTTTCGACATTACCTATGTTTTCAACTTTATTTAGTGTTGAATGTTCTATCATACCCGGCAAAACATAGTTTGGCCCTAAGACAATGGGCGAAATTCTCCCCCAACGGCGGGATGCCCGCCGACTGGCGCCAAAGCCGGCGCAAATCAGACGGGCATCGCGCCGGCAAAAAGGTGCGGAAGTCTCCGCATCTTTGGCGGCCTAGCCCCAACATTGAGGGGCTAGGCCGACGCCGGAGGGATTTCCGCCCCGCCAGCTGGCGGAAATGGCGTTTGTTGCCCCGCCAGCTGGCGCGGAAATGCGGCGCATGCGCGGGAGCGTCAGCGGCCGCTGTCAGTTTCCCCGCGCATGCGCGGGAGCGTCAGCGGCCGCTGAAAGTTTCCCGCGCATGCGCGGGAGCGTCAGCGGCCGCTGAAAGTTTCCCGCGCATGCGCAGTGGGGCGAGCCTCTTCCGCCTCCGCCATGGTGGAGGCCGTAGCGGAGGCGGAAGGGAAAGAGTGCCCCCACGGCACAGGCCCGCCCGCGGATCGGTGGGCCCCGATCGCGGGCCAGGCCACCGTGGGGGCACCCCCCGGGGTCAGATCGCCCCGCGCCCCCCCCCAGGACCCCGGAGCCCGCCCACGCTGCCTGGTCCCGCCGGTAAATACCAGGTTTGATTTACGTCGGCGGGACAGGCAATTCCTGGGCGGGACTTCGGCCCATCCGGGCCGGAGAATCCAGCGGGGGGTCCCGCCAACCGGCGCGGCTGGATTCCCGCCCCCGCCCAATCTCCGGGAGCGGAGACTTCGGCGGGGGCGGGGGCGGGATTCACGGCGGCCAACGGCCATTCTCCGACCCGGCGGGGGGTCGGAGAATGACGCCCAATGTCTTCAAGGCAGGTTTCTTCCCTCACTTCAGCAGAATCAGCAATATCTTGGAGTTCCATTATCATTTCAGTGTCCACTTGCTCAACCTTTGCAGTCAATGTGGTATCTCCGGAAATCAGCAAGTCTTCAGGTAATTCTGCAAACTGCAAAACAACGATGCAAGAATAGAGAGGCCAGTGGAATTTCTTTATAAAGTAAGAAAGTATTGCACCATTGAAAAGGAAGCCTTAGCATTGCTACTCGCCCTTCAGCATTTTAAAGTATATGTCCGGCATGACAATAAACAAAACTTAAATTATACTGTCCATAATCGCTTGCGTTTATAGAAAGTTTAAAACAGAGAATCCAAGATTATTTCGGCGGAGTTTATTATTCCAACATTTCAATTTTAAAATTGTACACATTCCTGGAAGGAATAATATGATTGCGGATGCTTTGTCAGAATTGGGGGTGGAAGGGAGGTGGGGCTAGGCGAGAATTCCACATCCAGAACACCCCTTGCCATTTTTCAAGGTTTGTGGAGTCTTCCCAACTCAACAAAAAATCTCACAGGGAGGTGTTAGGGAGTTCCAATTTTACAAATGGTTATCCTACAAAATATTTAATTCCAAGAAAGAATAGAGTTGGAGGTCTAGAGGATAACTAATTAGCACTTCTGCCTGGACATAAGGTCCATGTGATTCATGTTAGCACAGAGGTGGTCTTTGAGAGGGGAAGAGTCTATAGGCCATTGTAGTGTCAGCTTATTGCGTTTTCCAAAATACCACTGAACCTGACAGAAATAAGTCAGTCTCCAAGAATCTGAGAGCCACAGAGAGAGCAAGAGGGAGAGAGCGAGGCAGCCAGTCTCCATTGCTCACCATGCAGAATGCAAGTGGGAGTTCACACTCAGATTGAAGAGACCAAGTTCATCAGGGTTTAAACTGGTCTGGAGGATTTGCTTACCTTTGGCTAGAGCGAGAAGTCTCCAGGGTAACCCTCGCCATGAAAGTTACTTCAGGAATTGGATGCTATCCAGCTGGAAAAGTAAGAACAAACCAAGCCATTGGGAGCTGAGAATAGTTTTGGACTGGTTCTTGGAGAATGAAGTGTCCATCTAAGGGACAGAGTAAAATAACTGTAGTGGGGTATTTTTGTTCATCTGAAAAGTAAAATTCTGTCGACCTGTCATGTGGATGTAGCTTTAAGAAATGGGTGTTTATCAAATAGCGGCAGTGACGTCAGTGTGTGGGTGGAGCTGGGCTGTTTTTCTGTCTTTTACTTTGCTTTGAGCTGAAAAGCTGCTTTGTGGCTCTGCTTTTGTTTTTGTTTTCAGTTGGAGAGTTGTATTCAAAGCAAACAGATGTGTAATGATCTCTCTCTACAAGCTAAAGAATGTCTTCAGCTCACTTGATGATTTCAAAGTAATACCTGCTTCTGTAGAGAATTTAATCCGACTGTCTTTGTTAAAAAGGGTTTAACTTATGGATGTTGCTAGGAAAGGTATTAAGGGTTACCTATTGAGTATTGTATCTATGGGGTTACGTGTGTTGATAGTTTATAAGATGTTTACTGTGTGTTTATAAAATGTTAACTGGGTTCATAGAATAAATATTGTTTTGTTTTAAAAATACTTAAGGTCTCTGTTGCTGAACCCCTGGAGAGTGGACGCTTGTGCCCCCATAACCAAAATCTATTAAAGGTCGTGGGTCAGGTATACTTTGATATACTTTGGAGTTTTCTAAACCCTGGCCCATAACAGACCAGAGAGAAAGATTTTGAGTTCGGGAACCACGAGTATTCAAAAGTAATTTTCAGATAGTTTATTAAGAAGTAACAGTTTTGATGTGACGCATTAACTAAATAGGCAAGAAAAATACACAACCCATGACACAATGCAGAAGACAACTGGATGGTTGTCACAGGGTGGGTTAATCTCAGTAGCTTGTGATAGCAAGATCCTTCTCTCTAGTCAAACTGCGAGGGAACTCCCGTCTTCCTTACTCTTTCCCGGTCCATATCTGAACATAGCAGCTGCTGGACGAGGACTGCCCCCTGACAAAGACCGTTGCTTGACGAACACTGGTTTATGTACTTTATTTGGCACCCAAGACGTCAGAGTGGTCACCTTACCCGGCCTCATTCAATACCTTGGCTTGAGGCCACTGGGGTACAAAGGGTGTCAGCAGGTGTTCTGCTATCAGTTCAGGAATGTTTGTAGAGCCAAGAGACCTCACTGCAGGGTCGCAATCTTTGTGACTTTTATCTCTACCTTGTCTTGGTCCCTGACTCTGTGGAATTGTTTATGTTGTTTTTCCCAGAAGAGGATAAGAAATAAATGCTGTGGCAGGTAGTTCCATGAGAGTTCTGCACAATTCTTAAAAATCCACTTATTTCTTCCAAAAGTTTAAAATGCCTCCAAAAAATAGTGTTTAGTCAATGCAATTTTTAGCTTGTTTGTCACAGTAAAGGTTTTAAAACTTGAAATTTTGTTGCATGATCATCCAGTTGGTTACTGGAAAATCAAATATCTTTAAAAATATATCAGTCTCTATGGGGATCGTAACAAAATATAAATATCAATCATAAGACATCTGGCTACTGTTGATATTGATTCATTTTATTGTGACACATTGGAAAGTACACATCATAAAATAAGTTAGTGTCCCATATCAAGGAAATGAACATACAAAATTCAAAGTATTGCATACAACTTCCGGCTGAAAATAACACAAGCATACCCAATGATTTTTTTTTTTTTACATCCAACATTTAGGTTCAGAGAAAGATTGACAACACTACTGATAAATACATTTAAAATTCAAGTCAGTAGCAGTGCTTTATAACTGAGGACAATGGGTTATAACTGTTTATTAGTGAGTTATGAAATTCTCTTGCACATAAGCAGTATAAGTGAAACGCACCATCACCATGGGGAACTAACACGATAAATCGGCAGATGTTGGGAGCAGAAATAGTTTCCCGCATGGACTTGGGGAAACTCTGAACATCTGCATTCATTTGAAGAGCTAACAGACACAAATGTTTAACGTTTATGCCACTTTTCTTTGGACTGTCAGTCATATTCAGTCTGATGAGATCAGGACAGAAATTCATAAGACAGCGGAAGGTAAGTGTGTGGACAGCAGTTAGGTTAGCTACTGCCAGAACAGTACACAATCATAATTACACAGAATCATAGCACAGAAACACAGGACATGCAGCCCAACACGTCCATGTCAGTGTTTATGCTCCACATGAGCCTCATCACAACTTACTTCATCTCATCGTATCAACATATCTGTTTCATCCTTTCTCAAGTATTCTGCCGAAAGAAAGGTCTCTGCAATGTAGTAAAGCCATCAGCACATGCAAAGCACTTGACAGCACACAGCATTGATCGATGTAAAGTTTTATGTCTTACGTCTAAAGCCACATTGACAGTTGTTACAATTGAAAGGTTCATTTCTTTACTGTTGGTGTTAATTATTGAGAAAGTAGCACGTTTCGTCACTTTAAAAAAAAGGAAACAAAAACTACATTCTTAAAAATAAAGTGCAGAACACAGTACTGCAGTATAATCACATGGACAGGCTCGAGTTAACCATAACTCTCAATAAAATAGAAGCGTTCCCATTTTAAAATCATTTTGGATGTGAGATATGCTTAAACAAAATCTTCAAAGGTTTACGTATAACTCAACCTTTCAGGGACTCTACATTTAGCAAACGGTGAAACTATTTTAGCATGGCCATCTCTTATAGTTGACATTGTGATATGGCAAAAGCTATGGGCTGGATTCTCCCAAAATGAGACTATGTCTGCTGCACGCCGGCATAAAAACGGTGGAGATTTACTCCCAAAGTTCCTGCAAAAAAGTTAAACGAATTCTAAGCCCAGCATCTCGCAGCTTTTGCAGCAGATACGGGCTCCCGCACTTCCGGGTCAGAGGGCGCACATGCACACGGCAGCGACCTCCAGCGGCTGCGCCATGCTCCATGGTGGACTCGGACCGCGGAGCCAGAAACCCCCCCCCGATCGACTGCGCACCCAAGCCTGAAACCCCGCACATCTAATCCCCGGCTGCCTATAAGGTCCCCTCTGGTCTCTGATGCGCCCGTCCCCGAGCAGGGCGGCAGCGGACTGAGTCTCCCACGCGAGCATCCCAACCGGCAATAGGTGGTTCGTTCCACGCTGTCGGGAACTTGGCTGGTCGGGAGCGGAGGTTTGCTCAGCAGGCCTCTAGCAATGGGCCCATGGCCGCGCGCCGTACTCCGTGGCGACGCTGATTTTCGGTGCCGGAGAATCGCCGGACCGCCGCCGGGCTCGATTACGGCGTGAAACTGGATTCTCCGCCCCGGGCCGGCCGCGATTACGGCGTCGGGCTGCAGAGAATCCTGCCTTTTATACATGTGGAAGTGGATTGTACTTTTTCCTCAATTGAACCTTCATTACAACAGTTTCTCAACCTTCACATTGTTTTTGTTTGTTTTATTTATCGCTTATTGTCACAGGTAGGCTTCAATGAAGTTACTGTGAAAAGCCCCTCGTTGCCACATTCCGGCGCCTGTTCGGGGAGGCTGGTATGGGAATTGAACCGTGCAGCTGGCCTGCCTTGGTCTGCTTTCAAAGCCAGCGATTTAGCCCTGTGCTAAACCAGCCCCTAACTGCGTTTGTAATAGCGAGAGATACGGGCTGGACTCTCCGCTGGCGGGATTCTCCATTGCACCGGCAGCGTACCAACGCCCAGGGATTTCCCGACGGTGTGGGGCTGCCCACAATAGGAAACCCCGATTGGCCGGCTGAGGGGATGGAGAATCCCGCTGCCGGCGGGTGCGCAGGGCGGAGAATCCCACCCTACATTTTTCAGAGTGTCCTGCCCTGGTGGGTACACTGGCCAATGTGCAAATCACTCTGTTCTCAGGCTGGATATAATTTCACTGAACTCAGTAATTATTGAGTTTAGCACAGGGCTAAAGAGCTGGCTTTTAAAGCAGACCAAGGCAGGCCAGCAGCACGGTTCAATTCCTGTACCAGCATCCCTGAACAGGTGCCGGAATGTGGCGACTAGGGGCTTTTCACAGTAACTTCATTTGAAGCCTACTTGTGACAATAAGCAGTTTTCATTTAATTTCATTTCATTTTCATTATTGTTCTTTAATGCATGACCTTTCCAGAGATTTTCAGCAGCGTCACATTTTATCAGTTCTTCCCAACTTGAAACAAAATCCATTAATCCCCGTAACTTATTGAAAAGGCACTGAAAGGCAACCTACGGCGATCCGTGCAATCAAAGTTTTTAGATGGAAAGAGCTTTAACATTTTAAATTATAATCTGAATAATAATTTTCAAATGGGAATGTATGCAGACTTGATTGACTTTTCGGTGGACACAAACAAAAGCCTTCATCTTTGGCATAGTCAATTCAGTTTTGTCTGTCCAATTTCTAAGAAATCTAGTCTAGTTCCTCTTCTGTCGTGATGCAGCACAATGTTTACATAAGAGTTTTAATCTTCATCTGAAAGCACATCTGAATACAGCACCCAATGCTGCGTGTAGTTGCATAAGAGTTAAGGATTCTAGAGGAGCAGCATGTAAAGTAATCAAAGAGAAATATGCGTCTGGAATAATCAGACTAGTTTAGGAGTGCAGTCCAATGACCAGACCAACCTTAGCTTAAAATCTAAGTGCTCATCATTCTCGCCTTGACTTCCAAAACTCTAGACTGTGAGATATAATTAATTGCAATACAGCACAAATAGATAAATAATCTAACTTCTAGAGCTACTCCCCAAACTAATCTTAGTTGACGATTGATAAATTAATGTCAGCTCACTGTTGTCCAGCTCAAGCATCCAGTGTCAATTTCCCCTTTAACAAAATTAATACATCAGGGTTGTACAAATACTAATATTCTAAGATCATACAATGGCTTGGTAAACCCATTGGGCATTGAGGTGGCAGAGTCCATCTACGGCATTGAATGATCTCGACATGTCCCAGTGGGTGAGGCCTTGCGCTGAATAAATTAACAGCAACGTGTGAAAGGATGAATGAACACTAACTATATTATTTTGAAAATTAAGTAATGGCTATAAATGAGCTTATTTGGACATCCCCCAAACTTCCAAATGGTACAGGGATGGGACTCGATGTTTAGAAGGGGGGTCAATCAAATGTGAAGTTTATATAGGGAACTTGAAGCTGAAAGGAAATTTCATAAAATCTTGTTTACAAATGTCACACCAAATGTTTAAGGCATCAATATTTCGGAAAGTGACTCTTGCAAAATAGCACATATAGAGTGAGAAAAATCAGCAGAGTTTAGTTGAAAAACATTAATGTCTTACGGTTCTGTAGAGCATCTACAACATAGCAAGTTCCTCTTAGGTTAACAAAGTCAATCCAGTCAGTGCATCGACTTACAGCCTGCTGCTATGATGATGAGGCTCCACTTGATATACACACTAAATGTGAGACTAATAAGTTAAGAAATAAACTTTTAAAAAGACATTGAGATTCAATAAAAACAAGAAAATTGGCATCTGCTGATTTCTTCAAGTACTCATGTGCACTTACAAAATTAGTATTTACTTAAAAATAAGACCACCACAATCTTTAACATGCTTGGGTGCTCTGAGAATCTGGTCCTCGTACACTTTAAAGATGGGCAATGAAGCATTCGGTCAAGTCTTGTATGAATCAGTGGCAGTGGTTAATGCAATACCAATTGCTCTGTATTGGTTTAGTGTTAAACTGTTTGTGGGTCAAAGTCTGCGTTTATTAGTAAGCCTGCCCAAATACATTACATCGGGTGTGCACATGATAAGTAAACATTAAAGAGATCTAGCAGGTCCAGCAGAATTAAAATGTTCTTTTCAGCTGTAGTGGATGCAATTACCTGCACTCACATCACAGTGTTCTTGCCAGAAGCAGCCCTGACGCTTTGCTCTAATACAATCAAAGCGAGGTGAATATGTTCGGTAACACGAAGCGTTATCTTTCAACAAGTGGCTTCTCTCCGTACCACAAGAGGTAAACACTGCTGACATTAAGCAAATAGTTGCTCCCAGTGGCATGAGGTGCTGCATGGAAACCTGGTACATTGGCACAGGCAGTTGTGACTGTTTAACCTTCCTGCACAGGTCAGGAATGTCATTTTTATACTGTGGACCTATCCCAAAAGTGGGGCATGTCCCGAGCCTGAAGCTTTAGTCATATTGTGACCTTTGAACAACTGTGCATGTGTGCATCTACACTCAGATACTTCAGAACTGCCATTGATGGTCTAACATTGGAAGGCAGATTACAAAATGGCAGTAGCTTCAGCACATTGTGGAATTACTTGCAACATAAAAGCATAATATTAGAGGTATACATGTTATTTGGCAGAAGTCCAGTTTTTACATGTAAAGGATTATAATTGTGACAAATTGACACACACTCAACAAATCTGTGGTGGATTAAAAAGTTGATCTGGGGAGTCAAAGAATACTACCTAGTTTGTTATTCAGGTTATATTTTAATCTTTTGAGATGTTTACTGGTATTTCTTGATACCCGAGCATGCTCAATCAGCATGGTATGCATCTGGTAGTTTGTGCTGGTCACAATTAATGTGGCATTGCCATCCTTTTTGTATTTGGGGTGCTAATGCAATTGCCTCAGTCAATGATGTGTTGTGTTCCAAACTGATTTGCAATTATTTCCTATAGTTCTAAGCTGTGGGGATGAAAAAAAAAACAAGTAGTGTTAAACAAATGGACATACAGCGCATTGCTATTAAAATTGTTTGCTTCAATGCCTATGGGATCAACTGCAGATCATAATTAACATGATGCTACCAGTGTTTAAGTATTTTTGGTTCATTAATTGTTCTGACAATCAATGCTTCTTCTAAGCTGCGTAGGCGAGTGGCTACGCAACAACCCAAACATTCCGTCACAGGCCGAGTACAAGTCAGTCCCTTTAAAAGTTACCATTCGTGCAAAGAGTAAAGGCCCCGTGCACTTAATCACCCAGGCACTACAAAAAGAAATTAGAGAGTGCATTGCTGACGATATAGATATATTACGACCATGTTACCCAGGGTAGTTTGGGTAGGTTCTGTTGGATGAGAGTTGGATGTCTAATGAATTCAGCTAGAAGTTCTGCTGTCTTCGTTTCTTCGCATCCATGGCATCCAGGATGGGTTGCCGTTTGGCCTGGTATCTTTGGCGCAGATCCTCAATTTCTCGTTCCATCATTGGATCCAGTGCACTCAACCTCATCTGCAACTCTTCGAAACTCAGGTTTTTCAACTGCAAAACAAGAAACGTAATGATGGAAAACAGCATCAATAAACGCAAAATGTGACTTGTACAATGATGAAGTAAATCTTGTAAAGAATAACATAATCTGCTGTCACATTGTGTCATTGGAAGTAAATTGTAACTGAAAAATTCCTGGGAATCAATCAATTCTACAATTCATCTGTGTTTACAAGGCAAATGGAAACCAAGGGCGGGATTCTCCCAACGGGAGTCAAAGTGCCGACGCCGGAGTAAAAACTGGAGTGTTTTACTCCGGCGGCGGCGCCCGTCCCCAGACCCCTATTCTCTCCCCTCCGTGGGGCTAGCAGGGGCGTCGGCGATTTATGGGGGCGGGGCCTCAGCGCGGCGTCAGAGACCCAGCGCCGCATAAAAGCCTTGCGTCCCGCGCATGCGCAGTTGGGCCGTCGCCAACCAGCGCATGCGCAGTGGCCGTCCTCCCCCAGGCCGCCCCGCACAAACATGGCGGATGGATCCAGGCTCGCCGGCGGAAGAAAGGAGGCCGCCGACAGAGAGGCTGGCCTGCCGATCGGTTGGTACTGGAGGCCCCCTCCCCGGGAATGGAGCCCCCTCCCCCCACCCCACAGGCCGCCCCCCAAGCCTTCGCGACGAGTACCCGCCGACAGCGACCAGGTGTGGACGGCGGCGGCGGGACTAGGCCGTTTATGCGCGGCCGCTCGGCCCATCCGGGCCGGGGAATCACCGCTCGTCGTTTGCGGCGATTCTCCAAGTGGCCCAGCGTGATTCGCGCGGCGCTGGTTTCGGTGGGGTGGGAGAATTGCGTGGCGCCCCGGCGATTCTCCCACCCGGCCCGGGGGGGGGGGGGCGGGGGGGGAGGAGAATACCGCCCGTAGTACCTTGGATTTAAAATAACAAAGACCGTTAATTATTCTCTTTTTGCCTTTACAATGAAGCCCTGTTTTGTTCCTCACCACTTCCTGCAATCAATCATCCTCGTGTCCTTCTTATGAAGAGGCTTGCACTGTGCTGTCACTTCATTCAAAGTGATACGCTAATTTCCAGTTAACTGTCAAGAGGCATACCCTACAGAAACTCGATAGCGATGTTGAAATCCAAGGGACCGCAGTCATGATGGGATTTAATCAGAGAGAGCAGATTAACGTTTGAGTTAGATCCTAATGGATAAATGTTGGGTAGCAAAGGGGCCCGCACCCACATGTCTCTTTCTATTCCCAACATTGAGGTAATAGCTTGAGTCCACTGTTTACCATCTCCCTCTAGGGACACCTTCAGCAATGAGAACTCAAGACTCAGCCGGCTGAGAGAGTTATCCAGTTCCACCTAACAGTTCTTCATCAGTAGCCCTATAAGTTGCAACATTTCAAGTTCATAGCTATGTTTTGTTTTAAAATGCAATGTCTACCTTGGTGTTATAATCCCAGCGGAGATCACAGGACAGGAACAATTAGGTTTCCTGTGCCCTCCGCGAATATGAACTTCCCCGGTAATGGGGTGGGGCTTCCCCTTAACAGGAGTAGCCCCTCGAGAATAAAATTCCTGACCCGGGTGCAGGTCGGGGAATGAGACCCTCTGGGGAATGGTGGTGTTTAACTGTAATTAGTAATAAACCTCTCTATGCTTTTCCAAACTACTGTTAATGCGTGGCTGCTTACCTCGGATTTAACACTGGCGATGAGGATTCAGTGGAGCTGCCGTCAGCACCGGTTGCTACGTGCCTAGTGTACCTTGTCTATGCCTCATCAGGCCCACTGGAAGCCATCACCATGCCACACATCGGGAGGTGAAAGCCATTCAATGCAGGTATGGATGACTGGGTCAGTACATCGAGTGGATGCAGTACTTTTTCCGCACTAATTATTGGCGATGAGGGAAAACCTGTTACCTTACTGACAGCTTGTGGGGGCCCAAGTATAGCATTATAAAAAGCCTAACCCAACTGGTCCATCTGGACACCCGCTCATTCGCCTCCCTGGTAACCTTGGTAGGGGAGCACGTCGACCCGAAGCCACCACTGATAGTGCACCATATCTGTTTCCACATGGCCGCCCAGGCCCAAGGTAAAGATATCAGCGAATTCCTGGCTCGCCTCAAGAAACTAACTGAGACCTCTGAGTTTGGCCAAACGCTGGGCAAAACATTAAGCGACCGGTAGTATGTGGGATCCGCGATGTAGCCACGCAAAGAAAACTGCTAGCTGAGGCTCATTAAACCTCCAAAAAGCCATGGGAATTGCAGTATCCAGGGATCGCACTGACCAGGGAGTCCAAGAACTATAGGGGATGGCGGTGCTCAGTTTAGGGCACCAGAACAGACCCCACGCACAGCCCGCTAGGACCGAAGAAGCCGTTCCCCAGCACTGGGGCACCTACAGGCAAGGGGCGCGATGCCGGAATAGGCCCCAGGAACTGACCTGCAGCGGGACACAGGGATCTTGGGCGCAGAAGGTCCCGCGAAGAGCCGTCCACCTGGCATGACCGCCCCACCCACCACATGGAGGAAAATGGCGAACAGTACCAATAACTACATTGTGTAGCGGCCCAACGGATCGTGCCCATCCAAATCTCACTCCAGATGAATGGCCACGCAACCCGCATGGAACTCGATACAGGGGCTGCCATGTCTGACCTTAGCTGCCATGTCTTCAACAGCGTACAATTCAAAATTCATCTGCTCATTCTCCAGGGCAGCACGGTAGCCCAAATGGCTAGCACTGTAGCTTCACAGCGCCAGGGTCCAAGTTTGATTCCCCACTGGGTCACTGTCTGTGCGGAGTCTGCACATTCTCCCCGTGTCTGCATGGGTTTCCTCCGGGTGCTCCGGTTTCCTCCCACAGTCCAAAGACGTGCAGGTTAGGTGGATTGGCCATGATAAATTGCCCTTAGTGTACAAAAAAGGTTGGGGGGGTTATTGGGTTATGGGGATAGAGTGGAAGTGAGGGCTTAAGTGGGTCGGTGCAGACCCGATGGGCCGAATGGCCTCCTTCTGCACTGTATGTTCTATGCTAATCTATGTTAATCTATGATACTAACGCAAGGCTAGAGATCGACATGGGGGAGCCTCTGGCGATTACGGGCACGACCACCGTCCTCGCCAGTCAGCCAATTTACTACTGGTCATTGTACATGGGAGCGGCCCGAGCTTGTTGGGGCACGACTGGCTCCGGCACTTTCGCTTAGACTGGCAGAGGGGTTGCCAAATATGACCATGGCCCCAAAGACATGTTGGCCAGACTTCCAACCATATTCCAGGAAGGTTTGGGGACCATCAGGGGGGGCTGTTGCCCGAATAAGCGTGGACCCCATGGCTGAGCCGTGCTATTTCCACGCCCGCCCCGTTCCATACGTCGTGTGTCCAAAGGTAGATGCGGAGTTGGACCGCATGGAGAATCTGGGAATCATGAGACCGGTACAATTTTCCGAATGGGCGGTGCTGCTCGTACCGGTAATGAAGCTTGACAGGTCGGTGTGCCTCTGCGGTGAATATAAAATGACAGTAAACTGGGTATCATTCTTAGATCATTATCTAGTCCCCAGGAGCGAGAACATATGCCAAGCTCAGTGGTGGACTTACATTCACCAAGCTATACATGAACCATGCATATCTCCAACTGATCCTTGCCCCTGACACCATCAACTCGCACCGGGGGCTCTATGAATATATCCGGCGACCATTCAGGGCCTCCTCAGCGTGTGCAAAGTTTCAGAAGATCATAAAAAACATCTTGCGGGGGTTACCACATGTGGTGGTCTACTTAGACAATGTGTTGATAACCGGTTTGTCCGACCTGGAGCACCTCTGCAACTTGGCAGAAGTGCTACAACGCTTTGCCTGGCATCTGCCTCCGCCGAGAGAAATGTGTCTTCAACGCGGCCGAAGTAGTGTACCTCGGATACCGTATGGACCGCCATAGTCTGCACCCCATGGGGGAGAGGATCCAGGCCATCTGCCCAGCCTCAGTGCCAGGGGGACAAATGGAACTTTGGGTTTCCTGGGGCTGTTTAAATATTATGGAAAGTTCCTCCAGGGATTGGACACGACATAGACTACTAAAGAAAGGACAACTCTGGGTGTGGGGCCCTAAGCAACAAGCAGCATTTGTCAGAGTAAAACAGCAGCTTTCCTCTACAGGACTGCTTACTCACCTTAACCCCTCGAGGACACTCTGACTGACCTGTGACACAACCCTTACGGCGTCAGGGCTGTGCTAGCCCACGTAATGGAAGATGGTTCAGGGCGACTTGTCGTGTTTGCGTCTAGGACATTGGCCAATGCGGTGAAACGGTACGCTCAAGTATAGAAAGAAGGACTGATCGTAGAATTCATCATTAACAAATTCCACGAGTACATCTACGGGTGAAATGCTGAGGAAATCAGAAGCACAAAGGGACTTGGGAATCCTTGTTCACGATTCTCTTAAGGTTAATGTGCAGGTTCAGTCGGCAGTTAGGAAGGCAAATGCAATGTTAGCATTCATTTCGAGAGGGCTAGAATACAAAAGCAGGGATGTACTTCTGAGGCTGTATAAGGCTCTGGTCAGACTCCATTTGGAGTATTGTGAGCAGTTTTAGGCCCCGTATCTAAGGAAGGATGTGCTAGCCTTGGAAAGGGACCAGAGGAGATTCACAAGAATGATCCCTGGAATGAAGAACTTGACATATGAGGAATGGTTGAGGACTCTGGGTCTTACTCGTTGGAGTTTAGAAGGATGAGGGGGGGATCTTATCGAAGCTTACAGGATACTGCGAGGCCTGGATAGAGTGGACAGGGAGAGGATTCCACTTGGAGGAAAAACTACAACCAGAGGACATCACCTCAGACTAAATGGACGATCCTTTAAAACAGAGAGGAGGAATTTCTTCAGCCAGAGGGTGGTGAATCTGTGGAACTTGATGGGCCGAGTGGCCTAATTCTGCTCCTATGTCCTATGGTCTTATGGATCTGACGGACCGCAAGCCCCTTCTGGGGTGCTTCAAAGAGGATTGTGTAATTCCTCCCCTAGTCTCCACCCGTGTCCAGCACTGGATGCTATTACTGGCAGTGTATGATTACATATTGGAATATTGCTGCGAAGCCCACATACCCCATGCTGATGTGTTGAGCCATTTACCGCTGCCCACTAAGCCACCTACTTCCACCATGGCCGATGAGGTCATAGCTGCCCTCCATTTCATGGACTCACTACCAATCATGGTATCCCGCATCTGTGGCTGGGCCCAGACCGACCCACAACTCTCTCGCATCAGGCACGTGGTGGAGTATGGGGTCCAACATCAGGCTCTGCCTGAGGACCTGAAGGCTGACACAGGGAAGATGCAAGAACTGAGCATTGAAGATGGCGTGCTTTTGTGGGGCTCTCGTACTAAGTGTGCGGTGCTCGTACTAAGTGTCCGACACTGGGAGTGTCTAAAATGAAGATGATAGCCCGGAGCTACGTCTGGTGGCCTGGCATTGACGCAGACATCGAACAGGTAGTCCAGCGATGCCCCAATGAAGGTTCACCAACGATTAACTCCAGCAGCCCTGCTCCACCCTTGGGGATAGCGCAGAAGGCCTTGGGCCCGGGTTCATGTCGACTTTGCAGCCTTTTCCAGGGGCCATGTTCCTCGTCTTGGTGGACACTCACTCTAAGTGGCCGGAGATTGTGCGTTCAGGCGACAACTGCCCCAGGCCATTGTGGAAAACCTACGCCAGATTTTCAGTGCACAAAGAATTCCCGCGGTATTGGCGTCTGATAATGTGACGGTGTTTACGTTCGCGGCGTTCGCCTCCACCAACAAGTTTTGACATGTGTGGACTGCTCCCTATCACCCGGGTCCCTGGTGCTGTGAAGCAACAGTGCTAACCACTGTGCTACCATGCTGCCCACGGTTTGATCTAAGTAAGCAGCAACTCTCTTTCTATATATACTACATGTAAATGTCTAAAAACTTGTGAGGAGGTAGCTAAATTAGTGGGCAAGGGCCATTATTATAACCACCTCCCCATGACATTCAATGGTATTATCATCACGGAGTCCTCCACCATCAACATCCTGGGGTTACCAAGAACAAAAAGTTAACTGGACCAGCTAGTGATGAAATACTCTCCATTTGCCTGGATGAATGTAGCTCCACTACACTGAAGTAGCTCAACGTCATCCAGGACAAAGCAGCACTCCATCCATCACCACCATCTTGATAAGGACAATTATCGACAGGCAATAAATGTTGGTTCTAACAGCGACACTGACACCCTGAGAATGAATGAAAAATAGTTCAAGTATCTCCAGCCTCTTCTTCCATCACTTTCCAAAGGTGAATTTGGGCTGGACAATAAATGCGAGCCCTACCAGAGACCTCAACAATCTATGAATTAATCTTTTAAAAGCATTCGAAAATGATTCAGCATCTCAAGCATCTCCTCACATTTATAGTTTCCTCACTCTAGAACATAGAACATAGAACAGTACAGCACAGAACAGGCCCTTCGGCCCTCGATGTTGTGCCGAGCCTTGTCCAAAACCAAGATCAAGCTATCCCACCCCTGTCATTCTGGTGTGCTCCATGTGCCTATCCAATAACCGCTTGAAAGTTTCTAAAGTGTCTGACTCCACTATCACAGCAGGCAGTCCATTCCACACCCTAACCACTCTCTGAGTAAAGAACCTACCTCGGACATCCCTCCTATATCTCCCACCCTGAACCTTATAGTTATGCCCCCTTGTAACAGTTACATCCACCCGAGTAAATAGTCTCTGAAGGTCCGCTCTATCTATCCCCCTCATCATCTTATAAACCTCAAGAAGTCACCTCTCATCCTCCTCCGCTCCAAAGAGAAAAGCCCTAGCTCCCTCAATCTTTCCTCATAAGACCTACCCTCTAAACCAGGCAGCATCCTGGTAAATCTCCTTTGCACCCTTTCCAATGCTTCCACATCCTTCCTATAGTGAGGTGACCAGAACTGCACACAATATTCCAAGTGTGGTCTCAGCAGGGTCATGTCCAGTTGCAGCATAACCCCACGGCTCTTAAACTCAAGCCCCCTGTTAATAAACGCTAACACACTATAGGCCTGCTTCATGGCTCTATCCACTTGAGTGGCAACCTTCAGAGATCTGTGGACATGAACCCCAAGATCTCGCTGTTCCTCTGGCATGACCTGGTGAACCTGCACTGCATTCACTTTATGTCCTTAATATATCATTCAAAACTGTGGCATAATCAATGTATGAACAAATTTATTATCACTTCTTTTCTCTATCACACTCCATCCAAATTTATAAAATTCAAATTTATTAAATACACTTTCCGTTTCCTTTTACCTCACAAAATTTTACTCTAAATCGCATGTTCCAATTATTTTCCCAAAAATCTGTCTGTAAGCACTTCTTGTCAAGTTTACCCACTATAAATTCTGACACCCTATCTACAGAGGTCTACAGAGGTCTGCAGACCTCTCCAGGGTTCTTCAAAATCATGAAGGGTTTGGACGTAGTAAATAAAACTGTTTCCGATGGATGAAGGGTCGACAAGCAAAGGGCACAGGTTTAAGGTGATTGCCAAAAGAACTAGGGGCAACTTGAAGAAAAATAAGTGGCTAGAATTTGGAATACACTGTCCGATGGAGTGGTGAATACAGCTTCAATAGTAGCCTTCAAAGGGGAATTGGATGAATACTTTAAGACAAAAAATATCTGCAGGTATATTGAGAAAGAGGGAGGGGGACTCAATGCGCCAAATGGTCACCCTTTGATCCCCATTATGTAAGTGTGTCACACTGTAATACATTTTCTGTCAATGGTTATACCTCGGTTTTGTTCTCAGGTAGCTGACTTGTACTACATAGAAATTCTTATATTGCAATTCACTATTTCATTGCCCAAACAGCTGCATGAAATAAATCTATGTATAATTTTCAAAATGGTATAGCATCTGTGTGCCCTAGTCTAATTATACCATTTCTGTTGAAGACTACACCTCACTGTCACTCCTTGGGTGCAAAATCACAGAGATCAACTGATTTTTAAACAAATTTTCTCACCTAGAACTTTCCAGATGTTTTACTTTTAAAAGCCACGGGCGTCATTCTCCGACCCCCCGCCGGGTTGGAGAATCGCCGGGGGCTGCCGTGAATCCCGCCCCCGCCGGTTGCCGAAGTCTCGGGCACCGGATATTCGGCGGGGGCGGGAATCGGGCCGCGCCGGTTGGCGGGCCCCCCGCTCGATTCTCCGGCCCGGATGGGCCGAAGTCCCGCCGATAAATTGCCTGTCCCGCCGGCGTAAATTAAAGTACCTATTTACCGGCGGAACAAGGCGGCGTGGTGGGCTCCGGGGTCCTGGGGCGGGCGCGGGGCGATCTGGCCCCGGGGGGTGCCCCCACGGTGGCCTGGCCCGCGATCGGGGCCCACCGATCCGCGGGCGGGCCTGTGCCGTGGGGGCACTCTTTCCCTTCTGCCTCTGCCACGGTCTCCACCATGGCGGAGGCGGAAGAGACTCCCTCCACTGCGCATGCGCGGGAAACTTTCAGCGGCTGCTGACGCTCCCGCGCATGCGCCGCCCCGACATGTCATTTCCGCGCCAGCTGGCGGGGCAACAAAGGCCGTTTCCGCCAGCTGGCGGGGCGGAAATTCCTCCGGCGTCGGCCTAGCCCCTCAATGTTGGGGCTCGGCCCCCAAAGATGCGGAGCATTCCGCACCTTTGGGGCGGCGCGATGCCCGTCTGATTGGCACCGTTTTGGGCGCCAGTCGGCGGACATCGCGCCGTTTCGGGAGAATTTTGCCCCATATTCTTCAGGAAACATGTTTTACACCAGAGCAGAATTTATTGAGCTTAAGAAGCGCAATTAAAACAATGCTGCAATACACAATGAGAACATCTTCCTCAATAATACTGCTAAAAATGCCAATTGTTTTGAATCAGTGCCTTCAATCCTTACATGTTAAGCACTGCGCAATGCAACAATTGAGTTCAAAAGGCAGTTTATTGGCATCATGTAATTATGCAAGGTTTTAACAAAGTAACACACATTAAGCCACTGATAATTTAAATTAGCCTCGATATATGTAGGTCACACTCAGGTTTCCATTATTAATTCTACATAGACATGAAAGTACAGATAAAACACACCCAGGAGCTTATGCATTCAGCTATTTGGTAGCTGAATTTCAGCCGACTATGTAACTCCTTGCTTTGCCAGATCATCATTATTAAACTAACAGCTATGTTCGCACTTAAAAACCTGAAAAATCGCATGAAAGCAAAGGCCGTTTTAAACCTCTTGAACAGAAGCATACGAGTAATGTTTTAACCACAGGTTGCAGTGGATTTACATCTTTCAGCTAATTAATACCTCGGGCACAAATGTGTTGACATCAACTTAAAATAGGCATCAACAAACAATTAGTTTTCCATTTCATTGGGGCTTAGTAAAGGTCAGTGAGGAGTTGTGTGTGGACATTTGTTTCAGCAATACGTTAACAACTTTTCTTGTTATTGGATAAGCAAATAGTTAGAAGGGTGGAGAGGATATCATGGAAGCCTCAAATGTCAGAATCCCTCACAGCATCTTCCTCCCAAAAATGTGAGAAATTCACGATTTTTGAAGTTAGTTTCTATTGCTTATGTGAGCCCAGAACCATGATAAGAGTTCCCCTTGTCCTCAGTTTTCATCCCACCAGCCTCCACACTCAATGGATCATTTCCGTCACCATGAAACACATTTTCCCCTCACCTTCCCCATCAGCATTCCGCAGGGGCTGCTCCCTCTGTGACTCCCTGGTCCATTCCTCCATCTCCCCACATCACCTTCCCTTACAATTATTGAAGGGGTAACATCTGTCCCCCACCGCCTCCTCCTTCCTGAGCATTCATGGCCCAGACACTCCTTTCAGGTGAAGCAATATTTCACTGGCACCTCCTTCCCAATTTGGTGTACTGCAGGGTTTTTCAAACCTTTCCAGCCATGGAACCTTTTTGAATTCCCAAGAGTACTCACCGATCCCATAAGAATTCTTCTTATATTGAAGTATTAAACCACATAAACAATGATGATTGTTGAATAGGTACAAACATACAAAGACACATTTATAAAGATTTTTTTCTATTTCTTATATGTGAACATTCATTGAAATTAAAAACTTTTCTTATTCAACAAATGCTTCCAAGTCTTTTTGTCATTTTCAAGGGGAGGAGCGATTCTGATCTTTTGCTCACAAATTCATTTATTACTGGAAGTTCTGCTGGAGAGTTGGATTCTCCTTTCAGACACGTGTGCGCACACACACACAAAACAATCACATGTACACGCCTCTCACAGGCACATTCACCTCCCTCACACACACACAAAACCTCTCTCAGTCACCTCTCTCACACACATACACATACTCACCTCTCTCTCACACACACAGCCTTCTCTCTCACACACAACCCTCTCTCTCACACACACACAACCTCTCTCACACACACACACCCTCTCTCACACGCATACACACAACACCCTCTCTCACACACACAACCCTCGCTCACACACACACAACACCCTCTCTCACACACACACACAAACACCCTCTCTCACACACACACACACAAACACCCTCTCTCACACACACACAATCCTTGTTCACACATACACAACACCCTCTCTCACACACACAAACACCCTCTCTCACACACACACAACATCCTCTCTCACACACAACACCCTCTCTCACACACAACACCCTCTCTCTCACACACAACACCCTCTCTCACACACACAACACCCTCTCTCACACACACACACACAAACACCCTCTCTCACACACAAACACCCTCTCTCACACACATACAACACCCTCTCTCACACACACACACACAAACACCCTCTCTCACACACAAACACCCTCTCTCACACACATACAACACCCTCTCTCACACACACACACACAAGCACCCTCTCTCACACAAACACCCTCTCTCACACACATACACACAACACCCTCTCTCTCACACACAACACCCTCTCTCACACACACAACACCCTCTCTCACACACACACACACAAACACCCTCTCTCACACACAAACACCCTCTCTCACACACATACAACACCCTCTCTCACACACACATACACACAACCCTCGCTCACACACAACACCCTCTCTCACACACACAAACACCCTCTCTCACACACATACACACAACACCCTCACACACACACAACCCTCTCACACACACAAACACCCTCTCTCACACACACAAAACACCCTCTCTCACACACACACACCCTCTCTCACACACACACACACCCTCTCTCACACACACACACACAACCCTCGCTCACACACACACACACACAACACCCTCTCTCACACGTACAAACACACTCTCACACACACACAACCCTTGCTCACACAGAACCCTCTCTCACACACACACAGAACCCTCTCTCACACACACACACAGAACCCTCTCTCACACACACACACAGAACAAAGAACAAAGAACAAAGAAATGTACAGCACAGGAACAGGCCCTTCGGCCCTCCAAGCCCGTGCCGACCATACTGCCCGACTAAACTACAATCTTCTACACTTCCTGGGTCCGTATCCTTCTATTCCCATCCTATTCATATATTTGTCAAGATGCCCCTTAAATGTCCCTATCGTCCCTGCTTCCACTACCTCCTCCGGTAGTGAGTTCCAGGCACCCACTACCCTCTGCGTAAAAAACTTGCCTCGTACATCTACTCTAAACCTTGCCCCTCTCACCTTAAACCTATGCCCCCTAGTAATTGACCCCTCTACCCTGGGGAAAAGCCTCTGACTATCCACTCTGTCTATGCCCCTCATAATTTTGTATACCTCTATCAGGTCGCCCCTCAACCTCCTTCGTTCCAGTGAGAACAAACCGAGTTTATTCAATCGCTCCTCATAGCTTATGCCCTCCATACCAGGCAACATTCTGGTAAATCTCTTCTGCACCCTCTCTAAAGCCTCCACATCCTTCTGGTAGTGTGGCGACCAGAATTGAACACTATACTCCAAGTGTGGCCTAACTAAGGTTCTATACAGCTGCAACATGACTTGCCAATTCTTATACTCAATGCCCCGGCCAATGAAGGCAAGCATGCCGTATGCCTTCTTGACTACCTTCTCCACCTGTGTTGCCCCTTTCAATGACCTGTGGACCTGTACTCCTAGATCTCTTTGACTTTCAATACTCTTGAGGGTTCTACCATTCACTGTATATTCCCTACCTGCATTAGCCCTTCCAAAATGCATTACCTCACATTTGTCCGGATTAAACTCCATCTGCCATCTCTCCGCCCAAGTCTCCAGACAATCTAAATCCTGCTGTATCCTCAGACAGTCCTCATCGCTATCCGCAATTCCACCAACCTTTGTGTCGTCTGCAAACTTACTAATCAGACCAGTTACATTTTCCTCCAAATCATTTATATATACTACAAAGAGCAAAGGTCCCAGCACTGATCCCTGTGGAACACCACTGGTCACAGCCCTCCAATTAGAAAAGCATCCCTCCATTGCTACCCTCTGCCTTCTATGGCCTAGCCAGTTCTGTATCCACCTTGCCAGTTCACCCCTGATCCCGTGTGACTTCACCTTTTGTACTAGTCTTGCATTAGGGACCTTGTCAAAGGCCTTACTGAAGTCCATATAGACAACATCTACTGCCCTACCTGCATCAATCATCTTAGTGACCTCCTCGAAAAACTCTATCAAGTTAGTGAGACACGACCTCCCCTTCACAAAACCGTGCTGCCTCTCACTAATACGTCCATTTGCTTCCAAATGGGAGTAGATCCTGTCTCGAAGAATTCTCTCCAGTAATTTCCCTACCACTGAAGTAAGGCTCACGGGCCTGTAGTTCCCAGGATTATCCTTGCTACCCTTCTTAAACAGAGGAACAACATTGGCTATTCTCCAGTCCTCCGGGACATCCCCTGAAGACAGCGAGGATCCAAAGAACCCTCTCTCACACACACACACAGAACCCTCTCTCACACACACACAGAACCCTCTCTCACACACAGACACACACACTCAGTTCTCTCACATACACACACAATAATGCCGAGGTGGAGATGGTTGACAGCTTCAAATTCCTAGGTGTGCACATCACCAATAATCTGCCCTGGTCCACCCACGTTGACGCTACGACCAACAAAGCACAACAGCGCCTATACCTCCTCAGGGAACTAACGAAATTCGGCATTTCCACAATGACTCTTACCAACTTTTACAGATGTACCAGAGAAAGCATCCTATCTGACTGCATCACAGCCTGGCATGGCAACTGCTCGGCCCGAGAC
Organism: Scyliorhinus torazame; assembly: GCF_047496885.1. NCBI lineage: Eukaryota > Metazoa > Chordata > Chondrichthyes > Carcharhiniformes > Scyliorhinidae > Scyliorhinus > Scyliorhinus torazame. Next base: position 238,221,608 of record NC_092717.1, on the reverse strand, counting down.
CGTAATAAACTACAGAGAGTCGTGAACACAGCCCAATTTATCAGGCGAACCCGCCTCCCATCCATTGACTCGATCTATACTTCCCACTGCCTTGGAAAGCAGGCAGCATAATCAAAGTCCCCTCCCACCCGGGTTATTCTCTCTTCCAACTTATTCCATCGGGCAGGAGATAAAAATGTCTGAGAACACGCACTAACAGATTCAAAAACACTTCTTCCCCGCTGTTACCAGACTCCTGGATGACCCTCTTATGGACTGAACTGATCTCTCCACACATCTTCTCTACTGAGTAGTACTACTCTGTATGTTTTGTGAGGGCCACGAAGAATCCAGCATGAGTTTTAAGGATACAAAGAAATAACATTTATTTACAATAACATATATATACAACAGCAGCAGCAACTTCGCTTGCTGCTCACTCCTTCCTGCTGGTTCCAAACTGGCCAACTTTATTTATACAGGGAGTCTGCTAATGATTTCTCCGCCCCCCTCATTGGGGAAGCTCATACTCCCACAGGATTGTGGGATTGTCATTAGTCCCCAGCCAATGGTAAGCAGGCAGGTTATAACAGTATGCTTCACCCGGTGTCTATGTCTATGTATTTAAATTGTGTATCTATTGTATGTCCTATGGTTTTTCATATATTGAAGATCTGTACGCTAAACAATACTTTTCACTGTGCCTCGATACAGGTGACAATAAACCGAAATCCACACAAACACTCACCTCTCTCTCTCTCTCACTTACACACATCTCTCACACACACACTCATCACTCACACACACACACCTCCCTCAAACACACTCACCTCTCTCACACACAGACACAAACACTCGCCTCCCACACACACTCACCTCACTAGCACAGGGCTAAATCGCTGGCTTTGAAAGCAGACCAAGGTAGGCCAGCAGCATGGTTCAATTCCCGTAACAGCATCCCCGAACAGGCGCTGGAATGTGGCGACTAGGGGCTTTTCACAGTAACTTCATTGAAGCCTACTTGTGATAATAAGCGATTTTCATTTCAAACGCACTCACCTCTCACACGCACTCACCTCTATCTTTCACAGTCACCTCTCTCTCTCACACACACTCACCTCTCTCTCTCACACACACTCACCTCTCTCTCCCACACACACTCACCTCTCTCTCTCAAACGCACTCACCTCACATACACACTCATCTCTCACACACTAGACACACACGCTCACCTCTCACACACGCTCACCTCTCACACACACTCACCTCTCTCTCGCACACGCATTCACCTCTATCTTTCACATGCACTCATCTCTCTCTCTCTCGCACAGTCACCTCTCACTCACCTCTCTCACACACATTCACCTCTCTCTCCCTCACACACTCACCCCTCGTGGACACTCACCTCTCATACATCATTCTCGGTCACGTGCACACATTTAACTCTTTCACACACCGTTCTGTCTCTCTCTCACACACATACACACACACACACTGTTCTTTCTCACATACACACATTCAACTCTTTCACACACCATTGTTGATCTTACACACATGCGGCACATGCATGCACACACACACACATATACATACATACACTTCCCCACTGGGCCATCTGTCATTTGCTTTCACTGAGCACTGATCTTTGTTCTCCTATTTTGTCATTTTACCTTTATGCCATTATCGGCACCTTTTCTTGTCCTTCATAGTGCCATTAACACTTCCTTTGTCTTGTGCCCTACACAGCCTTGTTGCAATCTCTCTGAGCTCCCACCTATCCCTGACCTTCTACTTTGCTCCCCCCACAACAGCCCCTCTTATACACATTGCTCCCTCTTTAGCTCTGAAGAAGAGCCACAAGGACTCGAAACGGTAACTCTGTTTCTCTCTCCACAGATGCCGCCAGACCTGCGGAGTTCATTGATTGTCAAATTTTGCCGCAAAATACCAGCCATTTGGATCTGATAGATTGCATGAGTTCTTTTGTTAGCTTTTTGAGTTGATTGTTGAAACTAGTTTCATTTTTTCAAAATCTAATTGTTGCTTTCATTTCAGGCAAAATAATTGTAAAACACAACGTATGCTGGTGAGAGTTGAAAATCCGCAGTATGCCTTCTGTATCCTGGCCACCTGCCAGCTTTTACATTAGCTGCTGCATTAAAATGTTCTATCAGATTATAAACAAATGCTGCAACCTAAATTACAAACTTCAGAATGATCAATTCATGAACTTGGAATGCTGCTTTGTGCAAGAGCTATTATAAATTGTTTATTATAACGGAACACTCAGATGCTCGTCAACAGCATTTTAACCAGATCTGGTGTGACTTGATCTCTTTACATATTACCTCTGACGTTAAATAGGTTAGATCTCTGCAAACAACAATTTTTATTTCTGTAGCGCCATTAATGTAGCAAAGCTGCCCAAAGCGCTTCACAGGAGTGTTACTAAACAATGTTTTATACTGAGCCACATAATGGGATATTAGGACAGTCCAAAGCGAGGTTTTAAAGAGGATCTTAAAAGTGTAGTAGACATGTTGAGAGGATTAAGGAAGGAATTCCAGAGTTTAGGAATTCCAGCTGAAGGCAAATCAGCAATAGTGCATTGAAGGAAATCAGGGGTGCATAGGATCCAGGATTTCTGGAATTCCGAGTCCCTGGAGTACTGTAGAGTTGCAGGAGCGTAATGAATTGGGAAAGGCCTGGTCATGAGAATTTTAAATAGGAGGCTTTGCTGGACCGTGAGCCACAATGTCAGTGGTGGGAAATATGGCAAGTTGGTCTCCTGCCGGGAAGCCAATTGAACACTTCAGTTGCCAATTAAGGGCGGGCAGCTTTCTACCTCTGCAGGCATTTTGCTCACACCAGGAGGTTCTGCCACTGCATGGGTGGACCATCATGTGAAACCTGGCGGCCTCCCTGCGGGCCTCCTTTAAGGACAATCCGTGGCGTAAATGGCTGCTCTTTGGCAACAGCCATGCCAGTACTTAATGACTCCACCCTTCCATGTCCTTTCCTTCCAATACCCAATCGCCAGGGCCTACTTCCAGGCATCCCCAACCAACCTGAATGTTCTTTAAGGATACCCAGTCATTGGTGCTGAGTGGCAACGGCCAGTGGTGCTGCTGAGGAGTCAGCCCTCTGAGTGGAGTGGTTTGCCGCCATCAGTATTTTGCCGATCTGGCTCCCGTAGGGTTCTCCTCCAGCTTTGGGCTTTGGGGCTTCTGCTGGAGCAAGATTTCCTTACACTTGTACTCTAGCCCGTTTAGAATAAAGGCCATTTGCCTTCTTAATTGCTCGTTGTATCTGCATGCTAACTTTGGAATTTCTCGTTAGGAGGACACTCAGCCCTCGTTGAACATCAACACTTAAAATCTTCTCACCATTTCAAAAACTATTCTGCTTTCCTATTCTTTCTATGAAAGCAAAATCATTGTTTTTTGTTTTTTAAATAATTTTTATTAAAGGTTTTCATAAAATATCAATAACAAAATGAAAAAGGAACCCAAAAGGGTTAAGTACAAAACACAGTCCAGAAAAACAGCCCTCCATACCCCCCTCCCCCTGTACATAAATAATAAATTAACATGAACACCCCGACTTAATACAACAAGTATATACACCCCCTCAGATCCTCCAGTGTAAATAACAAAAACAAAAAAAATAAAGTGACCCCCCCCCCGCCCCCCGAGTTGCTGCTGCCATTGACCAGTGTCTACCGCTCTGCCAGGAAGTCTAAGAACGGTTGCCACCGCCTAAAGAACCCTTGTACCGACCCTCTCAGGGCAAATTTCACCCTCTCCAACTTAATAAACACCGCCATATCGCTGATCCAGGATTCCACGCTTGGGAGCCTCGCATCCTTCCACTGAAGAAGAATCCTTCGCCGGGCTACCAGGGACGAAAAGGCCAGAATTCCGGCCCCTTTCGCCTCCTGCACTCCCGGCTCCTCTGCCACCCCAAATATTGCGAGCCCCCAGCCCGGCTTGACCCTGGATCCTACCACCCTCGACACCGTCCTCGCTACGCCCTTCCAAAATTCCTCCAGCGCTTGGCATGCCCAGAACATATGGGTGTGGTTTTCTGGGCTCCCTGAGCACCTAACCCCCCAAAAACCGACTCATCCTTGTCCCGGTCATGTGTGCCCTGTGCAGCACCTTAAACTGTATGAGGCTGAGCCTCGCGCACGATGAGGAAGAGTTCACCCTCTCCAGGGCATCTGCCCACGTCCCTTCCTCAATTTCCTCTCCCAACTCCTCTTCCCACTTACCTCCACCACCGAGGCCTCCTCCTCCTCCTGCATCACCTGGTAAGTTTCCGAGATCCCTCCCCCCCCCCCCCCCCCCCGAGAGCACCCTGTCCTGTACTGTGTGTGGCCGTAGCCGCGGGAATTCCGCCACCTGCCGTCTGGCAAATGCCCTTACCTGTAAGTAACTGAAGGTGTTCCCCGGGGGCAGCCCGTACCTCTCCTCCAGCTCACCCAGTCTCGCGAACTTCCCGTCCACAAACAGGTCCCCCAACTTTCGTATCCCTGTTCTGTGCCACCCCGCAAACCCTACACCTGTTCTTCCCGGGGCGAACCGGTGGTTCCCCCGTAATGGGGTCCCCGCCGAGGCCCCCACTTCACCCCTGTGCCGTCTCCACTGCCCCCAAATTTTGAGGGCAGCCACCACCACCGGGCTCGTGGTATACCTCCTTGGAGGGAGCGGCAGCGGCGCCGTTGCCAGCGCCCCCAGACTCGTACCCACACAAAATGCCATCTCCAGCCTCTTCCATGTTGCCCCCTCCCCCTCCATCACCCACTTGCGCACCATCGTCGCATTGGCAGCCCAGTAGTATGCACAGAGGTTGGGCAGCGCCAGTCCCCCCTATCACTACTCCGCACCAGGAACACCCTTCTCACCCTCGGAGTCCCTCGCGCCCACACAAACCCCATTATCATAGAATTTACAGTGCAGAAAGAGGCCATTTGGCCCATCGAGTCTGCACCGGCTCTTGGAAAGAGCACCCCACCCAAGCCCACACCTCCACCCTATCCCCATAACCCAGTAACCCCGCCCAACACTAAGGGCAATTTTGGACACTAAGGGCAATTTATCATGGCCAATCCACCTAACCTGCACATCTTTGGACTGTGGGAGGAAACCGGAGCACCCGGAGGAAACCCACGCACACACGGGGAGGATGTGCAGACTCCGCACAGACAGTGACCCAAGCCGGAATCAAACCTGGGACCCTGGAGCTGTGAAGCAATTGTGCTATCCACAATGCTACCGTGCTGCCCTGTATTATACTCCTGTTAACCCGCCTGAAAAAAGCCTTCGGGATAAACACGGGGAGGCACTGGAACAGGAACAAAAACCTTGGGAGCACCGTCATTTTGATTGACTGCATCCTACCCGCCAAGGACAGCGGTAACGCGTCCCACCTCTTGAACTCCTCCTCCATTTGCTCCACCAGCTTGTAAAATTAAGCCTATGCAGCTCCTGGCCACCTGGACTCCCAGATACCTGAAGCTCCTCTCCGCCTTTTTAGTGGGAGCTCGCCACTCCCCCTCTCCTGGTCCCCTGGATGAACTACGAACAGCTCGCTCTTCCCCATGTTCAGCTTGTACCCCGAAAAGTCCCCGAATTCCCTAAGAATCCTCATTACCTCCGGCATTCCTCCCGCCGGGTCCGCCACATACAGCAGCAGGTCGTCCGCATAAAGTGACACCCTATGCTCCTCCCCACCACGCACCAACCCCCTCCAGTTCCTTGACTCCCTCAGTGCCATAGCCAGTTGTTCAATCGCCAGTGCGAAGAGCAGGGAGGATAAGGGACTCCCCTGTCTCGTCCCTCGGTGCAATTGAAAGTACTCGGACCCCCTCCTGTTTGTGGCCACACTCGCCATCAGGACCTCATAAAACAGCCTAACCCACCTGACAAACCCATCCCAAAACCCAAACCTCTTCAGCACCTCCCACAGGTACCCCCACTCTACCCTATCGAAGGCTTTCTCAGCGTTCATCGCCACCACTATCTCCGCCTCCCCCTCCCTCGCCGGCATCATGATAACGTTCAAAAGCCTCCGCACATTCGCGTTCAACTGCCTCCCCTTCACAAACCCCGTCTGGTCTTCATGGATGATCTGCGGCACACAATCCTCAATCCTCATGGCTAAGACCTTCGCCAGCACCTTGGCATCTACATTTAGCAAGGAAATCGGTCTGTAAGACCCACACTGCAGGGGATCCTTGTCCCGCTTCAGGATCAAGGAGATCAGTGCCCGGGACACGTCGGGGGCAAGGCCCCCCCCCCTCCCTTGCCTCATTGAAGGTCCTAACTAACAGCGAGCCCAACAGGTCCATATATTTTTTATAGAACTCGACCGGGAAACCGTCCGGCCCCGGTGCCTTCCCCACCTGCATGCTTCCTATCCCTTTGATCAGCTCCTCCAGCCCAATCGGGGCCCCCAATCCCGCCACCAGTCCCTCTTCCACCTTTGGAAACCTCAATTGGTCCAGGAAGCGGCCCATCCCTCCCTCCTCCCGTGGGGGCTCGGATCGGTACAATTCCTCATAGAAGTCCCTAAAGACCCCATTGATGCCAGCTCCACTCCGCACCACACTCCCTCCCCTGTCCTTAACTCCCCCGATCTCCCTAGCTGCGTCCCGCTTCCGAAGCTGATGCGCCAGCATCCGGCTTGCCTTTTCCCCATACTCGTAAATCGCCCCCTGGGCATTCCTCCACTGCACCTCCGCCTTCCTGGTGGTCACCAGGTCGAATTCGGCCTGGAGGCTACGCCTCTTCCTCAACAATCCTTCCTCGGGCTCCTCCGCATACCTCCTGTCTACCCTCACCATCTCCCCCACCAGCCTCAACCTCTCCCCCCGCTCCCTCCGCTCCTTGTGGGCCCTAATGGCGATCAGCTCTCCCCTCACCACCACCTTCAGTGCCTCCCATACCATCCCCACTCGGACCTCCCCGTTGTTGTTGGTCTCCAGGTACCTCTCTATACTTCCACGGACCCGCTCGCTCACCTCCTCGTCCGCCAACAGCCCCACCTCCAAGCGCCACAGCGGGCGCTGGTCCCTCTCCTCCCCCATCTCCAAGTCCACCCAATGCGGGGCGTGGTCCGAAATGGCTCTTGCCAAATACTCAGTATCCTCTACTCTCGCGATCAACGCCCTACTCAAGATGAAAAATTCGATTCGGGAATAAGCCTTATGGACATGTGAGAAGAATGAAAATTCCCTAGCCGCCGGCCTTGCAAATCTCCAAGGGTCCACCCCTCCCATCTGGTCCATAAGCCCCCTCAGCACTCTAGCCACCGTCGGCTTCCTACCCATCCTAGACCTGGAGCAATCCAGTGCCGGGTCCATCACCGTGTTAAAGTCTCCCCCCATTATCAGGCCCCCCACTTCCAAGTCTGGGATCCGACCCAACATACGCCGCATAAAATCCGCATCGTCCCAGTTCGGGGCATACACATTGACCAGTACCACCCTCTCTCCCTGCAACTTACCACTTACCATTATGTACCTGCCGACATTATCTGCCACAATGCTCGACGCCTCAAACGACACCTTCTTTCCCACCAAGATCGCCACCCCTAAATTTTTGGCATCCAGCCCCGAGTGAAACACCTGACCTCCCCACCCTTTCCTCAATCTTTCCTGGTCTGCCACCTTCAGGTGTGTCTCCTCTGAAGCATAACCACATCCGCCTTGAGCCCCTTCAGGTGCGCGAACACGCGGGCCCGTTTAACCGGCCCATTCAGCCCCCTTACATTCCAGGTTATCAGCCAGATCAGGGGGCTACCCGCCCCCCTCCCCCGCCGACTAGCCATGATGCCTCCTCGGCCAGCCACGCGCCCGCACCCCACACCCGGCCCGTTCCCCACAGCGGCATACCCCCGTCTCGACCCCACCCACTCACTCCAGCTCCTCCTTGGCCAGAGTAGCAGCAACTCGATTCCCCCCCCCCCCCCCCCCCCCCCCCCCCCGGGCTAGGACCCAGCCTAGCTGATTTACTCCCCCCATTGCACTTCCGCAAGTCAGCTGACTCCTGCTGACCCCGGCCACTCCCGCCTCTCCTTCGACTCCTCCCATTGTGTGGCACACCCTCCTCTCCCATCCCCATCCATAGGCTCTCCCCCTCCCCCTTCTGTTCTAAGCGTGGGAAACAACCCTCGCTTCCCCGCCCTGGCCCCGCCCCCTCCAGTCTTCAGCGCGGGAAAAAGCCTGCGCTTTCCACCTACCAGGCCCCGCCACCCCTGACGCAGCTCCTTTTACAGGCCCTGTCCCCTCACCCCTAACTCGGGCCTCCCCCTCCCCGGGGGGCCCCATCTCACCTTAAAGAGCCTCCCCCGACCAACCCAACCAAAACAGTGCCCAACCCGCCCCAGCCACCCTCACCAACCCAGAAGAGAAAAAACACAAAGAAAAAGAAACCCGGAGCAATACAAAGGCCCCCCCCTCGAAACAAAAATAAACATAGCATATCAACCGTAGTCCCCAATCGCCCGTCCCGACCCTCAATCTGTGTCCAACTTCTCGGCCTGAACAAAGGCCCACGCCTCCTCCGGAGATTCAAAATAATGGCGCCAGTCCTTGTAGGTAGCCCACAGTCACGCCGGCTGCAACATGCCAAACTTCACCCCCTTCCTGTGCAGCACCGCCTTCGCTCGATTGTACCCGGCCCTCCTCTTCGCCACCTCCGCACTCCAGTCCTGATATATCCGAACCTCCGCGTTCTCCCACCTGCTGCTCCTCTCCTTCTTGGCCCACCTGAGCACACACTCCCGATCGACAAACCGATGGAACCTCACCAGCACCGCCCGCGGAGGCTCGTTAGACTTGGGCTTCCTCGCCAGCACTCTATGGGCCCCTTCCAGCTCCAGGGGCCCATAGGCCCCCACGTCCGGCCCCTCCAGCCCCTCCGGGAGGCCCAGAATCCGCAGATTCTTCCGCCTCGACCGATTCTCCATCTCCTCGAACTGCTCCTGCCATTTCTTGTGGAGCGCCTCGTGCGCCTCCACCTTTACTGCCAGGCCTAAGATCTCGTCCTCATTGTCAGAGATCTTTTGTCGAGCTTCACGGATTGCCACTCCCTGGGCCGTCAGTGTCTCCAGCAGCTTATCGATAGACGCCTTCATCGGCTCTAGCAGGTCCATTTTAACCTCTCTGAAGCAGCGCTGGATACCTTCCTGCTGCTCTTCCGCCCACTTCATCCACGCTGCCTGGTCTCCGCCTGCCACCATTTTGTCCTTCTTCCCTCGCACCTTCTTCGGGTCCACCACCACCTTTTTTGCCGTCCCGCTCCTAGTTGAAGCCATATACTGACGGGGATCTGTTGTAGACTCCTTCCCACATCAGGAAACGTCAAAAAAGTGCCGTTGGGGGCCCTGAAAAGAGCCCAAAAGTCCGTTTTTGCAGGAGCCGCCGAATGTGCGACTTGGCTCCGCATAGCCACAACCGGAAGTCAAAAGCAAAATCATTCTTGATGGTTGCATTTTGGCCTTGATGGAAACTCGGCTGAGGGTTGATGACACCTTTCCCCGATCGGAGACTGCCCCACCTAGCTAAGGAGTTTAAATTGGTCAATTAAGCATCAGAATGATTAATTTTCGAGAAAGATATTGCCAAAACATTGGTCATTTTACTTTCAGCAAAGTGCTGACATTTCAATGGTGATATTGGTAAAGCTATAATTGTGCAATGAAATGGTTTCAAAGCCTACGGGCGCGATCTTTCTAAAAGGGAACAAAGTCCCTGAGCGAGCGCGTTTAGCCGCCTGTTTCCCATCACTCAGATTGCTGAGAAAAACATGGCTATTCAACGCGACTCATGTTGAGGGGCTAGCACCGCGTGGAACACCTGCGGATCGCGTGGAGAACGGTCGGAGAAACGGCGGGTCCCGGACGGCGTATGCGCAGGGCTGACAAGCTGCAGTCGCACACGTCTATGCCCCCACTGGTTGCGCCTGGAAACATGGCGCCGGCCGTGTTGGACTGCGTACCCACCCACCCCGACCCCACAACCCTTCCCCTGGCCAACCCCCACCACTCCCCCGAGCCCCAGCAGAAGCCCCCGGCCAGCAGCACAGATCCCCTCGGAGTGTGGCGGAGCTGTCGGGAACTCAGGCCACGAGGGGCAGAGCATCGTGGGTGGACCAGCTGAAGATGCGCCAACAGCTTTGCGGCTGCATGCTGCGGTCATGCGAGCTAACAGGGTCATGCGTTACAATAAGAGAAACTTTCAGCATGAACCAAAGGACATCAGATTGACAGTAATAACTGTGCTGGGCAGACTGTAACTAGAGTACTGTGCCCAGTTATGATTCCCCTCCATAATGGATGATACCCAGTAGAAAATGTCCAGAGTCCAATATGTAGAAAATGTCCAGAGTAGTGTTACAAGAATGATTCTGAGCGTAAAGAATCTCAGCTATTCAGGTAGGCTCAAGCACCTTGGTCTATTTACTTTCGAGCGATGTTAGAGGTGGGCCTGATAGCGGTCCATAAAATAATTAAAGAGCTGGAGAGCACCACAACTGATTGCCGATTCCAGATTAACAGATGAGGGTGGAATAGAGAACGCAAGAGTAAACTATTTAAGAGAAAGATGTGTCAGGTCTTGAAGATATAAGCAGTTTGAATGGTCCTTTCCCTGCCTGTCAATGCAAGGCTGCAGTGCAACACAAATTGCTCTGTTATCAAAACCTGTGCACCACACAGTCCATGAAATGGCCCAATGTATTTTAGAAACACTGTGGCGTGATTTTCCAACTGCCAATCTGGGTAGTTGGCAAATTACCCAACCTGGGGCGCCCACCGCCATTAGGCTCTTTTACAAATGTGTGGCCGACACTCAGGAGTCACCAGCCGCACCGGTGAGGCCTCAACTGGGCGTTGATTAGTATTGGTCTCCGCTTGGCCACTCCTGGGGTCTCAGAGGCTATTGGAGCCCCCCTGGTTGTCGGGGGCAGGGCAGGGCAGTGCACTGGCACTCCCCCGGCACCTGGACATCCTGGCAATACCAACCTGGTACCCTGGCAGTGCTAAACTGCTGCCTGGGTGTCATTCTGGCAATATCAGGTTGCTGGGGTGTCAGGTTGGCAATGCGCGGGTGGAAGGGGAGTATGAAGGGTGGGGGAGGGAGGGAAGGGGGAGTATGAAGGACTTCATAAAGGTTGGGGGCTGAAAGGGGGGGTCCTGGAAGGGGGTGGTGCCCACATCAACCCGATAGAGGGGTGTGTTCACTTGGGGGGGGGGGTCATGCCCATGCCTGCAAGGGTGACACAGGTAACAAACCTGAAATGTTGGGGGGGACAGGGTTTCGTGAGAGGGAGGAACTGAAGGAAATCTCTATTGGTGCGAAAATAGTACTGGGAAATTGATGGGAGTGAAGGCCGATAAATCCCCAGGTCCTGATAATTTACATCCCAGAGTACGTAAGGAATGGGCCCAGAAATAGTGGATGCATTATTGGCAGCTACCAGCCGGGATTCGATAGACTCTGGAACATTTACCACAGATTGGAGCGGAGCCAATTTAACCCCACAATTTTAGAAGGGAGGTGGAGAGAAATCAGGAAATTATAGACTAGTCAGCCTGAAGTCAGCAGTGGGGAAAATGCAAGCGTGCATTATGAAAGATTTAACAGCAGAGCACTTGGAAAATGGTGGTGGTCCAGAGACAGAATGCCGCATAACCATCCACCCTGGTGGGCATCGAGCCCCCAAGTGAGCATACCCCACTATGGGGTCTCTGAGGGCCCCCCACCTATTGGACTCCCACTTTTTGTAACCCCATTTCAGGCCCTCCCCCTTAACCAATCCAACGTTCATGATGCCCCTTCATCCCCCCATCCTTCATACCTCCACTTTAACAGGCATGGCCCTCCCTCAGGCCCTGCCCCTTGCCACTGCCAGCCTCACACCCAGGCAGTGGCAGTTTAGCGCTGCCACGTTGGCACTGCAGTGTGTCGGGCGCCAGGGAGAGTGCCAGTGCCCTATCCTGTCTCTGATCACCCAGGGGGGCTCCAATGGTCTCTGACACCGAGACGGAGTGGCCATCACGCCTGGTCTCTACTTTTGCTGACAAGTACTAAATCAGTGCCCGGCTGAGGCCTCGCCCTTGCAGCTGGTGACTCCCGTGAGCCGGGAGACTGCAGCCACAAAGCAGCCACGTGTATTTAATGAGCCTACCGCTGGGCCCCGATCGCGGGCCAAACACCATCGGAGCCCCCCCCCCCCCACCCCACCCGAGTGTTCCCACAGAGTTCCCGCCGGCAGCAACCAGGGGTGAACGGCGCCGGCGGGACTCTGTCGTGTCGGTGCGGCCGCTCGGCCTATCCGGGCCGGAGAATCGCCAGCCCCGCCGATTCCAGTGGCCTGCGGCTGGCGCCACGCCAAATGCGCCGGCGCAAATGGCGCCAATTCTCCGCACCTCGGAGAATTGCGCGCCGGCGTCAGTGCATCGTGGCGTGGTTGCTCCGATTCTCCGGCCCAGCGGGGGCTCGGAGAATCGCCCCCTACTCCTCTCACCCTGAATTCCCCATATTACCACCTTTTCTGGCAACATTCTTCCCAAACTATATACCTCCTCATCTCTTACCATTAAAGATTGACTAGCTCCCGTATCTCTTAAAATTGTGACGTCTTTACCTGCTGCTCCTGATACACATGAGTAAACTTTACCCACACAAGTAAATTCTTTAAAGACATCTGGCACCTTCTTATCAATCACCTCTTGATCAGGCTGTACAATCTTTTGTGCCTACTTCGCTTCCCTTGGGCTTTCCTTTACAACTTTAACAAACCCCACTGTCTTACCCTGTTTTACCACATCAGCCTTCCCAGTGCTTTTCTTCAACCACCAACACTATGACTTTACATGGCCTAGTCTATTACAGTGAAAACATTTGAAACTTTTCATGTCTCTTCCACCCTCCTGGGTTTCTTTTTAAATCTGAGGTACACTCTCCCTATTATCTCCCATCAGATCACCTTTACCTTTGCCACTTGAGTATTTCTCATGTCCCCAGTTTCTATCCCTCACCGGCTGAAACTGATGTCGGAAACCAAGCTTTGATTTATGAACTAATTCATAATCATCTGCCATTTTTGCTGCTAATCTCGCGGTTTTAACCCTCTGCTCTTCCACATGAGTTCTCACTACATCAGGAATTGAATTTTTAAACTCCTCCAAAGGCATAATTTCTCTGAGAGCTTCATATGTTTGGTCTATTTTCAAAGCCCTTATCCATCTATCAAAATTACTCTGTTTGAGCCTTTCAAACTCCATGTATGTTTGATCAAATTCTTTCCTTAAATTTCTGAACCTTTGTCTGTAGGCTTCAGGCACTAGTTCATATGCACCTAAGATGGATTTTTTCACCTCCTCATACGTCCCAGATCCCTCCTCCGGTAGTGATGCAAATACTTCACTAGCCCTACCTACCAGCTTTGTTTGAATCAGTAATACCCACATGTCCTGTGGCCATTTCATTTGTTTAGCTACCTTCTCAAATGAAATGAAAAAGGCTTTAACCTCCTTCTCATGTTTCATTTGTTTAATTTGTAACTGAATTTTTGCCATTTCCAATGAGTCAAACTGTATCTCAGGCAACTTTAAATGCTTAGCCACCGCCATAATTACCTCATCATTTCACATTTTGTCAGGTAATGTTAATTGCAATGTTTTTGCCAAATCCATCAGTCTGCTTTTAGTCTCTGTCCGTAAGGTACTGTGTGTGACCGTCTCCACCCCCAAAAACTTCAGAGCCTCGGAAAGAGCCATTGGCCACAACATACTCCCCACTTAAACTAGAATACCACACCTGATAAGCAACCACAATATGCTCACCCCTCACTGTCTTAAAGTTCACTAAGCCAATCCAATAGATAGACTATTATCCCCCTTGAGCCCCCAATTTGTTATGGGCCAGTGTTTAGAGAATCCCAAAGTGTATCATGGAGTTCACCTGACTCACAACTTTTAATAGATTGTGGTATGGGGAGCACACGGCCCACTCTACACGTGTGGTACAGCAGAAATCGAAAAGTATTTTTTAAAGCAAAGCAATGTTTATTCTATGAACTCAAGTTGACCTTTTTAAAACATACAGTGAACATCTTAACAACCATCAATTCAAATACAACCCCCAAAGAATACAACACTAAGTAATCCTTAATACCTTCCCGAACAACATCCAGAAGACAAAAGAAACACCTTTTAACAGAAGCACATTAGGTTTACATTCACTACTGAGAACATTTATAATTCTGAATTCACCAAATGATCAAGAGATAGTCTTTTCATGGCAGAGAAAACAGCAGTACACCTGTTTTGTCTGGCTTCAGCTCCAACACTGGAAACGAAACTAAAACACACTCTCTAGCAGCCTGCTCAAAAACGAAAGTAAAAAGCTGACAGACAACCCAGCTCTACCCACACTCTGACATCACTGATAAACACCCCTTTCTTAAAGGTACATTTTTTAAACACCCATTTCTTAAAGGTACTCTCACATGACAACTGTCTTTCGCATGCAATACACAATGCTTCACAGACTAGCTCAGAATCATGATAGCTTTGTAATTGTTTCATCAGCATCAGAAGCTTAGCTCTTGGCAGCAATGCCACATCTCAGATAGGCATTCTGTTAAGAAAATGCCAAAATTGTCAAGATGTGTCAAATAGTCTGAGCCATGAATAACTTAAAAGACTGCTGCACAATGCATTTAAAGTCAAAACTATTTAAAATCCAGAAAGTATTTGGAAACTTATTAGAAATGCTGAAGAACTAACTTTAGTTACTATGACTTGTTCTGCTTGCTTTCCCTAAAGAGAGACAGTTAATAATAATAATTTTTATTAGTGTTTCTCAGCCATGATTTGCCTCTTTATTAGTGTCACACGTAGGCTTACATTTACACTGCAATGAAGTTATTATGAAAAACCCTAGTCGCCACACTCCGGTGCTTGTTTGGGTACACGGAGGGAGAATTAAGAATGTCCAATTCACCTAACAGCATGTTTTTCAGGGCTTGTGGGAGGAAACCGGAGCACCGGGAGGAAACCCACGCTGACACGGGGAGAACGTGCAGACTCCGCAAAGACAGTGACCCAACCCAGATCCCTGGCGTTGAGAAGCAAAGGTGCTAACCACTGTGCTACCATGCCTCCCTTGTTTGATAGTCTTGATTTATTTTTACTAATGATAGCTGGGGCAGTGGGTTGAAAGACCATTTTAATACTGACATAAAAATATTGAATGATATTGAACACTAAGTAAAGAAGCTACATGTGACTTTACATTCAAAGATAAATCTCTAAGCTTATAACTAATAACATTCTCCCTGGATATATCTGACTTGTTTTTTAAACAGGTATTTCAGACGCATTATTGTATTTACTTGCTTTCAAATTGATAGTGCATTTTTCACTGTTTCTCAGCCATGATCTGCCTCTCAATCACAAGGTTAAGTTGAGTACAAAAATCAAGGCTAACACTGCTAACGAGTGCAGTACTGAGGGAGCATCGCACTGTCCTTCAGATGAGGTGTTAAACCGAGGACCCATCTGCTTTCTTGGGTGGATGTATAAGATCAGAAAGTATTTAACTGGTTGTAAAACACTTCGAGACATCCAATGCTCATGAAAAGCACTGTATAAATGCAAGTCTATCTTTCTTTAAAATGGACCATTTTGCAACTGATCAAGATTGCTCATCAGATTGTCTGTTCATCAATTTTAAAAAGAATGAGCACAACTGGTGTTTTGGCGACAGTTTGCATCTCGAATGTTCTCTTGATCAATTTCAACAAATGAATAAACATTCTGATTGATGATACAATTTGACAGTATTAGATCAACCTGAGCACTGTGCACTCATTCAAACTGTTATATTCTGTGTCGCAGCTTCATGGAATATCAGCATTAGAATTTAATAAAAGCCAATTTGAATGTACAGCAGCGTGAATATTTTAAAATTAGTTTCATAGAGAACGCTTCCCTTGATACAACTTCCTGGCGCCCACAAATTGACACTCCAAAAGAGAGAAAGCCTTAACCTAATTTATCCGCTGGGACACTGATTAATCAAATATCTGAATAGATGTCAGTTCTTTTTATTAGATCTCAGTCTTTTAGAATCAAAATCTTCATCATTACAGAAGAAGCTAAACATCAGTCCCGAGTGATGTCACAAAAGCAAAGAACCTTCTGGTTCCACTACCTGATGCCGTTAATTCAACCAGGCATTGAGTGTCATGCCATTATTGTCAAGTCAGTAGTTAAATCCCAACTTGAATATTATGTGCAGTATGGGTCACTATGATGTAGGAATTACAGTGTGTCCTTGCGATGGTGTGACGGTAGGTGACAAGGATGATCTCAGTGAGCTGGTTTTTCCAAATTCGTAAGTGCATTATCGATTAATATTCCTGATGATCCCATCCAGAAGCATGAACTCATGAAATTAGCCCTTCAAATCTCAGGAGTTTAAGTTATGATGGAAGATGGAAGCTGGAAGCACGGTAGCACAGTGGTTAGCACTGTAGCTTTACAGCGCCAGGGTCCCGGGTTCGATTCCCGGCTTGGGCCACAGTCTGTGCGGAGTCTGCACGTTCTCCCCGTGTCTGCGTGGGTTTCCTCCGGGTGCTCCGGTTTCCTCCCACAAGTCCCGAAAGACGTGGGGCGTCATTCTCCGACCCCCCGCCGGGTCGGAGAATGGTCGTTGGCCGCCGTGAATCCCGCCCCCGCCCCCGCCGAAGTCTCCGCTCCCGGAGATTGGGCGGGGGCGGGAATCCAGCCGCGCCGGTTGGCGGGACCCCCCGCTGGATTCTCCGGCCCGGATGGGCCGAAGTCCCGCCCAGAAACTGCCTGTCCCGCCGACGTAAATCAAACCTGGTATTTACCGGCGGGACCAGGCAGCGTGGGCGGGCTCCGGGGTCCTGGGGGGGGGCGCGGGGCGATCTGACCCCGGGGGGTGCCCCCACGGTGGCCTGGCCCGCGATCGGGGCCCACCGATCCACGGGCGGGCCTGTGCCGTGGGGGCACTCTTTCCCTTCCGCCTCCGCTACGGCCTCCACCATGGCGGAGGCGGAAGAGACTCTCCCCACTGCGCATGCGCGGGAAACTTTCGGCGGCCGCTGACGCTCCCGCGCATGCGCGGGGAAACTGACAGCGGCCGCTGACGCTCCCGCGCATGCGCCGCATTTCCGCGCCAGCTGGCGGGGCAACAAACGCCATTTCCGCCAGCTGGCGGGGCGGAAATCCCTCCGGCGTCGGCCTAGCCCCTCAATGTTGGGGCTAGGCCGCCAAAGATGCGGAGACTTCCGCACCTTTTTGCCGGCGCGATGCCCGTCTGATTTGCGCCGGCTTTGGCGCCAGTCGGCGGGCATCCCGCCGTTGGGGGAGAATTTCGCCCGTGCTGTTATACACAATTTAGACATTCTGAATTCTCTCTCCGTGTACCCGAACAGGCGCTGGAATGTGGCGACTCGGGGATTTTCACAGTAACATCATTGCAGTGTTAATGTAAGCCTACTTGTGACAATAAAGATTATTTTTTAAAAAGACAAAGGAAATCTTTTTTTTGCTTGAGATGAGGAAGGGCAGGATTTTGGAGCAGGCCCATTAACAAGGCATTTTACAGCATGTTGAGCTCATTCAGAGCCCGTTCCTGGGAGGTTTCCAATTTTCAGTGAGACAGCCATGGTTCTGCACCTGTTGGGTTTCAGACCAGCTGTATGGAGGTGAGGATATGTCCTGAAGGTGATGAACGTTTTACGAAGTAAGTATAAATGTTTTTTTTAAGTTTCAAGGGCTTACTTGGAGTTCCATTACAGGTCAGGGGAAAAGCCAGAATGAAGAACTTTACCAGTTCAGGGGGTGTTGTTTGGCCTCCACTTGAGCACCAGGAAGGTAACCTGTACATGAAGGGCAGAGCACCGGCTATCAGGTAGCTACAGGAGAGAGACAAAGGGCATAAAGAAAGGAGACACCCATCCTGGACATAGGATCTACAGGCAGGGACAAAGAGTTCTTAAAGTTAATGTTTAAGAAGCAGTGCTAAAGGAGCCTGCAGCGCTCTACGCAAGTGGTCCCAGAAAACATGTCAGCCGTGAACATCTCAAAGGCAACAGATTCCCTCTGCACCGTTGCTGGATAACATAGCAGAATCACAACTGACGGGACACTGTGGATTCGCTGAGTCTGGTGGTTCCCTGCAATGCTCTCAGACATTGGGAGATGCCATTGAACAGAGAGGTGCCCTTAGTGCATGACGAGTTGTCCTCGTCCTACCAGACTCTGGAAAAAGGACATTCCTCCCCGCCCTCATGTATAGCAGGTCTCTGGCTCCCCTGTGCCATCTGTAAAGCAGGCACTGTCTTTGCAACAACCTCTCTCCCTTAAAATCTTAGTGATGGCTGCCATGAGTTTCTGAAACCTGTCTCCATTTCTGACTGCCTAGCCTTATTTGGACAGGAAGCCCCACTCCAACACAATTAAGGGCTCACCCCCAGGAATATCCAAAGCTTAGTCAGGTTCCCATCAGATGTCAATCTCTGGCACAAAAACAGACACTATTCTGTTTCCCGCCTTGTCATGTCAAGACAACTCAAGAGGAATTTTGACAAAAGGTCATCTATCTGAAATGTTAACTATGTTTCACTCTCCACAGAAGCAGCTAGACATGTTCAGTACTTCGAGAATTCTGTTTTTAGTTTGGAGTTCAAACACCTGCAGTTTTTGTTTTGAGGAGTTTTTCCGAATGTTGAAAAAGATTAATAAGAGTTGAGTGAAATATAAGCTGCAAATATAAAAAAATCTGAATTTAAACAGATCCTGGAAATGCACCGCATGTCCCTAACTATCTGAAAATAGAAAATAACTGGTTAAAATTGGGGATATAGACCCTTTGTCAGAATAGATACAGTTGATCCAAAGAACTGTTCGTTCTCACAAGAGTTTCAAAAACAAAGGGGATGATTACCCTGACCCCCTGAACTTAACCCAGATCATTAGCATGGCTTTGGGGTCTCTCCAGATGCAGGTCCACTCCCCACTGGGATTTCACTTCAAAAAAGAGCGGAGGTGGAAACACGTTCATGGTAGCTTTCAAAATCAGAATTGGATAAGTGCTTAAGGGAGGAGAATTACAGGGATATCAGGAATAGGGGAATGGAACAAACTTGAATTCATCTTCAAAAGAGCCTGCGCATTCCAGATAGCCTGAGCAGCCTTGTTCTGTGCTCTGATATTCGATATTCTGGAACATCGATTATATAAAATTGAGTGCATAATATGTGCAAATAATAATGTGCAAAAATAATGTGATTGGGCCTGAGCAGATCCATATTAACATGTACCCTCAGAATCATTCCAACACATTTTTATGTTGTTTCCAGTTTTGTGTGATTGGCACAATGCACAAAGGTAACAAAAGAGGTTCAAAAAACAATAAGATTTTGTCCCAGCATCTGGGTGTTGAACTCATAAAAAATGCAATTTGTTCTCAATGAAAACCATGAAATATATAAAATTCAAGCAGTTATTTGAATTTATAATTTATGGAATATTGATTCAAAAAGGAAATGGAATCTTTTCGGTCAATATGGAGTGGAGGAAAAAAGGTTTAACCGAAAAGGAAGATGAAATGAGGTTAAATTTAAGACACGGTCAGGATTTTTTCTTTCCACAGAGGGTGATTATAGGAACAGGAGGAGCTCCTTTAATTAGATCATAACTGATCTGTACATCAACTCAATTAACATACCTTTGTTCCCCATATCCCTAGATATCCTTAATGAGCAAACCTCTATCGATTTTAATCATGAAATTTTCAATTAATCTTTAAGAGGGAGAGAGTTCCAATTTCCACCAGCCTTTATATAAAAAAAGCTTCCTGATTTCACTCTTAAAGGGACAAATCTAATTTTAAGATTACGCCATCTTGTTCTGTATTCCATCATTCGAGGAAATTGTTTCTCCCTTCTCTATCCTACATGATCAATTTATCATTTTAAACAGCTTGATTACAATAACCTCTCAACGTCCTAAACTCAAAGGTAACAAGTCCTCCTAATTTACCCCATAAGCTCTGGGGTCATTGTTGTGAATACGCCCTGTTCAAGACTTATCATATCCTTCCTAAAGTTGAATGGTCAAAAATGGAACGCAGTACTCCAGGTGGGGTCTGGACAACTGAAGCATCACTTGCTCACTTTTTGAATTCTGACTAAATGTCGATCAGCGAGACCTCCTGCTGGCATCTCTCAGGGCATTTCCAAAGGTGAAATTGAACTTATGTGTGACGAATGTGATATAAAATAGTTACTTTAGAGATATTAGTTAATGTAATGTAGAAATAAGCCACTTTGATTCTGGCAAGTAGAGACAAAGGATTTTAGACCGCATGGGAAAAAGCAGGAAGAGGTGTGTCCATGAGAGTGATGCTGCATTGATAGGGGCCGGAGAAAGGGATTGGAAGTGAGCCAATCAGAATAGATCAAACAAGTCAGGAGGGACACAGGATGACCTATGGGTGTCGAGTATGTGAAACTTGATGCCATTTGAATGTATGAGTACTGATCTCTTTGTCTGGGACCTTCACTTAGTTCCCGGGGCTGCAGAAAGCAACATGTTATCTGTATCACTGTGGACTAGGTAGCTTGCAAGCTGAATAAAATAACTTCTTTTTACTTGCAAATCCATCTCGACTTTTATTGAGGCCAGACTGACAGATAAAGAAATTTGGGAATCAACATTTGGTGCCGAAAACCGGGATTTCTCAGGGCGATCCTGGTCCAACTGCGAAATCAGAATTAGACTGATTATGAACAGGAGGATGGGGAACGAGGGCCCTCAATGTAGAACTGGAAAATGACCGCGCATTGATTGTTCCCCTCTTCTTATCGTCTGATTAGTCTGGTCACTCGCGGTTGGCACAGAAAGACCGCCTCGACGAAATCACAGGTCAGTCTGGGGATTAGCAATTTAATTGATGGGATTTCATATTGTTGTTTCGGCTTGGGTTAGGATTTTGGGTTGATGTGACATCTCAAATGATGATTCAATTCCAAGTATAAGGGTTCAGAGGCTGATGGGACTTCAGTAATGAAGGTTCAGTCTATTATATGGGTTCAGGGGCTGATGGGACTTCAGTAATGAAGGTTCAGTCTATTATATGGGTTCAGAGGGTTATTGGGACTTCAGTACTGAAGGTTCAGTCCAATATAACTGTTTTTAAAGTTGAGATGGTTCAACTCTATGTGTGAGTGTTTTAAATATATAGTTGATTAAGCTAAAATTGTCTCCTTGGACTGTATTGGCGAAAAACGCAGTTCCGAGGACTAGTTGAGATTGTGGGGAATGCTGCATATTGGTTGAAGCAGAAGTCTCTCAAAGGGTTAACAGCAGCAGGCAAAGTTATAGACAGACAGTGCTTCTCACTCAGGCCTTGAGATAACAGCACCAGTCTGTAGTGTAATCGGATACCTTTCCTTTGAGTCAGTGAACACCAGCAAAGTTACGTTTTGAATTAATTAAAGGAAACCAGTGGGTTTCTCCAGCTCTTTGATAAAAGTTATTATTTTCAAAAGCAATTGATTGAAATTGCCAGAATCTTAAGTTTTACTTACTTGAAATAAGGTTTATCTCATTTTATCTGGAGATTAATAGAAACTTAAAGAAGATCATGGACACCATTTTAAAAAGTGTAAATCTGGAGATGATAGTTGATTTTGCTAATACTTATGTGTATGTAAAAGAAAAAAAACTTGTTAAAAGAAAAATTGTTAAGATAAAGAAATAATTAAGTTGTAAATGCTGTACAAGTTTGTGTTAAGCAAATTGTAAATTTAGTTCTGAGTTGAGATCAGAGCTAAGCTTGCAAGTTGCAGTAATTCAATTTGAATTTTCAAACATTTTTAAGTTTTAAAATAAAAGCGCAAGTAGAGGAAGGACACGGGTCACACAAGAGATGAGCTACGTAGTTCAATGGCTGGCCTTGAATTGACAGAAGAAGAAAAATTCAATCATTTGGAAAAGTCAGTAAAAGTTCCGTCTGCACCCATAGCATGGTCTGCGCTCATTCCAGAACCACCAGAGTACAATAATATATACCCAGTCATTGCTCCCCAGATTTCAAATCTGCCAGAAACTCAAGCCCTTTTGGATGATAGTGTGGGTGATAGTGTGGGTCCTGATTTACCAACTTCACAACCGGAAGAGCAAAAGGAACTCTGTCCCACAAGCCCAGTTAGCTCTAGGACAAGATCTCGGACAGCGAGAGAGGGGCTTGACGCTCACCAGAAACAATTAAGCATATCACCTAAGTCTACCCAAACTAAGGAGAAACCACAAGATTTGGGAACAAAGGAAGCTGAAACAACTTCTTTTGAAGAGAAAGAATTCCCCCTAGTGACAGGGAGAGACGTTGAAGTCTTGGAACAACCAGGGGAAATAGCTAGAGTGCCCCCTGGTGACATTCGGAGACAGTTACCGATTAGGAAGATGCGAAACCACGATGCAGTGACTGTGGGAGTGAACCCCACGATAGACGTTTACTTCCCATGGACACCCAGTGAGATGATGGCTATTATGTCTACAATCCCAGATAGAAAAAATCTCCTGCTGCCTTCATGGATTCCTTGAGAACTACCATCTCAATTTATCAAGCTGATTTAAGGGACCTCTGGGCCCTAGTCCAGCAGATTTTAACCCCAGCGGAGTACCGCAATTATCTTAACCACCTGAATTATGCTAGTCATGCCGCACTTCAGCAGGCCTATGCGTTAGACGACGATAGAAGGACACAGATCTTGAATGCGTTGAATAGCACATTTCAAAGGCCCATAAATCTTTCTGTTATCTTAGACCTAAAACCTAAGAAGACTGAAGAGCCAGAGGAATTTCTGGAGCAGAAGGTAAGCAAGTGATTTTTACTTTTATACCTGTTTTTCAAATTGTGTGTCGGGGGGAAACTGAAGTGACATCACAGAAAAGCTGTGACCTGAGTGGCTGGTTGGGATTCTAACCTAAATTTTTTTGAGTATTTGGGATCTAATTAAACATAATAACTTAATTATAATTTAGAGGATATCTAAGCCAGAGATCGGAGAATATTATAGTTAGCTATCGCATTTCTATTAGAAATCTAGTGCTAGGAAACAGATAGTTGACATTAACTTTGAAATTTAAAAAAAGTATTAAAAAAAAAAAAAAGACAAATTTTAATTTTAATTAATTGACGCAATGTCAGTTAGAGGGGTGCTGTGCTCTGACTGTGAGATGTGGCAGGTCCGGGAGGCTTCCAGTGTCCCGGATGGCTTCATCTGCAGAAAGTGCACCCAACTGCAGCTCCTCACAGACCGCATGGTTCGGTTGGAGCAGCAATTGGATGCACTTAGGAGCATGCAGGTGGCGGAAAGCGTCATAGATCGCAGTTATGTAAGTGTGGTCACACCCAAGGTGCAGGCAGAGAAATGGGTGACCACCAGAAAGGGCAGGCAGTCAGTGCAGGAATCCCCTGTGGTTGTCCCCCTCTCGAACAGATATACCCCTTTGGATACTGTCGGGGGGGATAGCCTATCAGGGGAAAACAGCAGCAGCCAGAGCAGTGGCACCACGGCTGGCTCTGATGTTCAGAAGGGAGGGTCAAAGCGCAGAAGAGTAATAGTTATAGGGGACTCTATAGTCAGGGGCACAGATAGGCGCTTCTGTGGACGTGAAAGAGACTCCAGGATGGTATGTTGCCTCCCTGGTGCCAGGGTCCAGGATGTCTCCGAACGGGTAGAGGGAATCCTGAAGGGGGAGGGCAAACAGGCAGAGGTCGTTGTACATATTGGTACTAACGACATAGGCAGGAAGGGGCATGAGGTCCTGCAGCAGGAGTTCAGGGAGCTAGGCAGAAAGTTAAAAGACAGGACCTCGAGGGTTGTAATCTCGGGATTACTCCCTGTGCCACGTGCCAGTGAGGCTAGAAATAGGAAGATAGAGCAGACAAACACGTGGCTAAACAGCTGGTGTAGGAGGGAGGGTTTCTGTTATCTGGACCACTGGGAGCTCTTCCGGGGCAGGTGTGACCTGTATAAGATGGACGGGTTGCATCTAAACCGGAGAGGCATAAATATCCTGGCCGCGAGGTTTGCTAGTGTCACACGGGAGGGTTTAAACTAGTATGGCAGGGGGGTGGGCACGGGAGCAATAGGTCAGAAGGTGAGAGCATTGAGGGAGAACTAGGGAATAGGGACAGTGTGGCTCTGAGGCAGCGCAGACGGGGAGAAGTTGCTGAACACAGCGGGTCTGGTGGCCTGAAGTGCATATGTTTTAATGCAAGGAGCATTACGGGTAAGGCAGATGAACTTAGAGCTTGGATTACTACTTGGAACTATGATGTTGTTGCCATTACAGAGACCTGGTTGAGGGAAGGGCAGGATTGGCAGCTAAACGTTCCAGGATTTAGATGTTTCAGGCGGGATAGAGGGGGATGTAAAAGGGGAGGCGGAGTTGCGCTACTTGTTCAGGAGAGTATCACAGCTATACAGCGAGAGGACACCTCAGAGGGCAGTGAGGCTATATGGGTAGAGATCAGGAATAAGAAGGGTGCAGTCACAATGTTGGGGGTATACTACAGGCCTCCCAACAGCCAGCGGGAGATAGAGGAGCAGATAGGTAGACAGATTTTGGAAAAGAGTAAAAACAACAGGGTTGTGGTGATGGGAGACTTCAACTTCCCCAATATTGACTGGGACTCACTTAGTGCCAGGGGCTTAGACGGGGCAGAGTTTGTAAGGAGCATCCAGGAGGGCTTCTTAAAACAATATGTAAACAGTCCAACTAGGGAAGGGGCGGTACTGGACCTGGTATTGGGGAATGAGCCCGGCCAGGTGGTAGATGTTTCAGTAGGGGAGCATTTCGGTAACAGTGACCACAATTCAGTAAGTTTTAAAGTACTGGTGGACAAGGATAAGAGTGGTCCGAGGATGAATGTGCTAAATTGGGGGAAGGCTAATTATAACAATATTAGGCGGGAACTGAAGAACATAGATTGGGGGCGGATGTTTGAGGGCAAATCAACATCTGACATGTGGGAGGCTTTCAAGTGTCAGTTGAAAGGAATACAGGACAGGCATGTTCCTGTGAGGAAGAAAGATAAATACGGCAATTTTCGGGAACCTTGGATGACGAGTGATATTGTAGGCCTCGTCAAAAAGAAAAAGGAGGCATTTGTCAGGGCTAAAAGGCTGGGAACAGACGAAGCCTGTGTGGCATATAAGGAAAGTAGGAAGGAACTTAAGCAAGGAGTCAGGAGGGCTAGAAGGGGTCATGAAAAGGCATTGGCAAATAGGGTTAAGGAAAATCCCAAGGCTTTTTACACTTACATAAAAAGTAAGAGGGTAGCCAGGGAAAGGGTTGGCCCACTGAAGGATAGGCAAGGGAATCTATGTGTGGAGCCAGAGGAAATGGGCGAGGTACTAAATGAATACTTTGCATCAGTATTCACCAAAGAGAAGGAATTGGTAGATGTTGAGTCTGGAGAAGGGGGTGTAGATAGCCTGGGTCACATTGTGATCCAAAAAGACGAGGTGTTGGGTGTCTTAAAAAATATTAAGGTAGATAAGTCCCCAGGGCCGGATGGGATCTACCCCAGAATACTGAAGGAGGCTGGAGAGGAAATTGCTGAGGCCTTGACAGAAATCTTTGGATCCTCGCTGTCTTCAGGGGATGTCCCGGAGGACTGGAGAATAGCCAATGTTGTTCCTCTGTTTAAGAAGGGTGGCAGGGATAATCCCGGGAACTACAGGCCGGTGAGCCTTACTTCAGTGGTAGGGAAATTACTGGAGAGAATTCTTCGAGACAGGATCTACTCCCATTTGGAAGCAAATGGACGTATTAGTGAGAGGCAGCACGGTTTTGTGAAGGGGAGGTCGTGTCTCACTAACTTGATAGAGTTTTTCGAGGAGGTCACTAAGATGATTGATGCAGGTAGGGCAGTAGATGTTGTCTATATGGACTTCAGTAAGGCCTTTGACAAGGTCCCTCATGGTAGACTAGTACAAAAGGTGAAGTCACACGGGATCAGGGGTGAACTGGCAAGGTGGATACAGAACTGGCTAGGCCATAGAAGGCAGAGGGTAGCAATGGAGGGATGCTTTTCTAATTGGAGGGCTGTGACCAGTGGTGTTCCACAGGGATCAGTGCTGGGACCTTTGCTCTTTGTAGTATATATAAATGATTTGGAGGAAAATGTAACTGGTCTGATTAGTAAGTTTGCAGACGACACAAAGGTTGGTGGAATTGCGGATAGCGATGAGGACTGTCTGAGGATACAGCAGGATTTAGATTGTCTGGAGACTTGGGCGGAGAGATGGCAGATGGAGTTTAACCTGGACAAATGTGAGGTAATGCATTTTGGAAGGGCTAATGCAGGTAGGGAATATACAGTGAATGGTAGAACCCTCAAGAGTATTGAAAGTCAAAGAGATCTAGGAGTACAGGTCCACAGATCACTGAAAGGGGCTACACAGGTGGAGAAGGTAGTCAAGAAGGCATACGGCATGCTTGCCTTCATTGGCCGGGGCATTGAGTATAAGAATTGGCAAGTCATGTTGCAGCTGTATAGAACCTTAGTTAGGCCACACTTGGAGTATAGTGTTCAATTCTGGTCGCCACACTACCAGAAGGATGTGGAGGCTTTAGAGAGGGTGCAGAAGAGATTTACCAGAATGTTGCCTGGTATGGAGGGCATAAGCTATGAGGAGCGATTGAATAAACTCGGTTTGTTCTCACTGGAACGAAGGAGGTTGAGGGGCGACCTGATAGAGGTATACAAAATTATGAGGGGCATAGACAGAGTGGATAGTCAGAGGCTTTTCCCCAGGGTAGAGGGGTCAATTACTAGGGGGCATAGGTTTAAGGTGAGAGGGGCAAAGTTTAGAGTAGATGTACGAGGCAAGTTTTTTACGCAGAGGGTAGTGGGTGCCTGGAACTCACTACCGGAGGAGGTAGTGGAGGCAGGGACGATAGGGACATTTAAGGGGCATCTTGACAAATATATGAATAGGATGGGAATAGAAGGATACGGACCCAGGAAGTGTAGAAGATTGTAGTTTAGTCGGGCAGTATGGTCGGCACGGGCTTGGAGGGCCGAAGGGCCTGTTCCTGTGCTGTACATTTCTTTGTTCTTTGTTCTTTGTTCTTTGTTTTAATGAAATCTACCGGGGGCAGTCAGGCGATTTGCTGTATCAAAATGGTCAGAATTCCCCTCAATATTGTGCTATGTTAATGCATTGCCTACCACCTTCTGTGGTTACTGCTGTGAAATGTAATAACATGAATTGGACAGAGAACGACCCTTCCCAGATGGCAAGGGCAGTCAGATTTTATTGGAAGGAGGGTGTAGGCCAAGAAGGAGGCTCAGTTACAAAGGTTAAGACTGAGTATGTAATGAAAAAGGATGATCTGCGACCCCAACAAGCGGCAGAAATGGTAGTTTACCAGCAGGAGCCCCAATATAGTGACTTTGGGTGGGTGGATCAGCGAAGAGGAGGATACCAAACCCACCCACAGGGACCCTCACCCCCTTTTTATGGCCCACCGAACGAATCAATAGCTCTACAACCGCAGCCCCCTCTGAGGGGCCATTGGTCTACTGGAAGAAGAGGACGGGGCAGCCATGTCTTCTGTGCAATCAGCACTTAAATTACCATTATCCGACCACACGCAGCAATTGTCAGGGTTCCAAGGACAGGTGTGTGAGTATCCTATTTCTGAACCTGTGACAGTCACTTACGAGAATAAGTCTGCAGAGCATCAGGTTGTAGTGACTACTGGATTGGACTGTAACTTGTTGGCCCGAGATTTACTGTGTATCTTCCAGCTACAGCTAGAATGCGGAGATGAGGGGGTAACGGTTACATCATGGAGGATGAGACAACAGTGCTATATTTCTATCACCCCCCCAGTGGTGGACGTTAGACGTTGAACAGTCACTGCATCACGTTACCCTGGCCTATGACAGAACTGGACGAAACAGGGAGTTGGAGGACAAATACCGGCCATTACTTGAGACCGAATGGCCAGTCAAGGTTACAGCCACAGTCACGGGAAAAGAAGGTACAGCCGATTTTGTTACAATATCACCACATTTATGGCCACAGTCAGCTTCGGTAAGCCCTCATATTACACGTCAGGTCCATGACCAGTACCATGCCAGGGATATGGGGCGAATGGTAAGGAGGGCAGTGGATCATTCGGATCCAACAGACTACGCACTTCAAGTCATGCCGGACGGCACTACCATAAAATATTTTGAGGTCCCTGAAACGATTAACACTCGACTGCAGCATCACAGGGGACATGATGTGTTGGAATATGTCAATCCACAGGTCTGGGCGGAATACCCATCACAAGTGGGAAAGACAAATGTTACACCTATTAAGGTGATGATTAAGGATCATGTAAAGCTACCTTCCATTTGACAATACCCCCTGAAATCTCAAGCTGCTCCATCAATAGATGAATTAATTCAAGAGCTGTTGAAACAGGGTATTTTGGTCCCTTGCCAATCAGAATGTAACACCACCATACTTGCTGTGCCTAAACCAGCCAAACCAGACCAGTACCGATTAGTACAGGATTTACGTTCAATCAATGCCATCGCATAGCCGTTACATGCTCTCACCCTCCAACAGGATATTACGGTGTATAGCTCCCACTCGGTCATCGCACTACTGAGGCAACTGCAGACTCAGCATCTTACCGCAGCTCGTCAGAATAGGTATGAGATATACCTTTTGAACAATCCACGTCTGACATTTAAATACTGTACCACTATCAATCCAGCCTGTTTTCTTAGTGGTCCCCCTGTCCATGAAGACGCACCTGGCCACGACTGTTTAGCCTTGATTCAGGAAACTACCGCAATAAGGGGCGATTTGAGTGACATTTCGTCAGAACAACCTGACATGATTATGTGTGGTCAAATATCCCACCGGGGTTTAGTTAATGACCTACTGCAGGCCCTCCTTATGCCCGCGCAGATTTCCGTTATTAAATGCGCTGCCCACACGAATGGTACAACCCCAGTTGACGTTGGTAATGAACGAGCAGATTGTGCAGCGCGAACAGCCGCGCAAATTCAGCAAGTGATGGTGCCTAAGATGTTAAGTCAGACTAAACGATCTACTATAAATATGTCTGCTTCTGACAAGTCAATGCCAACCATCCAAGACGTCATAAGGTTACAGGAGGACGCTCCTGAGAGTGATAAACAAATGTGGAAACGGTTAGGTTGTACATATGATTCTGTTTCCTCTTTATGGACCACGCCTGCACATCAGACTTGTATGTCTGATGTGCTGGCTTTATGGGTCATTGAATGTGTACACTTTGCAACTCATTGTGGGGCTCGAGGGACTAGTGATTTGTTGCTGGACACTTGGTGGCACCCTAAAATGCAGGGGTTGGCCCAAAGTATCAGTAATCGGTGTTTGATTTGTCAGCAATATAACACCGGAAAAGGTATCCCTTGTGGGATGGGGCAAACCCCGTTGCCCAGTGGTCCCTTTGAGACGCTCCAAATGGATTACATTGAGTTGGAAAGGTGTCAATGTTATAAATATGTTTTGGTCATTGTGGATGTGTTCAGCAGATGGGTCGAGGCGTATCCGACTATCGATAATAAAGCTGCTACTGTGGTTAAAGTCTTGATGAGGGAAATCATTCCCCGGTACGGCATACCAGCTCAGTTAAGTTCTGATAGTGGGCCTCATTTTATTGGACAAATTAACAAGGGGTTTTGCTCCCAGTTGCGCATACGCCAGCAGTTACACTGTGCTTATAGACCGCAGGCGGCCGGGTTGGTTGAGAGACACAATCAGACCCTCAAAACTAAATTGGCTAAATTAAGAGCAGACACGGGACTGACATGGCTTAAGTTGCTCCCCGTTGCCCTCTTCCAGCTGCGGGTTACACCTGCGGGACCGGCCCGGCTCTCTCCCGCCGAGATTCTTTATGGCAGGCCTCTTAGAACTCCCTGGAGCCTGCAGGTTCCCAGACTGGTTCAGTTTCATCAGATGACTGAAGAGATGACCACCTATGTTCTAGCCCTCACGCAAGTGCTCAAGGAACTCCATGGCCAGGTCCGCGCGGCTCACCAGCCATTGCCCCCAGTACCTAGCTCACTTTCAGTCCAGCCCGGTAGTTATGTCATGGTCAAAACTTGGACTAGGAAAGGGTCGGAGCCGCGATGGGACGGGCCCTTCCAAGTTCTCCTTACCACCTCCACAGCAGTTAAAGTGGAGGGGCGAAGTGCTTGGGTCCACCTACATCACTGTAAATTGAGTCCATCTCCACTACTGTAAAAGGTCGGATACTAACCTGCCTCCCTTCTCCAGTGCTATTTTACAGGTGTGGAGCATGATGGAGTGGCTACGCATCGTCTGTCTGATATTTGGCCTCACTTCGCTTGCCGTGTTATTGGCGATGGACATGGAAAAGGGGAATATTATGTATCTGTGTAGCCCCAACCAATCTACAAGGTTACATCACCTCTGCAAAGGTGATGTTCTTCGCTGCCCCCATAAACGAGGACATGGTATCGACTCATGGAAGGTCATCAAAGTTAAGGAGAATGCAGGAGTCATGAAGCAGTTGCACCGGTCCCGGCGATGGGAAGGGAACATTATATGGACATTGCCTTGTTTTTGGAATACATGTAAATTCGATTTTGGATGTGTTAAGAGTGGTGCAATAAAGGTAATATCAGGCTGTCAGAAGAGCGTAGGAAAAGGCTATGAGGAAGTGAAAGGGACTAGAGAGAGGACGGGGCGTATGAGAAGGGAAGTACAGCTAGAACGTAGGTTACCGGGAGATACACTTAAGTTAGTTAAAGGCCAAACTGAGGAAAACCCGGGTAGTAAACCTTGGGAGCCCTCGGGGCAATAACCAAGGAATTGTCTCAGCTACGGTTGTTTGCAATGCAGAACCGGTATGCTCTTGACTATCTTCTGGCCCGTGAGGGTGGGATATGCGCCATAGTGCAGGGCAACTGTATCATGGGAGTTCAGGATAATATCACTAAATTTATGGATCACATACGGGATCACCTGGACAGAATGCAGGATCCTGGCTCTTGGGGTAACTGGGGATTTGGAGGTTGGAAGGACTGGTTGATAAATATGGCCATGTATCTAGTGGTAGCTATCGGCTGCATCTTTGTGGGCCTGGCCATCCTTAAATGTGTGATGGGTAGAATGCGGGGTGCACTGGATCAGATCAACGCCCCCAAAAAATTAACTGTTAAAATCCATGAGGGTGAAGCAGATGAAGGGGGGCTAAGACAGGAATTGGAAATGCAGCGACGGATCTTTTTAGATGAGGAACAGAAGCTATGGATTGGATAGTTCGGTTATCATGGAATGATAAAAGGAGGGAATGACGAATGTGATATAAAATAGTTACTTTAGAGATATTAGTTAATGTAATGTAGAAATAAGCCACTTTGATTCTGGCAAGTAGAGACAAAGGATTTTAGACCTCATGGGAAAAAGCAGGAAGAGGTGTGTCTATGAGAGTGATGCTGCATTGATAGGGGCCGGAGAAAGGGATTGGAAGTGAGCCAATCAGAATAGATCAAACAAGTCAGGAGGGACATAGGATGACCTATGGGTGTCGAGTATGTGAAACTTGATGCCATTTGAATGTATGAGTACTGATCTCTTTGTCTGGGACCTTCACTTAGTTCCCGGGGCTGCAGAAAGCAACATATTATCTGTATCACTGTGGACTAGGTAGCTTGCAAGCTGAATAAAATAACTTCTTTTTACTTGCAAATCCATCTCGACTTTTATTGAGGCCAGACTGACGGATAAAGAAATTTGGGAATCAACATGTGTAGTGGATGAAGAGCAAATGCCAAGAAATCAAAATACAACTATCCCAACAGTTTAAAAATAAGGGACAGTCATTTAATTCATGGTTTCAGAGACGCTTACAGCACAGAATGAGGCCATTCAGCTCATCGAGTCCACACCGGCCAACGAAGATCTGAATACATTAATCCCATTTTTCCACAAGGGGCAACAACCTCTCAGCTTCAACCCTGTCAATCCCCCTGAGAATCCTGTATGTCTCAATAAGGTCACCTCTCATTCTAAACTCCAATGAGTACAGGCCCACACGACTCAACCCCTCCTTATAAGAAAATCCCTCCACACCCAGGATCAATCTAGTGAACTTTTGTGAGGGTCATGAAGGATCCAGCACGAGTTGTAGAGTCAAACAGAAAGTAACTTTATTTACAACGAGATGTACAAAGTACCAGAAGTTCACTATCGGTTCCCTCTCTAGCTGGTACCACACTGGCCAGTTCTATTTAAACAGCTGCACTACTAATGATTGTCTCGCTCCCCCTCATTGGGGGAGTTCATATTCCCCAAGGACCATGGGGTAACCAATTTACCCCAGCCAATAGGATCCGGGCAGGTTATAACATAAATATTCTCTGGACTGCCTCCACTGCCAGTATATCTTTCCTTAGATAAGGGGACCAAAACTGTTCACGGTATTTCAGGTATGATCTAACTAGTGCCTTCAATAGTTTTAGCAAGACTTCCCTATTTTTCTACTCCATTCCGTTTGAAATAACGGCCAACATTCTATTCGCCTTCCCATTACATCATCTGCATTACTGCCTATGGCATAGAGAAGGGTACTGACCTCATAGAATATATTTACAGTGCAGAAGGAGGCCATTCGGCCCATCGGGTCTGCACCGGCCCTTGGAAAGAGCACCCCATCTAAGTCCATTCCTCCACCCCATCTCCGCAACCCAGTAACCCCACCTAACATTTTGGACACCAAGGGGCAATTTAGCATAGCCAATCCACCTAACCTGCACATCTTTGGACTGTGGGAGGAAACCGGAGCACCTGGGGGAAACCCATGCAGACACAGGGTGAAAATGCAAACTCCACACAGACAGTCACCCGAGGTGGGAATTGAACCTGGGTCCCTGGAACTGTGAGGCAGCAGTGCTGACCATTGTGCTACCTGTACACCCCCAAACCTGTTCCAGACTAGTCTTGTCTGCTAGACCCGAAGCTGATCTGTTCGTAATAAAACTAAGATATCATCTCTGGATTTATAGTTAATACTGGAGGCAAGGCTTTACCTTTTGTTGTACATTATACTAATCATGTACAGTACAGGCTTAACGTGAAGCTCTATATCAAACCATCACTCGCCATACTCTGTTGTCATGTGATTTTACAGCACTGATGATGTAGACTATATCATTATATATTTAACATTAACCCTTCATGAATATGTGTCAAAAATACAGAAGCTGTTGACATAGGCCTCGTTGCAATCATTATACGATTTGTGCTGCACAACTGATTTTACAACCTAACATTGTCACAGTGGGATGCATATTAAGCGAACAGTTTTGTTGACAGCTCTAAGTGGGTTACAGAATAGAAATGTTTGTTTTCAGAAGGGATTAAGTACTTAAGTGAAATGTTTATGTTATAACCTGCTGTTACATGTTTATGTTATAATGACAATCCCACAATCCTGTGGGAGTATGAGCTTCCCCAATGAGGGGGGCGGAGAAACCATTAGTAAACTCCATGTATAAATAAAGCTGGCCAGTTTGGAAACAGCAGGAAGGAGTGTGCAGCAAGGGAAGTTGCTGCTGTTTATATGTTATTGTAAATAAATGTTATTACTTTGTATCCTTAAAATGCATGCTGGATTCTTCGTGGCCCTCACAAAAGTTTACTTTCATAAAAGATTAGTTGAAAGAATTTCAATGTACTGAATAAATATAAATGTTGCCACAGTGCCAGAGGACCATAGGTTGCTCTACCTTTGAGAGCTGACTGGTGGTGATTTAACCTGAGGGTCACCACACCTCAGGCAAGGGGCAAAGTTGAGAAGGAGGGGTCTTCATGAATAACCTCAGAATAGAACCCTTGCAGTTAGCATCGCTCTGTGTTATGAACCAGCCACCTAGTCAACTGAACTAACTGACTCCCTTCTTTTAAATAATGTTATCAGTAGACACATAACTTTATTTTTTGTCAGTATGGCTCCAGAAGTTGACCCATGGTAGATACTAGATGGGTTGGCATGGAGGAGCAGAGGGCAAAGATTGGGAGCATGGGATTGATTAAGCGCGAGGTGGCATAGGTTGACATAGATGAGGCGTGGGGAGTGTGTGTGAGGTGAGGGGTGAGGGGTGAGGGTTGTTTTTTGCTTTTTTAGTAGGCCACGAATGAGTCCGAAAACTTGGTTTATTGCAATACAATTATATTTCCAATATACATCAGATCCCAGCTGTGCCTGCTTTGTTGGTTCTACACCTGGCCGACTTTATACAGATCTCAATCATGAATGTCCTCGGGCTCCCCACCCCCTTAGCGGGGGAGCTCGTATTCGGTGAGGCTCACAGGGAGATTGACTGCTCCAACTGGCACGGTGCCACAGTGGTTAGCACTGCTGCCTCACAACACCAGGGACCCAGGTTCAATTCTGGCCTTGGGTGACTGTCTGTGTGGAGTATGTACATTCTCCCCGTGTCTGCATGGGTTTCCTCCGGGTGCTCCGGTTTCCTCTCACTGTCCAAAGATGTGTAGGTTAGGTGGATTGGTCATGATCAATTGCCCCTAAGTGTCCAGGGATGTGTAAGTCATGTTACTGGTACAGGGGGGGGAGTGGATCAGTGCAGACTCGATGGGCTGAATGGCCTTGTTCTGCACTGTAGGGATTCTATGTACGGATTCTATGAACTCCGTAGGTCTCGTGTGGGTTACTGTCACAATCTCAGACTAAAAGGACGATCCTTCAAAACAGAGATGAGGAGGAATTTCTTCAGCCAGAGGGTGGTGAGTCTGTGGAACTCTATGGCGCAGAAGGCTGTGGAGGCCAAATCACTGAGTGTCTTTAAGACAGAGGTAGATAGGTTCTTGATTAATAAGGGGATCAGGGGTTATGGGGAGAAGGCAGGAGAATGGGGATGAGAAAAATATCAGTCATGATTGAATGGCGGAGCAGACTCGATGGGCCAAGTGGCCTAATTCTGCTTCTATGTCTTATGGTCGTATGGTCTTATATAATCCTCAACTCCACTTTCCCACCATATCCCCATAACCTTTGATAAATCGGTCTATCTCAGGTTTGAACATACTTAGCAACCCAACCTTTACAACCCTCTGCGGTAAATGATCCCACAGATTCACTACCTTCTGAGAGAAGAAATTCCTCCTCATCTCTGTCTGAAATTGGTGACCCATCAAGGAACCCTAGCAACATTGAAATCAATGGGAATCACGAGGAATCGTTTCCACATGTTGGAGAGCACCAAAAAGATGGTTGCAGGCAAATCATCTCAGTCCCAGGGCATTGCAGGAGCTCCAGTTTTTGTTCTTGTCCCAACCTCTGCAGCTACTTTACCAGTGACATTCTCGCCATCACAAGATTATAAGTGGGGTGATGATGATTACACAATGTGCAGTACCATTTTTAACTCCTCAGATATCGAAAAAATCTGTGACCGCATGCAGTAAGATTTGGACAACATTCAGTCAAGGGCTGACTCGTGGCAAATATAATAATAATAATATAATATTCTTTATTGTCACAAGTAGGCTTACATTAACACTGCAATGAAGTTACTGTGAAAAGCCCCTCGTCGCCACTCCGGCGCCTGTTCGGGAGGGAGAATTCAGAATGACCAAATTACCTCACATCTTTCGGGACTTGTGGGAGCACCCGGAGGAAACCCACACAAACACGGGGAGAACGTGCGGACTCTGCACAGACAGTGACCCAGCCGAGAATCCAACCTGGGACCCTGGCGCTGTGAAGCAACAGTGCTAACCACTGTGCTACCGCGCCGCCCGTGACTTTCGTATCACTGAATTACCAGGCAATGACAACCAGAGAATTCAACCTTGCATCCCCAACATTCAACGGCATTGCCATCATTGAATCCTCCACCATTAACATCCTGGCAGTTACCATTTGCCAGGAACTGAACTGGACCAGCCACATGAATACTGTGGCATAAGAGCAGGTCAGATGTTGGGAATTCTGCACCAAGTAACTCACCTCCTGACTCCCCGAAGCATTCCACTATCTATAAAGCTCAAGTCAGAGTGTGATGCAATATTGGATAAAAAGCAACTTACTGCGGATGCTGCAATCAGAAACCAAAGGGAAAATGTTGGAAAACCTCAGCAGCATCTGTAAGGAGAGAAAAGAGCTAACGATTCGGGTCCAGATGACCAGTCCAGAGTTCCAGAGTCCAACTTTGACAAAGGGTCATCTGGACTCGAAACATTAGCTCTTTTCTCTCCCTACAGATGCTGCCAGACCTGCTGAATGAAAATCCAACAACACTCAAGAAGCTCGACAGCATCCAGGACAAAACAACCACTTGAACGGTACCCCATCCACCATCTTGAACATTTATTCCATTCACCACCTGCGGATACTGCCTGGAGTGTATACTGTCTACAAAATCCTTTATATTCTACAAGATCCTTTGACAGCACCTTCCAAACCCACAACCTCTTTCGCCTAGAAGAATGAGGACTGCAGGTACATGGGGAACACCACCACCTGAAAGTCATACACATCCTGACCTGGAACTATATCACCGTCCCTTCACTGTCAGAAACATGAAACTTGCTCCCCAACAGCACTGGATATATCCACCCCACATGGGCGGCAGCAGTTTAAGAAGGCAACTCACAACCACTTTCTCAAGGGCTATTAGGGAGGGGAAATAAATAATGGCCTTGCAGTTTCCACAGTACTTCATTGCAGTGTAATGTAAGCCTATTTACAACACTAAGAAAGATTATTAGGTAATTCACACACACATATTTAACTTCCCAAAGTTTCTGTTAGTAAATAAAGCATTTAGTGTAGAACTGAATAATGCAGAGAGTAAAGTTGAATTACTTGATCTCAGATAGTTGGAAGTAAATCAGAAGAGTTATCTTCAAAGCCCTAAGCCAGGGTGAGAGAAAAACTGAGCATTTCAGGCCAGTTACTTATCGATTGATACACCGTTGCTGCAAAATGTATGGTGCATGGATAGGATTTGGACTGGATTCAGTTCTTAGGTCTCGGTAACTGAATTTCCTGTTGTCACTTACTGCTGAGTCTCATTCATCATTGGGCAAAGCATCCAAGGGCGATTGGTATCTCGGAGCTGTGATCCAGCCTCAGGCGAGGGAGAAAATTAAAAGTGTGGAGGAGGAATAATACATCTACATTTTATTTGAGATAGGTAATGCTAGAGATGAGGGGGAGGACTATTAAAGTCCATGAGATTAACATCCTTGTCCACTTGCTATAAATGCTAAGGAAATGACAACTTGCAGGCTTCAGAAGCAGATGACAAGTTGAGAGCATAGCAGCAAGACTACACAGAATGACTTAAACTTTCATCTTTGATCCTTCAGTGCAATGTAACTCTCACTTTACATGTCATGCTCGGTGCTTTTATCTCTGCCTCCAGGCTTTCAAATACAAAGACTCAGTTTTGAACTTTTGAAGCAATTCCCCAAAGTACAAAAAAAGACTAATCGCAAACTTTGAAAATCCTGACAAGTAATGGACCAGTCACTAAAATTAGAATCCTCAGATGTTTAACATTCTGATTCTGTACCTTCAGTCTTATTTCTCCATTCACATTAATTCCCCTGCTCTTTACTGATTGTTCCAGAAATAATGCCATATGTTGAATTTCAGTCATGCCCTCTTCATAACCTACTTATCCCAGGATATCATCCAGTGGAACAACTAATCCAAAAGGAATGATTCTGGCAATGAAATGTGAGGCATTGATGTAGAACTTTGATCACTGAGTTTTAATAATGCCAGGAACGCTAAAGGATGGTCTTTGGCTGAGCTTTTACTGTACAATTTGTGCAATAAAATAGGACTAAAATGTATAGCTGGAGTCTTCATCATTGTCCCAAATGCAACAGAGGTAGTAAAGAGATATCACAGAATTCCTCCAGCACTAATATATGATTGAATTGATTGGCACTACAGAAATGTAACTTTATAGACAATTAAAATACCTTAAATCATGGTTTGTACTGGAAATAGCGTGTTTCTTTCCCTTTGATTTTAAAAATATTTTAAGCTCAATCATTTTTCTAAAATAAATTTAATAGGCAGGTCAAACATTTTGGATTTGCATTTATACATAAAACATCTCAAAATCCTTCAAAGAGCAGAAAGGAAGAACAACACTCACAGGGGGAGAATTAGGGGTGGCAATAGGGTATCATAGAGAAGATAGATTTTTAGATTTTAGAGCTGCAAGCTAAGGCATGGTTGTTAGAAATTATTGTTGCAGGAGCAAGCCTACGAGGGGACCTACGAACAAAAATTAGAATTTGGAAATCAGCAAGTTGAAGAGTAAGAACCTAATGATATTAACAAGAATAACAGAGATAGTTCAGTAGGACATGATGATGGCAGTCCAGTTCTGGATGTCAAACCGCCAAGTGAACTATTAAAGAATGTAGTATGAATATATGATTGAGGGCAGCACAGTAGCATTGTGGATAGCACAATTGCTTCACAGCTCCAGGGTCCCAGGTTCGATTCCGGCTTGGGTCACTGTCTGTGCGGAGTCTGCACATCCTCCCCGTGTGTGCGTGGGTTTCCTCCGGGTGCTCCGGTTTCCTCCCACAGTCCAAAGATGTGCAGGTTAGGTGGATTGGCCATGATAAATTGCCCTTAGTGTCCAAAAATTGCCCTTAATGTTGAGTGGGGTTACTGGGTTATGGGGATAGGGTGGAGGTGTGGATCTTGGGTAGGGTGCTCTTTCCAAGAGCCGGTGCAGACTCGATGGGCTGAATGGCCTCCTTCTGCACTGTAAATTCTATGAAATTCTATGAATAATTGCGTGATAAACTATTCTAAAATATCTCTCCACATGTCAGAAGTGCTATTTAAAAGAACTATTGTTTTAACAATATCTGGATGACACTATTTCTCAGTACCAAATTGGAAGATAAAATACTATAGTGCTTGAGAATGCGTATGTGGTAGTTCACCAATAATTACATCAATACACAGCATTAGCACCAGATTTGTCATCTTGCTTCTGAATTTCTGCAGGAAAGATTGCCCTTAAGATGGCATTCTTTGTGATACTCTCCTTGTGCCATAGATCTAATTCATCACTACAAATTGGTCCTCTCAGTAATACCATGAGTGACGCATCTATAAACTTCGCCCTATTGTTATAAAGTTCATGACTCATTTTCAAAAGTATTCAGGCGTGATACAAAAATCTCACATCTCATATTATGTGTTATTATATTCCTAGTGACAACATATAATTGCAAAAATCTCTCGCGACTCTTTCCTTGTTACCATCTTCATTGCAAAAAAAATCCTAAGTAAGAGATATGAAGTTAGTTATTCCCAATATGTCTCACAGCACCATGACTCGGGATCAATTCTGACCTAGGGTGACTGTCTGTGTGGAGTTTACACTTTCTCCCTGTGACTGCGTGGGTTTACTCCGGGTGCTCCGGTTTCCTCCCACAGTCCAAAGATGTGCAGGTTGGGTGAATTTGCCATGCTAAAATTGCCCCTTAGTGCCCAACGATGTACAGGGTTATGGGGTTACGGGGATAGGGCGGCAAAGTGGGCCTAGTTAGGGTGTTCATTAAGAGGGTCAGTGCAGGCTCGATGGACCGAATGGCCTCCTTCTGCACTGCAGGAATTCTATGGAAATATTTTATAAATTAGAAAAGAGAACAACGCAAAAATATACTTTAGTGAAGTAAATTTATGAGATGAAAGAGGGGCACGGAAGGTAAAGGAAACCTTGTAGAGAGAAGTTACGGGAGGGCAGAAATACTAAATAAGTACTGAAGGGCTTCACACTGCAAATTTTAATGAAATATATATAGATATCCTCGTAATTATTTCAAAAATTAAAAAAAGTGGGCAAATACATTATTAAAATGGTTGAAGCTATGTCTGTCTGTGACCCTCGAATGTAGTAGTATTAAGAAAACCCACACCTCGTTATTTCTGAAGAGATCCTAACAAACCCACTAAGGGCTGCAGAGACCAAATTCAAAGAGAACTATACAAAGGTCATCTGCAGTTCATAACCCAGGTTGACCAACCAGAGTATACTCATCTGCTGGGACAAAGGCCCTGCAACCTTCCTTTTAATTCTACATCGCTGAGACATTCAACCAGCATGGTGACGCATCCATTGTCAAAGACACTACAGAGAGCTGGGAAACATGTGGCATGGGCCTCTAGCTGGTGGAAGCAGCCATATTGCCTTGGAGTACTACAAACTCAGTCTGCCATTTTACTATCTAACGAGCAGCACCACAGAAAAGAAGCTCTGCCCAGATTGAATAGCTGGTCCCATCAACACTGTTTCTACTTCTATACCATCGCCCACAAGACTGATTAATCTCTTCATGCCTACCTCATCATGTGAAGTCAATTCCACTGGAAAAGTGAAATATACAGCATTGGTTTTTAACCTGTGGACCTCTGTGAAGGAACACCCCATTAGACTCTGGACCCACATGGAAAAATGAACGGAATTTTCCCAAAAAATGACTGAGGGTTATTTTAGGCTGTAAACTGGTGAGAATACCGGAAGGCTGTTCCGGCGTCATTCCCTTCGCAATCTACCTACATTTATTTGGAGTTTAGGGAGATTCCTGCCGGGAATGAGAAGCACAGGATCTAAAGACGCCAGCCAGGTTGGCTCCTCTGAGATCAGGGAACCTTTTTA
Organism: Scyliorhinus torazame; assembly: GCF_047496885.1. Classification (NCBI taxonomy): domain Eukaryota; kingdom Metazoa; phylum Chordata; class Chondrichthyes; order Carcharhiniformes; family Scyliorhinidae; genus Scyliorhinus; species Scyliorhinus torazame. Next base: position 238,180,816 of record NC_092717.1, on the reverse strand, counting down.
AAGGGTGCCCCAATCGTCAGAAAACCCTACAGCTCCCCCATCTTACTCACCGGCAGCCACCCGCCCACTACACTTACAAGCATCAAGCTCCCCATTACTAGTACCAGCCCCCCTCCCCTGCCCCATCCAAAATGACCGGCACCCCGCTATGGGGTCGCCAAAGGTCCCTCCATTTCAGGTCCCCCTCAATCTTCCCCTTTCATTGCCATGCCCCCTCTCAGTTCACTCATCTGCCCTTCGGCCCTCATTTTCGTTACACGTGCTGCAAATACCTCTATCATGTTGGACAACTACAAAAGCTGAGACTCCTCCATTTCTACCTTCTCGCCCCCCCCCATCCCTACCTCATTCGCAGTCATACCCTCCTGTCCCTGGCTATGGATCAAAGCAAATGAGCCTATCCAAAAGGATGTAACCACCTCCTAGAATAGGTGTTGAGATATCTTTCCTCCTGCCTGATGCGTCACGCTATCTGTCGAATGGCCTCTAACTCAATTACCCTGAGCCAAAGTATATCCAGCTGCAAACACATACTACGAACGTGTTTGCCTCAGATCACACTGGCATCCACAAACGCTCCTATTTGGTAAGGAAAATGGCCTTGAATAGGATTTCCACACATTTAAGAAGCACTTTAATCACATTCAGTTTGCTGGGTAAGGAATAGGATTAGAAATAAAAGATTTACAACACCAAATTTACAAAAAGGTATGAATAATTGCATTTTTAATAGTCACGAACAATGAATTTCACTACACAAACTAAATGTTCAATGAAATGAATATTTACACATTACTGGTTCAATTAACATGCTAATCTTATTTCACACTGATTTATACCTTGTATTAGATGGCAACATGGACTTCCAGAATGTGCTTATTTAGAGTGTATGGCATATAGCAGTTTCTTGTTTTATTAGGTAAGGCTTTAAGGAACTGCTAAATCACATCCAGTATGTAAAGGGGATTAACTAAATATTCAATAGTCAACTATATGTTCAATGGTATCAGGAAAATTTTTGTCCTTTTTTAAAACATATGCACATATAAATTATGATGAAATTTTACGATACACATCTAAAGTTTAGAAGATACCCAACTTAATTCTCCTCTGGACTGTTTATTGTACCAAACCAAGCAAATTAATGGCTACATAGCGAGCCAATCACAAGATTCCAGTATAATCCTGAGTGAGGGCGTTAACTTTTGCTGAACTATACCATCACATTATTAACAATTGAGAAATTATTAAAATTATTATATCGGCACTAAGATCGAGTCATTTGGACTTTGAACATATATAATGACAGCTCATACCCCTGAGCAGTTCTACGGCATTGCTGCATCATTGGAGCTGGCAGATGAAGATTAGGGGATGAATTCTGTGATGGGAGATATGGGGCGGGATTCTCTGGTCTTCGACACGTTCGGCTGGAGAATTCCCATTGGCGCCAAAATTGGGGGCGGTGCCACTTTTGCGATGCTCTGCTCCCTCCAAAGTGCCGCACTCTAGGAGTACACCGCACGCCGCATGGATGGCCTCAGGACGTTACCTGAAGCCCTCCTCCCGATGCTCCGCCCCCGACCGACCGAGATCCCGACGGCGTTGGTCTCACGTGCTATTTTTTATCGGGCACTCGGCGTGGCGACTGCGGACTGAGTCCAGCGCCGCCACAGTCGGGGTAGAGCCGATCCGTGGGCGGGGGGGGGGGGGGGGGGCTTTGGCAGGAGCTGGGGGCACTGGTGGGGGGGTGATCTGGGTATGGCGAACCTGGCCAAAGGGGGGCATAATTTGACAGGCCGGGTCCGAGGGCGTGCCTGCTGGCCCCCCACCAAATGGAGGATCGGTAGCCATTTTGTGCCGATTTTCCGGTCGTAATAATGCCACCGTTCCCACGCCACGTCAGGATATAGTCTCCAAATTGGAGAATCCAGCCCATGTTCTCCCGCCGGAGATGAATCACCTCTAATTTGCACTTGTGCTGGGAGTGAGAATCCAGAATCAATTCAGTATCCCTCGCTATGTAAAAGTATGCAGAAATTGCTGGCTGAGCCATTGCTGGACCTAACAAAGGCCGTCGTGATCTCCCTCTAACGGGACAGTGCAGAGAAGGGAATCTGGGAACTCCAGGGGATGTCAGGGATGGAGGTAAACAGTGTAGAATGCCCCCATTCTGGCACATCCCCTAGGACTGGGATTCCCGGAACCCCGCCCTGGCCTGAACGCCGTCGGGACCAGGCTCGTTGGCCAAGGAACGCTATAGCCAGGTGGGACACCCCACTGGAATCGATGAAGGACTATCCAAGATGATGCGGCACTTATGGCCGTGAAATCGCAGGGATAGGAAACCACATGTCCGCCAGCAAACTCACAGCCCGACCCAAGGGAGACGCCAGCCCAGAGTCCGGACCCTCCACTTAGAACAATCCGATGACAAGGAGTGCATGCAATTGCGTTACATTTCCCCGCCACGAGTTTCCACCATCAGGATTACCGTCCAGGTGAATGGCCACCCGTTAGAGATGGAGCTGGACATGGGGGCCGCAGTTTCGGTAATAGGGAGGCAGACCTTCGAGAGAATCAGGTCTGGGGTTCAACAGTTGGGTTCAGGAACACTGAAGCAAGGCTAGCGACCTACATGGGGAACCCCTATCCATAGTGGCCACAACGATTACCCCAGTTATAAAGTTTTAGGGAAGAACCCAGAAAACGTCCAGAAAGGCCTGGTCAAATTAAGGGGGTCGTGGGCAAAATATATGTGGACCCTGAGGCCTAGCCTAAGTACTTATGGGCCTGCCCAGTCCCCAATGCGCTGCTGGCGAAAATAGAGGAAAACTCAGCTGACAGGAAGACTTTGGTATGGTTTGCTGATTGGGCAGCAGCAGTAGTCCCGGTACCAAAACCTGACAAAACTGTAGGCCTTTGCGATGATTATAAGTTGACCATCAACACGACCTCCGTCTGGACAGATACCCAATGCCGAGAAAACCTATGCACTAAGTTAGCTGGGGTTAATTCCTTTTCCAAGCTTGACATGAGCCACGCCTATCTTCAGTTGGAGCTGGACACCGATTCCTGGCGTTACATAACTATTAATACCCACAGGGGCCTCTACGAATACATGAGTTTCATTGGCTTGCGCAATTTTTCAGTACGTTATGGAGAATATCCGGAGGGGGCTACTATGTGTGGCAGTCTACTCGGACAACGTCCTGGTTGCCAAGCCACGGAAAGGAAGCATCTGAGCAACCTGGAGGAAGTCCTCTGGTGGTTTTCCGAGACAGGCTTCAACCTTAAGAGGAGAAAGTGCATTTCTACGCCAAGGAAGTTACATTCTCGGAGTATCATGTGGATTGGGACAGCCTACACCCGGTAAAGGAGAAGGTGCGGGTGATTACGCAAGCCCCCACTCCGGAAAATGCGGCAAGGCTACGGGCGTTCTTAGGTCTAGTGATCATCCGCACCCGACTGCACGCATTGCTGAAGAAGCACCACGAATGGGCATGGAGAATGCCTCAGGAGGAAACGTTTGCCAGGGTGAAGCAGCAGCTAACGTCATCCGGATTACTGACACATCACGACCCCTCCAATCGTCCCCTCCAATCGTCTTTTGGTGACGTGCGTGCCTCGCTTCACGGAATCAGAGCTGTATTGTCCCAACGTATGGCTGATGGAAGAGAAAGGCCGGTAGCATTCTTGTCAAGGACTTTGACTGCCATGGAGCGCAATTACGCCCAGATATAAAAAGGGCTGGCCTTCGTATTTGTGGTGAAGAAATGTCATCAGTACATGTATGGGCATTGTTTCACCGTTGTGACAGACCCAAGCCATTGCTAGTGTTCTTTTTTTCTTTGTTTAAATTTAGAGTACCCAATTCATTTTTTCCAATTAAGGGGCAATTTAGCATGGCCAATCCACCTAGCCTGCACACCTTTGGGTTGTGGGGGTGAAACCCAACCAAACACGGGGAGAATGTGCAAACTCCACACGGACAGTGACCCGGGGCCGGGATCGAACCTGGGACCTCGGTCCGTGAGGCTGCAGGGTTAACCCACTGCACCACCGTGCTGCCCCGATAGGGTTTTTAAAGAGGACAAGGCGATCCTGCCAATAACTTCCGCCAGGATTCAGTGATAGACCCTGTCGCTATCAGCGTACGAGCGCACCTGCGAGCATCTCTCAGGCCTGCAAATTGCTAACACAGCCGTGTCGAGCAGGCTCCCACTGCTGATGCGCACCCCATCCACACTGAGAGCCACATCTTCTTACACAGGGGGACAGGAAGGGAAGCTGCCCGAAGAACTATAGGCCTTTGAACCAAAATGCAGGAGCTCAGCGTAGAAGATGGCATCCTTCAGTGGGGGGTTCATGTCATGGTCCCACGGGAGAGACTCCATCCTTCAGGATCTGCACAATGGACACTGGGGTGTAGAAAATGAAAATACTGAAATAACTGGACATAGTTATGTGTGGTGGCCAGGCCTGGATGATGCGATTGAACGGCTGGCCTTGGGTACGCCTCGGCGTCCATTCGCTGGACCTTTCCAAGGAACAATATTTTCCCTTGTGGTTATCAGCCATTCCAAATGGTTGGAAGTCCACTGGATGTCATCCATCACGTTGAAGGCTACGGTTGAGAATCAGCGGCTCTCCTTCAGCACCCATGACATTCTAGAGGTACTGGTCACGGACAATGGCACCCACTTCATCAGCGACGAGTTTGAGCAGTTTATGAAGACAAACGGGCTGTAGCACATGGCCCCGTATCAGCCATCCTCGAGCAGACTGGCCAAGCAAGTGGTCCAGACTTTCAAGAGAGGGGTAAGGAATCAGACCATGGGGTCCGTGGAGGCGTGATTAGCAAGATTTCTGTGTAGCCTTCGAACCACGCCACCTGTCACGACCGGCGTAGCACCGGTGGAACTGTTGATGGGCCAGAGGGACAGGACTTGCCTCAGCCTCGCGCTCTCAGATATTGGCGGAAAAGTGCAACGTGGTCAGGACCAGCAAAGGCAAAGCCAAGGCAGGCGGATGCGGACCAGGAGTGTCAAACCAGGGGACACAGTGTACGTTTGAAACCTCGGGCCAGTGCCTGATGGATTCCTGGGAAGGTGGTACAGCAAACTGGACCAGTTTCATACCAGGTGAAGACGCCCAAATGGACGGTGCAGAAGCACTATGAGCACCGCAGGAACAGGGGGCCAGTGATAGGCCAAATCCCACCAGAGGAACCGTCTTCCAGCCACATCGCTCTGACACATGAGGGCCGCGACACCAAGATGCAAGAGGTGGTAGACTCCAACTCGGAGATGGAGACTCAAGTATCTGAGGTTTCCGATGACGACCTGGCCAGGGATCAGTCACTAGAGGTACCTGCTCCCCAGGCGGTCATCGAGGAAACAACGTTTTCCAAAGCGCTATGAACCCCCCGACCCAACCCCGCAGTCACAGGAAGTGCAGCCGAGGGCAAAGAGGAGCAGACATCCTCATGCTTTACCTACCTCAGAGAGACTTACGGGGGGAGGGATGTTATAACCCCCATGAGACACATGGGACGACCAGATTAATCTCCCCCCTGAGCCTCATGGAGTACGAGCTATCCCGCTGAGGGGGCAGAGGGCCATCAGGTAAGTACCGAGCTGCAGAGTGGCCCCGACTGGGACTTGTAAATACGGTACTTCTGGTAATAAACCATTCTTTTGACTCTCCTTTCCGGACTCTTCCTTGACTACTAAAAGTGGCTTGTTCTCTTCTTCACGGGTTGAGTGCGGTCGTCTGGTGGGATAGCCCAGGTGGGTCTGTTTTATTCACTCTTCTTCCCTTTCTTTTCTGCCTCAGGAGGCCCTATGAGCCTGACCATGGTCTGAACATATTGTTGCTGTTGCCGGTTCTCTCTCCCTCTCCTCTCGTTCCAATTGTGGTTCTGCCTTGGGCCTGAATTTGGAGTTTTGTTGCGTTATGTAGCATGTCTGTAACTCCCCATAGAGGTGGGATTTTCATGCTGGAGTTGAGAGTGATGTATGTCGGTGCGTACCCAGTCATGGCGTGGGGAGTTCACCCTGATCTCTTGTGATGATTGTGCGGCGTGAGGGGTGTACGCCATTTTGTAATGCTGTCACGTTCTCATGCTCTAATCCTGTTTCTCCCTCGATCTCTGGTGGGGCGATGAGGCTGTCTAATTTTGTTTAACGATGATACTAAACCAATTGTGACGTTGTTCTCCTGTTTCATATTGTACCCATGTGGGTTAAGCCGGTTTGGTGTTCCCTTCCTTTGCTTTGGGTGCTGTATTATTTGGTAACTTTGTTGCTTTATTTTGTTAGAAAATGTAAGATCTCATTGGCATTGCTCACCAAGCTTCCACCACTGCCCTCTGGCTCTACTCCAAGCAGCCTGGCACCACTCACCAAACCTCACGGCGTACTCCACGGTCACGCCAATTTTCGGGTCCCAGAGAATCGCCGAGCCGGCGCCGGGCCCGATTATGGCGTGAAAGTGGATTCTCCGCCCCCGCATTGGCCACGATTTTGGCGCGGGGCTGCGGAGAATCCAGCCCTATGTGCTGACACCGGCGTGGGAACAGTGGCGTTTTATGCCTGAAAAAACGGCGCAAAAGCTGCACCGACCCTCCGTCTGGTGGGGGTCTAGCAGGCACGCAGCGTTGGGTCCAGCTGCGGATATGGCTGGAGAATTTCCAAGTCCGTGGCTGCGCATGCGCAAGGCGGCAGCCTGCAGCGGCCATACTGTGCAACATGGTGCTGGCCGTGCGCGGACCCAGCCTACCAAATAATGCCCCTCTTTAACCAGGCTCGTCACCCCCGGAACACCCCCCACCAGTGCCCCCCGCCCCCACCAAAGCAACCCCCTGCCCGCGGAACAGCTCCCACCCGACTGTGACGGCGCTGGACAGTCCGCAGCCGCCATGCCGGGTTCCCGGAAAAAAATAGGACACGTGTCCCACGCCATCCAGGACGGAGCATCGGGGGAGGGTCTCAGGTGACGCCCTGAGGCCGTCTCGACAGCGTGCTTCGTACTCTGCCAGCACACCATTTTGGGGGGGCGGAGCATTGCTAAAGCAGCACCGCCCCCTATTTCGCCACCAACGAGGATTCTCCGGCCAATCGCCAAACGCGATTTCAGCGTCAGAGACCGGAGAATCTCGCCCTTTGTGTCTGTCTTCATGGAGGAGGGTACAAAAAAACCTCCTGAAATGTTGGGGAGCCAAGGGACTAGTGGGATTGAGGACCTGAATGAAATTACCATGAGTAAAGAAGTAGTGCAGGAGAAACTAATGGGACAGAAAGCTGATAAATCCCCTGGACCTGACGATCTACATGGCAGAGTGTTGAAAGAGGTGGCTGCAGAGATAGCGGATGCATTGGTGGTCACCTTTCAAAATTCTTTAGATTCTGGAAAGCTGCCTGTGGACATCAAGGTAGAAAATGTAACCCCCACTATTTAAGAAAGGAATAAGGGAGAAAACATGGAACTACTGGGGCGGGATTCTCTGATCCTGGGGCTAAGTGTTGACGCCGTCGTAAGTGCCGGAGCATTTTACGAAGGCGTCGTCTGGCCCCTAGGATCAGCGGTCCTGCGCCACACAGGGGGCCAGCATGGCAATGGAGAGCCTCACGCTGCTCCAGCTGCCGATACGGGTGTCAGAACGGGCGCCGCGGGTCCACGCTACGGCCGGCGCGAGTTCACACATGCGCGTGGGTTGCCTTCTCCGCGACGCTCCGACGCAACATGGCGGAGACCTACAGGGGCCCGGAGCGGCGGAACATATGACCCCACCGGGATAAGCCGGCTGCCGATTGGTAGGCCCCGATCGCGGGCCAGGCCACCATGGAGGCCCCCCTGGGGTTGGATATCACCCTCCCCCCTACCAGGCCGCCCCTGCAACATGAATGCCGAGGTCACGCCGGGTAGGACCATACGAGAACCCGCCAGTTGGACTCGGCCTAACTCGGCGGGCACTTGGCCCATTGAGCGGGGAGAATCACCAGCGGGCAGCCGCGTTGAGTGGCCCCCGACTGGCGCCGCGCCGGATTCTCCGGTAACCGGAGAATCGGCGGACCGGCTTTGGGGCAGCGTCGCATGAATCGTGCCTCCCCCCCCGGCGATTCTCCGACCCGGCCGCCCCCTGGTGATTCTCCCCGCTCAATGGGCCGAGTGCCCGCCGAGTTAGGCCGAGTCCAACTGGCGCGTTCTCGTATGGTCCTACCCGGCGTGACCTCGACGTTCATGTTGCGGGGACGGCCTGAGTTGCTCATCCGTAAATGTCCTTGAGAAAGTGGTGCAGTGCCACCGTCTCAGATTACTGCAGTCGCTGTGGGCTGCTGTTAAGGAGGGAACGGCAGCCCCTTTACCCAGCCATGGTGAAGCGCAGCCGTGGGGAGTGCAATGGAGGGCAACTTACTGATGGTGCTATTCCTATACGTCTGCTGTCCTTCCAGTTGGTAGAGGTAGTGAGTTTGGAAGATGCTTTTGAACAGTGGCAAATGGAATTTAACCCTGAAAAGTGTGAGGTGATGCATTTTAGGAGGACTAACAAGGCCAGAGAATACACTATGGATGGTAAGACATTAGGAAATACAGAGGAACCTTGGGGTGCAAGTTCATAGATCCCTGGAGGCAGCAGGACAGGTAGATAAGGTGGTTGGGACATATGGGGAGATTTCCAGTGGTGGCTATGAGGTGAGCAGTCGCACACAAGGTGGCTCCATTTAAAGGGTGTTTTGTAGGAAGAAAGTGGTGTAGTGTGGCAGAATTAGATCGTCTCTGTCGCGTAATGTCGAAGGAGTATAATACTAGGAATAAATTGGGCAAGGGATCTTCGTCCGATTAGGAAATCTCTCGAGCCTCAGAGGGCGAATAAATGGCGCAGGTCTCTGTGTCATCGTTGCCCCCTCTGTGGACAACCGAGAAGTTGGTGGAATTTGTGATGGGAGAATTCAAGAAACAGCAACAAGCGGTTGCTGATAATTTGATGAAGGAGATTGAGGGGCTTGGTATCTATTCGTGCGACCTTGGACAGGGTTGGATTAGCGGGTGCAAATACAGGAGACAACGATTAAAAAGGTGGAGGAGGCGCTCAAATGATCGGATTGTCTCGTTGGAGAAAGAGATGGTTTTTGGCGGGGAGAAAAAGATGTTCAAGGCCAAATTTAATGCCCTGGAGAACGCTCCAGACGTCAGAATTTAAGGATCATTGGTTTGCCAGAGGGTCTGGAAGGTACAAGCGCCACGGGCTGTGTATTTAAGATGTTTGGGTAGTTTTGGATTGGATTGGATTGGATTTGTTTATTGTCACATGTACCGAGGTACAGTGAAAAGTATTTTTCTGCGAGCAGCTTAACAGATCATTAAATACATGAAAAGGAAATAAAAGAAAATACATAATGGGGCAACACAACATATACAATGTTTGTGGGGGAGGGGATCCTCTTGACCCCTGCTGAGTTGGACTGGGCCCATCGCGGCCGGGAATCACATGAGCGGGAATCACTTGTGGTCTCTACCGGCTGCCCCCTTGGCCCACTGCGTGGTCCACCACGGTCGGTCCATGCTGGTGTAGACCATCCAAGGCCCCCCCCCCCCCCACCCCGCCCCACACAACAATACACTGCCTGACCATGCCTCCTCTGCCAGAACCCCCCCCCTCCCCTGGATCCGTATAAGAGTGGGACCCTCACAGGGACTTCTGCAATATGGGGACCCCCCAAACGGAGATCCCCTGCCTAAAGGGACCCCACACACAGACCCTCCACCCACGGTTTGCACTGGAGTGCTGACTGGGTTGCATTAGAGTGCTGAAGTGAGAGTTTAGTGACTGAGGGATATTAAGGGTCCAGCAGAGGGCAGCAGAGTGGAGCTGCTGATTGGCTGTTGCGGGGGAAATTTGCATACGTCCGTGTGCTCACCCTAACTTAGAGGTGTACCTGAGCAAGAGACCCTAGCTGTTCAAGTGAAGACAAGCATCCAGCAGAGGGCAGTAGAGCGGAGCTGCTGATTGGCTGTTGCAGGGGAAGTTTGCATACGTCCGTGTGCTCACCCTAACTTAGAGGTGTGCCTGCGCAAGAGACCCTAGCTGTTCAAGTAAAGACAAGCATCTAGCAGAGGGCAGTAGAGCTGAGCTGATGATTGGCTGTTGCGGGGGAAATTTGCATACGTCCGTGTGCTCACCCTAACTTGAAGGTGGTTTGTGGAGGAGCTGTTGTCAAGTGACACTTAAACCCGAAACACTTCTTCAGTGTTTCCCTCCCTACCCCCTCCTCTAAGCAAAAAAAAAACCAACCGCTGTAAAGATCAAGAGGAAGGCTCGAGTGCAGGCAGAAGTAAAAAGAAGTTGAACCGTAACGTTACAGCCTGCAGGTAAGTGATTGGCTGGTGACTGGTAAGTCGTTTTTCTTTTATTTTCCCTCAGATGTTATCGTACGGGGCGCAGAGGTTGCTGAGTGAGTGCTTGCGGAGAAGGGGAGTGAATAACAGGTAAGCTCTTTCTTTCTTTTTCTTTTTCGTATCTAGAGGGGATGGCAGGGAAGGTAGTGCAATGTTCCTCCTGCAGAATGTTTGAGGTGAGGGACGCCGACAGTGTCCCTGCTGATTTCATCTGTGGGAAGTGCACCCATCTTCAGCTCCTCAGAAACCGTGTTAGAGAACTGGAGCTGGAGTTCGATGAACTTCGGATCATTCGAGAGGCAGAGGCGGTCATAGATAGAAGCTTCAGGGATGTAGTTACTCCGAAGAATAAAGATAGATGGGTGACGGTGAGAGGCGCTGGGAGGAAGCAGTCAGTACAGGGTTCCCCTGTGGTTGTTCCCCTTAGTAACAGGGATACTGTTGGGGGGGGGGGGGGCTTACCAGGGGTAAGCCATGGGGTGAAGGTCTCTGGAACAGAGTCTGTTCCTGTTGCTCAGAAGGGAAGGGGGAGAGGAGTAGAGCATTAGTCATTGGAGACTCCATAGTTAGGGGGATAGATAGGAGATTCTGTGGGAACGAGAGAAACTCGCGGTTGGTGTGTTGCCTCCCAGGTGCCAGGGTGCGTGATGTCTCGGATCGTGTTTTCGGGATCCTTAAGGGGAGGGGGAGCAGCCCCAAGTCGTGGTCCACATAGGTACCAACGACATAGGTAGGAAAAGGGATAGGGATGGAAGGCAGGAATTCAGGGAGCTAGGGTGGAAACTTAGATCTAGGACAAACAGAGTTATTATCTCTGGGTTGTTACCCGTGCCACGTGTTAGCGAAACGAGGAATAGGAAAAGAGAGGAGTTGAACACGTGGCTACAGGGATGGTGCAGGAGGGAGGGTTTCAGATTTCTGGATATTTGGGGCTCATTCTGGGATCCGTGGGACCTCTACAAACGGGATGGTCTACACCTGAACCAGAGGGGTACCAATATCCTGGGGGGGAAATTTGCTAATGCTCTTCGGGAGGGTTTAAACTAGCTCAGCAGGGGCTTGGGAACCTGAATTGTAGCTCCAGTGTACAGGAGGTTGAGAGTAGTGAGGTCATGAGTAAGGTTTCAAAGTTGCAGGAGTGTACCGGCAGGCAGGAAGGTGGTTTAAAGTGTGTCTTCTTCAATGCCAGGAGCATCCGGAATAAGCTGGGTCAACTTGCGGCATGGGTTGGTACCTGGGACTTCGATGTTGTGGCCATTTCGGAGACAAGGATAGAGCAGGGACAGGAATGGTTGTTGCAGGTGCCGGGGTTTAGATATTTCAGTAAGCTCAGGGAAGGTGGTAAAAGAGGGGGAGGGGTGGCATTGTTAGTCAAGGACAGTATTACGGTGGCAGAAAGGACTTTTGATGAGGACTCGTCTACTGAGGTAGTATGGGCTGAGGTTAGAAACTGGAAAGGAGAGGTAACCCTGTTAGGGGTTTTCTATAGGCCTCCGAAAAGTTCCAGAGATGCAGAGGAAAGGATTGCAAAGATGATTCTGGATAGGAGCGAAAGCAACAGGATAGTTGTTATGGGGGACTTTAACTTCCCAAATATTGACTGGAAACGCTATAGTTCGAGTACTTTAGATGGGTCCGTTTTTGTCCAATGTGTGCAGGAGGGTTTCCTGACACAGTATGTAGCTGGCCAAAGAGAGGCGAGGCCATATTGGATTCGGTACTGGGTAATGAACCAGGACAGGTGTTTTGATTTGGAGGTAGGTGAGCACTTTGGTGACAGTGACCACAATTCGATTACGTTTACTTTAGTGATGGAAAGGGATAGGTATATACCGCAGGGCAAGAGCTATATCTGGGGGAAAGGCAATTATGATGCGATGAGGCAAGACTTAGGATGCATCGGATGGAGAGGAAAGCTGCAGGGGATGGGCACAATGGAAATGTGGCGCTTGTTCAAGGAACAGCTACTGCGTGTCCTTGATAAGTATGTACCTGTCAGGCAGGGAGGAAGTGGTCGAGCAAGGGAACCGTCGTTTAGTAAAGCAGTCGAAACACTTGGCAAGAGGAAGAAGGAGGCTTATGTAAAAATGAGAAATGAAGGTTCAGTTAGGGCGCTCGAGAGTTACAAGTTAGCTAGGAAGAACCTAAAGAGGGAGCTAAGAAGAGCCAGGAGGGGGCATGAGAAATCTTTGGCAGGTAGGATCAAGGATAACCCTAAAGCTTTCTATAGATATGTCAGGAATAAACGAATGACTAGGGTAAGAGTAGGGCCAGTCAAGGACAGTAGTGGGAAGTTGTGCTTGGAGTCCGAGGAGATAGGAGAGGTGCTAAATGAATATCTTTCGTCAGTATTCACACAGGAAAAAGACAATGTTGTCGAGGAGAATACTGAGATTCAGGCTACTAGACTAGAAGGGCTTGAGGTTCATAAGGAGGAGGTGTTAGCAATTCTGGAAAGTGTGAAAATAGATAAGTCCCCTGGGCTGGATGGGATTTATCCTAGGATTCTCTGGGAAGCTAGGGAGGAGATTGCTGAGCCTTTGGCTTTGATCTTTAAGTCATCTTTGTCTCCAGGAATAGTGCCAGAAGACTGGTGGATAGCAAATGTTGTCCCCTTGTTCAAGAAGGGGAGTAGAGACAACCCCGGTAACTATAGACCAGTGAGCCTTACTTCTGTTGTAGGCAAAATCTTGGAAAGGTTTATAAGAGATAGGATGTATAATCATCTGGAAAGGAATAATTTGATGAGAGATAGTCAACACGGTTTTGTGAAGGATAGGTCGTGCCTCACAAACCTTATTGAGTTCTTTGAGAAGGTGACCAAACAGGTGGATGAGGGTAAAGCAGTTGATGTGGTGTATATGGATTTCAGTAAAGCATTTAATAAGGTTCCCCACGGTAGGCTACTGCAGAAAATACGGAGGCATGGGATTCAGCGTGATTTAGCAGTTTGGATCAGAAATTGGCTAGCTGGAAGAAGACAAAGGGTGGTGGTTGATGGGAAATGTTCTGACTGAAATCCAGTTACTAGTGGTGTACCACGAGGATCTGTTTTGGGGCTACTGCTGTTTGTCATTTTTATAAATGACCAGGAGGAGGGCGTAGAAGGATGGGTGAGTAAATTTGCAGATGACACTAAAGTCGGTGGAGTTGTGGACAGTGCGGAAGGATGTTACAAGTTACAGAGGGACATAGATAAACTGCAGTGCTGGGCTGAGAGGTGGCAAATGGAGTTTAATGCAGAAAAGTGTGAGGTGATTCATTTTGGAAGGAATAACAGGAAGACAGAGTACTGGGCTAATGGTAAGATTCTTGGCAGTGTGGATGAGCAGAGAGATCTCGGTGTCCATGTACATAGATCCCGGAAAGTTGCCACCCAGGTTGAGAGGGTTGTTAAGAAGGCGTACGGTGTGTTAGCTTTTATTGGTAGAGGGATTGAGTTTCGGAGCCATGATGCAGCTGTACAAAACTCTGGTGCAGCCGCATTTGGAGTATTGCGTGCAATTCTGGTCACCGCATTATAGGAAGGATGTGGAAGCATTGGAAAGTGTGCAGAGGAGATTTACCAGAATGTTGCCTGGTATGGAGGGAAGATCTTATGAGGAAAGGCTGAGGGACTTGAGGCTGTTTTCATTAGAGAGAAGAAGGTTAAGAGGTGACTTAATTGAGGCATACAAGATGATCAGAGGATTGGATAGGGTGGACAGTGAGAGCCTTCTTCTTCGGAAGGTGATGTCTCGCACGAGGGGACATAGCTTTAAGTTGAGGGGAGATAGATATAAGACAGATGTCAGAGGTAGGTTCTTTACTCAGAGAGTAGTAAGTACATGGAATGCCCTGCCTGCAACAGTAGTGGACTCGCCAACACTAAGGGCATTCAAATGGTCATTGGATAGACATATGGACGATAAGGGAATAGTGTAGATGGGCTTTAGAGTGGTTTCACAGGTCGGCGCAACATTGAGGGCCGAAGGGCCTGTACTGCGCTGTAATGTTCTATGTTCTATTTTTATCTTAAGTCCAGTCTTTCTTTTATTTGGTAAATTAACCTAAAAGCTGCTGTTTGGGTTAGAAGGTGAGTTTTAAACCAGCCTTAAACAGTTTAATCAGGCTCACCTTGCAGTTGCAGCTGCAGCTTGTTAATTAGTTACTTAGATTAAGCCAATTTTCTAAGTTAGTTACTTAGATTAAGCTAGAGTCAGACAATATAAAGGTGAGCTATCTTACAATGCTGACTTTGCTTGTACTAGAGTGCTAAATTTGTGTGCTATAGTGAGAGTTTGGTGACTGAGGGAGTTAGGTGAGGAGGAAGTAAGGTGCTCCTTTCATTTCATTTCCTACATTTCCTCAAAGAGCGTGAAGGGAGCCTGGAGTTTGCAGAGAGTGCAGCTGACTGGGAGCAGGGTCGGAGGGTGGAGTTCCAGTTGGTTTACAGGGCAGCTACATTTTTTGGGGGGCAGCAAGCTATCTTTGTATCATTTAGCAGAATCACCAATTTTAGAGGGTTCACTTGAGAGAATAGCAACAATATATATATTTTTATATAGGGCCTAACGGGTGTTTAATCTTTTTTTCCCCCTTTTAAATCTCTTTGGGAATTCAGATCAGAGGGAATGGAAGCTAGGGCAGTTGCATGCGCCTCCTGTAGGATGTGAGTGGTGATGGATACCACTGGTGTCCCTGCTGACTACACCTGTGGGAAGTGCACCCAACTCCAGCTCCTCAGAGACCATGTTAGGGAACTGGAGCTGGATGAATTTCTGATCATCTGGGAGGCAGAGGGGGTGATAGAGAGGAGTTACAGGATGGTAGCCACACCCAAGATGCAGGACAAGAGTAGCTGGGTTACAGTCAGGGGAAGGAAAACGAACGGGCAGACAGTGCAGGGATCCCTCGTGGCCGTTCCCCTCGAAAACAAGTATACCGTTTTGGATGCTGTTAGGGGCGGGTTGAACTACCGGGGGAAGGCATGGCCAGGTCTCTGGCACTGAGTCTGGCTCTGTGGCTCCGAAGGAAATGGGGGGAGAATAGAAAAGCAATAGTGACAGGAGCCTCAATGGTTAGGGGAACGGATAGGAGATTCTGTGGACGCGAACGAGACTCCCGGAAGGTATGTTGCCTCCCTGGTGCCAGGGTCAGGGATGTCTTGGATCGAATTTACAGGATTCTTAAGTGAAGGGGGGGGGCAACCAGAAGTCGTCGTGCATACAGGCACCAACGACATAGCTAAGAAAAGGGATGAGGATCTAAAAAGTGATTTTAGGGAGTTAGGTTGGAAGCTAAAGTGCAGGACAAGCAGAGTAGAAATCTCAGGTTTGCTACCGGTGCCATGTGCAAGTGAGGCAAGGAACAGAGAGCGAGTGCAGCTGAATACGTGGCTACGGGGCTGGTGCAGGAGGGAAGGCGTCAGATGTGTGGATCATTGGGATACCTTCTGGGGAAGGTGGGACCTGTACATGAAGGACAGATTGCACCTAAACTGGAGGGGCACCAATACCCTGGGTGGGAGGTTTGCTAGAGCACTTCGGGAGGGTTTAAACTAGTTTGGCGGGGGATGGGAACCAGAGGATAGGGTAGCTGTTGAACAGGCAGAAATAGTATGCAGTGAGTCTGTGAGGAAGGACAGACAGTTGATAGGGCAAAGTTGCACTCAGTGAAATGGGTTAAAATGTGTCTGTTTCAATGCAAGGAGTACCAGGAATAAGGGAGATGAACTTAGAGCATGGATCAGTACTTGGAACTATGATATTATGGCCATTATGGAGACATGGATTTCACAGGGGCAGGAATGGTTATTAGATGTTACGGGGAGGGAGGTAAAAGAGGAGGGGGAGTGTCACTGTTAATTAGGGAGCGCATTACACCTGCAGAAAAGGAGGTAGTCGAGGAGGGTTTGGCTACTGAGTCAGTATGGGTGGAAGTCAGAAACCAGAAAGGAGCAGTCACTTTATTGTGAGTTTACTATAGATTCCCCCAAGAGCAGCAGAGAGATGGAGGAACAGAGTGGGCAGCAGATCTTGGAAAGGTGCAGAAATAACAGAGTTGTTGTCATGGGTGACTTCAACTTCCCGAATATTGACTGGAACCTCCTTAGTGCAAATGGTTTGGATGGAGCAGATTTTGTCAGGTGTATACAGGAAGGATTTGTAGATAGGCCGACTAGGGGGGGAGGCCATATTGGATTGGTGCTTGGCAACGAACCAGGCCAGGTGTCAGGTGTCTCGGTGGGAAAGTATTTTGGTGATAGTGACCACAACTCCTTGACCTTTACCATAGTCATGGAGAAGGATAGGAACAGACAGTATGGGAAGGTAGTTAATTGGGGGAGGGGAAATTATACTGCTGTTATACAGGAGCTGAGGAACATAGAGTTGTTCTCGGGGAAGTGCACAACAGTAATGTGGGGATTATTTAAGGAGCACTTGCTGCGAGTGCTGGATAGTTTTGTTCCACTGAGACAAGGAAGGAATGGTAAGGTGAAAAAGCCGTGGGTGACAGGAGAAGTGGAGCTTCAAGTCAAGAGGAAGAAGGAAGCTTGCGTAAGGTTGAGGAAGCAAGGATCTGACTCGGCTCTAGACGGTTACAAGGTAGCCAGGAAGGAACTTAAAAATGGACTTAGGAGAGCTAGAAGGGGGCATGAAAAAGCCCTGGCGGGCAGGATCAGGGAAAACCCCAAGGCGTTCTACACTTATGTGAGAAATAAGAGGATGATCAGAGTGAGAGTAGGGCCGATCAGTGATTGTGGAGGGAACTTGTGTCCAGAGTCTGAGGAGATAGGGGAGGCCCTAAATGAACATTTTGCATTAGTATTCACTAGAAAGAGGGACCTTGGTGCTCATGAGAACAGCGTGATGATTAAGAATGATATTAAGAAGGAGGATATGCTGGAAATTTTGAAAAGCATCAGGACAGATGAGTCCTCTGGGCCTGACGGGATATACCCAAGGTTACTACGGGAAGCGAGGGAGGAGATTGCCGCGCCGTTGGCGATGATCTTTGCGTCCTCACTCTCCACTAGAGTAGTACTGGGTGATTGGAGGGAAGCGAATGTTGTTCCCCTGTTCAAGAAAGGGAGTAGGCAAATCCTTGGGAATTACAGACGAGTCAGTCTCACGCCTGTGGTGAGCAAAATATTGGAAAGGATTCTGAGAGATAGGATTTATGATTATTTAGAAAAATATTGTTTGATTAAAGATAGTCAGCATGGCTTTGTGAGGGGCAGGTCATACCTCACAAGCCTCATTGAATTCTTTGAGGATGTGATGAGATTCATTGATGAAGGTCGGGCAGTGGATGTGGTGTATATAGATTTCAGTAAGGCATTTGATAAGGTTCCTCATGGTAGGCTCATTCAGAAAGTTAGGGGGCATGGGATGCAGGGAAACTTGGCTGTCTGGTGACAGAATTGGCTGGCCGAAAGAAGACAGCGAGTGGTAGTGGATGGGAAATATTCCACCTGGAGGTCGGTGACCAGTGGTGTCCCGCAGGGATCTGTTCTGAGACCTCTGCTCTTTGTGGTTTTTATAAATGACTTGGATGAGGAAGTGGAAGGGTGGTTTAGTAAGTTTGCTGATGACACGAAGGTTGGTGGAGTAGTAAATAGTGTTGAGGACTGTTGCAGGTTATAACAGGACAGTGACAGGATGCAGAGCTGGGCTGAGAAGTGGCAGGTGGAGTTCAACCTGGATAAATGTGAAGTGATTCATTTTGGAAGGTCGAATTTGAATGCTGAATACAGGGTTAAAGGCAGGATTCTTGGAAGTGTGGAGGAACAGAGGGATCTTGGGGTCCATGCACATAGATCCCTCATAGATGCCACACAGGTTGATAGGTTGTTTAGAAGGCATATGCTGTGTTGGCTTTCATTAACAGGGGGATTGAGTTTAAGAGCCGCGAGGTTTTGCTGCAGCTTTATAAAACCCTGGTTAGACCACACTTGGAATATTGTGTCCAGTTCTGGTCGCCTCATTATAGGAAGGATGTGGATGTTTTGGAGAGGGTACAGAGGAGATTTACCAGGATGCTGTCTGGACTGGAGGGCACGTCTTATGAAAAAAGGTTGAGGGAGCTAGGGCTTTTCTCACTGGAGTGAAAAAGGAAGAGAGGTGACTTGATAGAGGTGTACAAGGTGATGAGAGGCATGGATAGAGTGGATAGCTAGAGACTTTTCCCCAGTGCGGAAATGGCTGTCACGAGCGGACATAATTTTAAGGTGATTGGAGGAAGGTATAGGGGAGATGTCAGAGGTAGGTTCTTTACACAGAGAGTGGTGGGTGCACTGCCAGCAGAGGTGGTGGAGTCAGAGTAATTTAAGCGAGTCTTGGACAGGCACATGGACAGCAGTAAATTGAAGGGGTGTAGGTTAGATTAGGATAAATGGTCGGCACAACATTGTGGGCTGAAGAGCCTGTACTGTGCTGGTGTCTATTCCTGATCTCGAAACGCATCAGTTAATTATGGGACACAATTCATTCATGGAGATTTGTCCACTTTTGAGCCCGCCAATATCTCCAGTACCTTATCACTCCCTATGACAATTTGCTCAAGAACCTCACAATCTCTCTCCCCGAGTTCCATAACTACCTCATTCTCCTGGATGAAGACAGATGTGAAATATTTGTTCACCCTCCCAATGTCCTCTGGCTCCGCCCACAGATTTTCCCCATAGTCCTCAATGGGCTCTACTCTTTCCCTGGTTATCCTTTTCCCATTGATATACTTAAAGAATATATTGGGAGTTCCCTACTTTTACCAGTTAGAGCTTTCTCATGTCCCTTCTTTGCTCTCCTAATTGATTTCTTAAGCACCATCCTGCACTTTCTGTACTCCACTAATGCCTCTGCAGACTTGCTCCCCTGATCCTTCTCATAGTACATCGCAAAGGACATCTTGAAGCTTCCTGTCAAATGAGGTAGATTATTTGAGTCATATTTAATTTCAAGAAAATCGCAAAGGACATCTTGAAGCTTCCTGTCAAATGAGGTAGATTATTTGAGTCATATTTAATTTCAAGAAAATATGGCATGCAATATTTAAGACCATACTGTGCTCCACACCAATTGCAGACAGGGCGGCATGGTAGCACAGTGGTTAGCACAGTTGCTTCACAGCTACAAGGTCCCAGGTTCGATTCCCAGATTGGGTCACTGTCTGAGGGGAGTCTGCACGTTTTCCCTGTGTCTGCGTGGATTTCCTCCAGGTGCAGGTTAGGTGGATTGGCCATGCTAAATTGCCCTTAGGTTGGGTGGGGTTGCTGGGTTGCGGGGATGGGGTGGAGGTGTGGGCTCAAGTGGGGTGCTCTTCCCAGGAGCTGGTGCAGACTTGATGGGCTGGGTGGCCTCCTTTTGCACTGTGAATTCTACGAAAAGGCGAATCGAGCTCCAAATGGAAGACAGACACGACAGTTGCAAAGATGGCTGACAATGGAAATTATTCGTGTTTCTTTCTGGTTACAGAGTTGAAATTAAATACTAACTTAAATCTAAGCTTTGACAAAGAGTCATCCAGACTTGAAACATTAGCTCCCTTCTTTGTCCAGAGATCTGTCCGGCCTGCTGGGATGGTCCAGTATTTGCTGTTGCTTGTTTCAGATTCCAGCATCCGCAGTAATTTGCTTTCATGAAATTAAATAGCAGTTGATTTATCAAGCTGCACATGGTAGCCTAAATATCGAAGATGCTATTATGCCGGTGTTCACATGCATGTGGGGGTCATTCAGGACTGAATCCCCCTTGCAATTATGATATGATCATTGCTGGTACGCAGGGATCAACATTTGTCCTCAAAAGTGTTTGTCCTTCAAAGTGGATTTGTCAGGGGGTATTTACTGCCACCATTTAATTCAAACACCAAACTCGCTGTTTATACCATATACTCTTCTTTTACACAAGAATGTGTTCATCTCAGCTCAGGAGAGCAATATTTCACCTAGTTATATAATAGGAGAACACAGAGAAACTTGAATCACCCCTTAACTGTAATAAGGTAGTTAATATTTTGCACCCGCTTTGTGACACTGCTTTTCCTTTCTACAGAATGTAATCTTTTATCTTTTCCTTGCCGCATGTTTTTGATTGTGCTTTGTAACTGGCTGACTGAGCTGAATGAAGATTATATTGAAGTGTCTATGATGGGCATTATTTTCTAAAAGTAATAAAATTCAGGTGTCACGTCATGGGACCCACAACAATAACTTCTGTGTAATTATGGTACCCTTGACATAGAAAATTATTCTAAAGCGCTTCACAAGATTGTAATCAGATAAAATTGACATTAAGTCAAAGTAATAATCAGGAGGGCTGACATTAAGCTTAGTCAGAATTGGATATTAAGGAGTGGTCTGAAAGAGAGGAGAGATGGAGAAGTTTATTTAGGGAGGGAAATCAAAAGGTTGACGGAATGCAAACACAGACATGGAATGATTGGGGTGAATAGCCTGTTTCAGTCTTCTAAATCTCATAAGAACATAAGAACTAGAAACAGGAGTAGGTCATCTGGCCCCTCGAGCCTGCTCCACTATTCAATAAGACCATGGCTGATCTTTTTGTGGACTCAGCTCCACTTACCCACCCGCCCACCATCACCCTTAATTCCTTTACTGTTCAAAAATCTATGTATCTTTGCCTTAAAGACATCCAACGAGGAAGCCTCAGCTGCTCCAATGGGCAGGGAATTCCATAGATTTACAACCCTTTGGGTGAAGACGTTCCTCCTCAACTCAGTCCTAAATATGCTCCCCCTTATTTTGAGGCTGTACCCCTTCGTTCTAGTTTCACCTGCCAGTCGAAACAACCTCCCTGCTTCTATCTTAACTATTCCTATCATAATTTTATATGTTTCTATCAGATCCGCCCTCATTCTTCTAAGTTCCAATGTGTATAATTCCTGTCTACACAGTCTCTCCTCATAAGCCAATCCTCCCAACTCCGGAATCAACCTAGTGAATCTCCAGTGATTGTACATCCTTTCTCAAGTAAGGAGATCAGAACTGTACACAGTCCTCCAGGTGTGGTCTCACCAGGACCCTGTACACCTGCAACCTAACCTCCCTGTTTCTAAACTACAGGCCTTTAGCAATGAAGGACAAAATTCCATTTGCCTTCTTAATTACCTGCTGCATCGGCAAACCATCTTTTTGCGATTCATGCACAAGGACACCCAGGTCGCTCTGCACAGCAGCATGCTGCAATTTTTTACCATTTAAATTATAGTCCATTTTGCTTTATTCCTAACAAAATGGATGACCTCACATTTATCAACATTGTACTCCATCTGCCAGACCCTAGCCCACTCACTTACACTATCTATATCCACCTGCAGACTTTCAGTGTCGTCTGCACACTTTATTCTACCATTCATCTTAGTGTCGTCTGTGAACTTTGACACATTACACTTGGACCCCAACTCCAAATCATCTATGTAATTTGCAAACAATTGGGGTCCCAAAACTGATTCCTGAGGCACACCACTAGCCACTGATCGCCAACCAGAAAAGCACCCATTTATCCCCACTCTTTGTTTTCTGCTAGTTAACCAATCCTCTATCCATGCTAATACATTACCCGTAACGCTGTGCACCCTTATCTTATGCAACAGCCTTTTGACGGCACCTTGTCAAATGCCTTCTGAAAATCCAAAATCACCACATCCCTGTTGTCCACCGCACTCATAATGCCCTCAAAGAATTCCAATAAATTAGTTAAACATGACCTGCCCTTCATGCTGCGTCTGCCCAATGGGACAATTTCTATCCAGATGTCACGCTATTTCTTCCTTGGTGATAGATTCAACCCACCACAGGAGATAAGCTAACCGGCCAATAGTTACCCACTTTTGTCTACCTCCTTTTTTTAAACAGTGGGGTCACATTTACTGTTTTCCAATCTGCCGGAACCCTTCCAGATGTTAGACATTTAGCTGCTGTTGTATAAAGACTCAAAGGTTCTGCTCCTTTTCCACAAACACCTTTAATTTACTTCAACAGACTCTGCACAAAACTCTAACATCACATCAGCTGACACAAAGGCCACCTGAAGCCTCTTTACATATCAGTGTCAATTATTGGATACTTAACATAAATGAGACAACTAATTGGAATGTCTCTTAACCCATTACTTAACAGTCTCCCCTTCCTTGGAGAAAAAAATAATTAGGTGAAAACAAAATTACAAGAAACTCAAAACGCACACGCAATTTCCCCCCTTCTCTTTTTTTTCATTTTTTAGGAAGTAAAAAAAGCAGTCACAGAAACAGGCACCCTTCATTGACAATATCCAAAGGTTTCTGTGAACTAGCCCCTCTTTTTGTAAAACAGTCTGACAATTGATAGCTACTGTCGACCCATTTAATTTTTGCTATTTCCCCTTCTTCATCTGCTTCAAACTTGCGATGTCTATCCTTAACCTTTTTTCATTGACACTTTTTGTAGAGTGCACATTTTTCCACAGGGATTTATTGTCAATGTGACATTCAATAGGTTTTTACCCAAATCCCCTAATCCCAAAATTTCTATCAATATCTGAGATATATAAAAGGCCATATCCACCACCTCTCATAGGCTTAATGTCTCAGCAGCCAAAGTGCTTTTGACCACTCTCCTTGTTTTTCTTTGTTTCCCACGCAAGAGGGCAACATTTACCATTGTTCCCCAAAAGGAAAATTATAAAACCTCCTGCGCATGAAACCCCATCACATAAATTTGCATAGGACACATCACTATGAACTATGGGTTTCAAGTGCCTAAGGTCACCTAAAACAGGGAACCTCAAAACACAGTCCTGCATTTTTAGTTTGACCAATGCTTTATTTGCTCTTATTATGTCTTCCACTTTGGGATCATTCATTTTTGTACTCAACTCTATGACATCAAAACTCACGTCCGGTCTAGTCTGTCTACCTAACCAATTCAATTGCCCAATTAAACTTCACAGTTGCTCTTTTTCCATCTTTGAAACCATTGCGTCTTTTTGTGAAACCCGGCCACGATTAATTGCTATTGGGCTGATGTTTTCCAAATAAGATTGCTGACGTAAAGTTGCCCCTAACTTAGTCTGTCCGATTTCCAGTCCAATATATTTAAATACACCGGAAGCCTGACTTCCAACCCTGAATTCTTTCCTCAAACCAGGGATTACAATAGCTTTGGAATCACTAGTCCCACCCCACAAAAAATCATCGACATGCATCATAAAGATGCCAGAAAGATTTCCTTTATCGTGCCAGTAAAACATTGCCGGATCTGCTTTCAACTGGCAACAGCCTAACTTTAACAAAATGACCTAACCGAAAAGTACCAGACTCTCGATGCATCATTCAATCCACATACACATTTGTTCAACGTCCAGAGTACCCCTTCTGTGTTAGCTGCCTCTTTAGGAGGACGGAGAAAAATGTCTCTCTGGAGCTGATGCCCCTGTAAAAAGGCAGCTTTTACATCTACAGTTTTGCATTCCCCTGCCTTTGTGGCTAATAGAGCCAAGATGATCTTTAAAATAACCTTTGCTGCCGTAGGTGAATCTACCCTTAAATCCTGATCTTCTAAGTTTTCTTCAAATCCCCTTGCCACAAGCCTGGCCGTTGCCTTATAAGTTCCACCTGGAAGAACCTTTTCCATGTAAATCCATCTGTGGGATAGAGCTCTTTGTCCCCTATCCGGTACTTCCGTGTATACCCCAAATTCACTCCAACGATGCAGTTCTTGCTGTTTGGCATCTTTGATAACTTTTTCATCGAATTTATGGGAAGCCATCAAAATCTCACGTGCATGTGTGCTTCTACTCCTATTAATATTCGTAGTCTTACTCATGTACCGAGATCTTGATAAACTACGTCCCCTCTCCCGCCTGGTATCTCGTTCTGTACTGCTACTGCTTGATCTTTCCCTTCTGCTATGGGATATCCTTTCAATAGTTCTCGACCTTTTCCTGCAAACCTGCTCACTCTCCGATGTACTATCTGAACTGGCACTGCGTTTCTGTGCCCTCCATTTTTGAAACTTTGTGTTCCCAATCCATTGTCTTGACTCACTCCCCTGAATGCTGTACATTCAACCAATGTTTATACTTTCCAGTGGCCTTCCCTGCTTTACTAATAAGAGTTGCATCCTTCCATGGACTAGACCCTTCAGGCAAGTATGTCACTTTTGTACCAACTTTGGCAGTTGTCCTTTCGGAAAAATGGCCTGTTCTAGAACTGTTGTGTCCCTCTACAGAAACCCTGTCTATATCAGTTAACTGGTCCTCATAGTTCTGTAACACTTACGTACCAGATGACTCTGGTTCCTCGTCATGTCTGTCTGCTCTGTCTAAATTTGAAAATTTGTAATCTGTGCCCACTATCCTTGACGAATGTACCCTAACAGTTTGATTGCCATGTTGAAAAATAATTGTTTTTCCATCTATGCCTATGATCTTCCCTGGGCCTTTCCATTCATTAAAATTGTCTCTCTTACAGTATACTATGTCTCCTTGCCGAAAAACGGCATCTGATGGCCGTACGTTATGTCTCAAAGCTCTGCGAATTCTTTCAGAGACTTCTGCTTCCAAAAAAGCTTTTCTACTGCTATGTAATACATTTAAATGCTCAGCAAAGGCAGAGCTAATTGTAGTCCCTTCCCAAGCTGGAGGCTGGTCATCTAAAATGGACGGAATTTTAGGATTTCTACCAAACACTAATTGATAGGGACTACAGCCCCAAACCATCTGCAATGAATTCTTTGCATGTACCGCCCATGCTAAAGCTGAATTTAACTTGCAGTTTGGTCTGTCTGCCAAAATTGTCCAGAGCATTTCATCTATTACCGCATGGTTTCTTTCACACACACCATTACTAAATGGGCTTTCCGCAGCCGTATTCATAACTGTGATATTCATATTTTCACACATATCACTAAACTCATCATTAACAAATTCTCCCCCATTGGCTGTTAGGAATTTTGCCGGTGAGCCCAGTCCTGTCCCAATCTATTTTTCCACGATTTGATCCAGAATTACTCTCTTTTCTTTACTTCGTACCATCGTTGATGACTAAATCTGGTAGCTAAATCTACAAAATGCAAAATAAATATATTATTGGCGTCATCCCAGATCTTAAGGTCCATGGCCACAATGTCGTTAAAATCCCTGGCCAAAGGTAGGGTTATTATCGGTCGTGCTGGTGTCCTTCTGTACTTCCTACAAACTTCACAGCGATCAATAACCTGTTCTATCAGTTTAGTATAGTCTTCATCCCTTACCCCTGTATCCTTTAATAATTTTTTCAGCCTCCGAGGAGACAGATGTGCAAATTGCCTATGCAGTTTTAATTACAACAAGCTTTTTATCAGCTAAAGTCCCATTTTCAACTGCCATTAACACATCCTTAACAACTGTACTTGAAATATTATTTGTCAGTAATGGAATACAATAGTGTCCCGACTGTGTAAATTGTAAGTCCCCAGTCTTTCCAAAAATTGTTGCCTTATCCTGTTCCATATCCAGTTTCATTAAACTAATGCAGCAGGGGCATGGGAACCTGGATTGTAGTTTTAGGGTAAGGGAGAATGAGAGTATAGAGGTCAGGAGCACAGATTTGACGTCGCAGGAGGGGGCCAGCGTTCAGGTAGGTGGTTTGAAGTGTGTCTACTTCAATGCCAGGAGTATACGAAACAAGGTAGGGGAACTGGCAGCGTGGGTTGGTACCTGGGACTTCGATGTTGTGGCCATTTCGGAGACATGGATAGAGCAGGGACAGGAATGGATGTTGCAGGTTCCGGGGTTTAGGTGTTTTAGTAAGCTCAGAGAAGGAGGCAAAAGAGGGGGAGGTGTGGCGCTGCTAGTCAAGAGCAGTATTACGGTGGCGGAGAGGATGCTAGATGGGGACTCTTCTTCCGAGGTAGTATTGGCTGAAGTTAGAAACAGGAAAGGAGAGGTCACCCTGTTGGGAGTTTTTTATAGGCCTACTAATAGTTCTAGGGATGTAGAGGAAAGGATGGCGAAGATGATTCTGGATATGAGCGAAAGTAACAGGGTAGTTATTATGGGAGACTTTAACTTTCCAAATATTGACTGGAAAAGATATAGTTCGAGTACAATAGATGGGTCGTTTTTTGTACAGTGTGTGCAGGAGGGTTTCCTGAAACAATATGTTGACAGGCCAACAAGAGGCGAGGCCACGTTGGATTTGGTTTTGGGTAATGAACCAGGCCAGGTGTTGGATTTGGAGGTAGGAGAGCACTTTGGGGACAGTGACCACAATTCGGTGACGTTTACGTTAATGATGGAAAGGGATAAGTATACACCGCAGGGCAAGAGTTATAGCTGGGGGAAGGGCAATTATGATGCCATTAGACGTGACTTGGGGAGGATAAGGTGGAGAAGTAGGCTGCAAGTGTTGGGCACACTGGATAAGTGGGGCTTGTTCAAGGATCAGCTACTGCGTGTTCTTGATAAGTATGTACCGGTCAGACAGGGAGGAAGGCGTCGAGCGAGGGAACCGTGGTTTACCAGGGAAGTGGAATCTCTTGTTAAGAGGAAGAAGGAGGCCTATGTGAAGATGAAGTGTGAAGTTTCGGTTGGGGCGATGGATAGTTACAAGGTAGCGAGGAAGGATCTAAAGAGAGAGCTAAGACGAGCAAGGAGGGGACATGAGAAGTATTTGGCAGGAAGGATCAAGGAAAACCCAAAAGCTTTCTATAGGTATGTCAGGAATAAGCGAATGACTAGGGAAAGAGTAGGACCAGTCAAGGACAGGGATGGGAAATTGTGTGTGGAGTCTGAAGAGATAGGCGAGATACTAAATGAATATTTTTCGTCAGTATTCACTCAGGAAAAAGATAATGTTGTGGAGGAGAATGCTGAGTCCCAGGCTAATAGAATAGATGGCATTGAGGTACGTAGGGAAGAGGTGTTGGCAATTCTGGACAGGCTGAAAATAGATAAGTCCCCGGGACCTGATGGGATTTATCCTAGGATTCTATGGGAGGCCAGGGAAGAGATTGCTGGACCTTTGGCTTTGATTTTTATGTCATCATTGGCTACAGGAATAGTGCCAGAGGACTGGAGGACAGCAAATGTGGTCCCTTTGTTCAAAAAGGGGAGCAGAGACAACCCCGGCAACTATAGACCGGTGAGCCTCACGTCTGTAGTGGGTAAAGTCTTGGAGGGCGTTATAAGGGACAAGATTTATAATCATCTAGATAGGAATGATATGATCAGGGATAGTCAGCATGGCTTTGTGAAGGGTAGGTCATGCCTCACAAACCTTATTGAGTTCTTTGAGAAGGTGACTGAACAGGTAGACGAGGGTAGAGCAGTTGATGTGGTGTATATGGATTTCAGCAAAGCGTTTGATAAGGTGCCCCACGGTAGGCTATTGCAAAAAATACGGAGGCTGGGGATTGAGGGTGATTTAGAGATGTGGATCAGAAATTGGCTAGCTGAAAGAAGACAGAGGGTGGTGGTTGATGGGAAATGTTCAGAATGGAGTACAGTCACAAGTGGAGTACCACAAGGATCTGTTCTGGGGCCGTTGCTGTTTGTCATTTTTATCAATGACCTAGAGGAAGGCACAGAAGGGTGGGTGAGTAAATTTGCAGATGATACTAAAGTCGGTGGTGTTGTCGATAGTGTGGAAGGATGTAGCAGGTTACAGAGGGATATAGATAAGCTGCAGAGCTGGGCTGAGAGGTGGCAAATGGAGTTTAATGTAGAGAAGTGTGAGGTGATTCACTTTGGAAGGAATAACAGGAATGCGGAATATTTGGCTAATGGTAAAGTTCTTGAAAGTGTGGCTGAGCAGAGGGATCTAGGTGTCCATGTACATAGATCCCTGAAAGTTGCCACCCAGGTTGATAGGGTTGTGAAGAAGGCCTATGGAGTGTTGGCCTTTATTGGTAGAGGGATTGAGTTCCGGAGTCGAGAGGTCATGTTGCAGCTGTACAGAACTCTGGTCCGGCCGCATTTGGAGTATTGCGTACAGTTCTGGTCACCGCATTATAGGAAGGACGTGGAGGCTTTGGAGCGGGTGCAGAGGAGATTTACCAGGATGTTGCCTGGTATGGAGGGAAAATCTTATGAGGAAAGGCTGACGGACTTGAGGTTGTTTTCGTTGGAGAGAAGAAGGCTAAGAGGAGACTTAATAGAGGCATACAAAATGATCAGGGGGTTGGATAGGGTGGACAGTGAGAGCCTTCTCCCGCGGATGGATATGGCTGGCACGAGGGGACATAACTTTAAACTGAGGGGTAATAGATATAGGACAGAGGTCAGAGGTAGGTTCTTTACGCAAAGAGTAGTGAGGCCGTGGAATGCCCTACCTGCTACAGTAGTGAACTCGCCAACATTGAGGGCATTTAAAAGTTTATTGGATAAACATATGGATGATAATGGCATAGTGTAGGTTAGATGGCTTTTGTTTCGGTGCAACATCGTGGGCCGAAGGGCCTGTACTGCGCTGTATTGTTCTATGTTCTATGTTCTATGTGTGCTTTCTTCATCGACGGTCTGCTCAGAAGCTTACTTGATACAACATCCGTGCTAATGAAATGATTCACTCCGGCAATATTGCAAGGGATCACCACTCTTTTCAGCGACTTCAGAGTATTATCATCCCCAAACCTGAAACTTGTGGAACTTTCAAATTCCTTAACCTTGTTACGATTTTCAGCATTCAAGGAGTCCGGGTAACATTTTAACCAGTCAATTGTAGATGTGCAGCCACTGTCCAATACAGCACAACTGAAGGATTCTGGAACCAACACCCTCATTACTGGCGTAAGACTGCTTGTTAACAGGACAATGCCTTCTTTCTGGTCACTATCTTTTTCCTCTTCTGACTCTTCCGTGTCATGTGTCGCTTCAAACACTCTATTATAACATGTTGGGCAGTTGAAAGCATAATGGTATTGAGAGTCACATCGAAAACATCGATTTATCTTATCCCGGGCATTTCTGGGGTTCATCTTCCTATTGTACATAGAACATAGGACATAGAACATTACAGCGCAGTACAGGCCCTTCGGCCCTCGATGTTGCGCCGAACTGTGAAACCACTCGAAAGCCCATCTACACTATTCCCTTATCGTCCATATGTCTATCCAATGACCATTTGAATGCCCTTAGTGTTGGCGAGTCCACTACTGTTGCAGGCAGGGCATTCCCTCTGAGTAAAGAACCTACCTCTGATATCTGTCCTATATCTATCTCCCCTCAATTTAAAGCTATGTCCCCTCGTGCTAGACATCACCATCCGAGGAAAAAGGCTCTCACTGTCCACCCTATCTAATCCTCTGATCATCTTGTATGCCTCAATTAAGTCATCTCTTAACCTTCTTCTCTCGAACAAAAACAGCCTCAAGTCCCTCAGCCTTTCCTCATAAGATCTTCCCTCCATACCAGGCAACATTCTGGTAAATCTCCTCTGCACCCTTTCCAATGATTTCACATTCTTCCTATAATGCGGCGACCAGAATTGCACGCAATACTCCAAATGCAGCCGCACCAGAGTTTTGTACAGCTGCAACATGACCTCAAGGCTCCGAAACTCAATCCCTCTACCAATAAAAGCTAACACACCGTAAGCCTTCTTAACAACCCTCTCAACCTGGGTGGCAACTTTCTGGGATCTATGTACATGGACACCGAGATCCCTCTGCTCATCCACACTGCCAAGAATCTTACCATTAGCCCAGTACTCTGTCTTCCTGTTATTCCTTCCAAAATGAATCACCTCACACTTTTCTGCATTAAACTCCATTTGCCACCTCTCAGCCCAGCACTGCAGCTTATCTATGTCCCTCTGTAACTTGTAACATCCTTCCGCACTGTCCACAACTCCACCGACTTTAATGTCATCTGCAAATTTACTCACCCATCCTTCTACGCCCTCCTCCAGGTCATTTATAAAAATGACAAACAGCAGTGGCCCCAAAACAGATCCTTGTGTAGTCCTAGTAACTGGACTCCAGTCTGAACATTTCCCATCAACCACCACCCTTTGTCTTCTTCCAGCTAGCCAATTTCTGATCCAAACTGCTAAATCACCCTGAATCCCATGCCTCCGTATTTTCTGCAGTAGCCTACTGTGGGGAACCTTATCAAATGCTTTACTGAAATCCAGAAACACCACATCAACTGCTTTACCCTCATCCACCTGTTTGGTCACCTTCTCAAAGAACTCAATAAGGTTTGTGAGGCACGACCTACCCTTCACAAAACCGTGTTGACTATCTCTAATCAAATTATTCCTTTCCAGATGATTTTCCATCCTATCTCTTCTGAACCTTTCCAAGATTTTGCCCACAACAGAAGTAAGGCTCACTGGTCTATAGTTACCGGGGTTGTCTCTACTCCCCTTCTTGAACAAGGGGACAACATTTGCTATCCTCCAGTCTTCTGGCACTATTCCTGTAAACAAAGATGACTTAAAGATCAAAGCCAAACTCAGCAATCTCCTCTCTAGCTTACCAGAGAATCCTAGGATAAATCCCATCCGGCCCAGGGGACTTATCTATTTTCACACTTTCCAGAATTGCTAATACCTCCTCCTTATGAACCTCAAGCCCTTCTAGTCTAGTGACCTGAATCTTAGTATTCTCCTCGACAACATTGTCTTTTTCCTGTGTGAATACTGACGAAAAATATTAATTTAGCACCTCTCCTATCTCCTCAGACTCCAAGCACAACTTCCCACTACTGTCCTTGACTGGCCCTACTCTTACCCTAGTCATTTGTTTATTCCTGACATATATATATAGAAAGCTTTAGGGTTATCTCTGATCCTACCTGCCAAAGACTTCTCATGCCCCCTCCTGGCTCTTCTTAGCTCTCTCTTTAGGTCCTTCCTAGCTAACTTGTAATTCTAACTGGGTTTCTGGCTTCATAGTTTCCGGGTCCTTCTATAGTCTTGGAACCTGTTCGTAGCCATGCCATCCTGTTAGTAGTGTGTCTTCCATGTTCTGCTTCATTGCAGACTGACATATTTGTTAAACCAGCACAGGGCTAAATCGTTGGCTTTTAAAGCAGACTAACGCAGGCCAGCAGCCGGTTCAATTCCCATACCAGCCTCCCCGAACAGGCGCCGGAATGTGGCGACTAGGGGCTTTTCACAGTAACTTCATTTGAAGTCTACTTGTGACAATAAGCGATTTTCATTTCATTTTTCATTTTTTCATTTCATTTGGATCATGAGAGCCATCGCCAGAAACATTTTTAAAGCTTCTGTCATCTGATCGAATAAGGTATCCTTATCCGCAAACTGAACTCCTGTCAAAACCAGGAGCCTATCCATGTTGCTGACTCTAGCGCAGTCAAGTAATTTAAAGACCAACACAGGCTGTGGAAATTCCAGGTTGTGTTTCTACAGCCTTTTATATAGTCTGCCAAATTCCATTATATAGTCTTCCATGGAGAATTCCTCTATTTTCTGGAACTTATCAAAATCCGACCATGCTTCATACGCACTTAACAAGTCATCCTTCTTATAAATATTATCCATATAACGTAATAGTTTCCAGACCTTCTTCTGAGTCTGACTCTTCCAATTCGACCTCAGAAAACACTTTGCTTCGGATTTTACTGTCATAAGGTAGAGAAATAGCCAATGAATAAAGAACAAAGAAAAGTACACACAGGAACAGGCCCTTCGGCCCTCTAAGCCTGTGCCGACCATGCTGCCCTGTCTAAACTAAAATCTTCTACACTTCCTGGGTCCGTATCCCTCTATTCCCATCCTATTCATGTATTTGTCAAGATGCCCCTTAAATGTCACTATCGTACCTGCTTCCACCACTTCCTCCGGCAGCGAGATCCAGGCACCCACTACCCTCTGTGTAAAAAAACTTGCCTCGTACATCTCCTCTAAACCTTGTCCCTCGCACCTTAAACCTATGCCCCCTAGTAATTGATCCCTCTACCCTGGAAAAAGCCCCTGACTATCCACTCTGTCTATGCCCCTCATAATTTTGGAGACCTCTATCAGGTCGCCCCTCAACCTCCGTTGTTCCAGTGAGAACAAACCGAGTTTATTCAACCGCTCCTCATAGCTAATGCCCTCCATACCAGGCAACATCCTGGTAAATCTCTTCTGCACTCTCTCTAAAGCCTCCACATCCTTCTGGTAGTGTGGCGACCAGAATTGAACACTATACTCCAAGTGTGGCCTAACTCATGTTCTATACAGCTGCAACATGACTTGCCAATTCTTATACTCAATGCCCCGGCCAATGAAGGCAAGCATGCCGTATGCCTTCTTGACTACCTTCTCCACCTGAAGGTTGCCCCTTTCAGTGACCTGTGGACCTGTACACCTAGATCTCGCTGACTGTCAATACTCCTGAAGGTTCTACCATTCACTGTATATTCCCTACCTGCATTAGACCTTCCAAAATGCATTACCTAACATTTGTCCAGATTAAACTCCATCTGCCATCTCTCCGCCCAAGTCGCCAAACAATCTAAATCCTGCTGTATCCTCTGACAGTCCTCATCGCTATCCGCAATTCCACCAACCTTTTTGTCATCTGCAAACTTACTAATCAGACCAGTTACATTTTCCTCCAAATCATTTATATATATTACGAACAGCAAAGTTCCCAGCACTGATCCCTGCGGAACACCACTAGTCACAGCTCTCCAATCAAAAAAGTACCCTTCCATTGCTACACTCTGCCTTCTATGACCTATCAATCATCTTTGTGACCTCTTCGAAAAACTCTATCAAGTTAGTGAGACACGAACTCCCCTTCACAAAACCGTGCTGCCTCTCGCTAATACGCCCAAATGTTTTCTCTTTTCCAAGGCAGTTAACTTAGTCCACATAACTACTGCACTTCTCCATTGATCATACGATCCCCTTTCAGAAAATAAGGGGGGGTAGTCATATCCGGCCATCTTTATCCTAGGTTCAGCCATATATCTGGGTTTTTTTTTCTCTTCTCAGTCACTCCTTGGTTTGGTCTGGAAAAGTTGTATCTTTCAACCCTTCACATTTGCACAGCAACCGTCCTCTGCTACCATTTGTTAGACGTTTGGCTACTGTTGTAAAAGAGTCAACGGTTCTGCTCCTTTTCCACAAACACCTTTAATTTACTTCAACAGACTCTGCACAAAACTCTAACATCACATCACCTGATGCAAAGGCCATCTGAAGCCTCTTTACACATCAAGTGTCAATTATTGGAAACTTAACATAAATGAGACAACTAATTGGAATGTCTCTTAACCCATTACTTAACACCAGACACTAGCGGATTTTGGAAAATTACCATGAGAACGTTTGCTATTTTCCCCGCCATCTCTTTTAGTATCCTGGGATATATTCCATCAGAGCCAGGAGACTTGTCTACTTTTAGCCCCATTAGCTTGCCCAACACTTCCTCCTTAGTAATAATGATTGTTTTTAGATCCTCACCTGCCATAGCCTCCTTGCCATCAATTATTGGCATGTTATTTGAGTCTTGCACTGTGAAGACCGACACAAAATACCTCTTCAATGCCTCGGCCATTTGCTCATTTCCCATTATTAAATCCCCCTTCTCATCCAATAAAGGACCAATGTTTATCTTCGCCACTCTTTTTCGTTTTATCTGTTTGTAGAAACTTGTTCTATCTGTTTTTATATTCTGAGCT
This sequence comes from Scyliorhinus torazame, assembly GCF_047496885.1. NCBI lineage: Eukaryota > Metazoa > Chordata > Chondrichthyes > Carcharhiniformes > Scyliorhinidae > Scyliorhinus > Scyliorhinus torazame. The sequence continues at coordinate 238,146,812 of NC_092717.1, read as the reverse complement.
AGTTCACTCTCATAATCTATCTTACCTTTCTTTATAGCTTTTTTGTGGCTTTCTGTTGACATCCAAAGATTACCCAATCCTCTATTTCCCACTAACCTTTGCCACTTTGTATGCATTTTCTTTCAATTTGAAACCCTCCTTTATTTCCTTAGCTATCCATGGCTGATTAGCCCTTTTCCTACAGTCCTCCCTCTTCACTGATGTATACAGCTCAGGGCCTAGACAGCTGATGGCACAGCTGCTAATGATGGAGCTTAAAGGAGCAGGAAATGCAGAAATCTCAGGAAAGCTGAGGTAAGAGAGGGCGAGCATGGTCACAGAGAGATTTGAAGACTCTGATGCAGAATTAAATTGGAGACATTGTGGCACTGGTTGTCAATGTGGCACTTCACTCTTCTTGATATGACAAATACCACTATAGTGTCACTGCTTTAGCATATAACAGAATATAAAAATATTTAACAATTTAAAAAAATCATTTGAGCCATTATCCTCACTCTGCCAGAATTTCAATTTACTTCAAGCATCTTGAACATCCCTAATGTCTTTGATTCTACTACATTTTCTGGCACATTACTAATAATTATCTTCTGAGGGACAAAATGTTTCCCAGGAAGGGTTTTAAATTTATAATTAGGTTAAAATTAAGTATCTTGTTCTACTCGGATGCCAGTGTTGTTATTGGACTAGTAATCCAGAGATCATGGGTAATGCGCTGGGGACCCGGGTTTGAATCACTTCATGGCGCATAGTGGAATTTGAATTCAATAAAAATCTGGAATTAATGATCGAGCGATGACCATGAAATCATTGCCGATGGTTGTAAAAACTCATCCAGGGAGGGAAATCTGCCAACCTTACCTGGTCTGGCCTACATGTGACTCCAAACCCACAGCAATGTAGCTGACTGTAATGCCATCTGAAATGGTCTAGCAAGCCAATCAGATTAAGGGCAATTAGGGACAGCTGATAAATACAGGTCCAGGCAGTGACACACACAGGTCTGATTGATCCAAAATATTCTCAGCTCACCTTTGTAACATTTTATGTGCCTTACTGATATCACACTCTCAACTAGATTGTGAATCTTGATCTTAATTAGTCCTTCCTCATAGCTCATCCCCCTTCATATCAGGGACAATTCCAGTTTCCTCTATACCCATCCCATAAAATCCAAGCCTCTGTTAAAAAAAATAAAAAATCTCTTATTGTCACAAGTAGGCTTCAAATGAAGTTACTGTGAAAAGCCCTTAGTCGCCACATTCCGGCACCTGTTCGGGGAGGCTGGTACAGGAATTGAACCGTGCTGCTGGCCTGCCTTGGTCTGCTTTCCAAGCCAGCGAGTTAGCCCTGTGCTAAACCAGCCCCTAAAACATGGCAACCAAGATGCATTCACCAAGATTCCTTCGACAGCACCTTCCAGACCCCTGATCTCTACCACCTCAAAGAATAGAAGCAGCAGATTCATGGGATCACCACCACCTGCAGGTTCCCCCCAAGTCAACACCGCCTTGACTTGGAGCTATAGCGCCATTCCTTCACTGTCACTAGGTCTCTGTCACAGGTGGGACAGATGGTGGTTGGAGGAGCAGGTGGTTGGGGACGCTTGGCTTCAGCATGCTCGCCGCAATAACATTCGAGGGGTTCAGCTCCTTCCCAGATGCTCTTCCTCCTTCAGGAAATCTTGGGCCAGGGATTCCCAGTGGTTGGTGAGGTAGCTACACTTTTTCAATGTGACTTTGAAGCATTTCCTGTGCCCTCCTGGGGCTCACGTGCTGTGCGCATTCGAAGTGAGGAACAATACATAATAAAACGTCAGTGAAACCTCATGTACTCGTACTTCATTGATTTCCAACGTGTGTTCCAACTTGTTATCCTGTACAAATGTTGCTCATTCTTTTGTTGGCATAGCAACAAGGATCCCAAAGCTATTAGCGTCCATCCATCTATCTCAATTAACAATTTAAATAGTGGTCTTTTAAAATTGATTGCATCATTATCAATATATTCAGAGCAGAATATTTAGACTCCAATGGAACATCAAGAGTTCCAAGGAGATTATAATTTTTTTTGATGTATATGAAATGAAATGAAAATCGCTTATTGTCACAAGTCGGCTTCAAATGAAGTTACTGTGAAAAGCCCCTAGTCGCCACATTTCGGTGCCTGTTCGGGGAGGCTGTTACGGGAATCGAACCGTGCTGCTGGCCTGCCTCGGTCTGCTTTCAAAGCCAGCGATTTAGGCCTGTGCTACCTCCTACCCGCGCCCATACAATAAGTTCCTTTTTGAAGTAAATTGCAGTGCCTGTTGCTAGTGCTCTGAACCCAGGTAATCCGCAACACCAATATCCTAGATTGTTAAAAAAATAGCCAAAAAGCTGCAAATGCTGTTTTTTAATGATATTGAACATCAGCAAGATCCAAGTAATCTTCATCCACCCCAGCACAAACTTTGTTCCGTCCCCAATAATTCCATCCCCTTCCCTGACCACCGTTTCAGGCTGAACCAGACTGTTGGCAACCTCAGTTTCCTATTTGACTCTGAGCGAAGCACCCAATCCTAAATCATCTTCACCACAAAAAGTTTCCACCTCCAAAATATTAATGACCTCCACCTGTCCCAACACATCAAATACTCAAAAGCTCTCCTGGCCAGCCCACAATTTTCCACTCACTAGAAAATTCAGCTCATTCAAAAAGGCAGGACCTTATCCTAAGCTTCATGAACCCCGTTCACTGACCTGCATTGGCTCGCAGTATTTCAACATATCAAATTCAAGATTATTATCCCTGTGTTTAAATCCTTCCATGGCCATGCTCCTCCTTATCTCTGAAACTTTATCCAGATATATAATCTTCTGAGAAACTGAAAAGTTGATTAGAACAAAGAAAGGACAAAGAAAATTACAGCACAGGAACAGGCCCTTCCGCCCTCCCAGCCTGCGCCGATCCAGATCCTTTATCTTAACCTGTCACCTATTTTCCAAGGATCTACTTCCCTCTGTTCCCGCCCGTTCATATATCTGTCTAGATGCATCTTGAATGATTCTATCGGGCTCGCCTCCACCACCTCCGCTGGCAAAGCGTTCTAGGGACCCACCACCCTCTGCGTAAAAAAAATTTCCACGTACATCTCCCTTAAACTTTCCCCCTCACCTTGAAATTGTAATTGACACCCCCACTGTTGGAAAAAGCTTGTTGCTATCCACCCTGTCCATACGTCTCATAATTTTGTAGACCTCAATCAGCTCCCCCCTCAACCTCCGTCTTTCCAACGAAAACAATCCTAATCTACTCAACCTTTCTTCATAGCTAGCACCCTCCATACCAGGCAACATCCCGGTGAACCTCCTCTGCACCCTCTCGAAAGCATCCACATCCTTCTGGTAATGTGGCGACCAGTACTGCACGCAGTATTCCAAATGTGGCCTAACCAAAGTCCTATACAACTGTAACATGACCTGCCGACTCATGTACTCAATACCCCGTCCGATGAAGGCAAGCATGCTGTATGCCTTCTTGACCACTCTATCGACCTGCGTTGCCACCTTCAGGGTACAATGGACCTGAACTCCCAGATTAATCTGGTCTCTCACAGTCAACTTTCAGTCAGTTGTTGCAAAGTTTCATAACATTAAAAAATGGATTACTTTTCCCCTATTTGATGAAGAAGAAAAATGGTTTTTGTCACACTACTGACAGAATGATCAGCGAACTAGTTAGTGAACAATCAGAAAATCTGCTTGATCTTGCAATTAAACTTCTAAAGTAGCTGAACAAAGAACTAACATGACCAACATTCAACCTTTATCTGGTAATGAACTACATAACTGACTTAGTCAGGAAAAAAGGGACATGTCCAGATTAATTACCATGGAGCAAATTCTATTATAACTTAACTATTTAATTTTCCCCTGGACTAAAATATATTTTGAAATGGATGTAAAAGTACGAAATGACCTAAGAAAGATTTTGTAACTAGAAATTTGCACATACAACATTATGGATATATGGAGACAACCAGATCAAAGGTTGGGAAGGGCCATTGCCAAAGGCGGTGAGAAACAATGTGAAAAACATAACATAAGATCTTAAAAATTATGAGCAGGAGTAGGCAATTCAACCCCTTGAGCCTGCTCCACTACTCAATATGATCATAGCTGATTACATCTCGGCCTCCTCCCCACATTCCTGCCCACTCCCTATAACTCTTCACCCTGCTCCTAATTAAAAACCTATCTATCCCCTCCTTAGATTTATTTAGTGTTCCGGCATCCTCTGCACTCTGGGTAGAGAATGCCACAGATTCACGACCCTTTGAGTGATGTAATTCCTCCTCATTTCCGTTTAAAATCTACTAGCCCAGAGCCTAAAACTATGGCTGTTAATGCTAGAATATCTAACAAGGGGAATCATCCACGCTACATTACCCTGCCAATGCCATTTAGCATCTTATATACCTTAATTAGATCTGCTCTTGATCTTCTAAACTCCAGCGAGTAAAGGCCTAAAATGCTCAAACTCTCTCGATAAGATAAGTCCTCATCCCTGGAATCAAACTTCACTGAACTGCCTCAAATGCACAGTATTTATAGCTGGTATTTATTGTGTGCAGTTCTGGTCACCTCACTATAGGAAGGATGTGGAAGCATTGGAAAGGGTGCAAAGGAGATTTACCCTCCTGTAGCTGTTACAAGGGGGCATAACTATAAGGTTCAGGGTGGGAGATATAGGAGGGATGTCCGAGGTAGGTTCTTTACTCAGAGAGTGGTTAGTGTGTGGAATGGACTGCCTACTGTGATAGTGGAGTTGGACACTTTAGGAACTTTCAAGCGGTTATTGGATAGGCACATGGAGCACACCAGAATGACAGGGAGTGCGATCGCTTGATCTTGGTTTCGGACAAGGCTCGGCACAACATCGAGGGCTGAGGAACCTGTTCTGTGCTGTACTGTTCTATGGTCCAATTACATTTCCAGTCAATGGTAAACACCAGGGATGTGGATGGTGGCAATGTGACAATGGTACTGCTGTTGAATGTCAAGGGGAGAATGTCAAAGGTGGTGGGTGGTATATTCTCTCTTGATAGAGGTGGTCATTTCTTGGCACTTGTGAGGCTTAAATGTTACTTTCCACTTATCAGCCTAATGCTGAATGTTTCCAGGTCATGTTGCACAAAGGCACTGACTGATTAATTACCTGAGAAATTGCAAATGGAAATGATCATTGTGCAATCAGAATCAAATATCCCCATTCTGACAATATGATGGAAACAAAGTCATGAATAAAACAGCGGAAGATGATTGGGCTTTGGTATTGCCTTGAGGAACTCCTGCAGTTCCCAGGCTGGGGTGATTGACCTCCATCAACCACAACCATCCTCCTTTTCACAGACTTCAAGCAGTAGAGCTCCATTCCAGTGGGGTGCTTCAGAGTGACAGGGTGGAGTGCTGTGAGGAAATGGAGAAGAGCATTGGTGTGATGACGTAGCCCTGTTTGACCCCAGTTTGCACACATACTGGGTATGTAGTGGTTCCGTTGGTGAGTATCACTGCTTGCATGTCACCATGGAGCAGGCGGAGAATGGTGGCAAAATCCTGCGGGCAGCCGAATTTGCGAAAGATGTTGCACAATCCCTCACGGTTGACATGGTCGAAGGCCTTCGTGAGATCAAAGAAGACTATGTACAGAGGTTGATGCTGCTCCTTGCACTTTTCCTGGATTTATCATGTGCTGAAGATCATGTCCATTGTGCCTCTTGAGGGTGGAAGCCACTCTGAGACTCAGGGAGGACCAGTTACAAGTGAACCAAAAAACGCATGAAATAATTTCTTCAAGGTGATGAAAAAAGCTAACTAGCAGTGACAAAAATGTAATTTTTAATATGTTTCTACCTGATTTGATTTGATTTATTGTCACATGTACCGAAGTACAGTGAAAAGTATTTTACTGCAGCCGAGAAACGTATACAGTACGTACATAGTAGGCACAAGAATAATCAACAGGAAACATTGACAAATGGTACATCGACAAAACAGTGATTGGTTACAGAGCGGAACAAGAACATAGAACATAGGACATAGAACATTACAGCGCAGTACAGGCCCTTCGTCCCTCAATGTTGGGGCCGACCCGTGAAACCACTCGAAAGCCCATCTACACTATTCCCTTATTGTCCATATGTCTATCCAATGACCATTTGAATGCCCTTGGCGTTGGCGAGTCCACTACTGTTGCAAGCAGGGTATTCCACGCCCTTACTACTCTCTGAGTAAAGAACCTACCTCTGACATCTGTCCTATATCTATCTCCCCTCAATTTAAAGCTATGTCCTCTCGTGCTAGACATCACCATCCGAGTTAGAAGGCTCTCACTGTCCACCCTATCCAATCCTCTGATCATCTTGTATGCCTCAATTAAGTCACCTCTTAACCTTCTTCTCTCTAACAAAAACAGCCTCAAGTCCCTCAGCCTTTCCTTATAAGATCTTCCCTCCATACCAGGCAACATTCTGGTAAATCTCCTCTGCACCCTTTCCAATGCTTCCACACCCTTCCTATAATGCGGCGACCAGAATTGCACGCAATACTCCAAATGTGGCCGCACCAGAGTTTTGTACAGCTGCAACATGACCTCATGGCTCCGAAACTCAATTCCTCTACCAATAAAAGCTAACACGCCGTACGCCTTCTTAACAACACTCTCAACCTGGGTGGCAACTTTCAGGGATCTATGTACATGGACACTGAGATCTCTCTGCTCATCCACACTGCCAAGAATCTTACCATTAGCCCAGTACTCTGTCTTCCTGTTATTCCTTCCAAAATGAATCACCTCACACTTTTCTGCATTAAACTCCATTTGCCATCTCTCAGCCCAGCGCTGCAGCTTATCTATATCCCTCTGCAACTTGTAACATCCTTCCGCACTGTCCACAACTCCACCGACTTTAATGTCATCTGCAAATTTACTCACCCATCCTTCTACGCCCTCCTCCAGGTCATTTATAAAAATGACAAAGAGCAGTGGCCCCAAAACAGATCCTTGTGGTACACGACTAGTAACTGGACTCCAGTCTGAACATTTCCCATCAACCACCACCCTTTGTCTTCTTCCAGCTAGCCAATCTCTGATCCAAACTGCTAAATCACCCTGAATTCCATGCCTCTGTATTTTCTGCAGTAGCCTACCGTGGGGAACCTTATCAAACGCTTTACTTAAATCCATATACACCACATCAACTGCTTTACCCTCATCCACCTGTTTGGTCACCTTCTCAAAGAACTCGATAAGGTTTGTGAGGCATGATCTACCCTTCACAAAACCGTGTTGACTATCTCTAATCAAATTATTCCTTTCCAGATGATTAGACATCCTATCTCTTAAAAGGTTTTGCCCACAACAGAAGTAAGGCTCATTGGTCTATAGTTACCAGGGTTGTCTCTACTCCCCTTCTTGAACAAGGGGACAACATTTGCTATCCTCCAGTCTTCTGGCACTATTCCTGTAGACAAAGATGACTTAACGATCAAAGCCAAAGGCTCAGCAATCTCCTCTCTAGCTTACCAGAGAATCCTAGGATAAATCCCATCCGGCCCAGGGGACTTATCTATTTCCACACTTTCCAGAATTGCGAACACCTCCTCCTTATGCACCTCAAGCCCTTCTAGTCTAGTAGCCTGAATCTCAGTATTCTCCTCGACAACATTGTCTTTTTCCTGTGTGAATACTGACGAAAAATATTCATTTAGCACCTCTCCTATCTCCTCGGACTCCAAGCACAACTTCCCACTACTGTCCTTGACTGGCCCTACTCTTACCCTAGTCATTCGTTTGTTCCTGACATATCTATAGAAAGCTTTAGGGTTATCCTTGATCCTACCTGCCAAAGACTTCTCATGTCCCCTCCTGGCTCTTCTTAGCTCTCTCTTTAGGTCCTTCCTAGATAACTTGTAACTCTCGAGCACCCTAACTGAACCTTCATGTCTCATCTTTACATAAGCCTCCTTCCTCCTCTTGACAAGTGTTTCGACTGCTTTAGTAAACCACGGTTCCCTTGCTCGACCACTTCCTCCCTGCCTGTCAGGTACATACTTATCAAGGACACACAGTAGCTGTTCCTTGAACAAGCTCCACATTTCCATTGTGCCCATCCCCTGCAGGCCAAACAAAGCAAACAAAGCGAATACACGAGCAAGAGCAGCATAGGGTGATGTGAATAGTGTTCTTACAGGGAACAGATCAGTCCGAGGGGGAGTCGTTGAAGAGTCTTGTAGGTGTGGGGAAGAAGCTGTTCCTATGTCTGGATGTACGAGACTTCAGACGTCTGTACCTTCTGCCTGATGGAAGGGTCTGGAAAAGGCAATGCATGGGTGGGAGGGGTCTCTGATAATGAAGGGTCTGTCTTCCTGAGGCAGCGAGAGGTGTATACAGAATCAATGTGGGGGTGGCAAGTTTGTGTGATGCATTGGGCTGAGTTCACCACAGTCTGCATTTTCTTGCAATCTTAGACTGAGCAGTTGCCATACCAAGCTGTGATGCAGCTGGATAGGATGCTCTCTATCGCACATCTGTAGACGTTTGTGAGAGTCGATGCAGACATGCCAAATTTCTTTAGCTTCTGCAGGAAGTAGAGGCGTTGTTGGGCTTTCTTGACTGTTGCATCAACGTGAGTGGACCAGGACAGACTGTTGGTGATGGTGACCCGCAGGAACTTACAGCTATCGACCATCTCCACTTCGGAGCCATTGATGCAGACGGGAGTGTGTCGTGCTGCGCTTCCTGAAGTCGATGATCAGTTCCTTGGTCTTTCCAACATTTAGAGAGAGATTGTTTTCGGTACACCATGCAACCAAGTGATTTATCTCCCTCCTGTAGTCTGATTCGTCGCTGTTTGAGATGCGGCCCACCACAGTCGTATCATCCGCAAACGTACAGATTGAGTTGGAGAATTGCACTGCATATTGGGGTAGAATTTCCATTTTGGGCGCAATTGAGAAATATTGTTGGTTAGAATACAGTTCAACATTCTGCTAAACTTTATTTGTATAATCATAAACATGAGACTTTCATTGAACCTGTACAATCCAGCAGTGTGATGAAGGTGATTATTTCTACTATCCCCATTAAAAGTATTCCTTGATGTATTTCAGAACATGCAGTTTTATTAACACAGCTAAAAATGAGATTGTTGCCAAATATAAGCATTTTTAATGAGAATATTCAGTCTTCCTGTGAGTAACCTGATTTAAAGAGAACTGAGAATCACTTCATAAAGTGCTATCTGCAGTTATTTATTAGTTTCACTGGTGTACACAAGGTTCTTCATAAATTAAATGCTTTTTAAATGTGAAAAGACAAAAGGTTTTGCCCAATAATAGACCACAATTTGAATCGGCAGAATTGCTCAATATTGACTTGGGGGTGTGACCAGCGGCAGGGTCTGATGAAGGCAAATTGAATCTTGAACCATCATAAAAGTGCAGAGAGAACATGAATGTAAGTGGCTTTAGGTGTCATTCACTTTGGAAATTCCCTGATATTTGGTGTTCGTTTCACCAATTTCACCTGAATTGCACTGACATAAATAGTGGAAACTTTACTCTGCAGACACATTCCCTCTATGTTGCATGGTCACAGAATAATCGTGAAGCTCCTGCAGGTTATTGGTGAGCACCACATGATAGCACTGTCAGCGTCCCCTTCCAACACCTTATTGATCCGCACAGTTAATTACCATTTTCAAAATAAATTTGTTATAAAATGCAACACTTCTCACTGGCCACAAGTAACTGAAATGAATGCATGTGACCAGTTCTTCTTGGACGGTCCCTCAGGATCGAGGATGACTTGCTTCCACTCCGCGGAGGTTTCTCAATAGTCCGATCCTGGATCCACAGACTCTGCCACAGATTTGGCAGGTGGTGTTTGATGAGTGAGTGGGACTCTCTGAATTCTGTACTCTCTTTCCACTGTTTATCCTTGGCCTGCGTGTGCTCCACCCAGTGACGCATGAGGTGAGTGGCGCCTTCGTGATGCTTCTTCTCCAGTTTGTGCTAAGGTAAGCGATTCCCACGTGTCAATGGGGATGTTGCATTTATTTAGGGAGGCTTTCAGAGTGTCCTTGTGACGTTTCCTCTGCCCTCCTAGTAATCGCTTGCCATTGTGGAGCTCGGAGTAGAGCACTTGTTTCGGGGGTCTTGTGTCGGACAATCCACCCATCGCAGCTGGTCGAGCATAACCAGTGCCTCCATAGGAGGGATATTGGACAGGGAGAGGAATCTCACATTGGTACACCTTTCCTACTAGTGGATTTGGAGGATTTTGTGGAGGCAACGTTGGTGATATCTCTCCAAGGATTTGAGGTGTTTGCTGTACATGGTCCATGTTTCTGATGCATACAGGAGGGTGGGGACCACGGCTGCTCTATAGACCTTGAGCTTTGTGCTGGATTTGAGGTCTAGGTCTTCAAACACTCTGTTCCTCAGGCATCCGAAGACTGCACTGATGCATTGGAGTCGATGCTGAATTTCATCTTCAATGTCTGCTCGCGCTGAGAGAAGGCACCAGAGGTATAGGAAATGATCCACATTGTCCAGGGGCTAACCGTGGATTTTGATGGTCGGGAGGCAGTTTTGTGTGGCAGGAGCAGGCTGATAGAGAACCTTTGTATCCTGGAGGTTTAGTCTGAGGCCCATTCTCAGATCTGCCTCGGTGAATGCATCGACGATGGTTTGTAGCTCGGCCTCTGAGCGTGCGCACACACAGGCGTCTCTACATACTGCAGCTCGTGACAGAGGTCTTGGTTCTGGGCTGGAGGCATCGGAGGTTGAACAGCTTCCCACTTATTTGGCAGGTTAGCTCCACTCCAGCGGGGAGCTTCAGAGTGACGGGTGAAGTGTTGCGAGGAAGATGTTGGCAATAATGTGGTTTTGTACTCAATCCACTCATTAGGTTATGAATATAGAGAAGCTGTATTGAAAAATTATCAGGTGAGAAACACATATTTGTTTTGATTCAGAAGAGAGGTGGTCTATAATACTGAGATACAGTCTATAGTATGTACAGTATACGGGTACAGGTTGTGTTGAGGAAACTGAGAGGCTGCAGAAGGACCCGGAAAGGCTGGGAGAGTGAGAGATGGAATACAATGTGGAAAAGTGTGTTCCTTTGACCAAAATTTCCACCTCCCCTCCATTTTCTATCCCTCCCCTCTATCTCATCTGAAAACCCTGTTATCAGGAATGTTGAGCTGCCATTCCTGTCCCTCTTTAAGCCATTTTTATAAGTTGCATCATACAAGAGAGAGAGAGGTTTCTGGAACAGTCGTGCCAGAGAGTGGTCACTCCACATCGTGATAAGCAGGCAAGGAGGAGCTTAGGGATAGAAGGTGTGGGTGGCCATCCGTTGAAAGGAAAAGAGACAGCAGGTCCGGGAAATCCAGGACTCCTTGGGGTTGTCTAACAGGTATAAAATTTCCGAAGCCTTTGAAGTGAACAACACGATGAGTCGGGGTAGATGATTTGAGGGAAAACCGTAGTACCATGGTGCGTGAGGCTACTCTGAGAAAAGAGAGGGAGGGTGGTAGGCAGATTAGAAAGGTGGTAGTAGTGAGTGACTCAACAGTTCGAGGCATAGACTGTCTAGTTTGTAGCCAAGATTGTAAGTCCTGTTGCCTCCCGGGTGCAAAGTTTCAGGACATAACGGATCGACTGGACAAACCTTTGGAAAGGGAGGTGAACAGCCAGAAGCTGTGGTTCATGTGATAAGTAACAACATAAGAACATAAGAACTAGGAGCAGGAGTAGGCCATCTGGCCCCTCGAGCCTGCTCCGCCATTCAATGAGATCATGGCTGATCTTTTGTGGACTCAACTCCACTTTCCGGCCCGAACACCATAACCCTTAATCCCTTTATTCTTCAAAAAACTATCTATCTTTATCTTAAAAACATTTAATGAAGGAGCCTCTACTACTTCACTGGGCAAGGAATTCCATAGATTCACAACCCTTTGGGTGAAGAAGTTCCTCCTAAACTCAGTCCTAAATCTACTTCCCCTAGTTCTGCTTTCACCCACCAGTGGAAACAACCTGCCCGCATCTATCCTATCTATTGCCTTCATAATTTTATATATTTCTATACGATTCCCCCTCATCCTTCTAAATTCCAACGAGTACAGTCCCAGTCTACTCAACCTCTCCTTGTAATCCAACCCCTTCAGCTCTGTGAATCTCCTCTGCACACCCTCCAGTGCCAGTACGTCCTTTCTCAAGTAAGGAGACCAAAACTGAACACAATACTCCAGGTGTGGCCTCACTAACGCCTTATACAATTGCAGCATAACCTCCCTAGTCTTAAACTCCATCCCTCTAGCAATGAAGGACAAAATTCCATTCACCTTCTTAATCACCTGTTGCACCTGTAAACCAACTTTTTGCGACTCATGCACTAGCACACCCAGGTCTCTCTGCACAGCAGCATATTTTAATATTTTATCATTTAAATAATAATCATAATAATAATATGATAATAATAATAAACATAGGGAGGGACAGCTTGCGAGATTGTGTAGGACCAGTTTCAGGAGTTAGGGAGGAGGTTGAAATGCAGGACCTCCAGGGTAGTAAACTCAGAAATACTACCTGTGCTACGAGTTTCACAATTTAGGCAAAGGCAGATCAGGGAGGTAATTGCGTGGCTTGAGGGATGGTGTTGAAGGGAAGAGTTCAGTTTTTTGGGACATTGGGATCACTTTTTGGAAAGGAGAAAGCTGTTGAGAAGAGGACTTCACCTGAGCTGAAATGATACTACTCCCCTGCTGAGAGGGTAAATAATGGAGTGGGGGTGGATTTAAACTTGTAAGTTTTAGATGTACCAGTGAGGACAAAAGAGAGAAGATGAGGAATAGAGAAAAGGAAGTGGGGGGTGGCTTGAGTGTTGACAGTGAACAAAGAAATGGTCACTCCCCCAAAGGGCAAGAAAGAGAGAAGGGCAGGGTTAAATTGTATGTATGTGAATGCACGTAGTATATAGTGAGCAAAATTGGGGAACTGGAATCAGAAATTGCTCTCGGGGCATATGACATAGTAGCATTGACAGAAACATGGCTCAAGCCAGAATAGGACTGGATACTTAACATCCCGGGTTACAAGGTTTTTAGTAGAAAAAGAGTGGGTAAAAAGGGAGGAGATGTAGCAGCCATGGTCAAAGATAGTCTCATAGCCATTGAACAATATGCAGTTCTTGAATTAGAATCTATATGGTTGGAGGTGAGAAACAGGAAGGAAGCGGTTACCTTGTCGGGTATTTATTATCGAACTCCAAATAGTGGAGAGGAAGTAGAAGAGAGCGTTTGGAGGCAGATTATGGAAATCTGCAGGAAAAGTAGGATTGTGATAGTTGGGGATTTCAATTACACTAAGGTAGACTGCGAGAAGGGTAGAGTGTGGGGCATGGAAGGGAAGAAATTCCTGTGTGTGCAGGAGAACTTTTTAAAACAGTACATTTACAGTCCTACCAAGAAGGACACTGTGTTCGATCTGGTCCTGGGAAATGAGGCAGGCCAGGTGGAAAACGTCAGAGTGGGGCAGCAGTTGGAAAATAGCAATTCTAATAAGATTCAATATTAAGTTGGGAAGGATAAAAATCAGTCACAGATTAAGATCCCAGACTGGAAGAGGGCAAATTTTAGGGAGGAGCCCTCGAATTTTAGGGTTTAGGAAATGTACTTTGGTGGATAAAACAGTGGATGAAAAATTGGGAGACTTTCAAAGGAGAGTTAAATAGGGTGCAAGCTAGGTACAAAAGTCATGAAAAATAAAGTAGGGGTATCCGAAGAGTAACCTGAATGACTAAGGTTATTGAGGAGAAAATAAGGAAGAAAAAAAGAGGCATATGATACATGCCAAAATAATAATAGCAATAGAAATCAGGAAGAGTATCTCAAATGCAGGAGAGAGACTAAGGCTGGAATAAGGAAGGCTAAGAGGAAGCATGAGGAAAGGATGGCAGACTGTGCTAAAACAAATATTAAAATGTTCTTCAACATATTAATGGTAAAAGAATAGTGAAGGATAAAGTGGGGCCCATAAGGGACAATCAGGGTAAACTGCTCATTGAAGCAGATGGTGTGGCAGAGGTACTAAATTAGTACTTTATTTCTGTCTTTACCAAAATAGAAAATGGTGACAATGGCCCAGTTGGAATTGTTCATAATTTTGAACAGCTCAATAAGATCACCTTTTAATCTTCACTGTTCTAAAGAGAACAAGTCCAATTTCTCCAATCTTTCCTTGTATCTAAAATTCCTCATTCCGGATATCGTTCTAGTAAATCTCCTCTGCACTCTCCCCAGGGCTTTAACATTCTTCCTTAAATAAGGGGCGAAATTCTCCCCCAACGGCGGGATGCCCGCCGACTGGCGCCAAAGCCGGCGCAAATCAGACGGGCATCGCGCCGGCAAAAAGGTGCGGAAGTCTCCGCATCTTTGGCGGCCTAGCCCCAACATTGAGGGGCTAGGCCGACGCCGGAGGGATTTCCGCCCCGCCAGCTGGCGGAAATGGCGTTTGTTGCCCCGCCAGCTGGCGCGGAAATGCGGCGCATGCGCGGGAGCGTCAGCGGCCGCTGTCAGTTTCCCCGCGCATGCGCGGGAGCGTCAGCGGCCGCCGAAAGTTTCCCGCGCATGCGCAGTGGGGAGAGTCTCTTCCGCCTCCGCCATGGTGGAGGCCGTAGCGGAGGCGGAAGGGAAAGAGTGCCCCCACGGCACAGGCCCGCCCGCGGATCGGTGGGCCCCGATCGCGGGCCAGGCCACCGTGGGAGCACCCCCCGGGGTCAGATCGCCCCGCGCCCCCCCCCAGGACCCCGGAGCCCGCCCACGCTGCCTGGTCCCGCCGGTAAATACCAGGTTTGATTTACGTCGGCGGGACAGGCAATTCCTGGACGGGACTTCGGCCCATCCGGGCCGGAGAATCCAGCGGGGGGTCCCGCCAACCGGCGCGGCTGGATTCCCGCCCCCGCCCAATCTCCGGGAGCGGAGACTTCGGCAGGGGCGGGGGCGGGATTCACGGCGGCCAACGGCCATTCTCCGACCCGGCGGGGGGTCGGAGAATGACGCCCAAGGTGTCCAGAGCTGAACACAATACTCCAAATGTGGTCTGACCAATGATTTGTAGAGGTGTCGCATCACTTCCTTGCTTTTATACTCTATGCCTCAATTTATAAACCCAAGGATCCTATAAGCCTTCTTAACAACTGTTTCAACTTCCTTGGCTACCTTCAGAGAATTATGCACTCGAACCCCAAGGTCCCTCTGCTCTTGCACTCCACTCAAAGTTTTTTTTAAATGGGCGGCACGGTAGCACAGTGGTTAGCGCTGCTGCTTCGAGCTCCAGGGTCCCAGGTTCGATTCCCGGCTTGGGTCATTGTCTGTGCGGAGTCTGCACATTCTCCCCGTGTCTGCGTGGGTTTCCTCTGGGTGCTCCGGTTTTCTCCCCCAAGTCCCGAAAGACGTGCTGTTAGGTAATTTGCACATTCTGAATTCTCCCTCTGTGTGCCTGAACAGGTGCTGGAATGTGGCGTCTAGGGGGTTTTCACAGTAACTTCATGGCAGTTAGACTACCTATGACGATAAAGATTATTATAACCGTCTGGCTTGTACAGGCCCAACTTCCCCAGAACCCAGTCCCAATACCCCAGGGATCTGAATCCCTCCCTCCTACACCATACCTCCAGCCATGCATTCATCAGCTCTACCCTCCTTTTTAAGCTCAAGAGCATGTGGCGCCGGTAGCAATATGGAGATTGCCACCTTTTGTGAGGGCCACGAAGAGTCCAGCACGAGTTTGTTGAGTCAAACAGAAAGTAACTTCTGTTTACAACAATATTTACTCAGTACCAGTGATTCACTACAGGCTCCCTCTCTAGCAGGTACCATACTGGCCAGCTCTATTTATACAGCTGAAAAGTTAATGATTGCCCCGCCTCTTTATCGGGGGTTCTCATATTCCCCAAGATCCATGGGGTAACCAATCGTCCCTACCCAAAACTGGGTAGGTTACAACACCACCTCTGAGGGACTACCTCGTTCCCTAAAATCTGCTTTCTGGACCTCAGTCCTCTTTCTACCTATTTGTTGGTACCAATGCGAACCTTGATCAATGGCTGTTCACCTTCTCCCACAACAGTGCCCTACAGCCGCCCTGTGATGTCCTCGACTCTGACAGGAGAAAGGCAACAAACTATCTTGGAGTTACGTCTGCAGCCGCAGAAATGCCTGTCTGTTCCCCTTACTATCGAATCCTCTTCCATTCTTCTTCCTTCCCACCCATGATGCCCTAAACTTGGCTCTTGCTGCAGTGAAAGAGCGCGAGGAGAGCGGCGGGGACACAGGATAAAAGAGCGCGAAGAGCGGCGGGGACACAGGATAAAAGAGCGTGAGGAGAGCGGCAGAGACTCAGTGAAAGAGCACGAGGAGAGTGACAGAGACACAGGATAAAAGAGCGCGAGAAGAGCGGCGGGGACACAGGATAAAAGAGCGGTGGGGACACAGGATAAAAGAGCGCGAGGAGAGCGGCGGGGACACAGGATAAAAGAGCGGCGGGGACACAGGATAAAAGAGCGCGAGGAGAGCGGCGGGGACACAGGATAAAAGAGCGGCGGGGACACAGGATAAAAGAGCGCGAGGAGAGCGGCGGGGACACAGGATAAAAGAGCGGCGGGGACACAGGATAAAAGAGCGCGAGGAGAGCGGCGGGGACACAGGATAAAAGAGTGTGAGGAGAGCGGCGGGGACACAGCTGCCCGAGAAGCGGCCTTCAGATTTTCGGCGGGAGCAGTGGCCAGGGGTCTGTCGGGAAGGTAAGTTTACCTCTTTAAAAAGTTACCTTGCAGGAGAAGCGGGCTTCAGATTTTCGGCGCGGGCAGTGGCCAGTGATGTGTCGGGAAGGTAAGTTTACCTCTTTAAAAACTTTAAAAACTTACCTTGAAGAATGACATCACAGAAAAGCAGTGACCTGATTGGCTGGTAAGGAAAGTGCTCCAATTAGCAGTAGCTGGGAGAAATTTAACTCTTCGTGTGTTGGTAAGTATTGTGATTGGTAAGTAAAATCTTTATTCCTTTCACTTATTCATTATTTGATATTATATTTGTAATCAGTTAAGGTAAAGTGTAAAAATGGCAGGAGATCCCAGACCCGTGTTCTGCTCCTCCTGCTCAATGTGGGACTTCAGGGACGCGGCCGATGCCCCTGATCCTTCATGTGTGGGAACTGTGTCCAGCTGCAGCTCCTGTTAGACCGCATGACGGCTCTGGAGCTGCAGATGGACTCACTTTGGAGCATCCGCGATGCTGAGGAGGTCGTGGATAGCACGTTCAGTGAGTTGGTCACACCGCAGATTAGGATTGGTGAGGGAGACAGGGAATGGGTGACCAAAAGGCAGAGAAAGAGCAGGAAGACAGTGCAGGTGTCCCCTGCGGTCATCCCCCTCCAAAACAGGTATACCGTTTTGGATACTGTTGGGGGAGATGACTCACCAGGGGAAGGCAGTAGTAGCCAGGCTCATGGCACCGTGGCTGGCTCTGCTGCACAGAAGGGCGGGAAAAAGACTGCCAGGGCTATAGTCATAGGGGATTCAATCGTAAGGGGAGTAGACAGGCGTTTCTGTGGTCGAAAATAAGACTCCCGAATGGTATGTTGCCTCCCGGGTGCACGGGTCAGGGATGTCTCAGATCGGCTACAGGACATACTGAAGGGGGAGGGTGAACAGCCAGTTGTCGTGGTGCATATAGACACCAACGATATAGGTAAAAAACGGGATGAGGTCCTACAATCAGAATTTGGGGAGTTAGGAGAGAAGTTAAAATGTAGGACCTCAAAGATAGTAATCTCAGGATTGCTACCAGTGCCATGAGACAGTCAGAGGAGAAATTCAATAATAGTCAGAATGAATACGTGGCTTGAGAGATAGTGCAGGAGGGAGGGGTTCAGAGTTTTGGGACATTGGAACCGGTTCTGGGGGCGGTGGGACCATTACAAATTGGATGGACTACACCTGGGCAGGACTGGAACCAATGTCCTAGGGGGTGCTTTTTCTAACACTGTTGGAGAGGTTTTAAACTAATGTGGCAGGGGGATGGGAACCAGATTAAGAAGTTAGAGGTCAGTAAAGAGGCAGCAACTAAAGCCAGTAAGGTATGAGATAATAAACTCAATGTGACTAAAGGGAAGAGTAGACAGGGAAGAGATGATGAACGCAAAGGGACAGGTGGTCTGAGGTGCATTTGTTTTAATGCGAGAAGTGTAGCAGGTAAGGCAGATGAATTTAGGGCTTGGATTATTACCTGGGAATATGATGTTATTGGTATTACAGAGATTTGGTTGAGGGAAGAGCAAGACTGGCAACTAAATATCCCAGGGTATAGATGCTTCAGGAGGGATAGAGAGGGAGGTAAAAGGGGTGGAGGAGTTGCATTTCTGCTAAGAGATGATATCACAGCTGCGATTAAGGAGGGCACGATGGAGGATTCAAGCTGAGGCAATATGGGTAGAGCTAAAAAATAGGAAGGGTGCAGTAACATTGTTGGGACTTTACTACAGGCCTCCCAAAAGCGAGCGTGAAGTAGAGGTACAAATATGGAGACAGATTATAGAAAAATGTAGGAGCAATAGGGTGGTCATGATGGGAGATTTTAACTTCCCCAACATTGAATGGGACTCATGTAGTGTTGGAGGCGTAGATAGAGCAGAATTTGTAAGGAGCAACCCGGAGAGTTTTTTTAGAGCAATATGTAAATAGTCCAACTCGGGAAGGGGCCATACTGGACCTGGTATTGGGGAATGATCCCGGCCAGGTGGTTGAAGTTTCAGTCGGTGATTACTTTGGGAACAGAGATCACAATTCCGTAAGTTTTAGAATACTCATGGACAAAGACGAGAGTGGTCCTAAAGGAAGAGTGCTAAATTGGGGAAAGGCCAAGTATAACAAAATTCGGCAGGAGCAAGGGAATGTGGATTGGGAGCAGCTGTTTAAGAGTAAATCCACATTTGAAATGTGGGAGTCTTTGAAAGAAAGGTTGATTAGAGTGCAGGACAGACATGTCCCTATGAAATATCTTTGGCTAACAGGGTTAAGGAAAATCCCAAAGCCTTTTATTCGTATAAAAGGAGCAAGAGGGTAATTAGAGAAAGGATTGGCCCACTCAAAGACAAAAGAGGGAATTTATGCATGGAGTCAGAGGAACTGGGTGAGATTCTTAATGAATACTTTGCATCGGTATTCACCAAGGAGAGGGACATGACGGATGTTGAGGCTAGGGATGGATGTTTAAATACTCTAGGTCAAGTCGGCATAAGGAAGGGGGAGGTTTTGGGTATTCCAAAAGGCATTAAGGTGGACAAGTCCCCAGGTCCGGATGGGATCTATCCCAGGTTACTGAGGGAAGCGAGGGACGAAATAGCTGGGGCCTTAACAGGTATCTTTGCAGCATCCTTGAGCATGGGTGAGGTCCCCGTAGGAGTGGAGAATTGCTAATATTGTCCCTTTGTTTAAGAAGGGTAGCAGGGATAATCCAGGGAATTACAGACCTGTGAGCTTGACGTCAGTCAACTGTTGGAGAAGATACTGAGGGATAGGATCTATTCACATTTGGAAGAAAATAGACTTATCAGTGATAGGCAGCATGGTTTTGTGCAGGGAAGGTCATGTCTTACAAACCTAATAGAATTCTTTGAGGAAGTTACAAAGTTAATTGATGAGGGAAGGGCTGTAGATGTTATATACATGGACTTCAGTAAGGCGTTTGATAAAGTTTCCCATGGCAGGTTGATGGAAAAAGTGAAGTTGTATGGGGTTCAGGGTGTACTAGCTAGATGGATAAAGAACTGGCTGGGCAACAGGAGACAGAGAGTAGTGGTGGAAGGGAGTGTCTCAAAATGGAGAAAGGTGACTAGTGGTGTCCCACAGGGATCCGTGCTCGGACCACTGTTGTTTGTGATATACATAAATGATCTGGACGAATGTATAGGTGGTCTGATTAGCAAGTTTGCAGAGGATACTAAGATTGGAGGAATTGCAGATAGCGAGGAGGACTGTCAGAGAATACAGCAAAATATAGATAGATTGGAGAGTTGGGCAGAGAAATGGCAGATGGAGTTCAATCCAGGCAAATGCGAGGTGATGCAGTTTGGAAGATCTAATTCAAGAGCGGACTATACGGTCAATGAAAGAGTCCTGGGGAAAATTGATGTACAGAGAGATCTGGGAGTTCAGAACCATTGTACCCTGAAGGTGGCAATGCAGGTCGATAGAGTGGTCAAGAAGGCATACAGTATACTTGCCTTCATCAGACGGGGTATTGAGTACAAGAGTCGGCAGGTCATGTTACAGTTTTATAGGACTTTGGTTAGGCCACATTTGGAATACTGCGTGCAGTACTGGTCGCCACATTATCAGAAGGATGTGGATGTTTTAGAGAGGTTCAACAGGATGTTGCCTGGTATGGAGGGTGCTAGCTATGAAGAAAGGTTGAGTAGATTAGGATTGTTTTCGTTGGAAAGACGGAGATTGAGGGGGGACCTGATTGAGGTCTACAAAATTATGCGAGGCATGGACAGGGTG
This sequence comes from Scyliorhinus torazame, assembly GCF_047496885.1. NCBI lineage: Eukaryota > Metazoa > Chordata > Chondrichthyes > Carcharhiniformes > Scyliorhinidae > Scyliorhinus > Scyliorhinus torazame. The sequence goes on along the minus strand of NC_092717.1, from coordinate 238,126,199 downwards.
GATAGCAACAAGCTTTTTCCAAGAATGGGGGTGTCAATTAAAAGGGGTCACGATTTCAAGGTGAGAGGGGGAAAGTTTAAGGGAGATGTGCGTGGAAAGTTTTTTACGCAGAGGGTGGTGTGTGCCTGGAACGCTTTGCCAGCGGAGGTGGTAGAGGCGAGCACGATAGCATCATTTAAGATGCATCTAGACAGATATATGAACGGGCGGGGAGCAGAGGGAAGTAGATCCTTGGAAAATAGGCGAGAGGTTTAGATAAAGGATCTGGATCGGCGCAGGCTGCGAGGGCCGAAGGGCCTGTTCCTGTGCTGTAATTTTCTTTGTTCTTTGTTCTCTGAGGAACCATCGTCCTCACTGGAATCTAAAATAGAAACCGGTTCTTGAGCAAGATAGACTTCCTGGAGGACTGCTGCACTACCTGCCTGGTCCTCCTGATCTTTCTGGTGGTCATCCATTCTCCCTGCTTTCAATCTCCTAATCTGTGGTGTGACCACCTCCCTAAACTTGCTATCTACATAGTCCTCAGGGACACGGATACCGCAGTGACTCCAGCCGCCGCTCAAGTTCTGAAAACTGGTGACACCTCTTGCAAATGTGCTCGTTTAGGCCACATAAAGTGTCAACAACTCACCACATGCCCCTGAATGGGCATTCCACCCGACCAAGCTGTGGTGCCACACCTTTCGCTAACTTATCGAGTATTACTGCAAACTGGAGACGAGAAAGTAAAGTGGACTTACTCATAAATCAGCTCCTTCTCTTGTACCAACTACAGGAGACTGACAAAAAAAGTATCAGATGGAGCACCTCTTTCCCCCTGTGCACGTGAACCCGCATCAATTCCATATTATGCTGACAGTACCCCTTTAATCGTAAAGCCACATTTGAAAACTGTTTGCTTTTATAGGTTATGACAAAAGATTTTACATGTTGCCTTTCAGGGAATTCTAAGTATTTCCCAGCAAATAAATTACTTTTGAAAAGTAGTTACTGCTGCTTTGCTGGCAAGTGTAGCAGCTACAGCAACAGCCACCATAAAACCACTTCACATGAATAATTGATCTGATCACATCTCGACACACTGCACACTTACTTGGCTTACCTACTTTTTAAAATATTGCTTTAAATGTTGAGGAACACGCCTGTGCTAAATTGATGTTAAATCCAGTATGCCAATCTTGGTTGTCATGTTCGTATTTCTGTCCTCGGCCTGCTGCAATGTTCCAGTAAAGCTCAACGCAAGCTGGAGGAACAGTACCTAATTTTCCAGTTTGGCACCTTCACAACCTTCTGGACTCGGTAGAAGAGTTATACGGACTTGAAATGTTAACTCTGCTGTCTCCCCGAAGATGCTTCCAGGCCTGCTGGGCATTCTCTGTTTTTGCTTCTGGACTCAGTGTTGAGTTCAACAACTTCAGACCGTGATTCCCACCCCCAACCCCACCCCGCCATGAGTGCCAGGTTTTAGTGAGTTTTCATGATTCTGACTTCAGCTAGAGCTGATCTTTATTCTGCTATTGAAGTCTACTCTGGACCACTATGCTCCTTTACTCCAACCGTTACCAGTCCCCTTTGTTCCATTTTCTGTTTTTAGTTCAATTGTCCAGCATCAGTTGTTTTGGGTTCAGTTGTCCAGAGTGATATGAACCTCGTAGTGATACTTCATAGAATTTATCATAGAATTTACAGTGCAGAAGGAGGCCATTCGGCCCATCGAGTCTGCACCGGCTCTTGGAAAGAGCACCCTACCCAAGGTCAACACCTCCACCCTATCCCCATAACCCAGTAACCCCACGCAACACTAAGGGCAATTTTGGACACTAAGGGCAATTTATCATGGCCAATCCACCTAACCTGCACATCTTTGGACTGTGGGAGGAAACCGGAGCACCCGGAGAAAACCCACGCACACACGGGGAGGATGTGCAGACTCCGCACAGACAGTGACCCAAGCCGGAATCGAACCTGGGACCCTGGAGCTGTGAAGCAATTGTGCTATTCACAATGCTACCGTGCTGCCCACGTCCTTGCTCTCACTTCCTCTCACGTCCTTATGTCACATCAGCAGAATATATTAAAATGAGGTTATTCTTCTCAACCTTGTCCATCGCCTGAGGTGTGGTGACCCTCAGGTTAAATCGCCACCAGTCAGCTCTCCCCCTCAAAGGGGAAGGCAGCCTATGGTCATCTGGGACTAAGGCAACTTCACCTTACCTTTTACCGATTAAAATGAACATCAAGTAGTGACATTTGACACTGCCTCCCTGTCAGATGGACAATACATAAGATAAATGTATTCAAAATCTCTACTTACAAAGTCAAAGTCTCCATCTTGTGGTACCTTCCAATTATCGGGGAAAGGATTTTTTGATTTGTGGAAAGGCTCCTGCAGATTCTGGTTATAGTTTACCAGAGGGTTGGTGTTTTTCTCCTGTTTGTCAAAATAATCCATAAAGGCTGGTCTTTGCAGCTCTTCTGGAGCGTCATTCCCTACAAGGAAAAAGAAAAATATCATTTCCTTCAAGTGTCCAAGTACAACCTTTATTTACCTTTAACGTAAACAAATAACAGAGAAACAGAAATGCAGAAGTGTTGTTGAATAAAATTTTAACATGAGGGACTAAACAACAGTGATTGCACTTCAAAATAAGTAATGGTCTATGAAATATTTCAGGATTCACAGAATGTACAGAAAACGCCACATAAAGGCAATTACTTCCGTCCAAAATCTGTAAAATCAGGAGAATGCAATGGCCCATTTTATTTTATTTTAGTTGCTATAGGAAAAAATAAACCTGTGAATAACGTTTCTCTCATTCAGCACAATTTATTTTCCGAAAAGTATTTTCTTAGTTGTTCTTTGTCTTCTATGAAATTACATTCTTTAAGCCAAAAATCAACAGAAATGTTGGTAAACAGCCAGCGTATCTCAGAGCGTTTGAAGCTTGAAGTTCTTGACACCCAATCAGAAAAAGATTTGATTTCTGTTACAACCTCTGATAAAGCGAAGGATGAATTGGAACTGAAGACCAGGATGGCTCTGAAATAAAGTGAGTCAGTGCTGACAATGTTACTTCACATTTCCAGTGTCCACAGTATTTTACCTTTGCCCCAGGATGACCCTATACCAGCAACATAGGTTCCTGAGTGGACAGATAACCTGCTCACTCCCTGGTGAGAAAGGATTTTAACCTCTGCTTGGTGTTATTCTTTTACTATCCCCTCCAGACACAAATGACATCTGGGCAGGTCTTTGCATTTCGGGTCGGGATCCTGGGTCAGGGTTAGATGAAGGTGCTGACCCCACACTGCTTCAGGAGCCGTTGTCCAACAAGTGATTTTCACTTCACTGCTGAATTTGTAGCCAGATGATGTGCTCGCCGTTCAATTAAGGATGGAAGGTGGCTTCTCTCAGCTGGAGCGCCATTGGAAGGCCCTCCAGTATGGAGGGAGCTGCAGTCTTTCATTGCAGGTAAGGGAGAGAGAGATAGAAACATAAAATCATAGAAGATAGGAGCATGAGGAGGCCATTCAGCCTTCGAGCCTGCTCCGCCATTCGTCACGATCATGGCTGATCATCCAACTCAATAGACTAACCCAGCTTTCTCCCCAAACCGTTGCTCCCATTCGCCTCAAATGCCACATCTAGCCGCCTCTTGAATGTATTCAATGTATTCAAGAATGCCTCAACTACTTTCTGTGGTAATGAATTCCACAGACTCACCACTCTTTAGGTGAAGGAATGTCTTCGCATCTCAGTCCTAAATAGTCTTCCCCAAATCCTCAGACTGTGACCCCTGGTTCTGGACACACCCACCATCGGAAACATCCTTCCTGCATCCACCCTATCTACTCCTGACAGAATTTTATAAGTCTCCATGAGATCCCCTCTCATTCGTCTGAACTCCAGAAAAAACAACCCTAACCTAGTCAACCTCTCCCGCCATCCCCGGAATCAGCCTGGTAAACTTGCGCTGCACACCCTCAAGAGCAAAAACATCCTTCCTCAGAAAAGGAGACCAAAACTGCAAACAGTCTAGGTGAGGCCCCACCAAGGCCCTGTATAATTTCTGCAACACATCCCTGCTCCTGTATTCACAACCTCTCGCAATGAAAGCCAACATACCATTTGCTTTCTTTATTGCCTGCTGCACCTGCATGCTGACCTTTAGCGACTGGTGCAAAGGATACCCAGGTCCCGCTGCACACTCCCCTCTCCCAATTTACAATCATTCAGATAGTAATCTGCCGTCTTGTTTTTTGCTTCCAAAGTGAATAACCTCACGCTTATCCAAATTATACTGCATCTGCCATTAATTTGCCCACTCACCCAACCTGTCCAGATCATGCTGAAGGACCTCTGCATCCTCATCACAGTTCACCCTCCCATCCAACTTGGTATCATCTGCAAACCTCCAGATATTACACTTTGTACCCTCGTCCAAATCATTAATAAATATTGTGAATGGCAGGGGTCCCAGCACCGATCCCTGTGGCACCCCACTAGTTACTGCCTGCCAATTTGAAAAGGACCTGTTAACTCCTCCTCTTCCTTGGGGCTGGTTTAGCACAGTGGGCTAAACAGCTGGCTTGTAGTGCAGAACAATGCCAGCAGCGCGGGTTCAATTCCTGTACCGGTCTCCCCGAACAGGCGCCGGAATGTGGCGACTAGGGGCTTTTCACAGTAACTTCATTGAAGCCTACTTGTGACAATAAGCGATTATTATTACTAATTATTATTATCTTTGTTTCCTTTCTGCCAACCAGTTTTCTATCGATTTCAATACACTCCTCCCAATCCCATAAGCTTTAATCTTGCACGATAATCTCTTATGCGGGATTTTGTCAAACGCTTTCTGAAAGTCCAAATGTACCACATCGACTGGCTCACCCTTGTCAACTCTGCTAGTTACATCTTCAAAGAATTCCAATAGATTTGTCAAGCATAATTTCCCCTTTATGCTGACTTTGTCTGATCCTGCCACTATTTTCTCAATGCTCTGTTATAAAATCCTTGATAATGGGTTTGAGATTATTCCCCACACCGACGTTAGGCTTACTGGTCTATAATTCCCTGTTTTCTCTCTACCTCCCTTTTTGAATATTGGAGTGATATTAGCTACCCTCCAATCTGCAGGGACTGTTTCAGAGTCTATAGAATCCTGGAAGATGACCACCAATGCATCCACTATTTCCAGAGCCACTTCCTTAAGTACTCTGGGATGTAGATTCTCAGGTCCTGGGGATTTATCAGCCTTCAATCTCATCAATTTTCCCAGCAGCATTTCTCTACTAATATTGATCTCTCTCAATTCTTGCCTCTCCCTAAATCTTTAATTCTCCAACATTTCTGGTATCTGATTTGTGTCCTCTAGAAGGCATTCAGAACCTCCATCTTGAGGCTCCCCTTTCAGTAACTGGAGAATCGTAAATAAAAAATGGCTACAGCTGCCGGGCCACCAGTGTGGGGGGAAATTCTCCTCAGGGCATCGCTGCAGCCACAGCTTTGGTCAAGTAGGTGGGGAGAGTGCTTCCACCCCCACCGCAGTACACTGCCACAAGGGCATCTCCAAATGGCCTTTAGCTCAACTCAGTTGGCTACCCGCTGCTTGCGGGTGGGTAACCCTTCGTGTCTCAATACCGACCTCTGGAAAAATGGCTCAGGGAGGGATGGTGACAGCAAACCAGCGTGGCGACTAGCAGTACAAAACTACATGTCCACCCATCCCTGTTCTTGCCACACGTCAGGGCAAAACCTCTGTCCCCAAATTAACTATCACCTACTAACACTGAAGTAGGCTTACATGCCAGCCCTGTGCTTACTGCCCATGCTAGTGGAAACTGTCATATAGAAAAGACACCAATTTTGGAGCGGGTCCTTTTAGTCTGATTAAAAAGCATTTCTCGAAATTTCTTTCACTGAATGATCTCAAGTAATCTTTTGAAATTGCATACCGTCAGTGAACACTTTATGATCCTCTCAAAGCAAACTTAGACAGGTATGTTATTACAGAAATCCTTTGCGTCTCTACACTGCATATATATCACACTGGAATACAGATGATTTGTATTCATTAACCCTTTGTAAATATTTTCTGGTTTACATACCTAGTCCCATGGCTTGTAAATCATTACGATTTATTTTGAAGTAAATATTGTTTCAGTTCATTGCATTTTCATGGTTCATCATGGTTAAAAGGTCCATTAATGAAGCAAACGCGGCCACACAGAAACATAGAAAATAGGAGCAGGAGGAGGCCATTCGGCCTTTCAAGTCTGCTCCACCAATCATTATAATCATGGCTGATTATCCAGCTCAGTAACCTGTTCTCACTTTCCCGCCTTCGATCTCTTTAGCCCCAAGAACTGCATCTAACTGTTTCTTGAAAACATAGAGGGCACGATCTGTCATCCGCGTTGCGCCTGAAAGGTGGCCCTGCGTGGCCAGTAGATGCTGGGTGATCCCTCTTCGGTGATCTACTTGGCTCGCCACGCCTCGCAAGATCGTGATCTGAATCCTGCCCATGTGGGTGGCGTTGCCATTTTGTAAATCTGCATATTAGAGCAAGCCAGCTAGTCCCATTCTAATATGTAGTCCGCTGATTACCCGAAGCATTGCTATCTAACCCCTTCGCCTCGGAGGCCTCGGGCGAGCGCTGTTCAGTGATGTGCTCCACAAACGGAACCCAGGCAGAACAGCACATGTGGGGGTCTCCCAGGGAATCGGAGGATCCCTTTGGGCAGCCTGGCACCCTGGCAGTGCCAAGGTGCCTGGGTGGCATTTCCAGCCAGCAGGGGTAGTGATAGGCTGACATTTTTCCTGTGTCAGGGATTGGGCCCGGTGGTATCCTGCGCGTGTCATGGGGGGGTGAGAACCCTCTTGTAGGTGAGTTGGGCTATGGGGTGAGGTTCGGGGGTCGCATAAAAATGGCGTCCCGATCTTTTCCTGCACTGAGGAGTTCCGGCGAGTGGAGCTTCTCAGTGAAGGAAATGGGACTAAGTGCGATCTCGGCGGGGCGTCCCCCACTGAGGCCCTGAATTGAAACCAGGTCCTGATAGATAGCATGGTGTTTCTCGGCGCTGCGAGTGCTCATCCCAGCTAACGTGCTCATCACAGCACTCTGCTCCAATCTGGTTAGATCGCACCCACAATGTTTTGGTCTCCACTGCTTTTTGTGGTAGAGAAAGCCACAGGCTCACCACACTCTGGGTGAAGCCATTTCTCCTCATCTCAGTCCTAAATAGTTTGCCCCGTATCCTTAGACTGTGACCCCTAATTTTGGACTCCCCCCGCGATCGGGAAAATCCCTCATGCATTTACTCTGTCCAGTCCCGTTAGAATTTTATAGGTTTCTATGAGATTCCCCCTCATTCTTCAAAACTCTAACAACTATAATCCTATCCAACTCAACCTCTCCTCATACGTCAGTCCCGCCATCCCAGGAATCAGTCTGATTTCACAGAATTTACAGTGCAGAAGGAGGCCATTCGGCCCATCGAGTCTGCACCGGCTCTTGGAAAGAGCACCCTGCCCAAGGTGATAAGCCTTCCCTGCACTCCTTCCATAGCAAGAACATCCTTTCTCAGATATGGAGACCAAAACTGCACACAATATTCCAGGTATGGTCTCATCAAGGACCTGTATAATTGCAGCAAGACATCCCTGCTCCTGTACTCAAATCCTCTCGCTATGAAGACCATCACCATTTGCCTTCTTTATCACCTACTGCACCTGCACCACCATCAAAGTCAGTGCAGAGAAGACAATTAAGTTAGAAGCAGGCTCTGTTCTTATGAATATTCTGTGTGAAAATATGAACATGTGATTTTTAGTTATAGATACTGATGTTAGAATTTTATATTTCTTGAGGAATCAGTAGAATGCAGTTGACCATTGGAGGTTTTCTGTTACCAAAATATTAGTGACAAACTCTAATTCAGTTTAGATTATCTGCGAATGGGTGCAAAACATTAACATGTATGTTGTTACCCGTGCCACGTGATAGTGAGATGAGGAATAGGGAGAGAGAGCATTTAAACACGTGGCTACAGGGATGGTGCAGGCGGGAGGGATTCAGATTTCTGGATAACTGGGGCTCTTTCTGGGGAAGGTGGGACCTCTACAGACAGGATGGTCTACATCTGAACCTGAGGGGCACAAATATCCTGGGGGGGAGATTTGTTAGTGCTCTTTGGGGGGGTTTAAACTAATGCAGCAGGGGCATGGGAACCTGGATTGTAGTTTTAGGGTAAGGGAGAATGAGAGTATAGAGGTCATGAGCACAGATTTGACGTCGCAGGAGGGGGCCAGTGTTCAGGTAGATGGTGTAAAGTGTGTCTACTTCAATGCCAGGAGTATACGAAATAAGGTAGGGGAACTGGCAGCATGGGTTGGTACCTGGGACTTCGATGTTGTGGCCATTTCGGAGACATGGATAGAGCAGGGACAGGAATGGATGTTGCAGGTTCCGGGGTTTAGGTGTTTTAGTAAGCTCAGAGAAGGAGGCAAAAGAGGGGGAGGTGTGGCGCTGCTAGTCAAGAGCAGTATTACGGTGGCGGAGAGGATGCTAGATGGGGACTCTTCTTCCGAGGTAGTATGGGCTGAGGTTAGAAACATGAAAGGAGAGGTCACCCTGTTGGGAGTCTTCTATAGGCCTCCAAATAGTTCTAGGGATGTAGAGGAAAAGATGGCGAGGATGATCCTGGATAAGAGCGAAAGTAACAGGGTAGTTATTATGGGAGACTTTAACTTCCCAAATATTGACTGGAAAAGATATAGTTCGAGTACATTAGATGGGTCGTTTTTTGTACAGTGTGTGCAGGAGGGTTTCCTGACACAATATGTTGACAGGCCAACAAGAGGCGAGGCCACGTTGGATTTGGTTTTGGGTAATGAACCAGGCCAGGTGTTGGATTTGGAGGTAGGAGAGCACTTTGGGGACAGTGACCACAATTCGGTGACGTTTACGTTAATGATGGAAAGGGATAAGTATACACCGCAGGGCAAGAGTTATAGCTGGGGGAAGGGCAATTATGATGCCATTAGACGTGACTTGGGGGGGATAAGGTGGAGAAGTAGGCTGCAAGTGTTGGGCACACTGGATAAGTGGAGCTTGTTCAAGGATCAGCTACTGCGTGTTCTTGATAATTATGTACCGGTCAGGCAGGGAGGAAGGCGTCGAGCGAGGGAACCGTGGTTTACCAAAGAAGTGGAATCGCTTGTTAAGAGGAAGAAGGAGGCCTATGTGAAGATGAGGTGTGAAGTTTCAGTTGGGGCGATGGATAGTTACAAGGTAGCGAGGAAGGATCTAAAGAGAGAGCTAAGATGAGCAAGGAGGGGACATGAGAAGTATTTGGCAGGTAGGATCAAGGAAAACCCAAAGGCTTTCTATAGGTATGTCAGGAATAAGCGAATGACTAGGGAAAGAGTAGTACCAGTCAAGGACAGGGATGGGAAGTTGTGTGTGGAGTCTGAAGAGATAGGCGAGATACTAAATGAATATTTTTCGTCAGTATTCACTCAGGAAAAAGATAATGTTGTGGAGGAGAATGCTGAGACCCAGGCTAATAGAATAGATGGCATTGAGGTACGTAGGGAAGAGGTGTTGGCAATTCTGGACAGGCTGAAAATAGATAAGTCCCCGGGTCCTGATGGGATTTATCCTAGGATTCTCTGGGAGGCCAGGGAAGAGAGTGCTGGACCTTTGGCTTTGATTTTTATGTCATCATTGGCTACAGGAATAGTGCCAGAGGACTGGAGGATCGCAAATGTGGTCCCTTTGTTCAAAAAGGGGAGCAGAGACAACCCCGGCAACTATAGACCGGTGAGCCTCACGTCTGTAGTGGGTAAAGTCTTGGAGGGGATTATAAGAGACAAGATTTATAATCATCTAGATAGGAATAATATGATCAGGGATAGTCAGCATGGCTTTGTGAAGGTTAGGTCATGCCTCACAAACCTTATCGAGTTCTTTGAGAAGGTGACTGAACAGGTAGACGAGGGTAGAGCAGTTGATGTGGTGTATATGGATTTCAGCAAAGCGTTTTATAAGGTTCCCCACGGTAGGCTATTGCAGAAAATACGGAGGCTGGGGATTGCGGGTGATTTAGAGATGTGGATCAGAAATTGGCTAGCTGAAAGAAGACAGAGGGTGGTGGTTGATGGGAAATGTTCAGAATGGAGTTCAGTTACAAGTGGAGTACCACAAGGATCTGTTCTGGGGCCGTTGCTGTTTATCAATGACCTAGAGGAAGGTGCAGAAGGGTGGGTGAGTAAATTTGCAGACGATACTAAAGTCGGTGGTGTTGTCGATAGTGTGGAAGGATGTAGCAGGTTACAGAGGGATATAGATAAGCTGCAGAGCTGGGCTGAGAGGTGGCAAATGGAGTTTAATGTAGAGAAGTGTGAGGTGATTCACTTTGGAAGGAATAACAGGAATGCGGAATATTTGGCTCATGGTAAAGTTCTTGGAAGTGTGGATGAGCAGAGGGATCTAGGTGTCCATGTACATAGATCCCTGAAAGTTGCCACCCAGGTTGATAGGGTTGTGAAGAAGGCCTATGGAGTGTTGGCCTTTATTGGTAGAGGGACTGAGTTCCGGAGTCAGGAGGTCATGTTGCAGCTGTACAGAATTCTGGTACAGCCGCATTTGGAGTATTGCGTACAGTTCTGGTCACCGCATTATAGGAAGGACGTGGAGGCTTTGGAGCGGGTGCAGAGGAGATTTACCAGGATGTTGCCTGGTATGGAGGGAAAATCTTATGAGGAAAGGCTGATTGATGGACTTGAGGTTGTTTTCGTTGGAGAGAAGAAGGTTAAGAGGAGACTTAATAGAGGCATACAAAATGATCAGGGGGTTGGATAGGGTGGACAGTGAGAGCCTTCTCCCGCGGATGGAAATGGCTGGCACGAGGGGACATAACTTTAAACTGAGGGGTAATAGATATAGGACAGAGGTCAGAGGTAGGTTCTTTACGCAAAGAGTAGTGAGGCCGTGGAATGCCCTACCTGCTACAGTAGTGAACTCGCCAACATTGAGGGCATTTAAAAGTTTATTGGATAAACATATGGATGATAATGGCATAGTGTAGGTTAGATGGCTTTTGTTTCGGTGCAACATCGTGGGCCGAAGGGCCTGTACTGCGCTGTATCGTTCTATGTTCTATGTTCTATGAATAAGAAAATGCTGTGTGCTTTATTAGATTAAATCAATTTAATAAAAACAATCACCATAGAGGCAAATAAAAGGTAACACAAGGAATGAATCGAGAACCAAGAAACTTAATAAAATTACCGTTGCAGCATAAATCGACCAACAAATTAATGTATGCAAAAATAATTCATATTCTGCCAGTAAACACAAGTACAAGTCAATGTAATTAGATGAACATTTTCCCTTGAGGTTTAGTTGATCTGTAAAACAAAATACATTCTCAGCGTGTGAGCAATATCGTCATGGCCTCAATCACTGCCAATCCATACTTGATCTGGAGGGAAATCCTCCACAGGGCTGCCAGATAGGCGGGGAGGGGCTCAGAATCTGCATGGAGCAGTACACACTTCGTTCACGGGCCCCAACCACCCTGCTGCCAGGCAACCTTTAGTTTCTGCTGATAATTTGCATCAATTGGTAGCCCTTCCCCCCTCGGTCTCACCTGTGAGAAAATGGGTTGGGCAGGATAGTGTCGGCAAACCTACAGGCAGAACAAAATTACTTGTCCGCCTGCCTGCTTTTGCCCAAAATCAGAACTAAAAATTCTGTCCCTGAATCTGTGAGTGCGGAAGTGAATCTTCTCTTTAGCATGTTGCAGTCTGGGGATAATGGTACTCCCACAGTGATGTCAGGTATAGCATTGATTTCAGACAGCCTAATATTCAAAATGAGATTTCTAACAGCTCATGGGAGACATAACATTTTAAAAAGTTTTTCATATGATCAAGAATGGCTAAAATATGAATTAAATAGGAGGCAAAATACATCATAGAATCTTATAAAGCGGTGAACGATATTAGACCAGTCATTTGCTTTTATATTTGACCATATGGAAGATCTTTAATTGCAGTGAGTGGTAGGACACAGAATTTCCTGAGAGTCAGACTTTGATCAGTTCGTTGAAACTGACGCGGAGAAGGGAAAACATTGTTTGATTGACAATTCAAATATTTTTTATTAGATCTATTTTGTAAATGACATAATTTACACAAGATAGAGAGGTGTGAAATGCTTGTAGTGTGTTATATTTCTTTGTTGCCACAAACATAAAAGGTATGGAGGTGCCCACACTCAGGATTCTTGTAAAACACAATGAGAAGCTATTAAGGGTGGGGCTCATACAATCAAGATGGTGATGTGCTCTCGCTCAAACACCCTGCTTATGTCACTACACATAACCACCAGGAATGTATTCCCATATACATAACATGTACCTTAAAGTCTGGTTGGTTGACACTTTTAAAGGGCTCTAGTAACAGCAGTTTCTGTTAATAAAGTATCAATAGCTGTGTTTTTTAAGCATTTCCACACATGCCATTATTACTATAGCATTCACTGGTCCTGTACAGAGTGTATACTGGGTGAATGGGCATGGAAGTGCTATCAGTTTGCATGCAAGGTATAAGGGTATATGCAGGTAAGGGCGTTTGTTCGGCGGCAGGTGGTGGAGTTCCCACTGTTGCCGCCACGCAGTGTCCAGGACAGGGTGCTGTCGGAGGTGTGGGTTGGAGAGGGGAGGATCTCGGTAACGTATCAGGTGATGCAGGAGGAGGAGGAGGCCTCGGTGGAGGAGCTAACGGGTAAGTGGGAGGAGGAGTTGGGTGAGGAGATTGACGAGGGGACATGGGCGGATGCCCTGGGGAGAGTGAACTCTTCCTCCTCTTGCGCGAGGCTCAGCCTCATACAATTTAAGGTGCTGCACAGGGCTCACATGACTGGGGCAAGGATAAGCCAGTTCTTTGGGTGCGAGGACAGGTGTGTTAGGTGTTCAGGGAGCCCAGCAAACCACACCCACATGTTCTGGGCATGCCCAGCACTGGAGGACTTTTGGAAGGGTTTAGCGAGGACGGTGTCGAAGGTGGTAGGTTCCAGGGTCAAGCCGGGCTGGGGGCTCGCAATATTTGGGGTGGCAGAGGAGCCGGGAGTGCAGGAGGCGAAAGAGGCCGGTATTCTGGCCTTTGCGTCCCTGGTAGCCTGACGAAGGAATCTTCTTCAGTGGAAGGATGCGAGGCCCCCAATGACTGCCTGTGTGGAGTTTGCACATTCTCCCCGTGTCTGCGTGGGTTAACTCCAGGTGCTCCCACAGTCCAAAGATGTGCAGGTTAGGTGGATTGGCCATGCTAAATTTCCCCTTAGCATTCAAACGTTACGGGGGAATGGGCCTCGGCAGGGTGTTCTTTCAGAGGGTCAGTGCAGACTTGATGGGCCTAATGGCCTTGTCGGGATTTTGGGATTCTGTGAGGGGACACAGGTTGACATGGAGATTATGAGAGGTCTTTGAGGGTGGATGGCTATAGTACATGAGTTGGAATGGGGAGCATGAGTAAGGCCTTTTGAAGTTACCTTTCACAATGTTCCCACATCTAAGGCGGGATTCTCCGCCCCGCAGCGCCACATTTCTGCCCCGGCCGGCCGCCGGGATTCTCCGTTACACCGGCCGGTCAATGAGGTTTCCCATTATGGGGCAGCCCCACGTCGTCGGGAAACCCCCGGGCGCCGGCATAACGGAGAATCATGCTGGCGGAGAATCCCTGCCCTAGACTATGATTCATGACTTCTCGGAGGAGTTATGAACCAGAAGACCTTGAGAAACTGGCCTGACTCCATAAAAACTGTTAGGGCTAGGAGATGCATATTCTTGGAATGGACCCTGCCAGGTGAGGAATGCAGGTTGCAGACTCACTGACAGCACCCTTCTCCCAACGAAAATTGGGGAGTGCTGGGAATGGAAGTGGGAGTCCTGGAATTGGGACCTATCCATCATTTTTAAAGGTCTGCACAGGCTCCCCAACTTTGTGAAAATCCGGCCCCATGACTATCTCCTCGATATCAAATAGTAAGATTTTGAGAAAGCAATTTATGGTTTATCGGACGTTTTATTCAATTATGCTCATTCAAATATTGAACAGTATTTTGATGTTTCTTAAGTTGAAAGTTTATACTGAACTCAGAATGGTCGAAAGGTGACCACGGCAGTGTTGTGTTGGGTGTTCTGATGCACAAATTATCCAACACGGCTGTAGGTGGTACAACTCTGTTTTATTGTCTAAGCAATAGTAACAACTAACTGCTGGCTTGGGTACGTGCTTCACCAGCTAACCTGTGGACCCAGGCCTATCACTATCTTAGTGAGGCACTCAGCACATGGTCTGTGTCTGAGTGGCACGCTGTGAGCTCTGTGCTTTGAGCTATCTCCTGGTAGAATGAGCGGGAACTGTGGTGTTCCCTGTTTTATAGTGCGTGTGCTCTCACTGGTGATTGGCTGCGATGTTATGTGTGTGCTGGTTGGTCCAACTGCCTGTCCATCAGTGTGTGTGTGATTGCACCATGATATGCTGATGTGGATATCATGACATCCCCCCCTTTCACAAGGATATGTGCCTACATGCTAATAAATAGAAATGTGTACTGGGTGCATCTGAGTATGTGTGTGCAATATTTACAACATGTACATGAGGCTAAACTATGTACAGAGGAAGGTGTCAAGTGCAACAGAGCAACGAGGTTGTACCAATAACAGAACAAATGTTCCTCTGCGTCAATGTCCCCTCTTTTGGCGCGTACAAGCGCAGGAGGCCTCGGAAAGCACGCGAAATGGCCGCCCTCGTTCGGGCCGCGGGCCGGGAGGAACTCAATCGACTGGACCCGCTCCGCCTCGTAGGACCCGTGCCGTGCCGTTTCGGCCGCCTGGATTTGGGAGTACCGGCTGGTCGTGTTCTCATGGAGGACGCAGGTCTCGATGGCAGTCGCTAGAGTGAGGCGCTTTATTTTAAGGAGCTGCTGGAGTAGGGTGTCCGAGATGACCCCAAAAACTATCTGATCCTGTATCATGGAGTCGGAGGTGGCCTCATAGCCGCAGGACTGCGCGAGGATACGGAGGTGTGTCAAGTAAGATTGGAAAGGCACATCCTTACCCTGCAGGCGCTGCTGGAAGAGTTACCTCTCGAAGCTCTCATTGACTTCCACGCTGAAGTGTTCCTCCGACTTCAGAAGCACCGTCTTATATTTTGTCTTGTCCTCGCCTTCCGCGAATGCCAGGGAGTTATAGATGTGGATGGTGTGTTGCCCCGCCGTGGAGAGGAGGAGGGCGATCTTCCTGATGTCCAATGCATTCTCCTGGTCTGTGGCTTCCAGTTGACGCCAAGATTTCCAGCGATTCGGAGCGGCTGCGGCGGGCTGATATTTTCCATGGAGCAGGATGGCGGATTTCTGAAAGGGTGCAGGTAGGTCTCACAGTCGCTGGTTAGCTTCTACTACTGGTATCATGTTGTGTTGGGTGTTCTGATGCACAAATTATCCAACACGGCTGTAGATGATACAACTCTGTTTTATTGTCTAATCAAAGGTAACAACTAACTGCTGGCTTGGGTACGTGCTTCACCAGCTAACCTGTGGACCCAGCCCTATCACTATCTTAGTGAGGCACTCAGCACATGGTCTATGTCTGAGTGGCGCGCTGTGAGCTCTGTGCTCTGAGCTATCTCCTGGTAGAATGAGCGGGAACTGTGGTATTCCCTGTTTTATAGTGCGTGTGCTCTCACTGGTGATTGGCTGCGATGTTATGTGTGTGCTGGTTGGTCCAACTGCCCGTCCATCAGTGTGTGTGTGATTGCACCATGATATGCTGATGTGGATATCATGACAAGCAGCTCATTGGAAAATGTTCTGTCTGCAGTATCATAGGAGATGGATGAAGTACTGCTGTGCATTGTTAACTGCAGACTGGGAAACATCCCAGTAATAATGACCAATGCTAGGTCAGAGCTACCAAAATCTCTGGAGGCATCATTTACAATGCCATTCTCACTTTTAGCTCCTCTCTTTTCCTACTGCTTCTACTACGTCTATTGGCTGCACTGATGAACAGTTAGATGGCTAATCTGAAGTCCTTCAGCCAGTTGGCAGCCTCCTCATCAGCCTGGTGTAAGGCAGTGAGACGGCCACTGAAGCATAGATCAGGGCACTTGCGATTATAGGCACCATGGTTGCACTTTGTCTCAGTTGTACAGGGGTGAGTCATGGTATCCCCAACGGAATCGGTTGCTGAGGCAGGGTCCGACTCCAGTGCGAAACCTGTTCAGTTTGACCCATTCACCACGCGGGAGGTGAAAAACTGGGATTTTTCTCTTTTCCTCTAAATCTAGGACAGCTATGGCCACGTTCCCTCGGAGGAGTGAGGAGATTTCCAGCTGTGCTCAGCTTCATGCAGATGGTGAGCCTTTTTTATATTCAACGCTGCATCAAATGTGTGAATCTGTCAGTATTTCCAGAGACAGTACATGCCGATGTGCAAATAATGGAGGATTCCACCCATGCCATGAAATTAAATGAAAAATGAAAATTGTTTATTGTCACAAGTAGGCTTCAAATGAAGTTACTGTGAAAAGCCCCTAGTCGCCACATTCCGGCGCCTGTTTGGGGAGGCTGATACGGGAATTGAACTGTGCTGTTGGCCTGCCTTGGTCTACTTTCAAAGCCAGCGATTTAGCCCTGTGCTAAACCAGCCCCTTGTGCTAAACCAGCCCCTTATGGTACCATAATGAATGGTATCATTTCTCCGACATAGTGTCCTCCACTGAGAGACTGGTAACCCTCAAGGAGAAATATATAAAGCAGAGCACAGACCGCTATAGCATGTCTTTATTTAACGTGTAACGTGGTGGATGTGCAAAATGGGCCAGCCAAGCATCTGCCCATTGTCATCCGCTCCAGACAAACACGGGTGTATTTCTTTTTCACTTACACCGCTGCAATTTGGTCTACTGCATTCATTGCTCCCAATGTGGCCTGCTCTACGCAGACGGGATGGTGGCTTTATGGAACACCTTCATTCGGTGCAAGCATGACCTTGACCTTGACCATTTGGCCTGCTGCAATGTTCCAGTGAAGCCCAGCGCAAACTGAAGAAACAGCACCTCATCTCCCAATTCGGCACTTTACAGCCTTCCGGACTCACCATCAAGTTCAACAACTTGAGACTATGCCTTCTCTCGTCAAATCTGATCGCTCCTCCCCTATTAATCCCATTTTTAATTTATTTTTTTATTTTCTTTTGTGTGTCTCAGTGTCCCCCCTCCCCTACAGGGCCTTCAGTCATTTGTTCTTATGTTTTCCTTTATTTTGCCATTAACACATTCTGCTTTTGCCTTTATGCCAGTATCAGCATCTTCTTTCGTCTTTAACACGATGATTAGCACTCCCTTTGTTTTGTGCCCATAACATCTGTCAAATCTCTAAGTTCCCACCCATCTCTGACCTTCTACGCTGCTCCACCCCCTCTTAAACAGTGTAAAATCTGTCACTTTAGCTCTGAAGAAGAGTAATGCGGACTCAAAACATTAACTCTGTTTCCCTCTCCACAGATGCTGTCAGACCTGAGTTTTTCAGCATTTTCTGTTTGATATCAATTATGCAGAATACCCTTGAGCATACATATTACTGGGCCTCCCCAGATTGAGCATCTAAATGTCATCTTCAAAACCTAAGTGATGGCTGCCTTTGCAGTCGTACGGCAATGGTTGTATGTGTCCCCTAACTGTGTGTTGGGGTTGCTTACAGGGGTCAAAAGCCATGTCTTAAGTGGGTACCCCCCACCACCCCTGTCCCCCAGGATCCAGCCAGAAAGGTGTTTGGGTGGGCTGAAGAGTTGAGGCAATTGGGACTGTCCAAGAGTGTAGGGAACTTAGCAGCTTCCTTGAGACCTTGTGCACACCTGCAGTATCCACTTATGGTGACTGCAGACAACTTAAACATTATGTTAGTGCAACTCCTTCCTGTTGACAAAGGTGTCTGGCTACTCTGTGGAAGCCTTAATGACCACATGAGTACAGTGAATGACCCCCCCCTCCCCCACCCCCCGAACCTAGGAAATCCAGCCACAGCTCCCCAAATCCAACTATTATCTTGGCCTGACTGGGTCTGCTTATTTCACCAGTCTCTCTATAACCCCCGAAGTCTGTTCCTATGGTCCTCACTGTTCACTATATTTCCAAGCTTTATATTATCCACCTCCTTTCCCCTGGTTCAGACCACTAATATATCGAAACAACTCTCAGAGCATGAATAACATGTGCAAATCCAAGAAATTGCTTCACCGCAGCTATTTTTCTGGCAGGACAAGTTTGTAAATTCAAAAACACTAAAAATCTATAAAGATCACAAAATCAAGCACTGGACGCTTTCTATTCCTGAATGAAGCTACTGTCTGAAACTAGGAACTTTGCCCAAGTTATGTGGGTCAAAATAATCAGGAATATTTGTGGCATACAATTACAAACAGCTTCATTTCCTATTTGGAGTTTGCAACTGACTAGAATAATTATATTTTTCATTCATTTCCACTAAAAGGGAAATAATACTTCCAAAATGTTTTCAAATCCATCAAGAAAACTTGTGAAACCTACAAACAATTTCTTCTGAAACTGGGAAAATATGAAAACCTTGAAAGTCATCAGGTTTAGGGGTGTGACTTTTGTATCGTCTAGGGAGGGAGGAAGTCCTGTTGGTTGAGTCGTCCTTTACTTTACCGTTTGCTGACTCAGTTCCAATATTTCGACGAAAGTGGCAGAGGCACTGCTTGCCTCCTTCTGATTGCTCCACCACTCTGCATGAAGCAAGCAAAGATTATTGGACTTTTCAGAGCTTGCAAAGTCTATGGTGAGGGCATCACTTACCCTGGAACCGTGAGATAGATTGAAAGATTATCAAGAGTGACATGGGCTATGGATCACAACAGCAATTTAAGGGTGATTCCTGTGTCGTCAATGTAATTGAGACAAAGTTACAAGCAGAACAATTTGGGATTGATGGCCGAGTGATTGTCTGTCCTGAAACACCCAAGAAGGACTTTGGAAACTTGATGAAATTCAGAAAGCATGGCGGGTTATGGTTAAATTTAACCAAGTCAGAAAAGTTTGGTGGATTTTATTATTGCTCTAAAATGCTTGGGTAGACTGAGAACTGTTAGAAAGGACAAAGGACAGATAAGCAAAGTAGAACAAGGTCAGAGATAACACAGCTATCATTGGGCCTTGGGAACAAAGGAAAAACACCAGCCTGTTCACCCAATTAAACAACCATATTAAAACACAGGCTTAAAACGATTTTAGGAGATCAGAGAAGCAATCAAAGAAATCGTCGTGGAAGATAATTAACTCATCAAATTCCAGAACAAACAAATTGATCAATTATGCGTCAAGTCCCCAGCTAAGGTTGGACAGCATCTTTTTCTGGAAAGATGTCTCGTCATTAATAAAGTCATTTTAAATTGTTTAAAGCTATTCTATGGTCCATGCCTGGATAGACTTGCCGCAGATGTTGAACCACCCAGCTCTTCACAAGCTGATTTGTCTGTGACGAATTTAAATTGCTGATCCTTCAGCCCAGTTTCCTCTCAATTCACCTGCCTAGCTCCAGGACAGCAAGGCAAAGCTTCACGACGACAAATCCCTTTCCTCCCATTTCCCCACTGAGACAAGTACACTGAAATGACAAGAGGGCAGAAAGGAAAGGCCTGCAGAAAATATGCAAATTCACCAGCACCAAAATTTTGGATGGGGTCAACTTCGGGCCCACAGGAGGTCAGAAGCACCACCACCTCACCCTGGTAGAGCAATGAGCTGATCGACCCGGTCGAATGTCCTTCAGGGTAGGAAATCTGCCATCCTTACCCGATCTGGCCTACATATGACTACGGATCCACAGCAATGTGGTTCACTCTTAGCTGCCCTCTGAAGTGGCTGAGCAAGCCACTCAGTTTATGGGCAATTAGGGATGAGGAATTAAACTGAGCCAGTCCGTTTAAGGGCAATTAAAGATGAGCAATAAATGCTGACCCAGTCAGCGGCAGCCACATCCCATGAAATAATTTTTTTTTTAAATGTAGTGACAGGTGCACAAATTTGCCGGAAAACCATGTTGACATGTGACACGATTGTAGACAATATTCACAGTAAATCTTTGTAATGAGGTCACTAGCAATAGTGAAAGAAATTACATTACATTTGTTTTTAAATTTCTTTTGAAATGCTAATTATGTCAGTACAGTTTCAAAGATGAAACATCAAATACAAAGGTAAGGAGGTTGTGATCAGCCTTTGTACAACACTGCTTTGGCCTCAACTGTCGTATATTGTGTCCAATTCTGGGCACCGCACTTCAAAATAGACGTGAACGCATTAGGGAGGATACAGAAGAGACTTAGGAAAACTGTTCCAGGATTAGGGACTTTGGTTAAATGGATTGAATAGAGAAGTGGGAGATTTAATGGAGATGTGCAAAATCATGAGGATCTGTTCCCAAGGGTTGAGGATTAGAGGACACCAATTTAACGTGTTTGGCAAAGGAACCAAAGGAGACAGGAGGAGAAACATTTATGCAGTGAGTGGTTATAATCTGGAATTCACTGCCTGAAAAGGAGGTGGAGGTTGATTCAATTGTGGAATTCTAAAGAGAATTGGATAAACGTACAAAGAGAAAAAAGCTTTACAGGCTACAGGGGCAAGAAATGAAATTAACTAAATTGATTTTTCAGATACCCAGCATGGACACAACAGGCCATTCTGTGTGGTAACCTTTTTATCATTACAAAATGACATAATTGCTGCTATTTGCATTACGCTGAGCAAATCAAATGCCCACAAGAGAGCAATCTAGTTTTTAAAAAATTAAGATTTGAATATTGCTGGAAAGGGAGACATGTTGCTGAAGTTTTTCACATTGCACTCATCAGGACAAACGCAAGAATGTCAAACTTCAAATCATGACAACAATTTATACTACAGGAGAAAAAGGTGCTGATTGGATGACAACTTGACTTTGAGGCATTACCATGGAGAAAGGTGGCACGGTGGCACAGTTTAGCAGTGCCAGGGACCCCAGTTCGATTCTGATCTTGGGTGACTTTCTGTGTGGAGCTTGCACTTCCTTCCTGTATCTGCCTGAGTTTTCTCCGGGTCCTCCAGTTTCCTCCCACAGTCCAAAGATATGGAGGTTAGGTGGACTGGCCATGCTAAATTGCCCCTTAGTGTCCAAAAGGTTAGATGGGGTTACTGGGTTACGGGGTTAGGGTGGAGGCGTGGACTTAGGTAGGGTGCTCTTTCCAAGGGTCGGTGCAGACCCGATGGGCCAAATGATCTCCTTCTGCATTGTATGAGTCCGGTGGTGTGGGCACACTAAAGATCTGGAGGCAGTTTAGGCAACATTAAAGTTGGGAGCTAGGTCAGGGGGGGATGCCAATCAGAGGGAATCACTGATTCCAGCCGGGGAGGATGGATGCAAGGTTTCGTGGATGGGAAGAGAGGGGGATTAAAGAAATGAAGGATCTGTTTCTGGGAGGACGATTTGCGAGTTTGGAAGAGTTGTGCGAGAAGATTGGGCTGGTGCGAGACAAAAACTTTAGGTGTATGCAGATGCGGGACTTCCCGACCTTCCCGACTGCGCCTGCCTCCTCATTGCTGGAGGCGCTGCTGTCAGCAGGGGTTTGGAGAGGGGGTTGTCTTGCCGATTTACGGGAGGATCCTGGAGGACGACGGGGTGTCGATGGAGGGGGTTAAGGGGAAGTGGGAGGAAGCGTTTTTTAAATTCATTCATGGGATGTGGGCATCGCAGGCTGTGCAGCATTTATTGTCCATCCCTAATTGCCCTTGAGGGGGCAATTAAGAGTCAACCACATTGCTGTGGGTCTGGAGTCACATTTAAGCCAGGCCAGGTAAGGACGGCAGATTTCCTTCCCTAAAGATTTTGGAGGGTGGTGTTCAGCATCATTTTGGGGTTTTACATGTGAACATGGAGCCTGGTCCCTAGAAGTAATATTCGGGGTGTCGGACCGGCTGGAGCTGTAGGCGGGTGCGGGGGCAAATGTTTTAGCCTTCGCCTAGCTGATTGCTTGTAGGCAGGTCTTGTTGGGGTGGAGGTCAGCTTCTCCACCCTGTGCCGAGTGAATAAAAATACTTTAAAAAATATTGGGACATTTTACATATTGTAATTTATTTAATATTGTGAGTACACTTTTAGAAACTTAGAAAACACACCAATTTGAAGATTCAGGGCGTTTCAATCTGATACTCCCAAATGTGAATAAAAATACAACCGCAATGCTAATAAATAAATGGTTTTCTTATTCAGGGACCTATTATGATCCCAGACTAGACCTCAACAGTGGCTAGGAAACTAAGACCGAAGCCTCAATATTTTAGTTTATTTTTAAGACTGTGCGGAAGAAATGATTCGTTCCAAGAATGATTGTATGTAAAAATAGGGCTTTGGTATTTCTAAAACAAAACTTTATTATGAATATAATATTAAACTTTTTAACTTCATACCCGAAAGGAACGGCTTAAAATTACCCCTTAACACTACTACTCACTTTCCTATTGAACAACACCGTTTTCAACCTATCTTGAATGAGCAGGGCACAGAGTAATACTTGTTTTATAAAATAGGCTTGGCTCCGGTTAAAACATCTTCAGACTCTGGCTGAATATCTTCAAAAAGCTGGCCACCCTGCATGTTTCAGCCTCGTCCTTGCCCCCAGCCAAGACTGCTCTGTTTTACATATTATTTCTCTTTTGTAATTATCCAACTGTGAGGGAATTGTGGACTCCGTTTCAGGCAGATCAGTATTCAGCTCCTCTCTTTCCCAATGCTTTTCCAAATCTAAACTGCCCCTCTGCATTCCTGGGCCCCACCCAGCAATGGCCTCAGCTCCCCAAGCTGAAAAACAAATTATCGCTGCATGTTGAAAAAGCACATTAACTCCCCAGGGACTTCCCCAGTCAAGTCACATTTCTCTGGTCAATTTCACATGCTGTTTCCTAAAAGCAAAACAAAATCCCCTCATGATCTTATATATTCCAATAAGGTCTTCTCTCATCCTTCTAAACTCCAAAGGATACAGGTCCAAGCTGTCCAACATTTCCTCATAAAATAACCAGTTAATAATAATTAATGATCTTTGTTTACTTCAAGCTAAATTGGATATATTCCATAAAGTTTGGGACCCTTATCTTAAAGTTCTGGGCTCCATTTAGTCTAGTTTACTCCTGCAAGGTTTCCCAGAGGTTCTGTGACTCTGTCACCATTATCCTATGAGCCAATAGTGACTTTGTTCTGTTATCCCCTCCATCCTCCTACATGTCCTTTCACTACTTGTGTGGTGGAAGTCACTGGATACAATGAATAATCCAAACCGACTGTTTTGATCATTTTCTTTTTTCTCTCTCCTACAAGTATTTGTTTGAAAATGGTCTTGAAACTAAAGTGACCAATTTTTGAGAGTTTGGTGCGTTATTTGTATAAAATGGAAAAATCTCAATAAAAAAATATATTTCAAAAATAATAATTAATAATCCAGTCACCATAACCCCTGATCGATCTAATATTGGTTCCTGGTGCCCAAACATTAACAATTTAAAATTCCACATGTTTGTGGCTTCTCCCTCCATTTCTTGAACGAGTACTTTTCTTCTTGAACGAGTACTTTTCATCTTGAACGAGTACTTTTCTTCTGTATTTACAAATGAGGGGGGCCCTATTGTTGGAGAGGACAGTGTGAAACAGACTGGTAAGCTCGAGGAAATACTTGTTTGGAAGGAAGATGTGTTGGGCATTTTGAAAAACTTGAGGATAGACAAGTCCCCGGGCCTGACGGCATATATCCAAGGATTCTATGGGAAGCAAGAGATGAAATTGCAGAGCCGTTGGCAATGATCTTTTCGTCCTCACTGTCAACAGGGGTGGTACCAGGGGATTGGAGAGTGGCGAATGTCATGCCCCTGTTCAAAAAAGGGACAAGGGATAACACTGGGAATTACAGGCCAGTTAGTCTTACTTCGGTGGTAAGCAAAGTAATGGAAAGGGTACTGAAGGATAGGATTTCTGAGCATCTGGAAAGACACTGCTTGATTAGGAATAGTCAGCACGGATTTGTGAGGGGTAGGTCTTGCCTTACAAGTCTTACTGAATTCTTTGAGGAGGTGTCCAAGCATGTGGATGAAGGTAAAGCAGTGGCTGTAGTGTACATGGATTTTAGTAAGGCATTTGATCAGGTTCCCCATTGTAGGCTTATGCAGAAAGTAAGGAGGCATGGGATAGTGGGAGATTTGGCCAGTTGGATAACGAACTGGCTAACCGATAGAAGTCAGAGAGTGGTGGTGGATGGCAAATATTCAGCCTGGATCCCAGTTACCAGTGGCGTACCGCAGGGATCAGTTCTGGGTCCTCTGCTGTTTGTGATTTTCATTAATGACTTGGATGAGGGAGTTGAAGGGTGGGTTAGTAAATTTGCAGACGATACGAAGATTGGTGGAGTTGTGTATAGTGAGGAGGGCTGTTGTTGGCTGCAAAGAGACATAGATAGGATGCAGAGCTGGGCTGAGAAGTGGCAGATGGAGTTTAACCCTGAAAAGTGTGAGGTTGTCCATTTTGGGAAGGACAAATATGAATGTGGAATACAGGGTTAACGGTAGAGTTCTAGGCAATGTGGAGGAGCAGAGAGATCTTGGGGTCGATGTTCATACATCTTTGAAAGTTGACACTCAAGTGGATAGAGCTGTGAAGAAGGCCTATGGTGTGCTAGCTTTCATTAACAGAGGGATTGAATTTAAGAGCCGTGAGGTGATCATGCAGCTGTACAAAACTTTGGTAAGACCACATTTGGAGTACTGTGTACAGTTCTGGTCGCCTCATTTTAGGAAGGATGTGGAAGCTTTGGAACAGGTGTAAAGGAGATTTACCAGGATGTTGCCTGGAATGGAGAGTAGGTCTTGCGAGGAATGGTTGAGGGTGCTAGGCCTTTTCTCATTAGAACGGAGAAGGATGAGGGGCGACTTGATAGAGGTTTATAAGATGATCAGGGAAATAGATAGAGTAGACAGTCAGAGACTTTTTCTCTGGGTGGAACAAACCATTACAAGGGGGCATAAATTTAATGTGAATGGTGGAAGATATAGGAGGGATATCAGAGGTAGGTTCTTTACCCAGAGAGTAGTGGGGGCATGGAATGCACTGCCTGTGGAAGTAGTTGAGTCAGAAACATTAGGGACCTTCAAGCAGCTATTGGACAGGTATGGATTACGGTAGAATGATATAGTGCAGATTAATTTGTTCTTAAGGGCAGCACGGCAACATTGTGGACAGCACAATTGCTTCACAGCTTCAGGGTCCCAAGTTCGATTCCGGCATGGGCCACTGTCTGTGCGGAGTCTGATATCCTCCCCGTGTCTGCGTTGGTTTCCTCCGGGTGCTCCGGTTTCCTCTCACAGTCCAAAGATGTGCAGGTTAGGTGGATTGGCCATGATAAATTGCCCTTAGTGTCCAAAATTGCCTTTAGTGTTGGGTGGAGGTGTTGACCTTGGGTAGGGTGCTCTTACCAGGTGTCGGTGCAGGCTTGATGGGCCGAATGGCCTCCTTCTGCACTGTAAATTCTATGATAATCTATGATTAATCTAGGACAAAGGTTCGGCACAACATCGTGGGCCGAAGGACCTGTTCTGTGCTGTATTTTTCTATGTTCTATGTTCTATGTTCTGTGGAACCTCTTCTAAGCTCTACAATTCCCACCTTTTTGCCTGAACTTTCTGCTGCATTGACTATTAATCAATAACTCTGTTTTGCTTCGTTCTCATCAACTGGCAAAGCACTCATCCAGTTGAGAACTCACATAAAAGCCAGTAAGTCACTTTTTCTGCATATTCTTTGCCAGGACGAGCATCAAGACGAAGTGTATTTGCAAGTTAGCCCAAGAGCAACCAGAACAAAAGCAAACAAAGTTTTCTAAATATTAAACATATGGGCGGGATTCTCCGCAATCGGCGCGATGTCCGCCGACCGGCGCCAAAAACGGCGCGAATCAGTCTGGCATCGCGCCGCCCCAAAGGTGCGGAAGTCTCCGCATCTTGAGGGGCCGAGCCCTCACCTTGAGGGGCTAGGCCCGCGCCGGACTGATTTCCACCCCGCCAGCTGACGGGAAAGGCCTTTGGTGCCCCGCCAGCTGGCGCGAAACTGACTTTGCCAGGCGGCACATGCGCGGGAGCGTCAGCGGCCGCTCACGGCATCCCCGCGCATGTGCAGTGGAGGGGGTGTCTTCCGCCTGCGCCATGGTGGAGACCATGGCGAAGGCGGAAGGAAAAAAGTGCCCCCACGGCACAGGCCCGCCCGTGGATCAGTAGGCCCCGATCGCGGGCCAGGCCACCGTGGGGGCACCCCCCGGGGCCAGATCGCCCCGCGCCCCCCCCAGGACCCCGGAGCCTGCCCGCGCCGCCTTGACCCGCCGGCCGCCGGTAAGAGAGGTGGTTTGATTCTTGCCAGCGGGACAGGCATTCCAGCAGCGGGACTTCGGCCCATCCGGGCCAGAGAATCGCCGGGGGGGGGGGGGGGCGCCAATCGGCGCGGCGCGATTCCCGCCCCCGCCGAATATCCGGTGACGGCGAATTCGGCAACCGCCGGGGGCGGGATTCACGCCAGCCCCCGGCGATTCTCCGACCCGGTGGGGGATCGGAGAATCCCGCCCCAGATGTAGATACCAAATTAAGAGACATTGAGCAGTTTGTAAGTTAGTCTGTATTAGTTGATTCCATACCCTGCATATCACTTAGAACAATCAGCATCAATAGAGAAACGATACACAACAAACTATTGGGATTGAAGGCAGACAAGTCCCCAGGGCCTAATGGCCTACATCCTAGGGTTTTAAAGGGAGTGACAGTGGAGAAGGTGGATTCATTGGTTATAATATTCCAAAATTCCCTGGTCACGGGAAAGGTTCCAGTGTATTGGAAAAATGCCAATGTAACACCCTTATTCAAAAAGGGAGGGAGGCAGAATGTAGGATATTACAGATCAGTTAGTTTGACATCTGTTGTAGGGAAATTGTTAGAATCCATTATTAAGGAAGTAATATTAGGACGTTTGGAAAGTCGAAACCCAATCCATCAGGGTCAGCATGGTTTTTTGAAGGGTAAATCGTGTTTGACCAATTTGCTGGAGTTCTTCGAAGATCTAACAAGCCAACTGGACAATGGAGGTCCTGTAGATATAGTGTATCTGGATTTTCATAAGATGATTGAGAAGGTGCCGCACAGAAGGTTAATACACAAGGTAAAGTCCCATGAGATTAGGGCTAATTTATTAGCTTGGATAGAAGACTGGCTGACGGACAGAAGGCAGAGAGTCGAGATAAATAGGTCTTTTTCTGGATGGCAAGATGTAACTAGTGAGGTGCCATAGAGTTTGGTCCTTGGGTCCCAGCTATTTTCAATCCATATTAACGACTTGGATACAGGGATAGAAGGTTCTATAGCCAAATTTGCAGATGACACTAAAATAGGTGGGACAGTAAGGTGCAATGAGGAATAAAAGAACCTTACAAATTGATATAGAAAGATTAGATGAGTGGGCCAAAGTGGCAGATGGGAGTTCAACTTGGATAAGTGTGAGGGCATCCAATTTGGTCGGAAAGATGGAAAGGCAAATTATCAACTAAATAGGGAAAGACTTTGGGGTGCTTCAGTGCAGCGGGATCTGGGTGTCCTTGTGCATGAGTCACAGAAAACTAGCATGCAGGTACAACAGGTAATAAAGAAAGCGAATGGAATGTCATTTATAGCTAAAAGAATAGAGTATAAAGGTAAGGAAGTGGTATTGCAACTGTACAAGGCATTGGTGAGACTGCACCAGGAGTATTGTGCACAGTTTTGGTCCCCTTATTTGAGGAAATATGAAGTGGCATTGGAGGCCGTTCAGGGGAGGTTCACTAGACTGATTCCAGAGATAAGATAGAGGATTGGCTGACTGGCACAAGGCAGAGTGTGGGGATAAAGGGGTCTTTTTCAGGATGGCAGCCGATGACTAGTGGTGTGACTCAGGGGTCGGTGCTGGAGTCACAACTTTTCAAAAATACATTAATGTTCTGGAAGAAGGAACTGAAGGCACTGTTGCTAAGTTTGCAGATGATACAAAGATCTGTAGAGGGACAGGTAGTATTGAGGAACCAGGCGGGCTGCAGAAGGACTTGGACAGGCTAGGAGAGTGGACAAAGAAGTGGCAGATGGAATATAATGTGGAAAGTGTTAGGTTATGCACTTTGGAAGGAGAAATGAAGGCATAGATTATTTTCTAAATGGGAAGATGCTTAGGAAATCAGAAGCACAAAGAGACTTGGGAGTCCTTGTTCACGATTCTCTTAAGGTTAACGTGCTGGTTCGGTCGGCAGTTAGGAAGGCAAATGCAGTGTTACCATGCATGTCGAGAGGGCTAGAATACAAGACCAGGGATGTGCTTCTGAGGCTATATAAGGCTCTGGTCAGACCCCATTTGGAGTATTGTGAGCAGTTCTGGGCACCGTATCTAAGAAAGATGTGCTGGCCTTGGAAAGGGTACAGAGGAGGTTCACAAGAATGATCCCTGGAACGAAGAGCTTGTCGCATGAGGAACAGTTGAGGACTCTGGGTCTGTACTCATTGGAGTTTAGAAGGATGGGGGGGATCTTATTGAAATTTACAGGATACTGCGTGGCCTGGATAGAGAGGACGTGGAGAGGATGTTTCCACTTGTTGGAAAAACTAGAAGCAGAGGACTCAATCTCAGACTAAAGGGACGTCCTTTAAAACAGAGATGAGGAGGAATTTCTTCAGCCAGAGGGTGGTGAATCTGTGGAACACTTTGCCGCAGAAGGCTGTGGAGGCCAAATCACCGAGTGTCTTTAAGACAGAGATAGATAGGTTCTTGATTATTAAGGGGATCAGGGGTTATGGGGAGAAGGCAGGAGAATGGGGATGAGAAAAATATCAGCCATGATTGAATAGCAGAGCAGACTCAATAGGCCGAGTGGCCTAATTCTGCTCCTATGTCTTATGGTCTTATAAGGGGTTTGTCCTATGAAGAGAGATTAAATAGTTTAGGCCTATAATCTCTGGAATTTAGAAGAATGAGGGGACATCAAATTGAGGTATGCAAGATAATAAAAGGTACGAATAAAGTAGACGTGGAGCAGATGATTTCTCTTGTGGGGCATTCTAGAATGAGGTCATAGTCTCAGGATAAGGGGTAGCGAATTTAAAACAGAGATGAGGAGAAATTACTTCTCCCAAAGGGTTGTGAATCTGTGGAATTCACTACCACAGAGTGCAGTGGATGCTGGGACAGTGAGTAAATTTAAGGAGGAGTTTGACAGATTTTGAATTAGTAATGGGTTGAAGGGCTAAGGAGAACGGGCAGGATAGTGGAGTTGAGGTCACGATGAGATCAGCCATGATCATATTGAACAGTAGAGCAGGCTCAAGTAGCTAAATCGCCTACTCCTGCTCCTAGGTCTTAAGTTCTTAGGTTCTAAGAAAGAACTATTCTGTCTAATTTCATTTTTGAGCTCTTGGGCTGTAGCCCAGGAGGTAACAGCACCTCAAGCACAAATCTGGTATTCTTGATTAAGAATGGATTTCTTGATTAATGAGGGGATCAGGGGCTATGGGGAGAAGGCAGGAGAATGGGGATGAGGAACATATCAGCCATGATCGAATGGCGGAGCAGACTTAATGGGCCGAATGGCCTCATTCTACTTCGATATCTTATGATCTTATTGTCTTAAAAAACACAGGTTCTCACAATTATACATTTCCCAACCACAATTTTGGTACATGTGATCTTAATTTAGGTGTTTCTAATACAATGTCTGTTACTTATTTTTGTTCAAGGGTCACCTCCCACCATGCTTAAAAATGTGAAGTTCAGGGTAGCACGGTCGCGTAGTGGTTAGCATTGCTGCCTCACAGCGCCGAGGTCCCAGGTTCAAATTTATAAATTTAGAGTACCCAATTCATTTTTTTTCCAATTAACGGGCAATTTTGTGTGGCCAATCCACCTACATGGATGCTGGGACAGTGAGTAAATTTAAGGAGGAGTTTGACAGATTTTTAATTAGTAATGGGTTGAAGGGTTAAGGAGAACGGGCTGTTACCTCCTGGGCTCAAAAATGAAATTAGACAGAATAGTTCTTTCTTAGAACCTAAAAACTTAAGACCTAGGAGCAGGAGTAGGCGATTTAGCTACTCGAGCCTGCTCTACTGTTGATCATGATCATGGCTGATCTCATCGTGACCTCAACTCCACTATCCTGCCCGTTCTCCTTAACCCTGCAACCCATTACTAATTAAAAATCTGTCAAACGCCTCCTTAAATTTACTCACTGTCCCAGCATCCAATGTGCAGGGTAGGTGGATTGGCCACACAAAATTGCCCGTTAATTGGAAAAAAAATGAATTGGGTACTCTAAATTTATTTTAAAATGTGAAGTTCAATGGAAATATCCAGTGAAAATTAAATGCATCATACAGAAACAAAATATGTCTGGACCAAATGAGTCTAAGTTTAAGAATCTTCCCAATCATTGGATGATAGGAATCTCAATGGCAGAGATGGACAACAAATGCTAGCCTATCTAGCCACGCCAACATCGTGTGACTGAGTTTTTAAAAACGCTGAAATCTATTTCTGAATGAACTCAAACCTTTCACTGCTAAATAATGAACATTTGCAAAACTGAACCCATCGCAAAAACAAACTCTCAAGTTTGGTAAAAAAATATTCCAGCACAAGGTGTCTCAATATATAGTAAATTACACAAATCTTATGGTGAATGAGCTCTCTTTCGAAACAGTGTATTTTGCCTTAAATGTGGTCTGTCCTATCCCAGACCGTAGTTTGGTTTCTACCAAGCCTCCTTTAGTGCAAACACTGGATGGAAGTTTAATCTTGGTGAGCTATTCCCAACAGTGGAATGGGACGTGAGTACCACATCTGCTCTCTTGCTTTTTCCTGGTTGCCATGCAAGTTAAAGTGCTGGCAGTGTACAAGGGGAGACACGTGCGATCACATGGCAGGGAAACATTTCAGTGGTGAAACCTGCTGTCAGCTGACAATGCAGCGGATACAGATTTGCTATAAAACGGTGGGGAGGAGGGGTGGGGAGGGAGGGGGAGGGAGGGGGGGCCCTCTCCATCATGTCATTAACATAAGATTTATTGAGAGAACAAAGGTGGTATGGGTGCCTTTCAGATTTCAATTTCACCCATCAATATTTCACATTACTTTGCAGTTTAACTTAATTCCTGTGTGTATCATTGTAATTTGTTGGAAGATGAGCTTAGTCAGAGAGCCAATGTTCTGGCAAACCTCAAGGTGGGCAGGCACCGATGACTACAAGTTAGTGACATTTCTTTATTGTGGAAGGAATGATGCTGTGTTTTTGTGTTCACTCTTTACTGAATGTTCATGTTCAGTGTCACTCACCGCTCTTTGGATCTGAACTTGCCGGCTCAGCTGGCTCTCCCTTTTGTTATTCTTCACAAAGGACGTTGTCCAAGGTCACTTTCAGCAGGCATAACTGAAATGTTGTAGGTGAACTCAAAGCACAACAAGGACTCTGCCACCTAATACCCCGAGATAGATCCACAAGGGATTAGTCCTGACATCGCCCTTTAGGTCCCTCATTTCCTTACCTTGTCTGTTCCCACCACCCCCCACCACAACCAGCAAGGCAGGCCCTCCTCAATTCACTCTTTCACACCCTCGACACACCCCCGATCCTCCCTCGGTTCCCTCTTTCACTCTTCTGTATCCCTGATTCTACTCTGCACCCCGTCTCAACACTGACTCATCCTTTCCAGTCCCAAGCCTCCAGACAAGCTGCTATTCTCCGGCTCTCCTCCTTTGTGCCATAGAGCAAAACCAGGAAAACTGCTGACTTCAGACACAACTGCACCAAGTTGACTGCGCACCATCTTTAAATGAATGGGTGCCATGATATTCTCATGAAGATAGGAGATAATTACATAGTATTTTAATAAATTGAGTACCCATGATCTGCAAATGTATAACAAGTAAGAACCCGCCAAAGGACGTCGCGTTACCCAACCTGCCATTGACATAATCTCTAAATTTGAACCCGGAGTTGGGAAAGTAAAATCTCAGCTCCTGTCTAATTCAGTCACCCACCTGCCACATTCCCTGCTCTTGCAGGCCCCATAAAATTCCCCCCATAATGTACGGTTTAGGAACACAAAAGAAAAGAGCTCCACAAGATGAACTTTCCAGATGACAAGACATTGCTCTCTGATGATCACTAAAAGGGAGGGATGATTTGATTTTTACTTGTTAATAATCATGTTGCACTAGAGTGAATCTCCAGTGGGTGGCACTCTATCAGCAATGATTAAAGACTTCACGTTTCAGTGTTTGCACAGGTCACTTTTAGTACTTTCTAAAAGAGTAACAATTACTGTATTTAAAGTACAGAATTAATAAGTTTGGTCTTTACTGTGGGAAATGGCCTGCACTGATTTGGAAAAATTATGCACTTTTGCACAAACTGCATCAGTGGAAATGAAATGAAAATCGCTTATTGTCACAAATAGACTTCATTCCCTCGTCGCCACATTCCGGCACCTGTTCGGGGAGGCTGGTACGGGAATTGAACCGTGCTGCCTTGGTCTGCTTTAAAAGCCAACTCTTTAGCCCTGTGCTAAACCAGCCC
Source organism: Scyliorhinus torazame (assembly GCF_047496885.1). Lineage (NCBI taxonomy): Eukaryota > Metazoa > Chordata > Chondrichthyes > Carcharhiniformes > Scyliorhinidae > Scyliorhinus > Scyliorhinus torazame. The sequence goes on along the minus strand of NC_092717.1, from coordinate 238,093,463 downwards.
CTATTAAAGCATTTAGCAAACACCAAACACAAGAGGCCAGACTTTCCAGTTCCTCTCACTTTAACTTCCAAGATTAACCAATATGTATTAATTAATTAGTGCTTACATTAAACGCTGATTGAAAGACCGAGGTCAATAGATCGATCAACCTTTTCAGTCAAATATCATAGCTGCACTACAATATAGCTTCAAAGATTCTACCCAATTTATGGCAGAAAATAACAAATAAGTTGTGTAGGCTGCCACTCTGAAAAGAGAGAAAATAATGGAGCAATCTTCTAATGTGTTACAAAGAACAAAGAACAAAGAAATGTACAGCACAGGAACAGGCCCTTCGGCCCTCCAAGCCCGTGCCGACCATACTGCCCGACTAAACTACAATCTTCTACAATTCCTGGGTCCGTATCCTTCTATTCCCATCCTATTCATATATTTGTCAAGATGCCCCTTAAATGTCCCTATCGTCCCTGCTTCCACTACCTCCTCCGGTAGTGAGTTCCAGGCACCCACTACCCTCTGCGTAAAAAACTTGCCTCGTACATCTACTCTAAACCTTGCCCCTCTCACCTTAAACCTATGCCCCCTAGTAATTGACTCCTCTACCCTGGGGAAAAGCCTCTGACTATCCACTCTGTCTATGCCCCTCATAATTTTGTATACCTCTATCAGGTCGCCCCTCAACCTCCTTCGTTCCAGTGAGAACAAACCGATTTATTCAATCGCTCCTCATATCTTATGCCCTCCATACCAGGCAACATTCTGGTAAATCTCTTCTGCACCCTCTCTAAAGCCTCCACATCCTTCTGGTAGTGTGGCGACCAGAATTGAACACTATACTCCAAGTGTGGCCTAACTAAGGTTCTATACAGCTGCAACATGACTTGCCAATTCTTATACTCAATGCCCCGGCCAATGAAGGCAAGCATGCCGTATGCCTTCTTGACTACCTTCTCCACCTGTGTTGCCCCTTTCAATGACCTGTGGACCTGTACTCCTAGATCTCTTTGACTTTCAATACTCTTGAGGGTTCTACCATTCACTGTGTATTCCCTACCTGCATTAGCCCTTCCAAAATGCATTACCTCACATTTGTCCGGATTAAACTCCATCTGCCATCTCTCCGCCCAAGTCTCCAGACAATCTAAATCCTGCTGTATCCTCAGACAGTCCTCATCGCTATCCGCAATTCCACCAACCTTTGTGTCGTCTGCAAACTTACTAATCAGACCAGTAAACCGCCATTGTCAACGGGATTTCCCGTTGACTGCATCCCTCGTTGCCGGAAAACCAGTGTTCTGAGATGACAAGATGGCGTTCGTTATAGGCTGTTGTTTTTGCTGTTGATGGGACCTTCCTCAATTAAGTTTGTAACTGTCAGAGCTTGGATGTACCGTACAGGACACAATTTCAAAATCTGCGGATGTCAGGAAACTTGGAAATACAGTGCACAGTGAGGAGGCATATTAAGTGATGGAGAACTTAGAAAAGTTGGTGGAATGAGCGAACACACGTAGATGAAATTGGATACAGAGGAGTGTGAAGTAAAACATTTTGGCAGGAATAACAAGGAAAGGCAATGTAAACTGAAGGGTGCAACTCTAAAAGGGGTACAGGAACAGAGAGAGAGAGCTGGGGTACATTTGCACAAAACATTGAGGGTGGCAGGGCTGGTTCGGAAAGTGGTTAAAAAGTGATTAAGGGATCCTGTGCTTTACAAATAGTGGGCGGGATTTACCAGCCATACCCGTCGCGTGTTTTGCGGCGGCGGAGGACCCACCGGTCCCGCCATTGTCAACGGGATTTCCCGTTGACTGCATCCCTCGTTGCCGGAAAACCCGTGCGCCGGCGTGGGACCGCAATTTCTCACCGGCGTGAACAGCTGGTAAATCCCACCCAGTGACATAGAAGACAAAAGCAAGTAAGTTATGATGAATCTTTACAAGATAATGGTCTGGCCCCTACTGGAGTGTTGTGTCTTGAAGGCGTTTCACAAGGTGCAGAAAGGTTTTATGAGAATGGTTCCAGGGAAGAATTACATGGACATGTTGGAGCTGTTGAGGTTGTTCTCCTCAATGAAAATTAAAAGGAGATTTGATGTGTGTTCATGAGGGATCTGGACAGAGTACAGAGCTGTTCCTATTGGCAGAAGGGTTGAGAAACAGAGGGCAAAATAACCAAAGGTATGAGGAAAAAGCTTTTTACACAGCAAGTGGTTAGGATCTGGTGTGCACTGCCTGAGAATGTGGTGGAGGCAGATTCATTTGTGTTTTCAAAAGAGAATAAAAATTGCTGCGACGCAGGGAAAAAAGCACAGGAAGAGGAACTACTAAATTATTCTTGCAGAGTGCTGGTACGGACTTGATAGGCCAAATTATCTCCTTCAATGCTGAAACCATTCTAAGATGCTATGAGATCTAATCAAACATTACATGGCAACCTAAGTTAAACTGCCCAGAATGAATTCTATATCAAAGCAGCAAAGCATGGAAACAACAATCAATATGAAATATATTCTACAGAAATGTTTGAAAGGGAAATACCAGAACTGACAGAATTGGATAAATGATTTTCAGTTACACACCAGCTGCATACCCAAGAGCATCAGTTCATGCCAAAAACGTAAACATTGATAAATATGGTGATCCGCATCCATCACGGGTGTTGCACATGATGGCCGATCCATGTTTCAATCTGCAAGTGTTGGCCCATGATCATTGATGTGTCTGTTCCAAATTATCTTCAATCATCATTGCAGTGATCAAATCACATTTCATACTGAGTATAGGAAGAAGTTGCTTCAGTCAATCATTTGTCCAAAATAGCTGTAAAGGATATACATCTGCTCCACAACAAGAGCAGCAAAAGCTGAAGTTACAAAAAAAGTTAAGTTTGAAAAATGTTTGAAGAAGTTTTACTATCTTGCTGCAACAAGCCCAAAAGAGGACAGCTATTTTATTTGCTGGAAGCACAACATTACATTTGTGCAGCATGTTGGGACATCACAAAAGGCACAAAACAAAATGCACTTCTTAACTGCAACAAAAAGCAAAAATGCTGGAAAAACACAGCAGGCAGTCAGCATCCTTGGAGGGAATAGATAAGTCTATGTTTCTTCAGAACTGAATAATGGCAAAGGGTCCACACCCAAAACATGTCTACAAATCACTGCTGACCTACTGTGTACTTTCACCATTTTCCGTTTTTGTTTCAGTTTCCATTACTGACACAATTGTGGGTCAGATCTTGTTGTCAATGGTGATGCCACAGTGGATTAAAAGTGCACGCTACCTTTTTTTTGAACCGTTGCAGCGAGGACTTCTTGTCCCAAACGAGGGCACTATCCAGGCTTGGCTGATAAGTGGCAAGTTACATTCGCGACACACATGTGCTAGGCAATGTCCATCTCTACCAAGAGATGATGTAACGATCAGCCCTTGAAATTCAATGATATTACCATTGCTAAATCCCCCAGGATCAAAACTGACTCAAAACTGAACTGGACTAGCCATATAAATACTGTGCCTACCAGAGAAGGTCAAAGGCTAAGAATCCTGCGGCGAATAAGTCACCTCCTGGTTCCCCAAAGCCTGTCCACCACCTACAAAGGACAAGTCAGCAGTGTGATGGAATACTGTCCACTTGCCTGGATGAGAGCAGCTCCAACAACATACAAGAAGCTCGACAAAGCAGCCTGCTTGATTACTATCCCTTCCACAAACATTCAAGCCCTCCACCAGCAATGAACAGGGACAGCCATGTGTACCATCTACAAGATGCACTGCAGGAACTCACTAAGGGTCCTTAGGCAACACCATCCAAACCCATGACCACTACCATCTAGAAGGACAAGAGCAACAGATACCTGGGAACCCCACCACCTGGAGGTTCCCCTCCAAGTCATTCACCACCCTGACTTGGAAATACATTGGCCGGTCCCGCCTCCACTGTCGCTGGGGAAAATTCCTGAACTCCCTCCCTAACAGCATTGTGGGTGTACCTACACCTCAGCGACTGCAGGGAGCCCACTGGACATCCATATATCACAAACATACTTTTTAATCAGCGGTTCAAGAAGGTAGCTCACTACCACCTTCCCAAGGGCAACTAGGAGTGGGCAATAGACGTTTAGTCTAGCCTGCAATGCCCGCAACCTATAAATGAATATTTAAAAAATAGAAGCAGGGATCCATGCGGAAGACTGGCGAGGAAAAGGAGGAGTGAGGCCATGTCCCCCCTTGATGTCACCAGCTCAAGTAAGTCCTGTCAAGGTCAGAATGCTTGCAGTGTTATGGTGAGTTTTTAAAAAAAAGATTTTGAGGGTTTAATTTTTAACCACTTCTAATTTTTCAAAGACTATTGTTTCAAAAGAGGTTGGGGGAACGGTGACAATGAGAGGGATGTTAGCTCTTCATGTTAAGATTTTTTTTAGGCCTTCCCAATACAGCTCCTGCTGTTAATCACTGTTAATCCAGGTCTAATGCCTGTTATTAACAGCAGAAGTAATGGAGGTAAATTTCTGGATAGGTTCCGGGCATCAAGCCCAATTATCTATTGCCAAGCCCAGTGTTGGAGACATTCCTGGAGAGACCTGGGCATCATAACTCTGCCAACCGGAAGTTTCAATTTCCTGGTTAAATACCATGGCGCTGCATGGGTCGGAGCCACCTCGGGGTGCTGACGCACAGCAGCAGCGAACATCTCAAATTCTGCCACTGCTGCCGCTGGAAAATCTGGGCCGTTAACATTTTTCTTTAACGTGCACCATTTTCAGCAAAGAAAAAAATCTGAAAAGAAGTAGTGCCATCAATAACAGCTACAACTTACATATATGTGACCCTCTTCACAGTCTCTGTGCTATCAGACTGCTTGCCTTACATTTTGTTGGACAAGTTGCAATTTTCTTCAGTTAAATGATGTGAAGGCTGAAGATAAACTTGCGTATGGAAATATATCATCTTACTATCGCGACCATTGGAACCCATAATAATGTGGCTCAAAACTCATGTCCAAAGAAAGCTAATTTGAGTTCAGAGAAGATAACAGCATATTCTACAAGCTGAAACCTTTCCAAAACAATTTGCTAAGATTTTCTTATGTAAACTACTTTCGTTCTGGATAAAACTACTTGAAGATCCAGCTTTCTTTCACAAGGAGTTATTTGTTATTGTAAAACGTATTGCCAATTAAAAGTCATGGTTTATTTTCCCTCACACAAATTTCCTCCCTACTTTTCCTCAAACATACTGACTATGGTTGGCTCTATGAGTGCCAACCTTCATTAGCAATGTATGTGCCTGCACAGTAATGTTGGCAGGCTGTTTCAAACTCAGAGGAACATGACAGGGAGCCCACTGGGCATCCACATACCCACCAACATACTTTTTAATCAGTGGTCATTGGAATGGCATTAATGGGGAACTTGGTCAATCCTCCACGCCAAACCCCACACATACAGCCGAGAGAAATTGAGGTCTCTGTTTTGAAAGTGATTCTTGGAAATTCTCCCAGTACATTTCACAATTAAATTGTGACCTGGCTGAGACTTTTCCAGAATTAAGTTGGAATGTTCTATTCTTCCTTTTACCTTTTGCCTGGCTATCAATCCAACACCTCCCATTGAAGGCCAAGTGCTAGATCACTACAATGAAATCCAGCTCAGAGCTCTTAAAGAGATGCCAACTCACTGGAACCATACAAATGTGGGGTATTCAATGGCATTGGAGATTGTCAGTTTTATATTAGAAGGTACATGAATGGAGTGCCACTTGTCTATCACCAATGACACTAATAAACTGTCAAAGAGCCCCAAGTGAAATTAGCTTTCTTCTCTTCAAGGCTATAATTTGGCGATGCGTATCACTTGCAATCCTCTGGCCCAGAACCAGTAGAATAAAAACATTGTTAGGAAACATACTCGAAGGACCTCAAATGTCGTAATCTCAGGATTGCCAGCAGTGTGACGTGCTAGACAGAGTAGAAACAGCAGGATATATAGGATGAACACTTAGCTAAAAAGATGGTGTGAGAGGGAATGTTTCAGATTCCAGGGGCATTGGGACCATAGAATCCCTACAGTGCAGAAGGAGGCCATTCGGCCCATCGAGTCTGCAACGACCATTTGAAAAAACACCCTACACCGGCCCAATCCCCGTCCTATCACTCTTTCACCCAGAGAGTGGTGAATCTGTAGAATTCACTACTACAGAAAGTAGTTGAGGCCAACATGTGTAATTTCAAGAAGGAATTAGGTATAGCTATTGGGGCTAAAGGGATCAATGGATATGGGGGGAAGGCGGGATCAGTATACTGAAATTGATGATCAGCCATGATCATAATGAATGGCGGAGCAGGCCCGAAGGGCCGAATGGCCTCCTCATGCTTCTATTTTCTATGTATGTTTCTATGTGACCAATACTGTACACTGTATTCCAGATGTGGGATGGGATTCTCCGACCCCCCGCCAGGTCGGAGAATCCCCAGGGGCTGGCATGAATCCCGCCCTCGCCGGTTGCCAAATTTTCCGGCACCGGATATTCGGCGGGGGTGGGAATCGCGCCGCGCCAGTTGGCGCCCCCCCCCCCCCCCCGCCCCCGCCCCCCGCCGATTCTCCGGCCGCGATGGGCCGCAGTCCCGCTGCTGGAATGCCTGTCCCGCCGGCGAGAATCAAACCACCTCTCTTACCGGCGGGACAGGGCGGCGCGGGCGGGCTCCGGGGTCCTGGGGGGGGGCGCGGGGCGATCTGGCCCCGGGGGGTGCCCCCACGGTGGCCTGGCCCGCGATCGGGGCCCACCGATCCGCGGGCGGGCCTGTGCCATGGGGGCACTCTTTTCCTTCTGCCTTCGCCAGGTCTCCACTATGGCGGAGGCGGAAGAGACCCCCTCCAATGCGCATGCGTGGGGATGCTGTGGGCGGCCTCTGACGCTCCCGCGCATGCGCCGCATGGCAAAGTCATTTCTGCGCCAGCTGGCAGGGCACCAAAGGCCTTTCTCGCCAGCTGGCGGGGCGGAAATCAGTCCGGCGCGGGCCTAGCCCCTCAAGGTGAGGGCTCGGCCGCTCAAGATGCGGAGAATTCCGCACCTTTGGGGCGGCGCGATGCCGGACTGATTCGCGCCGTTTTTGGCACCGGTCGGCAGACATCGCGCCGATACCGGAGAATCCCGCCCCTGGTCTCACCAATGCTCTGAAAACTGAAATGCAACCTTCCTACTTTTGTAATCAATTTCCCTTGTAATAAACATTAACATTCTGTTAGCTTTCTTGATTGCCAGCTCTACCTGCACCCTAGCCTTTGTGATGCATGCAGTAATACTCTGAGATCCCTCTGCATCTCAGAGCTCTGCAATCTTTCAACACTGAGATAAGCTTTTTTATTCTTCTTTTTAAAAAAAAAAATGTTTTTTATTCTCCATTTTCACATTTTCCTTCAAGATTTACACCCCACCCACAAACAGTAAACAGTAACAAATACAAAATCATTCCCCTTAACAATACCAACGACCCCATCCTCCCACCACCCCAAACAACGGCCCACCTTTCAATATATGCATCCAATAAAACAAACCCTCCCACGGTGGAAACAAAAAACAAAGGAGAAAAAGAAAAAGGAGTCTGGGACCGCCCATGGTCACCATTAACCTACAGAGTCCACTCCCCCCCCCCCCCCCCCCCCGACCCCCCCTTTACACTCAACGCCACCCAACCTCTGAAAGAGTACCGTACATGATACCCAAGAGTTGTAACTACCCCCCACCCCCGCTCTCCAACTCCTCCCGTCCACTGCCTCTTGTAAAACTCCTCCCCCCAACCTCGGTTCCTTCCCCCCAACTTTCCACCCCGGCTAGACCACTCGGACCCTGTTCTGCCAGGCTCCAATGGCCGCAGCCCCTCCCCCCACCTCACTCCCGTTCACTGGCCGGCTTAAACCGGCCAGCGTGGAGGCCCCCGCCCGGGTCCCTTTCCCCCTTGCCCGGCCCTAGGAAAGCCCAGAAATCCCCTTTTAGCACACAAACCCCGCATATCCACCTGCACCCCAAAAAGACCTCATTTTGTGTGAAAGTCCCATCACTTCCCTTGTCCAAATATATACAACATTGGCTCCTTTAGCCCATACACCCGCACGCAGTGAAACAAAAAAGCAGAAAATACAGTCATGAGGTTACATCGGCACATGGTCATTTCTCAATTTGTCAGTTCTGCCACAGTCCTTCTGCCTTCGCAAACTCCTCCGCTGCTTCCGCCGTTCCAAAATAAAAGTCTTTGAACTTGTAGGTCACCCTCAGCTTCGCTGGATATACAATGCCACACTGTACCTTGCTAATGTACAGTGCCCTCTTCACCTGGTTGAAGACAGCCCGCCTCCTCGCCAGCTCCACCGTAAAGTCCTGGTATACACATATACCAGCTCCAGCCCACTGCACCAAGCTTCTGCTTGGCCCAGCACAGGACCTTTTCCTTCACATTGTACCTACGGAAGCACAGAGTCACTACCCTTGGCGGCTCACTCGCCTTTGGTACAGGCCTCCACGACCGATGAGCCCGATCCAGTTCATATCGGGAGGGATCCTCCCCCAATAGTTTTGCCAGCATCGCGGCAAAATACTCAGTCGGCTTTGGTCCTTCAACTCCTTCGGGCAGCCCCACGACCCTCAAATTCTGTCGCCTGGATCTGTTTTCCAGGTCTTCCATTTTTCCTCCATCACCTTCCGCATCTCCTTCCCCATCGAGGTAAGTTGATCACCGTGCTGCAATACTGTCTCCTCCACTTCCTTCAGCGCCTCCCCTTGCTCTCGCACCTCCGCCACTGCGCTCGCCACCGCCGTCGTCACTGGGGAAATCGCCTCCTCCACCAGCACACTCAAAACCTCCCTCATCTCCTTCCTCATTGTCTCCATGTATTTTGTAAACTGCCTTTCGAATTCTGCAGCCATTACCTTAGTTATTTCTTCAGCCGTAAGCAATGCGGCCTCCCCTGGTGCTCCAGCCTCCATTTTCCTTGGTGACCTTTCCACTTCCCGAGGGACCTTCAGCTGTTTTTTTTACGGCCGTTTTTTTGCTCACCCTTGACATTTTCTTTACTGTGCCTTCACTGTGCCTCCTCTGTGCCTTCTCCCTGCTTTTGCCGCCTCCGTGGACACTGGGACCGGGCTTAAAGCCCCGAAAATGCCGTTCCCGAATGGGAGCCCTCCATTGTGCGGCTGCCTCCCGCCCGCCGTCACCGGAAGCCAACCAGCTTTTTTATTCTTCATGTTAAAATAGACAATTTCACATTTCCCCACATTACACTCCATTTGCCAAGTCTTTACCCACTCACTTAACATATCTGTATCTTTGTGAAGCCTCCCTATGTCATGTTCACAACTTACTTTCCTACCAATCTATGTGTCATCAGCAAATTTGGCACCGAAACAGTAATATTCTGCACGGAACCTAAGGGGTGGGAATGCTCGTCTCCCCCTTGCTCTTTGCGGAATACAAACTCCCCCGCTAGGGGTGGGGTATTTCAATTTACCCATGTATAAAAGGTCAGACAGTAAGGCACCATCCAGAGAGGAACCCGGTAGGAATCTACTGGGCAGCGTACATATCGTTTGTGCAAATAAAACTTTTTTTCTTATGTTACTCGCTGTGGACTCCCCATGTCTGTATTAAACAAACCTTCACTCTCTTCATCCAAGTCATTTTTATAAATTATAAATGATTGAAGTACCAGCACTGATACCAATACACAGCACTCATTACATCTTGCCAACCTGAAAAATAACCTATTTATGTTGACTCTCTGCTTCCTGTTAGCCAAGCTATCATCGATCCATGTCAATACGGCACCCTCTATACCATGAGCTTTTATTTTCCGCAATAACTTTTGATGTGCCACTTTATCAAATGTCTTCTGGAAATCTAAGTACAGTACATCCACTGGTTCCCCTCTATCCACAGCACACGTTACTTTGTAAAGAAGTCCAATAAGTTAGCTAAACATGATTTCCCTTTCACAAAATCATGTTGACACTGCCTGATTACCTTGAACTTATCCAAGTGCCCTGCTATAGCTTATTTAATGTGGAGATGCTGGCATTGGACTGGGGTGAGCACAGTAAGAAGTCTTACAACACCAGGTTAAAGTCCAACAGGTTTGTTTCAAATGACTAGCTTTCGGAGCACTGCTCCTTCCTCAGGTGAATGAAGAGGTAAGTTCAAGAAACATATAGACAGACAAAGTCAAAGATGCAAGACAATACTTTGAATGCGAGCATTTGTAGGTCATTAAGTCTTTACAGATCCAGAGAGAGGAGTAGCCTAGATAGAGTGGACGTGGAGAGGATGTTCCCACTTGTAGGAAAAATGAACCCGAGGACACAATCTCAGGCTAAAGGGACAATCCTTTAAAACAGAGATGAGGAGGAATTTCTTTAGCCAGAGAGTTCTGAATCTGTGGAACTCTTTGCCGCAGAAGGCTGTGGAGGCCAAATCACTGAGTGTCTTTAAGACAGAGAAAGATAGATTCTTGATTAATAAGGGGATCAGGGGTTATGGGGAGAAGGCAGGAGAAAGGGGGTGAGAACAATATCAGCCATGATTGAATGGTGGAGCAGATTCAATGGGCCGAGTGGCCTAATTCTGCTCCAATGTCTTCTGGTCTTATACGTGTGGACCATCCCAATGGTATAGATCCCACTTTCCAGGTGCTAGTGCCCCACAAACCAGGTCCCACTTCTCCAACACTAGTCTTTGAACAACTCATTCATTTCCCTAATCTGAGTTTCCCAATGCCTTTTTGCAGTGGTTGATAATTCAGAGATTATGACCTTGATGTTCTGCTTAATTTGTTGCCAAACTCCTTAAGACCTCTTACTTTGTCCTGCATATATTGTTGATACCTACATGGACCACGACGGCTGGGTCCTCCCCTTCCCATTGCAAGTTCCTCTCCAGTCCCAAGCAGATGTCCGGAACCCTGTCACTGGGCAGGCACCACAGCTATCTGGACTCACACTCTTTGCTGCAGAGAACAGTGTCAATCCCTCTGACCATACTGCCCCCTATATTCTTAGTTACTTCCTCCGCTTGAATGGCTTCCTGTACCATGGTGCCATGGCCAGTTTGCACATCCAGTCCTGCAGCCCCCACTCTCAAACATAAAAGCTGAAAAAAACCTCATACCTGGACAGTTGCAAAGATCGAGGCTCCAGCACTCCTGCCCTCTGAGTCCTCCTTACCTGCCTCACTTGCAGTGACGCCCTCTTATTCCTGGCCACTGGCCAAGTCAGAAGACCCTATCCTAATGGGTGTGATCACCTCCTGCACTGAAGTGTCCAGAAAACATTCCCCTTCCAGATGTGTCTTCAGCTCGTCCTCCAGCTTAATAACTTTGAGCCGAAGTTCCTGCATCTGCAAACACTTACTGCAGGTGTGTTTGTTCTGGATCACACCAATATCCAGAAGCTCCCACATTCTGCAGTTGCAGCATTTCACCTGCCCTGCCATCTGCAACATGTGCTAATTAATTAATAACTGCTAATTAATTTTATAATACTAAAACCTGTACCTCCCAATCAGTTTTGGCACTGGCCATAAGCTATATAGTACTTACAATACTGAGAAAACTTGCTGTTCCTAAAAATACCAGTTACTGATGGAAATCAAATACTGGTGGCTGGAAAATAGTAGAAGAAAAGAAAGCACCTGTTCCTCACCCTTCACCAAACTCCCCCCTCAGCACACTTCACCTTGTGCAGTAAACCTTATCTAAAACATCTCTTTCTTCAAATGCACCAAATTCCCACTTTGAATCGAATTCCCAAATATACTCACTCGGTCTCTGTCACACTCAGGGAGAAGTCTCTTCCTTCACTGACCGTGAGCCCTTACTAAACGTAAGGAAAAGTTTGGAAGATCAATGCCATCGTCTTTAGGTCCTGTCACAAACTTCATACCCTTACCACCGACTCTATTTCCCTCCTGGTTCTGCCTCTGGGGGAACCACACTGCTCAGAACATCAATGTCCGATTTGATTCCGAGTTAAGCTGCTGACCCTATATCCTCACCACCATCAAAATAGTCTGATACCATCTCATAACATCTCCCAGCTTCAGTCTTGATGATTTGAATGCTCCCAGCTGGGCTCCAATCCCCCACACTCTGTAAAAGTTATCAAAAACTCTGCTGCCCACTCCAATCCTGTACAAAGTTCCGCTCTATCATTTCTATCCTCCCTGACCTGGCAGGCTGGCAGTTTCCCAATGCTGTACATTTCAAGCTACCCCCCTTGCATTTAAAACTCTTAACGGTCTTTCCCATACCTCAGTAACCACATCTGGAATTACAATCCACTTAAACTATCTTTTCATCTGCCATTGGTCTCTTGTACATTTTGCAATCTCTTTGCCCCATTACTTGGTAGCTGGGCCTCCAGTTGCCAGGCTCCACACTCTGGAATTCCCTTCCATAGGTTCCACACTCTGGAATTCCCTTCCATAGGCTCCATACACTGGAATTCCCTTCCATAGGCTCCACACTCTGGAATTCCCTTCCATAGGCTCCATACTCTGGAAATCCCTTCCATAGACTCCACATTGTGAAAATCCCTTCCATAGGCCCACACTCTGGAATTCCCTTCCATAGGCTCCACACTCCGGAATTCCCTTCCATAAGCTCCATACTCTGGAATTCTCCACCATAAGCTCCATACTCTGGAAATCCCTTCCATAGGCTCCAGAGTCTGAAAATCCCTTCCATAGGCTCCACATTCTCAAAATCCCTTCCACAGGCCCACACTCTGGAATTCCCTTCCATAGGCTCCATACTCTGGAACTCCCTTCCATAGGCTCCACACTCTGGAATTCCCTTCCATAGACTCCACACTCTGGAATTCCCTTCCATAGGCCCCACACTCTGGAAAAACCTTCCATAGGCTCCATACTCTGGAATTCCCTTCCATAGCCTCCATACTCTGGAATTCCCTTCCATAGGCTCCACACTCTGGGATTCCCTTCCATAGCCTCCACACTCTGGAATTCCCTTCCATAAGTTCCACACTCTGGAAATCCCTTCCATAGGCTCCATACTCTGGAAATCCCTTCCATGGCCTCCACACTCTAGAATTCCCTTCCATAGGCTCCACACTCTGGAATTCCCTTCCATAGGTTCCACACTCTGGAAATCCCTTCCATAGGCTCCATACTCTGGAAATCCCTTCCATGGCCTCCACACTCTAGAATTCCCTTCCATAGGCTCCACACTCTGGAATTCCTTTCCATAGGCTCCACACTGCAAATCCCTTCCACAGGCTCCACACTCTGGAATTCCCTTCCATAGGCTCCACACTCTGGAATTCCCTTCCATAGGCTCCACACTCTGGAATTCCCTTCCATAGGCTCAAGAGTCTGGAATTCCCTTCCATAGGCTCCACGCTCTGGAATTCCCTTCCATAGGCTCCATGCTCTGGAATTCCCTTCTATAGGCTCCACACTCTGGAATTGCCTTCCATAGGCTCCACACTCTGGATTTCCCTTCCATAGGCTCCACACTCTGGAATTCCCTTCCATAGGCTCCAGAGTCTGGAATTCTCTTCCAGAGGCTCCACCCTCTGGAATTGTCTTCCAAACTTTGCTCACCTCCCTTAGTATTGTCCAGGACCTCTTTAAAACACACCTCTTTACTAAATGTTTGCCCCATCCCTCCAACTATCTTTACCTGTGACTGAGCAACCTGTTTTTTGTCATTCCACCTTTATGAAGTTATTTTTGGGTATTATGAGGTGGGAAAGGAACGAGGTAAATGCAGATTGTTGAAAAGAAATGACAATTCGCAAAATTCCACTTTCTTACTTCAAGGAGATGCATGTTTCTTACTTTTCATTGTTCCATCTTCTTCATCTTCATCGCTGTTAATTACCATGGTCCCCAGGTCTGTCTCTAACATGGTGCTGTTGTGTTCAATCATGGTTTGAGCACCTTCACTCATGGTACTGGTTGCCCTCATGGTGCCTGTGCCCGCATGACTAGTCTTCATCATGGTAAAAGAATCCACCTCATCTTCATCCTGCAGAATGCATAAAACATTAACAACAAGGTTGCCTGGGCTTTCTGGTGGAAGGTCAGCAGAAACTGGGTAGAAATGTATTTTTCTACGAGCTTATCAAAAAGGTAAATCATATTACTTTGCATAAACAGAGCTTTTGTGTGATGTTGCTTTCACACAAATTAGCAGTCATGAAAAAGAAACAAAAATACATGACACTTCTGTTTGTCCCCCAATCAGCAAGAAATTCAGGTGAAAATAGAATCATAACAGAATCGTAGAATGCCTACAGTGCAGAAGGAGGGCATTTGGCCCTACGAGTCTGCACCAACCCTCTGAAAGGGCTTTTTTTGCAGAGGGACCAGTGCGAGGGGTGGGAAGGGGTGGGTGGCGGTTTGTGCTCCCAAATATGGAAAAGGTGTGGCAGTGGTTGGGGGGCGCAGTCAGAATGGGTACAGGTGGCAGAGAACTCCTGTGTGAGAGTGTGCTTAAGGGCCCTGGTGAGAGCCCATTCCCATTCTCCCCGGTTAGGTACACCACTAGCCCGGTCGTGGTGTCTTCCCTCCAGGTATGGAACCATCTGAGGTGGAATTTTGGAGTGTGGAATGTCTGTACTGGCCCCAATACGCAGGATTCATAGATTCATGCCAGCAGGGTTAGTCACGATGTTCAGCAGTTGGCATAGGGAAGGGGGAGAGAGGGTCAGGGATCTGTCCGTGTGAGGGAGGATCGCAAGGCTGGAGGAATTGCAGGAGAAGTACCAGCTGTCGAGGGGAACTGAATTCAGGTACATACAGGTGCAGGAGTGTGTGCAACTCGTTCCCTCAGTGGCTGAGGTATACCATACTGAATAGATTGTTAACTCTGAACGAACGGGTGGGATCGGAAATTTGAGGATATTTATGGGTGGTTGTTGGAAACTGAGAAGGCAGCAGTAGAGGAAAATGGAAGGAGGAGCTGGGGATAGAACGTGGGGGTGTGGATGCATGTGGTGAAGGGGCCTGGAGTCAAATAATGCACGGGTGAATAGGCTAAATATGCTAATTTAAATATGCTCATCTGGCTCACGTCTAGCAAGGGAGTGAACCTGATTATGTCAGGTGCCGCAGTCCGGGAGCATCGCGCTCCATTAAACGCCTGGTGCAAACCCCTACTTGGGGACATGCCAACCTTACGTCATCAATATGAGCAGGAAGTGACGTATCGTGGGAACCGGATGTGATGTAATGTGGGAATTGTACATTGGACTCGGATATGATGTCTAGTCAACACCGGATATGACGCTTAGTCACGCCCTCCTCAATAATTAACAGGGTGGTGGTGGTGAGAGATAGGTCCTGGTCTTCCCCAAGTCCAAAAATGAAATTTTTAGTATTTAAAGCCTTTTATTGTTTCATTTTGGCAGTATGACATTTTTAATGACATTACAATTACAATTAAACTAGTTGGTTTCTTTTTTCATCTGAGGATACACTTTAGGTTCTCCTGAAGTACTTGCTTTGCAAGTAGGTGTTGCAGCTGCTCCGCTTGATCCAGCAGTTTGAAGGTCCATTGATGTGTCCATGTGAGTTATTTCACATTTATCCACCAATTTACCCTTCACTATGGCCGCCGTTCTAGACATTCCCTCGGTATGAGGGAATAAGGGGCGAAATTCTCCGTAATCGACGCGATGTCCGCCGACCGGCGCCAAAAACGGCACAAATCAGTCCGGCATCGCGCCGCCTCAAAGGTGCGGAATCCTCTGCATCTTTAGCGGCCAAGCCCTAACCTTGAGGGGCTAGGCCCGCGCCGGACTGATTTCCGTCCCGCCAGCTGGCGGGAAAGGCCTTTGGTGCCCCGCCAGCTGGCGCGGAAATGACTTTGCCGGGCGGCGCATGCGCGGGAGCGTTAGCGGCCGCTCACGGCATCCCCGCCCATGCGCAGTGCAGGGGGTCTCTTCCGCCTCCGCCATGGTAGAGTGCCCCCACGGCACAGGTCCGCCCGCGGATCGGTGGGCCTCGATCGCGGGCCAGGCCACCGGGGACCCCGGAGCCCGCCTGCGCCACCTTGTCCAGCCGGTAAGAGAGGTGGTTTAATCAACGCCGGCGGGACAGGCATTCCAGCAGCGGGACTTCGGCGCATCCGGGCCTGGTAAATCGCCGGGGGGGGGCCCGCCAACCGGCGCGGCTCGATTCCCGCCCCCGCCAAATCTCCGGTGCCGGAGAATTCGGCAACCGGCGGGGGCGGGATTCACGCCAGCCCCCAGCGATTCTCCGACCCGGCAGGTCAAAACAATGCAACATGTTTCCATTAATCCTCCATCCACTACTTGTGCAACTGACGCAATGCAAGCGGATAATCGCCGTCATTGATAAATAAAAGGCATATTTAACTTCCTTTAGTCCCTTATGAAAACGAGCATTTGTATTCAAAGCCCCAATTCAAATAATTTATAACCACTTGAAATTATCAATCTAACTGTGAATAGACAGGCCCCTAATCCAATGATAGATTGTCCAATCAGTCATGCAGCATGAATCAGGTAATCATAATCCTTCGGATTATGTCAAAATATACAAAATAGGAGTAGGCCATTCGGCCATTCGAACATGCCCCGACAGTCAATATGATCATGGTTGATCCTTCATCCTATTATTCAATAGAATCATAGAATTTACAGTGCAGAAGGAGGCCATTCGGCCCATCGAGTCTGCACCGGCCCTTGGAAAGAGCACCCCACTCAAGCACACACCTCCTCCACCCCATCCCCTTAACCCAGTAACCCCAATTAACCTTTTTGGACACTAAGGGCAATTTAGCCCTATTGTTATATTCCTGCATTCTCCTCATATCCCTTCAGAGTCTGGAAATCTATCTATTTTGT
Source organism: Scyliorhinus torazame (assembly GCF_047496885.1). Taxonomy (NCBI): domain Eukaryota; kingdom Metazoa; phylum Chordata; class Chondrichthyes; order Carcharhiniformes; family Scyliorhinidae; genus Scyliorhinus; species Scyliorhinus torazame. Next base: position 238,076,577 of record NC_092717.1, on the reverse strand, counting down.
TCTTAAATATGATATGAAAAATTAAATGAAAATCGCTTATTTGAAGTAGGCTTCAAATGAAGTTAGTGAAAAGCCCCTAGTCGCCACATTCCAGCACCTGTTCAGGGAGGCTGGTACTGGAATTGAACCGTGCTGCTGGCCTGCCTTGGTCTCCTTTCAAAGCCAGCGATTTTGTCCTGTGCTAAACTAGCCCCAATATATTTGGTGACTTGGCCTCTACAGCCTTCTGTAGCAGAGCATTCCATCGATTCACCACCCTCCCAGTGAAGAAATTTCTCCTCAACTCAGTCATATGTAGCCTAGTCCGTATCCTGAGACTGGGATCCCTTCCCTTGTTCTAGACCCTTCAGCCAGAGGAAACAACATCCCTGCATCCAGCCTGTCCAGCATTGTCAGAATTGTATATGTTTCAATTAGATCTCATCTCATTCTTCAAAATTCCAGTGAATGTAGGCCCAGAGGCCCAATCTCTCCTCATATCGCAATCTTGCCATCCCAGAAATCAGTCTGGTGAACCTTTGCTGCACTCCCTCTGTGGCAAGTGTATCCTTGCTTTTATTCATTCATGGGATGTGGGCATTGCTGGCTGGGCCAGCATTTATTGCTCCTCCTCCCTAATTGCCCTTGAATTGAGAGACTTGTCAGGCCTTTTCAGGGTGTACTGGAAAGTTAACCACATTGCTATGGATCCATAGTCACATGTAGGCCAGATCAGGTAAGGATGGGAGATTTTGTTCCCTAAAGAACATCAGCAAACCAGCTGGGTTTTTACGACAATCGACAATGGTTCCATGGTTATTATTAAACTTACTGATTTCAAATTGCACCATCCGCCATTAGACTCGAACCTGGGTCCCAGAGAATTACCATGGGTCTTTGGGTTACTAGTCTAATGAAAATGCCGTTATGCCACCACTTCTCCACAACAAATAGCAAGCACTTTTTTTAAAACTCTGCAGTTTTTAAAATTAATATTTAAAAGGCAGAACATATAAATTTCTTGACAGTTCTCCTGACAATTTTAATGGGTTTATATTCTTTTTACACACATTCACGTCTATTTATGGAAATCCCAAAGGGCACATGCCCTCTCTCAAAGTGTACTTTACCTCTCCTAAAGGGTACCCTAACTCTCCAAAGAACTCCGGTTTTATATCTTCTCCTTAGAATCACAGAATCTCCACAGTGCAAAAAGAGGCCATTTGGCCCATCAAGTCTGTACTCCACCTCGGCTTATTCCCCTGTCCTATTCCCATAACCCCACCTATTCTTTAGGCATTAAGGGGCAATTTTAGTATGGTCAATCCACCTAACCTGCACATCTTTGGACCATTTCAGGTCTAAAGTGCACAAGTCACGTTTTGGACATTTCCACTAGCCAAAATCAGACCTGACTGAGGCAGCTGCTCTTCAAAATGTGCAGTCTATGTGAATCACGGTTATATGCATTAGAAGCCACCCCCATTCCTCCCCCCAACTGCAAAAATGGTGGAGGCCAAGTACTGGACCTCCAGATCCAAACCTCCACTGCCATTTTCATTAAGATAGAGAGCCTATCCATCGGCGCAAAGAATTCTGACCATAGAGTTGAGAAATTCATTGATTCTGCATCTGGAGTAAAACACAAAGAATATGAATTCCACTGAGGGGTGCTATCTAGGCATGTCCATTCAAATGAGCAGGCTCCACCTAATGTGATTTAATTCAGGACTATTGTCAACTTGAGCTAGTCTGGGTTGAAATTGCAATGGTCACCTGATTCTTGGCTGCCATCTTGTGAGAATCCAATTTAAAATATAAAAGACAGTTCCAGAAGCTCCGACAGGAACATAGTAAAGTTATGAATAGAATATGCCTTCTCTGGGCATGACAGTAACACACAAAGTCTACTTTCGGAATGAATGTCCGCTGGCTTAGATATTTCTGATCATGATCCATAGAAATGATGTAGTGTTCAATATTGTTGAAAAATATTGGTGTAATCTATGCAAGATGCAGTCAAAATGTTCCACTTAAATCTCAGGAAACCCACATGCCAGAACATCTAATTTAACTGCTTGTGCAATTTGAATCTTTAGTCTAATATTGCACCCCTGGGTAATTCATCATCACGTTCCTCTTCCTCCCTCCGGGGACAAACCTCATCACAATTACCTGCAGGCGTTCTGTAGCAGGAGCTTGGAGTTCTGGAGATCAATTCTGCCCTCTTATGTTTTGACTGCCTTCTGTTGTGTTTGGTCCCTTGTACTTTATAATGAACTCACCAAACACTTTGATCTGTCCAAACCAAGATCCTTTATTGTGTCTCGTGCAGTAGGATGGCAATCTGATATAGAGCACGTTATCAAGGAGTCTTGCTACTCCTCTGGAACTTACACCTTCTGCTGACCTGTTATATGTACGATTTATTATCCTCTATCTCATGTTCTTCTGATGGCCGGATGAGCCTCTCTTTATATACTGGTTCCAGATCACATGACCTTGGTGTTGTGACCACATAGTGTGTCTGCGCCGCCACCTCCTGGTTGGAAGTCCCACACCACCCAACTATGATATGGCCCATAGGCATATCACCACACTTCAGCTATCCAACACACGAAGGCTGAAACTAATTCAAAGTAAGCAAGACAGAAAAGACTCCAAAATATAAATGTAACCATCTGAAAGATGAAAAACAGAAAACTTCAGAGGCAGGTAAAAACAGCGTTACACTCTAAATCTGAAAGAACGTGATGTATTGAGAGACAACAGCCCACCATAAAATGCCTGAACAGGGCATAGCACAGCAATCTACAATCTAACACATGCACAATGATTCAAGCTGTCCAATTTGATAAATCATACAAGTTAATATTTAATTATGTCATGTATGGCGCAATTCAAAATGCTATTTGATCTGGCAAAACAATTAAGGGACAGATACCCCTTCCCCGGTAAAGTTTGCTTCTTTAGCCTTCACCTCTATTGCAATATTCAATATCATATGAAATTCACAGGTGCTTTTATTTTTCAACATTTAAAATTGCAGGGCCTTTAAAATGGACCTTCTTTTTAACGATTTTGATTAATTTTACTCAAAAAACTATTGTTGGTCTACACAGGTTAAATTTAACTAAGTACATAATATTTTTCATTTATCACTGTTCCGTCAACAAATTAAGCAATGTTTATCGTTCTGCAACAAAGTTTCTTCAGCAAAAATTGTTTATAATGTTGGCAAATTACTTTAGCTGAATTATGTTTTAAGATGTATTTTTTTCAAATGTATAAATCAATTCTAAAAGGTCTTAGAAGAAGGCCAACAGAAAAGAACTATAATCAACTGAATGTCTGTGTATGTGTCAAAGTCTTGCATCGGAGAAACTTTCGTAAACAACCCGTGCTACAGTGAAACATTCAACCATCATGCCAGGTCTAAACATTATGAGGGGCATAGACAGAGTGGATAGTCAGAGGCTTTTTCCAGGGTAGAGGGGTCAATTACTAGGGGGTATAGGTTTAAGGTGAAAGGGGCAAGGTTTAGAGGAGATGTACGAGGCAAGTTGTTTACACAGAGGGTAGGTGGGTGCCTGGAACTCGCTACCGGAGGAGGTGGTGGAAGCAGGGACGATAGTGACGTTAAAGGGGCATCTTGACAAATACATGACTAGGATGGGAATAGAGGGATACGGACCGAGGAAGTGTAGAAGATTTTAGTTTAGACGGGCAGCATGGTCGGCACGGGCTTGGAGGGCCGAAGGGCCTGTTGCTGTGCTGTACATTTCTTTGTTCTTTGTTCAGTGCAAAACAATAAACCACTGGGTCATTTCATGGCCAACAATCTTATCCTTCTCCCCCTTTTGAGGCTTGAAATGGTGAGATTTTCCACATAAAACCAAAAACAGAAAATCTACTGAAAATACTGAAAAATCATCTTACACGGTGATTATATTTTCAACTTTACTTATTTCGATCAGAATTATTTGCTTAAAATGGAAGGCAGAGCTGGGTGTTGTTTAGGGGATTATGTTCTTTAACTAAAAGCAGGGATCTATATTCACCAAGAGTTGAAGCTGCAGAATATTTTTCTTTGAAATGAGAAGCTGCCAAACTTGACTTCCAGGATTGGATCAACCAATGAGGGGAGTTTAATCAATTCTCATCGAATCACACGAAGGATACCACTTTGCTTATCATGTTGGTGTCACATATCAAAAGGGCAACCTAATTATTTTTGTTCGCCTTCTCTGTCCCCATTGCCATCTTTTCAACTATACATCCAAGTCTCTTTTGAAAGTCAAAATTGAATTTGTTTCCACTGCTCTTTCAAATAGTCAATACAAAATCAAAAATTTATTGTATTAAAAAAATTCATTTCCCTCCTGGATTTTTTTGTTAATTATTTAAAATCTGTGTCATCTAGTTACCAACCCTATTGCCAATGGAAACAGTTTAGCCCCATCAACTCTACTAAGACCCTTCATAACTTTGAATACGTCTATTAAATCCCTACTTAGTTTTCTGTGCTCTCAGGTGAACAAGCCCAGCTTCTCTAGGCTCTCCACATAACTAATGTCCTCATCTCTGGAGTCATTCTGTTAAATCTCCCCTTCAACCTTAAGGAGATGACACCCTTCTGAAAACGTGGTGCCCAGAATTAGACAGGACACTCCAGCAGAAGCTAATCAGTGATTTATGAAGGTTTAGTATAATGTCCTTGCTTTTGAATTTTGTACCTTAGTTTATGAAGCTAAAGTATCTCGTATGCATTTCTCAACTTCCTCAGCTTTTCACACCCCTTTCGAAGATTTGGATATGAGAATCTCTATGCGGGAGCAGGCTCGAAGAGCTGAATGGACTACTGCTCCTATGTTCATATTTATATGTTCGTACATCACACTCATTTTGCAGATCATGAAAGCTTGTACCCTTTAGTTTATATAGCTTCTCTTCATTGCTCCTTACATTTCTCTTTGTTAAACGTCAACCACATTGCGCCAGCTGATTTCACCAAAGTGTCTCTTCCTGAAGTTTGTTACTGTACTCCTCGCTGTTTACTAAATTTCTGAGTTTTGTGTCACCTGCAAACTTTGAAACTTTGCCTTGCAAATCTACACCCGGATTATTCATACACATCCAAATTAGAAGTGGCCTCAATACTGATCTTTGGGAGACACGAATATACGGTCCACCTGTCTGAAAATCAACTGTACCCCGCTATTCTCTGCAATTTGCCTCTGAGCCAATGTTTTATTCACACAGCTGCTGCTCTCTAATCCCATGGGCTTCAATGTTGTTTATAGGGACTTGCAGAAGACAGCTAATAAGGTTCGACTAAAGGTTCGAGATTCCTGCAGGTCAAATATCCTTTATCCGGACGTCTGGGCACCAAACACACCCAAAACCGCACTTTTTCTGAAAGATTCTGCAGTTTATTTGTGTGTTAATTACACAATGTAATATTGTATTACAGATAAAATTAGTGTTAACAGGTAAGAAGAAAGATGTGTGACAGTTGGCAAATGGAGAGACAACCAAATATTTGTCGACCAAAGTTAGCCTCGGCTTAGGTTATTGTAATGAAAGTAAGCCCAGGCCTATCGTATTTATGATGTGGAGATGCCGGCGTTGGACTGGGGTGAGCACAGTAAGATGTTTTACAACACCAGGTTAAAGTCCAACAGATTTGTTTCGAATCACTAGCTTTCGGAGCACTGCTCCTTCCTCCGTTCATCGCGTGACAATTACCAGGCAAGAATGTTCCCTTCCAATCGGGGAACACTTCAGCAGTCAAGGGCATTCAGCCTCTGATCTCCAGGTAAGCATTCTCTAAGGCGACCTTCAGGACGTGCGACAACGCAGAATCGCCGAGCAGAAACTTATAGCCAAGTTCCGCACACATGAGTACGGCCTCAACCGGGGACTTGGATTCATGTCGCATTACATTCACCCCTCACCATCTGGCCTGGGCTTGTGAAATCCTACCAACTGTCCTGGCTTGAGACAATTCACACCTCTTTAACCTGTGATTATCCCTCTCTCCAGTTGCTCTGTTTGGACCTGGAAAGACTTAACTACCTGCAAAGACTCGCATTCAAAGTATCATCTTGCATCTTTGACTTTGTCTATATATATATATTTCTGGAATCCACCTCTTCATTCACCTGAGGAAGGAGCAGTGCTCCGAAAGCTAGTGATTCGAAACAAACCTGTTGGACTTTAACCTGGTGTTGTAAAACTTCTTACTATCGTATTTATGGTAGACCTGAAAATCAAAAATATCTGAATGCTAAAATGCAATCAACCCCAAAGGTTTTGGATAAAGAATGCTCGACCTCGAGTAATTATGAAAGTGCGTGGAATTAGAGGGACATGGATTGCTAACTGGTTACAGGTCAGCCACAGAGAACAGAGGTGAAGTGAATGAACTCAGAAGAATGGAACACGCAGTGCTTTCCAGGGGCCTAAGCCAAGGCTTCAGCTTTCCACCATATATACTGCCCTGGATGAAGACAGTGAGTGGTGTGCCTAAGCTTGCAGATAGCACTAAGGAGGGACAGCAAGCTGTAGAGGTGGGAGCAGGAAGTTACAAAGACACATAGCCTAACTGAATGGGAAAAACTGGAAGATTGTGTTCAATGTGGGAAAGCATAAGGCGATCCAAGAAATCAAAACAAAATGTCTTCCTAACTGTGAGTGATACCAGTATTATTCAATTTAGTAATATGATATAACTTGACTTCTATTCACGAGTTTAGTCAGCATAAGAGAGAGGTGTTTAAAATAATAAAGGGATTCCATAGAGTAGATGTAGGGAAACTATTTCTTCTATCAGAGGAACCCAGAATGATCTCAATTCAAAGTTAGACCATTCAACATTGATAGTAGATGGCACTTTCTCACATAAAGGGTCTAGCACTCCTGTCCCAGAACTAAACGTTTGTGGATACTGGTTCAATTAAAATCGCAGAGACTGAGTTTCAACAGATTGTTTTTTTTTATTAACATGGGTATCAAGAGATATGGATCCAAGGTAGGAGTGGTGGGGATACATGGAGTTGAATACAGACTAGTCATGATCTAATAGAATAGAAAAACAGGTTTGATGGTCTGAAACACCCACTCCTGGTCCCATGTACTTTAAGTTATTAAACATCGCAACTTTTCTCGCTCAGAAACTTTGTTTAGAATGCACTATTCGCCCTGTAGATTTGAAAAACTGTAAATATTAAATTAACCTTCAGATTAATCTTCAGCTTGGTTATGCCAGAGCTACGCACACTCACTGACCTACATTAGCTCTCAGTTGAACAACAACTTGATTTTTACATTCTCAACTGTGTTTTTAAATCTCTTCATGGGTTCAATCCTCCCAGTCTCCCACAGGCAGCTACATTCTAATTAATCTGCAACGTACCAACTATGCAAGACATACCATAAATGGCATCTACTAAAGATGGTTTGCCATATGTTTGAGCAGTTCATCTGCCCCCTGGCTCCCAAAGCCCAAGAGAACCAGATTGCATTACTGCGCTGAAGTAACTAACTCTAAATAATTTCATTTCTGTGATGATGTTATACTTTGAAATATTTATGAATTCTAGACAAGGACTTGGCTGAACTTACTGTGTCTTCAACATCATCTATAACCTTCAGCCTTAGCAACAATTGATTCCTGACAGTCTCTCTAAAGTAGGTTTAAAACAGGTTAAACTTCATAGTTTAGTCACGGAATGTTTCAGGATCAAGGCCGGGCCACATGAAGTTGTTATGCTTTGTTTGACAAGAAACATATATAAACAAATCCAAAGATCAACACTCATAATTAAATGTGTAAATTAGAAACTGTATTTTACATCAAACTTGCCATTTTCCTAAGAAACAGGTGTTGACCACATGAGAAGAAATTAAATTTACGTCCTGTTATTTGTTCATCATTATGTTGTGGCTTGGACATCATGCTAGATTTTTCACAGAACTCAAATAAAAAAGGACTCAATGTGCTTTCGATATTAATATTATGAGGAGACAAATTTGTGCAAGAATTCTACTCATCGTTTCCTGCATTTTATAATTTATAACTTCTGGCTAGATACATAACAACATGATTTTTTGTGCAGAATTTTCATGCGATGACTTCAAGCTAAAATTAGTGGACATTTACAAATGCATAATAATCAAGGATAGTGAAGTTGTTGAAGGCAAGATTAGCTTTGACAAAGATAACGGAGCTTTCATTTTAAGAAGCGATAGATATAAATAGTGAATTTGTGTCATAATGAAGTTGTGGAAGTCCTGCCTCAGAGAGCTGCCGGTCATCCTGCTCCATAGTTCCATCAGCCCCTACATTACTCGGAGCAAGGACTGGGGACTGGGACTACAAGTAGCCCCTAAATTCTAAGCCCAGAGTCTAGGATCAATTAAGTGTAATGATAATAATCTTTATTATTGTCGGAAGTAGACTTCCATTAACACCGTAATAATGTTACTGTGAAAAGCCCCTAGTCGCCACACTCTGGCGCCTGTTCGGGTAGACAGAGGGAAAATTCAGAATGTCCAATTCACCTAACAGCACGTCTTTCGGGACTTGTGGGAGGAAACCGGAGCACCCGGAGGAAACCCACGCAGACACAGGGAGAACATGCAGACTCCGCACAGACAGTGACCCAAGCCGGGAATCGAACCCGGGTCCCTGGCCTGTGAAGCAACAGTGCTAACCACTGTGCTACCCTCACTGGGGACAGGTGAGGCCCTAGGGAGATGGGCATTTGATAGAGAGGACAGGAGGAAAAGGGAATGCCCATGGGGTCAGAACTGGGAAGGGAGGTGATGCTTCCTTTCCCCACTCCATGTGACCTGCCAAGCTACCCTGCCCCTACCCGGCCCTCAACTCCTCCTTACCAGCCTCAGAATTGAAGCTTGGCAGTAGGTGGCACTTATGTGGCCACTAATTGGCTGCTTGTTGTGTCAGATGGATGTACCTTTAAGAAATGGGTGTTTATCAAATAGCTGCAGTGATGTCAGTGTGTGGGTGAAGCTGGGCTCTGCTATGCTTTTTACTTTCATTTTGAACTGGCAGCTGCAGTGTGTTTAGTTTTGTTTTCAGAGTTGGAGAGCTGCATGTGAACCAAGCAGATATGTGTATTGATCTTTCTCTCTACAAGCTAAAGAATGTCTTCAGCTCATTGATGATTTCAAAGTAATACATGTTTCTGTGGATAATTTAAACCTGCTGTCTTTATTTAAAAAGGGTTTAACTTATGGATGTTGTTTGGGAAGTTATTAAGGGTTATCTATAGAGTACTGTATCTTTTGGGGGGTAGTCAGGGTTGGTAGTTGATAAACTGTTTACTGTGTGTTTAAAAAATGTTAACTGGATTCATAGAATAAACATTGTTTTTGTTTAAAAATACTTTTAGATCGCTGTTGCATCACACCTGTAAAGTGGGCCCTTGTGCTCCCCATAACCAAAATCTATTTAAAGTTGTGGGTCAGGTGAACTCCATGATATACTTTGGGGTGCTCTAAACCCAAGCCCCATAATTGTTGCAACTGTTCAGGAAATGCATGGAGCAATTGTACCACACATGAGACCATATGAGTGACAGACTCTGGGAATATTCTCATGTCTCATTTGATTAAAAGAGGCAAGCCAGTACACAATTGCAAGGTGTGAGCTGGGACTCAGCTGGTTGTGCTCTTGACTTTGAGTTAAGTTAGGCTCAAGCTCAACTCCAGAGACCCGAGTACATAATCTAAGCTGAAAGATGCCATTTTGCTGCTGAGCTGTTAAACCAAGGAGGTATGTAGGTAAAAGCACGTGGAAGCAGTTACTACAGCAGGTCCCAGTATGTGCAAAACCCAGAGCAACTCCTTTCTGGAGGTAGTGTTGGTTTTCTCTAACACCAATAAAGAAAGAAAATGTGCACCCAACAGCTCTTTTTCTAAGATTGCTGCTTTAAAACAATAATTTCATGATTCCTCCTGGAATCCCCTTCACGGGTCCCACTTTTACAGTTTAAGAGGCATGGTCCCTCCAGACAAATCCATGTCCTGGTCTCATTTGCAACCCGTGTGCGTACTGCTGCCAAATTACATTGGGGCCGCAGTAGAAAGACAACGGATTTTCACCTCCCTGATGTGCAGATTAGGTGGATTGGCCATGCTAAAGTTCAACGGATGTGCAGGCTGGTTGGGGCTGCAGGGCCTAGGTGGGCCTAGGTAAGGTGCTCTTTCGGAGGGATGGTGCAGACCCAATGGGCCGAGAGGCCTCTTTCTGTCAGGGTTCTGTGATTCCATGATCACCATGGGTAGTATTCTATACAGATTGTCTATTAATATGCTGCATCTGGTCAACAGTCTTGAGGTATAAACCACAGAATTGAAGAAAAGGCAGAGATTTCATTCATACATTATTTGCGGCTCAGAATAATAGGGTCACCCGTACACTATCCTATCCATCCAGCAAGAAAAATAATATAAGCACCCAAAAAGAATGGGCACGATTTACCGGCAGGACCCAGACTTGCAGAGTTAAGTGAGCTACCAGCCTCACTAAGGGGAACCCAGCCGGGTGCCATTTAGCTCTGGTCCCCACAAACGGGAACCAGGAGAATGGCACTTGGGGAGTCTCCCAGGCGATCGGAGGCCACTGGGTGGTCAGCTTCTGGGCAGGGCAGCACATGCCATTGCTGATGTCACCCTGGCAGGGCCACTGGGCACACTGGCAGTGCCACCTAGGTGCCAAGGTTCCCAGGTGGCATTTTGTCCACGCCGGGGATGAAGCCCTGAGTTTCCCTGCCCATGTGAGGTGGGGTGCATGTGGTTGGAAGACCCCCCCAACAGAATGTGTTGGGGTGTTGGGGGGCTGGTTTAGCACAGGGCCAAATAGCTGGCTTTTAAAGCAGACCAAGGCAGGCCAGCAGCGTGGGTTCGATTCCCGTACCAGCCTCCCCGAACAGGCGCCGGAATGTGGCGACTAGGGGCTTTTCACAGTAACTTAATTTGAAGCCGACTTGTGACAATAAGTGATTTTCATTTCATTTTTTCATTTTTCTACGGCTATCGCTGAGGGGTCAGAGATCGGGGCATCATTTAAAAATTGCGGCCCAATCTCTTCCTACACTGACGAGCAGAGCTCCTCACTGCAGGACATGCAACTGAGTGCAGCCTCCCCCGTTGAGGCTCGAAAGAAAAGAGAGTGCCGTTACATAGCGGAGTCATCCCCAGTGCTTAAGGTGAGAGAGGCAAGGTTTAGAGTAGATGTACGAGGCAAGTTTTTTACGCAGAGGGTAGTGGGTACCTGGAACTCGCTACCGGAGGAGGTAGTGGAAGCAGGGACGATAGGGACATTTAAGGGGCATCTTGACAAATATATGAATAGGATGGGAATAGAAGGATACGGACCCAGGAAGTGTAGAAGATTGTAGTTTAGTCGGGCAGTATGGTCGGCACGGGCTTGGAGGGCCGAAGGGCCTGTTCCTGTGCTGTACTTTTTTCTTTGTTTGTTTGCTTACCCTTCTAATCCCGCCCAGGACTCCTGTTTTTTGATTATATTGTGCCCACATTTTCACCACATGTAAACAAGCAGAATTCCTCTTTTCATATCCTTTCTGTCAAACTAAGATTCTGACCTGGACCAGTTTACATGCAGATTGCTGGAAGTTGATTATTTTCCACAGTTTGCAAATTATCACAATGTATGACTGATTTAGAAAGAAAATCCAGGTTTACTGAGTTTAGCTTTCAATTTTAGTTTATCCCTTTAAATGAACTTCAATGCAAAAATGCGATCAATCCCACCCACACTAACAAACTCAATGAAATGTCTGCCTCGTCACTCAAAATAGCCAACTGAGCTGTCTCCACAAATCAGAAGTGAAAGTAAAATACTCAAACATCTGCTAAGTCACCCTGGTGCTCTAATTGCTGCTGAAATCCTCACTGATCCTCAACTGCTGTTTTGACCTGTCGGTCAATTAGCCTGCTATGCACCAATGGAAATTACAAGGTGACTCAGCCAAGCCAGCGGGAAGTAACGGAACTCAGGTCAACTGAACAAAATGAGCCAATAGTGAACCGGCAGCCTATTTTACACCACGCCCAATTATCTTTCCCATGTAAAATGAGATGTAAAATCGGTCGCTAATTCGTTATCAGCCCAATACTGCTCATGAATAACAAAAAACAAGATGAGTGTCTAATATTCAGACAAAATAAGTAACTAAGTAACAAAAAAAAGGGCTACTCTACATCACTAAAATACTGTGAGTTAATATAACGTTTGCCACTTGGAGACTTGTCCAAAAGGTGATCACAGGTTATTATAAAGAACACAAGCAACTTGAACCAATTGTACTGAATTCTATATCACTAGTTGTTTTACAATCATGCTTGGGTATTTGTCACTTCAACACTCATAGAACTTACTCATGTCTGCAGGAGATGGGTCGCCTGCAGATACAACATTTGTTATTTTATGTTACATTATTATTTTCTGTGATGGTTTCTATTGTGCAATCAATTTATATTTTCTGTTGTTTTGCTTTGAGTGAATCACTTTTGAAGTATTGATCATCAGTTTTATTTCAGTTGAAAATTTTCTGCAATAATGAAACTAGAATTTAAATTCAGACAGCATCTTGAAAATGACACATCGGCACTGGGGCGGCATGGCGGCGCAGTGATTAGCACTGTTGCCTCACAGCGCCAGGGACCTGGGTCCGATTCCGACCCAACTAGAAATTGGCTTTCAGGTTAGCTATAGATGATACAGGTAAAAAAGTTTAATTAAGATCTCATTAAGAGTAATTAACTAAATCATATTAACCATGAGAGTGAAGAAAGCCGAATAGCTGGGAACATTTTGCAAATTGCTTGAGAATTATTAGAGACTAAAGGAACAGTGACGTCAGCTGGCTGAAAGGCCCCATTGTGTGAAAGAACGGGCAGTTCCATTTCTATGGAAACAGCCAGTCTAGAGAGATACTTTCTTAGCAAAAAATGTGTTTGTCCAATAATGTCTGGATGCATTTGTGGATAAGTTGGAAAATTGGCAAGCGACGGAATGGAAAATTCACACCAACTTATTTAAATACATATCTCTCTCAAAATTGACAGACAGACACTTCGGTCGAATTGAGTGAATTAAAAATTAGGTAAAACCCATCAGAGATGTAAAGAAGGCAAGACTTTAAGAAATGAAATGAAAATGAAAATCGCTTATTGTCACAAGTCGGCTTCAAATGAAGTTACTGTGAAAAGCCCCTAGTCGCCACATTCTGGCGCCTGTTCGGGGAGGCTGGTACGGGAATTGAACCGTGCTGCTGGCCTGCCTTGGTCTGCTTTAAAAGCCAGCGATTTAGCCCAGTGTGCTAAACCAGCCCCTAAGATAATAATCTCTTTAAAAATCACTTGTCGGGATGGAATAATCCATTCCAGTATCAATCTATCACTTTCTGAAACCTATTTCTTTGTTGCTTGCTTTTGCTAAATTGCCATTTTTCTTTTGTTTAAATCAATCCTAATTTTGTACTCTGTATCATAATTTGAAGAATTACCACGATTTGTATTTTAAACTCAACCACTGTATTCACTAAAGACAATCAATCTGACCTAAGTTTGTATTGTAACCAAAGTTTACCAGTGGACACTCAAGCTGACAATAAAGTTCAACGAAACTTTGCCAAAAAGCACAGCCTGAATCTCTGTTATTCGGGAACTAAGAAGGGATAACGCATATCCAGTGTTCCGAATAGACACAGAGATCCATCACTGTGCGGAGTCTGCACCTTCTCCCCCTGTCTGTGTGGGTTTCCTCCAGGTGCTCCGGTTCCCTCCCGCAGTCCAAAGATGCGCAGATTAGGTGGATTGGCCTTGCTAAATTGCCCCTTTGTGTCCAGAGATAAGGTGGGGTTGTGGGGATGGGGTAGGGGAGTAAGCTGGACAGGGTGCTCTTTCAGAGGGTTGGTGCAGACTCGATGGGCCGAATGACCTCCTTCTGCACTGTAGGGAATCTATTAAATCACCCATGGAAAGAGGTAAAAACCAGGCTTGTCCATGGCAAGGTGACAAAGTGCCTCACAACGGCAGGGACCCCGGTTCAATTCTAGACTTGGGTGACTGTCTGTGTGGAGTTTACACATTCTCCCCATGTCCGCAGAGGTGGCGGGCTGCTGCGGATTGCCGATCTTGGTGAGGGCGAGGTTTTGGGTGGGTGGGGCAAGTGTGGGGTTTGGGTGGACCTGGCGAGGGTCCAATTTTGGGTAGGCCGTAGAGGAGATGGTACAGTTATGAGTACGAGTGACTGTGAGTGAGAGTGAGTGAGTGAGGTGAGTGAGTGGGGTGAGTGAGTTGAGTGAGGTGGGTGAGTGAGTGAGGTGAGTGAGTGAGTTTGTGTGGGATGGGTGGGGAAGTGAGTGTGTGTGCGAGAGTGTAGAGGGAATGAGTTTGTGTGCAAGGAGAGGGAAAGATTGTGTGGAGAATGAGTGTCTGCCTTATTCTCAGTCTCACTCCCAACACATACACACACACCACGCACAGTGGGTCAAGATGAATGACCCGGAGACTGGGAGTGAGCCGACACAGACACACTGACCCTCTCATTATGAATATCTCTTTTTTAAACTTAATTTATTGCTACAACAATGCTTTACTTCTGCTCAGCAATTGTTTCTTTTCTTCATACCTCAACTTGCTCTTTGAAATTCAATTTGTTGTTGTGCCAAATAATACTAATAATCTTTATTGTCAAGTAGCCTTACATTAGCACTGCAATGAAGTTACTGTGAAAAGGTAGGACAATAATTATCGTTTTGAAAATTGCTCATTGGCTCCGAGTGAGAAAAATTGCAAATGTTCCATTCCGTCCTGTCCGTTCACCACGGCCCCCATGTCCCTCCGTCCCCCCCCCCCCGCCCGCAGCCCCCCACGTTTCCCCCCCGCCCCCCCCAAGTCCCTCCGTTCTCCCGCCCCCTGAGTGAAAAGGTTGGACAAGTCTGCAATAAACACTAAGTAGCGGTTACACAACGAGTTAGGAAAGATATTAAAATGCAAGAGAGTGATTCTGAGCAAGTTTTAAACATGATGCCCAAAGGTCGTGCCCGATGTACAGACTGTAATTTGAGTAAAAACAAGCAGAAGGCACAAGCTAGAATATTTGGTTGCAGAAGGGTGCAGGATTAAGATGGGGCGCGATCTTCCGGCCATGTTACCCTTTTGCTCAAGCAAAGCAAGGCCGGTGACTAGTGGGAGAGGCCAAAAACGAGAACCGCGCCAGGCGTCAAACAGTTTGCGATGCAACCGGCCCGCTCCCGTAGGCGAAATCGGGATCTTGCCGTAGCATGGCAAGAAACCAATTGTCACCACCTAAGCCCAATTTCCATACAATTGAGAGCACCCCCATATCTGGCCTCCTTGATGCACTATCAATTACGACGAGACGACAGTAGAATGTAATCGAGGCTTTATTACACTGAGATGTGTGGCCTCCTACAGCAGCTTACGAAATGGCTGCTGTTCGGAGAGCACACACATTTATACTCCGCCTCCTGGGTGGAGCCAGCAGGCAGGGATCTACTCCCGTACCTGTAATACAGGGGCCTTACCGTAATACCCATATATAAAATACAACAGTGGTGACTACCACACTCCTGTCATTCATCGGCCTCCCCACCAAGTGCTCGCGCTGGTGCCAATGTGTACTCCTTTTGAAAAACGTGAACCTGGCAGAAGGGCTTCTATGAGGAGCCGAGGAGGTGAGTAGCCATCTTTGCTCACAGGCAAAGAGCCCGGGGATGCTGGGCTTGCCATCCCAGTTCTCGGTGGGGGGTAAGGGACTCTCGGCTGGTGGGGTGCTGGTGGGCAACTAGAGGGCAACCACTTGATGCACCATGCCAACCAACCCCTGGATCATTTACTCATTCCAGGGGCAACCCTTGTCCCTGCCCATCTGCCTCACCGACCACCCATAACCCCCATCGACTGCTGAGGCCTCTGGCCGTGCGGCCAAAGGCCATTGATGAATGGGCAATCGTGGTTAAGTGAGAACTTCACACAACCCAAGTGGATTCTCGTGCTCCCGAAACATGTCCATGGTCAGTAGGTGAGTGGGTGCCACGGGGAGGGGGGTTGCCTGGAGAGATGGGCCAAGGATTTGGAGGGAATCCCCCATTGCGGAAGAAAGTGACAGAGACACCATAATGGTTGTGCACAAAGGTGTTTAATGTGTTTTACAATCCCCCACACTCCCGATGGTGCTGCCCTCCCCACCCTCCAGCCCCCTCCCTCTCCCCCTCCCCTGGTGCCCTCAGATCCTCAACGTGCTTGGCCCTCCTTGCTCTACCACTCTGTCTCTGTGTCTCCCCAGGATGCACATCTGAGGTGGAGGCAGCCTGCTGCTTACCTCGCCCTGTGGCCTTCGATGACCCTGGTGGGCGTCCTCTGGGGGAACTGTGGTCGGAGTGCCCCGGCTCACTTGTCGGCGGCAAATGCACAGCTGTGCCACCCTGTCCCATGTGCTGACCTTGAGACGCGGCCTCATCAGAGGGGCGGAACTCTGGGGAAACTGGTTGCCACTGTCACCACTGCATGGGACGGTTCCGGATTGGCACTCAATGTCCCCTCCTCCCAGTCAGTGCCATAGGGCCCTGGGGTTCATCTTGGGACAGAGGGGCAGCTGGTTCGAGCCCCGGCTGCCCCTGCATCATCCTGGCGGCTCATCGATCACCATGGTGTCATTGCTCTCGGTGATGCTCCTCAGTGACTGGGACATGCTCTGAAGCGCCTCAGCCATGCCCATCTGAGACCAGGACATGTGTTGCCAAAGCTCATCAAGGTCAGCCTGATACTGGGTGACATTCTCCAGCGAGTCAGACATCCTGCCGAGACCCTCAGCCATGGCAGTCACTGACTGCGCGATGCCTTGGACACCTTCACTAATGGTGCTGACATCACGCACCAGGCTCTCCGCTGCGGTCGCCACCCAGCAGTGTTGGCCTTAGTGCCACGCATTGCCGGCACCATCTCCTGCACCCCTAGCCTCTGGGACTCCTCCAAGCATCTATGGATCTGCTTGAGTGACGCTGACATCTCCCTCTGAATGTCCCGGCTGCTCCCTATCCTCCCAATCAGCTCCGAGTCCCTCTGTACCACAGGTTCAGCATCAGGCTGGGACCCAGCTGGGTCCTGGGGGTTCCTGTCTCCCCTGATGTGCATCATCAGCGGTGTGGTGCCCATCAGATTTTGCCCCAGAAGCCTGTCCACTAACATTTCCCACCGAGGTGTGTGTATCTGCGCTGTGCCGCGACGAGAATAGTTGCATCCTCCGAGGTGGTCTCCTGGGAGTCAGGAGAGGTGCCGCCTGGGATGGGTCGGCACCATCAGCTGGAGGACCAGCAGGAGAATGGACATGTGGTCAGTGGGAGGAATGGGTCACTCAGTAAGGCAATAACAACACACGTTTGACAGGTTCCCTTGGTGGAACCCGGTGGTTCCTCACTACTGCGGCGTCCGCCAGCCTCCGCGTGGGTAACCGTTCTGTCCTCGGCCACAACTCCAGGGCGCGCTCTTCGAAGGAGGTGAGGATTCTTAAGTCCTGCACCCCAGCTAGTCTGGTTTATGGGAGAGCTTTTCCTGAGGAGACGCTGAGAGGGCATCGATAGCCACATGTGTGGTTCACAGTGATGGGAGTGGGTGTGTGATGGGAAGGTTGAGAGGGGGGTTGGGAGGGTGGTTTGAAGGGGGAGGGGGTGGAGAGAGGGTTGGGGGTCGCATGGGGAGTTGCTCTCTTGGGGGAGGGGGGAGGGGGGGGGTGTTGGTGTTTACTCACTCGTGCTGCTCGGTGCAGGTCGTTGACCTTCTTACAGTACTGAATACCAGTCCTCCTGTTCACGCTCCCTGAGCTCCCAGCTGCCGCCACCTCATCCCAGGCAGCACTAGCTGCCTTGTGGCTGACTCTCCTGGACCTTTGGGGGGAGAGGACATCCCTCCTGTCCTCCACGGCGTAGAGCAGCCTCCCCAGATCTGCGTCCCCGAATCTTGGGGCTAGTCTCCTGGCGGCCATTGTTGCAAGTTGACTGGGGTTGGCTGAGCAAGTGCAGCCTAAGTGCTGCTCGACCTTGTTAGCGGGGGATGGCGAGCACAGTCCTTGCGAATCAGCTGGCGAGGCTTCATTTGCGGCGAGACGCACGTGAGGCCAAGTTAAGTGGACCAATTAACGCTGAATAGCCTCACTGAGCTGAGTGCTGGGATGCACGCGGCATCCGCACTCGCTACCACATTTAGAAAAGTTTCTGGAGAATCGCACCCATGGAGTGAATCCTGTGAAGGTTTGATAATGAGGGCGATGATCTTGAAACCAACGTGTTGGGGCAGGTGGAACCAATGGACATGGGAAAGAGCAGGGTGTCTGGTGATGAATGGCAGACGAAACAGACTTTTAAAAAATTGGATGTAGACGACAGAGTTTTGGATAAGTGAGAATTTGAATAAGGCTGATAAATTCAACAGAGCTTTTGGGAACTGAAGATATTTGTGAGTTTTAGTGGTATTGGGGAAAGTATGGATGGAGGTCAGTTATTATAAAAACCCATCGAGTTCACTGATGCACGTCAGGGAAGGAAATCTGCCATCCTTATCTAGTCTGGCCTCCATGTAACTCCAAGGTTGACTCTCAACTGCTCTCTGATGTAGTCTAGTCAGCCACTTAGTTCAAGGGCAATTAGGGATAGGCAGCAAATGCTGGCCTTGCCAGCGATGCCAATAAAAAGATTTCTATATTCTGACTTTTTCTGTCTCTCCATAGATTCTTTGAGTATTTCTGGCATTTGTTTCTTATTTTGACTTTTGTTTTTAAAGGTAGTTCCTTGAAAGCCACTGGGCGGAAATTTCCCAAAAAGTGACAAAGCGTCAGGTTCTGACTGAAAACTGGCTGTTTCTCCCATGTTGTCACTCTGGCATAGAGAGGCCACACTGAGCCGGCAAACCCAGCTCCAGAGACATCGGGGCACCCTGATCTCAGGTGAAAGCAAAGGCACCCCCCTCCCCCACCACCACCAATTATGATGCCTGTCTAGACTAAAACCTTCTATGTTTCCAGGGTCCCTATCCCTCTATTCCCATCCAATCAGGTTTACGTCCTCGCCACGTCAGCGAGGAGGGCCTGAGAACATCGCGTTCGAAGTTATCGCTGCCGCAAATCCCGTTTCTGGCCTCTCGTGAGAGTTAGCGGCCATTGCGTGGTTTGTGCCCACGGCGAACGGGCTTGTAAAACTGCAGTCACTATCTTCTCAATCGGTAAACACTCATGCTTTTCTTAAAATTGGAAATTAGAGAAAAATTCTAAAATTCTTTTATCTTCTCTTGACGGAACAGCATTATTGCAGAAGAGTTGCGGATGAACATATTTCACTCTGATACTTTGAGACAGAGCTGCCGTTTACTGCATTAGAGATCATTCACTTCAGCTTCAGAGTTATACAGCACTGTTGTGTTGTTTCAGACTTTGTGTCATAGATGGTGTTCCTTATTTTTAGTTGCCCCTGAATTCATTATGTTGGCTCCAGACAACTGGTAAATTCTTGGCTTCCTCGCTGTGTAATTTATTTGGTAGAAATCGCCAAAGTAGATAATGTTCAGTTCATTTAAAGGATTCACGTTAGTAAACATTGGTGGGAGACATGTATTAGCAGGATTGCACCACTTGCCACTTTTTAAGCTATTAAGCTTTATCCCATCCTGCTCGACTACAATGGACTTCAGATTGTACTTTCAAGTGCACAATATAGGCGGAATCTTGTGCAGGCTATGGTGTTCTCAGCATTAGCTGAAGAGTCAACAAGACCCCTGCATCACCTCTTTTTGGGGAGACCTGCCTTATCTTGTGCCACCCAGGCACCTAACAGGCCTTTTCCTGCGTCAAAAACCCCGGGGAGGCTGAGGTCCCAGTCAATCAGAGGCCGGCCACTCTTCTGTACTCAGGAGCGGGGAGGCTGCCCTCGATACGACATGCACCTGAGGCCTTGAATCAAGGAGGGACATAGGCACGGGTGAGCGATGGCAGGAAGGGGGTTGGCAACGAGTACCCTTCTTTCCAAAGCTGTGTCCATTGATCAGGCAAGGCCTCCATTGCTAGCGGGGCATGAAGGCCTTCCATGGGTCTTCCCGCCATGGAGTTCATCAGGGTGGAGCAGGGAAGGGGGGTCTTTACGTGAAGCAGACGCAATAACAACCGCTACAAGGGAGGATCTCAAACTAATTTGCTGAGCTTTTACAGAAAGAATAGATAAACAGGAACAATAAACTTCCACCAGAAAGTTTCATGAGAAACGTAAATAGGCAGATTTGACTTGAAGAACTTGACCTGATGCTCTTGTTGTTCACTGAGAATTCACTATTCCCAGTGCTCTGTACATAAACATATGGCAATGGTTAATTCCATTTTTCCCTCATTATTTTCTTCTGAAAACCTGATTATTATTATGCTTCTTGGCTCCGTCCATAAGGATGGGAGGCATTGAGTAATGAAACTTTTCTTTCTTTCAATATCAATCTGTTATCAGATGTTGTTCAAGCAAAATAAGGCAGACAATGTCAACACACTCCCTCCTTCTACCCCCACCCCACCCCCCCAAGTTCCATCGAGAGATTTATCCGAAAATTCATTAGACCCACCTCACCAAAGCAAAAGAAATGCAAAAAGTCCTGTGGCTTTCAAATTTCAAAGTTACAGGGGTTGGAATTAAGTTTCAACAGATTGAAATATGGGAGAGACCAGGAGCATTTCAACAAATTTATCTTCTTATACTTCACTCCTTAAAAGCTTTTCACAGCGTTAGATTTAACTGAAGACCTTGTTATCATTGAGATTTCTCACTTTTAGGTTCACAGCTTTGGTAGTAATATTTTAATTTCGCTGCTGAAAGAATTCCATAGATGCTCATCTATCACTTAACTGCACCTCCTCACAATAGGGTTTCAACTTCAAGTATGATAAACTTCAGAAGAAGTTTCACATAAATAATAAATGTCTCAGTGCAATAGCTTCAAAACTTGGCAAGCCAATAAAACATTAAAAAGTTGGCAATAGTTGTGTTAGAAATATTTCAGAAGGAAATTATTCCCCAAAGTAGCATTCTTAGTTACTACCCCTATCATTTTTCAAATTTGATCTAAATCTCTGTCCAAGGATTTAGAAACAATAATGAATAATACAAAGATAATTAATCACTGTCTATTTTTCATGTAAGTGTAACTCCCAACAGGGATCCTTTATTCGTACTTGACTATTGGTTGTCATTAACACTAGAGGGCAGCAGAGGATGCAAAAAACGATCAGTGCCACCTGAAGGACTTGCACAAATTACAGGTACTTTTCCACCTGCACTAACACTTGCATAACCTATGCAGTTTTGAATTCTAACTGATAATGTACTCTACCAAGGAAAAGCAGGCTGTTAACTCAAAAGTGCATTGAGAACGTTTGATTGGACCAACTCTTCTCCAAGTGGTGACTGAAATGGCTTCTGCCCTCAAACTTTTACATGCCAAGGATCACATCAGAGGGCACATGACTACGGTAAGACAATGACTACATTGCACAAAGGTACTTCTCCAAACAAACTCCAAGTACCTTATTTTTACATCAGTGCCTGATAATACTTAAGTTATGGATTTAAAACTTCAGCTGTACCTCGTCAATTTTCCTGCCCCTGTGACCATCTGGGATGGCCACTTCCCGATTACAAAATGGACACTTTGCAAAGATTGCAGGGAAAATGGACAATACTAAGAAATCAAGCAGGTGCAAGGTCTGCCTTTTGATTGGAGCCATAGCTCC
This sequence comes from Scyliorhinus torazame, assembly GCF_047496885.1. Taxonomy (NCBI): domain Eukaryota; kingdom Metazoa; phylum Chordata; class Chondrichthyes; order Carcharhiniformes; family Scyliorhinidae; genus Scyliorhinus; species Scyliorhinus torazame. Next base: position 238,054,763 of record NC_092717.1, on the reverse strand, counting down.
CAGACAAGACCAATACTGCAAACCATTTCTCTGCGAGTCAGAGCGGAGATTTAAAAAGATCGCGGCCTAGTTTCGGGAGCCGTTCGGAGGAGGAGGAGCAGTCTCTGTCAGGGAGAGAACCTGAGAACATCTAAGACACTCAGAAGGTAAGTAAGTGATTTTTACTCATTTTAACTTTTATTACCTTTTCAAATTGTGTATGTGGCGGGGGGGACGGGGGACGGGGGGGGGGACAAGACAGAAAAGCTGTGACCCGAGTGGCTGGTTGGGAATCTACACTCAATTAAAAAAATTAAGCATTGGTAACTAATTAAACATAATTACTGAATTATAATTTAGAGGGGTACCTAAGCCAGAGATCAGAGAGTATTATATTTAGCTTTCGCATTTATATTAGAAATCTAGTGCTAGGAAACAGATAGTTAACAGTAACTTAAAAAAAATAAAAAATAAAAATTTTTAACTTTTAATTTTACAGTTAGAGGGGTGCAGTGCTCTGACTGTGAGATGTGGCAGGTCCGGGAGGCTTCCAGCGTCGCGGATGGCTTCATCTGCAGAAAGTGCACCCAACTGGAGCTCCTCACAGACCGCATGGTTCGGTTCGAGCAGCAATTGGATGCACTTAGGAGCGAGCATGCAGGTGGTGGAAAGCGTCACAGATCGCAGTTATATAAATGTGGTCACACACCCAAGGTGCACGCAGAGAAATGGGTGACCACCAGAAAGGGCAGGCAGTCAGTGCAGGAATCCCCTGTGGTTGTCCCCATCTCGAACAGGTATACCCCTTTGGATACTGTCGGGGGGGGGGATAGCCTATCAGAGGAAAACAGCAGCAGCCAGAGCAGTGGCACCACGGCTGGCTCTGATGTTCAGAAGGGAGGGTCAAAGCGCAGAAGAGCAATAGTAATAGGGGACTCTATAGTCAGGGGCACAGATAGGGGCTTCTGTGGACGTGAAAGAGACTCCAGGATGATATGTTGCCTCCCTGGTGCCAGGGTCCAGGATGTCTCCGAACGGGTAGAGGGCATCCTGAAGGGGGAGAGCAAACAGGCAGAGGTCGTTGTACATATTGGTACTAACGACATAGGCAGGAAGGGGCATGAGGTCCTGCAGCAGGAGTTCAGGAAGCTAGGCAGAAAGTTAAAAGACAGGACGTCTAGGGTTGTAATCTCGGGATTACTCCCTGTGCCACGTGCCAGTGAGGCTAGAAATAGGAAGATAGAGCAGCTAAACACGTGGCTAAACAGCTGGTGTAGGAGGGAGGGTTTCCGTTATCTGGACCACTGGGAGCTCTTCCGGGGCAGGTGTGACCTATATAAGGACGGGTTGCATCTAAACTGGAGAGGCAGAAATATCCTGGCCGCGAGGTTTGCTAGTGTCACACGGGAGGGTTTAAACTAGTATGGCAGGGGGGTGGGCATGGGAGCAATAGGTCAGAAGGTGAGAGCATTGAGGGAGAACTAGAGAATAGGGACAGTGGGGCTCTGAGGCAGAGCAGACAGGGAGAAGTTGCTGAAAACAGTGGGTCTGGTGGCCTGAAGTGCATATGTTTTAATGCAAGAAGTATTACGGGTAAGGCAGATGAACTTAGAGCTTGGATTAGTACTTGGAATTATGATGTTGTTGCCATTACAGAGACCTGGTTGAGGGAAGGGCAGGATTGGCAGCTAAACGTTCCAGGATTTAGATGTTTCAGGCGGGATAGAGGGGGATGTAAAAGGGGTGGCGGAGTTGCGCTACTGGTTAGGGAGAATATCACAGCTGTACTGCGGGAGGACACCTCAGAGGGCAGTGAGGCTATATGGGTAGAGATCAGGAACAAGAAGGGTGCAGTCACAATGTTGGGGGTTTACTACAGGCCTCCCAACAGCCAGCGGGAGATAGAGAAGCAGATAGGTAGACAGATTTTGGAAAAGAGTAAAAACAACAGGGTTGTGGTGATGGGAGACTTCAACTTCCCCAATATTGACTGGGACTCACTTAGTGCCAGGGGCTTAGACGGGGTGGAGTTTGTAAGGAGCATCCAGGAGGGCTTCTTAAAACAATATGTAGACAGTCCAACTAGGGAAGGGGCGGTACTGGACCTGGTATTGGGGAATGAGCCCGGCCAGGTGGTAGAAGTGTCAGTAGGGGAGCATTTTGGGAAAAGTGACCACAATTCAGTAAGTTTTAAAGTGCTGGTGGACAAGGATAAGAGTGGTCCTAGGATGAATGTGCTAAATTGGGGGAAGGTTAATTATAACAATATTAGGCGGGAACTGAAGAACATAGATTGGGGGCAGATGTTTGAGGGCAAATCAAAATCTGACATGTGGGAGGCTTTCAAGTGTCAGTTGAAAGGAATTCAGGACCGGCATGTTCCTGTGAGGAAGAAGGATAAATACGGCAATTTTCGGGAACCTTGGATAACGAGAGATATTGTAGGCCTCGTCAAAAAGAAAAAGGAGGCATTTGTCAGGGCTAAAAGGCTGGGAACAGACGAAGCCTGTGTGGAATATAAGGAAAGTAGGAAGGAACTTAAGCAAGGAGTCAGGAGGGGTAGAAGGGGTCACGAAAAGTCATTGGCAAATATGGTTAAGGAAAATCCCAAGGCTTTTTACACGGACATAAAAAGCAAGAGGGTAGCCAGGGAAAGGGTTGGCCCACTGAAGGATAGGCAAGGGAATCTATGTGTGGAGCCAGAGGAAATGGGCGAGGTACTAAATGAATACTTTGCATCAGTATTCACCAAAGAGAATAAATTGGTAGATGTTGAATCTGGAGAAGGGTGTGTAGATAGCCTGGGTCACATTGAGATCCAAAAAGACGAGGTGTTGGGTGTCTTAAAAAATATTAAGGTAGATAGGTCCCCAGGGCCTGATGGGATCTACCCCAGAATACTGAAGGAGGCTGGTGAGGAAATTGCTGAGGCCTTGACAGAAATCTTTGGATCCTCACTGTCTTCAGGTGATGTCCCGGAGGACTGGATAATAGCTAATGTTGTTCCTCTGTTTAAGAAGGGTAGCAAGGATAATCCAGGGAACTACAGGCCGGTGAGCCTTACTTCAGTGGTAGGGAAATTACTGGAGATAATTCTTCGAGACAGGATCTACTCCCATTTGGAAGCAAATGGACGTATTAGTGAGAGGCAGCATGGTTTTGTGAAGGGGAGGTTGTGTCTCGCTAACTTGATAGAGTTTTTCGAGGAGGTCACAAAGATGATTGATGCAGGTAGGGCAGTGGATGTTGTCTATATGAACTTCAGAAAGGCCTTTGACACGGTCCTTCATGGTAGACTAGTACAAAAGCTGAAGTCACACGGGATCAGGGGTGAGCTGGCAAGGTGGATACAGAACTGGCTAGGTCATAGAAGGCAGAGAGTAGCAATGGAAGGATGCTTTTCTAATTGGAGGGCTGTGACCAGTGGTGTTCCACAGGGATCAGTGCTGGGACCTTTGCTCTTTGTAGTATATATAAATGATTTGGAGGAAAATGTAACTGGTCTGATTAGTAAGTTTGCAGACGACACAAAGGTTGGTGGAATTGTGGATAGCGATGAGGACTGTCAGAGGATACAGCAGGATTTAGATTGTTTGGAGACTTGGGCGGAGAGATGGCAGATGGAGTTTAATCCGGACAAATGTGAGGTAATGCATTTTGGAAGGTCTAATGCAGGTAGGGAATATACAGTGAATGGTAGAACCCTCAAGAGTATTGAAAGTCAAAGAGATCTAGGAGTACAGGTCCACAGGTCACTGAAAGGGGCAACACAGGTGGAGAAGGTAGTCAAGAAGGCATACGGCATGCTTGCCTTCATTGGCCGGGGCATTGAGTATAAGAATTGGCAAGTCATGTTGCAGCTGTATAGAACCTTAGTTAGGCCACACTTGGAGTATAGTGTTCAATTCTGGTCGCCACACTACCAGAAGGATGTGGAGGCGTTAGAGAGGGTGCAGAAGAGATTTACCAGAATGTTGCCTGGTATGGAGGGCATTAGCTATGAGGAGCGGTTGAATAAACTCGGTTTGTCTCACTGGAACGAAGGAGGTTGAGGGGCGACCTGATAGAAGTCTACAAAATTATGAGGGGCATAGACAGAGTCGATAGTCAGAGGCTTTTCCCCAGGGTAGAAGGGTCAATTACTAGGGGGCATAGGTTTAAGGTGAGAGGGGCAAGGTTTAGAGTAGATGTACGAGGCAAGTTCTGTTACACAGAGGGTAGTGGGTGCCTGGAACTCGCTACCGGAGGAGGTGGTGGAAGCAGGGACGATAGTGACATTTAAGGGGCATCTTGACAAATACATGAATAGGATGGGAATAGAGGGATACGGACCCAGGAAGTGTAGAAGATTGTAGTTTAGTCGGGCAGCATGGTTGGCACGGGCTTGGAGGGCCGAAGGGCCTGTTCCTGTGCTGTACATTTCTTTGTTCTTTGTTATTTCCATACTAATGAGCCATCCGCGGGAACAAAAGGCAACATTTAAGTAAACAATACCAAGACAGACACCCCGGCGCCAGAGACCAGAACAAAGCAGGCCAACGGTCACCTAGGACACGCACAGCAATCAGGGCACCCATCCCTCTGTTGGAGGAAATCGATGAGAACGATTGGGAAATGGCCCAATTAATTGGGGCCAAGTTCAAGGCCCGCTCAAAAGCGTGCAAAGACCCTTTTGGGTATAAGAAGAATCACCCAAGAGAGAATCGCTCTCTTGCGGCCCCGGCTCTCACCAAGGAGAGACCTTCCCAACAGCAACATCAGAACAAGTAAGTCCAAGGTTAACGCACGCTACGAGACAGACGCTCCTAGCTGTTATTCTGTACCAACTCGACCCCAGCAGCCTCAGAAGCGAACAACAGCCATTGTTCCTCTGACTGAGTGGGCGCCCAAAGCTAAGAATAGGCTTTTAGCAGTAGTGATAGTTTAGTTTGTAGAGTTTTATGCATGAGTATATTTGACTGTGTGTGTAAATAAATGAGCATTGAGTTTCAACTTACTAACTGGTGTATCGAGTCTTTGATCAGTATTCGGTTTTGAACCTTGTGGCGGTATCGAAAGATACCTGGCGACTCTAGAGCGAACGTAATTAGATTTAAGGAAGGCGACCATATTGGCCGCCATCTTCAGAGCCAAATTAAGAGAAACACAATTAGCAAAATTTACTGGCGACTCTGCCGTGACTCGACTTAGAAGTGGCCTAACCACTCCAAGAGAACCCAAATGTGAATTGGAATCCAATTTGAAACAGAAAAACCACAAGTGTAAGAACAATACTGATCAAACCTCCGCGATTCGGAAGTGTGTTAATGCATGCGTACTAACAGGGATATAAGGTAAACCTGAGAGATTTTGTGCGTAAAACTGTCGGGAGTTTTGTAGGCTCGGAAATTAGCGTAAGCCGTACCCGTGTTTACATCACCACTTTATCACCCCCTGTTCCAAATTCAGTAGAGAACCCAGATAGAGAAAATGGCAATGAAGGCAATGGAACGCCTTCTGAACCCCCAAGAACTCGAGGTCGCAGCGACCAGTAGAGTAAGACAGTGTCCCGTATGGGAAGAGGAAATCAGAAAGTACCTCAAAGGGAAAGGATGGCCCCTTTGAAGCGAATTCTGCGCGAATGATGAAACAGGTCCCGGGAGTATAGGACATACTTGGTGGGAGAGCCTGTCAGAGATCCACAAGAAGAGCTTAGGGAAAGCTCGCAAGCCGATGGCAATCGTGTCCTGCTTGGCACAATTACGAGGCACAGAGGAGGTCGTTAGGACGCTCCGTAGAGAGATAGAGGAGAGAGACAGAAATAGTGAGGGAGATGTGAGCGAGTTTGAGAAAGAGAATAAAGATTTGAGAGAACAGTTAGCAGCGAGGCACAGAGAGGTGGATGATGCCAAGAGGGCACACCAGTCTTGTCTCGCCCATTTGTGTAGTTTTCAGACCCAATATGATAAGGCCTACCAGGACACGCAACGTGCGGTCTTGGTAAGACAAGAAACCGAGCAACAGGTAGAGAAATTGCAGAAACAGTGCAATGATTTGAAAGCAGCCCTACGAGCGCTCCACACTTCCACGACAGAACAAAGGCAGAGCTCCGTAGATCACACAAGGTGCCGGAAGCAAATTGCAGAATTGCAATCTCTGCTTTTCGTTCAGAATGGTTTTTAAAATACGTTTGGACCCCAATTAGACCAGGAAAACGGCCCCGATTGGCAGGAGTTAAATGAGACTGCCCACAGATACGTACATGGGACATGTACGCAAGAAAAACCCCAAAAGAGAAAAGCACCCCAACCCCCGAACAGGCACCGCAGAGCCGTAGAAGGAAACGCTGATTTCCTGTGTACAACCCCGTTAACCATGACCCAATTACGGGACACGTGTGGAAAAATTACACCGTTCCTTCCCACATCAGACCCCCACCAGTTTTTTGCTAGCGTTAAATAGCAGGCTACCATGTACGGACTGGACGAAAAGGAGCAAGTGAAGCTCACAGTTTTAAGCCTCGACCCTTCAGTCGTGGCAGTCCTTCCCGACCCACAGAATGTAGGAGGAGGCATACTCCAAGAGATGCACACAGCGACCCTAGATGCGATCGGCTATAACAGAGGAGACCCCGTAGAAGGCCTAAACAAGTGTAGGCAAAAGAAGACAGAGCACCCCACAGCGTTTGCTGGACGCTTGTGGATACACTTCACAGCAGTTTTCGGAGAGTTAGCCCACGCCCATTTGTCCCCAGATAACATGGCCAAATGGACTCGCATCCTAGTCTCTCACACGACAGATGCAGGAAAGAGAGCTTGCGCAAATTACGACCCCTCAGACGAGGCCCACAACGAGAAATGAGTTTTGAAGAGATTGTCCCTCGCTTGGGAGCAATCAGTCCAAGGCAAAACCGCATTTGCAAAACCCGAGGAAGAGCAGGCAGACATAAATCCAGTTAAAGCACACCAGAACCCCGCATGGGTAAATGAGGGCAGGAATAGCCGACAACAGCCAAAATCCCAGGAATGTTACAACTGTGGATAATTAGGACATTTTCACGAGAGTGCAACGCGCCCGAAAAGCAGCAGAGAAGCCAACAGACAGGCACCCTAAGTAAGAATAGGGCAAAGCCAATCCAGAGCGTTAGCGCCCGTTCAGAGAACATAGACATGAACGGCCTCGACTGACGGTGTTCGAGCTCCCCAACTTGGGTCTGCGACACCCTTTGGGACAAGTCTGGTAGACTGGTCATAGCAGGCAAAGTTCGGGGACACCCCGTAGAATTTCTTTGGGACACAGGAGGGTCCCGCACCACACTCAATTCCTCCACGATGTTTCAGCGAGACACGTGGCCCACAACAGACACCATCACACTCAGCGGCTTTACAGGTCATTTACAACAAGGACACATCACAGCCCCTGCCGCAATACAAATAGGGAACATCACAACCAAGCACCCCGTAGTTTTGGTTGATCTGCCCCAGACAGCTGAACATATCCTAGGGATCGATTTTATGAGCTCCCACAACCTTTCTTTTGATCCGGTAAACAAGTGTGTTTGGAAAATGGCAAAGGCAGCACGAGCCCCCGCCACGCTCACAGTTGGAGAGTATGAAAACAGGATTAGCTCAGTAGGAGACTTCTGGTTCGACCCTCGAGCCATTAGTGCAGACAAACAGGTTCGGGCAGTCCTGCAGGAACACAAAGCAGCATTTGCACAGCACAAACACAACTGTGGCAAATTGGCTGGCTTTGTGAACATTACAGGTCCTGACCCCAGACCCCAGAAGCAGTATGGATTTCCCCAGGAGGCAGAGGGAGAAATCTCAAAGGTTTGCTGGATCAAGGCGTACTCAGATCAGTAGCCTCCACAAACAACGCACCAATTTGGCCCGTCAGGAAACCCGTTGGATCATGGCGACTGACCATTGATTACCGGGAACCGGACAAAGTAACCCCAGTAGCAGCCCTCACTGTAGCCACGAGTCCCGAGACCATGCTCAAACAGGGACTCCAGTCAAAAAAAAATTCGGTTTTGGACATTAGTAACGGCTTTTGGTCCATTCCATTGGCTAAAGCATGCCAGTACAAATTCGCCTTTACATTCCAGGGACAGCAATATACGTGGACGTGCCTTCCACAAGGCTTCCATAACTCCTCCTCCATTTTCCACCGACAGCTGGCAAATGGACTAGCAAAATTTTCCCGCCCCGATTGTCTGGTCCAGTATGTAGCTGACTTGCTACTACAGACAGACACAAAGGGAGAGCATATTTCGCTTCTCGCCGAACTCCTTGCACTCCTAAAGGAAATTGGATGTAAAGTCAACGCCAAGAAGGCCCAGATTTTGCAGGAAAAACTGATTTGCTTGGGCAGTAATCACACATGGTAAACGCGAGATCGAGCAAAAGAGAATTGACTCGATCGTCAAATTGCCCCTTCCCCACAATGTCTCAGCCCTCCGGTCATTTTTAGGACTGGTTGGCTACTGCCGAAACCATATCGATGGTTTCGCCACAAAAGCAACGCCCCTATCCGACCTTCTCAAGAAAAGCCTTGGGAATGGCTTCCACAGCACACGGATGCCGTGGATGCTTTAAAAAGAGCCCTCAGCACAGCCCCTGCATTACAGGTCCCAGATCCACTCTCCCCGTACACAATCGAAGTTGCAAGCACCGACCGAACCCTTTCGGCCGTACTCCTCCAGGAACGCCATGACCAATTACGCCCCGTGGCATACGCCTCACGCGTGTTTGATCCTGTCGAGCAAGGATTTTCTGCCTGCGAAAGGCACCTGCTTGCAGTTTTTTGGGCAGTACAGAACTTCGCCTACCTTACAGGACTCAACCCCATCACCATTCTCACTGAACACACCCCAACACAGCTATTATTAGACGGTCGACTTAAAGATGGCACAGTCAGCCAAATCCGCGCAGCCCGTTGGACCCTTCTTTTACAGGGATGGGACATTACAGTTAAAAGAACCAAGACCCACACCTTCCGAGCCGATAATTTGCAATATGCAGGAACCCCTCACGAGTGTGAGATCATCACCACAAAACACAACACAGGCCCATTCATACCTAAAACACCTCCCAGAAAAACAGGTAGTACAGCCCAGAAACCCCAGCCCACAGACAGGTGCGTATCCCTGAAGATTTATGTGGATGGCTCCTCCACAGTTTTGAACGGAAAGAGAATTACCGGTTGCGGTATTTATGTAGAGGACGCGCAGGGACGTGACCTAGAAGAGATTTCACTTAAGTTGCCAGGACACTTCAGCTCGCAGGCAGCACAACTGGCAGCAATCGCTTACATTGTAGACCACCCTGACTCGTTTCCGACCCCAGCAGACATCTATCCTGACAGTTTGTATGTCTGTAATAGTTTGACGGAATTCCTACCCCTGTGGGAAACTAGAGGATTTGTTTCCGCAGAGGGAAAGCCCCTACCCTCAGCCTCATTACTCCAACATATCCTAGATATCCTAGCCAAAAATAGGAAATATGGAATAATTAAGGTTCGCAGTCATCACCGTTCTTCCCCCCCTGATAACGTTAAAGCAGACGCCCTAGCGAAGGCAGGTTCCAGGCATGGTTACTTTTGGAACCCCCCCGAGACGAGAGCACCCCAGTACACGCGGTTCAGGTCTCACAGACCAACATTCAGGATCTAGCAAAGGCACAGCAGGAAGGTGAAAAACTCAGGGAAGTTTTAAAAGGAACCTTCCCAGCCCCATATGACAAGTTTAAAAACACAATCACCACACACGACAGTGTGATTCTAAAAGAAGGCATTTATGTAGTTCCTAGCCAGGACAGGAACCAGATTATTTGTCAGTTCCATGGCAATCATGGACACCAAGGCATTGAACCCACCCTAGCCCACCTCAGACCGCTCTGCTGGTGGCCTGATTTAAAAGCCGATGTTACGTACTACATAGAGAATTGCTTGATCTGTGCCCAGAACAATCCGGACAGATATGCATGAAAGGCTCAGCTTAGTCACACCCGCCCCGTTAATGGCCCCTGGACGAATTTGCAGATAGACTACATAGGACCCCTACCACCCTGCAGAAATGGTTATAAGTATGTGTTGCTGGTCATCGACATCTTCATAAAATGGGTGGAAGCTTTCCCATCGAGAACGAATACGGCCAAGACAACAGCTAAAATACTAACACAGCACATCTTTACAAGATGGGGCCCCCCCCACGCAGTAGAGAATCCGATCAAGGCTCCCATTTTACAGGACGCGTAATGAAAAACATCCTCACAATTTTCGGAATCAGGCAAAAATTTCACATAGCATACCACCCCCAGTCAAGAGGCACTGCAGAGAGGATGAACAGAACTCTAAAAGCCACCCTCAGGAAAATGGTACAACAGAACCTGGGATTCAGTTCTCCCATTTGCTTTAATGTTCCTAAGAAACACGGTATCCACGTCCACAGGATACACCCCCCACACTCTCATGACCGGACACCCCATGAAAGGGACAAAGTATTTATTAGGACTGGATTTGGCCAGCCCCGCAGTCACCGCCCTCACGCATGAAAATGCTGTACAGCAGCTTATTGAGAATATAAAGGCAGCCCAGCTCGCAGCAGCTGTGAGACTTGGGACCGGGAAGAAACAAAGCAAGGCTTGTTTCGCCAAAAAGGTACACGCCACCGAGTTTGTAGTAGGGCAGCAAGTGATGCTTTCCCTATACAACCCCAGTTCATTCCTTTCCCCCAAATTTTCTGGACCATACTCCATTTCGGACAAAGTCAGCCCTCGCTATACAAAATCACATATCCCAATGGCAATGGCAATGTGCGTGGTTTCACATAAACCAGCTTAAGGCTTATGGCTCGCAGAACAACCATTCACACCACATCTTGCTCGCAGCAGAAGACAAGCACGCACCGCTCACAAATGACGTATTCCTACCCTCCCCCAGCCAGCCCAGCCCATCCTCAGACACAACTTCAACTCCATCCCCAGAGGCACGACTCCGCCTCTCCCTTCCTTCAACCAGCAGCGACAGCGACAGTGATACCGACAGCAATAAAGATAGCTACAGCACACCACCTTATGATTATACCCCTGCACCAGGCCCCACTCCCAGCGAATCCGAGCATGATTCCAGTGACCCCTTCGAGATCACATACATCAAAGCCCCTGACCCAGACCCACCGCCCGACGATAAATAAATGAGCATTGAGTTTGAACTTACTAACTGGTGTATCGAATCTTTGATCAGTATTCGGTTTTGAACCTTGTGGCAGTATCGAAAGATACCTGGCGACTCTAGAGCGAATGTAATTAAAATTAAGGATGGCGACCATATTGGCCGCCATCTTCAGAGCCAAATTAAGAGAAACACAATTAGCAACACCCCCCCCCTCCTCCTGCCCCCTTCCACCTAATCTCCACGTCACCCCAGTCATGATTATTCAGCTCATAGATCTTTCCTTCAGAAAGGAAGTCTCCTTTTTGTTCAATTAATGGCAGATTTGTCCATTGACATAGTTTACCATTGCAACATTGTAGAATCTAGGTGTGGCAGCAGAGAGGAACCTCCAGCATACAGCAATGACTCCCAATGTGATTTAGAACATTTTTTCCCGGACCCACTTTTGCCAACCAGCCAACGTTCAGGACCCACGCCGGCTGACCTTTGCGTCCCACGCTGGTCGACCTTCACAACACACGCGATGTTCGCTTATCTTTACCATGAAATGGGAGCCTGCCTGGCCCTCACGAGCTCACTTGAATCAGGTTCAAAGGAGGAGAGGGCAATGCACATATCAGGTGCAGACTTCAGGCAGTCTTTGTGACGTCTTCATCTTTATAAAAACGGAAAATCCAACCTTGAATATGTAGGTTGTCGTGAAGGGCAATAGAACAAAATGCTTGTTTTACTCAGCACTGGATACTCTTGGAAAATGTTGCTCCAGAATGCTGACAGCCTCATGAGCTTTTGCCATGTTTTTATTACAGATCATGTACAGCAGTATATTCTTTTAATTTGGAGTCAGCTGTAAGTTAATAACTGACTATGAAGTCTCAACCTCAAAAGATATTTTTCACCCACCACTTCTCTTTAAAATCTGAAACTTCTCCTCTCATTTTCCTTGCATATAACACACATGGGTTTTGCAAAGTTATTTGCATTGCACAATTAACAAAACCATACATCAAGAAATCATCTTTATTCTGCTTTGTTCTCGAGTTAAGTTTCATCTTTGTTGGCTGTTAACTAGAGGCCCTGGAGACTGTACAGAGCTAACACTAGCACTGCTCTGTCCTACCCTGAACTCTCCTGGGCAGTTCTCTCTCCAGTAGATTCTGTTGTGAGATCCTGTCCAGTAGGTACACTGCCTATTTGAGTCTCTGCCATCACTTCTAAGAAAACGTTCCATCTTCAGTCTTCTTGCCAGCAGCTAGAAAATGGAAGCAGCTCTGCTCTGTGATTTGGCGCCAAAAGCACATACATGGAGGGCACTTGATGTCAAGTGTACATGCAGGGCGCATGACCTGCTCTCTGCTGCCGCTTCTGGCTGGAAGACTATACGCAGCCATATTTGTTTTCATTTAAAAGGTGGCAGCGGCCACCATTCTCAATTTAAAAACCGGTAGCGGCCGCTGGGTGCTTCTGCTGTGATCGAAACCACCGGGGGAACGCTATGGCAGATTGCTCTGCGACCCTCCCAACATCAGGACAGTCGATTATTTACTAAGACTCAAAAGGTTACTTGCTGTCAGCATTGGTGTTCTGTCTCTGTTAAGATGAGCACTATATGCATGCAGCATCAAGCTGGGCAATCTACAGTTAATAGTTCTGCTGCTCAGCAAGAAGCAAGTAATCAAACTGGTAATGAGGGAAGGGCTTTAGATGTCATATACATGGACTTCAGTAAGGCGTTTGATAAAGTTTCCCATGGCAGGTTGATGGAAAAAGTGAAGTCGTATGGGGTTCAGGGTGTACTAGCCAGATGGATAAAGAACTGGCTGGGCAACAGGAGACAGAGAGTAGTGGTGGAAGGGAGTGACTCAAAATGGAGAAAGGTGACTAGTGGTGTTCCACAGGGATCCGTACTCGGACCACTGTTGTTTGTGATATACATAAATGATCTGGACCAAGGTATAGGTGGTCTGATTAGCAAGTTTGCAGATGATACTGAGATTGGTGGAGTTGCAGATAGCGAGGAGGACTGTCAGAGAATACAGCAAAATATAGATAGATTAGAGAGTTGGGCAGAGAAATGGCAGATGGAGTTCAATCCAGGCAAATGTGAGGTGATGCATTTTGGAAGATCTAATTCAAGAGCGGACTATACGGTCAATGGAAGAGTCCTGGGGAAAATTGATGTACAGAGAGATCTGGGAATTCAGGTCCATTGTACCCTGAAGGTGGCAACGCAGATTGATAGAGTGGTCAAGAAGGCATACAGCATGCTTGCCTTCATCGGACTGGGTACTGAGTACAAGAGTCGGCAGGTCATGTTACAGTTGTATAGGACTTTGGTTAAGCCACATTTGGAATACTGCATGCAGTTCTGGTCGCCACATTACCAGAAGAATGTGGATGCTTTAGAGTGGGTGCAGAGGAGGTTCACCAGGATGTTGCCTGGTATGGAGGGTGCTAGCTATGAAGAAAGGTTGAGTAGATTGGGATTGTTTTCGTTGGAAAGACGGAGGTTGAGGGGGGACCTGATTGAGGTCTACAAAACTACGAGAGGTATGGACAGGGTGGATAGCAACAAGCTTTTTCCAAGAGTGGGGGTGTCAATTACAAGGGGTCACGATTTCAAGGTGAGAGGGGGAAAGTTTAAGGGAGATGTGCGTGGAAAGTTTTTTACGCAGAGGGTGGTGGGTGCCTGGAATGCTTTGCCAGCAGAGGTGGTAGAGGCAGGCACGATAGCATCATTCAAGATGCATCTAGACAGATATATGAACGGGCGGGGCACAGAGGGAAGTAGATCCTTGGAAAATAGGGGACAGGTTTAGATAAAGGATCTGGATTGGCGCAGGCTGGGAGGGCCGAAGGGCCTGTTCCTGTGCTGTAATTTTCTTTGTTCTTTGTTCGTTGTATGGATAAGAAAGCTGCTCACAATCTGCTGTTCGTAATCACGTCATTGGAGACTTACTTCATTATATCTGGGAATAGCAAGCACTGCACAAAATCTTGCTTCTACCCCGTAGTTCTGGAGCAGGATATAAGTTGTGGGACTGGGAAATATCTCAGGGAGTAATTTTCTGACTTTGCGTATCTGATCAGGAGCCTTTCACACCCAAATTGGAAATTAAAAGGTGAGAAAATAATGTGCAATTCCAACAGCCATGCTCCCAGCCGGAAATGTTCTCATTAATTGCCTCCTGTGTTACAATCATTCTTTGATTATCTGAGTATCTCCTTTGTTAACATTTCAGATTATGTGACGATTCAGCAGAACATACTTCACCTCTACAGAGTTTCAGTTCTGAAAATGTTATTATCTCGCTGGTCTGATAAGAAAATATTTTGCACCACAAGTTATCGTATGTGGTACAAGAGACAAGAGAATGTTAACTTCTCCCTGTCTGGCATGGATTTTTCCCGCGGAAGCAGGAGGCCCCAGATTCAATTCCGGGGATCGCAAATCCATCTGTCGCTAACCTCTCGGAAAGCAGGAATTTCTGGTCAAGGCCTTGATGACCCTAGAGACAGATCTGCCGCCCAATTAGTGGCCATGCATTCAGGAATAGAGGTGGAACATCAGGGCCATATCCTGGCCTGAACAGGAGTGTTTGAGGAGAAAAGTTTCCAAAATTTGAGCTTTCCACATTTCAGGGAGCAGCAGGAGGTCTGGAATCCAGAACCAGGTAGGCTGGTGACACCTTTCAAAGCCTTGCTCAACCTCTACACTGCAACTTCGAACTACATCTTCTCACGCAGGCTTATAACTGATTTTATCCCCACCTCCATTGAGCTACTGTTGATTCCCAACAGCTGCTGAACTGAAAATTGGAAAACGTTTTGGGGATGGGTTCTTAATGTGTCCACAATAATCTAAATTGCCTCATTATTAGGAGTGGGGATGGGGAAGCCTGCTCCCTCCCTGGCCTGAGGAAAATGGTTAAAAGTGGAGGAGGGACTTTTCACCCCACGATGTCACACCCAATTTTGTTCCTGAATACGTCCAGATTCAGGATGGGAAAATCTGGCCTCTGAGTCCTCAGCCTATGTAGGAAGAACTGCATGCATTATCCATGGAACCGAAGCACTCAGTTGTACCTTTGCTTGTTCACAGAATCATAGAATTTACATTGCAGAAGGAGGCCATTCGGTCCATTGAGTTTGCACTGGCCCTTACAAAGAGCACCCTACTGAAGCCCATGTATCTACCCTATCCCCGTAGCCCAGTAACCCCCACTTAACATGTTTTGGAACCTAAGGGCAATTTATCATGGCCAATCTACCTAACCCGCACATCTTTGGGCTGTGGGAGGAAACCGGAGCACCCGGAGGAAACCCACGCAGACACGGGGAGAACGTGCAGACTCCGCACAGACAGTGACCCAGCCGGGAATCAAACCTGGAACCCCGGTGCTGTGAAGCAACTGTGCTAACCACTATGCTACCGTGCTGCCCAGACTGTTCATCAGTCTGGACCAGAGAATTTATCGATGTGCAGTATGGAAGACATAGCTATACTTTACCTCCAAGGAGAAGCTCCACAAGTTAGATTCATAATGTGACATTAGTTGCTGGAAATAGTGTAAAATATTCTTGGCAAACCTCAGTGAAATGAAGCAGTCAACTGCCTGCAGTGTTTTATCCAGCAGCAAAGCTAAAAACTGGCAAGACATGCACATACCAGTCATTAAGATGTGATTCAAGGTCCTCTGGATGGGAGAACAAAGCTAGAACCACTGGCCCACTCATTCGCCTCATTATTTGTTCCTACAAAATGTCAGATTAATTTTATTTGATTTTACATTTCATATACTTAAACGACAATCTAGCAGAAATGTTAGAAACATCATTATAAGGCTATCATGTACAGATTTTGGATTTGACAAGTATGAATTGTTTCACTGGTAATTTTTTTAAAAGTTGGATACTTGTTCAATGAACTTCCAGAAAAAAAATATTTTTGCTAACGATGTACATGTACATTTGATTTAATTTAAAAATTGAGGATGCTGTAAAAATAACTACAGCCTGCTCAAACTACTAATACACCAATGAAGCTGCTGTATTTACAATGGAACAATGCATCTTCATTACATGCTGACGTTAACCATTGTCATTGTTGATTTGGCATGTGTTTGTGGTCACTTAAGATATTGCTTGATAGGTGTATTAATGCACCTATCAAGCAATTAATAAGTTTTAAAACTTATTGTTAAAAAAACCTCAGGTCACTTCCTGTGCCATCTTTAATTTCTAATGGTCAAAAATTGTATCAGCTGTTTTCAATCGCTAAAACTCCACATGTCAATCAGTGCCTGCCAGTAAATTTTCAGTGTTTGTAAAGCATTCCTTGTTTTGTGCTTAAGTATATGCTTGAGCATAGTTTTGCTTCAATCCCTCTGCCTTTCAACAGTGATGTACATGGGTGATACATGGTTTCTCCCCAATTGCATGGACAATAATTCCTGTTGTCTATTTTGGTAATTTTCACATTTGTATCGCTCTTGTTTCATGATCTTTAGCTGTTAATGGAAGCAAAGTGCACTCCCAAAGAAAACCCACAGAACACCTCGATAAAATGGAAATTATAATTCCAGCCCTTTTGAGGGTCCGGTGGTATAAATATTTTAAAATGTTCCTGCAAGCTGCCAGGCAACAGATCAATCCTGTGCAGTTGCTCACACTGCATACTGGAATCAAATCATACTTCAAAACACATAAGGGAAAAAAGCAACCGCATGTAGTAATGCTTAAACTAACATTTAAACTTTGATATTGGAATTAACCTTCTGTCGAACGCTCTGCTTGTAATTTTTCTTAATTTGAACAGCCTGCACAATTACCTCAGCAGAACAGTACAGCTATAAAAACATACCATTTTGTCAGAATGCATTCCCATCTCGTTAGTTACCCATCATCTGTGGAAGGATAATTTCAGGATGCTATAGCTATTCATTTATTAACTGTTCTCAATTAGCTGTTGAGGATATCTTTTAAATGGTTCCACTTTTGGCCACCTATATGGTATGACTGAATTAAAGTTGTTTTACATTTTGAGAAAGTCTCCATTCTGCATGAGTATTTTTTTAAAGAAAAATGCAAGATTAATTTTTGTTTTGTTCATTCATTCTTTCATACATTCATTCATTCAAAGCCACTTTAAAATCCGCACATTTAAAATTGAAGACATATCCACAACAAAAAGCATCTGTCTCAGAGGACTGAGGTCGCACCATTTTTTCACAATGCCATGTTTAACCTCTGCAAATTGAATCATAGCATCAGATTCATGGAATCACCATGAATACATTTCCCCAAAAGCCAATACAGCCGCCTGGTCACCAGGAAAAGGTTTTTTTTTTTTACATGTTCCTCAGTATTACAATTTCAATAACTTCTCATGGGCAGGGTTACCCGCCCCACCAGCCAAAGAGTCGGCAGGGAATGCATCCCCACCAAACACAGCAACTCCACAGAGGAGTGTCAATTAGCTGGAGCCAGGTCTTCAGCCCCTCACTTGAGAAGTCCCACATCAGAGATCTGCCAGCCCATCTGATCGGCTGGCAGCAATGTAGTGCCAGCAGCGCCAGTGACCAGGGCGGGAACGGCAAGTGGAACCAGGATTCTAAGTCCTGGAGACCAGGGGCGAAATTCTCCTACCCGCCCCGCCACATTTCTGCGCCGACCGGCCGGCGGGAGTCTCTGTAACACCGGCCGGTCAATGGGGTTTCCCATTGTGGGACAGCCCCACGCCGTCGGGAAACCCCCAGGCGCCAGCAAAACGGAGACTCCCTCCGGCGGAGAATGACGCCCCTAGTCCCGATAGTATGGGAGTGGGGTCTCACGGCGAGAAGGGGAGTTGAAGCGCAACAGGTTTGGGGAGAGGAGCATCTTGATGGGCAGGCCGAGGGGGGCTGGAGCACCATGGGGTCTTGGGTTTGGGGAGAACGGGCACCTGAGGTGGTATAGAACCCTTGGGGGGGGGGGGTCTCTCCCCTTTCCGGCTCCAGCCAGAGCAGGGTGACTAGTTTCATCCCTGCCACTGAACTGCAAACAACTTCAAAATTGAGGTCAAGTAGGAATGAGTCCTTTCGTAACCAATAGCTGCAAACCTACCAGTAGGAGGCGGCAAAAGTCTAAACAGAACAACTAATTTGGTCCTGGTGGAAAGGTAAAACATTAAAATGCTGTGTAAACATGCAACTTTACTGCTCGAGTCCATTCATTGGTTTAATCATATCATGGCAGGGCCCAAGCGGATTGTCTATGTTTAAATGAAGAGTGAAGAAGGCCATGCTAGGAGCAGCACGAGGCTATAAATAGGGTGTTGTAAGGGCCCTTCCTGTTTATTCCCTCATTTCCCCTTTCTTGTATTTTGCCATTATCATTTTTGATTCATGGGTGGTTAATGGACATGTGCCTGTAAGGTAAGCAGCAGAGCGAATGAGGCATTCAGAAGTTACAGGAGAGAACACCCTGCTATCCTCTGCTAGTTTGAACAAGAGCTTCACACCTTTCGACACCAGAGAGAGAGAGAGATGGGCTGGGAATCGGTTTGATTGATTGGCTGGAGGGCCAATGAATTGGCCCAAAAAGCTGTACTCTGCCCGTCAGCAGGTGGTGATTGGATCCTGTCCCAGTGGAATAATTTACATTGTCCCAATGAGCTTCAGTTTGACTCCTGGACACACAAAGACAAGGAAGTGCTTTCTCTCTCTCTCTCTCTCGAAAGGCTGTGAGTGCTGTATTTCTGAAGCTATAGATAAACTGAATGAACAAATCTACAGGAAAACCATTATAGGCTGCAAACAAAGACCTGGACCTACTCTCTCTCACTCCAGAAAGGCTGTGAGTGCACAGTAACTTCATTGCAGTATTAATGTAAGCCGGCGTGTGACACTAATAAAGATTATTAATATTTCTGAAACTACCAAGGATTGTATGAATCTACAGTAAAAGCCTTGAGCTGAAAGTAAAATTTGAAGAGTAGTAAGATGCTAGGAATCACCATCTGAGACAAACACTCTTTTTCTCTAATACTAATGTGGATTTTTTTACCCCTTTCTTCCTCTCGGTGTTTGTCCGTCTTGTCATAAATAAACAGCAATTGTGTTTAAATGTACAAACCGGGTGACTGTAATTATTGGGCAGCCAAGGATCAAAGACTTTGGATATTTTTCTTTAAATTATTGGTTAATTCACTTGTGTTGTGCCTCCAGATCAAGTGGGACTGAAATTGACTGCACACTGGCCCAGGGAGTCATAACAGTATCACCAAGGTGAAGCTACAACACAGGACTACTTGCATGCCAAACAGCTTAAGCAGCAAGTGATAGACAAATCTAAGCCATTCCAACGGATCAGATCTAAACTCTGTAGTCCTGACACATCCAGTCATTAATGGTGGTGGACAATTAAACAACTCACTGGAGAAGGCGAAGCCTCCAAAAAATATTCCTCTCCTCAATGATGAAGGAGCCCAGCATATCACTTTAAAAGATAAGGCTGGAGCATTTGCAATGACCTCAGCCAGAAGTGCCGAGTAGATGATGCATCTCAGCCTCCTCCAGAGGTTGCTGCATCACGGATGCCAGTCTTCAGCCAATTTGATTCACCCCACATAATATCAAGAGACGGCTGAAGGCACTGGATATTACAACGGCCATGGGCCACATGACAATATTCCAGCAATAGTTCTGAAACTTACCAACAGCCTGGGAGTAACCATTGATCAGAAACTTAACTGGATTAGGCATCTAAATACTGTGGCTACAAAGAGATCAGACGCTCAGAATCCTGCGGCGAATAACTCAACTCCTGACTCCCCAAAGCTAGTCCACCTTCTACAAGGCACTAGTCAGGGACATGATAGAATATTCTCCACTTGTCTGGATGACTGTAGCTCCAACAACACTCAATAAACTTGACACCACCCAGGACAAAGCAGTCCACTTGATTGACACCCCATCCACAAACATTCGCTCCCTCCAGCACAGATGCGCAGTGGCAGCCGTGTGTACTCTCTACAAGATATACTGCAGCAACTCACCAAGGCTCCGTAAGCAGCACATTCCAAACGCACGACCAGTATCATCTAGAAGGACAAGGGCAGCAGACACGTGGGACCACCACCATCTAGAAGCTCCCTTCCGAGCCATTCACCACCCTGACTTGGAAATGTATCAGCTGTTCCTTCACTGTCGCTGGATCAAAATCCTGGAACTCCCTCCCTAACAGCATTGTGGGTGTGCCTACACCTCAGGGACTGGAGCAGTTCAAGAAGGCAGCTCACCACTAACTTCTCAAGGGCAACCAGGGATGGGCAACAAATGATGGCCTAGCCAGCGACATCCACATCCATTAATGAATTTAAAAATGCATGCTTGTTTTGACAATCATTTAATATTTCTAAGCTTTTCATACCACAACTTCATTTTAATTTTTCAAGCTATTTCAAAGCTTTACCGGCAAACTGAAATTCAAAATCCACTGTAAACGTTTCAATTTGCATTTGCAGTCAATTTGATGTCACTGTCTAATAATTCACAGACAGTATGAAATAGAATTTGATTATAAATGAAATTTGTACAAACTGAAGTTGCACACAACTCAAATTGATGCAACATTTGAGGTCATGAGGCTAATGAATGAGCAATTATAAAATGAGATAGAGAGAGAGTCCTGGGCACAAGCTGTTTATCTTCTTGACTCCAGATGACATGGGCTCAAGGAAACCAGAGATGTGCCAAGGAGGAATAAAAGCAATTTTAGCTAAAAGAAATAAACATAATCCTTTTGAATCGGTTCAAATGACAGTTTGAATAAGCTCATCCAAGTCATATCTGCACAAAGGTACTGTGATAAATACATTTAAATCACCAAGATACAGTTAGAACACGTCATTGTCACACTTACTGAGTTCTCATCTTCTTCTTCAAGTTCTCTTTGCAGTTCCTGATGTCTTTTTGCTTTGATTTCCATTGCTTCAGTGATTAAATCTCTCAGAATTGCCACAGATTTTGCATTTTTAATGAAATTGTGCTGTAGCAAGAGAAGGACATGTAACAAACTGGTTAACAAGCACAGTTAACACTCTAGCCTTCCAAGCAATCAGATGAAGTGTATATTGACACAGCACTTGCTATAAATTTTCCTTTGGAAAAGACAAATAATAGTGAATAACAAGCATCCTGTAGCTGACTATTGGCTCAATAAGTAAATACGTTCATACTTATTGCTTTTCACAGGGTTATTTGAAGTGACAGCATGGGTTCTTCAATTGGTTTTACTCTGATCCCTATTACAGGGGTCCCGGGGGAGTGGGCCGGGTCACCCCCGTACTTGGGGGTGGGGTCACCCAAGCAATTCAAGGGTGGGGGTCTGCTGTGCGGTTTGGGGGGTTGAGGTTCAGGGCTGATTTGCAGTACGGGGGTGGGGGCAGGGTGACCGGCCGCGGGGCCTTTCTACCGGGCCAGCTGCTCAAAATGGCGGCCCATGGGAATCTGTGAGGGCCACGAGAATCCAGCACAAGTTTGTAGAGTCAAACAAAATGTAACTTTATTTATTAAACATGTATTCAGGGTCAGTAGTTCAATTCTGGTTCCCTCTCTAGTCAGTACTGTCATAATATACACCAGTATATCATGGTGCAGACATACACACACTGATGGACACACAGCAATCAACACACACAACACCGCAGCCAATCACCAGTTAGAGCACACTCACGATAAAGACAGGGGGCATCAGAGTTCCCGCTCATTCGGGATGCAGACTCTTAGAAGGACAGAGCTTACAGCTTACATCACAGATCCTCACCATGTGCTGAGTGCATAGACTGGTTCGGACAGGCATATCTTTAGTTTAATCTAACATCGTGTTAACCCACAGTGAAAGTATGTTCAACAGTTTCTAACTGAATAAAATAGTGTTGTACTATTTTAAGTGTTGGTGGCCTGTATGTGTTCCACGGATCCAGAGCACCCAACACAACAAGTACCACACTGGCTAGCTCTATTTAAACAGCTGCACTGCTGATCATTGCCCACCCCATCCCACCCTCATTGGGGGAGCTCATATTTCCCAAGGAACATGGGGTAACTAATTTTTCCCAGCCAATAGGATCTGGGCAGGTTAGAACAGAATCACTAGTTTTCCATGCCATGCATAAATTCCAGGACCGGTGAGGGGCGAGCAACGGCGCCAGGTGAAACTCCCGGCTCCCGTGCCGAAAACGGCTGGAGAATGGCCGCGTCCCTGGCCGCACCTGATTCTGGCGACGACCTGCCGCGGTCATGCCATACAACATGGGGCCAGCCATGCGCGGACCTGACTCGCCATCCACGATCCCACAGGCCACCCCTGGACAACCCCCACCAGTTCCCCAGCCCTCGCGGATGCCCCCCCCCCAGCCAGCGGCATGGATCCCAGCTGAGTGTGGTGGCGCTGGCTACAGTCTGCAGCCACCATGCCGGGTGCCCGACCGCTGAGACGACTCGTGTCCCGCTCGGTGGTGAACTCTGCCCATCGGGGGCGGAGCATCACGGGAGGGCCTTCCCATGACACGCCAAAGCCGTTGCAACAGCACGAGGCGCGTAACACAATGACGCCATTTCAGAGGGGGCAGAGGATGGCTGACCGGCGTCGAAGCCCATTCTCTAGCAGATCGCCAATTACGAAATCGGCGTCGGGCAACGGAAAATCCCGCTCATGGATGAGATGTAATTTCCACCCATGGATGAGATGGCTGGCCCATCTCATGCGATCTCATGCTGTTCAGCTCATTACATATACATGTGGAAGGAACACAGCGGGGGTCTTTGCTGTCAAACACTTGCTGCCGTAGGTTGTAGATAGCTGAACTGGTGCAGTGTTGGATCTACATGTGGCCATTTGAGAGAGGTCGCTGCCAATGTATGCGCAATGTTTTTGCTTTATTCTTTCATGGGATGAGAACATTAGTTGCCAATCCCATATTTCCCTTGACCTACGTGGCTTGCTAGGCCTTTTCAGATGGCAATTAAGAGTCAACCACATTGCTATAGGCCAGACGGGTAAGGCTGTGGAATCCATTACCACAGGCAGTAGTTGATGCTAAAACACTGAATATATTCAAGAGGCGGCTGGATATAGCACTTGGGGCGAATGGGATCAAAGGTTAAGGGTAAAGCAGGATCAGGCTATTGAGTTGGATGATCATCCATGATCATGATAAATGGCGGAGCAGGCTCGAAGGGCCAAAAGGCCTCTTCCTGCTCCTATTTTCTATGTAAAGAGGACGGCAGATATCCTTCTCCACAAGGCTAGATGGGTTTTTATGACAATCAACAGGATTTTGTGGTCACCATTGCTGAGTTTAGCTTTCAGTTCCAGATTTAATTACTTGATTTTTTTTAATACCATCAGCTACCGTGGTGAGATTTGAACCCATGTTCCCAGAGCATTAGCCTGGGCCTCTAGATTACTGGTCCAGTGATATGACTACTATGTCACCATCTCCCCCAAAGTGCTCAACATATTCCAGAGTCTTTTGTTCAACACCTAAGGGAGGTGGAATATTTGGCTAACCAGGTATGGGTTGATACCTGAGCTTTGTTCTGGCAACATTCAAGTGCAGGCCATGTTTCTTGTATGCAGAATTAAGAGATCATGAGTGGTTTGCAAATTTGATGCAGAGTGGCTAACAACACTAGTTAGGAAAACAAAGGTAGTTTTAAGAGATTTATATTTGCATTGGTAAACATTAGAAATAAGGTTTAGTTTTAAATATATTTAATTTAATGTTTCTGTGCCTGGAAGGATAAAACCTACAGTTAGATTCATGGACAAAGGTGTTTGTATGTGTGGGAGTTTGTTAAGTTCCAACTGTGATTCTATTGTACTTAGAGAGGGCTACGGATAAAGAATACATAAAAGACATAAACATGTGGGTGATGCTTAGCAACTGGCGCCTTGTAAGGTAGAGAAGCTTTACGTTTTAATTTAACTAATTTGTGGACAGTTGGAGGTATGTAGGGAGATAGAAGCCAGCTCTCACAGCTCTGCTAGAAGCAATTGGTTTAGAAGGCCAGAGAGGGGACATGTCCCTCAGCTTTGCTAGAAGAAAAGCCACACCATGGATCAATGGTTAAGAAAAAATGTACAGAAATGTGAAGTGCAGCTAGTTGAGGAAACTAGAGAAATTAAGAGAAGTGTCCGAGAAGTTTGGAGTGAAGTGAACAGAGACGAAGATATGGTTCAGAAAAATTCAAGGAAGAGTAAACAAAGTGTTCTGAGTTAAAGAGACAATAGGAGTAACCAGATTCATGGTGGGACAGGCTTCAAAGGTGAAACAAACGTCTGATGTTATTTTAATACAGTCTGAGAATCGAAAGTTAAAGCAATTGTGAGTAGTTTGCACAGCAGCCAAGACAAAGAAAATCTTAAAAGGGTTGGTGTAAAATGCTGGATTGGATTCACTGTTAAAAGTAGAGTGGAAGCTTGGGTTAAAAAAGTCATTTGTAAAACGTGGACTGGAATTCATAATGCAAACCCCTAAGGTAAAGCATTATTCAGGGAAGATTTTAAAGCGCGTTTTTGGGAGTGGAGTTTGGAAACTCTCATGTGATCATCATCAAAGGGGAATTTGGAGGAGAAATTCACAGACATTCACTTGGGTTCAGAGAGGAATGTGTCTTACCACAGTCATCTTGTGTTCTTAAGAGGGACTTTTTGTGTTAGTGAGACCATTGTAGCTTAAAATGTACTTTGCAATCTGTGTTAATCTTGAAATCTGTAACTGTGAAGCTAAGTGGGGAAAGTAAAGGAGTATTGTATCATAATCCACTTTTTTCATGTTGAATAATTTTTTAATAATGTGTGCGTAACATAACATTAACCTCTCCCTATTGCTTTTTAATAAGATTTATGGTGCGGTGCACTCCCAGGATTTCCCGTCTCGGCAGTCGGCCACTGAGGTTTCCCATTGTGGGCAGCCCCACGCCATCAGGAATTCCCCGGGCTGCCGGCGCAACGGAGAATTCCGACAGCGGAGAATCCAACCCCATGTCTGTGGTTTCTCTGGAAGGCCTAAACCCACACAGTGTCTCTGGGAGAATTTCCTCAGTCACAGGAAGGCGATTCAGGAGAATGTGTATCAGGATTTTCCCTGTTACAAACAAGATGGAAATATGTCAATAGTTTCCACAGTGTAATTTATCTCCCTTCTTGAATATAGTTACAAATGTTGCATTCATGAAGTCAGGGGAGGGGGGGGGGGGGGGGGGGGGTCGCAAGGGTTCTTATTCCAAATCCTTCAGATAAATGCCCAGAGTTTTCAGTCCACCATCTTTGGACAACTCAACTGGAATAACATGGGGGCCTCAGACTTTGTTGTTTTTCATCTGTTGGATTGTTGCAGCTCTCCAATTGATGGTGGTTCACCCGCGGATTCCACCACAGGGTATTGGGGAATAGCCTGAAGAAAAGTAGCTGACATTGCGGATTCATGGTTGAGGAGTTGTTCAAAATGTTCTCTGCAGCATAGACAACAGGCGTTGTCACTTTTAAGAAGATAAATCCCATCCTGTGAATGATGGAGATTTTGTCCATTTGATCTCAAACTATAGATGACCCTGGTGGCTTTCAAAAGCTTTGCATTTTATGATGATCAGAACGTTGTTGAATCTCTTGGATTTTTTTCTTCCCAACATAGTACTTCATCTTCCATATTTGACTTTAGGCAGCAGCCTTGAGCTGCTCAATTCCAGAATCGTGGAATCAGATGAACTCAGTTGTCCTAGATTCCTGTGCCCAGACCATTGGGTTTGAGTATCATTATCAAGTAATGCTCAAAAATATGTGAATACACAGGGCAGCACAGTAGCACAGTGGTTAGCACTATGGCTTCACAGCACCACTGTCCCAGGTTCGATTCCCGGCTTGGGTCACTGTCTGTGCGGAGGCTGCACGTTCTCCCCGTGTCTGCGTGGGTTTCTTCCGGGTGCTCTGGTTTCCTCCCACAAGTCCCAAAGGACGTGCTGTTAGGTAAATTGGACATTCTGAATTCTCCCTCAGTGTACCTGAACAGGCGCCAGAATGTGGCGACTAGGGACTTTTCACAGTAACTTCATTGCAGTGTTAATGTAAGCCTACTTGTGACGATAAAGATTATTAACTAACTCGGGCTCTGTATAGAAAGGCCTTGTTGGTTAGAAATAAGGATTGATCACTTCTCTTGCTATGCTACATAACCAATCTCGCCTGAGCTGATCACCGAGCAGCAGCAACAGTGGAGAATTCAATGCCTCAGATAATCTTTTATGCTCAGTTGGAAGAAGCAGAGCAATGATCCCGACAGAATAGAAAACAGGAGAAGAACACAAGAGAAACAGGGCAGCACGGTAGCATTGTGGATAGCACAATTGCTTCACAGCTCCAGGGTCCCAGGTTCAATACCAGCTTGGGTCACTGTCTGTGCGGAGTCTGGACATCCTCCCCGTGTGTGCGTGGGTTTCCTCCGGGTGCTCCGGTTTCCTCCCACAGTCCAAAGATGTGCAGGTTAGGTGGATTGGCCGTGATAAATTGCCCTTAGTGTCCAAAATTGCCCTTAGTGTTGGGTGGGGTTACTGGGTTATGGGGATAGGGTGGAGGTGTTGACCTTGGGTACGGTGCTCTTTCCAAGAGCCGGTGCAGACTAGATGGGCCGAATGGCCTCCTTCTGCACTGTAAATTCTATGATATAACAAAATGAGAATTTAAACAAGGGAATCTTTAACCTTGATGCACAATCAATTACACTCAAGACGAAGTGATTCCATAACTGAAGGCTGTAATCTGCTAGAACTTTTTCTCCAGCAGCTTCGATACAGAAAGTGAAGGCTGCTGGGACGGCACCATCTCTTATACCCCGCCTTCAGGCGGAGCTACGTAATACAGCCAATGGTAGACTCCTGGGTATAACCAATGGTCATCAGCCACTCAGGTACCGCAATATCTGGTACTACCACATTCACCCCCTGTTAAAAAGAGCCCGGCGGGGGTGGTGGCCAGCGTTAATAATCGCCTTTAGCATGGTATGACCAGGTATGGAGGTACCGTGATGTCGAGGATATGTACAAAGTGTTCATAGTGCAGCAATCAGTCGATCGGGCGGCCTGGTCATCCTTCTGCAGCGTCTCGGCTTCAGCGGTGATTCTGACGAGGGTCCCGGCGGTTGCGACTCCGGGAGCGTTGTGTCGTCCTCCCTGGCAGCTTCGTCACCCCTAGGCGGCGCTGTAGGGGCAAAAGATTGACAGGGAGGGGGCGCGCTTGTAGGGGGTGTCGGTGGGTGGTCGGGCCTAGGCAGAAGCAGTGGGAGTACTGACCCTCCAGTGAGGTGCTGTAGGGGAGGTGGGGGTGGGGTCAATGATTCGGGTGCGGGTGGGGTTCCGGCGGGCGCCAAGTCCTGAAGGCAGACTGTGTCTTGCTAGCCATCAGGGAACGCCACGTAGGTGTACTGGGTGTTAGCGTGCAGCAGGTGGACCCTCTCGACCAACGGGTCTGACTTGTGCGCCCGCACGTGCTTCCGAAGCAGGATGGGTCCGGGTGTCACTAGCCAGGTTGGGAGCGAGGTCCCGGAGGTGGACTTCCTGGGGGAAACAAGGAGACGTTCATGATGCGTCTGATTTGTGGTTGTACAGAGCAGTGACCGGATGGCGTGGAGGGCTATCGGGAGGAACACTTGCCAGCGGGAGACCGGGAGATTCCTGGACCGTAGGGCCAGAAGAACGGTCTTCCAGACCGTTCCGTTCTCCCCCTCTACCTGACCGTTTCCCCGGGGTTTGTAACTGGTCGTCCTGCTCGAGGCGATGCCCTTGCTGAGCAGGAATTGACGCAGTTCGTCGCTCATAAAGGAGGAGCCCCTATCACTGTGAATGTATGCGGGGAAACCGAACAGTGTAAAGATACCCTGGAGGGCCTTGATGACGGTGGTTGTGGTCATGTCTTGGCAGGGGATGGCGAATGGGAACCGGGAGTACTCGTCAATCACGTTGAGGAAGTACGTGTTGCGGTCGGTGGAGGGGAGGGGGCCTTTGAAGTCCATGCTGAGGCGTTCAAAGGGACGGGAAGCCTTTATCAGGTGCGCCCTCTCAGGCCGGTAGAAGTGCGGTTTGCACTCCGCGCAGATTTGGCAGGCCCTGTTGACTGTCCTGACCTCCTCGATGGAGTAGGGCAGGTTGCGGGTCTTGACGAAATGGAAAAAACGAGTGACCCCCGGGTGGCAGAAGTCCTCGTGGAGGGCTCGGAGGCGGTCCACTTGTGCAGTGGCACAAGTGCCGCGGGACAGGGCATCAGGAGGCTCATTCAGCTTCTCCGGACGGTACAAGATCTCGTAGTTGAAGGTGGAGAGTTCTATCCTCCACCGCAAGATCTTGGCGTTTTTAACCGTTGGTCCGTGAGGAGAGTGAATCTCCTGCCGGCCAGGTAATGCCTCCAATGTCTCATAGCTTCAACTATGGCTTGTGCTTCATTTTCGACCGAGGAGTGGCGAATTTCGGAAGCATGGAGGGTATGGGAGAAGAAAGCCACGGGCCTGCCCGCTTGGTTGAGGGTGGCGGCCAGAGCTACGTCGGACGCATCGCTCTCGACCTGGAAGGGGAGGGACTTGTCGATGGCGCGCATCGTGGCCTTTGCAATGTCTGCTTTGATGCGGCTGAAGGCCTGGCGGGCCTCCGTCGACAGGGGGAAGGTTGAGGACTGGATCAGGGGTCGGGCTTTGTCTGCGTAATTGGGGACCCACTGTGCATAATAGCTGAAGAACCCGAGGCAGCGCTTCAGGGCCTTGGGGCAGTGAGGGAGGGGAACTCCATAAGGGGGCGCATGCGCTCAGGGTCAGGGCCTATAACTCCGCTTCGCACTACGTAGCCTAGAATGGCTAGACGGTCGGTGCTAAACATGCATTAATCCTTATTGTGTGTCAGATTAAGGATTTTCGCGGTCTGGAGGAATTTGCGGAGGTTGGTGTCGTGGTCCTGCTGGTCATGGCCGCAGATGGTGACGTTATCCAGGTACGAGAACATTGCGCGTAAGCCGTACCGGTCAACCATTCAGTCCATCTCTCGCTGGAAGACCGAGACCCCATTAGTGACACCAAAGGGAACCCTTAAAAATTGATAGAGCCGCCCATCTGCTTCGAAGGCAGTGTACTGGCGGTCACTATTACGGAGGGGTAGCTGGTGGTAGGCGGACTTGAGGTCCACCGTGGAGAAGACCTTGTATTGTGCGATCCTGTTTACCAGGTCGACTATACGAGGGAGAGGGTACGCATCTAGCTGCGTAAACCTGTTGATGGTCTGGCTGTAGTCTATGACCATCCTATGCTTCTCCCCGGTCTTTATCACCACTACTTGAGCTCTCCAGGAACTGTTGCTCGTTTCGATGACCCCTTCCCCCAGCAGCCTTTGGACCTCTGACCTGATGAAGGTCCGGTCCTGGGCACTGTACCGTCTGCTCCTGGTGGCGACGGGTTTGCAATCCGGGGTGAGGTTCGCAAACAGGGAAGGCGGGTCAACCTTAAGGGTCGCGAGGCCGCAGACAGTAAGGGACGGTATAGGGCCGCTGAATTTAAAAGTCAGGCTTTGCAAATGGCATTGGAAGTCCAGCCCCAGGAGGGTAGCCGCGCAGAGGTGCGGCAGGACGTACAGGCAGAAATTGTTGAATTTCCTGCCTTGGACAGTGAGGTTCGCTATGCAGAAACCCTGTATCTCCACCAAGTGTGACCCGGAAGCCAGGGAGATCCTTTGATTTACAGGGTGGGTTACAAGTGAACAGCGCCTTACCATGTCGGGGTGAACAAAGCTTTCCGTGCTCCCAGAGTCAATCAGGCATGACGTCTCGTGGCCGTTGATGAGGACAGTCGTTGTAGCCATTGCGAGTGTCCGGGGTCGACTTTGGTCCAGTGTCACTGAGGCCAGATGAAGCAGTTGCGAGTTCTGGTCGGGCAGCGTGTAGCCGGCCAGCGTGTAGCCGGCCGTGCTCGGGGCCTGGGGCCGCATCCAAGATGGCGTCACCCATGGGTCGCACATGGTGTCCGGGGATGAAGAAGATGGCGGCGGCGATGAACAAATGGCGGCGCCCACCCGTCCAGCGTGGAGTCCGGGGGGCAAGATGGCCGCGCCCGTGGGTCGCACGTGGCGCTAGCATAGGGGGGTGGCGGTGAGCGCTGGCCGGTCGGGGCCTGAAGGGAGGGTTGCCGCGGCGGTCCATAGTCGCTGGAGACCGCGGCCATGGCACGGGCCTGGCAGACCCCCACAAAGTGGCCCTTCTTGCCGCACCCTTTACAGGTGGCGGTGCGGGCCGGGCAGCGCGGGCGGGGATGATTTGCCTGCCCACAGAAGAAACAGCGGAGCCCAGCGGCGTCAGCGGGCCGTCTCACCGCGCAGGCGTGCGGGGCCAGGGGGAAGGTCTGAGGGGCTGCCGCTGCGGGGTGCCACGCAGCCCAGGGGGCCGCCGCGCGATTGGGTGCAAAAGACAGCACGTTTTTGTAGGCAACGTCCATGGACCCTGCCAGGGCCCGTGCCTCTGTAAGTCCCAGAGTGTCCCTTTCTAGGAGTCTTCGGTGGATATCGGGGGAGCTCATACCTGCAACGAAAGAATCCCTGATTAAAAGTTCCGTGTGCTCGTTCCCCGAAGCTTGCGGGCAGCCACAGTTTCGGCCCAGCACCAGTAGCGCCCGGTAGAAATCTTCCAACGTTTCCTCGGGGCTTTGCCGCCTAGTTGCAAGCAGGTGACGAGCGTAGACCTGGTTTACAGGGCGGATGTAATGTCCTTCTAGCAGTTCGATAGCGGCAGCATAGTTCTCCACCTCCTCGATAAGGGGGTAGATCCCAGGGCTGACCCGGGAGCGCAGGAGATGCATCTTCTGTGCTTCCGTGGGGGTGTCTATAGCCATGTCGAGGTAGCCCTTAAAGCATGCCAGCCAGTGTTTAAAAATAGCAGCAGAGTTATCCGTGTGGGGGCTGAGCTGGAGGCACTCCGGTTTGATTCGGAGATCCATCCTTCCAACTTAAGTTGCAGCAGATTAAATTGATGCGCAATCAATTACACTCAAGACGAAGTGATTCCATAACTGAAGGTTTTAATCTGGTAGAACCTTTTCCCCAGCAGTTTCGATACAGAAAGTGAAGGCTGCTGGGACGGCACCATCTCTTATACCCCGCCTTCAGGGCGGAGCTACGTAATACAGCCAATGGTAGACTCCTGGGTCTAACCAATGGTCATCAGCCTCTCAGGTACCGCAATACCTGGTACTACCACAAACCTCCAGCCACTACCAAGACCAAAAAAAAGTCAAACATATTTGTCGAAACCAACTATTTTCTAATACACCTGATAGGTAAAAGGTAGCTATTTAGCGTAAATATTGAGCCCTAGTTTTAAATACCCATTTTAAATTAAGGATATCAACACTCATAACCTCAGGTCATTTAAAAAAGACACAAAAGACACAAAAAGCCTGACACACGCATAAGCAGTAGAGATTAAAACAACACTTATATTGGGCAAAGATGAGAAAGCCATTGCGCTAACAAATATAATTTCAAAGACAGTTTGACTCTATACTTGTGCTGTACCATTTATCAGATCAAGGACATTGCAACACCATAGCAACGGCATAGTAATATGAAGGCACCATTGTTCACAATACAGATAACTGCTAAGTCAGCAGAAGACCAGTTTAAGCTGGTCATGATAACAGCACAGAATTGCATTCCATAACATGCACAAGTATTCAGACATGAAACATTTAAAACTAATGTTGCACATTGAAGATTGACAGCTAACTGTAAAATCAAACTCATTTGATTCTAACCCAAACCAATTTGGGTTACACAGGGGTGTAGATAGATGGCTCAAGACTGATATGAGTTCGTATAACCGTGAAGGTCAGTACGGCCATCGTTATTCATGAATCATCTATACTTTGATCTAAACTATTCGCTGTCTCTATACTTTCACTTTTCCACTCTAACTTTGGCTCTGATGTTCAGAAGGGAGGGTCAAAGCGCAGAAGAGCAATAGTAATAGGGGACTCTATAGTCAGGGGCACAGATAGGCGCTTCTGTGGACGTGAAAGAGACTCCAGGATGGTATGTTGCCTCCCTGGTGCCAGGGTCCAGGATGTCTCCGAACGGGTAGAGGGCATCCTGAAGGGGGAGGGCAAACAGGCAGAGGTCGTTGTACATATTGGTACTAACGACATAGGCAGGAAGGGGCATGAGGTCCTGCAGCAGGAGTTCAGGGAGCTAGGCAGAAAGTTAAAAGACAGGATCTCGAGGGTTGTAATCTTGGGATTACTCCCTGTGCCACGTGCCAGTGAGGCTAGAAATAGGAAGATAGAGCAGCTAACCACGTGGCTAAACAGCTGGTGTAGGAGGGAGGGTTTCCGTTATCTGGACCACTGGGAGCTCTTCCGGGGCAGGTGTGACCTATATAAGAAGGACGGGTTGCATCTAAACCGGAGAGGCATAAATATCCTGGCCGCGAGGTTTGCTAGTGTCACACGGGAGGGTTTAAACTAGTATGGCAGGGGGGTGGGCACGGGAGCAATAGGTCAGAAGGTGAGAGCATTGAGGGAGAACTAGAGAATAGGGACAGTGGGGCTCTGAGGCAGAGCAGACAGGGAGAAGTTGCTGAACACAGCGGGGCTGGTGGCCTGAAGTGCATATGTTTTAATGCAAGAAGTATTACAGGTAAGGCAGATGAACTTAGAGCTTGGATTCGTACTTGGAACTATCATGTTGTTGCCATTACAGAGACCTGGTTGAGGGAAGGGCAGGATTGGCAGCTAAACGTTCCAGGATTTAGATGTTTCAGGCGGGATAGAGGGGGATGTAAAAGGGGTGGCAGAGTTGCGCTACTGGTTAGGGAGAATATCACAGCTGTACTGTGAGAGGACACCTCAGAGGGCAGTGAGGCTATACGGGTAGAGATCAGGAATAAGAAGGGTGCAGTCACAATGTTGGGGGTTTACTACAGGCCTCCCAACAGCCAGCGGGAGATAGAGGAGCAGATAGGTAGACAGATTTTGGAAAAGAGTAAAAACAACAGGGTTGTGGTGATGGGAGACTTCAACTTCCCCAATATTGACTGGGACTCACTTAGTGCCAGGGGCTTAGACGGGGCGGAGTTTGTAAGGAGCATCCAGGAGGGCTTCTTGAAACAATATGTGGACAGTCCAACTAGGGAAGGGGCGGTACTGGACCTGGTATTGGGGAATGAGCCCGGCCAGGTGGTAGATGTTTCAGTAGGGGAGCATTTTGGGAACAGTGACCACAATTCAGTAAGTTTTAAAGTGCTGGTGGACAAGGATAAGAGTGGTCCTAGGATGAATGTGCTAAATTGGGGAAGGCGAATTATAACAATATTAGGCGGGAACTGAAGAACATAGATTGGGGGCGGATGTTTGAGGGCAAATCAACATCTGACATGTGGGAGGCTTTTAAGTATCAGTTAAAAGGAATTCAGGACCGGCACGTTCCTGTGAGGAAGAAGGATAAATAC
The DNA here is from genome assembly GCF_047496885.1 of Scyliorhinus torazame. Taxonomy (NCBI): domain Eukaryota; kingdom Metazoa; phylum Chordata; class Chondrichthyes; order Carcharhiniformes; family Scyliorhinidae; genus Scyliorhinus; species Scyliorhinus torazame. Next base: position 238,021,118 of record NC_092717.1, on the reverse strand, counting down.
GGCAATTTTCGGGAACCTTGGATAACGAGAGATATTGTAGGCCTCGTCAAAAAGAAAAAGGAGGAATTTGTCAGGGCTAAAAGGCTGGGAACAGACGAAGCCTGTGTGGAATATAAGGAAAGTAGGAAGGAACTTAAGCAAGGAGTCAGGGCTAGAAGGGGTCACGAAAAGTCATTGGCAAATAGGGTTAAGGAAAATCCCAAGGCTTTTTACCCGTACATAAAAAGCAAGAGGGTAGCCAGGGAAAGGGTTGGCCCACTGAAGGATAGGCAAGGGAATCTATGTGTGGAGCCAGAAGAAATGGGCGAGGTACTAAATGAATACTTTGCATCAGTATTCACCAAAGAGAAGAAATTGGTAGATGTTGAGTCTGGAGAAGGGTGTGTAGATAGCCTGGGTCACATTGAGATCCAAAAAGACGAGGTGTTGGGTGTCTTAAAAAATATTAAGGTAGATAAGTCCCCAGGGCTTGATGGGATCTACCCCAGAATACTGAAGGAGGCTGGAGAGGAAATTGCTGAGGCCTTGACAGAAATCTTTGGATCCTCACTGTCTTCTGGTGATGTCCCGGAGGACTGGAGAATAGCCAATGTTGTTCCTCTGTTTAAGAAGGGTAGCAAGGATAATCCAGGGAACTACAGGCCGGTGAGCCTTACTTCAGTGGTAGGGAAATTACTGGAGAGAATTCTTCGAGACAGGATCTACTCCCATTTGGAAGCAAATGGACGTATTAGTAAGAGGCAGCATGGTTTTGTGAAGGGGAGGTCGTGTCTCACTAACTTGATAGAGTTTTTCGAGGAGGTTACAAAGATGATTGATGCAGGTAGGGCAGTGGATGTTGTCTATATGGACTTCAGTAAGGCCTTTGACAAGGTCCCTCATGGTAGACTAGTACAAAAGGTGAAGTCACACGGGATCAGGGGTGAGCTGGCAAGATGGATACAGAACTGGCTAGGTCATAGAAGGCAGAGAGTAGCAATGGAAGGATGCTTTTCTAATTGGAGGGATGTGACCAGTGGTGTTCCACAGGGATCAGTGCTGGGACCTTTGCTCTTTGTAGTATATATAAATGATTTGGAGGAAAATGTAACTGGTCTGATTAGTAAGTTTGCAGACGACACAAAGGTTGGTGGAATTGCGGATAGCGAGGAGGACTGTCAGAGGATACAGCAGGATTTAGATTGTTTGGAGATTTGGGCGGAGAGATGGCAGATGGAGTTTAATCTGGACAAATGTGAGGTAATGCATTTTGGAAGGTCTAATGCAGGTAGGGAATATACAGTGAATGGTAGAACCCTCAAGAGTATTGAAAGTCAAAGAGATCTAGGAGTACAGGTCCACAGGTCACTGAAAGGGGCAACACAGGTGGAGAAGGTAGTCAAGAAGGCATACGGCATGCTTGCCTTCATTGGCCGGGGCATTGAGTATAAGAATTGGCAAGTCATGTTGCAGCTGTATAGAACCTTAGTTAGGCCACACTTGGAGTATAGTGTTCAATTCTGGTCGCCACACTACCAGAAGGATGTGGAGGCTTTAGAGAGGGTGCAGAAGAGATTTACCAGAATGTTGCCTGGTATGGAGGGCATTAGCTATGAGGAGCGGTGGAATAAACTTGGTTTGTTCTCACTGGAATGAAGGAGGTTGAGGGGTGACCTGATAGAGGTCTACAAAATTATGAAGGGCATAGACAGAGTGGATAGTCAGAGGCTTTTCCCCGGGGTAGAGGGGTCAATTACTAGGGGGCATAGGTTTAAGGTGAGAGGGGCAAGGTTTAGAGTAGATGTACGAGGCAAGTTTTTTACGCAGAGGGTCGTGGGTGCCTGGAACTCACTACCGGAGGAGGTGGTGGAAGCAGGGACGATAGTGACATTTAAGGGGCATCTTGACAAATACATGAATAGGATGGGAATAGAGGGATACGGACCCAGGAAGTGTAGAAGATTGTAGTTTAGTCGGGCAGCATGGTTGGCACGGGCTTGGAGGGCCGAAGGGCCTGTTCCTGTGCTGTACAGTTCTTTGTTCTTTGTTCTAACTCTTGAAGTAAATGCAAGCTGTTTTGCCTTAAGCAAGAAACTATTTCTGTATTATTTGAAAGTTAAATTGTGTACAAGTTGCTTCTCTTTAAGTCCTTTTTGCTCGCCGGACTTATTAGAGAATAAGATTTAAGTGACTCTCAATTGTAATCAAATAGAGGCAATAAACGATTCTTATTTGCACCCGAGAAGTTTTAACTCAAATTTCTACTGAGTTTTAGTGTTCGCAAGTGCCACTAAATCCGCATGGTAGATCTCTATAATATTTTTCCCAGCACTGTTAGCAGACTTCACGTAAAGTTTTCTAAACTAATAATTACATTTCTACCTTAATTAACCAGGCACGGCAGAAATTAGGTTCTCCAACCCGACTATTGAAAACACACAATGCTCCAAGCTCCTGATGTACTGTCAATGAAACACTTCCAATAATAAAAGGTCTGGAAGTAATTCAAAATGATTTCTATTTAATCAGGGCTCCAACTGAAAGGTTCAAAGGATTGTAATAATTATGTGTAATTAAATAAGCTCAAAACTGAGTATTCCAATATCTTCCACTTCACTTAATGTTATGCACAGATTATTTCGCACAACACCAAATGTCACAATTAATGTGTCATAGCTCATACTGCTGTCATATGTTTTTTCTAGGACTATGTGTACCACAAAACAATGCTACAAATGACACAGCTGACAAGAAGTCAAGAATCCTTATTTCCACATTGCACCAAACTACTTTTTGCTCATCCTAATGCCATTCATGGCGCTCAATACCATCTACCCACCTACATACACAAACTCAGATTTCCTTCTGCTGCTTTAACAATTTCAGATTTTACAACCTTAATCTTTTCACCATGGATGCAAATTCCATCCTTCACCCAAGCAATGTGTATGCTTTCCATTTCTTCATTGAACAGCAGCCTAGCTGGTCCACATACTTTGCCAATATGAACCATTATCACCTTAAACAATTTTTCAGCCCATCGAGTCTGCATTGACCCTCCGAAAGAGCGCCCGACCGAAGTCCACGTCCCTGCCCTATTCCCGGAACCCAGTAACCCCACCTAACCTTTGGACACCAAGGGGCAAGGTCGCATGGCCAATCCACCTAACCTGCACATCTTTGGACAGTGGGAGGAAACTGGAGCACCCGGAGGAAACCCACGCAGACACGGAGAGAATGTGAAAAATTACCAGACCGCCACTGATGGGCTGAATGGGGAAGTAGCAGTCAGTCAGCGAGGTCTCATTCAGGGAGAAGCTGTTATCATTCCTCAGCCAGATTTCCATTATGTCCATGTTGTTGATGCGATCATCCGCAATACGTTCATGGACGGGAAGGGCCTTATTACCATAATGGACATTCTGGATGGAGATGAGTCAAGGGACACTGCGAGCAGAGACCATAGGGTCAGCAGTGGGAGGGGTGAGTTGGACAAGATGGTGATTGGCATGGTTAGTCCCACAAGTGAGTGCAATGGAATATTGATGGACCGAGTGGGATGGGGAAATTGTGGTTGTTGCTGGGTAATGTACCAGTGCTGAATGCTTCAATCAGCCTATTGGAGGATGCCAAGAAAAGCACAGGGGGAAGCTGTAGGCTTATATAACACAGAGTCAATCCAGGGTCAGTGGCAAGAAAGAAGGAACGTTGAGGACTGCTGAGGGTCAGGTAGGCAATCGAAAAAACAAGGGATCTGAGAGTTCAGAAGTGAAAGGAGACATGACACTGGAGGAAAGTCCAGCAGAGAAAAGAAGTTAAAAAGGAGCAAAAGCGAAACTAGACTGATGGGCTCCGGGTTTGGGGCAGCAGCCAAAAAGTGCTTGCAAACAAATTCAGGGAGAGCACAAGTTACATAGATCTAGTTACATAAAAATTATGATGCATAAAATCATGATGGCAAACAGACAATAAGAAATAGATGGTGTTAATAGGAGTGTAGAGTTAACCTTGGAGATTCCACGGTGGAATAATGATTCTTCGAAACGGTGTGAACAGTATGAAGCATCAACATCCTGTTGTCCGAGTTTGGAGACAGGTGAAGTAAGTGAAGTCCAGGATAACGAAGATGATTGACCATCCTGATACAGCACAAAATTTCCAAATGATATTTTCCAAATATTTTGGCTAAATGATCGTTTCAGTACAGGAGGAAAACATTCAGCCTGTTGACGTTGTGCCAGCTCTCTGCAAGAGCAATTTAGCTAGCCCACTCCCCTGCTCTTTCCCCATAGCCCGGCAAATAATTCACTTTCAGAATTTGAACCAATTCTCTTTTCAAAGCCATTACTGCACCTGGCTCCACCACCTTCTCAGGTAGTGCATTCTAGATCACAACCACTTGCTGCATAAAAAAGGTTTTGACTTTGGTCCTTTTGCCAGTCACCTTAAACGTGTGTCCTCGGTTTTATGACCTCTCCGCCAATGGGAATAACCTTCTCATCCTTGTTAAGCCACTTACCAGTGCTCTCCAAATACTCTAACACAAAATAATTCATATCACAATTATATTGGCAACTTCACATAATCCCATAGAGGAGGTCCTCATGGATCATTGAATGCAGTCCATCGGGGTTTACCCTCCCAGAGCCGGACAATTACAATTCATTTGGATTGAATCTAACATAAGATTCACAACAAGCTGTTTAATTCAATCTTCAGAGAATTTTAGACTTTATAGCCCAGATATGTATCAATGCCAAGACATGGAACTTCGTACTCTGATGTCATGCAACTGGAGTGTATAACTCAAGTATTATGCTGGGCGTTTTGGATCATTTTAACTGTCAGTTGCAACAAATCCAAATTTGTGTCTCCATTTGAACAATACTTCAGATTTTATAGAACACAGATCTCTAACGTCACATTCTTAAAGCTTGCATAACTGTTTTCAGGCACCAGGGAGCTGCTCGCTGGTAACAAGAATGTGAAGATAATATGACAATAACATGTTGATTTTTATGACAACAGTCTGCAAAGAAATATAATATTTGGCAAATATGCAAATTCTACTCACCTGTACATCGGCAGGTTTGGCAGGTTTTTATTTTAGTTATAAAGGAGTTTTATTTTAGTTATAAAGGAGTTTAGCAGGATGGTTGTTTCTACTCGTGGGGAAGACGATAAATAGAGTCTCAAATAAAAAATAGTTACTAATACGTCCTGTAAAGAAATCAGTAGGATTTCTTGATCCAGAGATTGGTTAGAAAGTGGAACTTGCTATCAGGTCAAGTTCTTTTGCATTCACTTAAACTGCAAATTTCATTTGCACCCATCTTCTGCAAGCAGTGCCGATTAGATGACCCATCTCAGCCTCCTCCTGAGGTCCCTAGCATTGCAAAAGCCAGTCTTCAGCCAAATCGATTCATCCCAAATGGCTGCAGACACTGGATACAGCAAGCTGCAGGCCCTGATGATGTCAAAGCAGTTATATTTAAGACATGTTCTCCAGAGCTAGCCATGCCCCTAGCCAAGCCACTCCAGTATACCTACAACATAGACAGCCCCCCCCCCCTCCCCCACAATGTCCAGTCCACAAAAAGCAGGGCAAATCTAATATGGTCAATTACTACCACATCAGCCCCCTTACAATCATCAGCAAAGTGATGGAAGGTGCTGTAAACAGTACTATCAAGAAGAACAGACACTGTAATAGCCTGCTCACTGATGCTCAATTTGGGTTCACCCAGGCCATTCGGCTCCAGACCTCATGAAAACGTTGGTCCAAACATGGACAAAGGGTTGGAATCAAGAGGTGAAATAAGAGGGACAACATTTTAATATCAAGGCAGTACTGCTATTTTTTTTTACCACTTGGTACTTGAGCAGGCCATTCGGCCCTTCCAAATTGCTCCCCCATTTATTATCATGACTGATCATCCAACTCTGTAACCTGTTCCCCGCTTTCCCTCCATTTCCTTTGATCCCTTCAACCCTAACAGCGATATCTAACTCCTTCTTGAAAACAAACAATGTTTTGGTCTCAACTGCTTTCTGTGGTAGAGAATTCCATAGGCTCATCACTCTCTGGGGGAAGAAATTTCTCCGCATCTCAGTCCTAAATGGTTTATTCCCATATCCTCAGACTGTGATCCCTGGTTCTGGACTTCCACACCATCGGAACATCCTTCCTGCCTCTACACTGTCTCGTTAGTCCCGTTAGAATTTTAGAGGTTTCCACAAGATTCCCCTTATTCTTGTAAAATTCAGCGAATATAATCCCATCCAACTCAATCTCTCCTAGTATGTCTGTCCCACCATCCCAGGAATCAGCCTGGTAAACCTTTGCTGCTCTTCCTCTATAGCAAGAATATTCTTCCTCATATAAGGAGACCAAAACTGCACACAATATTCCAGGTGTGGTCTCAGCAAGACCCTGTATAATTGCAGCAAGAATTCAGAAATACATCTAAACTGCTCCCAATCCTCAGGTCTGCTGTTCTTTCCTGTCCAACGTGCATGCCTCTTCGTTGGATCTAATACAATCTCTAATTTCCCTTGAAAGCCATGGTTTCGCCTCCTTTCCTGTCTTATTTTTACGCCAGACAGGAATGAACAATTGTCGCAGTTCACCCATGCGCTCTTTGAATGTTTGTCAGTGCCTAACCACCATCATCCCTACCAAATCATCATAGTCTACCTGCGCCTCATACCATCCTAGTTTCCTTTATTAAGATTCAGAACCTTGGTCAACTACATCAACTACATGACTCTCCATCTTGATGAAGAAATCTATCATATTATAGTCACTCATCCCTATGGGGCTGCACGCAACTAGATTGCCAATTATTCCTCTCTCATTGCTTAGGTTAGGGGCGGATCGAGGTTGATGCCTATCCTATGGAATCATGGGTTTGCACCGGGAGGCTAATGCCAGATTTCGGGAAGGGAGATATTCATAAAATTTACAATGCAGGAGGAGGCCATTTGACCCATCAAGTCTACACCAGCCCTCGAAAGAGCACTATGCCTAAGCCCACGCCTCCACCCGAGCGCATAATCCAGTAATCCAACCTAACCTTGGGACACTAAGGGGCAATTCAGCATGGCCAATCCACCTAATCTGCACATCTTTGGACTGTGGGAGGAAATCGGAGCACCCGGAGGAAACCCACGCACACACGGGGAGAATGGGCAAACGCCACACAGTCACCCAAGGCTGGAATTGAACCCGGGTCCCTGGAGCTGTGAGGCAGCAGGGCCAACTACTGTGCCACCTTGCCGCCCTAAACTTAAATTGCCCCTTAGTGTCCAGGGATGTACAGATTAGGTTATGAGGGAGTGGGGCCTGGGTAGGATGCTCTTTCAGAGGGTCAGTGCAGACTCAATGGGCTGAATGGCCTCCTGCAATGTAGGTATTGTATCGTATTGTATTCTATTCTATTCTAAGCTTTGTTTAATTTCTCACTGTTTTTGAGCAGCTTAGACAACCAGCCATTTTTGCTTCAGGAAACTTCACTTGACAGAAGATTCTGAAGATTCATCGAAGTTGAAATCAAGACGGATCAGTCAATATGAAGAAACGTTATGAATCTGGCAGTCAAAAATGCAGAAAGTTGAAGGCGAGGCAAGATGTATCCAGATGCATGGTTAATACACAGGGTTCTTAGAATAGCTGTAGATGTACCCTGTGCGCAAGGTGCTTGCAACTACAGATATCAGCCCATCACAAAGTAGGTCTCCTCAGCTTGACCATGCAACAGTGTGGGAGACCATAAAACGTAGGAGCAAAGGTAGGCTATTCGGTCCATCGGGTCTGCTCTGCCATTATATGATAATCCTCAAATTCCACTTTCCCGCCTTATCCCCATAACCCTTAATTCCCTGACTAATTAAAATTCAATCTATCTCAGCCTTGAACATACTCAACACTCCAGTCTCTCCAGCCCTCTGCAGTAAAGAATTCCACAGGCCACCCCCATATTATAATAACTTGTGTTTGTTAATGAGTTTGTATATATAGGTAGCGTGATCTCAAAGAAATACTGAAAATAACCATCTCAAAATCAAACATGCTAACGGTGGCTGCCTGAATTTATGACGCATGCCCTTTGGTAAGGCCCTGAAAAATAAAATGATCCTTTGTGTCCTCATTTTGTGCTGAAAGCTGCAATTTCTGTTTGAATTCTACATAAATCAGATCTGCAAGATTTATTTTCCTGCATAAAACTAATAATGATTCACTGAAAGCCTTTTTTTGCCAAACCTGCAATAGTTGTGTGGCAGTCGTTCTATGCTCTGGATTCTTCACAAGACACTTCTTGACAAAATCTGTGAACTCATCCGACCAGAGCTCTGGCTTCCGGAATGTTGGTGGTGGGTTGGTGGGAATCATAAAAATAGCCTATTTTTAAAAGAAAAGGAAGGGGGAAAATCAGTTGGACATGGAAATCAGAATCATCTGAGCTTTAGTGCAGTCAAATAAACAAATCCTTTTATTCACCTTCTCTATCTGACAGTAAATCTGATGTACACATTTTTTACCGATCTAGAATTTCTATCAGGAATGAGGTTCAGGAAACTAATCCATCTGCTACCAATGTAGCTATTTCCCATTAAATTTCCTCTGTGCAAACTGAAACTCATTGAGCACTTCATACTTTACTTTATCTATTATTGTTTATCAGTCTCCAGAGAAGCTTTCCATTTTTGACCTGCTTAGCAGAACCAAAGGCACTTCCTGACCAAACAGATAAAACCAACAGACTGCTGTTTAATGGCAGGATTATTTCCCACCTAAATAATTACACTTACTGGATCTCAGCCTTTTGAGAGCACAGTTGCCAAGTCAGCAGTGTCTGTTTCTAAATACAATGGGCCTGAACTTCCGCAGAGTGTGGCATACTCGGATTGCCACTCTGCTTCTAGTTTCTTAGCTGGATATCCAGCCAATCCTTTCTCACGTGACCTCCTGATTCGGGCCGGGCAAGAACTATGTAGGGAAGGGCGGTCCTGCGGCCAGCAGTCCTGGGTTGCAGAGTTGAAGGACCGAGCTGCCTGCAGGTAAGTTGAAAGGTCCAGCCAATTTCAGTAGGTTTGAGAGTTAATTGGGTCGGATTGACAGGAGAGGGATTGGGGTGGGGGTCAAGAATGATCAGGGGAGCGGGTTGTTGGGGGAGGGGGGGGGGGTTAGGTCGGTCAATTAGTTGAGGGGGGAAAACAATCGGGTAGTCAGTGAGGGTATGGTTGTCAGTATTTTTCTCATCCCCAATCTCCTGCCTTCGCCCCATAACCCCTTATTAATCAAGAACCTATCTATCTCTGTCTTAAAGACACTCAGTGATTTGGCCTCCACAGCCTTCTGCGGCAAAGAGTTCCACAGATTCACCACCCTCTGGCTGAAGAAATTCATCCTCATCTCTGTTTAAATACTTTCCCTTTGACCTTGCCTATTCCATCTCCTTCCACTTCGGCAAAAATCATAGATTATGATCATAGAATCCCTACAGTGCAGAAGGAAGTCATTCGGCCCAACGAGTTTGCACCGACCCTTCGAAAGTGCACCCTACTTAGGCGAAATCTCCCGCCCCATCCTCCCAACCTGACACAATCTTTAGACACTTAGGGGCAATTTATCATGGCCAATCCACCTAACCTGCACAATTTGGACTATGGGAGGAAACTGGGGCACCCAGTGTAAACCCACGCAGACACGGGGAGAATGTGCAAACTCCAGACAGTCAGTCAGCCAAGGTTCGAATCGAACCCTGGACCCTGGAGCTGTGAGGCATCAGTGCTAACCACTATGCCACCATGCCGCCCAAAGACTGATCTGAATTTCAGCCTTACCAAATCCTGTTCTACTATTCTGGCACTTCCCTTTATCTCCATCCCTTTAATATCCAGTGACATGAAACACTCCATTTCGATGACAAAAATACTCCTGCATTATCCAAAATCTCAGCTGAAATAACCATGAAAATTGTTTCATCCTTGATTTCACCACCAGATTTCATTCTTCTTACAGTTAACAACTACGGCTTTAGCCTCTTCCTCTGTGAGTCCCCAATGTGAACTCAATGCTGCTGCTAGTTTGAATCAGCTTCAAAAGAAACTAGTGAGCGAAGCAAAGCTCTCCAAGATATCAATGAGATGATTTGAAAGTTTGGGAAAAAATACTCTAAAACTACACTGTTGTTGCAACAAAGAACAATTAAAAAGAGCTTTGTCTAAAAGTGCAACGAGCAAGATGGAGATCATAGTACTACCAATTAGAGCCACAAGAGGTTGCCAAAGCATTGAGAGTTGCTGGCAGCTTCTAGTGGCCAATAACAAGCACTGCAACCAGAAAATGATTGGGTTGTTTTTTTGACAGGATCCAAAGGTTTTGACACCAGGGGCGTCATTCTCCGACCCCCCAGAGGGTCGGAGAATGGCCGTTGGCCGCCGTGAATCCCGCCCCCGCCCCCGCCGAAGTCTCCGAAGGGAGAAAAGTCGGCGGGGCGTTAATGGCGCCGCTGCCGCGGAGAATGTCACGGGTCTGCGCAAGGCAGCCGATTTTCGGCCTGCCGATATTCTCCCTTCCGGATGGGCCGAAGTCCCGTCGACGTGATGACCGTTCACGTCGACGTGAATCAAACCTCCTTTTCATCGGCGTGACCCGGTGCTCCAGGCTCACGCCGACCAGCGAGGAGGTGAGTGACGGCCTGGGGGGTTGGCTCTGGAAATGGCGTGGCCGCAGACTGATTGCGTGAGGAGAGGTGTGTCTCGGCTTGTGTGTGTGTGTGTGTGGCGGGGGGGGGGGGGGGGGGGGGTCCGTGCCGGGTTGGAGGTTGAGGGGGGTTCCGTGCTGGGGTGGAGGTTGGGGAGGGGGTCCGTGCTGGGGTGGAGGTTGGGGGTTGGAGGGGGTCCGTGCCGGGGTGGAGGTTGGGGGTGGGGTCCGTGCTGGGGTGGAGGTTGGGGAGGGGGTCCGTGCTGGGGTGGAGGTTGGGGGGGGTCCGTGCTGGGGTGGAGGTTGGGGGTTGGAGGGGGTCCGTGCTGGGGTGGAGGTTGGGGGTTGGAGGGGGTCTGTGCTGGGGTGGAGGTTGGGGGTTGGAGGGGGTCCGTGCCGGGAGGGGGGTCCGTGCTGGGGTGGAGGTTGGGGAGGGGGTCCGTGCCGAGGAGGGTGATGGGAGGGCAAATGAGTTGGTCCACCTGGCCAGGTGCCAGGCTCCAACAGTTGGACCCATGCGGTCCATGCCACCTGGCTGGGGGGAGGAGGGGATATGGGCAATGATGACATGTCGTCGTTCCCCTCCCCCCCACCAGGCCATCATCCAGCGATGTTGGCCGCCGTGGTGGCAGCCGCTCATGTCTATGTTGCCCTGGATGAGGAGGAGGAGGAGGAGGAGGAGCGTGCCAGAGAGGCGGCGCAGGCTGCCGCAGAGGGGCAGGCGGCAGCCGCCCAGGCTGGAGGGACACCTGACCGACAGGACGAGGAGGGGGAGGAGGACGTCGCGGCCCCACGGCAACGGAGGAACCCGAGGGCGCCCCGTGTGTACCGGCCCCGCCAGTCATACCAGGACCTTACGGACCGGGAATGCAGGAGGAGACTCCGGATGAGCCGGGAAACCGTGGCACACATCTGCCACCTGCTGGCACACCTGTCACCGCGTGGCACTGGCGGGGGACACCCTCTCCCCGTGTCCGTCAAGGTTACGGTGGCCCTGAACTTTTATGCAACGGGGTCATTCCAGGCACCGAGTGGGGACCTGTCCGGCATATCGCAGACATCGGTGCATCCGGGCAGTGACAGATGCCCTTTATGCCATGGCGCACCGCTACATCCGCTTCCCCGTGGACCGGGCCAGCCAAGATGCCCGGGCCGTGGGCTTCTCTGCCGTGGCCGGGTTCCCCACGGTCCAGGGCGCGATCGATGGGATGCACGTCGCCGTGCGGCCACCTGCAGATAACAGGGCCGTGTTCACTAATAGGAAGGGGACCTATTCGATGAACGTACAGGTGGTCTGCGACCACCGCATGATGATCCTGCACGTCTGCGCCCGTCACCCAGGCAATGTACACAACTCATTCGTGTTGTCGCGGTCATCCATCCCCGGCATGTACGAGGGACGCCATCCCCGGCTGAGGGGCTGGTTGCTGGGCGACAGGGGCTACCCATTGCGATCGTGGCTGATGACGCCTAACGGAGGCCACGCAATGAGGCGGAGAACCGCTACAATGATGCCCATGTAGCGACAAGGGGAGTGATCGAGAGGTGCTTTGGCGTGCTGAAGATGCGTTTCAGGTGCCTGGACCACTCTGGGGGCGCCCTCCAGTATCGGTCAGATAGGGTCGGCCGCATCATTGTGGTGTGCTGCGTCCTGCACAACATAGCCCAGCAGAGGGGCGATGTGCCGCAGGCAGAGGAGGGCGGAGTGGAGGAGCAGCAGGAAGAGGCACAGTCCTCCCCAGATGAGGGGGATGGGGGCAATGGTCAGGGCAGACGGGGTAGACACAGGCGGGTGGCTGTCCACCGTTACCGGCTGGCCCAGCGGGCACGGGACAGACTGATAGCCGCCCGCTTCACTGACTAGATGGGCGTGGGAATCGGGTAGTATGGCCACAGACCGCACACCATGGCAACAGCCGACCACCCACACCCCCCACCCATTCACCCACCCAGCACCCTCACCCCCCTCCCCAACCCCACCCACCCCACCCGCATGCACACCACCCCCCCCCCCCATTGCCAATCCACCGGCGGCACAACGGGCCGGGCTCATCCAGTTGCGGGTGGACGCGTGTCTATCGCAGGCCATGGAGGATGATGACAACCCGCCCTGCAATGAGCTCCTGGCTCTACATCGTTGGACTATGTCTGACCCATGGCCACAGTACCACCATCCACCCGGACCATCCCTGCATGCGGCTGTGACACTGCAGCGCACAGTCCCGTCCTCTGCCCGGGGGATGTTGATGGCGGCCCAGGGGGAAGGGGGCAGACTCACCTGGGGCTGAGGTAAGACCACCCCTCACACACACACTTGCGCTCAACGTACATGACACGCCCGCACACTTTGGACAGAGCACAAAGGCAGCTTCGGTAGGTGTAACATTGACTTTAATAACCAAAGGAGTTCATGCACGTGCCCTAGCCCCTAAAACTCATCTGTGCCCTGCACCCGTGCCAACTTACTCAGTGTCTAATTGTTTGGCCTTACGGGCCCTTTGACTACGTCTACGTGGTTCCCCAGACGGTACAGCAGAACTGGAGGTGGACTCCTGTGATTCCTGCCCTCTGACACTGGATCCCTTTGGCGGCCGTTTCCTGGGGCGTCCTGGCCTAGATGGGCCAGGCTGCGGCCCGGGCGACTGGGATGGCGAGCTGCCAGCCTGTCCTGCCCGTTGCCCACCCGATGCACCTGGGACGGAAGGGGGGGAGTCCGAGGTGTCGCGGTGTACCGGGACCTCCCCTACAGAGGGAACCGGGACGGACCACACCACCTCCTCCTCCCTCGGGGTGCCCGATGGCCCCCAGGCCTCTACATGGGTGGGGGATGCGAACGGACTGGCCATCCGACGCCCCCCCGACATCTGGCGCTGCCAGTCCTGGAGACCCGTGCTGGTATCGACAGGGGTCTGCAGGTTTGCAGCCATGGAGCCCAGGATGTTGGCAAACCCTGTCTGTGACAGTGCGACGCCGGCTCGCACATGGCCACTGGCGCCGATGCCCTCAGCGATGGCCTGCTGAGACTGGGCCATGGCCTGCAGAGACTGGGCCATGGCCTGCAGAGACTGGGCTATGGCCTGCTGAGACTGGGCCATGGCCTGCTGAGACTGGGCTATGGCGTTGAGCGCCTCTGCCATCTGGCGCTGACACTGGCTCATGGCCTCCTGTGAGAGGGCAGCCATTTCCTGGGCCACAGACGCCGCCTGCACGGAAGGCCCCAGGCCTCGCAAACCGTTCCCCATGTCTGACACCGTCGCAACCATTGCCTCCACCGCGGACGCCACCCGTGCGGTGTCAGCCTGGGTGGCACGCATGACCGGGACCACTCCCAGCTCCTGGACGCGGGTGGACTCCTCCACCTGCGACCGCAGCCGCCGCAAGCCGCCCGTCACCCTCTTCGCTCGTCTCCGGGTCGGTGGTTGCATCGGATCTATGTGTGGGTGTGGTAACTGCAGGAACCCGGGATCCATCTGGGCGGCAGATGTTCGCTTGGCCTGGGCTGCCCTCCGACCGCCCGGTCCCTCTGCTGCTCCTACCTCCACCTGCTGTACCGGGACGGCTGTGTTGTGCGCACCAGTGAGTGTACCAGACGCCTCATCACTAAAGTGCCCAACCGTGGTGAGTGTTTCTGCGATGGTGGAGGGTGTTGGTGACAGCAGTGGCGTTGTGTCGTGCTCTTCGTCCCACTCTGACGCCATGACACTTTGGGGTGGGGGTTCGTCTCCACCCATCCACTCTGAGTCACTGTCCGGTATTTCGTCTTCCCGGGTAGGGGTGTTCTGGGTAGTGCTGTCCCGGGTAGTGCTGTCCCGGGTAGGGGTGTCCTGGGTAGTGCTGTCCCGGGTAGTGCTGTCCCGGGTAGGGGTGTCCTGGGTAGTGCTGTCCCGGGTAGGGGTGTCCTGGATAGTGGTGTCCTGGGTAGTGGTGTCCTGGGTAGTGGTGTCCTGGCTCGGATGTGACGGGGGCCTGTGGCTGCCCCCCACATCGCTGGGTGGTCGCTCCCGCACGTGACGGGGGTGTCGTCTCCCTGTTGCTCCAGGTCTCTCCGTCTCCCGTGGTGTGCGAGGGGCATCCTGCGGACGTCGCATGCTGGAGGGTCCGGGTCTCTCCGTCTCCCGTGGTGTGCGAGGGGCATCCTGCGGGCGTCGCATGCTGGAGGGTCCGGGTCTCTCCGTCTCCCGTGGTGTGCGAGGGGCATCCTGCGGGCGTCGCATGCTGGAGGGTCCGGGTCTCTCCGTCTCCCGTGGTCTCCGAGGGGCATCCTGCGGGCGTCGCATGCTGGAGGGTCCGGGTCTCTCCGTCTCCTGTGGTCTCCGAGGGGCATCCTGCGGGCGGTGTGCATCTGCGGGGATGGGTGCCTGGACGTTTGGTCCTGCGATACACAATGAAGCATGCATGGTTAGACATCAGGCAGTGATCAGGTGATACGGGGGAGGGGGGATATAGGGGAGGGGGGATATGGGGACGGGCTGTCGGTGGCTCACTTGCTGGTGGGCCCCCGACCTCTGCATCAGCAACCTCCCGGTCCTCAGGTCCGCCAGCCAGTTCCAGGGCCCTTTCCTCGTGTACGGTCAGTGGCCTCTCATCAGCGGGCCCTCCTCCAGTCCTCACATGCTCCCTATTGTTGTGTGCGCGCTTCTCCTGTGGGGGGGGGTGGGGTGGGGGTGGTGGCAGGGGTAAAAGGCAACAGTGTTAGGCAGGTATATGAATGCACGCCATCGGTTGCGCGTGCATTGCAGAGGTTAAGGTTAGGGCTGGATTCACTTGGGGATATGGGGGATATGGGGGAGGAGGGATATGGGGGGGATATGGGGGATATGGGGGAGGGGGGATATGGGGGAGGGGGATATGGGGGAGGGGGGATATGGGGGAGGGGGGATATGGGGGATATGGGGAGGGGGATATGGGGGAGGGGGGATATGGGGGATATGGGGGAGGGGGGATATGGGGGATATGGGGGAGGGGGATATGGGGGAGGGGGGATATGGGGGAGGGGGGATATGGGCGATATTGAGGAGGGGGGTATGGGGGAGGGGGGATATGGGGGATATGGGGGAGGGGGAATATGGGGGATATGGGGAGGGGGAATATGGGGGATATGGGGGAGGGGGGATATGGGGGAGGGGGGATATGGGGGAGGGGGGATATGGGGATATGGGGGAGGGGGGATATGGGGGAGGGGGATATGGGGGAGGGGGATATGGGGAGGGGGGATATGGGGGAGGGGGGTATGGGGGAGGGGGGATATAGGGGAGGGGGGATATGGGGAGGGGGATATGGGGAGGGGGGATATGGGGGATATGGGGGAGGGGGATATGGGGGATATGGGGGAGGGGGGATATGGGGGAGGGGGGGATATGGGGGATATGGGGGTGGGGGAATATGGGGAGGGGGGATATGGCGGAGTGGGGATATGGGGGAGGGGAGGATATGGGGGATATGGGGAAGGGGAATATGGGGGATATGGGGGAGGGGGGTATGGGGAGGGGGGGATATGGGGAGGCTCACCCTGCCTGCTCTGACGAGGTCGTTCACCTTCTTGTGGCACTGGGTGCCTGTCCGTGGTGTCAGGGCCACAGCGGTGACGGCCTCTGCCACTTCCCTCCACAGACGCCGGCTGTGGCGTGGGGCAACTCTGCGGCCGTGCCCGGGATACAGGGCGTCCCTCCTCTGCTCCACCGCGTCCAGGAGCGCCTCCACATCGCGTGACTCGAACCTCGGGGCTGAGCGACGGCCAGCCATCCAGTCGGGTGTTGCGGTCGGGTGTTCCGGTCGATTGGGGGGGAGCTGCGCGGCCTTATGAGCCGTCACGCGTGCAGCGTCATACGCGTTGCACGGCGTGAACCACTGCGCAAGCGCGGATCCCGTTACGTCACTGCTAGCCCATTTCGGGCCGGAGACTATCGTCCCATTTTTATGACGTGACGCAAGTGGGATTTGCGCCGTTTTTTGCGCCGATCGGCGGACTTTCCGCCGATAACGGAGAATTTCGCCCCAGCTTCTCCTCCTAGCTGAAAACAAAAATCCATCCAACCCTCATAAATTAGTTTTATTAAAATGCCTTTTAACATCCCTATGCTTTATTTGTGTACATATCACAGGTCACAGACAAGGCCTCTTGTTCGAAATAATTGTATGAAACCTTTTCAGGAACCATTTGTTGCAAGACTACAGTACGGCGTCTTTATTTCGCCAGCTTGCACATGGAGTAGTTTATAATTATGTTGTGTTTTAGGATGCCACTGGTAAAACACACCCAACTCAGGTCAATAACCAATTCTCACAGGGCATTAGTAGAAGTTTACAAAAGCAATTGATTACATTCCCCGGAGTACAAAAATGGGCAGTGCAGCCACAATATTTTATTAATTGTTTGCTCTCCATTTGAGTCGGAATTCATATTAACTTTATTATGTACACGACAGATAAACCAGTTCCTCTAGAGACGAACATTTTACAGTCGGCGAACTTTGAGCTGCTGTGCTCCACCTTTATCTTCTAGATTATCTTCTCCTTTTCCTATCAGTGTGGTAGTGCCTGCAATAAATATTCGCTTGACAGAGGCCTCTTGACTGTGAAGGACACAATGTAACAGGGTTAACATGATCTTTTAATTTAGGAGTCCGATGGACAACATAAAAAAGAACAAAGTCAAACCTATTGACATACCTGTCCTAAACAGAGCGATTAAGTCAAAAGAAAGTTCAGATAGTCTACCTCCAACGCTATTCTATACTGAGTTGTGAATCACAGCTAAATCAGGGTTGATACTTCCTCAAAATCCACAAACTCCATTCAAACAGTTAACTAAACACATGATAAGCACTGTCATGATAAGAATTCTGTCAATAACTATCAGCATAGGAAGTTTCAATGGGCTTTTCAACACAATGTGAAATTGGCAAGTTACATCCTTTCTTAGCATAAGGTGCACACAAGGATTAACTAACATGATGGTACTCAAATCATCCCCAAATATGGTTACTTGGGCAAAATATTCAACTTTTCTTCATCAAAGGAGCTTACAATTTCCCCAGTCCATCTCCCACTGCTAACCTGGCAGATTTCCTGAAGTTAAATAAGCAAAGTTCTGAATTGAAAGCACCAACAAGTGCTTTTGAGATACAATGACAAATATGCTTATTCAAATTATTATTCATGAGCTGGCTAGTCTGAATCTAGCAAGGTCATCTGTCGCACATCAGTAGTGTGCTCCCATTCTAATTCAGCCAGCAGCAATAAATTGTCCTTCAGCAAGAACTTTCCAACCTATTGTATAAGGCAATTGAATAAAGGTCTTTCAAATAAAGTTCAATGGTACACTATTCATGAGAACAAAGGTGAGTGTTTAGAACTACAGAGGTTTCACTGTTGATGAATGCCAAAGATCCACAGAAACTGGCGGCAACAGAATTCAAGTAATTTTGGGAAAAGGAAAATCCACCCAACAGAGATCACAAAATCTTTGCCGACAGCTTTCAGTGTTGAGTGTTAGCAATCCACCACTAACCATGAAATTGCACCATGCATTATTTGGGGGCATTTCAATCATAAAGCAAAATAAAAGTTGAGTCAAAATACATTTTGAGGAGATAAGGTTGAGGAGTATCAAAGCTCAAAGAGAATCACAAAAAAAAGGACAGGTAAGTATTCACAGATGTCATCATGCAGTTACAGATCTACTAACAATCTCTCTTTTGTAAAATTGCATTCTTCCTTTCCTCCTACAATATACAGGCTTTTGAGCCCAAAGACATTTTGATTTAACTCACTTTCCTTCTTCCCAGAGAAAGCAGAGGCCAGCAAATCCTGAATCTTCTTCCTCTGCAGCAGATTTGGTAGAAACTGCCTTGACATAATGGAGCTTCTGCACTGCACCAATCAATGTTCAATACAGACCTGACCACCAAGGAACACACCATCGTCTCACAAGACAGAGGGCTGTCAAAGAAGACGACTTTTTCTCTGACTCTGTTCAAAATGGTTCCTTCCAGGCCTTTAACTAGGTTCCTCAATGGAAAACCCAAGACCTCAAATTTCAACTGGTCCTGATCTACCACTTTAATATGGTCCAAACGCAATGTTGGATTTCACAGAGAGAGGATTCGAGTACAGGATGTTTTGCTGAAAATATACAGGGCCTTGGTAATAATAACAATAATAATCTTTATTAGTGTCACATGGAGACTTACATTAACACTGCAATGAAGTTACCATGAAAATCCCCTAGTCGCCACACTCCGGCGCTTGTTCGGGTACCCTGAAGGAGAATTTAGAATGTTCAATTCACCTAACAAGCACTCTTTCAGGACTTGTGGGAGGAAACCTACACAGACATGGGGAGAACATGCAGACTCCGCTGTGACTTAAGCCGGGAATCGAGCCTGCACCACTATTCAATATGATCATGGCTGACCATGCAAATTCTGTATCTCACTCCCGTTTTCTCTCCATACCCCTTGATCCCTTTAGACACAAGGACCACGTCCAGCTCCTTCTTGAATATGTCCACCGAACTGGCCCCAGCAGCTTTCTGTGGTAGAGAATTCCACAAGTTCACAACTCTCGGAGAGAAGAAGTTCTTCCTCATCTCAGTCTTAGGCTGTGACACCAAATTCTAGTTCCAATATCGGGAACTTTCTTCTCGCATCTAGCCTGTTCAGTCCCATCAGGATCTTATATATTTCTATGAGATCCCCTCTCATTCTTCTAAACTCCAGTGACTACAAGCCGAGTCGATCCAGTCTTTCTTCATATGTCAGTCCTGCCATCCCAGGAATTAGTCTGGTGAACCTTCGCTGGACAACCTCAACAGCAAGAATGTCCTTCCTCAAACTGGAAGACCAAAACTACACACAATACACAAGGTACATCCTACCTAGGCCCACTCCCCGCCCTATCCCCGTAACCCCACCTAATCTGCACATCTTTGGGCTGTGGGAGCACCCACAGGAGATGATATGAAGGGAGGATCTCATAAAACCTATGAAATTCTAACAGGACTAGACAGGGTAGATGCAAGAAGGATGTTCCCGATGTCGGGGTGTCCAAGGGTCATAGTCTGAAGATACTGGGTAGATCATTTAGGATTGAGATAAGGTAAAATTGCTTCACCCATAGAGTGGTCGGCCTGTGGAATTTGCTACCACAGAAAGCGGTTGAGGCCAAAACGTTTTCAAGAATCAGTTAGATCCAGCACGTGGGGTAAAGGGGCTCAAAGGATATTGGGGGAATATGGGATCAGGCTATTGAGTTGGATGATCAGCCGTGATCATAATGGATGGCAGAGCAGGGTCGAGGGGCTGATTAGCCTCCTCCTACTTCTATTTTCTATGCTTCCGAAGGCCACAAGATATTAGAGGGAACAGGCAAAACCTATCAGCCTACAGAGGGAGCCCAACAGCTACCTTGGTTAAAAGCAAATTACTACGGATGCAAAAACAGAAAATGCTCAGCATCTGTGACAGCATCTGTGGAGAGAGAACGGAACTAACATTTTGAGTCTGGATGACTCATTGTCAAAGCTAGAGAGAACTGAAAATAGGATAACATTTATACTGTTGTTGGGGGTGGAGGGGGGACAGGAGAGAGGAGGAGGAGCAGAGGAGCCGGATAGGGGGCCAGTCATGGACAATAAGACAAAGGGAATGCAAATGATGGTGATAATGACGAAGAAGGGTGCTGATAATGGCACATTAAGAGATCAGAATATGTGCAGCTCTTAGACAATGAGGCCTTGCTGAGTTCTGTACCTACACTGGAGCATTCTCGCATTCCAAGTCTCTGTGAGCGTGGGTATAATTGATGCACCTTCTCCAAAAAAGGTCATTGAGCCCATCAATGTTTAATGTGGTTAGAATTGCTACCATTGCTAGAGGTACCTGCGAGTCCCGCTTAACCAGTGGCACTATCGGAAATCAAAAATACTGACCCCATTATTTACACATATACTCTGAAAATAATGTGCCCAATTTGATCCCCATGTAATAGATGATATATTGGCATTGGAAAATGTTCAAAGGAGAGTTACTCTGAAACAATTCCTTGGCTAAAGAACCTCAGGATTTTAAATTAGCTTGAGGACTGAAACCAGATAGACACACAGCGGAATTCTCCGTTTTTGAGGCTCTTTAAGTTCAGCAGCAGGGGGCACTGGCAGCACCTTCCTCACTGACCAGAATGGCGGGATCCTGCACCAGATTCTATGCTTGGAACCTCATGAATTATGCACAGGCGAGTTCCCTCTGAATCGCCTGGCCGGCATCTGATTTGTCTGTCTGTCATCAGCTGGGGGGTTCGAAGGTCCAGGTGGCATATTTAAACATCAGGCCAGCAGATTCCTATCACTCTCCCCAGCCCACCTGTCTTCACCAGACCGTGCAGGGTGTCAGCACCCCAGAAAGAAAAGGCCAGCAGCCTCAAGAAGAAGTCTGTTCCTCGGTTGAATCACCCTCCCCTGGAGCCCATCACCTGCGAAGCGCCCATGCCCCAATTGGGCCTCTACCCACTGCATCTGCACTCTTCATCCATCCCCTTCCAGTAAACAATGTGGTTTCCCTTTGACCCCCTTGTTTGTGAGAATTTCATTCAGCCTTGTCAGGGTGCAGCTTCATTCCTCTCAGCCTTCCCTCTGCCTTCCATTGCTCGGTTTCTTCACCCGCGTCCTTGCCCCTCTGCCTGACATAGTGAATCCTCCACCTCCCCCTTGTTCTTTGCAAGGCCCTCCTTCCACATTTCCCACCCCTTGAATTCAGGAACCGTTCTCTCCGGGATACCCTGGTCCACTCCTCCATCACCCCCAACACCTCACCCTCTTCCCACGGCACCTTCCCATGCAATCGAAGGTGTAACACCTGCCCCTTTACCTCCTCCCTGCTCACCACCCAAGGGCCTAAACACTATTGTCAAGGCAGCGCTTCACGTGCACCTCCTTCAATTTGGTCTATTGCATTTGTTGCTCCCAATGCGGTCTACTCTATATTGGAGAGACTAAACGCAGACTGGGCGAATACCTTTGGTCCGTCAGCAAGCAGGACCCAGACCTCCCTGTCGCTTGCTATTCCAACTCACAGTCTTGCTCACAGGTCCACATGTCTGTCTTTGGCCTGCTGCAATGTTCCAGTGAAGCCCAGTGCAAACTGGAGGAACAGCACCTCATCTTCCAATGAGACACGTTACAGCCTTCCAGACTTAACATCGAGTTCAACAACTTGAGACTGTGATCTCTCTCCCCCACTTTCACCCCATTTTTATTGCTAATAATTTATTTTCATTTCGCCCATCGATCTATATTTTACTCACCATTGCCCCCCTCCCTCCATCCCACCCCACTTGGGCCAAATGTTCCCTGTTCCTAGTTGCCCTTTGACACACTGCTTACCTTTGTTCTGCCATTAACACATTCTAATCTCTGTATGTGCCATTATCAGCACCCTTCTTAGCCTTAATCACCCCCATTTACGTTTCCCTTGTCTTTCTGTCCATGGCATCTTTGTCAATGTCCACCTATCACAGCCCCACCGCACCGCGCCCCCAACCACGACAGTATAAATCTGACCCTATTTCCAGTTCTCTCCAGCTTTGACAAATAATCTTCCAGACTCAAAACGTTAGCTCCCTTCTCTCTCCACAGATACTGTCAAACCTGCTGAGATTGACCAGTATTTTCTGTTTTTGTGACCTATGTATTTACACTTTGTGTTGTTGTTTACAGATGAGGGAGGAAATGTCATGGGGGACAAGGGAAGGATGATAATTTGTACAAAGTATTTACTATCTTGATTGCCTTATTAAGAACAGTAACCTTACTATTGATGATGATTGGTCTCTTACCAATTACTAACAGGGAATGCCCATTGCATTTGACCCTTAAGAAAATACCCATGGAGTTGCTCCTTGAAATCAATCTGAATGTTGGAGGCACAGGACTGAATTCCATAAAACGACATGACTGGCTGGAATATTTGCATGTCCAGTCTGCAATGTGGCTCTCTGGGACAACATCAGTGCAATTTTCAGCTTGGTTTGAAGTTATAGGGCGGGATTCTCTGAAAACGAGGCTATGTCCCCACGCCGGCAGGAAAACTGGCGGCAACCACTCCGACGTCAACAGCCCCCGAAAGTGAGGAATTCTCCAATTTCCCGGGGGCCAAGTTGACGCCGGAGTGGTTCTCGCAGCTCCAGCCGGCACCAAAGGGCCGCCGCGAGCTTGCACATGCGCGGACCGGCCGGCGTATTTCCGCACATGCGCGTAGGTTCCCATATCCGCGCCGGCCTCCGGGCAATATGGCACAGCCCTACAGAGGCCCAGCGCGGAGGAAAGAAGGCCCCCCCAGGGAACCAGCCCGCCCGCAGATAGGTAGGCCCCGATCGCAGGTCAGGCCACCATGGGGGCCCCCCCGGGGACTGCCCCTGCCGGATCCCATCCCGCGCCCCCCCCCCCCCCCCCCCCCCCCCCCCCCCCCAGGACCGCCCCCGCACACTTACCTGCCAGGTCCCGCCATGCGTGCGGTGAGTAATTCACGTCGGCAGGATTGGCCAAAACATTACAGCTACTCAGCCCATTGGGGCCCAGAGAATTGCCGGGTCAACAGCCCCCGACCGGCGTGGTAGGAATCCCGCCCGCCCCCGAAAAATGCCGCAGGAGAATAGGGCAGCCGGCATCGGGGCGGGATTCGGGCTTCCCCCCAAGGATTCTCCGACCCGGCGGGGGGTCAGAGAAACCCGGCCCCGATCTCAGGCTAACTATTCCACATTGTTCGCTGTCTCTCTCTGTTCTTTCTTGAACAGCAGGGTTACATTTTCTATTTTTCAACTACTATGACTGTTCTAGAATCTAGGGAATTCTGGAAGATCACAGCCAATGCATCATGAGCAGGTATCTCTTTTTGAAACTTGGAATTATAAACCTTCATGTCTGAAGAATTTGTTGGCTTTTAGTCCAATTAATTGCTCTAGTCTTTTTTTGTTGCTATTACTTAATGTTCCTCACTCTCACGAGACATTTGACTTCCCATCATTTCCGCTGTGTTTTATTCCGTATTTGGTGTACTTTCAACAGGGAATCTTGTCTGCTGATTGCATATTTTGAGGTGCTCCAAAAAGTTTGTGTGTATGAGAACTAAGCTGTCAGATGCTTTTAAATAGTTTTATAAATATGGTTGTTCTTTCTGCGAATAAGAAAATTAATTTGTATTTGTCTGCACAGTTGGAGATAACTGCTTTTATTTTGGACACAATCCAACAGATTCTCTGGAACTATTGTTGGTCTGTCAAGTATAAGACTTGGTAATGAGGAAAGGGAATAATCTAAAACCATGCAGCTGACAACAGACAGCGTATGTTATCAGCTGTGACCATTTTGCATCTTACGGACAGAATGCAGCAATAAGAAACAGGTGGCAGGTGATGCAGTAATCACTAATGGCATCAGAAAAGAGGTTGCATGTTTACAGCATCTTTCATGACCTCAGGATATCCCAAAGCACTTTCAGCCAGTGTATTTTTGAAATGTAACCACTGCTGTAATGTAGTAAAACACAGAAATCAATTGGCACACAGCATGTCCGAAACACACTAGAGCACGAATGTAGTCTGTTTTTTAAAGTCAATTTGTCTGAGGGATAAAAATTGGTCAGGACTCCCTGCTCTGTGAAATAGTACTATGGGGTCATTTATATTGACCGAAGAGGGCAGAAGAAGCCTCGGTTTAACCTTGTGCCCAAAAGACAACCCTTCCAAAAATGCAACACTCACTGCACTGGAGTGTTAATGCAGATTTTCCTTCTCAAATCTCTGGAGTAGGACTTCAATCACAACCTTAAACTCAAACATTGCGTGCTAGCTGCAGTACCTCAGTAAGGTTATGATGCTTCCAATGGAGCCTTTTGATTAGGTGAAACAACTGAGAACTGGTGAAGAAAATAAAGATCTTACTGGAAAGAAGGGAGGCTAAGTTAACAAACAGGAACATGTCAATGTAAGTAAACACTGATTTTGTGTGAGCAGCACAGGTACTTTTTGTGGTGAACACATGATGAGAACAGAATTGTAAATGGTAGATTAAGGTTGAGTATTTGGAATTACAGCACACAGCAAGGAACCCCAAAAGTCTTGTGATGAGTGCATAAGGGACATACTATTAAGTAGCCTGTTGTGTGCAAGTGTTGCAGTATATAGCGTGACCCAGAAATACCTGGCAATTTTGTGATAAGCACATGTGGCAAACAGAATCGCATATATGTTAGTGTCTGGAAAGCCTATTTAACTAATTGACATGGTCTAGCAAAATAAATTAAAATACTACGGTGAGATTCTACGCTAGTATTTTTGTTAGTAATGTTCTAACAGGAACAATAGAAAAATAAAGAAGATTGGCATACCATAGTAACTAACGAAAAATAATCACTAAGATACATTGTTTTTGTTACAGTATTTTTGCATAGTCCATTAACCTTGAGCAACCATACACGTAATAAATAAAGATATCCCTGGTTAGAGCACTTTCTACTAATGTGCTTTCGTTTTGGAGTGGTTTTCAGGGGCGTAATTCTCCCGAAACGGCGCGATGTCCGCCGACTGGAGCCCAAAACGGCACCAATCAGACGGGCATCTGCCGCCCCAAAGGTGCGGAATGCTCCTCATCTTTGGGGGCCGAGCCCCAACATTGAGGGGCTAGGCCGACGCCGGAGGAATTTCTGCCCCGCCAGCTGGCGGAAACGGCCTTTGTTGCCCCGCCAGTTGGCGCGGAAATGACATGTCGGGGCGGCGCATGCGCAGGAGCGTCATCGGCCGCTGAAAGTTTCCCGCGCATGCGCAGTGGAGGGAGTCTCTTCCGCCTCCGCCATGGTGGAGACCGTGGCGGAGACGGAAGGGAAAGAGTGCCCCCACGGCACAGGCCCGCCCGCGGATCGGTGGGCCCCGATCGCGGGCCAGGCCACTCTGGGGGCACCCCCCGGGTCAGATCGCCCCGCGCCCCCCCCCAGGACCCCGGAGCCCACCCACGCCGCCTTGTCCAGCCGTTCAAAAGGTGGTTTAATCCACGCCGGCGGGACAGGCAATTTATCGGCGGGAATTCGGCCCATCCGGGCCGGAGAATCCAGCGGGGGGGCCCGCCAACCGGCACGGCCCGATTCCCGCCCCCGCCGAATATCCGGTACCGGAGACTTCGGCAACCGGCGGGGGGTCGGAGAATGACGCCCCATATCAGGAAACCTGACCGAATAGCATGCCCAGCCACAACCACAATTTTTAGTTTTATGCAGTTGGTAAGTTTGTCAATTCTATGTATAATAAAATCTGCATATCTACAACATTTTTTCCGCAACATGGCACGTTTGTGACTCAGATACACCAACTGTTTTGAAAATTAGTTCAATAAGATCAGCATTTTGAAAACCTGCAATTAGCCAAATTCCATGCCAACCTTGGAGGTAGTGACGGTTGTGAAGTAGTAGAATGGAGCGAGAGAACAACAAGAAACATATGCGGCCTAAATGAAAACAACACACAGATGGAGGAAGGAAGAGTAAGGAAAGACAATAGCAAGGGAATAAATGGAATCATAGAACAGGAGTCTGAGAAGTTTAAACATAAAGTGAGATAAAATCCTATTCAAAATAAATTAAAATGTAGGGCGGCACGGTGGCGCAGTGATTAGCACTGCTGCCTACGGCATTGATATGGTTCGATCCCAGCCCTGGGGTCACTGTCTGTGTGGAGTTTGCACATTCTCCCCGTGCCTGCATGGGTATCACCCCCCACAACCCAAAGATGTGCAGGTTAGGTAGATTGGCCACGCTAAATTGCCCCTCAATTGGAAGAAAATAATTGGGTACTCTAAATTTTTTTTTAAATAAGTTAAAATGCACAGGGTATTTATTACCCATAACACAACAGAGCTTCTGGAAGCAACCATGTGTTAGGAGGAACCAGTCACAGTAGGAATTACTGAGACCTGGTTGCAGAAAAATCAGAACTATGAATGAAGCATTGCAGCATTTAACATATTTAGAAGAGATAGGGGGAAAAGGGGAGATGGAGTAGCTGTACCGGATCAACCATGATCTTAGCGAATAATGGAACAAGCTCAAAGAGCCGAATGGGCTACTCCTGCTCTTAAGCCCTATGTTCCTATGTTAGGGATAGAGTAATAGCAGCAAAAAAAAGGGGCACAGTTATCAACAAGACAAAAACTGATTCCATATGCCAAAAGTTAAAGGATAATAAAGGATCAATAATACTAATAGATGTAATCTATGTAAATAGATGCAAGTTTGAACAGTCAGCCAATCCATCAGTGCCATCCGCCACAACAGCCTTGGACACACCCATACCCACTATTACAGCCTGGGAGGTAAGAGCTGTCTTCTTGAAAGTAAAGCAGTGGAACGCGACGGGCCCCGACGGAGTCCCTGGGCGAGCACTCAGAGCCTGCGCTAACCAGCTGGCAAGTGTATTCGCAGATATCTTCAACACCTCACTTCTCCGTCCGAGGTCCCTACCTACTTCAAGAAGACCACCATAATATCAGTACCAAAGAAGAACAAGATAGCCTGCCTCAACGACTACCGACCGGTGGCCCTGATGTCTGTTAACATGAAATATTTCGAGCGGCTAGTCATGAGACGGATCAACGCCAGCCTCCCAGATGGTCTCGATCCATTGCAGCTCGCCTACCGCGGCAACCAATCCACAGCAGATGCTATCTCACTGGTCCTATAATCAACTCTCGAACATCTCGCTAACAAGAATACCTACGTCAGACTGCTGTTCATTGACTACAGCTCCGCCTTCAACATCACGATCCCAACAAGACTAATAACCAAACTCTACAACATTGGACTTGAACCCTCCCTGTGCAGCTAGATCCTGGACGTCCTCAGCAACAAACTGCAATCTGTCAGGATAGGTAACAACACCTCCTCCACAATAGTCCTCAACACCGGGGCCCCGCAAGGATGTGTGCTCAGCCCTCTACTGTACCCCCTGTACACACACGACTGTGTGGCGAGATTAAACTCCAAGTAAATCTATAAGTTTGCAGATAATACGACTGTGGTGGGTCGTATCTCAAACGATGACTAATCAGACTACAGAAGGGAGATAGATCACTTGGTTGCATGGTGTACCGAAAACAACCTTTCTCTAAATGTTGGAAAGACCAAGGAACTGATCATCGACTTCAGGAAGCGTAGCACAACAACGCCCCCCCCCCCCCCCCCCCATCTACATCAATGGCTCCGAAGTAGAGATGGCCGATAGCTTTAAGTTCCTGGGGGTCACCATCATCAACAGTCTGTCCTGGTCCACTCACGTTGATGCAACAGTCAAGAAAGCTCAACAAGTCTCTACTTCCTAAGGAAGCTAAAGAAATTCGGCATGTCTGCATCGACTCTCACAAACGTCTACAGATGTGCGATAGAGAGCATCCTATCCGGTTGCATTACAGCCTGGTATAGCAACTGCTCGGCCCAAGATCGAAAGAAACTGCAGAGTGTGGTGAACTCACCCCAAGGCATCACACAAGTTTGCCATCCTCCCACTGACTCTGTATACACCTCCCGCTGCCTCAGGAAGGCAGACAGCATTATCAGAGACCCCTCTCACCCAGGCTTTGCCCTCCTCCAGACACTTCCATCAGGCAGAAGGTACAGAAGTCTGAAGACCCACACATCCTGACATAGAAACAGCTTCTTCCCCACAGCTAAGAGACTCCTCAACGACTCTTCCTTGGACCGATCTGTTCCCTGTAAGAACACTATTCACGACGCCCTATGCTGCTCTTGTTTGGCCTTGTTCCGCACTGTAACCAATCACTATTTGTTGATGCACCACTGTCAACGTACTCTGTCGATTAATCCTTTGTCTACTATGTACTTACTGTGTATATTCCCTTGGCCGCAGAAAAATACTTTTCACTGTACATGTGACAATAAATATCAATCAATCAATCCATAGACCAGCCAATAGTGCAGAGAAGGCAGAGGAACAAATATACAGACAAATTAAGGAATTGAGTAAAAACAGATGAATTATCATGGTGAATTTCAACTACTCTGATATTACTTGGATAGATGAGGCAGGTAAAGAGGATAACTCGATATGCAAAATGTCCAACAAGGGAAGATTCACTATTGCGTCTTGTAGCGGGTAATGAATCAGAGCAGAAGTAAAAGCTGGGAACTGCTAGCCACTAATCAGCATTGGGATCCTTTCAACTATGCAAGATGATGGGCACATAGCAAACATTCTATTTCAGATAGTGTGTCTTCACATGACATATCTTGGCTGATGGTTGAAGATGCCAATCTTTGAGAAGCAGATTCTGCCATAAGTCCCTCACATGAAGCTATCAGGTGTAGTGGTGGGTTGTTGTTTGTGTTGTTGGCAAGCCACAGTAGCTACTGATCATTGTGGTGGTGCACACTAACCCACAGGGATCACAGAATCAGTATTACTGCGAAGGAAGCCATTCGGTCCATCGTGTCCACCAGCATTCTGAATGAGCAACTCACAACTCACTAAGTGCCATTCTTTCCCCCCCCCCCCAACCATCACCACACACACACACACAATTTTCCCATTAGAACAAAGAACAAAGAACAAAGAAATGTACAGCACACGAACAGGCCCTTCGGCCCTCCAAGCCCGTGTCGACCATGCTGCCCGACTAAACTACAATCTTCTACACTTCCTGGGTCCGTATCCCTCTATTCCCATCCTATTCATGTATTTGTCAAGATGCCCCTTAAATGTCACTATCGTCCCTGCTTCCACCACCTCCTCCGATAGCGAGTTCCAAGCACCCACTACCCTCTGTGTAAAAAACTTGCCTCGTACATCTACTCTAAACCTTGCCCCTCTCACCTTAAATCTATGCCCCCTAGTAATTGCCCCCCCTCCCTGGGAAAAAGCCTCTGACTATCCACTCTGTATATGCCCCTCATAATTTTGTAGACCTCTATCAGGTCTCCCCTCAACCTCCTTCGTTCCAGTGAGAACAAACCGAGTTTATTCAACCGCACATCCTGCACATTCCTCCTTTTCCTCGTAACAGTCAAATTCCCCTTTGCCTTTCAGGCAACTGCCGCAATTGTGATTTTGTCTTGCCAGGATGTACCGATAATACAAGGTTTTGGGGAAAACCTGCTGTCGTCAAACAAAGAACAAAGAACAAAGAAATGTACAGCACAGGAACAGGCCCTTCGGCCCTCCAAGCCCGTGCCGACCATACTGCCCGACTAAACTACAATCTTCTACACTTCCTGGGTCCGTATCCTTCTATTCCCATCCTATTCATATATTTGTCAAGATGCCCCTTAAATGTCCCTATCGTCCCTGCCTCCACTACCTCCTCCGGTAGTGAGTTCCAGGCACCCACTACCCTCTGCGTAAAAAACTTGCCTCGTACATCTACTCTAAACTTTGCCCCTCTCACCTTAAACCTATGCCCCCTAGTAATTGACCCCTCTACCCTGGGGAAAAGCCTCTGACTATCCACTCTGTCTATGCCCCTCATAATTTTGTATACCTCTATCAGGTCGCCCCTCAACCTCCTTCGTTCCAGTGAGAACAAACCGAGTTTATTCAATCGCTCCTCATAGCTTATGCCCTCCATACCAGGCAACATTCTGGTAAATCTCTTCTGCACCCTCTCTAAAGCCTCCACATCCTTCTGGTAGTGTGGCGACCAGAATTGAACACTATACTCCAAGTGTGGCCTAACTAAGGTTCTATACAGTCCATCTGATGTGTTTGTTCCATTACAACGTGCATTGCATGTACAGTTTGATGGCTTCATTTCTGACACAGGGCTGTGTCTTAGCCCCCATTCTGGCATCTTATAATAATAATAATCTTTATTAGTGTCACAAGTAGGCTTACATTAACACTGCAATGAAGTTTCTGTGAAAATCCCCCAGTCTAGGGTGCCTGTTTGGGAGAATTCAGAATGTCCAATTCACCTAACAAGCACCTCTTTCGGGGCTTGTGGGAGGAAACCGGAGCACCCGGAGGAAACCCACGCAGACACGGGGAGAGAGTGCAGACTCCACACAGACAGTGACCCAAGCCGGGAATCGAACTTGGGAACCTGGTGCTGTGAAGCAACAATGCTTCACTGTGCTACTCTGCCACCATGCTCCTGGCCTTTGCCTTCATTGCAGATATAGAAGGAGCCTACTTACATAATAGGTCAGATGGCAAGCTCTAAAATCTATCAAGACCAAAAGTGAAGTCAAAACACATTGTGTTCTGATCAGAGAACTCCTTCATGCTAATGATACTGTGCCCACATAGAAACACAGCTACAGACACATGGGTTGTCTCTTTTGTGCTGTAACTAAGCAATAGTGACCATAATGTTATGCAACACTTTAAGACAATGATAGAATCAGACATAAATACAATGAAACAAATATTAATAGATTGAGAAAAGTTGATTTGAGGAGCTGAGAATAGAACTTGGGAAAATAAAATGAACAACTATATTGGCAAACAAGAATGTAGATCACAGTGGGAAACATTCAAAATGGTGACCAACAGAATGAATGAAAAATATATTCCGTTGAAGAACAACTAAAAACTGGTGAGACCCATGGATGAATAAAGATATGAGAACAACTGAGGGTTAGGAAAGAGTCATACATTAAATACATAGACAGCAGTGAGGTGCATGATAAAAGAGATTATGAAGAGATTAGGAGAGATGTGAAATTAAAATATAAAGGAATATAAAACAAATTTGTAAAATGCACAATCACATCAATAAAAATGGAAGGCTGTGATGGGAATAGAATCATCAAAGGATGGACAGAATAATACAACAGATAATGACAGAGAGATGGTAGAAATATGAAATTATTTTGTTCTGGTATTTTCCCAGGAGATAAAACTGGTAGACATCAAATTCTGAAATGAACAATGATATAATTGCATTTAAAATAGGAATCAAGTGTAACTAATATACTCAAGGAGGATAAAAAGCCCATGTCCAATTGGATTGCATTCACATGTTACAAAATAATTTAAGGAAGAATTAGAGGAATTGCTACACATATTTAACAATGTATTAGAAGAGGGTGCAGTGTTAGAAGACTGGCAGGTAGCGAATGGAATTCCTACATTAAAGAAAGGAGATAGAACATGCCCAGGGAATTATACACAAGTTAGTTTAAAACTGGTGGTAGGAAAAATATTGGAATCCATACGGAAGAATATAAATGGAGAACATCTAGAAACAAAAATCTAATAATGAAGAGTCAGTACAGATTTCAAAAGGGAAAATCTTGCTTGATCAACTTAATTTAATACTTTGAGGAGGTAACAGAGAGAGTAGACAATGGGAATGCAATAGCTGCTATTTATGGAGATGTTCAAAAAACCCTTCAATAAGGTGCCCATAATAGACTAATGGATACGGTTCAGAAGATGTGGAGTCAGAAGACAAGTAGCAGAATAGATTGCTAGCTGGGTTCAAGGCAGAAAAGCAGAGTGGAAGTGAAGGATAGTTATTTAGCGCAGTAAAAGGTGGGGCGTGGTGCTCCACAATAATCAGAGCTGGGACCACTGCTGTTCACAATTTACACAAACTGGACTTTGGAATTAAAACACCATTTCTAAATTTGTGGAGGACACTTAAGATAGTCAATATTGTGGAGGATTGTAATAGATTTCAGGAGGGCATTTAAAATTTGCAGAATGGGCAAAATAAGTACAGCGCGGATTAATGTGATGTAGTACTTTTTGTTAGGAAAAATAGTTGTGTCACTGATGACTTACAAGGTGCAAGACTAGGTGGGATGGAGGAAGCAAAGGGATAATGGATTACAAATAAATATGCACTTAAGGGGAAGTTAGAGTAGTATCTGAGGGAGAAGGGAATGGAGGGTTACAGGATGATCAATTTAAATGAGGAAAGATGGGAAGAGGTTCGTATGGCACATAACCAATGGCATGGCATGTAATCTAATGATAACTAATCACCGCCGGGTGCTTTTTCATTACAGTGTAACCGTACCCACTTAGCCTGCAGTAACCATATATACAGTCACATTTATCACTCACAGGGGTTCCATTCCCGTGAAATCTCCCAGAAGGTGAAATTGTGAATAGTGAACTTGCGCATGTGCCATCTTTGCGCGCGTGCAGCCCACGCTTTCTACTTGGGAAAGATGTGGGAAAGGTGAGGGTTTTACCTTTCTTCTGCTAATTCTCTAGCATGCTTACACTTCTGTGTGTAGTTGAAGTTAAGCAATTTATTGTAATGTCTACTTCACAGCTGTGCGCTAAATCACAGACGAATGAACTCTCAGAGGCAATAACCGCGACTGGATACTCAAACAGATCACACAGGTAAACAAATTTGCAATAACGTGGGTCGCGAACTTGGTAGCACAGTGGTTAGCACTGTTGCTTCACTGCGCCAGGGACCTGGGTTCGATTCCTAGCTTGGGTCACTGTCTGTGCGGAGTCTGCACGTTCTCTCCGTGGCTGCGGGTGGGTTTCCTCCGGGTGCTCTAGTTTCCTCCCATAAGTCCCGAAAGACGTGCTTGTACGGTGAATTGGACATTCTGAATTCTCCATCTGTGTACCTGAACAAGCGCCGGAATGTGGCGACAAGGGGATTTTCACAGTAACTTCATTGCAGTGTTAATGTAAGCCTACTTGTGACACTAATAAAGACGATTATTATTACGTAAACTGACTGTGCAACAAACATCAATTTGCAGACCACTAATTTGTCAAAGTCACAAATAAATAGTTGATAATAAGGGTCAATTAACTTCTCTATATTTAACAGAAAAAGGGAAGTGAGTAGCTGGTGAGTCTTTATTGTTTAAATAGTATGTTTTATTATCTAATAGGTATATAGAAATATTAGGGCAGCTCTAACCACTGGAGTGCACATCTCATCCCACGTGGAAGTGCAGAGGTACTGGCCATAATTTTGCACTTAACCTTGGGCTCAGTGTAGTGTGGGAAGACCAGAGAATTGCAAACAATACACCTGTTTTCAAAATGAATGCAAGGATAAGCCCAGCAACTACAGGACAGTCAGTTTAATTTGTAGAAATAATAATTTGGGACAAAATCAATAGTCACATGGACAAATGCAGGTGAATTAAGAAAAGCCAGCAGGAATTATTTAAGGGAAAATTATGTTTAACTAATGTGCGGGAGCTTTTTGAAGACATAACAAAGAAAATTGATGAAGGAAAAAGGCTCCTTCAATAGCACTTTCCAACCTGTAGCCTCGATCACCTAGATGGACAAGGGCAGCAGATGCATGGGAACAACACTACCAGCAAGTTCCCCTCTAAGCCACACACCATCCTGACTTGGAACTTTATCACCATTCTTTCACTGTTGCTGGATTAAAATCCTTGAACTCCCTTTCACTGGCACTGTGCGGGTACCCACATGCAGCACATGGATGTCAGCGGTTCAGAAGGCTCACCACCACATTCTCAAGGGTAATCAGGAGTGCCAGAGCCACTGATGTCCACATTCCATGAAAGAATGAAAAATGCAGGAACTCCAGGATACCGCCCATCTCCTGGATAACCAACCGGTTGTGCAAGAAATGTCGTCAGCGACAGTAACTCTAGCTCTGGGTTTCAGAGCCTGAACAGCAGCTAGTGTCACTGCAGTCCACAACAATGTTGAGAGCTTTGTAGGTTGCTGTTGGTAGATGTGGTCAACCCCTTAGTTTAATATCATGCAGGCTGCAGGGGAAAGGATGACCACCAGGCAGTTATGAAGAAATAGGCAGGTAATGCAGGAGTCCCCTGTGTGCATTTAATAATAATAATAATCGCTTAATGTCACAAGTAGGCTTCAATTAAGTTACTGTGAAAAGCCCCGAGTCGCCACATTCGGGGAGGCCGGTATGGAAATTGAACCCGCGCTGCTGGCATTGTTCTGCATTACACCGTGCTAAACCAGCCCCTCATTTCACTCTTAAATTCAGTTCTGAATGCTAATGAAAGTGACTGGGGACTGCACCAGAGCCACGTCTATGGTACCATGCTGGCTCAACTGTACGGAGGGGCACACAGGCAACTGGAAGAGCAACAGTGATCAGAGATTCCATAGTTAAGAGAATAGAGAGGGGTTTCTGTGTCCACAGACGTGAATCCGGGATGGAATGTTGCCCCACTGATGCCAGGGTCAGGAAAGTCACAAATGGCTGCAGAGTACGTGAAGAGGGGAGGGTGAAAAGCAAGTAGTCTTGGTCCACATCAGTAGCAATGACATTGACAGAAAGAAGGATGTGATCCTGCAATCAGAATTTAGAGAGCCAGGCAGGATATCAGCAAGAAGCATCTCAAAATAAGTAGTTTCTGCATTACTCCTGGTACCATATGTAAGTGGGTATAGAAATAGGAGGACAGAACTGATAAATGCACGACAGAGATTTGATGCAGGAGGAAGGGCTTTAGATTCTTGAGACACTGGGATCAGTTCTGGGATGGTGGCATCTGTACATACCTGATGTGTTGCATCTGAACAGAGCTGGGTGTGAACCTGATTACGTCGCTGGTGAAGACGATCTCTGATATACCTTCAATTCACCAAGAGGCCAAGAGAGCGAGTGAACATAAGGCTTTATTAGTCGTGAACTCGCCTAGCCAGAGTCGGTTGTGCAGATGAGTGCAACCCGCAGGTGGCCAGGTTATATATGGCTCCGGTGAGGGTGGAGCCAGAGGCAGAGCCCACCGGGGTGACAGTACAGTACCTGGAAACAGCTTGTATCACCACTTCCAGGTCATAGGTTACATTAGATGGATACAATGGTTACAGTGTCATGCATTATGGTGAATACATTCACCACATTCACCCCCTGTTAAAAAATCAAGTCCAGCGGGGGTGACGTGGGGTCATTACATATTAAGTCTCTCTGGAGGCCGGATCGTTCTCTTCGACCTCCTCAGCTCTGGCGGTGCAGTGGGCACGGTTGTTGCAGGTGGTGACTCCAGGGGCGTTGTGTCTGGAGCTGGAGCCTCAGTCCGGCGAGTCGGAGACGGATGGGGTGTGGGGGTAGACAGGGGGGTGGTGGGTGGCGGCGGTGTCGGCGCGGGTCAGTACAGGAGACCCAGGGGGGCGTACGGGGCGCTGGGAGTGGGGTCGGGTAGCGAGGGGGCGCGTTGGCAGGGGAATCAGCTGGTGCCTGGTCTCGTAGGGAGACAGTATCTTGCCGTCCGTCCTGGTGCGCGATGTAGATGTACTGGGGGTTGGCGTGGAGAAGCTGGACCCTCTCGACTAGCGGGTCGGTCTTATGGCTCCTCATGTGCCTCCGGAGAAGGACAGGTCCCGGAGTTGACAGCCAAGATGGAAGCGAGACCCCGGAGATGGACTTCCTGGGGAAGATAAACAAAACGATTGTGAGTGGTTTCGTTCGTGGGTGTGCAGAGGAGATATCTGATGGAGTGGAGGGTGTCGGTGAGGACCTCCTGCCAGCGGGGGATTGGGAGACTTCTAGACCTGAGGGTCAGAAGGACGGCCTTCCATACCGTCGCGTTCTCCCTCTCCACCTGAACGTTTCTCTGCGGGTTATAACTCGTAGTCCTGCACGAGGCGATGCCCTTGCTGAGCAGGTACTGGCGTAGCTCATCGCTCATGAACGAGGTACCCCGGTCGCTGTGGATGAAGGCAGGGAAACCGAACAGTGTGAAGATGCTGTGCAGTGCCTTTATTACAGTGGCCGAGGTCATGTCGGGGCAGGGGACAGCAAAGGGGAAGCGGGAGTACTCATCGATGACGGTGAGGAAATATTTATTACGGTTGGTGGAGGGGAGGGGCCCTTTGAAATCGATACTGAGGCGTTCAAAGGGCCGGGAGGCCTTTACCAGGCAGGCCTTGTCTGGCCGGTAGAAGTGCGGTTTGCACTTGGCAGTCCCTGGTCATTGCCTTGACCTCCTCGATAAACAAGGGCAGATTGCGGGCCTTAATGAAGTGGGTAAGCCGGGTGACCCCCGGGTGACAGAGGTCATTGTGGATAGCCCAAAGTCGGTCATCTTGCGCGCTGATGCATGTGCCACGGGACAGGGGGCTCGTTGAGCTTCCCAGGACAATACTTGATATCGTAATTGAAGGTGGAGAGTTCGATCCTCCACCTCAGGATTTTATCATTTTTTATGTTGCCCCGTTGTGCGTGTCGAACATGAAGGCGACCGACCGCTGGTCGGTGACGAGGGTGAACCTCCTACCGGCTAGGTAGTGTCTCCAGTGCCGCACGGCTTCCACTATGGCTTGTGCTTCCTTCTCAACCGATGAGTGTCGGATTTCGGAAGCGTGGAGGGTCCTAGAGAAGAATGCTACTGGCCTGCCCGCCTGGTTGAGGGTGGCGGCCAGGGTGACGTCTGAGGCATCGCTCTCTACCTGGAAGGGGACAGACTCGTCCACCGCGTGCATTGCGGCCTTGGTGATGTCGGCCTTGATGCGGCTGAAGGCCGAGCGGGCCTCATCCGTCAGAGGGAAACTGGTGGTTTGAATAAGTGAGAGGGCTTTGTCCACATAGTTGGGGACCCACTGGGCGTAGTAGGAGAACAGCCTCAGGCATCGTTTTAGGGCCTTGAGGCTGTGGGGAGGGGGGAGTTCTGTGAGTGGGTGCATACGGTCGGGGTCGGGCCCTAGGACTCCGTTCGCCACGACGTAGCCGGGGATGGCCAGTCGGGTAGTACGGAAGACACACTTTTCTTTGTTGTATGTAAGGTTGAGGGATTGGGCGGCTTGGAGGAACCTCTGAAGGTTGGCATCATGGTCCTGCTGATCATGGCCGCAGATGGTCACGCTGTCCAGGTACGGGTATGTCGCCCGCAAACCGTACTGGTCCACCATTCGGTCCATCGTTCTTTGAAAGACCGAGACCCCATCACTGAAGCCGAAGGGGACTCTGAGGAAGCGGGACAGTCGGCCGGCTGCTTC
Source organism: Scyliorhinus torazame (assembly GCF_047496885.1). Taxonomy (NCBI): domain Eukaryota; kingdom Metazoa; phylum Chordata; class Chondrichthyes; order Carcharhiniformes; family Scyliorhinidae; genus Scyliorhinus; species Scyliorhinus torazame. The sequence goes on along the minus strand of NC_092717.1, from coordinate 237,983,503 downwards.
AAAAGGCAGTGTAGTGGCGCTCTTCCAGGCGGATTGGGAGCTGGTGGTAGGCCGACTTCAGATTCACCGTGGAGAACACACGGTACTGCGCGATCTGGTTGACCATCTCCGCTATGCGGGGGAGGGGGTACGCATCCAGTTGCGTGAACCGGTTAATTGTCTGGCTGTAGTCCACAACCATCCAGTTCTTTCCCCGGTCCGGACAACCACTACTTGCGCTCTCTAGGGGCTGTTGCTGGCCTCTATGATGCCTTCACTCAACAGTCGTTGAACCACCGACTTGATAAATACCATGTCGAGCGAGCAGTACCGCCTGCTCCTGGTGGCAATGGGCTTACAGTCAGGAGTGAGATTCGCAAAGAGTGAAGGGGGGGAGACCTTGAGGGTCGCGAGGCTGCATACTGTGAGGGGGGGCAAGGGTCCGTCGAACTGTAGGGTCAGGCTTCAGTAATTACACTGAAAATCCAATCCGAGCAGTAGGGGGGCGCAGAGGTGAGGGAAGACGTAGGAGGACGTAGAGCTTAAAGCGGGTATACTCCGCGCCCTGCTTCGCGAGATTGGCGATACAGTACCCCCAGATCTGGACCGAATGAGACCCGGAGGCAAGGGAGATTGTTTGTGAGGCGGGGTAGGTGTGGACTCCCTCCACACCTACCCTGCCTTACCATGTCAGGGTGGACAAAGCTCTCCGTGCTCTCGGAGTCGAAGAGGCAGGGGGTCTCGTGCCTGTTGACCCGGACGACCATCATGGAGTTCTTTAACGGTTTCGGCTGCGACTGGTCGAGGGTCACCGCGCCCAACTGCGGGTAGCATGCGTGGACGGTGGAGTCACAAGATGGCATGTGTCACACGTGTCGGACGGGATCGAAGATGGCGACCAAGGTGGCCACCCCCATCAGTCGCACGTGTCGGTCGGTGTTGGGGCCGCGGCCAAGATGGTGGCCCCCAAGATCTGCATAATGCCGATGACACAACTGGAGGGGGCGTTCCGGGCAGGCACGTAGCCACATTGCGGGGTCTGTGGGGCTGCGAGTCCATAGGTCGGGCCTGGTGAGTTTTCGATTTCTGGGCCTTAGGTCAGCCCAGACAGACTCTCACGTCGTGCCTCTTTTTCCCGCAGTCCCTGCACGTCGCTGAGCGGGCTGGGTAACGCTGCCGGGGGTGTTGGCCCTGGCCGCAGAAGTAGCATTGCAATTCTCCAGGCTAGGCTGCGACATATGCGGTCCGATGGGGGCCGCGACGATAGTGTCCACGAGGGGTTCGTCAGGCCCGCGAGGAACGCACTGAGGTTCTGGTAGGCCACCTCTAGCGAGGTAGATAGCTTTACCGTGTCCCGCAGGTTAGAGGTCCCGTTTTCCAGTAGGTGCTGCCTGATATAGTTCAAGTGGACCCCCGCCACGTAGGTGTCCCGAATCTGTGAGTTCATATGCTCCTCCGCCGATAGCTGCAGTTCCTCGCGAGTAGAGTCAGGGTTTCTAGATACTCGTCCAGCAATTCTCCGGCGCGTTGACGGCGAGTAGTGAGGAGGTGTCTAGTGAACACCTCGCTTACGGGCTTCACGAAGTGCGCCTTGAGGGCTGCGACCGCCTCCTCGTACGTGGCCGCTTTCTCAATCATTACCGAGATTCGATGGCTCACCCGAGCGTGGAGGAGTCGCAGTTTGAGGGTCTCCGAGGGAGCCGTTGTGGAGGAGACGATGTAGGCCTCGAAGCATCGAAACCAATGTTCAAATATTTCCTTGGCTTCGGACGCGCGGGAGTCGAGTTCGAGCCTGTCTGCCTTTAGAGCGGCTTCCATGGTGCTGTCGACGACTAATAAATTGATATACCTTCAATTCACCAAGAGACCGAGAGAGCGAGTGAAGGCTTTATTAGTCGTGAACTTGCCTAGCCAGAGTCGGTTGTGCAGATGAGCGCCACCAATCTGGTGGCCAGGTTATATATGGCCCCGGTGAGGGTGGAGCCAGAGGCGGAGCCCCGGTGGGTTACAGTACAGTATCTGGAAGCAGCTTGTATCACCACTTCCAGGTCATAGGTTACATTAGGTGGATACAATGGTTACAGTGTCATGCATTATGGTGAATATATTCACCACAATCTCATTCCGAGATCTCCTCAGCACAAATCCCATCTTGGCCATACAGCAAGGGTTAGTGGCCATAACAAGATTTGTACCTGCAGAGAAAGGGCCCGGCCAATCCACCTCCCACCCCACCCCACCGTCACCCCCCGCCCACCATCCTGGGCATGATAATTACAATTACAATCTGAACGGACTGTTGAGCTAATCCATAATATCTGTTGTACCTGCCACTGACTCTGCAATTTGTAGTTTACATTCAATCACAAATTGTGTGTTAATTCATGTTTAACTGATGTTATTATGAATGTCAACATAGATAGTATTTTGTGTTTATTTTATTTGACTTTTGTAAAGCAAACGTTCTTCTGTTTTAAAGTATGCATTATGTGGCTTCATTCTCTTCATAAATAACTAGGATTTCACGTTTGGCCTACTTAAAAGAAAGGTCTCTACCAAGGTCATAACGAGTTGCAGACAAAGATAACCACACTGGCAATATGATGTTGTGGTGATAACAGAGGTCTGGCTCAAAGAAGGACAGAAGTAAGTACTGAATATTCCTGGATACAAGGAGTTCAGGGAAGATAGGAAAGAAGGAGAAGCAGTATTGATTAAGGCAAACATTGCAGGGCTGGGGAAGGGTTTCCCAGAGGGGTCAAGGATGGAATCTATTTGGCTAAAGATAAGGGACAAAAAAGGTGTATTCAGGTTATTCAGTCTAGTCTGAAAGCCACCAACTAGTGGGAAAGATATAGAGAAACAAATTACAGAGAAGTGTAAGAATTATAGTGTCGCTGAAAAAATACATTTTGTCAAAGCTTTTCATCTTACACTCATCAGGACAATCGTAAGAATACCAATGTCAGGGGAAAACAATGGGCTGAATTCTCCGCCGTCGGGATTCTCCATTTTGCTGGCAGCCCGGGGGTTTCCTGACGGCATGGGGCTGCCCCACAATGGGAAACCCCAATGACCAGCCAGAGAAATGGAGCATCCTGACGGCGGGCTGAACCAGAAATCTGGCACGGCGGGACGGAGAAACACGCCCAACAACTTTATACTGTATGAGAAGGGAGTGCTGACTAGTTGGCAAGTGGACTCTGATTGGGAGAGAGGTTGCCATGGAGAATGGAGTTGGTGGTAACTGATTGTTAACAGTTTGAAAATTCTAACCAGTAGCTTGACTCTGATTGGTCAAGGAATCAACCAGATTCAAGTTACCTGGTTCAAAACCAATCAATTTGCACTCTTTCTCCTTTGATTCCCTTACTGATCAAGAATCTTATCTATCTCAACCTTAAATATACACAAGGACTCTGCCCCCATAGCTCTCTGCAGCAAAGAGTTCCTAAGGCTCACAACCCTCAAGAGAAGAAATTCTTCCTCATCTCGGTCTTAAATGGGCACCCCTTTATCTGAGACAATGCTCTCTGGTTCGAGACTCCCCCAGGACAGGGAACATCCTCTCAGCATTTACCCTGTCAAGCCTCTTAAGAATCCTATATGTTTGAATGAGATCACCACTCATTCTTTAAAATTCCAAAAAGTAGAGCCCAATCTGTTTAAACTTTGCTCACAAGACAATCCCACCATTCTAGGGATCTTCCTAATGAACCTTCTCTGATGATGAAAGAGTAAAACTGAGACTTTAAGTGGAAAACCAATATTGTTTGCAGTACATCCCAGCTTAAATGGGAGTGAATAGCACATCACTTATAATGATGCAGTTGCCCTTCACCAGATAGGCAGCAAGGGATTTGGTGCGAGCTGAATCAAAAGTACATATCATCATGCTGAGGTTATGCTACATTGCAACACTGGTTTAATGAACTAGTACAGAACCCAAATGTGTCAAAAGGAAATGTGTTAAAAGCTGCAAACTTTATTTTTCACTCTGAAAATATCAATCCCTCATGGTGAAGAGACAGCTAGTCATTGCTGAGAAAATGGGAGGATTGAGAAATGTTGACATCACTGAGCTAAATGCTAAATGGGACTTTACAGTCACAAACCTGAATTCCACTGAACAAAAAGCAAATTATCGATTATTTTAGCCGAATCCAATCCCAAATGTCAAATGCGTGAGAGAGAATCAATTGCACACGTTATTACATTTGACAATAACATAGCTGTTGGGCTGGATTCTCCGCAGCCCCGTGCCGAAATCGCGTTTGGCATAGGGGCGGAGAATCAATGGGCGGTATTCTCCCCCCCCCCCTCCGCCCCCCCGCCAGGTGGGAGAATCGCCGGGGCGCTGCGCGAATCGTGCCATGCCGCCCCGACCCCCACACGCGATTCTCCCAGCCCCCTGAAACCAGCGCCGCGCAAATCGTGCCACGCCGCCGCGACCCCCAAACGCGATTCTCCCAACGCCCCCAAAACCAGCGCCGTGCAAATCGCGCCAGGCCGCTCAGGGAATCGCCACAAACAGCAAGCAACGATTCTCTGGCCCGGATGGGCCGAGCGGCCCGCGCGTAAACGGCATACTCCCGCCGGCGCCGTCCACACCTGGTCGCTGTCGGCGGGTCTATTCGCGAAGGCTTGGGGGGCAGCCTGTGGGGGGGCTGAGGGGGGCACCGTTCCCGGGGGGGGGGGCCTCAGGAGTGGCCTGGTATGCGATCGGGGCCAACCGATCGGCGGGCCGTCCTCTCTGACGGCGGGCCTCCTTTCTTCCGCCGGCGAGAATGGATCCATCCACCATGTTTGTGTGGGGTGGCCTGGGGAGGACGGCCGCCGCGCATGCGCTAGTTGCCACCAGCCCAACTGCGCATGCGCGGGACCCAAGGCGGCGCATCTTTTACGCGGCGCTGGGTCTCTGATGCGAGGCCCTGCCCCCGTAAATCGCGCGACGCCCCTGCTAGCCCCACGGAGGGGGGAGAATAGGGGTCTGGGAACGGGCACCAACGCTGGAGTAAAACACTCCGGTTTTTACTCCCTCGTCGGCACTTAGACTCCCGTTGGGAGAATCCCGCCCACTGTCTGCCCGGGTATCGTGCCCGGCGCTGCTCCCACGATTCTCCTCCCCGGATTATGCGGTGTGTCTGAGGGGCCATTAACAGAGGGCCCCCCAGTGATTCTCCAGGCAAAACTGGCCGGATTGCCGGCGGCGTGGTTCTAACCACGTGTCGCCAGTCAGGAACCTCGGGTGGCAGTTGCGGACTCACCGCGCCCACCCTGGTGGGCGGCAAGGGGATCGAGCGCCGGGGGCGGCGGGGGGAGGGGTCTCATGGGCGGACGGGCCAGCGATTGGGCGGCTCAGATCCGTGGGCGTGCGCGATCTCGGGAGGGCCTACAATGGTGATGTCAGTCCGCGGTCCGAGTCCGCCATGGTGCACGGGGCGGCCGCTGCAGGCCACCGCCGTGTGCAATAGCGGACTCCCACCTGGAAGTGCGGGGGCCCGTATCCGCAGCCAGAGCTGCGAGCAGCACTCCGGGGCACTGCCAGTCCCCTGCAGGTAGGAGAACCGCTCTTGACCTTTGTAAGGAAAGTTAAGAGTGGAACGCCAGCATTTTCACGCCGGCGTGGGGACATAGCCTCATTTTTGGAGAATCCAGCCTGTGCACTCAGCTGTCCGTTTAGTTAACTTTTGAATAGAATAGCCCTGGAAAACACATGTTGGGCAGGATTCTCCGTCCCGTCACCCCCGTTTTCTGGTGCAGCGCGCCCCCGTCGGCAGCGGGATTCTCCAGATTGGCAGCCGGTCAATGGGGTTTCCCATTGTGGGCACCCCCACGCCGCCGAGAAATCCACGGGCTTGAGTGCGCTACAGGCAAAACGGAGGATCCCGCCGACGGAGAATCCAGCCCGCTTTGTTTGGCAATAGCGGTTACTCACTTCAGCAAGCTCTACTGCAGAAACTTAAAAATCCATTTAAAACTTACGTTACCCTGGCCACAAGGATCGAAGATTGCATCCCAGGAGTAATAGGGGGGAAGCAGACGGGGTTCGTTAAGGGCGGCACTTGGCGACCAACATTAGGAGGTTGCTTATTGTAATTATGATGCCCCCAGAGGGGCACGAGTTTGAGGTGGTGCTGGCCATGGACGCAGAGAAGGCCTTTGATCGGGTGGAGTGGAATACCTATGGGAGGTCACGGGGCAGTTTGGGTTTGGGCAGGGATTGTGGATTGGGTCCGGTTGCTATACCAGGCACCGGTGGCGAGTGTGTGGACGAATCGGGCAAGATCGGACTACTTCAGGTTACACCAGGAGACGAGACAGGGATGTCCACTTCCCCACTGTTGTTTGCCTTGGCTATAGAGCCGTTGGCATTGGCATTGAGAGCGTCAAGGGTCTGGCAGGGGATAGTACGGGGGGTAGAACACAGGGTCTCGCTCTAAACGGACAATCTGCGTCGGTATATATCGGACCGGCTGAGGGGAATTAGAGGGATTATAAGGATATTAGAGGAATTAGGCCGGTTTTCGGGATACAAATTGAATATGGGTAAGAGTGATGTCTTTGCGATCCAGGCGAGGGGGCAGGAGAAGAGATTGGGTGAGATGCCGTTCTAGGTGGTGGGAGGGAGCTTTCGATATTTGGATATCCAGGTGGCGCGGGAGTGGGAACAGTTACATAAATTGAATTTGGGGCGGCTGGTAGAACAGATGAGGGGGGACTTTCGGAGGTGGGACGGGCTCCCATTGTCATTGGCGGGCGGGTACAGACAGTGAAAATGACGGTCCTCCCAAGGTTTTTGTTTGTTTTCCAGAACCTCCCAACTTTTATCCCCAAGGTGTTCTTCAAAAAGGTGAATGCAGAGATCTCGGGAATTGTTTGGGTGGGTAAAACCCCGCAGGTGAAAAAGGTGTTGCTGGAGTGTGAGCGTGGGGGGGGGGATATTGCGATGGTCAGGAAGTGGGTAATGGGGGAGGGGTCGGTATGGGAGCGGGTGGAGGTGGCATCATGTCAGGACACGGGTTTGGGGGCACTGTTAACTCTGCCGTTCTCACCGGCTCGGTAAACTCCACAAGCCCGGTAGTAGTGGCAGCCCTGAGGGTGTGGGAACAGTGGAGGCAGCAAATGTGGTTCGACTGGGGGCATCGGTGTGGGCACCAATATGTGAAAATCACCGGTTCGCTCGGGGGGTGGGGGGGGGGGGGGGGGGTCGGAGGTCGGACGTGGCAGCGGGCATTGCTCGAGAGGTTTGGGCATCTCTTTATTGATGAGGGTTTCCCGAGCCTGGAGGAGGAGTTTGAGTTGCCGGGGGGGGGGGGATAGGTTCCGGTATCTGCAGGTGAGGGATTTTGTGCGGAGGCAGGTTTCGACCTTTCCGCACCTGCCGCCCCAGGGGCTACAGGACAAGGTGGTGTCGAGAACAGGAGGATGAGGGGGAAGTGAGCCCTGATAGGGGAGGTGAAGAGAAAGTGGGAAGAAGAGCTGGTTGGGGAGTTGGAGGCCGGGTTATGGAAGGAGGCCCTGAGGAGAATTAATGCATTCTTGTCATGTGCCAGGCTCAGCCTGATACAGTTTAAGGTGGTCCACAAGGCACACATGACTGTGGCCCGAATGAGCAGGTTCTTTGAGGAGGTGGAGGATAGGTGTGGCCGCTGTGCAGGGGTCCTGCAAACCATGTCCATATGTTTTGGGCATGTCCGAGGCTATGGGGTTTCTGGCAGGGATTTGCTGACGTCATGTGAGAGGTCTTAGAAATTAGGGTGGTGCCGAGTCCAGAGGTGACAACCTTCGGTGTATCGGAAGACTCACGAGCCCAGGGGGTGAGAGAGGCCAACGTCCTGGCCTTTGCCTCCCTGGTGGCCCGGAGACGGATCTTACTAGGGTGGAGGGACTCGAAGCCCCCGAACTTGTGGGTTGTGGATTAGCAACATGGCGGGGTTTCTCAGACTCGAATAACTTGAGGGGTTTGTTGCAGCCGTTCACCGACTTCTTCCGGGGGTGGGGGGGCATGGGAGAGATGAATAAGGATAGAAGAACCAACGGAGGGGTGGTTGGGGAAGGTGGCATTGTTTGTGTAAGCCATTTTGGCTGGTGTCTGTGCCCGGGGGGGGGTTTGTTGGTTATATTGTTGTGTTCTTGTTTTTGGTGAAATTTGATGTTTAAAATTGTTAAAATTATAAATGCCTCAATAAAATATTTTCGATTAAAAAAAAACTTACTTGTTTTAGGTTATCAAACCTCAACTAAGAGTCGAATAATCTCCATATTCCACTTCAATTGTTGATGTTTATCTTCAAAAATGATGGCTTGAATTTCCAATGACCAATAGTTTGTTTGTTGCACTGGGAGGCTAAAAATCCAATGAAACATTTATACATGCACTTCATTGCCTGCAGGATTATGCAAGACAATTGCTTACAACTGGAAAAAGGACGCTGCAATTTTATCTGTTAAGCTGGTTCCATCACAAGCCTCGCAGTAGATATTAATATTTACTTTTACTGTCAGCACTTCTTTCTTCAAACAGAATAGGTGCCGCAGTCGGAGGGGAGGATTCACAATGACCTAGGTTCCACCTCAAAGAATAACTCTTATCTGCAAAATGTTTGAGGTGGAAGAATTTTAATGTTGTCCAAGATAAATCCTCACTTATAGTCAATCATACGCTGTCAGTGCACTGCACAGTGTTAGCAAACTGAAAGGTAACAATAGGGCAGTTTCACTTAAAATGCTAAGGAACTTGATTCGTTGGACTGCTGTGCTGACCTGAAAGGCAGGGTGCAAAAGCACAAAGCCCGTAGATAAGGTTGTTTGAGCAAACAAAGCCTTCAGATAGGATTATCTGATGGAATGATGTACCACCCGATCTAAGTTCTATTCTGCAATTGGCTCATTATATTGTCAGTCATCCCATAAGTAAGTTCTGAACCAGTTTGGAAGCTGGACTTGTAACCAGATCGTACTCACCCCATGATTAAAGTGCATCAGCTGCGATTTGAAAAATAAACCGGCTTTAATTTTCATTCCCCTTATTATCAGCAACAAATTGGTGGTTAAGTTGATCTTAGATTAGGATAAATGGTTGGCACAACATCGTGGGCTGAAGGGCCTGTTTGTGCTGTATTGTTCTATGTTCTATAACTATTAAAAATGCTGAAAATCTGTATTTTTTTGTCCGACCTCCCCTTTCCAAATTTGAGGTGGCCTTTCCTGGATTCTGAAGACTTTGCCTCATCCTACAATATGCAGCCTCAACCAATCCTATCGTTCGACTGAGGAGCATCAAAGCAGTGGGGCACGACGCATTCATGCATACGGTAATCTACTTATTGGCACAAGTCAACCAGCATTGGACTCCTAGGTCAGTATGATGACGTTATGGAGGCTCATACAAATCAGTCTGAAACAGTACACAGTTTCAGCTACTAAATACCAGATCAGCACTTTCTATGAGCTGGCCAAAAGGAGTATCGGGGTACCAATATGTCATTGGCACTTTAATACAAATTTATCACCAGATTTTGAAGAACATAAGAAATAGGGGCAGGAGTAGGCCATTCAGCCCTTCGAGCCCATTCTGCAATATACGTCAATGCATTTCCCTGCACTATCATAGAATTTACAGTGCAGAAGGAGGCCATTCGGCCCATCGAGTCTGCACTGGCCCTTCCAAAGAGGACCCTACTGAAGCCCACGTATCTACCCTATCCCCGTAACCCAGTAACCGCAACTGAATATTTTTTGGACACTAAGGGCAATTTAGCATGGGCAATTTATCATGGCCAATCCACCTAACCCGCACATCTTTGGGCTATGGGAGGAAACCGGAGCACCCGGAGGAAACCCACGCAGACACGGGGAGAACGTACAAACTCCACCCAGCCGGGAATCGAACCTGGGACCCTGGAGCTGTGAAGCAACTGTGCTAACCACTATGCTACCGTGCTGCTATGGATAGGGAGTCGCTGCTTCCCTTAGTTGAAGGGTCAGTCATGAGAAGACCCTAGCTCAAAGTGAGGGGCAGGAGATTTAAGGGAGATGTGAGGAAAAACGTTTTACCCAGAGGATGGTGACAGTCTGGAATGCACTGCCTCAGAGGGTGGTAGAGGCAGGTTGCCTCACATCCTTTAAAAAGTACCTGGCTGAGCACTTGGCACGTCTTAACATTCAAGGCTATGGGCCAAGTGCTGGAAAATGGGATTAAGTAGATAGGTCAGGTGTTGTTCACATGTCCGTGATGGATCTAAGGGCCTCTTCTTCACTGTGTGATTCTGATTCTGTGATTGTATACCCTTAACCCTTGATGGTTTTAATATGTAGAAATCTATCATTTTAAGTCTTGAACATATTCAACGACTGAGCCTCCAGAGCAACCTGGGGTAGAGAATTCCAAAGGCTTCCCAGCCTCTCAGTGAGTAAATGACTTCTCATCTCAGCACTGCCCCTTATTCCGGCACTGTGATACATGGCTCTATACCATCCCAGCCATGGGAAACATCCTTCCCGCATCTATCTTGTTGAGCCCTGCAAGAAGTTTGTATGTTTGAATGAGATCACTTCATTGTTCCAAACTCATACTTTTAAACTTATATCAGTGACAGCATGATAAATCCTTCCTCAAATGCAGAGAGGCTGCATGTGCAAACAGTAACCTATGCTGGCCCACACTCTTCTTCTTAGGCAGTCCTTGGGAATCGTGGATGACTTGCTACCGCTCTCGTTCGATGGGTTCTAAAATGGCGGATAGGTTGAATGCATGATCTGCGGACTTTGCCATATGTGAGGCAGGAGGTGTTTTAAGGGTTTGGTAGATAGATTGTTTAGTGGCTTGTGCGCTCCCTCCAATGTCTCAACTTCGCCTCTGCACACTCCTGATGATGTCTCTCAATGTGTTCAGTGCCTTCCTGAATTAGCCTTTTCCATTTTGGTTGCTCACAAGTCAGAGTCTCCCAGACATTGTCCAGTATATTTGACCTCTTCAGGGATGCTTTGAGGACATCCCTAAAACACTTTTGCTGTCCTCCTACAACGACAAGGATCCCGAGTAGAGCAGTTGCTTCAAGAGTCTGGTGTTCGGCATATGAAAGATGCAATGTGCCCAGCAGAGCCTTGATGCAAAGCAAGTTGGCTTGAGAAAGAACCTACATAGAAAATAGAAGCACACCTGCCTTTTTTACCACTGGATTTAAAAATCTTGCAAAGGCACCACTGGTGGCATTTCTCCAGTGCTGTGAGGTGCCTGCTCTAGGTTGTGCAAGTCACTGAGCATGGAGGATCATGGGATCATTGCTACACAAAAGCCATCACATTAGTCTCGGGTTTGAGATTCTGGTCCTCAACACTCTTTTCCTCGGCTGACCTGGCACACGAGAGGGAGTGATGAATTTCTTTGTCAAAAAGATTTTCTATTTGGCAAAAGGAGGCAAGGTCCACATTTTTCAGGATTCATTGATCTCAACAGGGAGAGGTGTTTTGCTGTGGGAACTTAGAAGAGGTCCTTAGTTTTCTGGATCTTTAATGAAAGTCCTTACTCATGTCCTTTGGAGAAAGAGGCAACCATAACCTGAAACTTCCCGTACCAGCCTCCCCGAACAGGCGCCGGAATGTGGCGACTAGGGGCTTTTCACAGTAACTTCATTTGAAGCCTACTTGTGACAATAAGCGATTTTCATTTTTCATTTTTTTCCAACTCAGTTTCTGAGTAAGTGCTCACTCAAGCATCATCCACATATTAAACCTCTATGATTGATGTTGGGGTGGTTTGGGTTTGGATTGAAAGTGACATGGGTAAACATTATGAATTTGGTGTCAAATTCAATCTGATCATAATTTATTCTTGCATACAAGCCTGTGTTGAATTTAAGAGAGACCAGAGTGACATTAGTTTGTCAAATTAATGGCAACATCATGCAAATCAATGATCAACTGGATCATATAGCACACTGTTACAATCCCAGTTGCTGTTATAACTGGACGGGAAGATCCCAGAATGGAACCCTGGCTCAAGGAACCATAATTTTTACTTTATTTTAATAAAGTGTGCAGGAACAATCACAGGACTGTTAATTAGGTCAGTGGATAAGCATCTATTTTGCTGTAGTTAAAAAAGGATAAGGACCCGGTGGAGTGTGGGTCGTATCTGCCAATGTCCCTGTCAAATGTGGATACCAAGATTCTGACCAAAGTGTTGGTGCTTAGGTTAGAGTAGTGTCTTTCACAGATGATTGGGGATGATCAGACAGGGTTTGTAAAGGTAGGCAGTTGTCCTCAAATGTGCGATGCTTGTTAAACGTGGTGCTCTTCCCATCAGAAGGGGGAGAACTGAATGTGGAGAAAGCGTTTGATCGAGTAGAGTGGAGTTATTCGTTTGTAGTGTTGTAGTGGTTTGAGATTGGGCCTAAATTTGTGGCGTGGGTCAAATTGTTGTATAAGGAACCAAAGGCGGGTGTTCAGACAAATGGGGTGAACTCAAGATATTTTCAGTTGCATAGGGGGACGAGACAGGGGGTGTCCCATGTCCCCCCCTAATGTTTGTGTTGGCGATAGAGCCCTTGGTCATTGTGCTGAGGTACTCGGATAAGTGGAGGGGGTTAGTGAGCGGGGAGGTGTCCTTTTATGTTGACAACATTTTGTTGTATGTTTCTGACCCGGGTTTCACGGTGGGAGATATAACGGAGCTGCTCAGGCGATTTGGGCCTTTTTTGGGATACAAATTAAATTTGGAGAAGAGCTAGTGCTCTTTGGTTTCCTCTTCGGAGGCGGGAGCTGGCTTGGGGGGATTGCCATTTTGTGTGGCGACGACTCACTTCAGGTACCTGGGGGTGCAGGTGGCTCGGGACTGGGCCCAGCTCCATAAATTTGACGAGCCTGGCGGGTAGGGTTAAGGCATTTTTGTTGAGGTTGATCAGCCTCCCCCTATCATTGGCAGGCCGGGGGAAGGTGGTAAAGATGAATATCTTGCTGTGGTTTTTATTTTTATTCCAGTGTTTACCTTTTTTTGCCAAAGGAGTTTTTTATGGGGTGGAACGGTTGGTTTAGTCATTTGTATGGTTGGGTAAGGTGGCAAGGATTCAGAAGATGGTGCTTCGGAGAAAGCAACAGTCTGGAGGTTTGGCTCTTCCAAAACTGATGTATTACTATTGTCCGGCAAATGTCGAGAAGGTGTGGGGCAGAGTAGAGAGTCGGAGGTGATGTGGGTGAGGATGGAGGCAGGCTCTTGTAGGGGGTTGGGGTTGCGGGTGCTGGCAATGGAACCTCTCCCATTTGGCCGAGGGTAAGTACCCGTGTAGTCTAGTGGTGGTAGCTACACTGAACATATGGAGGCAATTTCACCAGCATTTTTAATTAGGGACAGGATCGATGCTCATGCCGGTTGGAGAGAATCATGTGTTTGAGCCGGCAAGACTGGTTGCTAGGTTTCGTGGGATGAGAGGAATGGGGGGGGCGGGGGGGTAATGGAAATGAAGGACTTATTTTTGAAAGGGGGATTTGCGAGTTTAGAGGAGTTGACGGAGAAGTTTGGGATTACGTGGGGGTGGCCTTTTGGTATGCAGGTTCGGGACTTTGTAAGGAAGGTTTTCCCGACGTTTCCCATGACAACTCCTCGTTATAGGAGTGAAGTTATGACGGCGTTTATGGGAAGATTTTAGAACAGTGTGTGGCGTCGCTGGAGGGGGGTTAAGGCTAAGTGAGAGGAGCTGGTGGTGGCATTGGAGGAGGGGTTGTGGTGTGAGGTGTTGAGGAGGGTGAATGCCTCAACCCCGTGTGCGAGGCTGGGGTCAATACAATTAATTGTGGTGCCTAGGCCGCACCTGATGAGGTTGAGGATGAGCTGGTTGTTTGAGGGGGTGGAGGACACTTGCGAGCAGTATGGGAGAGGTCCGGCCAACCATGTACACATGTTCTGCTCCTGTCCAAAGTTGGAGAAATTCAGGGGTCGATTTTCAGCACCACGTCGGCAATCTTGCACTTGGATTTGGTGCCCAGTCCCCTGGGGGCCATATTCTGGGTGTCGGGCTTTCCGTAGCTATAGACGGGAGCGGGGACATACATTTTAGCCTCCGCCTCGCTAATTGCTCGTGGGCGGGTCCTGTGGGGTGGAGGTCAGCCTCTCGCCCAGTGCCTCAGTATGGTTTGTTTGGAATCACTAGCTTTCGGAACGCTCCGAAAGTTAGTGATTCGAAACAAACCTGTTGGACTTTAACCTGGTGTTGTAAGACTTCTTACTGTTTATTCTTCACATTAAAGAGTTGGTTACCGTCAGCTGTTAGTGGGGCGGGGGAGGGAGGGGGAGGGATGGGGCTATTCTTTAAGTTATTGGGATGTTGGTTGGTAGAGTGGGGGGGGGGGGAGGTTTCTGCTGTTCTTGTTCTTTTGCATTGTTTTGTTTCATGTATAAAATATTAAAATGTTTCAAACCAAATTTTTAAAAATTTAAAAACGAAGCGCCATGTTACTGTATCCGACAATACCTCCATCCTGGCAAAAAATGCTTTGACTGAGAGTCAATTGCACTAATTTTTATACTTAATTTTACAGGGTGTGGGCATTGTAGGCCGAGCCAGCATTTATTGCCCATCCCTAACTACTCTGTAGAAACTGGAATTGAGCGGCTTTCTTGAACCACTGCAGTCCCTGTGGTGTAGACACATATGGTACTGTTAGGAAGGGGGTTTTGGGATTTTGAATCAGGGACAGTGAGGGAACAGCGATATATTTCCAATCAGGAAGGTGGAGGAATCGTCCAAGTGGTGTTGTTCCCATGTGTCTGCTGCCCCCGTCCTTCTAGATTTCAGTGGTTGTGGGTTTTGTAAATGGCTAAAGGAACTTTAGTGAGTTCTTAAAGTGCATGTTACAGATTGAATACATGGCTGCCACTGTTCGTCGGTGTTGGAGGGCATAAATGTTTGTGGAAGGGCAGCTAATCAAGTGTGCTGCTTTGTCCTGGATGGTGTCAAACATCTGGAATGCTGTGGGAGCTGCACTCATCCAGGCAAGTGGAAAGTATTCTATCACGCTCCTGACTTGGGCCTTGTAGGTGGTGGGGAGGCTATGGGGAGTCAGGTCATTCACCACAGGATTCAGAGTCTGTGACCCTCTCGTATCCACAGTATTCATATGACGAGTCCAGTTCAGTTTCTGTCAATGGTAACCCCCAGGATATTGATGGTGAGGGATTCAGCGATGGTAATGCCATTGAATGTGATGGGGCGATGGTGAGATTCTCTCTTTTTGGAGATGGTCATTGCCTGGCACTTATGTGACGCAAATGTTATTTGCCACTTGTCAGCCCAAGCCTGGATATTGTCCAGGTCTTGCTGCATATGGACATGGATTGCTTCATTATCTGAGGAGCCATGAATGGTGTTGAAGGCTGTGCAATTATCAGCGAACAACCGCACTTCTAATCTTATGATGGAAGAAAAGTAATTGATGAGGCTGCTGAAGACGGCTGGGCCTAGGACACTACCCTGAGGAACTTGTGCGGTGATGTCCTAGAACGGAGATGTGCAGACCCGATGGGCTGAATGGCCTCCTTCTGCACTGTAAATTCTATAAAATTCTATGATCCCGAACAATCACAATCACCTTCCTTTGTGCCAGGCATGACTCCAATCAGCAGATATTTTTCTTCTGATTCCCACCGAAGCTTTTGCTCAAGTTCCTTGATGCCACTGTTGGTTAAATACCGCCTTGATGTCAAAGGCAGTCACTTCAACTCACCTTTGCAATTCAGCTCTTTTGTCCATTTTTGAACCATAGCTGTAATGAGGTCAGGAGCTGAGTGACCCTGGATGAACATAAACTGAGCGTCAGTGAGCAGGTTTTGCTAAGCAAGTGCCACTTCCTAGTTGTGTTGATGACCCCCTTCCATTACTTTACTCATGACACATGCGGGCAATTTTCCACATTGCCGGGTCGGTGCCTGTGTTTGTGGCTGTATTAGAACAGCTTGGCTAGGGGCGCAGCAAGTTTTGGAGGATAAGTCTTCAATATTATTGTCAGAGCCCCTGAGCTGGATTCTCCGCAGCCCCGCGCCAAAATCGCGTTTGACGTGGGGGTGGAGAATCCAATTTGCCACCGAAATCGGACCCAGCAATTCTCCGGGCCCTGAAATTCGGCATGTGCACACAGTACTCCGCGCGGCCGGGGGGCCATTGCCAGAGGCCCGCCCAGCGATACTCCGCTCCTGACCATCCGAGTTCCCAACAGCATAGAACTAACATGCTATGGCCAGTCGGGATGCTCGCGTGGCGGCTGCGGACTCAGTCCGCGGCCGCCCTGGTTGGGGGCGGGGGGATCAAACACCGGCTTATGGCCGGCCAGGAGACAGATCGGGCTGGTAGGATCTTCGGGCACGCGGCCGTTCGGGGGGGGGGGGGGGGGGGGGTCTACATCTTGCAGCTACCTCCGCAGTCCGAGTCCGTCGCTGCAGGCCGCCGCCGTGCACATGCGCGGACTCGGAACCAGAAGTGCAGGGTCCCGTATCCACAGCTAGAGCTGCGTGAATTAGTCCGCGTCCCTGCTAGCCCCCTGCAGAGCATTGCATCTTGCATTGGCTCGAACTTTAATCAGGAATCTTCAGAGTGAAACGCCAGCGTTTTTACATAGCCCCATTTTGGGAGAATCCAGCCCCATAGCTTTTGCAGCATCCAGTGCATTGAGCCATTTCATGGTATCATGTGGAGTGAATCCAATTGGCGAGACGGGGCAGGGCGTGAGAAGGGCGGGGTGTGAGAGGGGGTGGGGCATGAGAGGGGCAGGGCACAAGAGGGGCAGGGCACGAGAGGGGCGGGGTGCGAGAGGGATGGACGGGGTGCGAGAGGGGTGTGTAAGAGGGGTGGGGCACGAGAGGAGTGGGGCACGAGAGGAGGGGTTTAACTATTTACAGTTCCAAGGATAATTTTGCATGATGGTGCTCTCGCCATGCAGGCACGCTGCTCACAGAGTTCTAGACTGTTCTCTGACCTTGTGACTACATACATCACACTGTGGGTGGTGTGACTCGTCAATCCCCTGTTAACCCTTGCTCTGCAGAGCACCGTTACATTACAATATATGCAGACATACAATCACAGACGTTGTAACCGGTGTATGCTCAGTGAGAAGGGAAGGTTTGTGAAGGCGGATGGTAACAGATGCGAACGGGGGGAGGGGGGTGAAGGATCAAGGGTGACAAAGGGGAGAGGAATTGATATATTTAGTGGATCACAGGTGATGAGTGGGAAGTTGCTGGGTGTAAGGAGGAGAATAAGATTTGAGTCTCTATTGACACCCCTACGAATGGAAGAAAAATCATTTCTATCCACCCTATCTATGCCCCTCATAATCTTCTATCAGGTCTTCTATCAAATTTCGTTGTTGGAAGGAAAAGAGCCCTAGCCTATCCAATCTTTACTCAAGCTCAGACCCTCCAGCTCAGGCAGCATCCTGCTAAATCTCCTCTGAACACTCTCTGGTACAATCACATCCTTCCTATTATTCTTTCCTATGCAACACAGTTGATGGAAAACTGCAAAACCAGGATGCGGCAAGATAGGGCAAGATTCTCCGATATTGAGGCCAAGCATTCGCGCCGTCGCGTTTCACGACGGCGCGAACAGGGCCCGGGCACGACCTATTCTGGCCCCCACAGGGGGCCAGCACGGCGCTGGAGCAGTTCATGCCGCTCCAGCCTCCTTACGCGGCACCAAATGGACGCCACACCAACCCGCGCATGCGCAGTTGGGGGTAGCTCAATCCTGCGCATGCGCAGTTGGGCCGCGCCATCCTGCGCATGCGCGGTGAACTTCTTACGCGCACCGGCCCCGACCCAACATGGGGACGGTGTTCAGGGGCCGGCCGCGCCAGGAAGTAGGCCGGGGGGGGGTGGTGGGGGAGGCCGGCCCGCCGATCGGTGGGCCCTGGTCGCGGGCCAGACCCCATCGGAGCCCCCCCCCCCCCCCCACCCCGGTGAAGGAGCCACCCTCCCACCCCGGGAGTAGGTCATCCTGGCTGAACCGGAGCATCCTGTTAACGAGATTATGTCTGAATGGCACAAGGCAACTCAAGCGTTGGTGTATCCTCTGAGTCTGCTGCTGCCAGTCTTTTCTTTCAGTCTGTTTAACCCCTAAATTGCCTGTTACATTTGGGACTCCATTTCTGGACCCAAGTTCCTAATATCGTCCCATCATCAGGGAATCTATAGATTCTATGCCCCAGCCTTTACAACTCTCTGGTAAAGAATTCTATAGCTTCACTACCCTCAGAGAAAAAATTCCTCCTCATCTCTGTCTTAAATGGGCAACCCCTTACTCTGAGATTCTGCCCTCTGGTCCTAGACTCTCCCACAAGAGCAAGCATCTTCTCAGCATCTACCCTGTCAAGCCCCCTGAGAATCCTATATGTCTCAATAAGATCACCTCTCAATCTTCTAAACTCCAATGAGTACAGGCCCAATCTACTCAACCTCTCCTCACAAGAAAATCTCTCCACACCCGGAATCAACCTGGTGGACCTTCTCGGGACTGCTTCCAATCCCAACAGCTGAGAAGAGTGCAAGATCAAAAATTTATAAATATCTAATATAGTTATGCCCTTATTCTGGTGTGGTTTTCTCATGCAAATGCTGTGTAAGCACCTTGAAAAGAATCATATGGAGCAACCTGCTCATCATAAATTCTAATTTCCAATCAATTTAATTTATCCGATGGCAAATATATAGTCATAGCCTAATAGTGATGAGATAAGCTGAACTGGTCCAACAGGCCTCTGCATTTGTGGATCTGCCTTGCGAATCAGGCACATGAGAAATTAAGTGATGAGCAAAGACCAACAAAGCTCATGTCTCAAATTATATCACTTGGACACCATTTTGACAGCTTCTTTCATCATTTCCAATCATCAGATTGCAACTTTAAAAACATTTGATGAATATGTTTCCCATCATAGGAAACATAATTACATTCAAGCAAGTTTGGGTTGCCAGAAAATGCAGGCATGCTCATCTATCTGAATCTGAACTACTTTACAGTTGAGGTAAATAAACATTTATAATGGTCCAATTTTATATGCCTGCACATTGTTAAGATATAAACTGTTGCTATCAGTGTAAGAGCCACTGACATTTCTGAGTTAATGAGCGCACATCCAATGCAGACTGTTCAGACTGTCAGCATTATCAGAGTAACAAAAATTTACCCGGCCGATGAACTGAATTGTAACATCAAGCCAAGCAGTGTGTGTGATTTATCAAATGAGTCCCCTGTTGGTTGCTGATTTTGTTGCTCAGAGATTATTGTACCATACGCATTAGCAACATAAAACAAGTGTGCACAGTCCATCTGCCTGAAATTAATCACTTAGCTGCTTTAGTACAGTTAGACTCAAACCCTATTTGGCTATTCACAAAATATTGCAGGTCATCATTTGAGAAACTATTAGTATTGTTATACAGACTGAACAATAGACTTGTGTTTTTTCTGCTCTATGCAGATTAGAATGGAGATTTTCACCTGACACACAGTGGTAGCAAACGACTATTATATTTCATGCACAGTTCAGCCTTTGAGCTTCAATCATTGGTCAACCAAAGTCCAAAGGTGGTGAAAAGTATCCTATTATATGGTGTGTGTAAAATCATCTTTATGCTCAAGGTACACCCTGGCACAGTACTTTTGCAGAGGAAGTTCAAGTGTAGTTAAACATAGGCTTATTTTATCAATAAGGGGGTTGACCTGTTCCACTTATGAATGATCTTATCGGTATTCAGTGCACTTAAAGCCAAGAAGTGTATTAATAGCTGCATTCCACACAATTTTCATAGTTAAATCAAAAGTTACCATTAAAATAATGAATCTCAAACAATTTTGAAGACTTTTGAACAAAAAAGGATTGTGTTGGATTCTGGGCAGTCAGCCAATTGTATCTTGGAAAGAAAAAAGAAAAGATTTGCATTTATATCGAGCTTTTCATGACCTGCAGACATTCCAAAGAACCTTATAGTCAATGAGGTACTTTTGAAGTGGCGTCATTATTGTCACTTAGCTGCTACCTTCAGTTTTGATGCAAAGAACGATATTAAATACAATTTAATGAAGCAGTTCAAACACAAGTCGATTTGACGAAGTGGCACAAGAGCAAAAGATAAGGCCTGCCACTGAGACCATGGCAGCTGTAGCAGTAGATTATGCTGTTGAAGTTGGCAGCATCTGCATAATTTTTGACTCCACTTTTTAAACTTTTAACTGGCTATCCACAGTCAATTTGCTATTTCCAATGTCTGTGCGTGAGCCTGCCATTTTCATAGGATTTACAGTGCAGAAGGAGGCCATTCAGCCCATCGAGTCTGCACTGGCTCTTGGAAAGAGCACCAAGCCCACACCTCCACTCCTTCCCCGTAACCCAGTAACCCCACCCCCATCTAACCTTTTTGAACACTAAGGGCAATTTAGCATGGCCAGTCCACCTAACCTGCATATCTTTGGACTGTGGAAGGAAACCGGAGCACCCGGAGGAAACCCACGCAGACACGGGGAGAATGTGCAGACTCCGCACAGACAGCGACCCAAGCCGGGAATCGAACCTGGGGCCCTGGAGCTGTGAAGCAACTGTGCTAACCACTGTGCTGCCATGTCACCCCATTTTGCTTTACAACATTTCTCTATCTCTCCTTTTCTCTTAACTGTATTAGGGCCTGAAATTGTGCTCCCAGGTTAGTTGTACTGCATGGCCAGTGCCAACTTCCCGAGTTCAGAAGTTCCCTAACTGCCCTGAAATTTATGTTCCAGCTCATAGGTACCTATGTATAATTATGCTGGAGTCATAAATTATTGAGTTTTTTTTGTTCATTACAGGATGTGGGCGTCGCTGGTTAGGTCAACATTTATTGCACATCCCTAGTTGCCCTTCAGAAGGTGGTGGTGAGCTGCCTTCTCGAACCGCTGCAGTCCCTGAGGTGTAGGTACACACACTGTGCTGTTAGGGAGGGAATTCCAGGATATTGCCCAAGCGGCAGTGAAGGAGCAGCGATATATTTCCAAGTCAGGGTGGTGAGTGACTTGGCGGGGAACCTCCAGATGGTGGGGTTCCCAGGTATCTGCTGTTCTTATCCTCCTAGACGGTAGTGGTCGTGGGTTTGGAAGGTGATGTCTAAGGCACCTTGGTGAGTTACTGCAGTTATAAAATAACCATAGGATCCCTACTGTGCAGAAGGAGGCCATTCGGCCCATCAGGACTGCACCAACCCTCCGAAGGAGTACCCCACCCACCCTACCCTATGCAAGCTCTCTAAGGTGCAGTCAGCCCCATTTCCCTGCTCTATCCCGCAGTTTTGCAAGTTTATTCCCATCAAATGGCAATCCAATTTCCTTTTGAAATCCTTGATCATCTCCTTTTACATGATCCATGGAATAGCTAAGTGCGCATGGACACTTGACGATAGTGACCACAATATTACAAGGGTTAAAGCCCAAAATAGGAGAAAAGTACAGATCCAAGAGCACTAGATTGGAATAGTGCTGATTTAGAACAATGGGCAGTGAGCTTATGGAGGTGAAACAGAAAGAGAAATTTTCACACATAGTTCAACCACAGATGTTGTGCGCATGAGATATAAACAGCGTTTGACCAAGCACTTTGAGGACATAATTGGAAAAATCGTGGGATTTGAAATTTGCAGGAATAAGAGGCAATAAAATGGCATTAAAAACCAGCTCGAAAGGATGAAACAGATCAGGAATTAAGGACAGTTTCTCAGAGTGGTGGGAAAAGACATTCAAAGTGCGCTGCAATTGTTTATCTTTCATTTTGGTGATAAAAACAAGTTTCCAAATTAATGTTTTCCTTGTGCTGATAGTAACAAGTAATTTGGAGAGATTGTTGATAGCCTTTGTCATCAGATGCACGACTCCCTGTCAGCTAAAAAGCTTGATAAAACAAAAACATCAAGCAAGAGAGACGGTTTCATTGGAAGACTTTATTGAACTGGATTGTATTTGCAATGTCAATGAAAAATATAATTATCTGTGTGTTGGCGGCATTCTAAGTAAGTTAAAAGAAAAACAGAACAAGATTTCAATATAATGTCATCCAGCAACAAAGAGCGAGATAGTGTGAGTCAGTGTTAAAGGATTGCTATTAATTGCCACAAGCAATTTATTATCCTACACTTCAAATGGAACTCACACCACAAACTCATGATCTTTTTTTGAATATTGAGGAGGAATTGTTCAGAGCCCCTTTTAACAGCTATTGATTAACAATATTTTCTGCGGTCGAGGGTGGATTCAAATTCGCATCCCAGGGAGAGTGTGATGCAAATTCATCAGGTCACTCAATAACAACCTGCATCCAAACCGTTAATGTAGCAAAACAGTGCTTCGTAGAAGCATATTCAAACAGAAGTTGACACAGAGACAAAGGAAGAAATATCAGAGCAGATGACTAAATACTTGGGCAGAGATGGAGATTTCAAGAAGGGTGATAAAGAAAGAGAGAAGGAGAGATAGAGATGCCGCAACCCTTGAAAGTAGGAAGGTCAACATCATGCTAGGTTTCTATTAGCAGGATTATAAACAAGTAGTAATCACATCCTGAAGTGAGATACCTTGTCAGGTATGCAAGATAATGGTGCATGTCCTCGGCCAGAGATTTTTATCTTAACAATGTAAATATTATAAATTGTATATTGTAAATATTAACCTGCATCTGAATTATTTTAAAGACAACACCTGGAACCCTCCTTGACCCTCCTCATCAAGTTATCCAAGAGTACACCTTGTCTGAATTATGAGTAACGTTTTATCAGTATAAAGACAGCATTGTCATCGATCTATTTGTTGGTAGGTAAAAATAATTCCAAGTCAAATTGCTCAAAAATGTTTTGTCAATGGAGAAATGCTGAGGAATACTTTATGAACAACTTGAAATCAGCAGAGAAATCAGTAATATAGTGAGAAATATTTGTATCTGACCACGTTCCCCACAAGAGTAACAGGTTGGTCTCTAAATACTGGTAGCAACCTTTTAATGACCATTACAATTGCTAGTGATTTAATTATTGATTTGTTTACCTATTAACTACAGTAAATTGGTATCTTTGGACCAACAAACTTTGAACATCACTGAAAGTACCATCTGACGCACAGGAATTGTAAAACTACCGTAATTCTAATAAATGCATATGTTTACTCTTGCTTCGTTTTGTTTTGGAACATAAATCCAAGGTTTTTCTCTTGTGTAGATTTGAAGAGCTAAGGTCCATAACAAAGACCAAGATTGAAAGAGGAGGTACTATAAAACAAGCGATTATATAACTCTCTATTCCTTCAACCCAGTAATTCATCTGTTGTTATGATCCGAAACAAAACCTGCACATTTTTGCTTAAATTCCAGTGAGAGAACAATAACCTTTTGTTTAAAGTAAAAAAAGCTTGAGATCCACGACACTTGCCAAGAGGGTAAAACCACAAAAGTCCACAGGTTTTGAGCAGACAAAAATAAACTTTACTTTCCGAGATCAAAAGGATAAACAATTTACAATAGCTACGTATACCAACATTCAGGGTTAATATGAAGTACATGTGAATTAACAGGCAAACTGTGGTCAAACACACCACACTGTACAACAAGTAGCAAAGTAGCAAATGCAACCAAGACAGATTCATTGGATTTATCAGCAGCCCATCCTGACATCAGTGAACACTGCAAGTCAACCAATCTAATTTAAACACTCTCCCTTACGAGGGACACAATTTTTCCACGTTCGAAGATCAAGCCTCTGATTTTCATCAAATTCATTCCAACTTGGGCTGCCTCAACAAATGCACATATCCTGAGGTTTCAATATATTCTCCCAATGCTCCATTCCCCTGGTTTTCCATGTCTGTGCCCCAGCCTCTACTTACTGCCGCAATTTCAACTCTTTAATAACTCGGTAGTTTCCTTGGTCTGGCATGCCCCTGGATTCAACCAAGGTCCAATTTCCCCAACTATACCAAGCTATAAATGGCTCGCAGTACTTCTCCTGAGCCCCCAGCTACATAACCGGCTAGTAGCTACACTTTGCAGCATGGAACCTGCTAACAGCAACACCTTTTCGATATGGCCTTTTCCCCTGTTGTAGAACATTTACCCCCCCCCCCCCCCCACCCCCAGCAAACAAACAGACACATTGAAATTCTAGAACTTTCTTAAGCTCGACCTATCTCTATGAGCCTTCCAGTGCTCACTGAATGTTTGGGCTGCATTTCTTTGCAAACAGTTCAGATACCTGTGTTGTTAACTTTTGGTTGGCTTTTAAATCGTAATTTGCTCTGTTTGTTTAACCTTTGCTCTAGAGTCGCCAGGTATCTTTATGATACCGCCACGAGGTTCAAGTTCAAGTAATGATCAATAACTCAACACACCAATTGGTAAGATTCAAATCAAAGCACATTTATTATGCACAGTAAATCACTACTCATGCATAAACTCTACTTTCTAGGCTATTCCTATCACTAAAAGGCCTATACTGAGCTTCGGACTGACCCACCAGGTCAGGGGAACAAATGGCCTTTCGTTCAGGTCCTGAGTCTGCAGGATTCAAAAGCTGGTATGGACTGGTAGCTAGGAGCGCCTATCTCGTAGTGAGCGTTGACTTGAGACTTAATTGGTTGGAGGCAGCAAGGCAGGTCACTGTCAAGGGTTGGTTCAAGTTGCTGAGTGACCCTGCCAAAGAAGGACGATTTGAACTTGGGGGCTTTACTTTGTAGTCCCCAGGGGCTTCCCGCCCTTCGGGGTGGACCCTGTACCTGGTTCCAAGTGATTGGACTACTTTCCAATCACTTGGATCGATTTCTCCAATGCTGGAGCGGCTCCCTGATCGCTGTGTGGTCCCTAAGTGTCCATTGGCCTTCCTTTGTCTTGGCTCCTGCTGGTGCCGAGGAGTCTGGCTTGGCTTTATTCACCTCAACTGTTGCCATTGTGCCCTGGATTCGCTCATTACTATGCAGATGGCTGCTGTATTACTATGCAGATGGCTGCTAGTTTTAGTGCTGTCTGGTTTCTTACAGGTTCCAATACACATGATTTATGTATTTGCTAGTCTTTGCCTGTGTTGGCTGAATGTCCCTTCAGCCTTTGCGGTTCTCCATTTTAAGTCGGGAAGTGGCCAACCCAGGTGGCTACACCTTATCACCAATTCTCTAGCTAAGTAAGCCCTCCTATGTTTTATGATCTTTGTTTTCTAACTATGACCCACTTAGGGGAGAGGGTGGCATAGCGGTATTGTCACTGGACTAGCAAGCCAGAGACCCAGGGTAATGCTCTGGAGATTCTTGTTCGAATTCCACTACGGCAGATGGTGAAACCTGAATTCAATTAAAATCTGGACTTAAAAGTCTAATGATGAACATGAAACCATTGTCAATTGTCATTAAAAACCCACCTTGTTCACCTATGAAGGAAATCTGCTATCCTTACCCAGTCTGGCTGACATGTGACTCCAAACCCACAGCTATGTGGTTGACATTTAAAATGCAAGCCACTTAGTTCAAGGGCAATTAGGGGTGGGCAATAATGATAGTCCAGCCAGCGATGTCCACATCCCCATAACAAGTTAAAAAAAGTCAATCTGGTGCCAATCTTTTAAGTGTAATTGTCTTCAAGCTGCTTTAATTGCACATATCCTATTTCTGACAGTTAAACTTTAATCTTTCCAAAAGTAAAATTAGCTTACTGATGAACATAGTATTACCATGGGCCGTGAACTAGGTATTTGTAACTATATGTCAGAGAAAGAAGGCAAGGACAAGTGCAAGAAAGAATTAAGTCTCAGCACTCGTCCCTGGGGAACATCATTGGTTATATCCTACTCAGTGGAGAAGGTCCTCTTTATCCCTGCTTTGTCTCCTGTCTCCTATCTCCCTACCGATTACCTACCCATGCCACCAATATTACCTCCAGTCTCATGTGCTTTCACTTTGCTGATGACCTCTTGTTCAAATGCCTTCTTGAAGTCTGTATTGATATCAATGGAGACTCTCCTATCCACAATGTTAGCAACTATACAATAATTCAATGTCAGACATGACATTCCCTTCACAAATCCATACTTGCGACACAAGAGCGCAGTAACTCCGTCTCTAACGGTTGATTAAACTGGAGACACATAAAGCATGCTACAACCACAGAGTTTACTATTTAAGAGCTGTAACAGGGGTTGCTTAATTTGGTAGACAGGCAAATGGTGGGGAAGCAGCAGAGAAACAAATCACATGCTATGCAGGCCATCCACAAAAGGAATCCATAACACAACAGGCAAGCTAGTTTGTAGGCATACTTAAGCAGCAATTACTTCAGTAAAATTATGGTAACTACATTTGTTAACTACCCTGTAACCATAAAAGAGGAAATCTGGAAATTCAGCCAAATTATATCAGTAGCAGAGTGCTGAAGTTGAAGGCCATAGAAAGTTATTATATATAAGATTATTTTTTTTCTCTTTGGAACAACCATTTTATGATCTCTGGCTTTTAAAAAAACATGTATGTAATAAAAATGTTACTTCAGATCAGAAAAAACAGGTATTGCTAATGGTCTGAAAAAGGAATTCAACCTCATGTACTACTGAAATGCAATAAAATTAACAATCCCACACTACTGTAATTCAAAACAGTACAATGTTACAGATTTACGAGACTCTATATTGTTTTATAGTTATTTTACAAGAATTTTACAACAAGCATTAAACTACTCAGTAATGTTATTTGTTTAAATAATCTATAAAAATACAAGAAGGATCACTGACTTTCAGACTGCTAGAAGTGTAGCATTTTTCACACTAAATAATTATTCTTGTCAAATTCTCCAACATAACTAAATAAAACTAGATCATTCACATTGTGAGCACATAGCAGAAGTATATTTCAACTGCACATTTCCAGTCAGCTGATTCACAGCAACACTGGCCACTAGCATTATCTGCACCAGGAAATAAGTTACATTTTAAAGTATGGTTTTAAAAATTCGGGACAGAAAGATTCGCTATAACATGAGGAGGCGGAGGCAGGTCTTTGAGGCCTGTCACAGTATAACTTCACCTTAGCTCGTGATGGACTCTTTGGAAGTGACCAGTAAACTTGCTAAAACAACTCCAGTGAACTTGAAGCTGCAATATCAGCTGGGGTCAGTGAAGTTACTTTGAGGACCTCCCACCAGAACAAGCATACATCCATAGTTTAATTACTTTAAAGGCACTGACTGGGTAAACACAAGTTGTGGTTGAAGATCACAAATGCAAAAGATCTGAACCATGAGGTTCCAGGCTCCTTTAAAACAACAGCTAACATTTCATACCTTTAACGTCATAAAGTATTTACCAATGACTGCCTTCGTGAACAGAGTTAACACATTCAAATTCTACTGAGGATGCCTGAACGTAACAAACCATCACTTGGCCAGGCACTCCAAATCTGCCACTGCTGGATTTCATGCATACCAGCTTTAAGTCACTTAAACCGCAGGATAGTACCATAGTATAAAACTTGATTTTACAGAAAAATGTGAAAATCATCATGTTTTTTTAAGCAGAGAGGAACCAGTATAGTGGTGCTAATTTTCCTTCACAGTTCACTGGAGTCACCGGAGTCAAAACCACTGTTAGATAACTGTTGTCTTGGTGGTTCCGTTTTAAGTGGACTCCCATCTCTAACCATTTGTGAGCATACCCAGACTGCCCAATATCTAATTATATACAATGTAACTTAGGCAAGTAACAATAGGATCCTCGGTTAATCTGAATGGAATATTTGCATATTTCACATGTGTCTTTATGTATGCTCCAATAACCTTTGGTTGGCACACTGGGTCCCTTATGAGATAAGACTAACTTACAAGGCAAGGCTAACTATGAGCAGTTAAGCTGCATGTTTTACAACCAGTAAGTGAATATGCAGTATAAGTTACAACCAAACTTTGCACCCCTCCCTATGAATAACATACCTCACATTCCAAATCACTCTGACTTGGGTTAGTGGGTATACTAATACTTGTTACTGATCAGCCCAGCATTGAAATAAGAATACCAGTTTTACGAAACACTAGTCTTACAGCCATAAGGGACTGGTTTAGCACAGGGCTAAAGAGCTGGCTTTTAAAGCAGACCAAGGCAGGCCAGCAGCACGGTTCAATTCCCGTACCAGCCTCCCTGAACAGGAGCCGGAATGTGGCGACTAGGGGCTTTTCACAGTAACTTCATTTGAAGCCTACATGTGACAATAAGCGATTTTAATTTCATTTCATTTCATTTTCATAAGCTTTTCTTGCCTCATTTTCTTCAGAAAATCCGAACATATCTTCAATCTTTCTCTTTACAGAAAGTAGGGGGCTAAACCGTGACTTTTCTATCACTCGAAGCAGTGACAATCAGTCCAAACTCTTCTGCTCCTCAATGGGCAAAACAGACAAACATGGTTGTCCACTGGTGCCAATTGATGACGATCAACAATGCAAAAATATGTTCCATCTGATACGCTGATTGGTCCAGGGACAAGCAAACTGTTTGATCCTGGCTGCTCATATTTTGCCCATCATATCAACTCTAACCCAAAATACAAAACATTGCGGATGCTGGAAATTTGAAATAAAAACAGAAGATTCTGGAAGTACTCAATAGGTCGAGGAGCATCTGTGAAGAGGGAATCTGAGTTTCCCACAGGCTACGGAACCCCAATGTTGGGTCCAGAATGGCGTCCCAACTCCACACTTGCTGACAGCGATACTAATTGCGCAAACTTGTGGGAGGTGACCTCCTAATTGGCTGTCTCAACTTTTGCCAACCTATTAAGGATGGAGGGCATGTGGACCCCCAATGCTGCACAACAGACAGCCAGCAACTCTGGAGCCTCACTAGCCCCACAGGGAGAGGTGGGCATTTCTGTTGCAAGATCAGACCTCGTCCTCACTAGCCAAAAGAGAAGAGATACATGGAGGGCTCTTGAAGCCATTAAGGAATCAGAATGGAGGGGGAACCCCACCTCAGGTCAATTCACTGATGGGGCCGTGCATTTCATCTTCTCGTCCTTTACATTGGGACATGACCTCTGGAAGGTGGCTTCATTGAGCTGGCAGCCCCGTGACTGGTCTGCCATCAGTAAAATACCATCTCAAAATAGCCCGAAGCCCTTTATAGTTCCCAGCCATTCCGGGAAATTCTGCTATGAGGCGGTAATGCATACACATTTCAGGTATATGGGGCGGGATTCTCTCATCGCGCGGCAGAGTGTCCACGCCATCGTACACAACGGCGTGAACGGGCTGAGCAGAGGACTAATTCTGGTCCCCACAGGGGGCCAGCACGGCACTAATGCCATTCACGCCGCTCCAGCTGTCGATCCCGTTGCGAACTGGGCGCCACGGGATCCACGCTTGCGCAGTGGCGCCGGTGCCTACGTGTGCATGCGCAGTGGCATCCTTCAATGCGCCGGCCCCGACGCAACATGGCACAGGGCTATAGGGACCGGCGTGTAGGAAAGGAGGCCCCCAGCCAGAGAGGTCGGCCCGCCGATCGGTGGGCCCCGATGGCGGGCCAGATCATATCGGAGGCCCCCAGGGGTCGGACACCCCCCCCCCCACAGGCCACAACCCCCCGACGGCTGAGGGCAGGTGTGGACGGCGCCAGCGAGACTCGCCGTTTTTACGACACCCCAGGCCGAGAATCGGCAGGCCGGCTGCGTAGAGCCCCAACCACGAGGGCGCCAATGGCGCCGATTCTCCGCTCTGCGGCGAATCGGGGAGGCGTGGAGCGATTCATGCCGGTTGCGGGGATTCTCCGGCCCGGCCCCGGGCTGAGAGAATCCCGCCCATGACCTTTCATCAGAACTCTAACCTTTGTGTTAGTGTGGCAAAACCCTTATTCAGAACCAAGATCGAAGGAGATGGGGAACAAATGGGCGGCACGGTAGCACAGTGGTTAGCAGTGCTGCCTCACAGCGTCAGGGACCCAGGTTCTATTCGGGCTTGTGCCACTGTCGATGTGGAGTTGTACATTCTCCCAGTGTCTGCGTGGGTTTCCTCCGGGTGCTCCGGTTTCCTCCCACAGTCCAAAAATGTACAGGTTAGGTGGATTGGCCATGATAAACTTGCTTTTAGTGTCCAGGGAAGTGCAGGTTAGATTAAGGGGTTACGAGGATAGGGAGGGGTGGTTGGGGGAGTGGATAGGGTACCCGTTTCGAAGGGTCAGTGCAGACTCGATGGGCCAAATGGCCTCCTTCTGCACCGTACGGATTCTATGATTCTATGAAATAGAAAGAAGAGCAGGCTAGCTGGCATTAAGTGTGTTGTAGGATAAAATCCTGGGATACATCTTACGAGAGTTGTCTGATCCACCTGTCATCTATGCTGGTTCTCTGCCCAATCCGCATACTCTCAAGCGTTTTGTAAATATTGATTCACATGGCTGCATGTTGGGGGGGTGACAGAGTGCTCAAGCTAACAAGTACTTGGAGCAAGCTCAATGGATCAGCTAATCTTGACCCACTAACTATTTTCATATGTTTCTATTCACCTCTCTTTTAAAAGATATTGGGCGCGATCGAACAGCCATGCTGCTCCCGAACAGCAGCTCGCTGTGGCACAGGGTGGCCGTCAGAAGCTGGGAGACCCACTCCCAGGATCTACCCAGTTCGTAATGCCTTGTGAGATCGAATGCGATTTCGCTAGACATTGCGATGTAAATCCCACCCATTGTAGGCGGGATCACTTTTTGGCCAATCTGCATATTAAAGCTTTAATTTGCAGATTCCCGAGGTACCTGAGGCGTTGGGATCTATCCCCTTTGCCATGGAGACCTTGGGCGAGCGGCATTCAGTACTGGTCTCCACAAACAGGGACCAGACGGAACGGCACTCGTGGGGATCTCCCCAGGGATCAGAGGCCCCCAGGTGTATGCCCTTTGGGCAGGTTGATACCAGGTGATACACTGGTGCCACTCAGACACCCTGACAGTGCTAGACTGGCACCTTGGCAATGCCACCGAGGTGCCAAGGTGCACAGATGGCACTGCCAGGGTGCCAAGTGGGCATTTTTGCCCAATGGCAATCAGGCCAGGGGTGCCCTGCCCAGGTGTTGGGGGGAGTGCTGGGGTCTCTTCGGGGGCTCCATTTAAAAATGGCACCCGGATCTCTTGCTACACTGAGCAGTTTCAGCAAGCGGAGCTCCTCAGTGCACAAAACAGGGATAAGTGCGGCCTCGGTCACGTGTACCCACTGAGGCCCCATATCTAACCCAGGTGCCGTTTTATAGTGTTATGTTTCTCGGCGCTGTGAGCACCCGTAATCACGCGGCTAAACATGTTCGCTGTGTTCCCATTTAGTTAAATCGTGTCCATTTGATTCTGTTCCTGCATCTATATCCTGACAACCTACTGCACAAATAAAAATTCTCTAAACTTCCCCCTTGGTCTTTTCGTAATGATGTTTATTTATTCCCTCTCATTACCAATTCTCCAACCAATAGAGTTAATTCGCCCCTATTTACCTCATCAAAACATCTACTTTAGCCAAGTTCCTTTCCGCTTCATCATATTCCCTTTAAAACCATGTGCTATGACTTTATCAACAAGCCACCTTATTCAATTTCAGCTTTGGTTCAGTGTTGAACCATTGCTCGAGTTAAATAGTACGGGTTCAAACCAAACTCAAGAGAGCTCAGCGCATAATCCAGGTTGATATTCCAGTGCCGAGCTGAGGGGATACTGCACTGTTGGAGGTGCTGAATGAGACATCATGCCAAAGTCTCTTTTACCTTTATATAGTGAATATGAATAAAAGTAGAATCAATAAGAAACAGATTTCATATGGTTTCCATACTGCATTTATTTCATTTCATCAAAGAATGAAGAAATATGAGCTGGAAATTTGAAATAAAGGTAGAAAATACTGGAAATGCTCAATGGCCGGGATTCTCCATGCTGGAGTCTAAGTGCTCGCACCTGCAGAGAATCGGGAATGTGTCCCGCTGGCACTAGGGGCGGGATTCTCATGGCTTGGCGATGCAAAAATATGCATATCTTCGAACAATGTCAGTTTCCCTGCTGTCACTGGGTTAGGCCTCCTTTTTGAACGGATGCCCCGATCCCAGTGTCCAGGGACATGCCCCCCTCCCCACAAGGTAAATGTTGACACCCCCCCCCCCCCTCTGACAAGGTAAGCACCCCCGAATCCTCATCAAGCAGGGGCATTCTCTCTCCCCACACCCCCCACTGCCCCCACAGATGCATGAGGATGACTGGACCCCCACCCCCACCCCACCCGACCCTCTCATGCACTCACCTCAACCCACTCCCCTTCAGACCCTACCCCCTAGCATTGCAAATGGTGTGCTGCCCCCTGGCAGCATGGCAATGACACCCTGGCTGTGACTCCTAGTCCAATGCCGGCATCTCTACATCATAAGATAACACTGCCGTAAGTGATCACTGCACAATCTTTGTGAAGACAAAGTTTAGGGTTAACTAGGAGGACACCCTAAATTGTGTATTGTGGCACTTTCCATGGGCTACGTAGGGCAGGTTAATGCAAGATATAGCAACCCAAAACTGGGTATCTGTGAGGTACCACCAGGTATCAACAACTGAATTATATATCACAATGTGTAATATCATGGATCACAACATTTCACACTCCTCTCTTTCCATTACTCCTCCTGTGCTATGTGGGAAATCATGGAAGCTTCAGTTGTCCCTGGTGACCACGTGTGCAGGATGTGTGTCAAACTGCAGCTACTGGCTAGCCACATTTCGGAGTTGGAGCAAAGGATGTATTCACTGTGGAGCATCCGCAATGCTGAGCACCTTATGGATAGCATGTTCAGTGAGGTGGTCACATCGCAGGTGAAGATTGAACAGGCAGAAAGAGGATGAGGGGTCACCAGCCAGAGTAGAGAAAGGCAGCTGGTGCAGGAGTCCTCTGTGGCTATCCCCCTTTCTAACAGATATACCACTTTGGATACAGTTGGGGAGATAGCTGTGCAGGGGAAAGCAGTGGCTGCCAACTTCGTAGCACCATGGGTGGGTTTGCTGCACACAAGTAGAGGAGGAAGAACAGCAGGGCTATAGTAGTAGGGGTAGGGGATTGGATTGTAAGAGGAACAGCCAGGTGTTTCAGCGGCAGGTGGGACAAGGTGGGCAGGTTGCACCTGAACCGAAATGGGACCAGCATCCTTGCAGGGAGTTTGCTCATGCTGTTGGGGAGGGTTTAAACTAACTTGGCAGAGGGGTGGGACCCTGAGAGAGGGTTCAGCAGGGGGAGATACACAGCCAAAATTAGAAGAAACAGCAAGTGAGTCAGGAAGGCTTAGAAGTTGTATGCCTGTATCCATGCAGATTGGCGCCGGAGTGTGGCGACTCTGCAAGCTCTCTCACACAGATCCTCTTCCTACAACTCTTATAACTGTACTAACCTTTTAAAATCTAATTCCAACACTAATACTATCTCTAACCTTTCTCTTTTATGTTATGCTTCACCCGATGCCTGTGTCTGTGTATTTACATTGTGCATTGTATATGCCCTATGGGTTTTTTTCATGTATGGAGTGATCTGTCTGGACTGTACACAGAACAACTCTTTTCACTGTACCTCGGTACATGTGACAATAAAACAAATAAAACGATAAAGTTATGTAGTTTTTTGAAGAATAAAGGAATAAATGGTCATGGTGTTCGGGCAGGACAGTGGAGCTGAGTCCACAAAAGATCAGCCATGATCTCATTGAATGGCGGAGCAGGCTCGAGGGGCCAGATGGCCTACTCCTGCTCCTAGTTCTTATGTTCTTATAAATCCCCAAAAAAAGTTATAGACCAGTTCAGTCACAAGGGAGTTTAGCAAGATTGGATGGTATTTATTTTAATGTAACAAGTTTGATGAACAAGGCACCTAAGTTGAGGGCACAAATGAACACAGGAGGGTGATGTTATTGCTGTCACTGAGACATGGTTGAGAGAGGGGCAGGGGCTGGTTTAGCACAGGGCTAAAGAGCTGGCTTTTAAAGCAGGCCAAGGCTGGCCAGCAGCACGGTTCAATTCCCGTACCAGCCTCCCCGAACAGGCACCGGAATGTGGCGACTAGGGGCTTTTCACAGTAACTTCATTTGAAGCCTACTTGTGACAATAAGCGATTTTCATTTCATTTTCATTTTCAATAGCAGATCAATATTCCAGGATAAAGAATCTTCAGGCAAGACAGGGAAAGGGATAAAAGATGAGGGGTGTGGTAATTTTGATCAGGGAATCAATTACAGCAGTAAGGAGGGCCGACATCTTAGAAGGCTCTTTAACTGAAGCCATATGGGTAGAAATTAACATCCAGAAAGGACCAATCGGATTGCTGGGAGTGTTCTAAAGGCAAACGTCGAGGGCCAGAGAGGTGTATAGAATGTGCAAGAGGGAACTTGAAAAGGTAGGTTGCAGAAAAAGGCATCAGAACTTTGTGGGGCAGTATTCCGAGACAACTTTAAGCCACAAGTCAGATAGGTAATTCTGAGAAAAATTGAGTTTTGAAGCACAGTTCCATAAGGCTGCCTTGTTCTCACGAGGTCAGGCTTGCAAAGACATCATCATCAAGGTTCGCAAAGGGATTTCAGTTGCACCTTGTGTCAGGAACAGGGAAGTACTTGCGTAGCTGTGTTTTCAAACTTTACAGGTGCTCTCTGATGTCATGTTTCACACTGTTTGGCAGCTGCATTTCTAACGTGGCGAACAAAATCTGATAGATTCATAAATAAGTCATAATTTGACTGCTCAAGTCATTTGGCCCACATCCCTATTTTCCTCATCATCGCTTCAATTTTGTCCTGCACTGGAAAAACTGTCACTGATTTTCCCTGAAAACTCAGACTGTGCCCATTTAAGCAATCAATAATATCTGCCATATATGCCAATTTGACAAGCCATTGAAAATCACTGAAGCGCAGTGAGAGTTCAAACTTGGGAGTCAAGTAAAAAAATACTTCATCATCCAACTCGAAAAGACGTATGAGTACCTTTCCTCGGGACAGCCAGTGGACCTCGGTGGCAGAAGTAGCTGATAGTGATCACTGTCCATCTTGTCACATAGAGCTGCAAATATTCGTGAATTCAGTGGACAAACCTTAATAAAATTAACTGTTTCAACCGCTTCCTTCTAAACGGTCATGAGATCAGCAGGCATTTTTCTTTGCAGCTAATGCCTCCCTATAGATGCTGCAGTGAATAGATGTTGCTAGCAGTGCCACTGCTCTTACCCGCATAACAACCCTACTGGGTTTGCTTAACATTGCACAGGTCCCATCTGTGCTAACTCCTAGACATTTTGACCAATCAATTCCATTTTGAATCATGAAAAAGTGTTCAACATGTCAAAAATAGCTTTTGCAATTGAGCATGTGGGCAACAATTTACCTAACAGAAAGTCCTCATGTTTCCCTTCACTGTGTTCATACCTTCCATAGGTGAGCAAGTTTGAAATGTTCCCAATGTCTCTGATTCATCCGGTTGAAGTGCATAAAATAGAATTGCTTGTATTCCCACGATTAGCTGATCACTTACTTTGTGGGCCTTCTCATTGATTCTGCGTTATCTGACAATGAATTTATGCTAATTTGCTTGCCTTAACACCCCCCATCTCCTTTGCCGCTGGCAACATCAACTCCGACCCAATTGTGTGTAGCTTCTGTCTTTGCAATGAGCTGAGCTACCGATAGGCCTCCACCACCGTAGCATTATCACTGCCTGTAGATGTGCATTCCGTAATTTTCTTTCTTCTCTGAATTTCATTGAGCTAGTTTCGATGAGTTTGGATATGTATTTCCCACGTTTAGTCTCAAGTTGACGGCAAAGATTAGTAGGATTTAAGCTTTCATTCAACAGAGCTTCAAAACACAGGACAATAATGGCAATGGTTCGGTTTCTGTGCCTGTCGAAGTAAATCACAGTTCTCAATATTTACTTCTGTATTTTCGCCCCACTTTTTATTTACATTTGTTGTGCTGAGTTTCATTTGCTGATGCCTCACTGGTACTTTGGCTATCTCTTTTCAGAGGTACACGCAATTGTATTTGTTTCCCCACTCACCATCTGCAGTATCCTTACTGACTACCAGTGGCACACAGGCCACAGGTTGGGAACCACTGCTCTATGACTCTATTACGCCAATAGATTAACTCTGAATTGATGTGGAGTGTAAGAGATGCCAGCAGGAGCATCAAGCATACCTCAGAATGATGCATCAACCGAGAGAAGCTCCTTGCAAGGTATGCGGCAGTCGAAATTTACAGATACAGTTTCGTTCGCCATGATACTTCGGCAGTTACCGATCTGCTCAATATTCCCCTTCTCTTCTGTGTAACCGTTATTCATTCCCACGCTGGCCATTCCCCCTGATTTGGCCCCCAATCGCCACTCCCTTAAATCCCAGTAACAGGGACTTTAGTGTTTAAAGCACAGAACTGATTTAGCCATTCCTCATCAGCTCCGGCTGAACCACATAAAGCATCATCAAACCCTGCAATCCTGCCACCAAAACATCTCGATATTCCAGGGTCAGTCTGGAATACAAAGATAATCTCTGGTTTTCTTTTCTCTCCCATCAATCATCTTTTTAAAACCTCCCTCCCTTGCCTTCTTCAGCCCCCCTCATCTCCAACAACAAAAAGAAGGAGCTTATGCACTTTGTCAGGAAGAGTTACTGCGTGTTATGTTCAATGCCTGTTCAGAAGCACTCCACTCTCCCCATAAAGCCCAGTACTGGTTTGGGATGGGCACAGTTCCAAGTTCAGGTCAGTTACTTACATTGTGAATTAAATCTATTTTGTTTTAAAGCTGCATTGTGTGCATCAGATACACGGTGAAACTGCAGCCTCTGGGAATATGAACAATATGCTGTGTCATTTGAAATCCTCAGTATAAAATTAGAAGTTTATTTGACTCATCTCACATTAAATCAATTACCTCAAGATGGCTAATTGATTAATGATGCTGAATGCAAATATGGATGTCAATAGTATCTGCAGTTTTCTGATAATGGTCCATAAGGTGCAGCAACTCAAATGAAGTAATGACTGCTGAAGACATAAAATAATAACATTTGTACAAAGTACTTCAAAAACATTTTCCATATTTCAATGATGTATTATTATATGTTGATCTATGATACGCAAACTTTAACAATAATATACTGAATGTTACTATGCTGCTTAATTGATATTTTCTTTTTGTTGACATCAAGGGTCACGTTAATTTTCAAGTGTTAAAATGGGGTCACATTGGAAAATAGTTTAGGAAGCGGTGATTTAGAATGAAAAATAAATGTTCAATTAAAATTCACAGTCCCAGCAGTCATCTTTTGATTTGCCTCACCGTTATATAAATTACTTTCCAAGATTAGCACTTAAACTGGAAGCTTACATGACTTAGAAGACTGATTGCTAATCATATGGTAAGTGTTAAAATGGCTAGCATGGAAATAAATCACACGCTTGTTGTTTAATCATGGCTCAAAGTAGACTGCCAAAGGTCTCTGCAGAAAAAGCAGTGTGGAAGCATGCTGTTCAATGTTTCAGCAAGAAAATATTTGCACCCATCAAGGCTCTTAATTACATGCCACTGAACGCTGGAAACAGATTAGTCATTGCCAGTCAAGTACAGCTGGGTTCATTTGATGATGATGCCATCATGGTGACAGTTTGACTTACTGAAATGAGGGAAAGACTGAAAACAGCTGAAGAAAAGATTGAAAACAGTATTATATTTGCTTAAAATTAGAAAATAAATTATTGGAAATACAGGAGACACACCCCACGTCTAAAATCATAGTTAATGGCATAGTTCAGACACATAAATTATAAATATTTGCCACAGTACCACAATGAAAGCACAAACAAAGAAATTGTCATCAGTCTCATCATTCAGTTGTCTATAATTAGGAATGCTTCCACCACCCATTCTTGTTTACAGAATTAAAATTATAAAAGCCCGTGGGCAAAGGCAGCACCTGGCACAACATTGAAGTTCTAGGTTTGAAATTCATCGGTACTTAGCTGTAGCTGACATAGAAACGTGGATAACTGGGCATGATCGCTTGATGGTTTAAACACAGCTGCCAGGAGGTTTGTTTTTTTATCTTTCCCTTCACACTTGAATGCATCTAAAGTGGCCACCATTGATTGTAATGCTTATAAACAACATTGTTCTGATTGACAGCTGCTGGCCACTTCAAAAACACTAAGTGCTTTCACTTCCTGTTTTTCTAACTGCAGAAAGCACTTAGCATTGTTGAGAAATGGCACATGAGCAAGGGGCGAACCTCCTTGATCCCCCTCCGGGTCCAGTGCGCCAGGTTAAGTTGTCACTGTATGGTGTCAGGGGCAGTGCACTGTTGGCAATGCTGGGATCAGAGCCACTCTCATGCGTGCGTGCTGTTTGGGGGGAGGGGGCCATTATCCGCATGCTAAGGGTGAGGGTGCCCCTCTTGGATGAGGAGTTGGGAGCGCTCCCCTTGTCAGCAGGGGGGGGGGGGGGGGGTCAACATTTGCATTATGTGGAGGAGGCAGCCCGAGATCAGTAAGCACAGGGAAATCGGCGTGTTTGCCGCTCTGCATAACTTTGCACAGTAAAGGTATGAGAATACCACCTCAGCGAAGCTCCTAGTGCCAGCGAGAGACAGTCCCAATTCTCCACTGGCGGGAGCACTTAGTTTCTGAACCAGAGAATCCTGCCCGGTAACTTTACGCATATTCAAGATGGTTGTGTGCCTGCAACAGCATGCTGTGCTCCAGACTTTGCAGGTACAGAGCAAACACATTGAAGTGATGATCCTATGTATAGACTTTACACATCTGAAATCTCCAAATAGATCAAATTGGCGGCCCGAGTAAGACTAGTGCCACAAAACATACCAAGTCTCCTGCCCCTTGAGCCAAGGCTAAAAGAAAGTCAAGTACACCTACCCCCAGGAGACCACTTTGTCATTGCCCAGCACATTTCTGCACCATCAATACACAAAATAAACAAATTTCCACCCCTTAGTGAGTGTTTTTTTAGAAAATATTTTATTGAGGCATTTATAATTTTAACATTTTAAAGAGAGAGATCCAACACACGCAAGAACCCCACAATAACACACCCAACAACCCCATCCCTAAACTTTAACTACCCATACATTAAATTCCCTGCCCTTATCCGTCCCTTCCATGCCTCCCCTCCCCCCCCCCCCCCCCCCCGCTGATGGTCAATTTTCCTTGAAGGAGTCGATGAATGGTGCCACCTCCAAGCGACCTCCGAGCGCCTTTAGTGAGTTTTGTCAAACTGAAATAGCTTCCTATTCACAATTGTTTCCATTAAGTTACAATTCTTACAAATCAGTTGGACTTCTTTGTTAAAAAGCAGTACTGATATTTTCATTTTTTATTCCACTGTATCTATAATAGTCTCTTAATATTTAAAAATGGAAGGTCTGTGTAACTCTGCAATTCCTACCATCGTCCAACTTCATTGTTGCATCATCTATTCTGTAATACAACTTCTACTTGCTTTGCTTAGGATAATGTAGCTGTTGAATGTAGGAATGTGTCACTCAAGGTAGCTTCTTTGCTACAAGTCCTTACTGGCCCAGGTTTTTCAGACAGGTGCAGTATTTGCACCAATGGATACTTCTCATTATTTATGCTCAGTACTCATCATAATCTCAGGAGGCCTATCAACAAGACGTACCACCTAAATTCAACCAATTGTAGCAACATTATTATAGTTAATAAAAACAGAAAATTCTGAAACAACTCAGCAGGTCTGGATGTTTATGACTCTTTTTGAATTTCAACATAATTTTGCAAAAAAAACTGTTAGCCACTAATGAACTTTAAAGCTAGTGACCAGCTTGAGTTGAAGAATTAAATGCTTCAAACTTGGTTCATTAATTTCCTGTAACCCATAGAAAAAATTGCAGAATTAAGTATTGCATTAATCATACAATTATAAAATAAAATCTAAGCAAGAAAGTTTTTTGAAGCAATTTGTTGAAGCTATCTGTTCAATATTGTGTCAGGAAACCCTCCTGCACGCACTGTACAAAAACTGCCCCATCCGAATCTGTTCAAGGAAGGGGATAGGAATGACCCTCGTAATTATAGGCCAGTTAGTCCACCTTTCCTCATAAGACCTTTCCTCATAAGACCTATCCTGCAAACCAGGCAGCATCCTGGTAAATCTCCTTTGCACACTTTCCAATGCTTCCACATCCTTCCTATAATGAGGTGACCAGAACTTCACACAATACTCCAAATTTGGTCTCACCAGGGTCATGTACAGTTGCAGCATAACCCCGCGGCTCTTAAACTCAAGCCCCCTGTTAATAAACGCTAACACACTATAAGCCTTCTTCACGGCTCTATCCACTTGAGTGGCAACCTTCAGAGATCTGTGGACATGAACCCCAAGATCTCTCTGTTCCTCCACATTCCTCAGAACCCTGCCGTTGACCCTGTAATCCGCATTCAAATTTTCTCTACCAAAATGAATCACCTCGCACTTATCAGGGTTAAATTCCATCTCTTTGCAGCCTACAACAGCCCTCCACCTCATCCACTACTCCACCAATCTTGGTGTCATGAGCAAATTTACTGACCCATCCTTCAGCCCCCTCCTCCAAGTCATTGATAAAAATCACAAATAGCAGAGGACCTAGCACTGATCCCTGTGGTACACCGCTGGTCTCCAGTCTGAAAATTTTCCATCCACCACCATCCTCTGTCTTCTATGTGATAGCCAGTTACTTATCCAATTAGCCAAATTTCCCTCTATCCCACATCTCCTTACTTTCTTCATGAGCCGACCATGGGGAACCTTATCAAACGCCTTATTAAAATCCATGTATACGACATCAACTGCTCTACCTTCATCTACACACTTAGTTACCTCCTCAAAGAATTCAATCAAATTTGTGAGGCAAGACCTACCCGTCATGAATCTGTGTTGACTATCCCAGATTAAGCTGCATCTTTCCAAATGGTCATAAATCCTATCCTTCAGGACCTTTTCCATTATCTTCCCGACCACCGAAGTAAGACTAACTGGCCTATAATTACGAGGGTCATTCCTATTCCCTTTCAGGAAATTAATGAGCCAAGTTTGAAGCATTTAATTCTTATCACAGCATGGAGTCGGACGCTTTAGGAACTTTCAAGCGGTTATTGGGTAGGCACACAGAGCACACCAGAATGACAGGGAGTGGGATAGCTTGATCTTGGTTCGGACAATGCTCGGCACAACATCGAGGGCCGAAGGGCCTCTTCTGTGCTGTACTGTTCTATGTTCTATAAAAGCAAAGACCATTAGATATAGGAGCAGGACTAGGCCATTCAGCCCATCAAGACTGTTCCACCATTCAATCATGGCTGATATGTTCCTCATCCCCATTCTCCTGCCTTCTTCCCATAACTACTGATCCTCTAATTAATCAAGAAATCCCCTTATTAATCAAGAACACCAAGTTTGTGCTTGAGGTGCTGTTACCTACTGAGCTACAGAGCTGGAACGTGGAATTAAGACAGAACAATTCTTTCTTAGAACATAAGGCCCGGGATTCTCCATCCCGTCAACCCTGTTTTCCTACACAGCACACCCTCACTGGCAGCGGGATTCTCCGTTCCCGCAGGCGGCCAATGGATTTCCCATTGTGGGCCACCCCACACCTTCGGGAACCGCACGGGCGTGGGTGCGCTTCCGGCAGGGCGGAGAATCTTGCCGGCGGAGAATCCCGCAGAAGAACTAGGAGCATGAACAGGCAGTTTAGCCTCTCGAGCCTGCTCAACCGTTCAATAGAATCTTAGCTGATTTCATCATGGCCTCAACTCCACCGTCCTGCCCATTCTCTGTAACCCTCCAGCTGATTACTAATTAAAAATCTGTCTAACTCCTCCTTAAATTTATTCACTGACCCAGCATCCACCGCACTCTGGGGTAGCGAATTCCACACATTCACGACCCTTTGGGAAAAGTAGTTTCACATTGTTCACTCCTTTATTATTGAAGTTAGAGCAGAGGTTCCCTGCATTGCTTTATAGGCTTTGATCGCCCTCTCTTCGACAAACTTCAATAAACAGACAATTCAAAGTCAACAAAATATCCTCTAAAGTGTTGTTAAAAAAAAAGTATGGCGCACTTAAATGGTGAGGTAGGCCAAACATCCAGCAACCTTCTTCCACCAAACAAAGACTATCAGTTCCTGAAGCAGCTAAGTTTATGAACCAAAAGCAGAATCAGATTCTTTGATAGAAAAAGCAAACAAAGAACACTTACAGGAGGACACAAAATTCATTAGAACATAGTTCATGGTGATGTTCATGAGAGATGGCAAGAAAGCTCCAAAGAACGAATATAAGAGGAAGTACAAATTATGCACTGAGACCATTTTCCTACATCTTCAGTTTCAGTTTATCAAACAGAACAATCTGTCCAACCCTCTCTCTTTCCTGTATAAGACCAGAGCTATGCAGGGTTCTATTTGTATTACAATTTAGTTAATTCAATGCAGGACACTCAGTTTGTTCTCAATAACATAGACCAGATGACAGTAGTTAACTAAACATATACATATTATTAATGCAAGTTCTGTCTTCTATCTAGTAGGGCATAATGACCCACAGAAAATCAGCAGCTAACTTGTCTTAGCTAGAACACATTGTACTTACTACCTGTCCATTGTTAAGAATTTTCTATATTTTTGATATTTACCAATCTCACCAGCCATCAGCCTTTTTTTACTATATAAACTGGTGGTATGATTTCGTACAATCTTAAAAGGTTGGTATGCATTAATTTAACCATTGGGTCCTGTATGGTTTGTTTATAAATCCTTCAATTGAAAAGATTTAATGCCGCTACATGTTCCAAACTTGCTGAGCATCAACATTATGCCAACATAACCCAACGCAACTAGTTGCCGTCCATTCTGCCAAAGGATGTTCTTCACATTTTTATACAGGACAACAAATTTGAGGAAAGCTTATCAGTTTACTGCTAGTATCTCTTCATTCTTAATTCATTAATTTGGATTTGTTACAATTTTCTTATTGAAGACATTATCTACAACTTAACACACACACAAATGGATCAATAATTGGTTCAGGAAATAGGAGTGGAGAATAAAAAAAACATGCTGTGCTTGGTAGGATGTAATCAATAGTGGTCTCCAGGGATTTGGACAGCTTCTACCTATATAGATATATTAACAACTTGGAAAAAGGAACAGACAGTTACGTATCAAGGTTGTGGTCTGCTCTCATGAATTAGGAGAGATCCGAGCAAGAGGTTTTTGAATGTGTTAAGAGATGTTAGAAGTAAAGTCCAATCAACTGTTAGGTGGTGTCCCAATGCTTATTGATTATGGCTTTGACAGAAAATACAATGTCCTTCAATACAGTGAAAGCTAGAGGTATGTGTCTATTTAATTACCAGAATGGATGAAAATGAATGCAATGCGACATTCATCCCCCACCATCTGGCCTGGGCTTGCAAAATCCTACCAATTGTCCTGGCTTGAGACAATTCACACCTCTTAACCTGGGGTTACCCCTA
Organism: Scyliorhinus torazame; assembly: GCF_047496885.1. Taxonomy (NCBI): domain Eukaryota; kingdom Metazoa; phylum Chordata; class Chondrichthyes; order Carcharhiniformes; family Scyliorhinidae; genus Scyliorhinus; species Scyliorhinus torazame. The sequence continues at coordinate 237,939,963 of NC_092717.1, read as the reverse complement.
TCTCTGGATCTGTAAAGACTTAATCACCTGCAAATGCTCGCATTCAAAGCATTGTCGTGCATCTTTGACTTTGTCTATATATATGTTTCTGGAACCTACCTCTTAATTCACACGAGGAAGGAGCAGTGCTCCGAAAGCTAGTGATTTGAAACAAACCTGTTGGACTTTAACCTGGTGTTGTAAGACTTCTTACTGTGTTCACCCCAGTCCAATGCCGGCATCTCCACGTCATCCTTATATAAGAAAAGATGTAAATTCATTCGCAGTTCAGATAAGGGTTACTAGACTAATACCAGGAATGGGTGAGTTGTCTTATGAGGAAAGGTTGGACACGTTATGTTTGTATCCACTAGAGTTGAGAATAATAATAGGCGACGTGATCGAAACGTTTAAGATCCTGAGGGATCTTGACAGGGTTAATGCGAGGGGATGTTTCCTCTCATCAGAAAATCTAGATCTAGAGGTCACTGTTTAAAATAAGTGGTCACTCATTTAAGGTGATGAAAAGAAATTTTTCACTCAGAGGGTCATGAGTCTTCTTGAGGAACTCTCTTGCTCAAGGTGGAGTGGAAACAGAATATTTTAGAAACTTGATTAATAAGGAAGTGAAAGGCTATTGGGGTAGGCAGAAATGTGGGGTTGAAGTTACAATCAGATCAGCTACGATCTTATTCAATGGCGGGGCAGGCTCGACGGGCCAAGTGGCCTACAAATCCCTGTATTCATATGCAAGGTGATTAAAAGGACAATGGGATTTGATAAAGTAAATGCAGCAAATCTATTTCCTTCAGCATCCCACAAGTCCAGAACTAAAGATTGGTTATTTGGGAATGAGAACAGAAGTAATTTTTCACACAAAATGGAAATCTTGAAAGTTCTTCCACAAAAGGTTGAGAATCTGGATCAATTGAAATTTTTAATACTTGAGTCATCAGACTTTTATTAGATATAGATATCAATGGAGCTGTGCTGGGTAAAATGGTGCTGTGGTACAGATCAACTATGATCCATTTTGAACGGTGAACAGGCTCCTGATTCTATGTTCCATGTTTAATGGATAACTACTGATGAGTGTATTTAAGTTGTTTTGATGGTGTTTAGCACAGGTTTAACGAAACAAGGCCTAAAAGACTCAATGATCAATGTCATGGGGGTCTTACCAAAAGCCTGGCATGCTCAGCATTATTATGAATTGGAGTCTGTATAAAATGCCATATCAGGTGCAGTAAACAAAGCTGCAATATAATAGAACATCGATTGTGATCTGGAGCCAAGTTCACAATAGATAAGACATGAATCAATAGCTGCTTATTCACAGTAAGATGTGTAACAGAGCGGCAGCTAAAGACAAATTCATTCAGTTCAATTGGTACTTCTCCATGCAATCATGCAAAGAATATGTCATGTTGTCTTACCTGCCTTTAACAAGAGTTCTCCTAGTTACCCTTCAATATTTTTCATCACCACCTCAGTGAATGTCCTAGGAACATAGGAACAGGAGTAGGCCATTCAGTCCCTGTGGGCAGCACGGTAGCATTGTGGATAGCACAATTGCTTCACAGCTCCAGGGTCCCAGGTTCGATTCCAGCTTGGGTCACTGTCTGTGCGGAGTCTGCACTTTCTCCCTGTGTCTGCGTGGGTTTCCTCCGGGTGCTCCGGTTTCCTCCCACAGTCCAAAGATGTGCAGGTTAGGTGGATTGGCCATGCTAAATTGCCCTTAGTGTTCAAAATTGCCCTTAGTGTTGGGTGGGGTTACTGGTTTATGGGGATAGGGTGGAGGTGTTGGCCTTGGGTAGGGTGCTCTTTCCAAGAGCCGGTGCAGACTCGATGGGCCGAATGGCCTCCTTCTGCACTGTAAATTCTATGATAACCTAACTCCATATAGCTGTCTTTGGCCTATTTCCATTAATGTCTTTGTTGAACAAAATCTCTCTCAGATTTAAAATTAACAACTGTTCCAGCTTCACATGCTGTTTGTGGGAGAGAGACTTCCAAACCTCTACCACCCTTTGAGTGAAGTTCTTCCTAACAGCTCTCCAGAATGGTCTGGCCCTAATTTTTAGACTATGCCCCCTAGTTTCAGAATCTCCAATCAGTGGAAAGAATTTATCTTTGTCTACCCTGTCTTTCCCTGTTAATATCTAGAATCCTTCGATCAGAGCATCCCTTCACCTTCTAAATTCTAACAAAAACAGGTCTAATTTGAGTAATCTCCTCTTAACTCAACCCCTGTAATCCAGGTATCATTTTTGTAAACCTACGTTGCACTCCCTCCAAGGCCAAAATATCCTTCATGAGGTGTGGTGCCCAGAACTGCCCAGTGACTCCAAGTGGGGTCTAACCAGGCTTTTGGATAGCTGCAGCATAACCTCTTGTGTCTTTATATTCCAATCCTCTACATAAAGAGGTTGGCATTCCATTAACTTTTTAGATTATTTTCTGTACTTGTTCCTGGCATTTTAAGGACCTATGCACCTGAACCCCCAAGTCTCTTTGTGCTTCCACTGCCCCTAATCTCTGTCCATTTAAAAAGTGCTCTGCTCTATTCTTTTTTGGTTCAAAATGGGTAACCTTACACTTGCTTACATTAAATTCCAATTGCCACAGTTTTTGCCCGTTCATCCAGTCTGTCAATATCTCCTTGCAATTTTATGCTGTCATTTAGGCTGTCTGCAATGCCACCTAACTTTGTATCATTCACAAATCTGGATATATGAATTTCTATGCCATCGTCCAAGTTATTAATGAATAGTGTGAATAATTGAGGCCCCAACACATATCCCTGGGGTACACCACTAGTCACCTCCTGCCAATCTGAGTAATTACCCATTATCTCTCCGCTCTGACACCTGCCACTCAACCAATTTCCTAACCATGTCAATAATTTGCCACAACTCCATGGGATTCCACCTTAGTTAACAGTCTCTTGTGTGGGGCTTTATCAAATGCCTTCTGGAATTCCATATAAATGCCACCCACAGACATAGAGACATTCTCCTGCCCACTACCTTAGTCACCTCTTCCAAAAAGTTAATAAGATTACTCAGGCATAACCTTCCCTTCACAAATTTATGCTGGTTCTCCCTCATTGACCAAACTTTTTCAAGGTGTTCAGTTGAGGGACTTGAGGCTGTTTTCGTTATAGAGAAGAAGGTTAAGAGGTGACTTAATTGAGGCATACAAGATGATCAGAGGATTGGATAGGGTGGACAGTGAGAGCCTTTTTCCTCGGATGGTGATGTCTAGCACGAGGGGACATAGCTTTAAATTGAGGGGAGATAGATATAAGACAGATGTCAGAGGTAGGTTCTTTACTCAGAGAGTAGTAAGGGCGTGGAATGCCCTGCCTGCAACAGTGGTGGACTCGCCAACACTAAGGGCATTCAAATGGTAATTGGATAGACATATGGACGATAAGGGAATAGTGTAGATGGGCTTTAGAGTGGTTTCACAGGTCAGCGCAACATCGAGGGACGAAGGGCCTGTACTGCGCTGTTATGTTCTATAGACTCCAGCAATTTCCCCACCACTAACTGGTCTGTAATTTTCTGGTTTCCCCCATGACATATGCAATTTTCCAATCCAGAGGGACTACTCCTGAATCTAGGGAACTCTGGAAGATTATAGTTCGGGCATCTGCAATGTGCTCCTCTACTTCCTTTATCAGCCTCGGCTGGGATCCGTCAGGTCCTGGGGATTTGTCACTCTTTAGTTCCATTGATTTCCTAGTTACTGATGTTGTACTTACGTTAATTATATTAAGTCCCTGTCCTCTATCGACTCTTAATTTTTTTGGACTTCCGGCAAGTTTTCCTCCTTTTCTAATGTAAATACTGAGGCAAAGTAATTGTTCAACATGTCTGCCATTTCCCCAGAGTCACTGGCAATATCTCCATTTTCAGCTTTTAGTGGGCCTACATTGCTCTTCATCAATTACTTTTCCTTTATATAATTCTAAAATTTCTTTTTATTGATTTTGATGTCCCTTGCAAGTTTCCTTTCACAATCCCATTTAGTAGCTCAGATAAGCTGCTTTGTGACCCTTTGCTGGTCCTTGTACCTAATCCATTCATCTGGATCTGTGCTATGTTTCGCATTTGTGTAAGCCCTTTCTTTTAGTTTTATGTTGTCCCTGACCTCTTTAGCTGTCCATGGCTGGGGTTTTTTTGTGAATTGGAGTCTTTTCCTCTCAGGGGTATATACTTGCTCGGTATCTCATTAAATGTTTCTTAAAATATTCTCCACTGATCTTCAGTCATCTGACCCATTAACAGATCTTCCCAGTTTACCGTGGACAGTCTCTACCTCATCCCGTTAAAGTCAGCCTCACCCAAGTCCAAAATTCTAGTAGCTGAAACATGCTTTTCACTTTCAAACTCTACACTGAATTCGCTCATGTTGTGATCACTGTTTGAAAAATGTCCGTTGGGCTCCTTACTCATAAAAATATATCTCTACCATGTATCTCTATCAGGAAGGCTACTCCACCCCCTCTGCCATATTCTCTGTCCCTCCTGTAAACTTTGTTTTTCTTTCAACCAACCTGTCAACATATAGGTCTTTCCATATCTCCTGCCCCAACAGCAAGTTGGGCTTGGGCCCTGGCCCTTCTGTCATAATGTACACCAGTATATCATGGTGCAGATACACACACACTGATGGACACACAGCGGGACCAATTAACACACATTGCCACAGAGGGCGGTGGAGGCCGGGACGTTGAGTGTCTTTAAGACAGAAGTTGATAAATTCTTGATTTCTCGAGGAATTAAGGGCTATGGAGAGAGAGCAGGTAAATTGAGTTGAAATCAGCCATGATTGAATGGTGGAGTGGACTCGATGGGCCGAATGGCCTTACTTCCGCTCCTATGTCTTATGGTCTTAATGTAACACCGCAGCCAATCACCAGTTAGAGCACACTCACGATAAAGACAGGGGGCATCAGAGTTCCCGCTCATTCGGGATGCAGCCTCCTACAAGGACAGAGCTTTCAGCTTACAGCACAGATCCTCACCATGTGCTGAGTGCATAGACTGGTTCGGACAGGCATAGGTCTTTAGTTGAATCTAACATCGTGTTAACCCACAGTGAAAGTATGTTCAACAGTCTCTAACTTAATAAAATAGTGTTGCACTATTTTAAGTGTTGGTGGCCTGTATGTGTTCCACGGATCCAGAGCACCCAACACATCATGATACCAGGAGTTGAGGGATATTAGAACTTCTTAGACCTACCTGCAAGTGATCTGCCTTCTACCAGCATACAGTCATCTTGCAAAATGGACAGCATCCGCCCGCCGCCGCCGCTCCGCATCACCGGTAACCTCGGGGCCAACTGGAAGATATTCAAACAACGCTTCCAGCTCTACCTTGAAGCCACAGACCGGGAAGATGCCTCAGACACCAGGAAGATCGCTCTCTTCTTATCCACGGCTGGGGAACATGCCATCCACATTTTCAATTTCTCTCACCTTTGCTGATGGTGAAGATAAATCAAAATTCAAACGGTCCTCCTCAAGTTTGACACTCACTGCCATAGAGGTGAATGAAAGTTTTGAGCGCTATGTATTCGAACAGCGTTTGCAGGGTAAGGATGAACCTTTCCAGTCCTTTCTCACCCACCTCCGCATTCTTGCGCAGTCCTGTAATTACGGGCCCACCTCCGACTCCATGATACGTGACCAGATCGTTTTCAGTGTTCAGTCGGACCCCCTACGCCAGCAGCTCCTCAAGGTAAAGCAGCTCACCCTAGCGACTGCCATCGAGACCTGCGTGCTACACGGACACGCCACTAGTCGGTATTCCCACATCCAAGCGGCTGAAACGGTGCGGCAAGGTCCCCACGAGGCAGAACGGGTCCAAGCGATCGAGCAACTCCAGTGCCTCAGCATGGATGAGGACGGCCATTTTGCGCGGTGGCGCAGCGAACGTACTGACGCTACAACGTGCGGCAGCTGTGGCTCCGCCCACTTAAAGCGGCAATACCCTGCCAAATCCCGACAATGCCCGAGATGTGGAAAGCTTGGCCACTATGCTGCTTCATGCAGATCAGCTCGGCCTGCCAATTCGTATCTCTCCGGCCAGCCTCGCAGGGATGTCCAGGCATTCAACCCACAGTCACCAAGTCCGATGCGGACCTACTACCCGATATTGACACCGAGGACCTGAAGGCACCTTTTCGAATCGGTATTGTTACAAAAAACAGGGTGTCCCCGAAGCAAAGAATTCAGCCTCTATCGGTATACAGCATCGATCCAGACGATGAGTGGTGTACCACCCTTACGGTCAACAGGTCCCAAATTCGACTCCGCCTGGACATTGTTGCCTCCGCCAATCTCATTGCGCGGTCTGACCTCCAAAGCCTTTTTTGTCAAACCAGCCATCCTCCCATCAGCCTGCCAGCTATTAGATTATAATGGTAATGCCATTGCTGCCAGCGGCTCGTGCCAGCTCGAAGTGACACACAGGTCACGCAAAGCCATCCTTCCCTTTGAAATCGTGGGCTCCTCGAAAGCCTCCCTGCTTGGTGCGCAGGCATGCAAGCTGTTGAACCTAGTTCAGAGAGTTCACTCTCTCTCTCCTGCTGATGTGTCAGCCTTACAGGACACCGACTTCAGGGCGCAGCTCAACACCATTATCAACCAGTACCGCGAAGTCTTCGAGGGCATGGGCACGCTCCCGTACACCTACAATATTTTATTAAAACCGTATGCCATGCCTGTGGTGCACGCACCTCGCAGGGTCTCAGCACCTGTTAAGGACCGCCTCAAGCAGCAGCTGCAGGACCTCCAGAACCAAGGAGTGATTTCCAAAGTCACGGAACCGACCGACTGGGTCAGTTCCATGGTATGTGTAAAAAAGCCTTCCAGCGAATTGAGAATTTGCATTGATCTCAATGATCTAAATCGCAATATCATGAGGGAGCATTATCCAATTCTCAAGCACGAAGAGCTCACATGTGAGATGGCTCGCGCCAACTCTTCACAAACTCGACACCTCAAAAGGATTCTGGCAAATCCAGCTCTACAAATCCAGCAGGAAACTTTGCAAATTTAATACCCCCTTTGGCAGATATTGTTACAACAGGATGCCGTTCGGGATCATATCTGCATCAGAAGTGTTCCATAGGATTATGGAACAAATGATGGAAGGCATTGAAGGTGTTCTCGTCTATGTCGATGACATAATCATTTGGTCCACCACCCCGCAGGAGCATGTTAGTCGCCTCCAGCGCGTATTCAGACGTGTACATGAGCAGGGCCTCCGCCTCAACAGGGCCAAATGCTCTTTTGGTCAAACGGAACTCAAGTTCCTCAGGGATCACATCTCCCAATTGGGTGTGCAGCCGGATGCGGACAAGGTAGCTGCCATCACAGCTATGAAAATACCAGTGGAAAAGAAGGCGGTCCTCCGATTTCTGGGCATGGTCAATTTTTTAGGGAAATTTATCCCTAACCTCGTCTCTCATACCACGGCTCTCAGGAACCTGGTCAGAAAGACAACAGACTTCCAATGGCTCCCTGCCCACAAGCGCGAATGGAGAGAACTCAAAGCAAAACTGACCACGGCCCCGGTCTTAGCTTTCTTTGATCCAGTACGAAGTCTTACAACACCAGGTTAAAGTCCAACAGGTTTGTTTCGATGTCACTAGCTTTCGGAGCGCTGCTCCTTCCTCAGGTGAATGAAGAGGTATGTTCCAGAAACATATATATAGACAGATTCAAAGATGCCAAACAATGCTTGGAATGCGACCATTAGCAGGTGATTAAATCTTTACAGATCCAGAGATGGGGTAACCCCAGGTTAAAGAGGTGTGAATTGTGTCAAGCCAGGACAGTTGGTAGGATTTCACAGGCCAGATGGCGGGGGATGAATGTAATGCAACATGAATCCCAGGTCCCGGTTGAGGCCGCACTCATGTGTGCGGAACTTGGCTATAAGTCTCTGCTCGGCGATTACCCAGTCTTCAGAACAGTGACCACGACACCACACAACCCTGCCATGGCAATCTCTGCAAGACGTGCCAGATCATCGACATGGATACCACTATTACACGTGAGAACACCACCCACCAGGTACGCGGTACATACTCGTGCGACTCGGCCACCGTTGTCTACCTCATAAGCTGCAGGAAAGGATGTCCCGAAGCGTGGTACATTGACGAGACCATGCAGACGCTGCGACAACGAATGAACAGACATCGCGCAACAATCACCAGGCAGGAATGTTCCCTTCCAGTCGGGGAACACTTCAGCAGTCAAGGGCATTCAGCCTCTGATCTCCGGGTAAGCGTTCTCCAAGGCGGCCTTCAGGACGCGCGACAACGCGGAATCGCCGAGCAGAAACTTATAGCCAAGTTCCGCACACATGAGTGCGGCCTCAACCGGGACCTGGGATTCATGTCGCATTACATTCATCCCTCACCATCTGGCCTGCAAAATCCTACCAACTGTCCTGGCTTGACACAATTCACACCTCTTTAACCTGGGGTTACCCTATCTCTGGATCTGTAAAGATTTAATCACCTGCTAATGGTCGCATTCCAAGCATTGTTTGGCATCTTTGAATCTGTCTATATATGTGTTTCTGGAACATACCTCTTCATTCACCTGAGGAAGGAGCAGCGCTCCGAAAGCTAGTGACATCGAAACAAACCAGTTGGACTTTAACCTGGTGTTGTAAGGCTTCGTACCGTGCTCACCCCAGTCCAACGCCGGCATCTCCACTTCTTTGATCCAGCAAAGGAGATCAAAATTTCAACCGATGCCAGTCAATCCTTCAACGTGAAGAGGCCTCATCATGGGCCCCCATGGAGCTACGCGCAGATAGAAAAGGAGTGCCTGGGCATTCTGACCGGTGTGGTTAAGTTTCATGATTATGTCTACGGACGTCCTCAATTCACCGTCGAGACCGACCATCGCCCGCTGGTCAATATAATACAGAAAGACTTGAACGATATGACGCCTCGCCTCCAGCGTATTCTTCTCAAGCTCCGGCGATATGACTTACAGCTGGTATACACCCCAGGCAAAGATCTCATCATTGCTGACTCTCTCTCCAGGGCAGTCAACACTCCATGTGACCCAGCGGGATTTGTCTGCCAGGTTGACGCCCATGTGGCATTCGCGGCTTCCAATCTACCTGCCACGGATGACTGCCTCGTCCAAATTCGCCGTGAGACGGCGGCTGAACCCTTGCTACAGCGTGTCATGCGCCACCTAACAGACGGGTGGCTCAAGGGCCAATGCCCTCAGTTCTATAATATCAGAGATGATCTGGCGGTAGTAGACGGGGTTCTTCTAAAACTGGACGGCATTGTCATCCCGCATAGCATGCACCAACTTGTCCTGGAACAACTACACGAGGGCCATCTTGGCGTGGAAAAGTGCCGCTGACGGGCCCGAGAGGCAGTGTACTGGCCCGGCATTAATGAGGACATAGCCAACACAGTGCTCAACTGTCCCACTTGTCAGCGCTTCCAGCCGGCCCAACCACGTGAGACCCTGCAACCCCATGAGTTGGTCACGTCACCATGGAACAAGGCGGGCATCGACCTGTTCCACGCGCTGGGTAGAGATTATGTCCTGATCGTGGACTACTATCGAATTACCCGGAGGTGATACGGTTGCACGACATCACCTCGTCTGCCGTCATTTGTGTATGTAAAGAAACCTTTGCTCGACACGGCATCCCGCTCACGGTTATGTCGGACAATGGCCCCTGCTTCGCCAGCCAGGAATGGTCCAACTTTGCCAGGGATACAATTTTGCCCATGTGACATCCAGTCCCCTGTACCTCCAATCCAACGGCAAAGCGGAGAAGGGAGTACATGTAGTCAAACGGCTCCTATGCAATGCTGCCGATTCTGGGTCCGATTTCCACCTTGCCTTGCTGGCCTATCGCTCCGCCCCACTGTCCACTGGCCTGTCGCCAGCCCAGTTACTCATGGGTCGTACCCTGAGGACCACGGTGCAGTCCATCCATGTCCCAGACCTGGACCACGTTCCGGTCCTTCGCCGGATGCAGCTGTCTCGTGCACAGCACAAGGCGGCTCATGACTCCCGTGCAGCTGATCTCCCTGCTATGGCTCCAGATGACAACGTCCGCGTCCATCTTCCAAATGGGTGCTGGTCTGCAACCGCTGTTGTCCTTCAGCAGGTGGCCCCCCGCTCGTTCTTGGTTCGTCTACCGGATGGCTCTATTCTGCGCCACAATCTACGCGCCCTTCGTCTCGTTCCACGCTCGCCACATGATCCTCCACTGTCGTCTCGCCCTCCTGCTGACCCTGCCACGGACTATGCAGAGCTCCCTGTCACTCTGCCTACCCCTGACTCTGATGCAGTCCAGCCCGTTCCTGAACCGGCCGCTCTCGACCCACCCTTGAGGCGGTCAACCAGAATTCGTTGCCCACCTCAGAGACTTAATTTTTGAACTTTGTGGACTTATGGGCGCGATTCTCCACTCCCATGCCGAAGTGGCCGCACCATCGTGAACGCCGTCGAGGTTCACGACGGCGCGGAACGGCCCCGGTCCCGACCGATTCAGGCCCTGACAATGGGCCAGTATCTGGGCCGCGTCATCTACCCGCGCCAGGCCTTGTCGCCCGCGTAAAAGCGGCGCCGCATAAATGACACGGCCGGCGCCGCATAACGGACGTCATCCGCGCATGCGCGGGTTGGCCTGGCCGCTCGGCCCATCCGGGCCTCAGAATCACGGGGGTGCCGGAGAATCGCCATTTTGGGTGTCTCCGGCGATTCTCCAGGCTGCGGCCCGCAAAAGTCGACCGGGCCGTTCCCGCCGCTTGGGCGAATCGCGGGAGGGCGTCGGACCGGCGTCCCCGGAAATTTTGGTGGCCCAGGTGATTCTCCCAACCGGCGTGGGAGTGGAGAATCGCGCCAATAGACTCTCTGAATTGTTTTGTTGCTTTGTTTGATCGTTTCCCTGGTTTGTATATAGTGTTGATCTCGTTATTCTTGTTGCATACTGCTTCTCTGCACCAGGAACCTTCCCATGTAAATAGCTTAGTTCTCATGTATGTAGTCCTGTAAATATGTCTTCGCACTTCCGGGTGCGGCGATGACCAGCTAAGTCGCACGTTTCGGCACCTACCGTTTTAACGGACTTTTGGGCTCTTATCGGGAGCCCCAACGGCAATTTTCGAAGGCTAAACCCACTGTGAGGCGACATAGAAGGGAGTCCCCCCGGATGTGAATGGACAGAAGAGATAATAGTGGCCAAATTGCGGAGGATCCTCTGGAGCAGCGGCAAAGAAGGGAAGTGAGAAGCAAGATGGCGGTGGAGGGAGGCCAGTTGGTATGGGGCCTGGAACAGCAGTAGTTCCTCCGGCGATGTGTGGAGGAGCTCAAGAAGGAGGTGCTGGCGCCGATGCTGCAGGCGATTGAGGAGTTAAAGGAGGCGCAGAAGACCCAAGAGATGGAGCTCCGTGGAGTGAAGGCAAAAGCTGCCGAGAATGAGGACGAGATACAGGGCTTGGTGGTGAAGACGGAGACGCACGAGGCACTACATAAGAGGTGTATGGAGAGACTGGAAGCCATGGAAAATAGCTCGAGCAGGAAGAACTTAAGAATCTTGGGTCTTCCCGAAGGGGCAGAGGGAGCCGACGTTGGGGCGTATGTGAGCACGATGCGTCATACCTTAATGGGAGCTGAGGCCCCGACGGGCCTCCTGGAAGTGGAGGGAGCGTATCGAGTCCTCGTGAGATGGTCCTGAGATGGGCGAAAAAGACACGGAGCAGCAGGTGGGAGAACGCGGTGATCCGCTTGTATCAGGATTGGAGTGCGGAGGTGGCGAGAAGGAGGGCGAGTTTCAATCGGGCCAAGGCGGTGCTCCACAAGAGGAAAGTGAAGTTCGGAATGTTGCAGCCGGCGAGACTGTGGGTTACATACCAGGGTAAACACCACTACTTCGAGACGGCAGAAGAGGCGTGGACATTTATTGAAGAGGAGAAGTTGGACTAGATTGGAGAAAGAGTGTTTGAAATGAAGTAGTGAGGTGCTGGTAAGGGACTGTGAATCAGATGGGGGAAAATCTTCTTTCCCCTCAAAGGGGGGGGACACGAAGAAATGTGGGCGCCGGTGGAGAAGGGGAGGGGGAAGGAGAAGGAGAGAGGGAGCTGCGCCATCAGGGTGGGGCCAATTTCCCGCGCTATGGAAATTGTGGCGGGAAAAGGGGGCGCAGGAAGGAGGGGGCCTCACATAATGGGAGGCTAAGGATAAACGGGGGAAGCCGAGGTCAGCCAGAGTTTGCTGACTTCCGGAAGCAATATGGGGGGAGCAACTAAGCTAGAGAGGGATCTAGCGGGGGGAGGGGGGGGGGGTGTTAATTGGGTTTCTGCTGCTAAGGGGAAGGGGGAGCTGTTACGGGATGGGATGGGAGGGCGCCGTCGGGGGGGGATAAGCGGGTGCGTGGGAACCGGGTGAGGAGCTGGTCTAAAAAAGGGGATGGCTAGTCGACGAGGGGGGGGGGGGGGGGGGGGGGGTAAAGAGCCCCCCAACCCGGTTGATCACGTGGAACGTGAGAGGGTTGAATGGGCCGATTAAGAGGGCAAGGGTACTTGCGCACCTAAAGAAGCTAAAGGCAGACGTGCTCATGCTTCAGGAGACGCACCTGAAACTGGCGGATCAGGTCAGATTAAGAAAAGGATGGGTGGGACAGGTATTCCACTCGGGCTTGGATGCGAAAAATAGAGGGGTGGCAATACTGGTGGGGAAACAGGTATTGTTTGAGGCGAAGACCATAGTGGCGGACAGTGGGGGTAGATACGTGATGGTGAGTGGCAGATTGCAAGGTGTGGTGGTGGTGCTGGTGAATGTATATGCCCCGAACTGGGATGACGTGAACTTTATGAAGCGTATGTTGGGGCGCATCCCGGACCTGGAGATGGGAAAGTTGGTAATGGGGGGGGACTTCAACACGGTGCTGGACCGGTCCAGATCTAGGACCGGGAGGAGGCCGGCAGCGGCCAAGGTGCTTAAGGGCTTTATAGAGCTGATGGGAGGATTGGATCCCTGGAGATTTACTAGGCCAAGGAGTAAAGAGTTTTCCTTCTTCTCCCATGTCCACAAAGTGTACTCCCGGATAGACTTCTTTGTCCTGGGAAGGGCGCTGATCCCGAAGGTGGCAGGAACGGAGTATTCGGCTATAGCCATTTCAGATCATGCCCCACATTGGGTAGATCTGGAAGTAGGAGAGGAAAAGGAACAGCGCCCACTCTGGAGATTAGATATGGGACTGTTGGCGGACGAGGGGGTATGTGTAAGGGTGAGGGGATGTATTGAAAGGTACCTAGAGATTAATGATGACGGAGAGGTCCAGGTGGGAGTGGTCTGGGAGGCGCTGAAGGCGGTGGTTAGAGGGGAGTTGATCTCCATAAGGGCCCATAAGGGGAAACAAGAGGGTAAAGAAAGGGAGAGGTTGTTGAGGGAGATTTTGTGGGTGAATAGGCAATATGCGGAGGCTCCAGATGAAGGGCTATACAGGGAAAGACGGAGATTGCACACGGACTTTGACTTGTTGACCACGGGTAAGGCGGAGGCACAATGGAGGAAGGCACAGGGAGTGCAGTATGAATATGGAGAGAAGGCGAGCCGGCTGTTGGCCCAACAACTTAGGAAGAGGGGGGCGGCGAGAGAGATCGGAGGGGTTAGAGACGAGGAGGGAAAGATGGAATGGGGAGCGGAGAGGGTGAATGGGGTGTTTAAGGTATTTTACGAGAGGCTATATAAGGCTCAACCCCCGGAAGGGAAAGAGGGAATGATGCGTTTCCTAGACCAGCTGGAGTTCCCGAAGGTTGAGGAACAGGAGATGACAGGACTGGGAGCACAGATTGAGGTGGAGGAGGTGGTAAAAGGAATTGGGAACATGCAGGCAGGGAAGGCCCCGGGACCGGATGGGTTTCCGGTGGACTTCTATAGGAAATACGTGGACCTGCTGGCCCCACTTCTGACGAGAACCTTTAATGAGGCTAGGGAAAGGGGGACACTACCCCCGACGATGTCGGAGACAACGATATCGCTGATCCTGAAAAGAGACAAGGACCCGCTGCAGTGCGGGTCATACAGGCCTATTTCCCTCTTGAACGTAGATGCCAAGCTTTTGGCCAAGGTGATGGCGACGAGGATAGAGGACTGTGTCCCTGGGGTGGTGCATGATGATCAAACAGGGTTTGTTAATGGGAGGCAATTGAATACTAATATACGGAGGCTGCTGGGGGTGATGATGATGCCCCCATCGGAGGGGGAGACGGAGATAGTGGTAGCGATGGATGCAGAGAAAGCATTTGATAGAGTGGAGTGGGACTACCTGTGGGAAGTACTGAGGAGATTTGGATTTGGAGAGGGGTTCATTAGATGGGTACAGCTCCTGTACAGGGCCCCGGTAGCAAGTGTGATAACAAATAGGCAACGATCTGACCACTTCCGACTATATCGGGGTACAAGACAGGGATGTCCCCTGTCCCCGTTACTGTTTGCGTTGGCAATTGAGCCACTGGCCATAGCGCTGAGGGGCTCTAGAAAGTGGAGGGGGGTACTTAGAGGAGGAGAAGAGCATCGGGTGTCATTATACGCAGATGATTTGTTGTTGTATGTCGCGGACCCAGTGGAGGGGATGCCTGAGATAATGCAGACACTCAGGGAGTTTGGAGAATTTTCAGGATATAAATTGAATATGGGGAAGAGTGAACTGTTTGTGACGCACCCTGGGGAACAGGGCAGGGGAATAGACGATTTACCGTTGAGAAGGGTAACAAGGGATTTCCGGTATTTAGGGATCCAGGTGGCCAGGAACTGGGGAACCTTGCATAAGCTTAACTTGGCACGACTGGTAGAGCAGATGGAAGAGGACTTTAGGAGGTGGGACATGGCGCCCCTGTCATTGGCGGGCAGGGTGCAGGCGGTTAAAATGGTGGTCCTTCCGAGGTTTCTTTTTGTGTTCCAGTGCCTCCCTGTACTGATTACAAAGGCCTTTTTTAAGAAGGTGGACAAGAGTATTATGAGCTTTGTGTGGGCTGGAAAGACCCCAAGAGTAAAGAGGGGGTTCCTGCAGCGCAGTAGGGACAGAGGGGGACTGGCACTGCCGAGTCTAAGTGATTATTATTGGGCCGCCAACGTGTCAATGATATGTAAGTGGATGAGGGAAGGAGAAGGAGCGGCGTGGAAAAGATTGGATATGGCGTCCTGTAGGGGAACTAGTCTGAAAGCACTGGCGACGGCGCCGTTACCCCGAAAAAATACACCACAAACCCAGTGGTGGTGGCAACTTTGAAAATTTGGGGGCAGTGGAGACAACATGAGGGAGTGACGGGTGCCTCAGTGTGGTCACCGATAAGGAACAACCATAGGTTCGTCCCGGGAAGGATAGATGGGGGATTTAAATCTTGGCAGCGAGTAGGAATTGCGAAATTGAAGGACTTGTTCTTAGACGGGACGTTCGCGAGTCTGGGAGCACTGACAGAAAAATATGGGTTGCCATCTGGGAATGCATTTCGCTATACGCAAGTAAGGGCATTTGTGAGGCAACAGGTGAGGGAATTTCTGCAGCTCCCGGCGCAAGAGATCCAGGACAGAGTGATTTTGGGGGCATGGGTGGGTGATGGTAGGGTGTCAGATATATATAGGGAAATGAGAGACGAGGGGGAGACGATGGTAGAGGAGCTGAAGGAAAAATGGGAGGAGGAGCTGGGGGAAGAGATTGAGGAGGGGCTGTGGGCAGATGCCCTAAGTAGGGTAAACTCTTCGTCCTCTTGTGCCAGCCTCAGCCTGATACAATTCAAGGTTCTACACAGGGCGCATATGACTGGAGCAAGGCTGAGTAGATTTTTTGGAGTGGAGGATAGGTGCGGGAGATGCGCAGGAAGCCCGGCGAACCACACCCACATGTTTTGGTCATGTCCGGTATTGCATGGGTTCTGGGTGGATGTGGCAAAAGTGATTTCAAAGGTGGTGGGGGTCCGGGTCGAACCAGGCTGGGGGTTGGCTATATTTGGGGTTGCAGATGAGCCGGGAGTGCAGGCGGCGAGAGAGGCCGATGTTTTGGCCTTTGCGTCCCTAGTAGCCCGGCGAAGGATTCTACTTATGTGGAAAGAAGCTAAGCCCCCGGGTGTGGAGGCCTGGATCAATGACATGGCAGGGTTCATAAAATTGGAGCGGACAAAGTACGCACTAAGAGGTTCGGCTCAAGGGTTCACCAGGCGGTGGAAACGGTTCCTCGACTATCTCGCAGAGCAATAAGGGAAAATAGGAAAGGTAGCAGCAGCAACCCGGGGGGGGGGGGGGGGGGGGGGGGGGGGCTCATTTGGGTCCTCAGGGGTTTTATGTGTGTGTTTATATGTTAGTTATTTATATTAGATGTTACGAAGTTACTATTTTAGTTACTATTTCTGTTGTTTCTTATTTTGTTGTTGGCAGTTGCCGTTAGTTAGCATATTATTTATTTTTTTTAACAATCAATGTATATATTATTACAAAGTTGTAAAATGGGAAATTTTTGTT
This sequence comes from Scyliorhinus torazame, assembly GCF_047496885.1. Lineage (NCBI taxonomy): Eukaryota > Metazoa > Chordata > Chondrichthyes > Carcharhiniformes > Scyliorhinidae > Scyliorhinus > Scyliorhinus torazame. Next base: position 237,923,453 of record NC_092717.1, on the reverse strand, counting down.
TGATCGAAAAACGTTAATAAAATATAGAATTGAATATGTCTTCGCACCCCACACGTAGTTCGGAACAGTCTCACCATACATTATTTATTGCCACACACATACATTCTTTTATAAAAGGGGGGGATGTCATAATATACACCAGTATATAATGGTGCAGATACACACATACTGATGGACACACACAGTGGGAAGCGTAGCTGCTTAGGATATAAAAAAGCACAAAAAGACAGAACTCAGGAGAGGTTACAATAGTCCCCATCCCACAAAATATGACACAGTGTATGGAAAGGCTCAGTAAACCAAGGTCCACCACACTAAGAAAACAAAAAGGGATGTTCATTAGAGAATTAAAGGTGCTATATTTAAGTGCGCGCAGTGTACGGAACAAGGTAGATGAGCTTGTGGCCCAGATTGTGACTGGCAGGTATGATGTGGTAGGCATCACAGAGACATGGTTGCAGCGGGTTCAGGACTGGCATTTAAACATCCAGGGATTCACAACCTATCGAAAAGACAGAGAGGTGGGCAGAGGGGGCGGGGTTGCCTTGTTAATTACGAATGAAATTAAATCAATAGCACTAAACGACATGGGGTCGGATGATGTGGAGTCTGTGTGGGTAGAGTTGAGGAACCACAAAGGCAAAAAAAACATAATGGGAGTTATGTACAGGCCTCCTAACAGTGGTCAGGGCCAGGGGCACAAGATGCACCACGAAATAGAAAGTGCATGTCAGAAAGGCAAGGTCACAGTGATCATGGGGGACTTTAATATGCAGGTGGACTGGGTAAATAATACTGCCAGTGGACCCAAGGAAAGGGAATTCATTGAATGTTTACAGGAAGGCTTTTTGGAACAGCTTGTGATGGAGCCCACGAGGGAACAGACCATTCTGGACTTAGTGTTATGTAATGAGCCAGACTTGATTAAAGATTTTAAAGTAAGGGAGCACTTAGGAGGCAGTGATCATAATATGGTAGAATTCAATCTCCAATTTGAAAGAAAGAAGGTAGAATCAGATGTAAAGGTGTTACAGTTAAATAAAGGTAACTACAGGGGCATGAGGGAGGAACTGACGAAAATCGACTGGGAGCAGACCCTAGTGGGAAAGACAGTAGAACAGCAATGGCAGGAGTTTCTGGGAGTGATTGAGGACACAGTACAGAGGTTCATCCCAAAGAAAAGAAAGGTTATCAGAGGGGGGGATTAGGCAGCCATGGCTGACAAAGGAAGTTAGGGAATGCATCAAAGCAAAAGAGAAAGCCTATAATGTGGCAAAGAGTAGTGGGAAGTCAGAAGATTGGGAAGGCTACAAAAACAAACAGAGGATAACAAAGAGAGAGATAAGGAAAGAGAGGATCAAATTTGAAGGTAGGCTAGCCAGTAACATTAGGAATGATAGTAAAAGTTTCTTTAAATACATTAAAAACAAACGGGAGGCAAAAGTTGACATTGGGCCGCTCCAAAATGACGCTGGTAATTTTGTGATGGGAGACAAGGAAATAGCCGAGGAACTGAATAAGTACTTTGCATCAGTCTTCACAGTAGAAGACATGAGTAATATCCCAACAATTCCGGAGAGTCAGGGGACAGAGTTGAATGTGGTAGCCATCACAAAGGAGAAAGTGCTAGAGAAACTAAGAGGTCTAAAAATTGATAAATCTCCGGGCCCAGGTGGGCTACATCCTAGAGTTCTAAAGGAGATAGCTGAAGAAATAGTGGAGGCGTTGGTGATGATGTTTCAACAGTCACTGGAGTCAGGGAAAGTACCAGAGGATTGGAAAATCGCTGTTGTAACCCCCCTGTTCAAGAAGGGAACAAGGAAAAAGATGGAAAATTATAGGCCAATTAGCCTAACCTCGGTTGTTGGCAAGATTCTAGAATCCATTGTTAAGGATGAGATTTCTAAATTCTTGGAAGTACAGGGTCGGATTAGGACAAGTCAGCATGGATTTAGTATGGGGAGGTCGTGCCTGACAAACCTGTTAGAGTTCTTTGAAGAGATAACAAATAGGTTAGACCAAGGAGAGCCAATGGATGTTATCTATCTTGACTTCCAAAAGGCCTTTGATAAGGTGCCTCACGCGAGACTGCTGAGTAAAATAAGGGCCCATGGTATTCGAGGCACGGTACTAACATGGATTGACGATTGGCTGTCAGGCAGAAGGCAGAGAGTTGGGATAAAAGGTTCTTTTTCGGAATGGCAACCGGTGACGAGTGGTGTCCCGCAGGGTTCAGTGTTGGGGCCACAGCTGTTCTCTTTATATATTAACGATCTAGATGACGGGACGGAGGGCATTCTGGCTAAGTTTGCCGATGATACGAAGTTAGGTGGTGGGGAAGGTAGTATGGAGGAGGTGGGGAGGCTTCAGAAAGATTTAGACAGTTTAGGAGAGTGGTCCAAGAAATGGCTGATGAAATTCAACGTGGGCAAGTGCGAGGTCTTGCACTTTGGAAAAAAGAATAGAGGCGTGGACTATTTTCTAAACGGTGACAAAATTCATAATGCTGAAGTGCAAAGGGACTTGGGAGTCCTAGTCCAGGATTCTCTAAAGGTAAACTTGCAGGTTGAGTCCGTAATTAAGAAAGCAAATGCAATGTTCATTCATCTCAAGAGGCTTGGAATATAAAAGCAGGGATGTACTTCTGAAGCTTTATAAAGCATTAGTTAGGCCCCATTTAGAATACTGTGAGCAATTTTGGGCCCCACACCTCAGGAAGGACATACTGGCACTGAAGCGGGTCCAGCGGAGATTCACACGGATGATCCCAGGAATGGTAGGCCTAACATACGATGAACGTCTGAGGATCCTGGGATTATATTCATTGGAGTTTAGGAGGTTGAGGGGAGATCTAATAGAAACTTACAAGATAATGAATGGCTTAGATAGGGTGGATGTAGGGAAGTTGTTTCCATTAGCAGGGGAGACTAGGACCAGGGGGCACAGCCTTAGAATAAAAGGGAGTCACTTTAGAACAGAGATGAGGAGAAATTTCTTCAGCCAGAGAGTGGTGGGTCTGTGGAATTCATTTCCACAGAGGGCGGTGGAGGCCGGGACGTTGAGTGTCTTTAAGACAGAAGTTGATAAATTCTTGATTTCTCGAGGAATTAAGGGCTATGGAGGGAGAGCGGGTAAATGGAGTTGAAATCAGCCATGATTGAATGGTGGAGTGGACTCGATGGGCCGAATGGCCTTACCTCCACTCCTATGTCTTATGGTCTTATGGACACACTGCAAGACCAATTAACACACACAACACCGCAGCCAATCACCAGTTAGAGCACACGCACTATAAAGACAGGGGGCATCAGAGTTCCCGCTCATTCGGGATGCAGCCTCCTACAAGGACAGAGCTTACAGCTTACCGCACAGATCCTCACCATGTGCTGAGTGCATAGACTGGTTCGGACAGGCATAGGTCTTTAGTTTAATCTAACATCGTGTTAACCCACGGTGAAAGTATGTTCAACAGTTTCTAACTTAATAAAATATTGTTGCACTATTTTAAGTGTTGGTGGCCTGTACGTGTTCCACGGATCCAGAGCACCCAACACATCACCTTCCTTGTCCAGCAGGTGGCCAGAGGAACTGTTAAGTACACATACTTTACTCCATTCTTTTGAAACCAGCTCATGCAAAGCTCAACTTGAAGGAACATTCCAACCATCTTAAAAAGCAACATTAGTAAATTTAAGCAGAGAAACTAACATTATTTATGAGAGACAAAGCACTGACACAGCGCGGGAAGCCACTTATGCAATGTAACTAAAAAGATGACAAAGCAGCTCAATTTCAAGTTGGAAATTTGAGTTTAGAGCCAGAATGCTCCGAGATGACGGAGGTTCGGTGTCATGCTTCAAGCCTGAACTGTGTTTTTTTTTTAAACAGTGTAGAAGGCTAACAAGAGAGGTCAGACAAAGGTCATTGATGTGACAAGAGACAGGGAATTGAGGGCTACAAGGAAAATGTTATCACTTTTTTGATTATGCTATGTGTTCTGCTCAAAGCTGATTTATCTTCCATTGTTATTTCTAACATTAAGGTGATTGATGGTGATGATGAGGAATGGAACACCTTCCATTGTAGTCAGCACAAGTGTCCTGATCAAGCCTGACCAGTTGAGATAGATGAAAAGTCCCACTGTCTGTCTGCTTCCCCAAACACATTGCTGCCCCCGCCCCCCCCCCCCACGGTGGCCTGGCCCGCGATCGGTGCCTACCAATCGGCGGGCGGGCAGGTTCCATGGGGGCCTTCTTTACTCCGCACCGGACCCCTGTAGGGCTCCGCCATATTGCCCAGTGGCCGGCGCGTAGAAGGGAAACCCTGCGCATGCGTGGAAATACGCCGGCCGTCCCGCGTATGTGCGGACATACGCCGGCCATTCCGCGCATTCGCGAGCTCGCGCGGGCTGTTCCACGCCGGCTGGAGCTGCGGGGACCACTCCGGCGTCAACCTAGCCCCCTAGAAAGGGGAGAATTCCTCACTTTCGGGAGCCGTTGACGGCAGAGTGGTTGGCGCCGGTTTTCACGCCGGCATGGAGACATAGCCCCATTATTGGAGAATCCCGCCCATTACCTCAAATGCACCAGGGTAGCATTTTTCACACTTTGGTATGTTTGAGTGGGACAACCAATCAGCATTAAATTAAGACAGTCTTGTAGTACAGCACCAGACCCATCAGGTTTTCAACTGCTTAAACTCATTTCACACTTACCTCTGACAATGGCAGTTAGCAAGCTTCGATCTCCAGAGATGAGAAGCCCTAATGTGCCAGCCAGCAGTTATAAAATTGTTCTTTTTAGTGTTATAATCGCCTTTGACTGGTCCATAATTTCCACTTGACACACTCACAGGGAGATTCTGCAATATTTAATTCTGATCCCAGAAGGTTTAGATCTGCTCGCCAAATCACAAAAACATTGATCTGAGCTAGAGACATGCATTTTCACAGTTGGATTATACAATACACCAGACCCACAGAGCCACATCGATTGATCTCCCCGTGGGACACATAGAAATTGAGCTCCCCTGCTAGTGGGCGGAGTCCTTCCCAGCAGGGGCTTATACATTTGCCCTTTAAAAGCCGGTGCGGACTGGGACTGGCACTTCCGGTACATACGACTGGGACCTGTGAACTGGTCCTTTACTTTATGTTGACAAATTAAATGTTGTTTAATTTACCTTCACAGGTCTGCTGAGCTTTTATACTGGCGACGAGGAAAAAACAGCAGCACTGGTTCTAAACATCCTGAACGCATTGCACGTTCCCCAGCACGGAATACCCCAGCATGGGAGCAAGGTCAGTGGGATTTTGAAAATGTTACTTTTCGGGTGGCTAGAGGCCTTTGACACAAGCGTCGAAGATGGCCCAGTATACTGAACGGATGCGGCATTTCTTCCAGGCAAATGATATTGTTGGAGACGACCGACAGAAGGTGATACTTTTGACCAACTGAGGGGCCCGACATTCAGCGTAATCAAAAGCCTCACCTACCTGGTGACCCAATGCTCAATATCCTTCAACGGACTCATGGAACATCTTGCAAATCGTTACAACCCCAAGCCATCTTTAATAATGCAGGAGTACCAGTTCAACATGGCCAGACGGGCCCCTCGGAAACAGATGACGGAATTTCTGATGTATCTTCGTAAATTGGCGAAACATTGTGACTTCGGTCCATCGCTTGCCGAGATGTTAAGAGATTGTTTGGTGCGTGGAATCAACGATATAGCAAACCAAAAGATGCTATTAGCGGAGCCGGCCTTGGACCTGCAAAGGGCCATAGAACTGTCACTCTCCTGCGAGAATGCGGAAAAGGAGGTCCAGGAGCTCCAGGATTCTGTGGACTATGGTGGCCTATGTTGGGCGGTCCCCGTTCCAAAGAGCGGTGCCCCCAAGGACAGGGCTCACATGACCCAGTCACCAGCAGAACAACATCGTGGTCAGACTCGATGGCCAAGGAGCACCACAGTCCAGTGGGGCATCTCCCTGGAGGACAATGAGGAGTACCCACAACAGTGCTGCAGTTGCGGTTGCAGGATACGCAGGGGTCGAGGCTACCAGAATCGACAGCAAACGACACCCCGAGCCAGGGCCGTGCATTATGCCTGCCCTAGGAGGAAGGCCTGATGTAGCTAAATTTCATCACGGCCCCCAAAGTCACCCCACTTAGGATCAATCTTCAAGTCAACAGTCACCCCCTGAATATGGAAATCGACACAGGAGCTGCTGTCTCTGTTACTGGACCACAGATTTTCCAGAGGCTCCATGTGGGAATCATGCCCCTCGGTTTGAGTGATACCAAGGCCTAGCAGGCAATATATACCAGGGAACTGTTAATCATCATCGGTATCAAAGTGGCCCCAGTCACCCATGGACAACAACCAGTTAGGCTACCACTGGTACTGGTACGAGCACCCGGACCCAGTTTTCTAGGCTGCAATTGGTTACAAAGGCTCCAACTGGACTAGCAACAAATCTTCCAGATGTGTACTGGCGGCCTGTAAGAAGCCTTCGGAAAATATCCAGAAGTTTCCAGGGGCGCCTGGGAAAAATAAAGGAGATCGGAGCAAAGATTTATGTTGGCCCAGAGGCCCAGTCTTCAGGACCTGAATGGTCACATATGCCCTGCTTATAAAAGTAGCTGATGAATTGAGACGGCTAGAGAGCCAGTCGACTTTGCAGAGTGGGCAGCGCCAGTGGTCCCGATGCTGAAACCAGGCAAGTTCTTCCGTACGTGTGCCGATTATAAGATGACAGTAAACAGGATTTTGATTTGATTTGATTTATTATTGTCACATGTATTAGCATGCTATACAAACAATGCATACCGTACATAGGGAAGGAAGGAGAGACTGCAGAATATAATGTTACAATTATAGCAAGGTGTAGAGAAATGATCAACTTCATACGAGGTAGGTCCATTCAAAAGTCTCATGGCAGTAGGGAAGAAGCTGTTCTTGAGTCGGTTGGTACGTGACCTCAAACTTTGGTATCTTTTTCCTGACGGAAGAAGGTGGAAGAGAGTATGTCCGGGGTGCGTGGGGTCCTTAATTATGCTGGCTGCCTTTCCGAGGCAGCGGGAATTGTAGACAGAGTCGATGGAAGGGAGGCTGGTTTGCGTGATGGATTGGGCTACATTCACGACTTTTTGTCATTTCCTGTGGTCTTGGGCAGAGAAGGATCCATACCAAGCTGTGATACAACCAGAAAGAATGTTTTCTATGGTGCATCTGTCGAAGTTGGTGAGGGTCGTAGCTGACATACCAAATTTCCTTAGTCTTCTGAGAAAGTAGAGTCGTTGGTGGGCTTTCTTCACTATGGTGTTGGCATGGGGGGACCAGGACTGGTTGTTGGTGATCTGGACACCTAAAAACTTGAAGCTCTCGACCCTTTCTACTTCGTTCCCATTGATGTAGACAGGGGCATGTTCTCCACTACGCTTCCTGAAGACGATGACAATCTCCTTTGTTTTGTTGACATTGAGGGAGAGATTATTGTTGTTGCACCAGTTCACCAGATTCTCTATCTCATTCCTGTACTCTGTCTCGTCATTGTTTGAAATCCGACCCACTACTGTGGTGTCATCAGCAAATTTGAAAATTGACTTGGAGGGGAATTTGGCCACACAGTCATAGGTGTACAAGGAGTATAGTAGGGGGCTGAGGACACAGTCTTGTGGGGCACCGGTGTTGAGGATGATCGTGGAGGAGGTGTTTTGCCTATCCTTACTGATTGTGGCCTGTGGGTTAGAAAGTTCAGGATCCAGTCGCAGAGGGAGGAGCCGAGAGCAAGGCTACGGAGTTTGGAGATGAGTTTCGTAGGAATCATGGTGTTGAAGGCAGAGCTGTAGTCGATAAATAGGAGTCTGACAATGGTGTCTTTGTTATCTAGGTGTTCCAGGGTCGAGTGCAGGGCCATGGAGATGGCGTCTGCTGTGGACCTGTTGCAGCGGTATGCGAACTGTAGTGGATCAAGGCAATCTGGGAGGCTGGAGTTGATTCGTGCCATCACTAACGTTTTGAAGCACTTCATGATGATGGATGTCAGAGCCACTGGACGATAGTCATTAAGGCACAATGCTTGGCTCTTTTTGGTACAGGGATGATGGTCGTCTTCTTGAAGCAGATAGGGACCTCAGATTGTTGTAAAGAGAGGTTGAAGATGTCTGCGAATACCCCCGCCAGCTGATCCGCGCAAGACTCGAGTGCCCGTCTGGGTACCCAACCGGGCCAGTGGCTTTCCGAGGGTTGACCTTCGAGAAGGCTGCTCTGACGTTCTGCAATGATGATCTCAATTACATGTTCATCCGAGGCTTCTGGGGTGGAGGGCTTGCTCTCGCTGACCTCTTGTTCAAAGCGTGCATAGAATGCATTGAGCTCATCAGGGAGGGGTGGGTTGGAGCCGACGATTTTACATGCCTTCATCTTGTAGCTCGTTATGTCTTGCAGACATTACCATAGTTGGCGGGGGTCCATGTGGCTAGCCTGGGACTCGAGCTTGGTCCGGTACTGTCTTTTGGCATCTTTGATGGATCTCCTTAGATCATATCTGGCTTTCTTGTACAGGTCAGGGTCGCCTGACTTGAATGCCTCAGACCTAGACTTCAGCAAGCAGTAGATATCCCTGTTCATCCATGGTTTCCAGTTGGGAAACATGCGGATTTGTTTCTTTGGCACACAGTCTTCTACACACTTACTGATGAAGTCAGTTACTGTAGTGGCGTACTCGTTCAGACTGGTTGCAGAGTTTTTAAATACTGACCAGTCCACTGACTAAGCAGTCCCGTCGGAGATCATCCGATTCCTCAGACCAACAATGCACAACTTTCTTTGACGGATTCTCCCGCATCAGGTTTTGCTTATAAGCCGGGAGCAGGAGCACAGCCTTGTGGTCAGATTTGCTAAAGTGTGGGCGGGCGAAAGAGCGGTATGCATGTTTGATATTTGTGTAGCAGTGGTCCAGGATGTTTGGGCCTCAGGTTGAACAGGTGACGTGTTGGTGGTAACTTGGTAGTACGCTCTTGAGCTTGGCCTGATTGAAGCCCCCAGCTACAATGAACAAGGCCTCGGGATGTTTCATTTCAAGGTGGTGAATATTTTGTGGTGGTGAATGACCTCCCACTTGGACCGGTACCCCATGCCATACATTGAAGATCTGTATGCAAAGTTGGCCAGGAGGGCACTTTTTCACGAAACGCGACATGAGCCATGCGTACCTCCAGTTGGAATTAGGCGCAACATCACAGCGGTATGTTACCATCAACATCCACAGAGGATTATACGAGTACACCCGGCTTCCCCTTGGGGTGTCATCAGCATGTGCAATCTTTCTCCGGGTAATGGAATACAGTCTCCAAGGGTGGCTGTGTACCTGTACGATATGCTTATTACAGGAGCCACCAAGAAGGAACACCTGGGCAACTTGGAAGAAGTCCTCCGGCGGTTCTCTGACGCAGGGTCTGCCTGAAGAGGTGAACGAGCATTTTTCAGGCGAAAGAGGTCATGTACCTTGGATAAGGACTGGTTGCACCCGGTGGAGGAAAAGGTCCAGGCTACCAGGGGAGCCCCGACACCAGAAAACATAAGAGCTGTGGTTGTTTTGGGGGTTCATAAATTATGGGAGGCTCATCCAGAACCTGGCTACCTTGTTAGCGCCCCAGAAATGGGCATGGAAAGCGCCACAGGCGGAAGCATTCGCCAGAGTGAAATGACAGTTGATGTCATCTAAGCTATTGAAGCACTATAGTCCATCGAAACCACTCATCCTCACATGTGACGCCTCCCCGAATGGTATTGGGACAGTGCTGTCCCACCGGTGGGACGATGGGGCAGAAAGGGCGATAGCATATGCGTCTAGAACCCTGGCCAATACAGAGCGCCGCTACGTACAAATTGAGAAGGACACAGTGAAAACATTTCACCAGTACGTCTATGGGCGTCATTTCACAGTCATCACGGACCATAAAGCCCTAACTTGGCCTCTTTAAAGAAGACAAGATCATTTCTCCAATAGCCTCGGGCAGAATCCAATTCTGGGCACTGCTGTTGACGGCTTATGAGTGCACCTTTAAACATCGTCCAGGAGCACGGATTGCACATGCAGGTGCCCTCGGCCCACTCCCACTGTCTCCGGCAGTGGCAGACAAAGTAGTATCAGCACAGTAGCACAGTGGTTAGCATTGCTGCTTTACAGTGTCAGGGACCCAGGTTCGATTTCCGGCTTGGGTCACCCTCTGTGCGGAATCTGCATGTTCTCCCCGTGTCTGCGTGGGCTTCCCCAGTTTCATAGAATTTACAGTGCAGAAGGAGGCCATTCGGCCCATCGAGTCTGCACCGGCTCTTGGAAAGAGCACCCTACCCAAAGTCCTCACATCCACCCCATCCCCATAACCCAGTAACCCCACCCAACACTAAGGGCAATTTTGGACACTAAGGGCAATTTATCATGGCCAATCCACCTACCCAGCACATCTTTTGACTGTGGGAGGAAACCGGAGCACTCGGAGGAAACCCACGCACACACGGGGAGGATGTGCAGACTCCACACAGACAGTGACCCAAGCCGGGAATCGAACCTGGGACCCTGGAGCTGTGAAGCAATTGTGCTATCCACAATGCTACCATGCTGCCCACTAGCCCTGAAAGACATGCTGCTTAGTGAATTAGACATTCTGATTGTCCCTCAGTGTACCCAAACAGGTGCCGGAGTGTGGTGACTAGGGGATTTTCACAGTAACTTCATTGCAGTGTTAATGTAAGCCTACTTGTGATACTAATAAAGATTATTATTATAACACCACCGCTGTTGCTCCCTCCCCAGCCAATATGTTGCTGAAACCCTCGTCCATGCCTTTGTCACAAACTCGACTGTTTCAATACTCTAGAGGCTAACCTCCCATTCTCCACCCTCCATAAACTCAAGAGGCCAATGGCCAACCCCGCTCCTAATTTGCATCCTGCACTATCTCGCTCACCTCTCACTTTATGGCTCTACAGCACCTCAAATTTAAAATTCTCATTGTGCTTAAATCCCTTCCTCATCTGTGTAATCTCCCACAGCCCTCCAACAACCACCCTCTCCCACCAAACCCCCTGGTACGTTCAGTTCCTTCAACTCTGGCCTCTTCTGTAACCCCGACATGTAAACAGGAATTAACTACAAAATTGTGTTGTAAAAACTGCATTAGTGCAGCAGTTTAACGAGTTGGCGCTATCAAGAAATCTTCATTGCCGTAAGTCAATGCCCAAGATGTTACAGATAAAGATATCAAAATAATTTAATGTTTCTTTATTTAAACTCAGTTTGTTAAACGCATACCAACAGAGAAAATGCAACACATCTTCAGTAAATGTCAACTCGAATCAGAGTTCAGTTTATTTTTTGAATAGGTATAGAATACAACACTTTATTATATCCTGTATAATGTGTCAGAATTTTGAATATATTCAAACACGGTCGAACATTGTAATGCTGAAGCAATGGAGGAAATAAGCGCTGTTTAATTCCACCACTAAAATTGACCCATTCTTAGCAGCATGAAAACAATTTACTGGAAAATCAGTTGCTCTTTAATCCTGTGAAGGTGCGCTACGGTTTTCCCCCAAAAATGAAAAACATGTAAGCTTTATTTCCTCCGTATTCTTTACAACATGATAGAAAAACACAGGACAATGATTCATTAACTAATACTAATAATCGCTTATTGTCACAAGTAGGCTTCAATGAAGCTACTGTGAAAAGCCCCTACATTATCTTTGAGTAATTTTACAATTTTTCCTGAGAACATTTGTTCCCGAGTACTCGTAGGAACTATTAGTCTTATTTAACAATTCTTAACAAAATCACAACACCTACCATTCAGCCACGTGGGGTAAAAACAAAATTAAAATAACATGAAGCTTTTGATTTGCAACGTCATGCAGCATTATTTTGTTGACGTGATCATAAAAGCGTCAATGTGAAGCCGGCAGCCATGAAATATTGAAAGGATGCTGAGGTACAGGCATTTCTCTGCCCTGATCGGGTTTGACATCAGAGTCCAACAACTGCAGACTGATTTATGGAATCCCTGCGCTCAGTCTGCAAGCATGACTCGGTCTCCTGGTCATTTGCCATTTCAATTCACCACCTTACTCACATTTCTGTCCTCAAACTGCTACAATGTTCCAGTGAAGCCCTTCGCAAGCTGGAGGAACAGTACAACATCTTCCAATTAGTCACTTTACAGCCTTCTGGACTCAACATTGAGTTCCACAACTTCAGACAATGATTTCTGTCCTCCATTTTGAATACCACCCCCCCCCCCCTTTCTCCCCACCCCCACCAAGTGCAAGTCTGCATCCTGTTCTCATATTCTTGCTGTCAGACGGTGCAGACCTTAATTCGTCAATTCACACATTCCACCATTTTACTTTCAGACAACAGTGACCTTTATTCTGCTATTAACACCTATTCTGGGCCAATGCTTTGTGCCTTTAATACCATTTCCTTTGCCTTATGTTCCATGAAATCCCGAACCTTCAATTTTGCCCCACATGCAATTTCCCTCTTTTTCAACAGCATAAAATCCATTATATTCCTATCTCTCTTCAGTTCTGAGGAAGAGTTATATTGGACTTGAAACGCCAACTCGTGTTTCTTTCTCCACGATGCCGCAAACCTGCTCAGATATTCCAGCACCTTTTTATTGCATTCGAAAGTAAGTCAAAAAAAGCTTGTGGCTGTAAGACAAGATGCTTCATACAATTAATAATTCCAAACCCAGTGAAATGAGAGTAAGTATTATGATATCAAATGGCAGCACAGTTAGGTAAGTGTGATCTTGGTGTAAATTGCTATTATTATTAAAATGAATAAAAATAGCAATTGCTTTTGTCGCTTTCGGGAGGTAAATGGTTGAAATTTTCACATCAGCAGGAAGTGAACAACAAATGTTCAGGGGAGGGGGAGGCTCCACAAATACACCCAACCTCAGCGATGGGGAACCCCAGAAAATCAGTGTAAAGGACAAGTCTGAAACATTGGTAACTATCTTCTGCCAGCAGTGCCTAGTGAATGACCCATCTCTGCTTTCTCCTGAGGTTGCTAGTATCATAGATCCCGGTCTTCAACCAATTAAAGCAATTCCATTCACTCTACGTAATATCAAGGGCTGAAGACACTGGATACTTTCCAAGGCTACGTGCCCTGCAACATTTGGACAAGAGTATTGAAGACTTGTGTTCCAGGACTAGCCATGACCCTAAACAGGCTTTTCCAGTGTAGCTACAACATTGCTACCCAGTAATATAGAAAATTGCCCAGGTATTTCGTCAGGACAAATGTAATCTGACGAATTACTGCCCAATTAGTGTCCTCTCGATCATCAGCAAAGTGACGCAGGGTGTCGACGCAGGGGCTGGTTTAGCACAGTGGGCCAAACAGCTGGCTTGTAATGCAAAACAAGGCCAGCAGCGCGGGTTCAGTTCCTGTACCGGCCTCCCCGAACAGGCGCCGGAATGTGGCAACTAGGGGATTTTCACAGTAACTTCATTGAAGCCTACTTGTGACAATAACCCATTTTCATTTCATTTTCATTTCAATAGTGGTATCAAGTGGCACTCACTCAGCAATAGCCTGCTCACTGACGCTCAGATTGGGTTCCAGGGTCAATCAGCACTTGACCTCATTGCAACCTTGAAGCACACATGCTGAAAGAGCTGAATTCAAGAGGCGAGGTAAGATTGATTTATCTTTGAAATCAAGGCAGCATTTCACGGGCGTGGCACAAAGGAGTCCAAGTAAAATTGAGGTCAATGGGAATTGGAGGAAAACTTTCCAATGGTTTGACTTGTACCTGGCACAAAGCAAGATGGTTGTGGTCACTCCCTCATACAATCAGAAGTTGGGATGTTCACTGATGAGTGACTCAGCACTCAGACACTGAAGAAGTCCATGTCCAAAGGCAGCAAGAGCTGGACAATATTCAGGCTTTGGTTGATAAATGGCAAGTAACACTCACACCACACAAGTCCCAACAGTCCCAACACAATAGAATCTAAACATCTTCTTTGCCATTCAATGATATTACAATCACTGAATTCCCACATTCAACATCCTGGAATAAACTACTGACCAGAAACTGAACTGAAACAGCCATATAAATATGGTGGCTACAACAGTTCAGATACTGGGAAGTCTGTGGAGCAACTGACCTCCAACTCCCTCCTTCTCCCCAAAGCCTGTCCATCATCTACAAAGCACAAATCCGGAGTGTGATGGAGTAATCTCCACGTACCTAAGCAGCTCCAACAACACTCAAGAAGCTTGATGCCATCCAATACAAAACAGCCCACTTGATTGGCACCCCATGCACCACTTAAACATTGATTCCCTCCACCACCGACGCACATCCTCTGTTGATTTTGCAATCCAGCTCGTGGTCTGTAACATTGCAGGTAGCAGGTGAGGAACGTATCAGCCATGATAGAATGGCGGAGCAGTCTCAATGGGCTGAATGGCCTAATTCTGCTCCTATATCTTATGAACATAGTGTACCATCTACAAGATGCACTGCAGCAACTGCAGCGTGGGTTTCCTCCGTATTCTCTGGTTTCCTCTCACAGTCCACAAAGATGTGCAGGTTAGGTGGATTGGCCATGCTAAATTGCCCCTTAATGTCCAGGGAGGTGCAGTCTAGGTTCTGGGTTACAGGGATAGGGTGGGGCGGACGGGGGAGAGTAAATAGGTAGAGGGGTCATTCAAAGGGTCGGTGCAGACTCATAGGCCAAATGCCATCCTTCTGCACTGTAGGGGTTCTATGACCTCACCAGGGCTCCTTCAACAGCACCTTCCAAACTAATGACCTTTGTAAGCTAGAAGGAGAAGGGCAACAGACGCATGGGAACATCGCCACCTGGAAGTTTATCTCCAAGCCACACACCATCCTGACTTGGAATTACAAAGTCATTCTTTCACCGTCAAAATCTTAAGAGCGCTCTGCTGAACAGCACAGTGGGTGTACCTGTACCTGCAGTACTTGAAATGAAAGGAAATGAAAATCACTTATTGTCACAAGTAGGCTTCAATGAAGTTACTGTGAAAAGCCCTGAGTCGCCACATTCCGGCGCCTGTTCAGGGAGGCTGGCACGGGAATTGAACCGTGCTGCTGGCCTGCTTGGTCTGCTTTAAAAGTCAGCGATTTAGCCCAGTGTGCTAAACCAGCCCCTAAAGAAGGCAGCTCACCACCATCTTCGCAAGGGCAATTAGGGATGGAAAATAAACGCTGGCCTATCCAGCAACATCCACGTCCCATGAAAGAATACATTTTTAAGGAATCATTTAGAATCCTTGGGTTGCTTGGCAAGAAGAAAATGCTCCCATCCCAAGCTTTGCCCGTTATAAATTAATGCACAACATTGTGTAATTTCAGTTTCAAGGTAATTACTTGGGGATTCAACCCATTAAGACCAGTGCAAACAAAGATGACAGAATGTTAGTCTCCTTTCAGTTCATTCTTTACCCTGTTCTCCCTCACACCAAGACGTAACACAGGACTACTTACATGTCAAATAACATAAGCAGCAAGTGATAGTCAGAGCTAAACAATCCCACAACCAACGGATCAGATCGAAGTTCTGCAGTCCTGCCATATCCAACCATGAATGGTGGTGGGCAAGTACATAATTCACTGGAGGAGGTGGCTCCACACATATTCCCATTCTCAATGATGGCGGAGCCCAGCACATATGTGAAAAAGCCAAGGCTGAACCATTCACAATAACCTTCAGCCAGAAGTGCCGACTGGATGATCCATCTCGGTCTCCTCCAGAGTCCCCAGCATCACAAATGTCAGTATTCAGCGAATTCGATTGACCCCACGTGATATCAAGAAATGGCTGAAGGCACTGGATACTGCAAAGGCTATGGGCCCTGACAATATTCCAGCAATAGTACTGAAGACGCTCTCCAGAACCTGCTGCGTCCCGAGCCAAGCTGTTCCAGTATAGCCACAACGCTGGCATCTACACAGCAATGTGGAAAATTGCCCAGGTTTATGTCTTGTCCACAAAAAGCAGGACAAATCCAACCCGGCCAATTACCTCCATATCAGTCTACTCTCTGTCATTAGTGTAGTGATAGATGGCATCATCAACAGTGTTATCAAGCAGCACTTACTCAGCAATAATCTGCTCATTGATGTTCAGTTTAGATTCTGCCAGGGTCACTCAGCTCCTGAACTCAATACAGCCTTGGTTCAAACATGGACAATAGAGCTGAACTCGAGAAGTGAGGCGACAGTGACCGCCCTTGACATCATAGAACATAGAACATAGAACGATACAGCGCAGTACAGGCCCTTCGGCCCACGATGTTGCACCGAAACAAAAGCCATCTAACCTACACTATGCCATTATCATCCATATGTTTATCCAATAAACTTTTAAATGCCCTCAATGTTGGCGAGTTCACTACTGTTGCAGGTAGGGCATTCCACTGCCTCACTACTCTTTGCGTAAAGAACCTTCCTCTGACCTCTGTCCTATATCTATTACCCCTCAGTTTAAAGCTATGTCCCCTCGTGCCAGCCATTTCCATCCGCGGGAGAAGGCTCTCACTGTCCACCCTATCTAACCCCCTGATCATTTTGTATGCCTCTATTAAGTCTCCTCTTAACCTTCCTCTCTCTAACGAAAACAACCTCAAGTCCATCAGCCTTTCCTCATAAGATTTTCCCTCCATACCAGGCAACATCCTGGTAAGTCTCCTCTGCACCCGCTCCAAAGCCTCCACGTCCTTCCTATAATGCGGTGACCAGAACTGTACGCAATACTCCAAATGCGGCCATACCAGAGTTTTGTACAGCTGCAACATGACCTCCTGACTCCGGAACTCAATCCCTCTACCAATAAAGGCCAACACTCCATAGGCCTTCTTCACAACCCTATCAACCTGGGTGGCAACTTTCAGGGATCTATGTACATGGACACCTAGATCCCTCTGCTCATCCACACTTCCAAGAACTTTACCGTTAGCCAAATATTCCGCATTCCTGTTATTCCTTCCAAAGTGAATCACCTCACACTTCTCCAAATTAAACTCCATTTGCCACCTCTCAGCCCAGCTCTGCAGCTTATCTATGTCCCTCTGTAACCTGCTACATCCTTCCACACTGTCGACAACACCACCGACTTTAGTATCGTCTGCAAATTTACTCACCCACCCTTCTGCACCTTCCTCTAGGTCATTGATAAAAATGACAAACAGCAACGGCCCCAGAACAGATCCTTGTGGTACTCCACTTGTAACTGAACTCCATTCTGAACATTTCCCATCAACCACCACCCTCTGTCTTCTTTCAGCTAGCCAATTTCTGATCCACATCTCTAAATCACCCTCAATCCCCAGCCTCCATATTTTCTGCAATAGCCTACCGTGGGGAACCTTATCAAACGCTTTGCTGAAATCAATATGCACCACATCAACTGCTCTACCCTCGTCTACCTGTTCAGTCACCTTCTCAAAGAACTCGATAAGGTTTGTGAGGCATGATCTACCCTTCACAAAGCCATGCTGACTATCCCTGATCATATTATTCCTATCTAGATGATTATAAATCTTGTCTCTTATAATCCCCTCCAAGACTTTACCCACTACAGACATGAGGCTCACCAGTCTATAGTTGCCGGGGTTGTCTCTGCTCCCCTTTTTGAACAAAGGGACCACATTTGCTGTCCTCCAGTCCTCTGGCACTATTCCTGTAGCCAATGATGACATAAAAATCAAAGCCAAAGGTCCAGCAATCTCTTCCCTGGCCTCCCAGAGAATCCTTGGATAAATCCCATCAGGCCCCGGGGACTTATCTATTTTCAGCCTGTCCAGAATTGCCAACACCTCTTCCCTACGTACCTCAATGCCATCTATTCTAATAGCCTGGGTCTCAGCATTCTCCTCCACAACATTCTCTTTTTCCTGAGTGAATACTGACGAAAAATATTCATTTAGTATCTCGCCTATCTCTTCAGACTCCACACACAACTTCCCATCCCTGTCCTTGACTGGTCCTACTCTTTCCCTAGTCATTCGCTTATTCCTGACATACCTATGGAAAGCTTTTGGGTTTTCCTTGATCCTTCCTGCCAAATACTTCTCATGTCCCCTCCTTGCTCGTCTTAGCTTTCTCTTTAGGTCCTTCCTCGCTACCTTGTAACTATCCATCGCCCCAACTGAAACTTCACACCTCATCTTCACATAGGCCTCCTTCTTCCTCTTAACAAGAGATTCCACTTCTTTGGTAAACCACGGTTCCCTCGCTCGACGCCTTCCTCCCTGCCTGACCGGTACATACTTATCAAGAACACGCAGTAGCTGATCCTTGAACAAGCTCCACTTATCCAGTGTGCCCAACACTTGCAGCCTACCTCTCCACCTTATCCCCCCCAAGTCACATCTAATGGCATCACAATTGCCCTTTCCCCAGCTATAACTCTTGCCCTGCGGTGTATACTTATCCCTTTCCATCATTAACGTAAACGTCACCGAATTGTGGTCACTGTCCCCAAAGTGCTCTCCTACCTCCAAATCCAACACCTGGCCTGGTTCATTACCCAAAACCAAATCCAACGTGGCCTCGCCTCTTGTTGGCCTGTCAACATATTGTGTCAAGAAACCCTCCTGCACACACTGTACAAAAAACGACCCATCGAATGTACTCGAACTATATCTTTTCCAGTCAATATTTGGAAAGTTAAAGTCTCCCATAATAACTACCCTATTACTTTCGCTCTTATCCAGGATCATCCTTGCCATCCTTTCCTCTACATCCCTAGAACTATTTGGAGGCCTATAGAAAACTCCCAACAGGGTGACCTCTCCTTTCCTGTTTCTAACCTCAGCCCATACAACCTCGGAAGATGAGTCGCCATCTAGCATCCTCTCCGCCACCGTAATACTGCTCTTGACTAGCAGCGCCACACCTCCCCCTCTTTTGCCTCCTTCTCTGAGCTTACTAAAACACCTAAACCCCGGAACCTGCAACATCCATTCCTGTCCCTGCTCTATCCATGTAGGCATCATTGTATGGCATCAAGGAACCCTGACAAAACTGGAGACAACGGGAATCAGAGGGAAAACACTCCACTGGTTAAAGTCATATCTGGCAGACTTCCGGTGGCGGTTATGAAGGAGCAAGTCGCACATTTGGTGGCTTCCGCTTGGGTCGGATTTTTGGACCTTTCCTCTGATTTTTTTACTGGACTTGATTTGAAATATTGATGACAGAGGCAATTGTGAACTGAATTCCCACATCGGTGCATGGAGAGGAGGACTAGGAGTACTCGCAAAGGCAGAACAGAAGGACAGAGAAGGCTTGGGCTGAAGCTGCAGTGGGAGAAAGCATAGCGGAGGACCGAACCTCTGGCTTATCGACCCAGCGATCAACGGAGCAGTTGTTGCAAGTTATCCAGGAGGGCTTCACCAAGCAGAAGTAGGACTGCTTGGACCCGATTAAAGAGGCAATTTCACGGCTGGAACTTAGATTAGATGCCCAAGATCAGGCGATCCAGAAAGTAGAGAAGGCGCTGGCTGACTAGGAGGAACATCAAACAGCGGTGGAGTTGGAGGTGGGGACGCTAAGAGACCAGCGGAAAAGGCTCCTGGAGAAGGTGGAGGATCAAGAGAACAGGTCCCGTCGGCAGAGCTTGAGGATCGTTGGGCTCCCGGAGGGATCCAAAGGAGCGGTCATTGGGGCATACATAGCGGCCATGTTCGAGAAGCTGCAGGGGAATGGGGCATTCCCCCGACCCTTGGAGGTGGACAGGGCTCACAGAGCGCTCGCGAGGAAGCCGCGAATTGGGAACCCCCCGAGGGCAATGCTGGTGAGATTCCACAGATATCTGGATAAGGAGCGCGTTTTACGGTGGGCCAAGCAGACACGGAGCTGCAAATGGGACAACAGTATCCTGCGGATCTATCAAGACCTGAGTGCGGAGGTGGCGAGGAGAAGAGCGGGGTTTAACCAGATCAGGTCAGCCCTTTTCAAGAAAAAGGTGAAGTTCGGGCTGTTGTATCCAACCCGCCTCTGGGTCACTTACGAGGAACAACATTTGTATTTCGAGTCGCCTGAGGAAGCGCTGGACTTCGCAAAAATGAAAGGACTGGTGTCGGACTGAGAACTTTGAATTTTGCTGGAGCGGTTATTTTTTTTAAGTTTCTTGTTTCTTCGGACGTTATTGGTAATGCCTGCTGTATGGATCTGGGGCCAGCTGCAGAGCTGAAGTGAGGTAAAGTTTACATTTGCACTGTTGGGGGATGGAGGTGTGTTTGTTCAGATGCTGGATCTTTTGCTTGATCTTTTTTTTGTGTTCAACTTGGGTTTTTTTTATCT
This sequence comes from Scyliorhinus torazame, assembly GCF_047496885.1. Classification (NCBI taxonomy): domain Eukaryota; kingdom Metazoa; phylum Chordata; class Chondrichthyes; order Carcharhiniformes; family Scyliorhinidae; genus Scyliorhinus; species Scyliorhinus torazame. The sequence goes on along the minus strand of NC_092717.1, from coordinate 237,903,087 downwards.
CTATCGGACAATTGTGTTGGGATTGTTTTTCATTTGAATATGTATAAGCGGGGGGAGGATGTGGAGGGAACAATAGGTGGGAGAATGTCTGGCGCCGGGGCGAGGGCCACCAACCTAGCTGGGTGGGCTAGTTTACGGAAGCCTAGTGGGGGGTGACCAAATGTAAGGCTTATCAAAGGGGTTGATTTATTTTGTGTTGTTACTAGCGGGGGGGGAGGGGGGAAAAAATGTTCTGCTGACGAGGGAGAGAGTTTTGCTGAGGGACAGAGAGGAGGATGGGGGCGGAGGCTGCCTGGGGGCGGGCCGGTGGAAGCATGGGGTGCGGGCTGGCGACTGGCCCAAGGGAGGGGATGGCTGATCGGCGAAGGGAGGGGGGATGAGCCCCCCAACTAGACTGATCATCTGTAATGTAAGTGGGCTCAATGGGCCGGTCAAGAGGGCACGCGTGTTCGCGTATTTGAGAGGACCGATGGCGGACGTGGTAATGCTGCAGGAGACGCACCTTAGACTAGCTGATCAGATTAGATTAAGGAAAGGTTGGGTCGGACAGGTTTTTCACTCAGGACTGGACTCGAAGACCAGAGGGGTCACGATCCTGATCAACAAGCGAGTGGTGTTTGAGGCGGGAAGAATAGTTTCGGATGGGGGAGGCCGGTACATTATGGTCAGTGGGAAATTGGAGGGGGCACAGGTGGTACTAGTAAATGTATACGTGCCAAACTGGGACGATGTGGAATTTATAAAGAGGATGCTGGGAAAGATACCGGACCTGGATTTGCATAAGCTGGTTATGGGAGAGGACTTCAATACAGTTATTGACCCTGGTTTAGACCGGTCAAGCTCAAAGACAGGCAGGGTGCCAGCAATGGCTAAGGAGCTAAGAGGGCTTATGAAGAAGATGGCGGGGGGGGGGGGGGGGGGGGGTGGACCCATGGAGATTTGGGCAGCCAAGAGTAAAGGAGTTCTCCTTCTACTCACACTTGCATAAAGTGTTCTCCCGGACTGATTTTGTTATTTTGAGCAGGGCTCTACTGAAGGGGGTGGTGGACACGGGGTACTCGGCGATCACAATCTCAGATCATGCTCCGCACTGGATTGACCTACAGGTTAGTAAAGACAATAATCAGCGCCCGCACTGGAGGTTAGGCATGGGGCTTTTAGCGGACGAGCAGGTGTGCGGGCGGTTGAGAAAATGTATTCAGAATTACCTGGAGGTCAATGACACGGGGGAAATTTCGGCAGCAGTGGTCTGGGAGGCATTGAAGGCGGTGGTTAGAGGGGAGCTGATCTCAATATGGGCCCATAGGGAGAAGGTAGACAGGACAGAGACGGACCGACTGCTAAAGGAGATACCACAGGTCGACAGGAGGTATGTGGAGACCCCAGAGGCAGGGCTTTTAAGGGAATGGTGGAGGCTACAGGCGGAGTTCAGCTTGTTGACCACAGGAAGGGCGGTGGAGCAGCTGGGAAAGGCGAGGGGGGCGATTTATGAGCATGGAGAGAAGGCCAGCAGAATGCTTGCACAGCAGTTTAGAAAGAGGGACGCAGCCAGGGAGATAGGCAAAGTAAAGGATGGAGACGGGAACCTGGTGGGAGACTCAGCAGGGGAGAACAAGGCGTTTAAGGAGTTTTATAGTAGGCTGTATGGGTCGGAACCTCCACCGGGGCCAGAGGGGATGAGGCACTTCCTAGGGGGGCTGAATTTCCCGAAGGTGGACGGGGAGCTGGTAGAAAGGCTGAGGGCCCCGATCGGGATCGAAGAGATAGTGGAGGGGCTGAAGGCCATCAGTCGGGTAAAGCCCCGGGGCAGGATGGGTACCCAGCGGAGTTCTATAAAACGTTTGCTGGGATATTGGGGCCGCTGTTGATGAGGACATTCAATGAGGCAAGGGAGAGAGGGGTGCTTCCCCTGACGATGTCACAGGCCACGATCTCGCTGATTCTGAAGCGGAATAAGGATCCGGAGCTGTGTGGGTCCTACAGGCCAATATCCCTATTGAATGTGGACGCCAAACTGCTGGCCAAAATCTTGTCCTCTAGGATTGAAGACTGTGTTCCGGACGTGATTGGGGAGGACCTGTTGGGGTTCGTTAAAGGAAGGCAGTTGGTGTCCAATGTAAGAAGGTTGCTAAATGCGATCATGATGCCCCCAGAAGGTAGGGAGGTGGAGGTAGTGGTTGCAATGGACGCAGAGAAGGCTTTTGATCAAGTAGAATGGGAATATCTGTGGGAGGTACTGGGACGGTTCAGATTTGGGCAGGGTTTTATTTACTGGGTCAGGTTGCTGTATCAGGCTCCTGTGGCGAGCGTACAGATGAATAGGATGACATCGGACTATTTTAGGCTACATCGGGGGACGAGACAAGGGTGCCCCCTCTCTCACTGTTGTTCGCGCTAGCTGTAGAGCCGTTGGCAATTGCGCTGAGGGCCTCGAGGGGCTGGAAGGGGTTGGTCCGGGGTGGAGTAGAACAGAGTCTCACTTTACACAGACGACCTGCTCCTATATGTATCGGACCCAGTGGAGGGGATGGAAGAAATCATGAGGATTCTGGGGGAATTTGGCCGGTTTTCGGGGTACAAACTAAATGTGGTGAAAAGTGAGATGTTTGCGATCCAGGGAAGGGGACAGGGGAGGCGACTGGGGGAACTGCCGTTTAGAGTGGTAGGGGGAATTTTTAGGTATCTAGGCATCTAAATTGCGTGGGAATGGGAACGGCTGCACAAACTTAATCTGGCCCGTCTGGTGGACCAAATGAAGGATGATTTTCAGAGGTGGGATGCGCTCCCGTTGTCACTAGCTGGGAGGGTCCAGACGGTGAAGATGACGGTCCTTCCGAGATTCCTGTTTGTGTTCCAGTGCCTCCCCATCTTTATTCCGCAGACCTTTTTTAAACGGATTAACAAAGTTATCACGGGCTTTGTGTGGGCGGGCAAGACCCCGCGAGTAAAAAAGGGAATGCTTGAGCGGAGCCGGGGAGAGGGCGGGCTGGTGCTGCCAAACTTCAGTAACTACTATTGGGCGGCGAATATAGCCATGATCAGGAAGTGGGTGGTGGGTGGAGGGGTCGGCATGGGAGCGTATGGAGGCGGCCTCATGTAAGGGCACCAGTTTGGGGGCATTGATAACGGCGCCTCTGCCGTTCCCATCGGCACAGTACCCCACCAGCCACGTGGTGGTGGCAGCCCTGAGAGTCTGGGGGCAATGGAGGAAGCATGTGGGAGTGGAGGGAGCATCGGTCTGGTCTCCAATCTGTAATAATCACTGGTTTGCCCCGGGAAGGATGGATGGGGGGTTCCGAAGATGGCAGAGGGCAGGAATTGAGAGGATGGGGGATATATTTATAGAGGGGAGCTTTCCAAGCTTGAGGAAGCTGGAGGAGAAATTTGGATTGGCGAGCGGAAACAAATTCAGGTACCTGCAGGTGTGGAACTTCCTACGTAGACAGGTCTCAACCTTCCCGCTCCTACCACCAAGGGGGATTCAGGATAGGGTAGTTTCCAGAGCGTGGGTGGGAGAAGGGAAGGTCTCCGACATCTATAAGGAGCTCATGGGGTCAGAGGACACGCAGACTGAGGAGCTGAAGCGCAAGTGGGAAGAGGAGTTAGGAGAAGAGCTAGAGGATGGTCTCTGGGCGGATGCGTTGAGTGGAGTCAACATATCCACAACATGTGCCAGACCCAGCCTGATACAGTTCAAGGTCGTTCACCGGGCTCACATGACAGTGGCCCGGATGTGCAGGTTCTTTGGTGTAGAAGATAGGTGTGCAAGGTGTGTGGGGGGGGGGGCATCGAACCATGTCCACATGTTTTGGACATGCCCAAAGCTCAGGGGATTTTGACAGGGGTTTGCAGACGTCATGTCCATGGTGTTAAAAACAAGGGTGACACCGAGTCCAGAGGTGGCGATTTTCGGGGTGTCGGAAGATCTGGGAATCCAGAAGGAGAAAGAGGCAGACATTCTGGCCTTTGCTTCCCTGGTAGCCCGGAGACGGATATTATTAGCTTGGACGGACTCAAAGCCCCCAAAGTCAGAGACCTGGCTATCGGACATGGCTAGCTTTCTCTGTTTGGAGAAAATCAAGTTCGCCTTGAGAGGGTCACTGTAAGGGATTGCCCGGAGGTGGCAACCGTTCGTCAACTTCTTTGCAGAAAATTAATCATCAGCAGAAAGGGGGGGGGGGGGGGGGAGGGGGGTTAGTTTAGTTTAGAGTAGGGGGTTAATAAAGGTGGGACCTGTAAGGGAGGAAGCAGGCTTTTTGCACTATGTTTATAGACTTATGTATATTGTTTATTTTGTCATTGTTGTAAAACCAAAAATACCTCAATAAAGTGTTTATTAAAAAAATACCTGGCATACCTGGCACAAAGGAAGATAGTTATGGTTGTTGATTAGTCATTTCAGTCCTAGGAGTTCTTCAGGATAGAGTCCTCAGTCCAATCATCTTCAGCTGCTTCATCAATTACCTCCCTTCCAACATAAGGTCAGTGTGGGCTGCATGGTAGCAGAGTGATTAGCTCTGTTACTTCACAGCGCCAGGGCCCCAGGTTCGATTCCCGGCTTGGGTCACTGTCTGTGCGGACTCTGCATGTTCTCCCTGTGTCTGCGTGGGTTTCTCCGGGTGTTCCGGTTTCCTCCCACAAGTCCCGAAAGACCTGCTTGTTAGGCGAATTGGACATTCTGAATTCTCCCTGTGTATATGAACAGGCGCCGGAGTGTGGCGACTAGGGACTTTTCGCAGTAACTTCATTACAGTGTTAATATAAGCCTACTTGTGACAATAAAGATTATTATATATAGATGTGGGGACGTTCACTGATGATTGCATAATGTTTAGCACCATTCATAACTCTCCAAATACTGAAGCAGTCCACATTAAAATGCAGGACGACCAGGACAATATCCAGGCTTGGGCTGACAAGTGGCAAGTAACATTCAAGCCACACAAGTGCCAGGCAATGACCACCTCCAATAAGAGAGAATCAAGCATCATACCTTGACATTCAGTGGCATTATCATCGATAAATCCCCCACTATCAACATTCATGGGGATTACCATTGACCAGCAACTGAACTGGACTCACCATATAAATACTATGGCTGCAAGAAGAACAGGTCAATGGCTAAGAATACTGCGGCGAGTAACTCACTTCCTGACTCCCCAAACCCTGTCCACCACCTACAACAAACAAGTCAGGAGTGTGATGGAATACTCCCCAGTTGCCTGTATGAGTGCAGTTCCAACAACACTCAAGAAGCTCAATATCATCCAGGTCAAAGCATCCCGCTTGATTGCTCCCCCTTCCACAAACATTCAATCCCTCCACCACCGATATGCAGTAGCAGCCGTGTGTACCTTCCACAAGATGCACTGCAGCAACTCACCAAACCTCCATGGAGCACACCCCTCCAACCCCACGACCACTGCCATCTAGAAGGCCAAGGGCAGCAGATACATAGGAACACTGCCACCTGGAGGTTCCCTTCCAAGTCACTTACCATCCTGACTTGAAAACATATTGGCCGTTCCTTCACTGTCACTGTGTCAATATCCTAAAACTCCCTCCCTAACAGCACTGTGGGTCTACCTGCACCACGGGGACTGCAGCAGTTCAAGAAGGCGGCTCACCACCACCTTCTCAACAGCAATTAGGGATGGGCAACAGATGCAGGCCGAGCCAGCGAAGCCCACATCCCGTAAAAATGATTTTGTTTTTAAAATCTTTGATTTGACCTCGAAAGATGTGGAGTGGTGTTTCAAGCATTTCAGAGACAACCAATGAGTCACTAGCGTAGTCTGTAGCCTATAACTCCAAAATGCATCCGACAAAGCTGCACACAAAGGAGCTCACACTTATGGGATTCAGGATACTTGGAAATTGGCTAATGGATTTAAAACAAAATTTGTTTGAGAAATTATGTTGGTCGGGGAAACAAATGAGTAAATGTTCCAGATTTGTGCTAGAACCAAAATCATCTTTTTATTTAAATACATGCCATGAATTCAGAAACTCATTGCAAAAGAGACAACTTTGCAGATGCTACCCAACTACAAAGGGCAATGAAATCAAAGAAGTCAGTCTTCTTCACACATATATTGACCAAAATTCAAAATAAGTTCCCAGATCTCGCAGCTTATTTTTAGAATTCATTTACAGGATGTGGGCATTGCTGGCTAGACCAACATTTCTTGCCCATCCCCAGTTTACCTTGAGAAGGTAGTGGTGAGCTGCCTTCTTGAACCGCTGGAGACCCGGAGATGTAGGTACACCCACAGTGCTGCTAGGGAGGGTATTCCTGGATTTTGAACCATTGACAGTGAAGGAACAGTGATATATTTCCAAGTCAGGATAGTGAATAACTTGAAGGAATCGCCAGTCGGTGGTGTTCCCAGGTATCTGCTGCCCTTCTCCTCTTGTCCAAAAACCCGAACATTATTTGATAAACAGTTGGTTGCTGTATGAGCTGATTTAAATATCTTTCGGGATTAAATCATTAAGATGCACAAAATTGGTTTCATCACCCGTAATTATCTGGTGGTTTTGTTGAAAGAGCAATTTAATAATCCTTCATGCCTCATACTTGAACTGGTCAAGTTCCCTCTAACATCCTTCCTCCTTGACTAGAGCCAGCCGATGACCTTGTGGCCCATGTTGTTCCTCTGGAGAATCCTCTCCTCCACCACCAAAATTTGTAAAATGATTGGGTGCACGAGACCCATTGCAGATCCACAAAATGAACTGTGTGAAGGAGTCAGGCAATGTCTTGAGAGCCTCTCCTGACATGGTTTTCATTCCGCGAGCATCTGCAGTTGAACAATGAAAATGCATGATCCCTCGCATAGATCACTTCTCCCATCCCAAAATAGGCTCCTTCCTCATCTGTGAGGCGAAGGTTTCCTTGCAGCACCTGATCTATAGGAAGGTAGCAGCTTCTCAGCAGCTACGTCAATGGACTCTAACACTGCAACCCTGCAGCTGGGCCCACTCCACCTCCAGCCCACTCCATTACCCTCAAGCATCCTCCCATCTCCCATAAATGTCCCTAAAATACCCTGCTCCTTCCCCAATAATCCCTCAAGGAGCCAACAATCACCTTTCACCTACCTTCATTTTTCCTCGACTCTCCCGCAGAGAACATTGACCTCCTCCCCCTGAAGCTGGACCTGCCCTGCTTCAAACTCAAGATCCCTTCCCTGCCTATTGATCCGTGGTGTGCAGGTTGTCTCCCTTGGGCATCCAGAATGAGACCACAACAATGGACCCCACCTATAAGCCAGAGTCTGACTCCCTTCTAACACCTCCCCCATTGCTCCCAAACCTGCCAGTGCCTTGCTGTGCTGTCACGAAAGGACCTGAGCACAAGTCCTATCCTTCTGCCAGGCAGGCACAACTGGGCAAATGATTTCTGTGTGTGCTGTCACTATTCTACAATGTGCTTGTAATACAAAAGCCACTAATTCTGGTCTCAAATTCCACGTCTTAGTCATCGACTTCAACGCCTTGGTCAGCAAACTTTCTCAGGCTAAACCAATGTGTGCAACCCCAACATTCTGGCTGAACCTGAGCTGAGCTTCCAACCCCGTATTCTCCACACCTCTGTAAAAACACTTAATTCTGCCCAACTACCACTGAAAACCTCACTTTAAATGTAATTTCTATCATCTACCATTGTTCATGTATGCTTTTGAGTCAATCAAAGCTGAAGGAACGGCAGCACAGTGGCTAACACTGTTGCTTCACAGCTCCAGAGTCCCAGGTTCGATTCCCGGCTTGGATAACATTCTGTGCGGAGTCTGCACATCCTCCCAGTGCCTGGGTGGGTTTCCTCCGGGTGCTCTGGTTTCCTCCCACAGCCCAAAGATGTGCAGGTTAAGTGGATTGGCCATGCTAAATTGCCCTTAGTGTCCAAAAAGGTCATGTGGGGTTACTGGGTTACGGGATAGGGTGGAGGTGTGGGCTTAAGTGGGATGCTCTTTCCAAGGGCTGGTGCAGACTCGATGGACCGAATGGCCTCCTTCTGCAGTGTAATTTCAATGATCTATGAACCAAAAGCTATTTTCAGGCTTCGCACTGTCACTGGAGCCTCACTATATAACTGCATGGTAAGGGCCAACTTACCTTTAACTATAGAACTGCATTTTCATTGGCTTGGTGCAAATTGTAGAATCAAAAGTTATAACTATTTTAAACATTTTTAAGGACTCCTGAACTATTGCACTTAAAATACCTTTCTTCATTCCTCAATGAAACTTCAATATTGGAATAGAAATTTCAGGATTAATGCCAAAAGCTGAACATAAAATATCTATTTAATATTTTTCTGTTTTGAAATGGAAGTCTAACTTGACCCCTCAGCTCTATCGAAAGAACTAAATGACAAAGCAGACTCTTAGTTTTTGCGTTATAAAAATCTTTTTAAGCAGCTATGACATACAAAAAGTAAAACATCATTACCTAATACAATTCACTTTCAAAAAAAGGCGGAACTTCAGTTAAAAATGTTCTATAAATGCAGCTAGAGTAATCTTTCAATTGCTGTATAAATCCTTGCTTACTTTATTGCATGATTAATCAAAATATAGGAAATCCATTCATCAACTCAAATACGTGGTTCAAATTTCCTTTGTAATTGCATCTTGACCAGAAAAGATGAGCTCATACATTTAATTGAAACCTTATTCTGGTGAAAAAAAGGGAAATCACTGTATACTATGTTATCCCAATTAGCATTTCATTAGGGTCATCAAATTGCAAATACTTATGCACTTGGCAGTGTGCTACTTGATTACACAAAAAGATGCAAGAAAATGGCTTTATTCTGTAGAAACAAATCAGTTCAGATGATATTTAACGGTCATAAACATCAAGTGCATAGTCATATTAAAGACAAATAGGGGCACAAAATGTTTATTTTGCAAAAAAAGTTTTTGTTTCTGCAACTTTTTTCCCCTTCATCCACTTCTTCTTTCCTCTCTTTATTTCTCTTTCTGCACCTGTTTTGAGTCGAAAGAACACTACTTCCTTCCCCATCTTTCCTGTTTCTTTTTCAATCCTGCGATCCCCTCAGTGATTAATGTCCCAGATGCCATTTATCAGCTTGTATTTTCAGTAACATGCACAGCAAAAATACTCGAACTGAAGGGCGAGGGGAAAACTCCAACTTAAAGGGTACAGTGCAAGATTCTCCAGTGCAGTTGAATCTGGCCCAATACCTTTTCCTGTTTCGTTGTACCACTCTTCATCAGTTTCACCATTGGTGATGTAGTGGTATCGTCACTGGACTAGTAAACCATACACCCAGAGTAATGCTCCGGGGACCCAGGGTCAAATTCCACCACTGCAGATGGTGAAATTGGAATTCAATAAAAATCTGGAATTATAAAGTCTAATGATGACCATTGTCGATTGTCGTTAAAAAAAAACCATCTGGCTCACTAATGCCCTTTAGGGAAGAAAATCTGTCATCCTTACCTGGTCTGGCTTGCATGTGACTCCAGGCCCAGAGCAATGTGGTTGGCTCTTAACTGCCCCCTCAAGGGCAATTAGGGATGGGCAATAAATGCTGGCACAACCAGCGACGTCCCCGTCCCATGAACGAATAAAAAAAAACAATTAAAAATTGAAGCATCAATAGTAGTGATAAAGGGGGCTTCAATTTTGCTAACGTAGACTGGAGCAAAAAAGTGTAAAGGACAGGGAGTGAATAATTCCTGAAATGTACTGCTGCAGACAAGCGGGGACTTAATTTAAACAGCCCATATTTTGCCTCCCACCACCCATCCGTCAACAGAAAGGCATTTTTGATTTTTGATTTCCCCATTTGTATATTTTGGGAACCACTCAGTTTTGGAGTGATCCACTCCTCCACTAATGGCCCCACAGCAAACTCGAGATAGGGGAAAAACACCGGGTGAGATTATGTTACACACATGTAAAATGCGGAGAGTGGGTGTCACTACATACATTCATACAATAAAGAGGAATAAGGGAAAGTAAGAAGTACAGGAAAAAGCGTAGACAAAATAAGAATTATTTTTTCATGTGAATCCAGAGTCCAGAATGAAAAGTCTAATGGTGTATTCCTTCACAGAAGCTAAACCTGATGCTGGGTAATCCACTTTTCCAGCAACGGTGACTTCCACGATGGGAGAGGTACCTAGAGATTAATTAGTCTTGTAGGAATTGGTACAGAGATTCTGATGTTCCAGTAGAAAACAGTGTAGAAGGGGAGCCAGGTATTCAAAAATCTGGACAAAGCTCCTTCCTGCTGGTGCCTGAGAGATGAAAAATGGCAGTCTGCAAACTTTACTTCACACGGTAAAATTACAGGGAGGGTTTGTCATGTGACATGGGCAGCACGGTAGCAGAGTGGTTTGCACAGTTGCTTCGCAGCTCCAGGGTCCCAGGTTCGATTCCCGGCTGGGTCACTGTCTGTGCGGAGTCTGCACGTTCTCCCCGTGTCTGCGTGGGTTTCCTCCGGGTGCTCCGGTTTCCTCCCACAGTCCAAAGATGTGTGGGTTAGGTGGATTGGCCATGCTAAATTGCCCCTTAGTGTCCAAAAAATGTTAAGTGAGGGTTACGGTGATAGGGTAGATACTTGGGCTTCAGTAGGGTGCTCTTTGTAAGGGACGGTGCAGGCTCGATGGGCTGAATGGCCTCCTTCTGCACTGTAAATTCTATGATTCTATGACATAACTCCTGGGTCTTTGTGCAACTTCTTGGGATTTGATCTTTGCAGTCACAGGCGGAACTAGCGCTATTTCGAGATAACCAGGTTGCTGATGTTTCTGAAGCCAGAAAATCCTTTATAGAGGAGATCTGAGTCCCTGGCAGTACACAGAACTACATTTTATAAACAGTTTGTTTCCAGCCTTACATGGAAGGAAGCACAACTGGATTTTGTTCTGAAAGTGCATCATATTACAATGAAACAGCTTCTGCGAAACAGTGATTACAATGTCATCAGTTTCGAAGGAGCTATGGAAAGGGACAAGAACAAAGGAACGATCAATATGCAAACCAGAAGAGGGCTAATTCAGTGAGTTAGAGAGAGATCTGGCCCAGGTGCATTAGAATCTAGGTCTGGTAGATAAAACAGTAAATGAGAAATGGGAGGCAAGAACATGGGATGGGCAAGAAATGCTCACCAGCGATGCCCACATTTTAAAAATAAAACGTGAAGGAACAGAGTCACAGGACTGCTAATTAGCTTTAAGAACAAGGAAAAAACATTTATTAAATATCAAACATTGGATTATCATACAATACTTCTTTACACCTCATTAGATTAACAAATGTGCAGAGATTTAACGATTAACATGGATTACAAGTAGGGCAACAGGATGACACAGTGGTTAATAATCTTTTTTTTAAATAATCTTTATTGTCACAAGTAGGCTTACATTTACACTGCAATGAAGTTATTGTGAAAAGCCCCTAGTCGCCAAATTCCGGCGCCTGTTTAGGTATATAGAGGGAGAATCCAGAATGACCAATTCACCTATCATCTAGTCTTTCGGGACTTGTGGGAGGAAACCGGAGCACCCGGAGGAAACCCACACAGCCACGGGGAGAACGTGCAGACTCCGCACAGACAGTGACCCAAGACAGGAATGGAACCTGGGACCCTGGCGCTGCGAAGCAACAGTGCTAACCACTGTGCTACCGTGCTGCCCTACTGCTGCCTCACAGTGCCAGGGGCCCAGGTTCGATTCCGGCCTTGGGTGACTATGTGGAGTTTGCACTTTCTCCCGTGTCTGCATGGGTTTCCTCCGGGTGCTCCAATTTCCTCTCACAGTCCAAAGACGCGCAGGTTTGTGGATTGGCCACTCTAAATTGCCCCTTCGTGTCCAAAAGGTTAGGTGGAGTTACGGGAATGGGGTGCTCCTTTGAAGGGTCAGTGCTGACTCGATGGGCCGAATGGCCTCCTTCTGCACTCTAGGGATTCTATGATCTTCAACTACAGTGGTCTCATTAACACAAAGTCTCTTAAGCACACAAGATGATTGTGGTCAAATATACAGACTCCACTCTGCACCCCAAGTGAATGTTTCTGTATGTCTCCTCAGAATTCCCCCAGATAATGATCACATGAGTGCTTCCAAACTCCAGTCCCAAAAAACAAAGGCCAGAATTCTCTAAAATCACGGCTAAGTGTTGATGCCGGCGATTCCGTGGCCCACAGGGGGCCAGCACGACGCCGGAGTGCTGCACACAGCACCGGCGGCGATACGCGGCCCTGCACTGCCAGCTGTGGGTACGTGGGTACACGAATGCGCGCAGCGGCCGCTTCTGCACCAGGCCTGCGCAACATGGTGGAACCACACAGCGGGCCGGCGCGGAAGAAGGTAGGCCCCCCGATCGCGCACGCCCGCCGATCGGCGGCCCCCGATCGCGGGCCTGGCCGTCATGGAGGCCCCCCCGGAGTCTGATACCCCCGCCCCCTCACCAGGATGGCCACCGCGGCCACGGGTCCGAGCTCCCGTCCAGTGGCACCATGTTAGAACCACGCTGGCGGGAACTCGGCCGGTCGACTGCGGAGATTCGCAGCGGGGGCCTCTTTCATCGATCCCCGACCAGCGCCGTGTTGACCGCACGCGCAGCTGGCGGCAATTCTCTAGTTGCCGGAGAATCGCGTCCCGGCGCCGGACCAGGGTAGCGGGCTGTCTCGGCGTCATCTCCGATTCTCCGAGCCGGCGTGGGCTTGGAGAATCCTGGCCTAAATCTTGTCTCAATAATAGTTTTCCTTAGTGGCTTGCATTCAGAAATTCAGACCAGGTTTTCCAAAAGACGCATTTAAACAAAGCTTCCGCTCCACACTTAACAGAGAATCCAGTCCAGTATTTTATACCAACCCCTTTAGCATTTTTGTCTTGACTGCTGTGCAAACGGTTTACAACTGCTATAACTCTCGATTCCCAGACTGTATTATAATGGCATCAAATGTTTCATCTACCTCTGCGCATGTATCTGCTGGGCTAAATTGCCTATTTCTGTGCTTTAAACATGGTGTAAGCAATAACAATCATCTACAACATTCAGTAAACAAGGAAGTAAAGTACATTCATAGAATTCTGGAATTCATCTAGCCATGTTACCAGATAACGCATAAAAGATTCATGTATACATTCACACAATCTGCAAATGATCATTATAGATCACTCTTACCCAATGATTACTCATGTTTTATTTACGAATTGTAAATGCAATCACACCTGGATTTCTAATAAGCTGCATGTGTCTAATAGCTAATTTATTGAACAACACTCATTTGGACAATTTGCTCAAGCAGAGTTTAAAGAGAAGACCTGCGTAATGCAGTAGGTGGAATATATTTGGACTTTCAAAAGCCCTTTGATAAATATCACATGCAGACCCATGACTAAGGTCAGAGAATTGGGGACAAGTAGCAGAATGGATAACAACCAGGCTGTAAAACAAAAACCAGAGAGTAAAGATTAAGTGTAATTAGTCAGACTGACAAAAGATGGGAAGCAGCCTGCCACAATAATCAGTGCTCAGACAACTGTTCATTATTTACATATACAATTTGGATGTATATAGTGACTTCAATGTAGTACGGTTTCGTGTGGCACTTCACAGGGGCGTCATCAAACAAAAATCTGACACCAAACCACAAAAAGGATTATTTAGAGCAAATGATCAAAAAGGTTTGTTCTAAGTTCAATATTTTCACTTTTTCTTTCCAATGTATCATTAAAGTATGCCATTTAAAGCATAAACATTACAAGTAAGTTGGTATTCATTGAAGTAGAAGCATGATCATTCCCAACATGACAATTTTAAAAGCTCAATAAGAGGAAATCACACATCAAGTACGTTGAAAGTTCAAAGAAATATAGAAAGGTCATAATTTAATGTCATGAATACAAAGATCCGGTTTCTAGTCAGCACATTTTCCAACAAAACAAGAAAGTTTGGTTACAATTCCTCTGGTGTCTGGAACATCTTTCATAGCATTACCACAGCTTAAAAAGGTTTGACTGAAATGCCAACATCTAACACACAAACATCTTACACCAATACTGTGTAAACTTTCAGTTTACTCATTATTCTTCAGTAATTTAAGTGGCAAAAAGTACAAGATGTGCAAGTCAAAATTTCAGGGAGAATTACTACAATAATACTTCACTTGCATTCATTTCATGTTGAGATTCAAGCCTTCAAATACAGTCATTCAGTTTTTCTGTGTCTTGAACTTTTGCTGTCTTTAAGGTTTGAACTGGTTCTTAAAATATGCCATATCTGTAGCAATGTCTGACAGTGATGAGAAGTTCAGCTTGTTTTTACTGTATTTGCTATTTCCTGCCTAGTGAACCCCATGTAGATAATGGTTCCACACAAGGGTAAGTGTAGTTAACTGGGAAAACAGCATACTGACAGTTCAGTTCCTTTGTGGATATACCAACATGCCTGGAGCAAAGTACGACACAAGACTATTCCTGTGTGCATTCTGCTGTTGTACAATTTAGCAGCAAAGACCACAAACTTTCAACCAGCTTCAGGAAAAGCATGTGAAGTTAGCCTGGGCTTTCAGGCTTACCTTTGGCAATTAAATATCCAAATTGTGACAAAATTAACATCTCCATGCTTTCTTATGAAGTCAGGTTAAACTGCACAGGAAAAACACTAATTGGAAAAAACTGCAGCTCGGTTATTTAAAAAAATTATTTTCCAACAGCATCAGCCCAACAAATATTGGAAGGTGATGTGAAGCAAATATTACATTTCAAATACTGATGCTGAACTTTTTCAGCCCTTCCCGCCACTGATGGCGACCTCCAGTGGCACTAATCCCCGGCAGCTTCGGGTGCATGACACGCAAAACGCTGCAGACCTCGGTGGGACTGGAAGATACCACCGCCGGCCAATGGCAAGCCACCCGCCATCGGAAAACACGCCGCGGGGGTATGGACAACCCGCCCTGAATTTCAAAAGCACTTGTTGGCACACTGATATTTTATACCCAAGGAAACATGGGCAGGTTTACGGAAGTTTAATTGTGACAGAATGGATTTCCTCTTTTGATATTAGTCAGCAGGGAGGCACGTGGGCAGAAACCTCTCACTTGTTACAGGAGACACAGCATTTTGCAAATATCCAAATGAAACAGCCCAAAATATTGCAACTTGACTTTTGTCCACGATAAACCCTCCAAAAAAGTGTTCTCAGACATAAAACATATCTAGTTACAGTCACAAATTCGATCAAAATCATATCTTAACTGTTACCTTGTGAATTCTGTACATAGCTTTCCAATTTAATCAAGAATAATTGCCACAAATTTACTATGATTTCTAATCGCAACAGTTCCCAAGTTTAAACATTCCAAGAGTTTTCTGCCAGTCAGTCCTACTAATCATTGTGCAATTTCTATGATTTAGACCAAAGTTTTTTCCAAAAACTAGCTTTTACTCTATAAGCATTTATTCTCTTCCTGGCTCAACATGGCAAATCAGTGCACGTGTTAATCTTTTTAGATGATCTCCATGTTTGGCAGGTGTTATTATCCTCACGAGACCTACGCGGATGAATTGATTAGCTTTCCCGTAAGCCTTGTGGAATTCGAGCCTGGGCAGAGAAGTTCCGGCTGGGAACTGGATTGTAACCTGGAAATAGTTTGATTTAACAATAAGCAGTTTGCGCTATCCTCTTGTACCTGACTCTTCAGTAACAACAATATTGGAGACAACGGTAAAGTGGAGCTACAGTCAGCGCTGCTACTTGTTTGGAACACGCCTACTTTCTCTCTTTGCATTGGAATAAGGTTTGCAACATTTCGAATGGGCCAATCTTTGGATGTCTTGATGTGTTTGATTCAGGCTTGGAGGACTGGTCGCAATCCACAGAGCTATCTTTAAGGCTAACGCCGTTGATGGTGACGAGCGATAGGTGGTGATCCTCCGGACCACCTCTGGGGCCCCCATTTTCAGTGTAATAAAAAGTCTGACACACCCCACAGGCCAAGACCTTCGAAGAGCTGATGACATTGGTGGCGAATCATCATCACCCCAAGCCTTCGGTAATAGTACAACGATGCTGTTTCAATACGGCCAAGAGGACTCCAGGGAGTCTGTTACGGAGTTCGTGACGAGATTACGGAAATTGGTGAAATTCTGCGACTATGGAGCCTCACTTCCAGAGATGCTGCAGGACCGACTTGTATGTGGAGTGAACAATATGGTGGCCCAGCGCAAGCTGCTAGCAGAATATCGGACTTTTAAAAGGCCGTGGAAATCTCCCTTTCGTGGGCAGAGAAGAGAGTCCAGAAACTCCAAGGGCCATCTAGGATGGGGATAAACAGCGTGGGACGTTCACCTTCCCGGTGTAGCGCCCCCAGGGCTCCACCTTGGCCCCGAAGGGGCTGTTTAGCACAGGGCTAAATCGCTGGCTTTGAAAGCAGACCAAGGCAGGCCAGCAGCACGGTTCAATTCCCGTAACAGCCTCCCCGAACAGGCGCCGGAAATGTGGCGACTAGGGGCTTTTCACAGTAACTTCATTTGAAGCCTACTTGTGACAATAAGCTATTTTCATTTCATTTCATTACCGAGCCAAGCCCGTGGCGCTAGGACTGTGAAAGCCAGACAGGATTCCTCCCCTGAGTCGGGAGAGGGTGACTCCAGACTCTGCGCCACTTGTGGCCGGAACAGCCGCAAGGACAGAAAGCCCCAGGGCAGCCAACAGACACACCATCCTGTACAAGTCAGATGCCAGCCCTGAACATGGACTTTCCACGTGGACCAAGCGGAGGATGACAACTGTACGCAATTAAATTGTACTACGGCGCTGAGAATTGCATCCATTCGGATCACCATTCGGGTGAATGAGCACACCTTTGAGATGGAGTTGGATGGGAGCTGCTGTTTCGGTCCTTGGGAAACAAACATTCAAGAAAATTAGGACCAGTGTGCAACAGCTGAGCCTGCCTGCGGGACACAGAAGCGTGACTGGCGACTTATACAGGGGAACGACTCACCACATGATCCCCCACTCTCCTCTGGACAGCAATGCATTCGACTGCCATTGGTTATAGTGCAGGACCCTGGACCTAGCGTATTGGGTCACGATTGGCCGCAACTCCTCCGCCTATAGGCGGCACGGTGCCGCAGTGGTTAGCACTGCTGCCTCATGGCTCGGAGGACGTGGGTTCAATCCCGGCCCCGTGTCACTGTCCGTGTGGAGTTTGCACATTCTCCCCGTGTCTGCGTGGGTCTCACTCCCAAAATCCAAAGATGAGCAGTGCAGGTGGATTGGCCATACTAAATTGCCCCGTAATTGGGAAAAAATAATTGCATACTCTAAATTTATATTTTTATAAAACTCCTCCGTGTGGACTGACAGCAGTTCATTTGGATGGGCAGCAGTGGGCTGCATGAGGTTTTAGGAAAGTACCCAGGCATTTTCCAAGCAGGTTTGAGTACAATCAAGGGATCCACAGCCAAAATACAAGTGGACTCTGAAGCACAACCCAAGTATTTCCGAGCCTGTCCGGTTCCCTGTGCACTACTGCCAAAAATTGAGACAGAGATCAACCGATTAGAAGGCCTCGGGATCATCTGGCTGGTACGGTTCACTGTCTGAACGGCACCGGTAATCCTCGTACTTAGGACAGACACAACAGTTTGACTGTACGTTAACTGTGACTAAGGCTTCTCGTTTGGATCGGTATCCAATGTCGCAGATTGAAGATTCGTACGTGGAGTTGGCTGGTAGACATTCATTTACAAAGCTCGACATTAGCCACGCCAAACTCCAGCTGGAGCTGGACCCAGAGTCCAGACGTTATGTGACCATTAACACACACACCGGGCCTTTCAGAGTATACAAGGCTGCCATTTGGAGTATCGGCAGCACATGCTATCTTTCAACGTGTCATGGAAAACATTCTGCGCATCCTGCGAAAATATCGCCATGTGTGACGGTTTAATTGAATGACTTGGTCACCAGAGTCACGGAACGAGAGTATTTTAGCAACCTAGACAAGGTCCTCTGCCGATTTTCTGAAACGGGCGTCTGCCTCACGAGGACGAATTATATATTCCACGCCAAGGAGGTTATCTACTTGGGATATTCCGTGGACCGAGATGGACTGCACCTGGTAGAAGAAGGTACGAGCAATCCGTTGAGCTCCAACTCCAAATAATGCAACTGAACCCCGCTTCTTTTGAGGTCTCATAAATGAATACGGAGGTTCATCCCTGGACTGGTGGCCATACTCACCCCCCCCCCCACCCCCCACCCCACTACAAGCTCTATTGAAAAAGCACCTGGACTAGGCATGGAGAGCACCTCAGGAGGAAGCTTTCACCCAGGTAAAATAAAACAGTTGACGTCATCCGGCCTGTTGACGCATTACAACCTATCCAAATCGTTGTTAGTCACATGCAATGCTTCGCCATATGGCATTGGTGCCATGTTGTCACATCACATGGGTGATGGGAGAGAGTAGCCGATCGGATTGCAGAGCGTAATTGCACTCAAATTGAAAAGGAGGGTTTTGCGGTGATAATGTTCCACCGATATGTATACGGCCTCCATTTCACGATCATGACGTATCACAAGCCATTACCTGAAGACAAGACAGTTCTGCCAATGACGCCCTACTGTTAGTGGCGTACGAATATACATTTGAGCATCGGTCAGGGATGCAGGTGGCGAAAACGGGTGCGTTAAGCAGGCTCCCACTGCCGACACGACCCCCACTCCTCCCAGAGTAGACAAACTCATTGCCACGCTGAATTGCATGGACATTCTGCCAGTCACGACTAGCATACAGGAGTAAAAGCAAAATGACCCCATATTGTCAAATGTACGCCACGTGGTATTGTACGGCGATGAGACCTGAAAACTACCTGACAACTTGTGGCACTTCGCAACCAAGATGTTGGAGCTCAGCATTGAGCTCCTGTGGGGAGCCCGTGTTGTGATCTTGCACCAAGTACGAGACACCATACTGCGGGATCCATACAACAGACACCCGGGTGTCTAGAAAATGAAAATGCTGGTCCATAGCTACATGTGGTGGCCGTGCCTGGATTGGGGGAAGGGGTGGTGGAATGTTGTAACCCTTATGACACCCATCAGTGAGGTAATTGACTACGGATATAAAAGTCCCCAGCTCAGCAGCATCATCCCTAGGCATGATATCAGTGTAATGTGAAACCTGACGTTATCTATAGCTCTGCCTCACCAGCACCTTTATCAACTCCTCCAATGCTTGAATTGTCAACCTGCCTGTCTGACATCCAGCTGCAATTTTCACCAAATTGGAAGACTGATGTCATTGTCTTTGTCTCCACCACAACCGCCATTCCATTGCCAATGATAACATTCTCCTCAATGGTCACAATATGAAGATGACTGGAGCTCTTTTTTATTCTTTTGAGGAAGTGGACATTGCTGGCTAGCCTTGCATTAATTGCCTACGTCTAATTGCCCTTGAGAAGGCTTCTGATGCAATGTATATTCCAGTACAAGAGCTGTCTACTTCCACTTCCATAACATGTTTTAGGGGCCAGTGGCGTAGTGGTATTGTGACTGGACTACTAATCCAGAGACCCAGGGTAATGCTCTGGGGACCCAGGTTCGAATCCCACCAGGGCAAATGGTGGAATTTGAATTCAATTTGAATCTGGAATGCAAAGTCTAATGACGACTATGAAGC
The DNA here is from genome assembly GCF_047496885.1 of Scyliorhinus torazame. Taxonomy (NCBI): domain Eukaryota; kingdom Metazoa; phylum Chordata; class Chondrichthyes; order Carcharhiniformes; family Scyliorhinidae; genus Scyliorhinus; species Scyliorhinus torazame. The sequence continues at coordinate 237,883,403 of NC_092717.1, read as the reverse complement.
CATTGTCAATTGTCATAAAAATCCATCAAGTTCACTAATGCCACTTAGGAAAGGAAATCTGGTCTGGCCTACATGTGACTCCAGACCCAGAGCAATGTGGTAGACTCGGAAATACCCTCAGGGATGGGCAATAAATGCTGGCCCAGCAAGCGATAACCACATCTCACAAATGAATAAACAAATCCGCCCCGACTTATCCCATCTATTCCAGAATCCTTTAAAAAAAAATTTAGAGTACCCAATTCATTTTTTCCAATTAAGGGGCAATTTAGCGTGGCCAATCCACCTATCCTGCACAACATAGAATATCATAGAATTTACAGTGCAGAAGGAGGCCATTCGGCCCATCGAGTCTGCACCAGCTCTTGGGAAGAGCACCCTACCCAAGGTCAACACCTCCACACCATCCCCTTAACCCAGTAACCCCACCCAACACTAAGGGCAATTTTGGACACTAAGGGCAATTTATCGTGGCGAATCCACCTAACATGCACATCTTTGGACTGTGGGAGGAAACCAGAGCACCCGGAGGAAACCCACGCACACACGGGGAGGATGTGCAGACTCCGCACAGACAGTGACCCAAGCCGGAATCGAACCTGGGACCCTAGAGCTGTGAAGCAATTGTGCTATCCACAATGCTACCGTGCTGCCCATCTTTGGTTATGGGGGTGAAACCCACACAAACACGGGGAGAGTGTGTAACCCCACACAGAAAGTGACCCAGGTCAAGGGCTGGGCAGCACGGTAGCATAGTGGCTAGCACTGTGGCTTCACAGCGCCAGGTTCGATTCCCTGCTGGGTCACTGTCTGTGCGGAGTCTGCACGTTCTCCTCCATAGTGGTATGTAATATTACACAGTGGCTGCGTGGGTTTCCTCCGAGTGCTCCGGTTTCCTCCCACAGTCCAAAGACGTGCTGATTAGGTGGACTGGCCATGCTAAATTGCCCTTAGTATCCAAAAAGGTGAGATGGGGTTATTGGGTTAGGGGGATAGGGTGGAAGTGAGGGCTTAAGTGAGCCGGTGCAGACTCGATGGGCCGAATGGCCTCCTTCTGCACTGTATGTTCTATGACCTCAGCGCCGTGAGGCAGCAGTGCTAATCACTGCACCACCGTGCTGCCCTCTCTTACAGAATCCTTATTCCTGCTTTAGTTACAGCTGGACTCAATTCTTCGAATGCTCACCAGGCCAGCCTCCCATCTTCCGCTTGAAATCAATTAAAATTCTACTGCCCATCTCCTAACTTACACTGTGGCCTGCTCACCTTATACCCCTACGCTCACGAGAATATTTTGCAGTCCACTAAACTTAAATTTAAAGTTTTCATCCTCATGTTCAAATCCTGCCATCATTGTAACCTCTTCCAGCCCTGCAACATTTCCAGCACTCTGCAATCCTCCAAGTATGACCTCTCATGCACCCCCACCCTCTTCTCCCTACAATTGGCAGTTACACTCTCAGCTAGGTACGAATCTCTTTAATTCCCTTCTTAAGCCTCTCGATAATGCTTCTGACTCACCTAATTCAAACCTACCCCTTTGATCAAGCTTTAAGAAATTCTCCTCATTTCGCCTTCAGCTCCAATTTTTGTCTGTTTAAATTCCTACTAAACAGTTTTGGAGGTTTTTTTCTGATGAAGGCACTGCACAAATACAAATTTGATTGGACAATGTACAAGTTTAGTGCTTTATAAAAATTGTCATATAAAAAACAAATGGAATACCATGTCCAAAAATGGGTACTCACAACTTAAAAAGAAAATCCAGCCATCTTGTTTCATATTTCTTATGCAAATCTAAAGAAATTCAGAAGGACCACAGGGAAGAATACTTCCTTTCCAATTCAGAAATCAATGGGGGGGATTTTACGTCCCCATTTTCGGAAAGGGGGGATGGTGGAGGCTGCAGAGAATCGAGCGGGAGTCCCAAAACGCATTTTGCCGGCAGGATTCTCCTGCTCAATTGACCCATCCGCTGTCAGTGATATCATGGGGTCCCCACCATGCAATGACAGGAGCCCCATTCTAATCATTTACATATACCTAGCGGGCCTCCCTGCTGTAAAGTAATCACCCGCTGCGCCTGCTGTCACGTCAACGGGGTTTACAACAAGATTTTTAAAACGGGAACTGGCGAACAGAACTCACCGGGGATGCACAGGCTGGGCGGCACAGTGGTTTGCACTGCTACCTCACAGCCCCCCTCCCCCCCCCCCCCCCGTCTGCGTGGGTTTCCTCCAGATACCCTGGTTTTGTCCCACCATCCAAAAATGCAGGTTAGGCGGATTGACCATGCCAAATTGCCCTTTCATGTCACAAAGATGTGCAGGTTCGGTGGGGATATAGAGATAAGGCGGGTGTGTGAGCCTAAGTAGGGTGCTCATTCAGAGGGTCGGTGCAGACTCAGTGGGCTGAATTGCCTCCCCAACTGTAGGGATTCTATGGGTACAGCTGCCTCCGTGCCCCCCAAGGAGGAGGGGATCATGGCTGGGCATTGCTCTCCAGCACTGCCCTCAGGGGATGTGCCGAGGGAGAAGTGCCAGGTGTTCCATATCTATGGGGGGGGGGGGGGGGGGGGGGGGGGTAGATAAATCTGTTTCTGTGGGGGTCTGTGATATTTACTATTTTTTATAACATCTGACCGCTGATCGCACCCACCTCCTTAATTGTTTTTTGACTGTGTGTCAGAAAATAGGGCAAGAAACGCCAGCAGTACAGCTGGCAGGCCACACCACTATTTTCCCACCTGATTGACACAGTCTAAGAATGAGAAAATTCCACCCAATATTTCGAGGAATTATCAATTGTTTTGGGAGGTCTTATGATGTAGTGGTAGTATCCTAAACACTAGGTCAGGAGCTCAAGGTTCAAATTCCACTTCAGGACTTGATAGTCATTGAAAGTGCATTCAGAATGTGGCCAAACAGGTTGCTTAACAATTTGTAAATCCTTCCAATATGTCCAATGACAGACAATAAAGAGCAGGTTAGTTTCCTGGTCAGCTGTACAGCAGAAGGCAACAGTCAAGCATAACCACAGACCAATCCAATGGGAGTTTATGGTTGCAAACACCCTCGACACCTGAAGGAGGAGGAGGATCAATTGTTCTCAGAGGATTCCCAATAAACAGACCACGAGTTACCTTAAATCCAGCAGAATAGTAATCAATACGCCACTTAGTTTAGCCAGGATACAGCAAAGCACAGCAAGAGCCCTGAAAGTGAGCAATAGAGGCTGAGGGGGTAGTGGTCACATGTTAACATTTAGCCACAAATTTAAAACAATGTAGGAAAAATGTTCTGATAAAAGATCATCCGCCTGAAATGTTAAATTTGTTTCCACCGATGCTGCCTGACCTGCTGAGCTTTCCCAGCATTCTTTGTTCTTTCTTTATATTAGAAAAAACACAGCCTTGCATTGACTCCATGCATGCCATGTGCATCTCAAAAGAACTCAAGAAATCTGCATTTTCTTCCCTCAATTAAATTAGCACAACATAACAATTTTTATTTTTTTTAAATTTTACTTTAAAATAGCATGAATATACAATGCTCCAAGCCATGATAAGTTTGCAAATGTTGCTAGCACGAATGGAAGCATCTGCTATTCCAAAGCACTACAAAAAAGACTGACACTTTTATAATGTATCCAGGAGGCACAATAGTTTGTCTGATTACTTGTTAAACACAGTCTGACACAGCACTAGCTATATCCCCACAGCATCAAGCCCAAAATTGGAGATGGCTGCCTCTAGAGGTATATTTTGCACTGCTGCATTCCACAGCCAAGTGAAGAGACAACTGATCATCAGCCTGAAATGGGTCATGGGCAGCACGATGGCACAATGGTTAGCACTGCTGCCTCACAGCGCAAGGGACCCGGGTTCAATTCCTGCCTTGGGTTACTGCCTGTGTGTAGTTTGTACGGTCTCCCAGTGTCTGCGTGGGTTTCCTCCGGTTTCCTCCCACAGTCCAAAGATGTGTGGGTTAGGTGGATTAGCCATGGTAAATTTGCCCCTTAGTGTCCAGGGATGTGCGGGTTAGGTTATGAGGTTACGGCTGGATGGATGGGTGAGTGGACATGGGTAGAGCGTTCTTTCAAAGGGTCGGAGCAGACTCGATGGGCTGAATGGCCTCCTTCTGCACTGTAGTGATTCTATGATTTTATGAAAATGGCAAGTGAAGCAAAGAAACGCCATAAAACTTACAGAACAGAAACATGTTATTCAGGCCTGTGGTCTATTTCAGCATTTAATCCCCAAACAAACCTCTTCACACCGCTCTTCATCTGTGCCAGCATATCCTTCTATTCATTTCCTTTCCACGCACTGATCGGTAGATTTTACACAATATGTAAATTTCCGTCACAAATGAGGTTGTAGTGTACCAACTTTTCTGTGATTGTACAGAATTATGTATCAGGTTTCCCTACCATTATTAAAACCACTACTTCAAGTGTATGTTGCAAAACTGATACTGCTTACATTTATAATTGTAACAATGACCATTGATAAGCTGTCACCTACCCTCATTGGATGAATGTCTGCATAGGGTGGTTTGCCTTCTGCCATTTCAATTGCTGTGATCCCCAAAGACCAGATGTCGGCAACACAATTGTAGCCAATTTCTTGGATTACTTCTGGAGCCATCCAAAAAGGCGTGCCTATCACAGTGTTGCGTTTTGCCATTGTGTCCTGTAAGTCACATCACATTTTCAGCGTTATTATTAATTAACAAAGTACTTAAAATTCTCATTGTATTTTTTAAAACATTTTTTGTGAAAATAATTAAAGATAAAAGAACTGTGCTATAATAATAATAATCTTCATTAGTGTCACAAGTAGGCTTCACTGCAATGATATAGAGGTCACAGCAGATGAAATTTGGCTTCTGCTTTTAAATGTTCGACGAGCCATCTTATTTTATGATGCTACGTAAAAGAAAATACAAATCATGGAATCAAAGAATCCCTACAGTGCAGAAGAAGGCCATAGTCATGTGAGAGTACCTTTAAGAAATGGTTTTTTGTAAAAATAGCTGTAGTGGATGTGCCTTTAAGAAATGGGTATTCATCAGTGATGTCAGAGTGTGGGTGGAGCTGGGCTGTCTGCTTTTACTTTCGCTTTAGGCTATTTGCTACATGGTGTGTTTGGTTTTAGTTTTGGAGAAGCTGCAGTCACAGCAGGATGTGTGTGAAATTCTGCGGGCTGGGCATGTTCATTTGGTGATTTCAAAGTGGTAACTGTTCTCAGTAGAGAAGTTAAACCTGATATCTTTCTGTAAAAAGGGTTCTTTTTGTGTCTTATGGATGTTGCAAGGAAAGATTAAGAGTTACTTATAGTGTACTGTATTCTTTGGGGATTCATTGGTGTTGATAGTTGTTAAGATGTTTACTGTGGGTTTATAAAGTGTTAACTGGTTTCATAAATAAACATTGTTTTAATTTAAAAGTATTGTAGATTTCTGTTGCATCACACCTGCAGAGTAAGCCCGTGTGTTCCCCATAACCACAATCTATTCAAAGTTGTGGGTCAGGTGAACTCCATGATACACTTTGGGGCTCTCGAAACCCTGGCCCATAACAAATTGGAGGCTCATCCTGGATAAAAGTCTATCTATTGGATTGGCTTAGTGAACTTAAAGACAGTGAGGCGTGAGCATATTGTGTTTGCTTTTCAGGTATGGTATTCCAGTTTAAGTAGGGAGTATGTTGTGTACGATGGCTCTTTCCAGAGGCTCTGAGGTTTTTGGGGTGGAGAAGGTCACACGCAGTACCTTACGAACAAAGACTAAAAAAAGGCTTTTAGATTTGGCAAAAACATTGCAGTTAGTGTTACCTGACAGCACAAGAAAAGAGGTTCTTACAGTGCTGGCTGAGCATTTAAAATTGCCTCAGATACAGTCTGACTCATTAGAAATGGCAAAACTTCAGTTACAAATCAAGCAACTTGAATATGAAAAAGAATTAAAGCAGCTTGAATATGAAATGAGAGAAAAGGAGAAAGAAAGGGAGATACAGATCAGAGAAAAAGGAAAGGAGAGAGAAGAAAGAGAAAAAGAATAGCCCTAGCAGAACAAAAAGAAAAAGAGAGAGTTTGAACTTCAGAAAATGGCCATGAAACATGGCAGTCAGGTAAAATTGGCGGACGTAAAGGGAAACGTACAGTCGGAAGATAATGATGAGGATAGTGAGAAAGAGCGTCACAGTCGAAGACTTGGTGGGGATCTATTTAAATATGTCCATGCAGTGCCAAGGTTTGATGAGAAGGAGGTAGAGCCTTTTTCATTTCATTTGAGAAGGTAGCTAAACAAATGAAATGGCCACAGGACATGTGGGTATTACTGATTCAAACAAAGCTGGTAGGTAGGGCTAGTGGAGTTTGCATCACTATCGGAGGAGGTATCTGGGACGTATGAGGAGGTGAAAAATGAAACCATCTTGAATTTGATGGTTTACCTTTTTTTTCTTGGGGGGGAGGTGTCATGTGAGAGTACCTTTAAGAAATGGGTGTTTATAAAAATAGCTGTAGTGATGTGCCTTTAAGAAATGGATGTTTATCAGTGATGTCAGAGTGTGGGTGGAGCTGGGCTGTGTGTCTGCTTTTACTTTCGCTTTAGGCTATTTGCTACAGGGTGTGTTTGGTTTTAGTTTTGGAGAAGCTGCAGTCACGGAAGGATGTGTGTGAATCTCTGCAGGCTGCGGAATGTTCATTTGGTGATTTCAAAGTGGAAACTGTTCTCAGTAGATAAGTTAAACCTGATGGCTTTCTGTAAAAAGGGTTCTTTTTGTGTGTTATGGATGTTGCAAGGAAAGATTAAGACTTACTTATAGAGTACTGTATTCTTTGGGGATTTATTGGTGTTGATAGTTGTTAAGATGTTTACTGTGGGTTTATAAAGTGTTAACTGGTTTCATAAATAAACATTGTTTTAATTTAACAGTAGATTTCTGTTGCATCACACCTGCAGAGTAAGCCCGTGTGTTCCCCATAACCACAATCTATTCAAAGTTGTGGGTCAGGAGAACTCCATGATACACTTTGGGGCTCTCTAAACCCTGGTCCATAACACCATTGAGCCCATCAAGTCTGCACCGACCTTCCGCAAGACCAGCCGACCCATGGCCACTCCCCCATCCACACCGCCCGTAATATCTTTGGACTATGGGAGGAAACCGAAGCACCCGGAGGAAACCCACACAGCCATGGGGAGAATGTACAAACTTCACACAGACAGTTACCCAAGACAGGAATTGAACCCGGGTCCCTGGCACTATGAGGCAGCAGTGCAAACCACTGTGCCATCGTGCTGCCCTAAAACAGTAATGCCACATCAGTCGAATGAGAAGTCAGGTGATTAATTACACTGAAGCCATGCAGAGCTCTGGTCAGAATGTACCTTCAGTGCAAGTCTCATCAGCGAACCCCAGGGGAGACATTCGAAGATTGGAGGTGAGTGAAGGATGGTTCCCGGCAGGTGGAAGAGAGCGCAGTCTGTGTGGCTCTCCCAATTCATTAAATAATTTAATCTATGGACCAGCGTTCCATCAGTCTTCAAGCAACGCTGGTAAGATGCTCTCAGAACCCCTTGCGAGACATTGGCATTGACCTTTTCCACTGTTACCAGTATACCGGAGTAATGGGGAGGGGACCGCTGGAATTACAGCCTCATAGGTTTCTTCTTTAGGTGGGCTACCACACATAATAGCTGATAGAAATCCAATTTCTTGGTAACTACAGAAAGAGCAAGTTTTTTTTAAAGTACCTATAATTTAGCACACCCATCACTTTGTCCATTGGGAACTTTGTCTGTGCTGTTTTACAACAATAACGACGTTAATACCATGAATAAAGGAGAACACCTTAGTCACTGGTTGCAGTGACTGCATAGAATAAAATCAGTTTGTATTAAATCCTATTCCAGGATTTTTATTAGTATTTTGAACATTACTCAGTGAAAGCTTTTAGTTTCTTTTTATTCTTTCAAGGGATGTGGGTGTCAGTGGCTGGGCCAGAATTGCCCAATCCTCGAGAATGTGATAGCGAGATGCCTTCTTAAACCGTTGCAGTGCATCGTGCTGCTGGGAAGGGATTTCCAGGATTTTCATCCCGTGACAATGAAGGAATGGCGATGTAGTTCCAAGCCAGGATGGTGCGTGGCGAAAAGGGGAACTTACAGGTGTTCACAGGAGTCTGCTGCCCTTGTCTTTCTAGGTAGTACAAGTTGGGACTTCCAGTGATGGGGATGTGCTGAGAGTTCACATATCAGGTGGCTACCCTCCAGAATACAGTAAAATAAGCACTTTTGGAGCAGTAGCTCAAGAGGCTGCAGGGAAGCCAGAAGCGGTGGAAAATGTCAGGAGCAGCGAGCGAGCAAGCCGGCGGGCCCACAAGGCAGGGAGTCCCTGGCCACCCTCGAGAGAGAGAGAGAGAGAGAGAGAGAGAGGGAGACCGATGAGAATGGGCTTCTGTCTCCCTGTCTTCCCCCCCCCCCCCCACACACACACACCCCTCCCCCACCCCGCCAAGAGAGACAGAAGACATTCCTAACCGAGGAATTGACCGTGATGAAGGAAGAGATCAAAGTGGAGTTCCAGGTCGCGCTGGCGGAGGCGCTGGCCTCCATGCAGACACCGTTTGATGGAATGGGGAAGAAGCTGGAGGCTCAGGGGAAGACAATCCAAGAGCTCGAAAAGGCATCGACCGACCAGGGCGATAGGATCGTCGTTCTGGAAGCAGAAATAAAAAGGTTGGTGGTGACCCAAGAGAGCTTGAAATGGAAAGTCGAGGATCAGGAGAACCAATCTCAGCGGCAGAATATTCGTATAGTGGGCCTGCCGGAGGGGATCGAGGGCAGAGACCCGACTTACTGTGTAGCCCAGATGCTGGATAACTTGTTCAGACGGGACAACTTTGGGGCAGCACGGTGGCCCAGTGGTTAGCAAAAACTAAGGGACAACTTCCCCAAGCCACCGGAGATCGACAGAGTCCAAAGGTAACTCCAAAAAAGCTCAAAGCCAGGGAGCAACCAAGGGCGATAATCGCTAAATTACACAGGTATCAGGATCGGGAGAGGATTCTGCGGAGGGCTCGGCAGACCAAAGCGTGCAGTTGGGAGGGAAACAGAATACGGGTGTACCAAAATATTGGGGCAGTGCTGGCAAAGCGCAGGGCCGAGTTTAACTGAGCGAAATCAACCCTGTACAAGAACGGTATAAAATTCGGGATGTTATTCACAGCCAGGCTCTGGATGACATTCCAAAACAAAGAACCTTGGGTGGGATTCTCCACTCCCGCGCCGAAGTGCCCACGCCGTCGTGAACGCCGTCGTGATGGCCCCTATCCCGACCGATTCAGGGCCCGATAATGGGCTAGGAGCGAGGCCGCGTCATTTGCACGCGCCAGGCCTCGTCGCCGCGTAAAGGCGGCCCGCATACATGACGCGCCCGGTGCCGCATAACTGGCGTCACCCGCGCATGCGTGGTTGCCGTCCTGTCCGAGTCCGCCCCGCAAGAAGATGGCAGACGGATCTTGCGGGGCGGACCACCCCACATTTGAGGTACCCTCCGGTGCAGGATCCCCCCCTTCCCCCCTCGCAGGCCGCCCCCCAGCGTTCCCGCGCTGTTTCCGACGGCAGCGACCAGGTGTGGACGGCACCGGGGGGAACCCGCCGTTTTGGTCTGGCCGCTCGGGCCATCCGGGCCTGAGAATAGCAGGAGTGCCGGAGAATCGGCATTTTGGGTGTCTCGGGCGATTCTCCGGCATGCGTCGCGCGTAACTCGACGGGACCATTCCCGCCGCTTGGGAGAATCGCGGGAGGGCGTCGGATCGGCGTCGCGGGAAAATTTGGCGGCCCAGGCGATTCTCCCAACCGGCGCGGGAGTGGAGAATCCCGCCCATTATTTTACCACCCCAGCAGAGGCGGACGGGTACGTTCGGGCGAATGGCCTACACAAAAGGCAAACAAAGCAGCGATGAGGAAGACGCAGGGAGAGAAAAAAAAGAAGAAAAAGAAAAGTCATGGACATGAACAATTTTTGCACGTGACGGTACTGCCTCGCTTTGACCACCAACTCACTTAGGGGCTGGTTTAGCACAGGGCTAAAGAGCTGGCTTTTAAAGCAGACTAAGGCAGGCCAGCAGCACAGTTCAATTCCCATACCAGCCTCCTCGAACAGGCGCCGGAATGTGGCGACTCGGGGCTTTTCACAGTAACTTCATTTGAAGCCTACTTGTGACAATAAGCGATTTTCGTTTTCATTTTCAAATTTTTTCATTTCACAGGAAGGGGCGGGGGCAGCGGAGCACAGGAAAGGGTGAAGAGGAGACAGAGGGGACTTAACTGATTGGGCATAAGGAGGGGGAAGGATCAGCCCTCGGAGGGGGGCCACACCACACGGGGAATGCTAGCGCTGGAGGTATGAAAGAGAGAGGAGCCGCGGTGCATCTCCCAGCATGGAGGGGGCGCCTGGCAGTAAAGGGGGGGGACCACAGTGATGGGGTAGAAAAGGGGACAGGTGGGGGAAGGGGGACCATGGGGGAAGCATAAAGATAAGGAAGGGAAGGGCTCTGGACTGGTTTGAGCAGGTCAGGTTCGGGTTGATGGAACATGATGGCACCAAAGCAGCCACTTTGAAGGCTCCCTAAACAAATGGAAACCTCAGCGTGCAGGGGCGCATCCACGTGGCATACCACAGTTGACGGCATGTTGGTTGGTCTCTGGACAAAGGGAAACCCGGAGCGCAGGGGCCCGGCCTGATGGTGAGAACAGCCACCGTGGCCATTTTGGATGGCCCCTACTAAAGGAAAACCCCGGAGTGAAGGGGTGCATTGACCAGGTAACTATCCTGCAGGAAGGGGAGGAACATAACCACCCCCACCGGGATCATCACCTGGAACGTTAGGGGGACTTAATGGCCCAGTGAAAACATCCAGAGTCTTTGCACATCTGGGAAGATTGAAAGTCGGCACAGTCTTCCTCCAAGAGACGTAGCCGAGGGAGAAGGACCGACTGCGGATAAGGAAGGGCTGGGTGGGACCGACCTACCATTCCTGCTCTGGGACAAGGGCTAGGAGGGTAGCCATACTGATGAGTAAGACACCAAAGAGAATTACTGCATCCGTAAGAGGACCAAGGGAGACGGTATGTCATGGTCAGTGGTGTCCTACACGGGGCACTGTTAGCACTGGTAAATGTGTACGCGTCCAACTGGGACGACACGGAATTTATAAATGAAGACCATGCCGGAAATCCACGACATAAATACGCACCAACTGATCACGGGGTGGGATACTTTAACTGTGTACAAGACTCATGAACGGACAGATCAAACCCCAGAACGTGGAAAACAATTCCCAGAACTGGGAATATTCATGGAGCAGATGGGGGCAGTGGACCCATGGTGGTTCCTGCACCCAGGTGAGAAGGAATTTTCGTTCTTTTCACCAGTACATAAGGTCTACACCCACATCGACCCCTTTGTAGTGGGGAAATCGGTGCTTCCAGAAAGAGTCAGGGTGGAATACTCCGCGATCGTAATCTCTGACCACGCTCCACATTACATGGATGTGAGGTTGGAGACAGGCCATGCCCAACGCTCCCCATGGAGTTGGACACAGCTCTCTTTGCCGTCAAGGTCTTCTGCCAGAAAACATCACATTCGTTACGAACAACCGGAATGGGAAAGTCTCACCTTCCACTTTCTGGGAGGCACTGAAGGTAGCCTACAGGGCTCCGGGAGTCAAGGAAGAGAGGGCGACTAGGCAACAACTGATCAATTCTTTCCTGGAGGACAACAGATGGGATTCCGAGACCCTGACCATGGATCTTCTGGTGGAGAGGAAAAAGCTGGAAGTGGACTTTAACCTGCTCTCCACCAGGAAGGCTGTGCACTAACTGCACCAGGCATGGGTAACTTTAGGCACCTGCTGAATCACCAGCTGAGAAAGCAGACAGCCACGAGGGAAACAGCACAGGTGAAGGGCAGCAGAGGCGGAATGGTAACCGAACCAAAGAAGGACAACAAATCATTTGAGGCCTTCTACTGTAATGTCACATCCATGTAATGTGAAGGACTGTACACCTCTGAGCCCCCCAACGGAGACTCGAGGATGAAACAGTTCCTTGATGGACTGGACATACCAGTCGTAGTGGACGACAGACAGAGGGAGCTGGAAGCACCAATAGAACTGGGATAGCATCAACTCCATGCAGGCGGGGAAGGTGCTGGGACCTGATGGGTTCCCAGTGGACTTCTACAAAATATCTGCACAGGCTCGCGCCCCGCAGCTATGGGAGATGTTTGCAGACTCGCTAGCGAGGGGCATCTTGTCTCCAGCGCTAACCATATCGCTGATAACCAAAATGACAAAGACCCAAAGGAATGTGGAACTTACAGACCCATTTCACTGCTCAATGTGGATGCAAAAATACTCGCACTGTGGGAGTATGCTGCCCACAGCTAACTGCGAACATCAGACGGCTGCTGAAGTGAGCAGCACGGTAGCACAGTGGGTAGCACTGTTGCTTCACAGCGCCAAGGTCCCTGGTTCGATTCTCACTTCGGTAACTGTCTGTGTGGAATCTGCATGTTCTCCCAGTGTCTGCGTGGGTTAATTCGGGTGCTTCGGTTTCCTCCCACAAGTCCCAAAAGACATGCTGTTAGGTGAATTGGACATCCTGAATTCACCCTGTGTACCCGAACAGGCGCCGGAATGTGGCGATTGGGGGCTTTTCACAGTAACTTCATTGCAGTGTAAGCTTACTTGTGACAGTAAAGATTATTATTATTACTGACCCCCATCCGGGGAGAAAGCACACGGTGATCGTCTCCCTGGACACAGAAAAGGCCTTCAACAGAGTCGAGTTGAAGTACCACCAGCTTTGAATACTTCCAGTTTGCACAGAGGAACCAGGCAGGGATGCCCACTGTCCCCACTCCTGTTCGCCCTGACAACTGAAACCCTGGCGATCTCCCTGTGAGACGCAAGGTTGGAACTGTATCTGAAGAGGAGGCGGACAGCACAGAGTCTCATACTATGCTGATTGTCTTCATCTCGGATCCACAAAATGGCATGAAAGAAATATTCTGGAAGAGTTTGAGGTCTTCTCAGGCTACAGACTCAACCTGGGCAAAAGTGAGGTTTTCCCGGTGAATCCGAGCGGGGGAGGGGCAGAGCTAGACGGTCTCCAATTTAAAATGGCCAGGAACAAGTTCCACTACCTGGGGATCCAGGTAGCCCACAATTGGACACGGATCCCCAAGTGGAATCTGACGAGTCTGGCGAAGGGAGTAAAAAAGGACCTACAGAGATGGGATGCACTCCCATCCCATGGCAGGGAGATTGCTGACAATCAAAATGAATTGATTGCCAAGGTTCCCCTTCCTGTTTAGATCCATACCGATCTTTATACCCAAGGCATTTTTCCAAAAAATAGACAAAATGAGTATGGCGTTTGTGTGTGTGTGTGTGGGAGGGGGGGGCTTATTTCTATGTAAATACACAATGATCTCTTTCTGTAAACTCTGTAAAAAACGCAAAAATATTAATTAAAATATATTTGCAATATCCGGTGCCTTTAGCAATTTCATCATATTATGTGGAGTGAATCAATTCTGCTGAGAATTGGCATCTGTGATGCTGGGGATATCAGGAGGAGGCTGAGGTTGTTCATCCACTCGACCCTTTGGGCTGAAGATGGTTACAAATGCTTGAGTGCAGCACAAATGGTTACAAATGCAGACGGTGCAGCACCCAGGACAAGACCTTCATTAGGTCCGACGTCCAGCGGCTGCTTAAGGAGGGTATTATCGAGGCCAGCAACAGCCCCTGGAGAGCCCAAGTGGTAGTGGTTAAAACTGGGGAGAAACACAGGATGGTCGTGGACTACAGCCAGACCATCAATCGGTACACGCAGCTCAACACGTACCCCCTCCCACACATATCTGATATGGTCAATCAGGTTGCGCAGTACCGGGTCTTCTCAACATTTGACCTGAAATCTGCCTACCACCAGCTCCCCATCCGGAGGTCGGACCGTCCATACACTGCCTTCGAGGCGGACAGTCGGCTCTATCACTTCCTTAGGGTCCCTTTCGGCGTCACAAACGGGGTCTCGGTCTTCCAAAGGGAAATGGACCGAATGGTCAACCAGTACGGTTTGCGGGCCACTTTTCCGTCCTTAGATAATGTCACCATCTGCGGCCATGACCAGCAAGACCACGATGCCAACCTCGATAAATTTCTCCGCACTGCCACTCTTCTCAACCTGACCTATAACAAAGAGAAGTGTGTGTTCAGCACGACCCGGTTAGCCAGTCTCGGCTATGTAGTCCAAAACGGACGTCTCGGGCCCGACCCCGACCTCATGCGCCCCCTCATGGAACTTCCCCTCCCCCACAGCCCCAAGGCCCTCAAACGCTGCCTGGGGTTCTTTTCCTACTACGCTCAGTGGGTCCCAAACTATGCGGACAAGGCCCGCCCACTCAATCAGTCCACCCAATTCCCCCTTGCGGCCGAAGCACAACATGCTTTCGCCCACATCAGAGCAGACATCGCCAAGGCCGGGGTGCACGCAGTGGACGAGTCACTGCCTTTCCAAGTAGAAAGCGACGCTTCAGACGTCGCCCTTGCCGCCACTCTAAACCAGGCAGGCAGAACCGTGGCCTACCAGTCACAGTCCCGGATGAGTGGAATTAGGGCCCGCCAGAGGTCTTCGATGGACTCACCAGGTAGTTGCAAGTGGGTGGCGAGTACATGCCTGGCGAAGAGCGTGTTCGCCTTCTGCGCGTCGTATTCCTCAAGGAGTTCCAATGCTTTTGTGTAATTCGTGGCGTCTTGGATCAACGGGAACACGCTGGAGCTCAGTCTGGAGTACAGGACGTTTATCTTCTGAGCCTCCGTTGGCTCGGGGTCCGCAGCCTTGATGCAGGCCTCAAAACATGCTAGCCAATGAGTAAAGTCTTTTCTGGCGTCGGGCGAGTGCGGATCCAGCTGCAGGCGATCGGGCTTAATTCTGATCTCCATTCTGTGGAAAATCTGACTGTAATAAATTGATGCACGATCAATTGCACAAAGACTAAAGTTGGGTACAACTGTGGCTTTATTACAGTCAGATGCGAGGCCTCCTGCTGCAGCTGGCGAAATGGCAGGGCACTGGAGGTCATGCATATTTATACAGTTCTCCCTGGGCAGAGCCAGCCGGCAGGAGCTACCGGCGAACCTGTAGTACAGGTCCTACCTTACATCTCCTATTACAGTGGTTCACCACACAGGAGATGGGGGGGGGGGGTCTGCGAATAATCCCAACCTCGGTGATGAGGGAGACCAGCACAACAGTGCAACGGAAAACACTCAAGCATTTGTTTTATTCATTTCTGACTTTTCTGTAGCATTTGGGACAACTGAGAGGCTTAATTGGTCATTTCAGAGAGCAGTTAAGAGTCAACCACTTGATATGGGTCTGGAGCCACATGTCGGCCAGACCTCTTAAGGATAGCAGATTTCCTTCCCCAAAGGACTCAGTGAACCAGAGGTTTACAAATATATCCCACTTTAATTTTTAATCCCTTATCTGTTTCAAAGGTGAGAATATTCTGCAAGATTGTATGCTCAATGTAGCAGCAACGTTAGACATCTTATTTAGTAGTAACAGACCATGAGAGTTGGGTGTAGGAACACCGATATGATGCTTTACATCTGGGTTTTGGCAGAACTTGGGTATGGGTTCTTGAGATTGTCAGCACTACAGTACCTTCTGGTTTTAAAAAGTTTTTTCAAAAGATTTTTGCTTAATAACATGCAAAATTAAATAACCCAATTGTACATAAGGGCAATATGCTCAGAGTTCTAGTACCTGACCTTGTTCACATTAGCATTTTTTAATTTCCCTTTGATTTCTGTCTGATATAGCTATATGACTGCTTATTCTGCTAGCACCTGAAACATCTTTCAAAGTCCCAATTCAATTACTTTGCTTATCACATCTAATCACAAAATTCATAATCATAGAATTTACAGTACAGGAGGCCATTCGGCCCATCGAGCATGTACCGGCCCTTGGACAGAGCACCCTATCCAAGCCCACACCTCCACCCTATCCCCGTAACCCCACCCAACCTTTTTGGACACGAAGGGCAAATTAGCATGGCC
Source organism: Scyliorhinus torazame (assembly GCF_047496885.1). Lineage (NCBI taxonomy): Eukaryota > Metazoa > Chordata > Chondrichthyes > Carcharhiniformes > Scyliorhinidae > Scyliorhinus > Scyliorhinus torazame. The sequence goes on along the minus strand of NC_092717.1, from coordinate 237,867,253 downwards.
AATCCTGCATCCATCAAAAATCTATCGGGTGGTACGGTAGCACAGTGGTTAGCACTGCTGCTTCACGGCGCCAGGGACCCAGGTACGATTCCTGGCTTGGGTCGCTGCCTGTGTGGAGTCTGCATATTCTCCCCGTGTCTGCATGGGTTTCCTCTGGGTGCTCTGGTTTTCCCACAAATCCCAAAAGACGCGCTTGTTAGGTGAATTGAACATTCTGAATTCTCCCTCAGTGTACCCGAACAGGCGCCGGAATGTGGCGACGAGGGGATTTTCACAGTATTTCATTGCAGTGTTAATGTAAGCCTACTTGTGACACTAATAAAGATTATTATTATTAAAATAAACATAAAACACAGAATAGATATAACAGAAGAGATGGAAAGAATTTCCAATTAGACTGTACATCATCACAAATCTAGCACTTTAGGATAATGGGGCCCGCTGTGGAAAGGCCATGTGTTGATTCAGGAGACACATCAGTGATATTTGTACCATTTGCACCCTTTTCTTTATATATTTTTCACTCTCCAGCATTTTTCCTTGTTTGTTGTAGAATCAAGTAAATATGAGGAAAAGGTGCCTTGCCTGCTGGTAAACATCAATCTATTATTCTGGGAAAACTATTCAGCATGTCATTTTATAATAGCAAGAAACAAATTTAGGAAATTTGTCAGTCAGATGTTGTCATTTTGACTGTTCCCAAAGGGCACAAAACCTGCAGTTGGATGCTATTCTGCAATCAGGCAACTTCTGATCCTTTATTACGAGTATATAGACTGCCCCAGTGTAGTCCTGTCATCACTTGCCTGTCCCCACTGCAATAACCATCTGCTTCCAATTGTAATTCATGCAAGGAATTTGCTTCATCTAGATACACCCATGTAGGTGCACAAGGGCAATTTAGATGCACAGCATCTATAATTTTGCAGAGTCCGCAAGTGTTCATATTTGGGTTTTGTTGAAATATGAATTCATGGTACGAGTGTAGTTTTATGTCTTTGCACTGTTAACTACTAAAATGATTAAATAACTTTGAAAGGTTATAATTAAAGGCAAGAACTCCAACAGGCACTTTTGACCCTCTGAATGCAATCTTTTATTTTTGTGCTTATTGAGGTGGAAGATGTTACTGCAATTCTAGTTTGTCAGGAAAACAAAGGTAATTTTAAGATATTTTTATTTGTATGACTGAATAGCAGAAATAAGGTAGAGTTTTAAGTGGGCATAATTTAGTGTTTCTGTGTAAGGCACGGTAAGCCTAAAGTTAGATTTGTGCAAGACAAAGGTGTTTGCATGTGTGAGGGTTTGCTCAGTTCAATCTGTGCTTCTACAATGCTTAGAAAGGGTTATGGTGTGAAAAGTAAACAAACTGCAGAAGCATGAAGTCGTTGCTCAGCAACCAAGGCCACCATTAGGATAGGGAGGCTTTTTCACTAGTTTTTAACTGGAAACATAACAGTTGGAGAGGGAGATGGCAGCTCGAACAGCTCTGCTAGAAGCAGTTGGTTTTAGAAGGCTTAGAAGGGAACATCTCACTCAGTCTTGCTAGAAGAAAAGCCATACCATGGAGTAATGTTCCAGGTGCCGAGATCCAAAGAGCAGCTAGTTAAGGAAATTAAAGAAAGCAAGAAATGATTTTTTTAAGATGTCTGAGATCAAAGTACTAGAACAAAGAACTGCTCAGTAAAAACAGACGGAGCTGAGCAGAAGGCTGAGAAGCCAGAAAGATATCTGAAATGATTATCAGGTTGGTGAGATTTTAATGCAGCCTGTGGAACGGGAGTTGAAATAACTGTGGAAATCGGTGACAGGATCTCGAAGTTTGTGTAAAAGCATTTCAGGCAAAAAAAACATGAAAGGCTAGTGGAAAACCTGGAGTGGATTCCTTATTAAAAGTAGAGCAGAAGCTTTGTTTGTGAGGATAGTTTGGAAAACCTGGCATGAATTATTAATGCAAACGGCTGATGGAAAATATTGTTTGAAAGAAGATTTTAAAGCTCGTCTTTTTGGGGGGGGGAGTGGAGTTTGGAAGCACTCATGTGACGATCATCTGGGAGGAATTGAGAGAGAAGATTACGGAAGATCGATTGACTGGCATCGGTCATTTGGTTTCAGACTGGGGCGCTATCTTTGAAAACTGTATATAACATTTGTGAAGTTAAAGGAGGAGTAAAGGAGAATTGTATTATAATCACACTTTTCATGTTTAGTAAATGTTTTTTTCCTTGTTAAAACTAATTCACAGTCCTGTGACAGTTCCTCCACGTTCTCTGAAAAAATGTAAAAGGTTACAATCTTTTGAGCCATGGTTCCATGTTGGAATCTTCCCATATATGAGTAACACCAACTGGAATCATAACAAGTTTCTGCCCCACCCCACCTCATCTCTCCCATGTCCCTTCAGAGATCATCTCTTGTTCACTTCATCTCCTCACCTTTTGAGCTCAAAACATGCCGCTTTGTTTCCTTTTACATGCTAGTGCATGCTAATTACTTGCCATTCTCTTAGACAGTGCTTCTCTCCTGTTTAAAACCATCAAACCCTCTTCAGTAGATGGTCAAAGAGACATCTGTCCCCCCAGCCATAGACAAATTTCTAACCTCTGGTAGTCTCCACGGTGCTTGAGCATGTCGCTTCCCAGTTTAGTGCTTGTTTCGTTGAAAACCTACTGTTCAAATCACTCCCATCTCACTACATAAAACCAACTCTTGTATAAATAACAAATTATATCCTCTGTGATCATGACTGAGGTATGTTTTCTCTTACCATTTCAGAATTTAATACCATACCATCTTGCTCCATCCTTTTCCTCAGTTTTCAACTCTACAGAACAAAACCTCTCATGGATCCAATGCTGTGCATCTGAACATAATAAATCTATCTAGTACGGCTTCTTTTCTGACCATTGCACTATCACCTCTGGAGAAGGTCTCCAGGACAAGGCCAGAAGCCGCGGACATCTCAGCCACATGCAGGTACAATAGAATAGGCTACCTCCACCTCATCCTCGGGCAAATGGGGAGACCTCAAGTAGGAGTGGGGTGAGTGCAAGGTGACGTGCCTTTAGTTTCACTTCAGGCTCACCTGGCTGACATTTGCTCTGTTTGTGTTTACACCGATTTATGTAATTATAAAGATATTGTTTGATGATATTGCTCAGACTTGTAAGTGTTCACGGATTGTGATGGGAACTGGGAAGGCAGCTAAGGGAGAGGTGGGAAACATTAAGGGGGCCGTGGATTTTTTGTAGATGTCAAGTCTAAGAGGTGGGGCAATGGTGCAAACTCCATGTTCCATGTCCATGGGTGGCACAGGGATTATCCAGTTACGTGCCAGTCAGAGAGCTTGCCCCAGTGATTCAGGTTCAGAATAGGAGAAATGTGAGAGGGCTGGGAGCCATTCAGCTGAAGCATCGATTAACTACTTTGGCTCGTGTGGTCATGGTAGCTGGCTGAGAGCTGTATGTCCTTGAGCGACGACGGTGGTCTCTCTCCAATGCATGGGTGCTGGACTCCTCTGCATCAGCTCATCCTCTTCTTCCTTCCCTCAGGCATCCTCAGAGGAAGAGTGGTGTATCATTCCTTCCTTCCTCATCCAGCTCCAGGCCTCCTTGAATAGATAGCGAAACACACAGCAGATGACCAGTCAAAGCAAAGGAAGCGCATCTTCAAAACGTCCATGGCCTGCTGGGTACAGGCTCCTGTACATAGATGGCTCTGCTTGTAGCAATCCTTATCCCCCAGCAGCTACCCTCAGATCCGGATGTTGGTATGAAGAGTTAAACCACCTGGAACTCTTGAAGGGTGAAGGAATCATGACAGTTTCCCAGGATCCAAATGCAGACTCACAAGATCCTCTCCTTGTGGACACAGACCAGCTGCACTTCCAATGAATGCAATCTTTTTCTGTTGAGGAACCTAGCCCGGATGACTATGTGGATACAATCAATGACCTTCTGGACCTAGGAAAATTAATTGATGGTGGCAAAGGCCAAAGGCCTCTATGCCTGTACAGGCACCACAGTGTCAAAATTGATGCATTAGGCTGCCATCTGAAACAGCCATGATGTGGAGAGGCCGGCGTTGGACTGGGGTGAGCACAGTAAGAAGTCCTACAACACCAGGTTAAAGTCCAACATGTTTGTTTCAAACACTAGCTTTCGGAGCACTGCTCCTTCCTCAGGTGAATGAAGAGGTATGTCCCAGACACATATATATATAGAGAAATTCAAAGATGCAAGACAATGCTTAGAATGCGAGTATTAGCAGGTGATTAAACCTTTACAAATCCAGAGATGGGGTAACCCCAGGTTAAAGAGGTGTGAATTGTCTCAAGGCAGGACAGTTGGTAGGATTTCGCAGGCCAGATGGTGGGGGATGAATGTAATGCGACATGAATCCCAGGTCCCGGTTGAGGCCGCACTCATGTGTGCGGAACTTGGCTATAAGTTTCTGCTCGGCGATTCTGCGTTGTCGCGCGTCCTTAAGGCCGCCTTGGAGAACGCTTACCCGGAGATCAGAGGCTGAATGCCCTTGACTGCTTAAGTGTTCCCCAACTGGAAGGGAACATTCCTGCCTGGTGATTGTCGCGCGATCCGCGATGTCCGTTCATTCGTTGTCGCAGCGTCTGCATGGTCTCGCCAATGTACCACGCTTCGGGACATCCTTTCCTGCAGCAGGCTTGACACAACTCACACCTCTTTAACCTGGGATTACCCATCTCTGGATCTGTAAAGATTTAATCACCTGCTAATGCTCGCATTCTAAGCATTGTCTTGCATTTTTGAATTTGTCTATTTTTATGTTTCTGGAACATACCTCTTCATTCACCTGAGGGAGGAAGGAGCAGTGCTCCGAAAACTAATGTTTGAAACAAACATGCTGGACTTTAACCTGGTGTTGTAAGACTTCTATCTGAAATAGGGCATCTGGGCCTGTTTGATGCCAACTGCGAAATGCCACTTAGGTTCATGATGGACCCCTGGAACAACCTGGGAGCATAAACATTCAGGACAACAATGACCTTGATGGCTGCAGGCAAGGGGCTGCCATAGGGATCATAGAATTTACAGTGCAGAAGGAGGCCATTCGGCCCATCGAGTCTGCACCGGCTCTTGGAAAGGGCACCCTACCCAAGGTCAACACTTCCACCCTATCCCCATAACTCAGTAACCCCACCCAACACTAAGGGCAATTTTGGACACCAAGGGCAATTTATCAGGCCAATCCACCTAACCTGCACATCTTTGGACTGTGGGAGGAAACCGGAGCACCCAGAGGAAACCCACGCACACACGGGGAGGATGTGCAGACTCCGCACAGACAGTGACCCAAGCCGGGAATCGAACCTGGGACCCTGGAGCTGTGAAGCAATTGTGCTATCCACAATGCTACCGTGCTGCCCACGTAGGGATGCTTCCTGTTGATTCCCTTATTTTTGCTGTTGAATGCTTAATGGACACAAATTATTAAGTTAAGCAGAGAGAATGAGGAATTCAATAAGTTGCAATATAGCATTTGGTGCTGCTAGCTTTGGACAGCAGATCCTACACTTTAAAGCACCCGAGAGATTGGGCAAGAGTCTGTTCAATTGGTTGGGACTCTTGGCTGGCGACCAATGAATTGGCCATAAGGCTGTCCCAACCAGGAGGAAACCCACACAGACACAGGGAGAACGTGCAGACTCCACACAGACAGTGACCCAAGCCGGGAATCGAACCTGGGGCCCTGGAGCTGTAAGCAACTGTGCTAGCCACTATGCTACCGTGCCTTCCTTTCTTCTCTCTAGCAGGGTTTGTGAGTTGATGTATTCCTGAATGAGTGGTGTTTAGAGTATTTTGGGTTAATTAACAGATATCGAGGCTCCACTGTATATTTCAAGTTCTTGTTATAAATCAAAGTAGCGTTTAAACTAAAACCTAGTGACTAATTATTGGGCAGCCAGTAGCAAAGATTTTTGGAAATTTTTTGTTGCAACTCCAGGTCAAGGAAGAGGGGGGCTGAAAGGACTGCACCCTAGCCCAGGATGATCCGGTTGAATGACAGAGCAGGCTCGTGAGGCTGGATTGGTTTACTCCAGTTCCCATTTCTTATGGAATTATGGTATTGCATTAAAACAATTGGCATATAATTCTGTAGACATTAAGCCAGAAGACTGGAGTTTTTTTTGTTATAAACCAGACAGCAAGAATCTGCATGTGGATATCAAGAGTGTAATTGAAGTAAACAAATTCCCCCAGGCTCATCCCCCAAGGAGAGAAACAAGGAAATGGCAGCCTTGAATGCAATATTTGTTCAGCCTTTTATACACAAAAACACTAAACATTGCAAACATGGAGACCAAAAGATTCATAGATTTGATGGTCTAAATCCTGCATACTGTTGTAAATTCCAGTCTAAATGGATAGAAGAACTGCAAATGTAACATTTCCAAATGAGCATTCAATTAGTTATTTCACAAGATCCCACGGTGTGGCAATATTAAGCACAGATAGAATTAACAAAAAGTTGGGGAAAATGAGTCATTGGTTGACAACCAATAGTGTAACATGGGTCCAGTGCTGGAGCTTCAGCTATTTCCAATCTACAATGTGTAGCCAACAGGAAAGGAAGTGGAGGGAAGAGTCTGCAAAAGGGATTATGAACAGGTTTGAGTGGACAACAAGGTAGCAGGTGGTATTATATGGATGTGCAAGGTTACTCATAGCATTCAGAATGTTTCTGGAAAAGCATGATAAATATTTATCAGCTGCAACAAGGCAGAATATGCTGCCCTTCACTGCCAAGTGAGCTAGAGTACCATTGTACAGGGCTTGGACAAGGTCACATTGGGGCAGCAATGCATAGTTTTAGGGTTCATACCTAAGGAAGGATATACTCATCTCAGATGCAGTACAAACAATTCCTGGATGAGAAGGTTTTCCTACACTAGGCAGAGTAAATTTGATCTGGAGTTAAGAGAATTGACCTAATTAGAAGGTTTTGGGTGCTGGAAAATCCAGAACATGGGGCAGCCTCATGACAAAGAGCTGAACATAGGACTGAAGGGTTGGGAATTGCTGCCTCAGAACATTATGGCCATTTCATCATTAGAGATAGGGATTGAGAAGATTATTAACCGCAGGAAATCAAGGCATTATGCAGCAAGAAAGAGTTGAGGCAGAAGATGCCATGGTTATAGTGAATGGCAGGCAGGTTTGAAGGGCTAGATGATGTCCTTTTTCTGATTTTTTTTATGGGCGATTGCTTGGGAAATCTGAAGTAGGCTGGTCATTAACAGCTGCACAGCATGGATTTGATTTATTATTGTCACGTATTGGTATACAGTGAAGTATTGTTTCTTGCATGCTATACAGACAACGCATACCATACATGGGGAAGGAAGGACAGACTGCAGAACGTAATATTCCAGTCATAGCCAGGGTTAGAGAAAAAGATCAACTTAATACGAGGTAGGTATTAAACGAGGTAAAGTCTGATGGCAGCAGGGAAGGAGCTGTTCGAGTCAGTTGGTATGTGACCTCAAACCTTCGTATCTTTTTCCTGACGGAAGAAGTGAAAGAGTGTATGTCCGGGTTGCGTGGGGTCCTTAATTATGCTGGGTGCCTTTCCAAGGCAGTGGGAATTGTAGACAGTCAATCGATGAGAGCCTAGTTTGCGTGATGGATTGAGCCTTTTGTAGTTTCCTGTGGTCCTGGGCAGAGCAGGATCCATACCAAACTGTGATACAACCATAAAGAATGTTTTCCATGGTGCATTTGTAAAAGTTGGAGAGAGTCGTAGCTGACATGCCAAATTTCCTTAAGTCTTCTGAGAAAGTAGAGTCGTTGGTGGGCTTCTTAACAATGTCAGCATGGGGGGGGGGGAGAAGAGAAACCAGGACAGGTGGTTGGTGATCTGGACATCTAAAAACCTGAAGCTCTCGACCCTTTCTACTTCATTCCCATTGATATAGGATGGGGCATGTTCTCCACCGTGCCTCCCGAGGTTGATGACAATCTCCTTTGTTGACATTTAGGGAGATATTACTGTGGTTTCACCAGATTCTCTATCTCATTCCTGTACTCTGTCTCATCATTGTTCTAAGATCTGACCCGCTACAGCGGTGTCCATCAGCAAATTTGAAAATAAGAGTTGGAGGGGAATTTGGCCACACAGTCATAGGTGTATAAGGAGTACAGCAAGATGTCTTACAACACCAGGTTAAAGTCCAACAGGTTTGTTTCGATGTCACTAGCTTTCGGAGCGCTGCTCCTTCCTCAGGTGAATGAAGAGGTATATTCCAGTGATTAAATCTTTACAGATCCAGAGATGGGGTAACCCCAGGTTAAAGAGGTGTGAATTGTGTCAAGCCAGGACAGTTGGTAGGATTTCGCAGGCCAGATGGTGGGGGATGAATGTAATGCGACATGAATCCTAGGTCCCGGTTGAGGCCTCACTCATGTGTGCGGAACAACGTATAGTAGGGGACTGAGGACACAGCCTTGTGGGGCACCGGTGTTGAGGAGGATGGTGGAGGTGTTGTTGCCTATCCTTATAGATTGCGGCCTGTGGAGAGCACCCCCCAATTCAGACTCACAAAGTGTATTCAATTCACTGATTGAAATAACAAAAGACAAGAGCAGCTGACGTCAAGGAATGCTTTGTGGGAGTGAATATTTTTCCCAGTCACAAGTCATACTATCGTCTGATAGTTGAAAGGCTGAATTCAGTTATAGCGATCTCAGGATTCAACCATTTGGATCAGGCAAGCACATTTACAAATAGCTTGCAAGTCCATGCTTGCTTTCAGATCAATCAAATATATTAGACTACTCCTGACCGTGTTCAAGGGAACAGGGAACACAGCTTGTCAAATTCTAAAACAGATATGAAAGCTACCTCCCAGACCAGAGTTCTGAAACAATTCCTGACTTGTTTAAACACCAAGCGGTCTTGGGTCAACCTCGATAAATTTAATTTAGAAAAATTTATGCAATACCTATATAGGACATAGGACAGATAGTGAATAGTCCAAAGTAGAGTTGAGGAAGAGCATTTTTTTTTAAGCGCCACGGAACTGTCTCATATGCAAATCAGTTAACAGACAGCCAATCAGTAATGGGTGTCATGATATTCAAACACACACATCATGATGGACACACTAACAGGCAAATCAGAGCACACAACACCACAACCAATCACAGACAAGAACACCAACCACATAAAAAGCACGAGCACGACACCTGGAGGTCGGTAGGTCTGGGGAGAAGGAAACAAGAAAGAGCTGTTGAAACACCACAAGCAGGGAGCCCCCCACGTGCAGAGTGCAAAGACCAAGTTGTAAATAGTGAGTTTAAATAAAGAAGCGTTGTACCATATGCAACTGTGTTGGCTCTTCTGTGTGTTAGAACACCCAACACCACATGGTACAGGAGTGGATCGATACCTGCCTACCAACCTGCCATTCTGGACATGGACCACACCGGCAAACCGCAGCCGATGCAAGTCACGGGGAACCTAGGCACCAACTGGAAGCTCTACAGGCAGCGATTTGACCTGTACATCCGTGCCACCGAAAAACAGAATGTCTCGGATGATTCGAAGATTGCAATGCTCCTCTTCTACGCAGGCCCCCACCCAAACGATGTCTATAATTCACTGGTGTTCGAGGAAGGCGAAAACCAGGCCAAATATGACACGGTCATCCTCAAACTGGACCAGCACTTTCAAACTGAAGTAAACGAAACTTTCGAAAGATACATCTTTCAGCAACGCCTGCAAGGTAAGGAGGAGCTTTTTCAACCCTTTTTGACGCACCTCCGGATTCTAGCGCAGTCCTGCGGTTACGGCACCACCACAGAGTCCATGATCAGGGACCAGATTGTTTTTGGCGTTGCCTCTAGTGGCCTACGCCAGCAGCTTCTTAAAATAAAGAGCCTCACCTTAGCGTCTGCTGTGGAAGCCTGTGTCCTCCATGAAAATGCTGCCTGCCGTTTTGCCCGATTTCAGGCGTCCGAGTTGGCACGGAGGGGGTCCCCAGCCGTCGAATCGGCAAGCCAGGCCGCCCACGACGTTGAACGCATCCAGGCCGTCGATTTCTTCCCGCCCCACGGCCCGGACGACAGCGGCCGCTTCCCGCGCTTTTCGCGGTCTCCCGCGCAGGTGCGCGCCAAGAATAACGGCCACAACGAGGGACGCACTGCGCAGGCGCGCCCACCGCAAGATCGCACTGCGCATGCGCAGTGGCGCAACGAACGCCGTGACGTCATGACGTGCAGCAATTGTGGAGGTCTACACTTAAAAGGGCAATGTCCTGCAAAATACCGACAGTGCAACAGATGTGCCATGATAGGCCACTACGCAGCCCGCTGTCGTGCGGCTCAACCCATGGATCCGGCGCATCCTCGACAACCTCGCACACGAGTCAGGACCGTCCAGCCCACGCATCACGACTTCCAGTTAAGTGATGCAGATGACCAGGATGACTTCCGAGTTGCCGTCATTGATGTCAACAAGGTCAATGCCATCAATCCAGACGATGAGTGGTGTGCCACCCTGACGGTCAACCGATCGCGCGTCGCCTTCCGTCTGGACACCGGCGCATCCGCCAACCTGATTGCTTACTCTGCAGTCCAGGCCATGAAGGTCAAACCACCCATCACACCATCCCGGCTTAAGATGGTTGACTATAACGGGAACGTTATCCCGTCCGTAGGATCTTGCCAGCTACAGGTGACTCACAAGAGGTACACGGCCACACTCCCCTTCGAAGTTGTGGGCTCATCAAAGGACTCGTTACTGGGCGCACAAGCGTGTAAGGTCCTTCACCTGGTACAGCGCATCATGTCTCTCTCTCCAGATGAGATATCCGACTTCCCGGATGCTGAGTTCCACGCGAATCTCCATTCCCTCCTCGCTCACAACCAGGAGGTTTTTGAAGGCATGGGGACATTGCCACACACGTACAAGATTCGACTCAGACCGGACGCCATCCCTGTCGTTCACGCACCTCGCAGGGTTCCTGCGCCTCTCAAAGACCGCCTCAAGGCACAACTGCAGATTCTTCAGGACCAAGGGGTCCTATCCAAGGTCACGGAGCCCACGCCATGGGTCAGCTCCATGGTCTGTGTAAAGAAGCCCTCTGGCGAGCTCCGTATATGTATAGATCCAAAAGATCTGAACAACAACATCATGCGGGAACACTATCCCATCCCAAAACGAGAAGACCTCACCAGCGAGATGGCGCGAGCCAACATATTCACTAAATTGGATGCGTCCAAAGGATTCTGGCAGATCAAACTGGACCCGGCCAGCCGAAGACTATGCACATTCAACACCCCTTTTGGCAGATTCTGCTACAACCGGATGCCATTCGGCATCATTTCGGCATCTGAAGTATTCCACCGCATTATGGAGCAGATGATGGAAGGCATCGAAGGGGTACGTGTATATGTGGACGATATCATCATTTGGTCCACCACTCCGCAGGAACACATGCATCGTCTTCGACGTGTCTTCACCCGCATACGGCAAAATGGCCTGCGTCTCAACCGTGCGAAGTGTGCTTTCGGCCAGACGGAGCTGAAATTCCTCGGGGACCACATCTCAAGGTCCGGGGTCCGTCCCGATGCAGACAAGGTTAGCGCCATCACAGCCATGCCACGACCGGCTGACAAGAAGGCTGTCTTAAGATTCCTGGGCATGGTCAACTTCCTTGGGAAGTTCATTCCCAACCTGGCTTCTCATACAACAAACATGCGCCATCTCGTAAAAAAATCGACGGAATTCAACTGGCACCAGTCGCATCAGCGGGAATGGGAGGAGCTCAAGCACAAACTGGTCACGGCACCAGTGCTGGCCTTCTTTGACACGACTCGCCCTACAAAGATCTCAACAGACGCCAGCCAATCTGGTATTGGAGCGGTACTCCTGCAAAAAGACAGCACGTCATCATGGGCCCCGGTTGCGTATGCCTCACGAGCCATGACCCCTACCGAACAGCGCTACGCGCAAATCGAAAAAGAATGCCTGGGCTTGTTAACTGGACTGGACAAGTTCCACGACTATGTGTATGGCCTGCCACGATTCACGGTCGAAACTGACCACCGCCCCCTGGTCAACATCATTAACAAAGACCTGAACGACATGACTCCTCGCCTCCAGCGCATCTTACTTAAACTCAGGAGGTACGATTTTGAACTGATCTACACTCCGGGGAAGGAACTCATAGTGGCGGACACTCTTTCCCGAGCAGTGAGCACACCACCAGATGCGGAGGGGTTCGTGCGTCAAATTGAGGCACACGTGACTCTGACAGCAGCAAATATGCCAGCTGATGATCCTTGTCTGGCCCACATACGCGCAGAGACGGCGACTGACCCTCTGCTGCAGCGAGTGATGCGCCACATGACGGAAGGGTGGCTAAAAGGGCAGTGCCCCCAGTTTTATAATGTGCGAGATGGTCAAGTCTGCTGTGCTGCACCAGGGTGGGGGGAGAGAAAGAGAGGAGAGAGAGCGAACAACTGTCACACTGCACAGGGGGTATGCCCAACATTGTTGCAATATACCCTATCATGCACAGCAGCATGGCAGTTAGTTCAGGAGAATAAACTAGCATCAGTAATGGAAAGAATGAAACTTGGGTAATTTGTGTAGCATCACAAGGTAACCACGTTCAATGATCTTCCCTCAACCACAAGATCATATTCACAATTCCTAATGCAGCAGTGGCATAGTGGTTTAGCATTGCTGCCTCACGGCACCGAGGACCCAGGTTCAATCCCAGCTCTGGGTCACTGTCCGTGCGGAGCCCGCACATTCTCCCCGTGTTTGCGTGGGTTTCACCCCCACAACCCAATGATGTGCAGAGTCGGTGAATTGGCCACGTTAAATTGCCCCTTATTGGGTACTCAAATATATATATTTTTTTAAAATTCACAATTCCTCCAGTTGTATCAGTGGGTGTATCTAAGCACAGACTGCAGAAGTTCAAAGCTTGTAGCTCACCACCAGCTCACAGGGCAATAAATGCTTGACTTGCCAGCAATGCCCACATTGCATAAAAAAATAAGATGCTCATATCGTAACCAGTGCAGTAAACAGCAAGCGCAAGCTGTTCAGGGAGGGTATACATGCATTACACACGTTAACAGCATCAATTCTGCCAGATTTATGGCATCAGGGAGTGGAAGCAGCATCATGGCTCAGGTATTGCGGGTATTACAGTTCTGCCACACTGCAAATCATATTGGAGGAGTTGTGGCTGAGGAAAGGTGGAGTAAAGATTTAATTGAAATGTATAAAATAATGGAGCCAATCAGGATTTTCCTTTCACAGGAAGTCAGTGGCAGTTGTGTGCAGATGTAAGGTGCACTGCAGATCTCACCAAGGCTCCAGATAACCCTCTAAACCCACAACCTCTACCATCTAGAAGGAAAATCCACTCTATCCAGGCCTCGCAGTATCCTGTAAGTTTCAATAAGATTTCCCTCATCCTTCTAAACTCCAACGAGTACAGACCCAGAGTCCTCAACCATTCCTCATACGAGAAGCTCTTCATTCAAGGGATCATTCTTGTGAATCTCCTCTGGACCCTTTCCAAGGCCAGCACATCCTTCCTTAGATACAGAGCCCCAAATTGCTCACAATACTCCAAATGGGGTCTGACCAGAGCCTTATACAGCCTCAGAAATAGATCACTGGTCTTGTGTTCTAGCCTCTTGACATGAATGCTGAGGGACTCGATGCAGGGGTGAGCAAACTTGCCTGAGGCCCCATATAGGGTTAGAAATTATGCGACGGGATAAATACTCTGCAAGCAAACTTTGTGTTCAAACATCGACAGTACAATTTTATTTTAGAATCAACAGTGTTAAAATAATAGTAGTATAATACCGTGAACAATAAACTTTTAGAAAATTGTGCCATTTGGGGTGGGTCACCACATAGCTCAATTTCTCATGTCACAGATTTTATGAAATGAAAATCGCTTATTGTCACAAATAGGCTTCAAATGAAGTTACTGTGAAAAGCCCCTAGTCACCACATTCCAGTGGCCTGTTCGGGGAGGCTGGTAAGGGAATTGAACAGTGCTGCTGACCTGCTTTGGTCTGCTTTAAAAGCCAGCTATTTAGCCCAATGTGCTAAACCAGCTCCTAGGGCAAGGGGTATATGGGAACATCACTGCCTGGAGTTCTGCTCAAAGCCACACATCATCCCGACTTGACATTTGTCACTATTCCTCGGTCATGGTTTCCTAACAGCACCGTGTACCTGCACCACAAGGACGGCAGCTGTTCCAATGTGGCAGCTCACCACCACCTTTTTCTCATGGGCAATAAATGCTCACCTAGCCAGTGACACCAACATCCCACAAAAGAATAAAATTCAAGAGGTAGATTGTCAGAATGATCGAGGAAGTTGGGGCAATTTCTTTCTACCAAGGCGTTGGGAATTTGAACTCACGATCTAACATTATGTGGTGGTGGCTTGAACTATCTAACATTGGGGGTAGAGAATCTTCAACATGGATCAGTACTAAAAGGGGCAGCATGGTAGCATAGTGGTTAGCACAGTTGCTCCACAGCTCCAGGGTCCCAGTTTCGACTCCCGGCTGGGTCACTGTCTGTGCGGAATCCGCACGTCTTCCGAGTCCGCGTGGGTTCCCTCCGGGTGCTCCAGCCCCCACCCAGTCCAAAGATGTGCGGGTCAGGTGGATCCGCCATGCCAAATCTTGCGACATCAGTAGCTGGATTCTCCATTGTCGGGATTCTCTGTTGCGCCGGCAACCTGGGGATTTCCCGACGGCGTGGGGCTGCCCACAATTGGAAACCCCATTGGCCAGCTGGCGAGACAGAGAATCCCGAAGGCGCACCGCACCAGCAATTCCGCCCAGGTCTCTGTGCACCAGGTCTCCAGTATCACCCTCTGAGAACATGATTTTCAAGTCACACCCAAACCTATTCACGCCCCGAATGGAAATTCAAATCCAGCCCCAGTCTCCATAAACGGACAATTGGAAAAACTGAATCCGGTTTCTCTCCTCTGCCCTTTACGAGGGTGGCACGGGAGCACAGTGGTTAGTCCATTTTCTTCACAGCACCAGGGACCCGGGTTCGATTCCCGGTTTGGGTCACTGTCTGTGCGGAGTCTGCACGTTCTCCCCGTATCTGCGTGGGTATCTTCCGGGTGCTCTGGTTTCCTCCCACAAGTGCCGAAAGACATGCTTGATAGGTGAATTGGACATTCTGAATTCTCCCTCAGTGTACCCGAATAGGCACCGGAATGTGGCGACTAGGGGATTTTCACAGTAACTTATTTGGAATGTGTTAATGTAATCCTACTTGTGACATTAATAAAGAGTAGTAGTATTCAAAGCTCTCTCTGGTGAACATAAAGGTCACATGACACTATTTTGAAGACGAACATACATATTATCCCTGGTGTCCGAGCAAATATCAGTAAAACAAATCATCTGGGCTTTAATACATTGCTGCCCGAAAAAGCTTGCTGCATACTAATTGGTTACCATGTTTCCCACAAGATGGTAGCAACTACACTGTATTGGTTGTAAAGCACATTAGGACGTCTGAAGATCATGAAAGGTGCTAAAGAAATACAAGTCTCTTCTTTCTTTTAGGTCAGTTGACGTTTGTAAGAAAAGACAAGATGATGATATTCCAGATGTGCTCTTCATTGGGTCTACTGTCCTAACAAGGGAGCTATGCTTGAAATATCATTATTGCATCGGTAAATAGAGGAGTCCAGTTTCTGCAACTTTCCGAATATTTCCAGCATTTTTTGTTTATACTTCAGTATGTTCTTTTATACTAAATTGACAATGATTCAGAGAAGAGTAAAAAGGTGACTGGCCTTTCCACTCGTAGACTATAGGTGAATCCAGGCATAACCACAGGAGGTGAAAAAGTACTGTCTGTGATCGACATCTGGATACTCACAGCTGAGCTTCGGGGGGGGGGGGGGGGGGGGGGGGGCACCACATGTTGTATTCCGTTGGTGATGGACAGAATTAGCGCCAATCTTTACTCAGTCTAACATTTATTTAGAGAGTAAAACAGACATCTCTTAACAACTCTAGGATGAGTAAGTGGCCCTTTAAATCTGCAGAAGTGAAAACCCATTTAATGTACTGCACTTACATTTAATTAAAAGCAATTTGCTGAGAAAAGCCATGAGGTAA
Source organism: Scyliorhinus torazame (assembly GCF_047496885.1). Lineage (NCBI taxonomy): Eukaryota > Metazoa > Chordata > Chondrichthyes > Carcharhiniformes > Scyliorhinidae > Scyliorhinus > Scyliorhinus torazame. Next base: position 237,851,073 of record NC_092717.1, on the reverse strand, counting down.
TGTCACAGTGGCCAAGTAAGAGTTCCGCTTGAGGCAGGAATTGAATCATAGTGATTGCATAGAGTAAAGGAAATTTTACTCTGCATCTAACCATGCCATACCTGATTGAGAGCAGCTTTTAAAGTTTAATCCTTTTGGCTACTTACTGTCAGCTGGCCTGCAACACCAAAGTCTGCCAACTTTGCATGCCCCTCTGTATTCAGGAGGATATTTCCAGCTTTGATGTCTCGGTGGATTTTCCTCATGAAGTGTAGGTATTCCAGCCCTTTCAAGGTGGATTTAAGAATTGTTGCTATTTCATCTTCTATTAGCTGTAATCAGAACATATACCAAATGTTAGTTCACAGTATTAAACAACTATAAATAAGTATTTAACCTATTTAACTACATACTGTGAAATACTTAAACCCCCAGTAGGGAAGGAGGGGAATAAAAAAGGAATAATTTATTGCAGTCATGCTCTGGGTATTCCACCTCTGAGAAGCTGGTTAAAGGGGACAGTTGGCAGCATGAAAGCAGGCTTTGCTTGCCCCATTACAATCAGACCCGAGAGAACAAAAGAAAATACATCTACAAAAATACTCTCATGAAATAAAAGGCTAAAAATGAATCTTCCATTTACAAGATTTCAAATATAATTCTGAAACATTTCTTATATAATAATAATCACTTATTGTCACAAGTAGGCTTCAATGAAGTTACTGTGAAAAGCCCCTAGTCGCCACATTCCGGTGCCTGTTCGGGGTGGCTGGTACGGGAATTGAACCCGCGCTGCTGGTCTTGTTCTGCATTACAAGCCAGCTGTTTAGCCCACTGTGCTAAACCAGCCCTTATATTGACTTGCAGTAACATTCAACAGCCATCAAACCCTCATTTAAAAAAAAAGAAAAATACTCTAGAATCCAGTTCTGGGACATGAAGTGGAGAAGGTTTTGGTGGGAGAGTATTTCGGGAAGCAGTTAGACTACTGCAGTTATGGAAATGGATAATAATAATAATCGTTATTAATGTCACAAGTAGGCTTACATTAACACTGCAATGAAGTTAGTGTGAAAAGCCCCCAGTCGCCACATTCCGGCACCTGTTCGGGTATACTGAGGGAGAATTCAGAATGTCAAAATCACCTAACAAGCACGTCTTTCGGGAAACCGGAGCACCCGGAGGAAACCCACGCAGACACGAGGAGAACGTGCAGGCTTCCAATTCTGGAATCAAACTCAGGTCCCTGGCGCTGAGAAGCAACAGTGACAACCACCGTGCCATCGTGCGGCCCAAAAATTTATAATCAAGTGATTAAAATATTTAACTTCAATGAGTTGAAAAGGGATCGGGCGAAGATGGACAGGAATCAAAGAGTGGGAACAAAACAACAACTGAACTATGAAAGATCTTTAAAGAGGAAGTTGTTCAGGAATAGAGGAGATACATTTGAACTTAATCCTCCCTAAGTTCTGCCAGTTTTTATGCTCAGTGCCCCATCCAATGAAGGCAAGCATTCCGTCTGCTTTCTTGACTACCTTGTCCACTTGTGTTGCCATTTTCAAAGATCTGTGGACTGGCACACCCAGATCTCTCTGACTTTCTATATTCCTAATAACATTTACTGTATATTTCCCCTCTATGTTAGACCTACCAAAATGCATTATCTCATACTTGTCTGGGTTAAACACCATTTTCCATTTCTCTGCTAAGTCTCCAACCTATCTATGTCCTACTGTATCCTCTGACAATCCTCAACACTATCTCCCACTCCACCAACCTTGGTGTCATCTGCAAACTTAATCATCAGACAAGCTACATTTTCCTCCAAAGTGTTTATGTATACTAAAAACGAGGCCCCAGCACAGATCCCGGTGGAACACCACTCGTCACAACCTTCCATTCAGAAAAATCTGGGACGTACCCAGAGATGTGATGGTGGTGTCTAGGACATTACCTGTAACTTTTATTTACACTAAGGCTGATGAGTGCCTGGAACACGCTGCCGGGGGAGGTGGTGGAAGCAGATATGATAGTGACATTTAAGAAGCATCTTGATGAATACATGAATAGGATGGGAACAGAAGAATATGGACCCCGGAAGTGCAGAAGGTTTTTGTTAAGGCGGGCATCAAGATCGGCGCAGGCTCTTGTTCTTTGTATGATTCCATTAGTTTGACAATATCAGGTTGTTGCTTGAATTGCTCTCCCAATTTTGCCACAAGCCCCCACATGTTAATAAGGAGGATTTTTCAGGTTGCTATTGTTGTTCCCAGTTCCAACTTTAATACGAGGTGGTCCATCTGGTTTCATTCCCTATTGATATTTTAGAGGTTTCCTACAACTGAGTGGGTTGTTAGGTAAATTTAGAGGGAATTTCAGAGTCAACCTGGTTGGAAGTCCAGAATCAAAGAACACAATTAAAATTAGTGGGACCGAGAAAAGGAGAAATAAGAAACAGGAAGGGCAGCATGGGGCCACAGTGGGTAGCATTGCTGCCTCAGTGCCAGGAGCTCAGGTTCAATTCCGGCCTTGGGTAACTGTGCGGAGTCTGCACATTCTCCCCGTGTCTGCATGGGTTTCCTCCTGGTGCTCCGGTTTCCTCCCACAGTCCAAAGATATGCAATAAATGGATTGGCCATGCTAAATTTCCCCTTAGTGTCTAGGGATCTGCAGGTTAATAATCATAATAATCTTTATTGTCACAAGTAGGCTTACATTGCAATGAAGTTACTGTGAAAAAACCCTAGTCGCCATATTCCGGCGTCTGTTCAGATACACAGCGGGAGAATTCAGAATGTCCAAATTACCAAATTGCATGTCTTTCGGGACTAGTGGGGAGAAACCGGAGCACCCGGAGGAATCCCACACAGACACGGGGAAAACGTGCAGACTCCGCACAGACAGTGACCCAGCCGGAAATTGAACCTGGGACCCTGGCGCTGTGAAGCAACAGTGCGAACCACTGTGCTATCGTGCTACCCATGTAGACTACATCAACTGCACTCCATCCAGCGGACGATTCCTCGCACCTCCCTCCCCCTTGGTTTTGCCAGTGTTAGAAAAACAAAGGTTTTTTTTTTGAAGGAGTTATATTTGTAGTGGTAAACATTAAGCTATAGTTTTAGGTGTGTATAATTTAATGTTTCTGTGCCTGGAAGGGACAGATAGATTCATGCTGGACAAATATGTTTGAGTGTGTGGGGGTCGATTTCAGTTCCAACTGAGATTCTATTGTATTAAGGGGAACTCTGGCATGAAAAATAAATATAGTTGCTGAGTACTAGAGGCCCTTGTAAGGGAAGAAACTTTCCTTTGGTCTTTAGTTTCAGCTGGAAGCTACAGCAGTTGGGGACAGGCAGCTAGGGAGGGAATAGCCCTCTCAGCTTTGTTAAGAAAAGCCATACAATGGTGTAATGATCAAGAAAGCCAGTGCCAGAAATCTAAAGGATAGAATTTAAGGAAACTAGAGAAAGGAAGATGAGTTTCCAGGAAGCCAGAAGTTAAAGGAACAAAGAGGAACTGGGAGAAAAACATGGCACTGTCCATTTCAAGTCACAGAACTGTAAAGGAGCTGGCTAGTGAGAAGTCAAAAAAGTATCTGACGTGGTTCTAAAGTTTGTGATGTCTTGCTACAGTTTATGAGACGTTGACGGAAATAACTGTGGAGCAATCGATGGCTGGATATCAGAATTTATCTGTGGAACAGCAGTGAAGACAAATGAATCCTAAAAGGGGTTGGTGTAAAACTTGGAGTGAATTCACTGGTAGAAGTGAAGTGGGAGCTCTGTTCAGAAAAGTCCTTGGAGTGGATTTCGGAATGCAACCTGCGAATGGAAAGCCTTATTACGAGAGAAAGTTTTAAAGCATATTTTGGAAGTGGAGTTTGAAAACTCTTGTGTGAAAATCATCTGGGGCTATTCTGAGGAGAAATTCACAGACACTAACTTGGTTTCAGAGCAGAGTGTGTATTTGACCACAGCCAATCGATATGCCTTAAAAAAATGGCACTTTATAGGCAGCACAGTGAAACAGTAGATAGCATTGCTGCCTCATTGCGCCAAAGTCCCAGGTTCGATCCCGGCTCTGGTCACTGCCCGTGTGGAGTTTGTACATTCTCCCGTGTTTGCGTGGGTTTCGCCCCACAACCCATAGATGTGCAGGATAGGTGGATTGACCATGCTAAATTGCCCCTTAATTGAAAAAAATGAATTGGGTACTCTAAAAATTTTTATTTTTTTTAATGGTACTTTGTGCGACCATTAGACATGCAGCCCGAAATGTCTTTGTCATCCATATTAATCTTAACATCTGTGTGCATTTTATTAAGTTAACGGGTAAGCAATGGAGTCTTTTATTATAATCCATTTTTTCCATGTTTAATAAATATTTTTTTCTTGTTAAAACTAATTAGCGGTTCTGTGACTCCAGAGGCGGACTTACCACGAAGCACACAGCTCTTTTGTTTATTCATCTGCCTGCCTGCCTGCATGTACCAGCACACCATCAAAAATTCTCATGCTAAATTTGACTAATCATCCTAATTGTTGTTCATGCACCCAATCGCAGCGTGTTAAGATCATTAAGCCTGACCAAAATGTTCCATTCTGGGTAAGGTTTTCGAACAGGTCAGCCAGAGCCAGGGTGAATGTGAGGTTTTATTGATTAATGTGCCTGCCCATCCATGTCAATAGTATCAGATGCCATTTTTGCTGGTGGGGTGAAGCATACAACAAACAAGAGTTTGTTTAAATAGTTGATGGGTTTCTGCATTGGAAGCACACTGGGGGAACAATTCTTTGAAAACTCATTCAATGTTTAACGTGTGCGTTCATTTGGAAGTTGCGCAGGAGCAGCACATCTGAAAGCAAGGAGCCACAGGTTGTTTAGTCCTGCATTAGGTTAGGTTAAACAAAAAAAATGTACAATTTATAAAGCATGAAAAAGACAGAACAGGTCAGACTCCTGGTGGAGCTCCGTAGAACTCATGCAGTTTCAACAAAATTAAAAGCTCTGCACAAATTGTTTTTAATAGCTTAACTGCCTCAATCAGACGTTTGTCAGTGGGCTTCATTTATCGCACTCCCTTGAAAAATATGAGCAGCAATTGGAAGATGTCGAGCGACAGAGCCGACTGGTTCTCCTATTTTCCTGGGCCCATCTCAAACTCCATCTCCACTGGGAACATCGAGGCCACGAGTGACATGTCCTCTGTGAAAGAGTTTAAAAGTGACAGAGATGCTCGTGAGCAATGTTAGTGCTTTACTGCTGTGGCTTTTATAGATCTTTTTCACACCAAAACTGAGATGCATGTGGGTGTTAAAGTGGAGGTGGTGTCGCACTATTAATTAAGGAGTCAGTTATCCCCAGTAAGGATGGATGATATCTTGGTAGGGTCTTCAAATATGGATTTGTGGGGGGTTAGAGCGTAAGAATAATAAAGAGGCAGTCACATTGCTGGGAGTACACTGTTGGCCCCTCCTGTGCATCTGAGTCACTATGGTGCCACTGACCTGGCTCCGGCTTCACTCCCCTGAGGAACCATTGCCATCACCAGTATCCAAAATGGCTACTTCCATACTACCTGGAGCTTCAGTATGTGGATGATATTGGCATTTCCACTCTCTCAGAAGAGAATCTCCAAGCCATGTTTGACACCTCCGCGGATCAAAGAATCGGTCTCAGCCTCAACCTCAAAAGATTCAAGTCCTTTACCAGCCCGCCCCAGGGAAAGATAATAATAATAATTGCTTATTGTCGCAAGTAGGCTTCAATAAGTTACTGTGAAAAGCCCCTTGTCGCCACATTCCGCCGCCTGTTCGGGGAGGCCGGTACGGTAATTGAACCCGCGCTGCTGGTCTTGTTCTGCATTACAAGCCAGCTGTTAAGCCCACTGTTCTAAACCAGGCCCGAGATCAGATCCCTCCTTCCTTCAAGAACAAGAGAAACTCTCCCAAATGTGGAACATTTTCCATACCTGGGGAGCCATCTCTCAGCCAAGGCTGACGTCGATGGAGAAATTCAATCCGGGAAAGCCACCTTCAGATGCCTTCGGACAAAAGTCTTTGGCAACCTCGATATCCGTGCTGACATTAAGATCCTTGTATACCAGGTAGTCATCCTCCCAACTCTTCTATCTGGCCCAGACACTTTGACTACCTACAAACGCCACCTCACGGCCCTGGAGCTGTACCATCAACACCGCCTGAGACAGATTCTCTGCATCAGCTGGGAGGGCAGGTGTACTAAAATCAGTGTCCTTGGAAGGAGCCAAGAGCACCAGCATCGAGGTCATGATCACCCGAAACCAACTCTGCTGGGCCAGCCATGTGCTCAGGGTGTCAGAGTCCTGACTGCCAAAGCAAATCTTCTTTGCACAGCTCACAGAAGGCTTGAGGACAGCAAAAGAAGTGCTTCAAAGACATCCTGAAGGCTTACCTCAAGAAATGCAACACTGATATCAACACCTGGGAGACCCTTGCTCAGAAGAGGAACCCCCTGTTTGAAGGGACTCATTTCTTCGAGGACACCAGACGGCAAGAGGCCCGGAGAAGGAGCCTGAGAAAGGAAGACCGGTGATCTAGAATCCAAGGACCGATCCCACTTCCTGGGGACACCTGCCAAGTGTGCGGCCAAAGACGCACTTTTGAATCAGGATCATCAGTCCTGTAAGGACCCATAGAACCTCTGACCGGTAACATGGAGTATCTTCAGCGAACAATCAGACTGTTAGGGAGTGATCACCAAAGAAAAAAGTTCCAAAATAGAAAACCAAAGAGCATTCCAACCAAGCCCACTCCCAATAAACTATCCAAATAACCGCTGAACCTAACCTACACACATCTTTGGACACTCAGGGGCAATTTAGCACAGTCAATCCACCTAACCTACACACCTTCAGACTGTGGAAGGAAACCAGAGCACCTGGAGGAAATCCAGGCAGACACAGGGAGAAAGTGCAAACTGCACACAGACAGTCACACAAGGTCAGAATCAAACCCGGTCCCCTGGCACTGTGAGGCAGCAGTGCTAACCACTCATGTGAGGTCTCCAAAGCAGTTTCTGTTTTATTTCAGATTTCCAGCATATGCAGTATTTTACTTTTATTTACGAGAATGGGACCAGGTGTGAAGGACTTCAGTAATGTGCGGAGGGTGTTATTCTCCTCAGAGTGCAGAAGGGCAAGGAGAAATTTAATGGAGCTGTTAAAAATCATGCAGCCTTCCTGGGGGTATACATTTCCAAAAGTCTGTCCTGGTCCACCCATGTCGACGCTACCACCAAGAAAGCACAACAGCGCCTACACTTCCTCAGGAAACTAAGGAAATTCGGCATGTCCACATTAACTCTGACCAACTTTTATAGATGCACCATAGAAAGCATCCTATCTGGCTGCATCACAGCCTGGTATGGCAACTGCTCGACCCAAGACCGCAAGAAACTTCAGAGAGGCCTGAACACAGCCCAGTCCATTACACGAACCTGCCTCCCATCCATTGACTCCATCTACACCTCCCGCTACCTGGGGAAAGCGGGTAGCATAATCAAAGACCCCTCCCACCTGGCTTACTCACTCTTCCAACTTCTTCCATCGGGCAGGAGATACAAAAGTCTGAGAACACGCACGAACAGACTTAAAAACAGCTTCTTCCCCGCTGTTACCAGACTCCTAAACGACCCTCTTATGGATTGACCTCATTAACACTACACCCTGCATGCTTCACCCGATGCCGGTGTTTATGTAGTGACATTGTGTACCTTGTGTTGCCCTATTATGTATTTTCTTTTATTCCCTTTTCTTTTTATGTACTTAATGATTTATTGAGCTGCTCGCAGAAAAATACTTTTCACTGTACCTCAGTACAATAAACAAAATCCAATACAATACAAAATCCAATCTAGAGTTAAAAACGAGAAACTGTTTAATTCTATGATTCTCATGGTGTGTGGCTCTCACCACAATTAGATGGAAATTTAATATTTAAAAACTGGAACTGTGCTACAACACGGGGATCAAGTACAATGCTTCAATTTTTAAGTTGGATGTTAGCCTGAACTGTCAAGCCAATTGTCAAGACAACCTCATTTAACAGTGTTACAAAGCCATGTTTTATCAAAATTGACAGTATCTGAGTGAACTGAAACCATGAGAAAAGTCTTTAAAAGCAAAACAGAAGTATTTTTTAAGTGGCCTAAACTGCAGTTCTTAAAATGACCGAGCATTTACATGACTTCCCCTTGCAAATTACAAAACTATCAGAAAGTATATATGATGTTAAAGTACAACAGGTTTGTTTGGAATCACTAGGTTTCGGAGCGTAGCTCCTGATGAAGGAGCTACATTCCGAAAGCTAGTGATTCCAAACAAACCTGTGGACTTTAATCTGGTGTTGTAAGGCTTCTTAAAGTATATGCGCTGCTTGGAAGTAGACTGCCAAAAATATCAACTTAAATGAGTGCGAATGGCCCATCCACTGAACTACTCACGGGCAGCCAGACAGAAATTGTTCATTCAGATGGGTGCAGACCAACAGTTAAACTCATCACTTTGGGCTTCACCAGCCATTTAATCTGATCACTTCAGACAGTGGACCCTGGCTGAGGAAGGTCACCAACCCAGTTCATTCAGACAACTCACCAGAGCAAGCAGTTAGCACACAAACAATGGACTTGGAATGAGGTTTAACAGGTTGCTGTGACCATATTTAATAACTGGCTAGATTGTGAATAGAGGTCTTGTGGTAGCAAGCTGACTGCTTGTTTTATAAAGAAACTGCTTTTCCAGGGTGAGTCAGTCACAAAAAGTAAGTGAGTGAGTGTGCAAAGGTGAGGAGGTCTCTTTCTTTCTCCCAGCCATCATCCAAGTGCGAGACCAACCAAACCCCACAGGCAGCACCTGCAACATAAACCAAATGGATGTTGACTTCAGAGGAAAAGCCAGAGATCATTGGTCAAGACTTTAAATCGTCTCTGCGCAGTTTCCAGGGGAAAGAAAAATCACCCAACAAGGCCTGAAACCGTCCATCTCCTTAATCTACAGTATGATACATAATAATCTTTCTAATAACCTTTATTGTCACAAGTAGGCTTACATTAACACTGCAATGAAGTTACTGTGAAAAGCCCCTAATCGCCACATTCCAGCGCCTGTTCGAGTACACGGAGGGACAATTCAGAATGTCCAAATTGCCTAACATCTTTCGGGACTTGTGGGAGGAAGACGGAGCACCCGGAGGAAATCCACACAGACACGGGGAGAACGTGTAGACTCCGCACAGACAGTGATCCAAGCCGGGAGTCGAGCCTAGGACCCTGGCGCTGTGAAGCAACTGTGCCAACCACTGTGCTACGGTGCTGCCCCGATTTACTTTCATCTGGACACTCTTAAATAATTGAACCTACCCTCCCTCCTTATAACCTAGTTTTTGTGAGTGAAATGTCTTGGGTGCATGTGTGTTAACTGGGGCGTGTTTAGTATGTTTAATTTGTTGGTTATTTGGAAAACAAACACCATTTCTTCTTTTCTTAAAACTTAAAAGAAAACCTGTGTGTGTGTCTTCTACAGACGCAGCACTTAAACAGTTAAACACTCACTGAATTGACAAGCAAATTATTTTTAAAACACGTACTGTGGTCAACCAAGAGGCAGAAAGAGGGGGGAGCCATTCTACCACTTCTAATCTGACCGTTACAAAGAGACACATAAAGATGGACTGGTGCTTATTTCACTTAGGACTGGATCTGAACGTCAGATCAAATAAGTAAGACCATGTTGAGATCCGCAACTTTATTTTGTTCCAATTATATATCCATAACAATAGGTTGAGGGCTATTTATTTGAATCTCTGTTGATGTGATAGCATCAATGTTCCTCATAAATTTTAAAAGAACTATCCGTCCCTGCAAAATGTATGCAAAGAATCAAAATGAATTTGTCAAATGAACAAAGGTTTTTCTGGGTTCCTCCTGGGGCCCAGTAATACAGGTCACTGAACTGGTAAACCACAAATCTAGAGCATTTCCCTGGGATTCCAGGTTTGAATCTTCCCAAGGTAAATGGTTAAATTTGAATTCTGAAATAAACCTCCTCTCAAAAGTTACCAAACTGCACATGCAAAATAATTTTTTTTTAAAGATTCCACTCAACAAATGCCCACACCCACACATAAAAATGCTTTTGTGGTACTGCATCAGCCTCACTATGTACAAGTGAAAAAAAGCACTGCCCACTCATTCTCAAGTTCAACTAAAAGGCAACTAAACACGAGGGACCACAGCTACTATTTGATGTTTGATGTGGTAATCACACAATACCAAGTTGCAATAACTGGACTGTACAACACGACTGGAAGCCAAAATTATAGGAAACAGGAAAAAAAACGATTTTTCAGATTCATTGTAAGATACAACAAGTTCCACATGTAGCCAGATCACTGGAATCAGAAACTGCACATCCTAGCCTAATCATCTACAAACCTCAAAGAACTACAAGACAATATTGCCTCCTATTAAATGACATTTAATTCAACTGTTCAACGTATTTATGGTTCTATGTCTACAGATCACAATTTGAATGGCCATCCTGAAATTTGATGCCTGCAACTTAATAACTATCCTAATCAGAATGTAGCTCATGTTTTGTACAACAATATAGGACATCCACATAAAATTATTTTTTTGAATAAAAGTGCAATGGAGCCCTTTGAGTAAACTATTTCCAAGCTGCATTGTGTTCTTAAGAAAAATAAGTATGCAAAAACATCAAAATTGCTTAAATTAATGAAAATAATTTGGGGGAAATAAGATTGCAGACAATTATGTAGATATTTCATATTATTCTCTCCATTGATTACCATTAACAAACTTATAAAATGAACAAAGCAAATCGCAGAACAATTCCCTAATCAACCAATTTAGCATGAAAATGGAGCATTTCTTTGAGTAACGATGTGGAGGCTTTGGACAGGGTGGAGAGGAGGTGTACCAGGATGTTGCCTTGTCTGGAGGGTGTTAGCTATGCAGAGAGACTAAACAGACTCGGATTGTTTTCATCAGAACGACGGAGGTGAGGGGGTACCCGATCGAGGTCTACAAGATTGTGAGGGGCATGGATAGAGTGGATGGGCAGGCACTTTTTCCCAGAGTGGAGGGGTCAGTCACCAGGGGACATAGGTTTAAGGTCCGTGGGGCAAAGTTTAGAGATGTGCGAGGCAGGTTTTTTACACAAGAGGGTGGTGAGTGCCTGGAACATGTTGCCAGGGGAGGTTGCGGAAGCAGATACATTAACGGCGTTCAAAAGGCATCTTGACAAATACATGGATAGGGTGGGTACAGAGGGATACGGCACAAGGAAGTGCTGAAGGACTTGGCCAAGATTAGTATCATGACCGGTACAGGCTTGGAGGGCCGAAGGGCCTGTCCTGTGCTGTCTTGTTTTTTGTTCTTTGTACTTGAAATGATATATAAAGTATTTAAAATAATTATTTTATTAAATTAAACCCAAATTATTCTTAAGTGTTTTTGCCCACTAATAAGGTGCAGTGTAAGACCAGTGTTTGTGTCTAAATAGATTAGGGACAGACGAGATTAGACTATTCCGTATGAAGCAGAACACATCACAAACAATAAAATCAGATTCCCAAATTATCATAGCAACAAGCATTAATAGCCATGCCACACAGCACTAATGTGGAATTGGCAAAGCGACTGGCTAAACAAAATAAAGGAAACTTCCTCTAATCAAGAATAAATCAATTTCTGCAATACAGTATAAAAAATTCAAAGGCTGATAAGATTATTATTAACATCTGTACAGCATTCCTGCTTTAGCATGTTAAATCACGCATAGCAAAAATGAAAGCAGAGGAAACAACTGACAGGGAATATCATTTCAGATTCCTTCACTAAAATGTGAATTTTATCTACCCAAAACATTTAGCTTCATTTTTGATCAGTCAGATTATTCCCAGCAGGTGAAAGGTTTCAAAAACTTATCCAATTTAAGAAATTATATTGTTGAATGAGAATTGCAATTGCTTTTAAACTGCTGCACATTTGGTGTTTGAACTGTTGTAAGAAATAGGAGCAGGCGTAGGCCACACAGCACCTTGAGACGTCTCCAGCAGTCAATAAGATCATCAACGCCATTTCCCTACCCGATTCCCAAGAAAGTGAGGTAAGTCACACAAAGTTCAGTTCGATGCAGTACTGCTAAACACAATACTTACGTTACTTGGGGAATTTGGTGAATAAAGGAATTTTAAGGGTTGATCTTTTTCTAAAATCTAGACAATTTAACTTCCTTCCAAGATTAAATATTAGTTTCCTTCAGTCCTAATCAGTGATAAACAAGCTGCTTGCTAGTGCCAGCTGTACAGATAGTTAATTGGATGATTAATTAGAATTGGTTCATTAGCCAGTGGGACCGGAATCAGGTAAAAATGCAGGAGGTTGCACAAAATCCAGCTCGACTGAGTCCTGCTAGGCAGCATAGTTACTTAACTCAGGAAATGTATTCATAATAGTAATAATAATAGTAATCTTTATTGTCACAAGTAGGCTTACATTAACACTGCAATGACGTTATTGTGAAAAGCCCCTAATGGCCACATTCCGGCACATATTCGGGTACACTGAGGGAGAATTCAGAATGTCCAATTCACCTAACAGCATGTCTTTCAGGACTTGTGGGAGGAAACCGGAGCACCCGGAGGAAACCCACGCAGACACGGGGAGAACGTGCAGACTCAGCACAGACAGTGACCCTCGATGGGAATCGAACCTGGGACACTGGCGCTATGAAGCGACAGTGCTAACCACTGTGCTACCGTGCCGTCCATTTTTGGTGAGTGAGGGAATTTTATGCAGTGAGGGAAGAGGTGCTTTTCTGGTCTTTTATAGAATAACGATTGGGAATGACAGATGGAACAAGTGACAAGAGGGAACCAGAGACAGGAAGACCAGAGAACTGAATCACTCACTTCTGGGTGAGTGAAAGTCGGGAACTGGAGCAGACTGCAGCACGTGCAAGTTTGAAGGGGGTGTGGGATATCAAACTGTGAAGTAACAGGAAAGCCATGAGTTAATTGGCTGGTATTGTAGCTGTTTCCCTATCTCTAAATTAGATATACCAGTGATATGGATACAAAATTGTGTGAATGACAGAAAATAGAGTAGAGGTTAGTGGTTGTTTGTCCAGTCTGGAGGGAGGTTACTCAAACAACGATGAATCAGACTACAGGAGGGAGATAAATCACTTGGTTGCATGGTATACCGAAAACAATCTCTCTCTAAATGTTGGAAAGACCAAGGAACTGATCATCGACTTCAGGAAGTGTAGCACAACACACACTCCTGTCTGCATCAATGTACCGAAGTGGAGATGGTCGATAGCTAAAGAAATTTGGCATGTCTGCATCGACTTTCACAAAATTCTACATGTGCGATAGAGAGCATCCTATCCGGCTGCATCACAGCCTGGAATGGCAACTGCTCGGTCCAAGACCACAAGAAACTGCAGAGTGCGGTGAACTCAGCCCAACGCATCACACACGCTTGCCACTCCCACATTGATTCTGTATACACCTCCCGCTGCCTCAGGAAGGCAGACAGTATTATCAGAGACCCCTCCCACCCAGGCATTGCCTTTTCCAGACCCATCCATCAGGCAGAAGGTACAGAAGTCTGAAGACTCGCACATCCAGACATAGGAACAGCTTCCTCCCCACAGCTACAAGACTCCTCAACAACTCCCCCTCGGACTGATCGGTTCCCTGAAAGAACACGATTCACAATGCCCTAAGCTGCTCTTGCTCATGTATTTGCTTTGTTTGGCCCCTTGTTGCGCACTGTAACCAATCACTGTTTGTGGATGTACCATTTGTCAATGTTTTCTGTTGATTATTCTTTTGTCTACTATGTACATACTGTGTATGTTCCCTTGGCCGCAGAAAAATACTTCTCACTGTACTTCGGTACATGCGACAATAAATCAAATCAAATCAAATCAGGTTGATAGTGATACAGAAAGTATTGGAAAAGCTCAGCAGGTATGACAGTATCTGTGAAAGAGAAACAGAATTAACGTTTCAACATTGAAGTTAGCACAACACGTTGAGAGAACAGTTAATAAAGCCTACAATGGGGGCATCGAGTAGAAAGGCAAGAAAGTTGTATTAAACCTGTATGAAACACTGGTTTGACGTCAACTGGAATACTATGCCTCGTTCCAGGGCCACACTTGAGAAAGTATTTGAAAGGCTGCAGAAGAGAGAAATGTGAAATAGCTGAAGTTCCTCATCCCTCGAGCCAAGCAAATAAACTAGAGAAGTTGGGGCTGTTCTCCTAGGTGAAAAGAAGGTTGAGAGGAGGTTTTATAGAGATATTTTGTGTAACTGTCTTAATTTCATGATTTAGACATTGTAGGAATATAACTTCTAGCTTTAGGAAAGTGAAACTTGTGAATACAAGGTCATTGAAAGTCTGAAAGTCAGAAGTTGTCAGATCACCCAAAATACCTTCACATAAAAGATCCTTCCACATATTCTGACAAGCTGAGGGTTAGAAGTTTGAGAGCCATAACATGGCAGAAGGGCCCATTTAATTGGGGAACCACTAATGAAAATCTGAGAATTGTCCTCAGTTAGAAAGGTGAATTATTCATGTCATTCCCAGATCAAATAAAGGTTGAAAAGCAACTGGTCAGAAAGGAAAGGTATCTATGAACAAATATCAATATGCTATTCAGATCAAAAGACGGGTTTGGGATGGTAATGTTAATTTGTTTGGATCTCTGTCTGGGAGGGCGGCATTTGGGTTATTTGTGACACAGGCTACGAGAGAAAGCCGTCAGCAGTGTGTGCTTTGAAGCACCTGATACCAGCAGCAAAGGGCTATCAGAAACTAGGGTGTTTTTGATTTTGGAGCCACTGAGCAAGAAAGAACTGAGGCTCATGTTTGAGGAGATGTCCATATTCATGAGGTATTTAAAGAGAATTGGAGAGTCCCCAATTGCTAGTGAAAGGACCCCAAATACCATAGGCGGGATCCTCCAATAATGGGGCAATGTCCCACGCCGGCGTGAAAAGCAGCGGCAACCACTCAGGCGTCAACAGTCCCCGATAATGGGGAATATTCCCCTTCCTAGGGAGCTAAGTCAGCGCCGGCGTGGTCCCAGCAGCTCTGGCTGGCGCGGAACGGCCGGCGTGATTCCGCGCATGCGCGGTGATTCCCTTCTCCGCGCCGGCCCCTGGGCAATATGGCAGAGCCCTACAGGGGCCCGGCGTGTTGGAACATAGGCCCCCATGGAACCAGCCCGCCCGCCGATCGGTAGGCCCCGATCGCGGGCCAGGCCACCGTGGGGGCCCGCCCCTCCCAGGACGGCCCCTGGAGACACACTTTCCAGGTCCCGCCATGTGGGACCCGAGTAACTCATGCCAGCGGGACTCAGCCGAACGCGGCGGCCATTTGGCCCGTCGGGGCCCGGAGAATCGCGGGGGTGGGCGCTTTGAATGGCCCCCGACTGGCATGGCGGGAATCTCGCGGGCGCCCGAGAATCAGCGGGGGAGAATAGGGAAGCTGGCGTCGGGGCACGATTCTCGCGTCCCCCCGGGGATTCTCCGACTCGGCACGGGGTCAGAGAATCCTGGCCGTACCTCAGAGTAGCAGAAACACGGTGGAGAATCTTGGTTCGGTCCCAGAAGTGAATAATCTGCAAGATCATGGGCGTCATTCTCCGACCCCCCGCCGGGTCGGAGAATGGCCGTTGGCCGCCGTGAATCCCGCCCCCGCCGAAGTCTCCGAAGGGAGAAAAGTCGGCGGGGCGTTAATGGCGCCGCTGCCGCGGAGAATGTCACGGGTCTGCGCAAGGCAGCCGATCTTCGGCCTGCCGATATTCTCCCTCCCGGATGGGCCGAAGTCCCGTCGACGTGATGACTGTTCACGTCGACGTGAATCAAACCTCCTTTTCATCGGCGTGACCCGGTGCTCCAGGCTCACGCCGACCAGCGAGGAGGTGAGTGACGGCCTGGGGGGTTGGCTCTGGGCAGGAAATGGCGTGGCCGCAGACTGATTGCGTGAGGAGAGGTGTGTCTCGGCTTGTGTGTGTGTGTGTGCGGCGGGGGGGGGGGGGGTGGTTAGAGTAGGCTGGGCTCCGGGGGAGTGCCGGGAGGGGGTCCGTGCCGGGGTGGAGGTTGGGGGTTGGGGGGGGTCCGTGCCGGGGTGGAGGTTGGGGGTTGGGGGGGGGGTCCGTGCTGGGGTGGAGGTTGGGGAGGGGGTCCGTGCCGGGGTGGAGGTTGGGGGTTGGGGGGGGATCCGTGCTGGGGAGGAGGTTGGGGAGGGGGTCCGTGCCGGGGTGGAGGTTGGGGATTGGGGGGGGGTCCGTGCTGGGGTGGAGGTTGGGGGGGGTCCGTGCCGGGGTGAAGGTTGGGGAGGGGGTCCGTGCCGGGGTGAAGGTTGGGGAGGGGGTCCGTGCCGGGGTGGAGGTTGGGGGTTGGGGGGGGTCCGTGCTGGGGTGGAGGTTGGGGAGGGGGTCCGTGCCGGGGTGGAGGTTGGGGGTTGGGGGGGGGGTCCGTGCTGGGGTGGAGGTTGGGGAGGGGGTCCGTGCCGGGGTGGAGGTTGGGGGTTGGGGGGAGTCCGTGCTGGGGTGGAGGTTGGGGGTTGGGGGGGGGTCCGTGCTGGGGTGGGGGTTGGGGGTGGTCCGTGCTGGGGTGGAGGTTGGGGAGGGGGTCCGTGCCGGGGTGGAGGTTGGGGGTTGGGGGGGGGGGGTCCGTGCTGGGGTGGAGGTTGGGGAGGGGGTCCGTGCCGGGGTGGAGGTTGGGGGTTGGGGGGGGTCCGTGCTGGGGTGGAGGTTGCGGAGGGGGTCCGTGCCGAGGAGGGTGATGGGAGGGCAAATGAGTTGGTCCACCTGGCCAGGTGCCAGCCTCCAACAGTTGGACCCATGCGGTCCATGCCACCTGGCTGGGGGGAGGAGGGGATATGGGCAATGAGGACATGTCGTCGTTCCCCTCCCCCCCCCCACCAGGCCGTCATGTTTTCAGACCATCCAGTGATGTTGGCCGCCGTGGTGGCAGCCGCTCATGTCTATGTTGCCCTGGATGAGGAGGAGGAGGAGGAGCGTGCCAGAGAGGCGGCGCAGGCTGCCGCAGAGGGGCAGGCGGCAGCCGCCCAGGCTGGAGGGACACCTGACCGACAGGACGAGGAGGGGGAGGAGGACGTCGCGGCCCCACGGCAACGGAGGCACCCGAGGGCGCCCCGTGTGTACCGGCCCCGGCAGTCATACCAGGACCTCACGGACCGGGAATGCAGGAGGAGACTCCGGATGAGCCGGGAAACCGTGGCACACATCTGCCACCTGCTGGCACACCTGTCACCGCGTGGCACTGGCGGGGGACACCCTCTCCCCGTGTCCGTCAAGGTTACGGTGGCCCTGAACTTTTATGCAACGGGGTCATTCCAGGCACCGAGTGGGGACCTGTCCGGCATATCGCAGACATTGGTGCATCGGTGCATCCGGGCAGTGACAGATGCCCTTTATGCCATGGCGCACCGCTACATCCGCTTCCCCGTGGACCGGGCCAGCCAAGATGCCCGGGCCGTGGGCTTCTCTGCCGTTGCCGGGTTCCCCATGGTCCAGGGCGCGATCGATGGGATGCACGTCGCCGTGCGGCCACCTGCAGATAACAGGGCCGTATTCACTAATAGGAAGGGGACCTATTCGATGAACATACAGGTGGTCTGCGACCACCGCATGATGATCCTGCACGTCTGCGCCCGTCACCCAGGCAGTGTACACGACTCATTCGTGTTGTCGCGGTCATCCATCCCCGGCATGTACGAGGGACGCCATCCCCGGCTGACGGGCTGGTTGCTGGGCGACAGGGGCTACCCATTGCGATCGTGGCTGATGACGCCTATACGGAGGCCACGCAATGAGGCGGAGAACCGCTACAATGATGCCCATGTAGCGACAAGGGGAGTGATCGAGAGGTGCTTTGGCGTGCTGAAGATGCGTTTCAGGTGCCTGGACCTCTCTGGGGGCGCCCTCCAGTATCGGTCAGATAGGGTCGGCCGCATCATTGTGGTGTGCTGCGTCCTGCACAACATAGCCCAGCAGAGGGGCGATGTGCCGCAGGCAGAGGAGGGCGGAGTGGAGGAGCAGCAGGAAGAGGCCCAGTCCTCCCCAGATGAGGGGGATGGGGGCAATGGTCAGGGCAGACGGGGTAGACACAGGCGGGTGGCTGTCCACCGTTACCGGCTGGCCCAGCGGGCACGGGACAGACTGATAGCCGCCTGCTTCACTGACTAGATGGGCGTGGGAATCGGGTAGTATGGCCACAGACCGCACACCATGGCAACAGCCGACCACCCACACCCCCCACCCATCCACCCACCCAGCACCCTCACCCCCCTCCCCAACCCCACACACCCCACCCGCATGCACACCACCCCCCCCCCCCCCAATTGCCGATCCACCGGCGGCACAACGGGCCGGTCTCACACAGTTGCGGGTGGACGCGTGTCTATCGCAGGCCATGGAGGATGATGACAACCCGCCCTGCGATGAGCTCCTGGCTCTACATCGTTGGACTATGTCTGACCCATGGCCACAGTACCACCATCCACCCGGACCATCCCTGCATGCGGCTGTGACATTGCAGCGCACGGTCCAGTCCTCTGCCGGGGGATGTTGATGGCGGCCCAGGGAGAAGGGGGCAGACTCACCTGGGGCTGAGGTAAGACCACCCGTCACACACACACTTGCGCTCAACGTACATGACACGCCCGCACACTTTGGACAGAGCACAAAGGCAGCTTCGGTAGGTGTAACATTGACTTTAATAACCAAAGGAGTTCATGCACGTGCCCTAGCCCCTAAAACTCATCTGTGCCCTGCACCCGTGCCAACTTACTCAGTGTCTAATTGTTTGGCCTTACGGGCCCTTTGACTACGTCTACGTGGTTCCCCAGACGGTACAGCAGAACTGGAGGTGGACTCCTGTGATTCCTGCCCTCTGACACTGGATCCCTTTGGCGGCCATTTCCTGGGGCGTCCTGGCCTAGATGGGCCAGGCTGCGGCCCGGGCGACTGGGATGGCGAGCTGCCAGCCTGTCCTGCCCGTTGCCCACCCGATGCACCTGGGACGGAAGGGGGGGGGAGTCCGAGGTGTCGCGGTGTACCGGGACCTCCCCTACAGAGGGAACCGGGACGGACCACACCACCTCCTCCTCCCTCGGGGTGCCCGATGGCCCCCAGGCCTCTACATGGGTGGGGGATGCGAACGGACTGGCCATCCGGCGCGCCCCCGACATCTGGCGCTGCCAGTCCTGGAGGCCCGTGCTGGTATCGACAGGGGTCTGCAGGTTTGCAGCCATGGAGCCCAGGGGGTTGTCAAACCCTGTCTGTGACAGTGCGACGCCGGCTCGCACATGGCCACTGGCGCCGATGCCCTCAGCGATGGCCTGCTGAGACTGGGCCATGGCCTGCTGAGACTGGGCCATGGCCTGCAGAGACTGGGCCATGGCCTGCAGAGACTGGGCCATGGCCTGCTGAGACTGGGCTATGGCGTTGAGCGCCTCTGCCATCTGGCGCTGGCACTGGCTCATGGCCTCCTGTGAGAGGGCAGCCATTTCCTGGGCCACAGACGCCGCCTGCACGGAAGGCCCCAGGCCTCGCAAACCGTTCCCCATGTCTGACACCATCGCACCCATTGCCTCCACCGCGGACGCCACCCGTACGGTGTCAGCCTGGGTGGCACGCATGACCGGGACCACTCCCAGCTCCTGGACGCGGGTGGACTCCTCCACCTGCGACCGCAGCCGCCGCAAGCCACCCGTCACCCTATTCGCTCGTCTCCGTGTCGGTGGTTGCATCGGATCTATGTGTGGGTGTGGTAACTGCAGGAACCCGGGATCCATCTGGGCGGCAGATGTTCGCTTGGCCTGGGCTGCCCTCCGACCGCCCGGTCCCTCTGCTGCTCCTACCTCCACCTGCTGTACCGGGACGGCTGTGTTGTGCGCACCAGTGAGTGTACCAGACGCCTCATCACTAAAGTGCCCAACCGTGGTGAGTGTTTCTGCGATGGTGGAGGGTGTTGGTGACAGCAGTGGCGTTGTGTCGTGCTCTTCGTCCCACTCTGACTCCATGGCACTTTGGGGTGGGGGTTCGTCTCCACCCATCCACTCTGAGTCACTGTCCGGTATTTCGTCTTCCCGGGTAGGGGTGTCCCGGGTAGTGCTGTCCCGGGTAGTGCTGTCCCGGGTAGTGCTGTCCCGGGTAGTGCTGTCCCGGGTAGGGCTGTCCTGGGTAGTGCTGTCCCGGGTAGTGGTGTCCCGGGTAGGGGTGTCCTGGATAGTGGTGTCCTGGGTAGTGGTGTCCTGGCTCGGATGTGACGGGGGCCTGTGGCTGCCCCCCTCATCGCTGGGTGGTCGCTCCCGCACGTGACGGGGGTGTCGTCTCCCTGTTGCTCCAGGTCTCTCCGTCTCCCGTGGTGTGCGAGGGGCATCCTGCGGGCGTCGCATGCTGGAGGGTCCGGGTCTCTCCGTCTCCCGTGGTGTGCGAGGGGCATCCTGCGGGCGTCGCATGCTGGAGGGTCCGGGTCTCTCCGTCTCCCGTGGTCTCCGAGGGGCATCCTGCGGGCGTCGCATGCTGGAGGGTCCGGGTCTCTCCGTCTCCCGTGGTCTCCGAGGGGCATCCTGCGGGCGTCGCATGCTGGAGGGTCCTGGTCTCTCCGTCTCCCGTGGTCTCCGAGGGTCATCCTGCGGGCGTCGCATGCTGGAGGGTCCGGGTCTCTCCGTCTCCCGTGGTCTCCGAGGGTCATCCTGCGGGCGTCGCATGCTGGAGGGTGCGGGTCTCTCCGTCTCCTGTGGTCTCCGAGGGGCATCCTGCGGGCGGTGTGCATCTGCGGGGATGGGTGCCTGGACGTTTGGTCCTGCGATACACAATGAAGCATGCATGGTTAGACATCAGGCAGTGATCAGGTGATACGGGGGAGGGGGATATAGGGGAGGGGGGGTATGGGGACGGGCTGTTGGTGGTTCACTTGCTCGTGGGCCCCCGACCTCTGCATCAGCAACCTCCCGGTCCTCAGGTCCGCCAGCCAGTTCCAGGGCCCTTTCCTCGTGTACGGTCAGTGGCCTCTCATCAGCGGGCCCTCCTCCAGTCCTCACATGCTCCCTATTGTTGTGTGCGCGCTTCTCCTGTGGGGGGGGGGGGGGGGGGTGGTGGTGGCAGGGGTAAAAGGCAACAGTGTTAGGCAGGTATATGAATGCACGCCATCGGTTGCGCGTGCATTGCAGAGGTTAAGGTTAGGGCTGGATTCACTTGGGGATATGGGGGATATGGGGGAGGGGGGATATGGGGGATATGGGGGAGGGGGGATATGGGGGAGGGGGATATGGGGGAGGGGGGATATGGGGGATATGGGGAGGGGGGATATGGGGGATATGGGGGAGGGGGGATATGGGGGAGGGGGGATATGGGGGAGGGGAGATATGGGGGATATGGGGAGGGGGGATATGGGGGAGGGGGGATATGGGGGAGGGGGGGATATGGGGGATATGGGGGAGGGGGGGATATGGGGGAGGGGGGATATGGGGAGGCTCACCCTGCCTGCTCTGATGAGGTCGTTCACCTTCTTGTGGCACTGGGTGCCTGTCCGTGGTGTCAGGGCCACAGCGGTGACGGCCTTTGCCACTTCCCTCCACAGACGCCGGCTGTGGCGTGGGGCAACTCTGCGGCCGTGCCCGGGATACAGGGCGTCCCTCCTCTGCTCCACCGCGTCCAGGAGCGCCTCCACATCGCGTGACTCGAACCTCGGGGCTGAGCGACGGCCAGCCATCCAGTCGGGTGTTGCAGTCGGGTGATCTGGTCGGGTGGGGGGGAGCTGCGCGGCCTTATGAGCCGTCACGCCGTGCAGCATCATACGCGTTGCACGGCGTGAACCACTGCGCAAGCGCGGATCCCGTTACGTCGCTGCTAGCCCATTTCAGGCCGGAGACTATCGTCCCATTTTTATGACGTGACGCAAGTGGGATTTGCGCCGTTTTTTGCGCCGATCGGCGGACTTTCCGCCGATAACGGAGAATTTCGCCCCTGAAACATATAGGGGAACTCTTGGATGGAATTAAAGTCAAAATGGAAAATGGTCTGTATAGATTTTCAGGCTTAAGGAATAAGTATTTACAAAATATAGTGTTACGTTTGCAACACAACATTCTGAGTTGGTACACGATCAATTTCAGCCCCACTTGACCGGGAAACACAACATAGGTGAAATTAGATTTAATTTAAAATACCCAAGGTCCTTGGTTGAGCCCAATAAACTACAGTCACCAGATTTGTAACTTAAACAGAAGTAACCTTTTATTATGAACAGTATTCTCATTAAACAGACATGAGAGATTAAGAGAGAGACAACCCACTGGTTGCCAGTTAACCAATCAAATAGACACCCTCCAAACCTGGCTCCCAAGATCCACTCAGTGCCAAGGAGTTTACAAACATGTATTTGTTAAGGAAGAGGAAAGTTTTGCTCCTTTCCAAAATACAAAACCTGGGAACACCATGTCCTGGCAAGCAGGCTAATTAACTTGGAGTCTTCTGCTTAAAGGCACATCCCAATTATGAGTCCATGGACCAAAATGATAAAATAAAAGAAATGGAAACAAAGGAAATAAACACGAAGGACTCTGACATTAGTTCTTGTCCTATTCAACTCTTGTACAGTAAAATGTTTTGTTCAAAACATGACATTGTGTGGCTTAATTCTTCCTTTTGATAACTGGGAGTTAAAATTTATTTTAAAAGTTGATGGTCTCCCTCAAAACCATAAGGGGTCTGGACAGAGTAAATAGGGAAATTTGACCCCATTAGTGGAAGGATCAAAATCCAAAAGGCATAGACTTAAGGTCATTATCATAAACACAGCAATGGCAAACTGAGAAAAAACATTTTCACACACCATGTGGTTATGATCTGGAAGGCACTGCCTGGGAATGTAGTGAAGGCAGTTCAATCAAGATATTCCAAAGGAAATTGGTTAATTATCTGCAAAGGAAAAATGTTCAAGGCTACGGGGAAAGGCAGGGGAATGGAACTAGGTGAAGTGCTTCTTCAGAGAGCTGGTGTAGACTCAACTGGCCGAATTCCCTCCTTCTGTGTTATAACCATTTCATGATAAAGATTCTTCATCTGAATGCATGTTACGTTAATGAGGATGAATTTACAAAACAAATTGAATGAAATGTGTTTTGTTTTATTCTTTCATGATACATTGCCATTGCTAGCAAGGCAACAAACACAATTTGTTCAATTGTCTTTGATTAGTGATGGTGAGCCTCCTTCCTGAACTACTGCAGGAGTGATCTGGGGCAGGTATGATCACAGTACAAAGAACAAAGAACAAAGAAAAGTACAGCACAGGAATAGGCCCTTCGGCCCTCCAAGCCTGCGCCGACCATGCTGCCTGTCTAAACTAAAATCGTTTACACTTCCGGGGTCCGTAATCCTCTATTCCCATCCTATTCATGTATTTGTTAAGATGTCCCTGAAACATCACTATCGTCCCTGCTTCCACCACCTCCTCCGGCAGCGAGTTCCAGGCACCCACTAGCCTCTGTGTAAAAAAACTTGCCTCGCACATCTTCTCTAAACCTTGCCCCTCGCACCTTAAACCTATGCCCCCTAGTAATTGACCCCTCTACCCTGGGAAAAAGTCTCTGACTATCCACTCTGTCTATGCCCCTCATAATTTTGTAGACCTCTATCATGTCGCCCCTCAACCACCTTCGTTCCAGTGAGAACAAACCAAGTTTATTCAACCTCTCCTCATAGCTAATGCCCTCCATACCAGGCAGCATCCTGGTAAATCTCTTCTGCACCCTCTCTGAAGTCTCCACATCCTTCTGGTAGTGTGGCGACCAGAATTGAACATTATACTCCAAGTGTGGCCTAACTGTTTGGAAGTTCCAGAATTTCTATCGAAGGACAGTGAAGGAACTGAGGTATAGCTCCAAGTCGAGATGTGGTTTGATGGGTACTTACAGGTGGTGGTGTTCCCATGTGTCTGCTGCCTTTGTCCTTCTGGGTGGTAGAGGTCACAGGTTTAGACGGTGTTGGTTGAAGGAAGCTTGGCAAGTTGCTACCAGGCATCTTGCACATGGTACACACTGCTGCCACTACGCATCAGTATGGAGGAAGCAAATGTTTAAGGTGGCAGATGGGGGGCTTAGCAAGTTGCTGCTTTGACCCAGGTGATGTCACGTTTCTTGAGTGCTGTGACAGATGCACTCATCTAAGCATCCATCATGCCCCTGACTAATGCTATGCAGATAGTAAACAAGCTTTGAGGAGTTACCTGCCACAAAATTCCTATCCTGTGACCTGCTCTTCTAACCACAGTATGTATAAGGCTGGTCCAGTTCAAGTTTCTGGTTAAGGATGTTAATAGTGGAAGATTCTGCAATGGTAATTGTCATTGAATGTCAAAGGGAGATGGTTAAATTATCTCTTATTATTAGAGACCTGGCACTTAATTTGCAAAGAATATTTGCACCACACATCAGCCCAACCTGAATGTTGTTCAGGTCTTGCTGCTTAGAGATACAGACTGCTTCAGTATCTTATGAGTTGTTAATGGTACGGAGTTTTGCGCAATCATTAGACAACATTCCAATTATAATTTATGATGGACGGAAGGTCATTGATGAAGGAACTGAAGATGTTTGGGCTTGCGACCCTCCCCTGTAATGATGTCCTGGGATTGAGATGATGGCCCACCAAAAAGTAAAAGTATCTTCCTTTGTGCTAGGGCACCTTGATAAGATATAGGAGATGAATTAGGCCATTCGGCCCATTGAGTCTGCTCCACCATTAAATCATGGCGGATCTGTTTCTCATCCCCATTCTCCTGCCTTCTCTCCGTAACCCCTGACTCCTTATTAATCAAGAACCTATCTGTTGGATCCGAGCAGAGTGACCATAAGGAACAAATGTTAGGAGGCAAAAAGGTAAAATCAATGCACAATACTCACTCCACTCCCCAAAGAGATCTCCTACCTCGGCCCACATCCGAGCCGGAGTTTTTATCCCGGCAAGGCTTCTCGTGTTACTGGGATGCCCCGCACCTTAACAGGGAAGTTTATATTCTGCCACGGTCACAGGGGACCTAATAGTCCACAGACCCCGTGACCTCCGGGAGGGTTATAACATTCCTCGGCCCACCCCTCCACCCCAAAGGTCCTGAGCGGCGTACCCCACAGCTCAGAATGTTGTGAAGGGCCCCTGGTCCACTTTCCCTGGGGCAGTTGCTCGAGCACCTTCCGTGCAGGGTCAGGGGCGCGTAGCGCAGGAGGGTCCGTTGCTTCTGAGTTGAGCGCTGAGGCGGTGCTGATTTAGTTGCATTAGCACTTATGCCCTGGCCATGGGAAATTCATGGCAGCTGTGTCTCCATTTTGGAGTCAGAAACTGAGGTCGCTGCATCCATCATCCTCACATCCTGGTGGTCCAGGAGCTATGGAGTCTGTTCCTGCGATAACGGCAGATGAGTCGGGATCTGCAGAACTGGTACATCCAGGAGTGGTTTGGCGAGCGCCTGTATGCGACTGCGGCATTGGTCCGTGTGTCTGTTGGACTTCCAATCCTGCGCCTGTACTGTATAGGAAACCAGTCCCACCTGTTTTAGCATGACGCCCAGGATCCATGCAGCTCCGTCGCCGTAATTCCGGATGTGCACTGCGTCGCCTGGCGAAAAATGTCACCGAGGCATCCGTCTGCCTGAATCCACTTCGAACCAATCCTTCCCACTGTGGATGTTCCTGCCAATGTCCGACAGTACCAAGCTCAATGCGTGCGAAGGTGTCACCCCATGAGTAGCTCTGACCGCGCCACCCCGCCGTGGTGTGCGCTGTGGTTCTACAACAAAAAAGGAAACAGGCCAGAGGCATCTCTAGGGAGCCCGTGGTCTGCTTCCTCATCCCCTGCTTCAAAGTATGGACCGCTCTCTCAGTCAACCTGTTCGAGCGAGACCGGGTGGTACGGTGCGGTGCAGACGTGGCGGATCCAGTTTGTCCTCAAAAAGCTGCCGAATTCAATGCTGATAAACGCTTCCTCGTTGTCAGAAATGCCGTGAACACTGAACGTCTGTCAGAGTTGTTCAATCGTGGCTTTCGAAGTTGTGGGCTGCATGCGGTGGAGATCCATCAACATGGAGTGGGTGTCCACCATGATTAGGAACATCGGCCCTTGGAACAGCCTGGCAAAATCAACATTAAAGCCATTCCCATGGGTGGAGAGGCACCGCCAGCAGAAGCTTCTAGTGCTCCTGCCACAGGCCGCATCGTTGGGCACGCTTCTCTGTCAGCGTCGATGCCTGGCCACCATATGTAGCTGCAGGCCAACATCTTCATCTTTGAGAACCCAGGATGGACATTGTTGAGGTCCTGAAAAATGGGGCCGAGACCCTCCCCAGAGGAGGACGCCATCCTCAACATTGAACTCCGTTATCTTCATTGTGAAAGCCTTTAGGTTGACCGGCAAAGTGCTGTGCTGACCTCCATATAAGATGATATGCCAGACATCGACCAACAATGGATCTGTCTGCATCCATGCCTGGACTAGGGACGTCTGACAGGCAGGAAGCTATGACTTCGCCAGTAGAGGCGAGCCTGGTTTTGAGGGAAAGGCGACTTAATACGTATGCATGAGGGATTCTCGGCATGGAGCGTTGTTCCATCACACATTCATAGGCTATTAACAATAACGCCCAATGCTGAATCTGCGCATGCGACAGGAGGAATCACCCTACTCTCTTTAAACAAACCCAGCAAGGGCTTGTGGTCTATCAGCACCATAAAAGCACGGCCATAGATGTACAAATGCAATTTTGTAAGGCAAAAACCACGGCCAAATCCTCCTTCTCAATCTGGGCATAATTCTGCTCGGCCACGGCGAGTGTCTGAGAGGCAAATGTGATGAGCCGCTCTGTGCAATCATCAATCTTGTGGGCCAAAACCACCCCAACGCCATAAGGTGAGGCGTCGGAGGTCAGTGTCAGTGACTTGGCGGGGTCGAACTAGGTCAGCAACTGTGAGGACAAGAGTTGCTTTTTCACTTCCACAAAAGCTGCCCACTGCGGTAGATGCCATTCCCAAAGTTGTCCCTTCAACAGTCGGTGTAATTGGGCCAGCAGGGTCGCCAGGTTCGGGGTAAATTTCCCGTAATAATATAGGAGTCCTAAAAAAGAATGGGGCTCCGGTGGTTCGTTCGGTACTGGGGCCTGTCGAATCGGCCGTACCTCGTCCTCGACAGGGTAAAGTCCATGGAGGTCCACGCAGTTACCCAGGTATGTAACTTCCTCGGCATGAAACATGCACTTATCCCTGCGGAGCCAAACACCAGCGGCCGCAAATTGTCAGAGAACCTCTAGGTTTCGTACATTTTCCTGGTCCATCGAGCCGGTAATCAAAACATCGTCACAGTAGACCGCAATGCTTGATAAACCCCACAGTATGTTGTCCATGACCCACTGGAATATAGTGTAGGCCGACGATACCCCGAAAGGCAGCCGGGTATACACGTACAACTCGCAGTCCGTATTCATCATCAAAAACTTCCTGGATCCAAGACCAGCTGGAGGTAAGTGTGATTCATACTGTGCTTCGTGAAGCTGCGGCGTCCATTGAACTTCGCACAGACGTCTTCTATGGGAGGGACAAGGTAATGGCCCAAGTGCGAAAACCTGGTTGACTGTCATCTTGTAGTCTCCACAATGGCGTAGTGAGCCATTGGGTTTCAGCACGGGGGAATGGGGTAGGGAGGGGGGAGGGGGGGGTCAGGGGAGGTGGTTTGGGTATTGCTTGTGTAAAAATAAAGAACAAAGAACAAAGAAATGTACAGCACAGGAACAGGCCCTTCGGCCCTCCAAGCCCGTGCCGACCATGCTGCCCGACTAAACTACAATCTTCTACACTTCCTGGGTCCATATCCCTCTATTCCCATCCTATTCATGTATTTGTCAAGATGCCCCTTAAATGTCACTATCGTCCCTGCTTCCACCACCTCCTCCGGTAGCAAGTTCCAGGCACCCACTACCCTCTGTGTAAACAACTTGCCTCGTACATCTACTCTAAACCTTGCCCCTCTCACCTTAAACCTATGCCCCCTAGTAATTGACCCCTCTACCCCGGGGAAAAGCCTCTGACTATCCACTCTGTCTATGCCCCTCATAATTTTGTAGACCTCTATCAGGTCGCCCCTCAAACTCCTTTGTTCCAGTGAGAACAAACCGAGTTTATTCAACCGCTCCTCATAGCTAATGCCCTCCATACCAGGCAACATTCTGGTAAATCTCTTCTGCACCCTCTCTAAAGCCTCCACATCCTTCTGGTAGTGTGGCGATCAGAATTGAACACTATACTCCAAGTGTGGCCTAACTAAGGTTCTATACAGCTGCAACATGACTTGCCAATTCTTATACTCAATGCCCCGGCCAATGAAGGCAAGCATGCCGTATGCCTTCTTGACTACCTTCTCCACCTGTGTTGCCCCTTTCAGTGACCTGTGGACCTGTACTCCTAGATCTCTTTGACTTTCAATACTCTTGAGGGTTCTACCATTCACTGTATATTCCCTACCTGCATTAGACCTTCCAAAATGCATTACCTCACATTTGTCCGGATTAAACGTCATCTGCCATCTCTCCGCCCAAGTCTCCAAACAATCTAAATCCTGCTGTATCCTCTGACAGTCCTCATCGCTATCTGCAATTCCACCAACCTTTGTGTCGTCTGCAAACTTACTAATCAGACCAGTTACATTTTCCTCCAAATCATTTATATATACTACAAACAGCAAATGTCCCAGCACTGATCCCTGTCACAGCCCTCCAATTAGAAAAGCATCCTTCCATTGCTACTCTCTGCCTTCTATGACCTAGCCAGTTCTGTATCCACCTTGCCAGCTCACCCCTGATCCCGTGTGACTTCACCTTTTGTACTAGTCTACCATGAGGGACCTTGTCAAACGTTGAATAAAAATTGTTTCCAAAAAAAAATTGCATTTGCCTTCCTAACTGCCAACTGAATCTGCATGTTAACCTTAAGAGAATCCTGAATTAAGACCCCTAAGTCCCATTATGCTTCAGATTTTCGAAACATTTCCCCATTTAGAAAGTAGTCTATGCCTCTATTCTTCCTACCAAAGTTCATAACGTCACTTTTCCACATTGTATTCCATCTGCCAATTCTTTTGTCCACTCTCCTAGCCTGTCCAAGTTCTTCTGCAGCCTCCTGAACACTACCTGTCCCTCTACATTTCTTTGTATCATCTGCAAACTGCGCACCAATCCCCTTAGTTCCATCCTCCAGATCATCAATGTGTATTGTGAATAGTTGTGGTCCCAACACTGACGCCTGCGGAACACCAGTAGTCACCGGCTGCCATCCTGAAAAAGACCCCTTTACCCACTCTCTGCCTTCTGCCAGTCAGCCAATCCTTTATCCATGCCAATACCTTGCCCCGAACACCATGGGCTCTTATCTTATTTAGCAAATTCCTCGATGACACCTTCTCAAAAGCCTTCTGGAAATCCAAACAGATCGCGTCCACTGGTTCTCGTTGGTCTAACCAGTTGAGATAGCAATGGTTTATGTTGTCATTAGAGAGGTACTCATGGTGAATTCCCTACAAGCTGCTGCTCCTGTCATTGAGGACAGCCTGTTACACAGGATCTTGCTGCGTGGATGGGTGTAGTGTCAATGACCCCCTCATCAGATTCTTCTATTGCCTCAGCTGTTTCATGGCGCCCTTGATAGCTGGACGAGGGCTGGCATCCACTCCATGCATCTCTGCTCCATCAGCAACATGTGTGATCCTTATCACTCTCTCGCGAATGCATGTTAGCCATTGCTCCTGCACTCAAAAGTCGTGCTGCATATGGTTCTCCAGCAGTGTCGACGCTCTCTGAATGAAAGGACATTAGTATAAAAATTTCCGAGCCATGACAGAGCATGTGTGCTGCATGGATCCTCCATTGACTGTTCATAGCTCCACAATGGCTCAGGGATCTCCGACATTCAGGAAGTCATTTGCCTTTGATGTGCCCAATGGAGCATGGCTATCTATTCACAGCTGACTCTGTCTCACTTTCTTACTCCTTGAGACGTTGCTGATGCAGTGCTCCTCCTCCTCCTAATCTTAATTCAGGCCCAACTAAGGTGATTGAAAATTTTCACTGGTGGATGGTGTGAAGATATGATGTGATATTGCAGGTTCCATGAGTTTCCATCCGCTGAGGAGACTAGTAATGTCTGGAGGATCACTCTGCTCTACCTCAGTTGTCGAGCCTGTGGGCAACACAAGAAGATGGTGATGAGAACTTGGGCTACTCGGCCGGCCGGTGATCCAATAAAACCAACCCATTAGATGAGTGGTTGAAAAGGCACATCTTGGATTGGGCAGTTGTTTCCTCCTATGCATTTCACCAAGGGATTGAGCTATCAAACGATCTTGCTCAAGGGCTCCCATCATTGCTGTTGTCCAAGGCCTACCGCAATGGCACCCAAACAAGGGCTTTCCACAGTGTGGAGGGTAAATTATCTAATTTTGTTCCGACTGCCTGATCTTTCTAGCATGCCTTTTGTGCTGAGCTGCCTGTATACAGTCAACTCCCACCATTTGAAAGGGTTCCGTCCCATTAATTCTCAAAGTGTGAAATCGCAAACGGCAAATTTGCATGTGCCCAATGCACGCTTTCTACTTGGGAACAATGCGGGAAAGGTGAGAGTTTAACATTCTAAATCGTGGATGAGTGAGGTTTTTGGGCCGCGAACTACAATTAACATGGGTAAAAAATTAGCGACAGAGGGAGCCGCAAACGATGTGAGATGACTGTATTTTGCTGTTCAAATAAAGCTTCCCAGTTCTTTCTTGTTTATTTTCTCCCAGTCTGTGGCGGACCTGCCACAAGGAGGCCTTGAAATTTAATCTCAACCTTCTTCGTAGTCCATGTCTATGTTTAAGTTGTAAACACATTACTGCTCTCGGAATATTATCATCAGTCATACATGAAATGAAATGAAATGAAAATCGCTTGTCACAAGTAGGCTTCAAATGAAGTTACTGTGAAAAGCCCCTAGTCGCCACATTCCGGCGCCTGTTCGGGGAGGCTGTTACGGGAATTGAACCGTGCTGCTGGCCTGCCTTGGTCTGCTTTCAAAGCCAGCGATTTAGCCCTGTGCTAAACAGCCCCTCTGCATGATCACTCCATCGGAGCTGGGTTCTTATGATGAGAGCTTCAGTTCCAAAAGTTTCTGAAGTACCTCAGTGGTGGGCACTTTGTACTCCCATATGATGCCCATGATCTTCCAAATGCATTCCATGGGGAACCTGTTAGAGTAGGTAGTCCGTGCCCACTGCCATGGTATTAACTGGATTAACTGGATAGGTATTAACACAGCTTTTTACAATCCACGTTTTGTTGTAAGTTAGATAGGGGCTGTTTAGCACAGGGCTAAATCGCTGGCTTTGAAAGCAGACCAACGCAGGCCAGCAGCACGGTTCAATTCCCGTAACAGCCTCCCCGAACAGGCGCCGGAATGTGGCGACTAGGGGCTTTTCACAGTAACTTCATTCGAAGTCTACTTGTGACAATAAGCGATTTTCTTTTCATTTTATTTCATTTCATTTTCAGATACCTTGTTTTATCCACATTCTCTTGCGTGAATGGTCAAAAGCAGAGCTTCCTCTGGCAACTGTTTGCCACTTCACTATCAATTCAGACATTTATGGAGATTGTATTTCTTTTTTTTTTTTAATTTAAATTACCCAATTATTTTTTATTTACAATTAAGGGGCAATTTAGCCTGGCCAATCCACTTGCCCTGCACATCTTTGGGTTGTGGGGGTGAGACCCACACAAACACGGGGAGAATCATAGAATTTACAGTGCAGAAGGAGACCATTCGGCCCATTGAGTCTGCACCGGCCCTGGAAAAGAGCACCCTACCTAAACCCACACTTCTACCCTATCCCAATAATCCCACCTAATCTTTTTTGGACACTAAGGGGCAATTTAGCGGCCTTCCGGTTGCGGCGATGACTAGCTAAGCCGCACGTTTCGGTGGCTCCAGCTCCAACGGACCTTCGGGCTCTTTTAAGAGCCCCAACGGGAAATTTTCGCGCGACGAAATCCGGTGTGGGGTGATTGAATAGGGAGTCCCCCCCCCAACGAAAGAGGAAAATATCGGCGGCGGCGGCTGCAGCGCAAGGAATCCTCGACGAGAGGGACAGAAAGGGAGAAGACACAAGATGGCGGCGGAGAAAGCCCAGGCGGCATGGGGGCCCGAGCAAGATGAATTCTTGAGACGGTGTGTGGAGCTACTAAAGAGGGAGGTGCTGACCCCGATGCTACAGGCAATTGAGGGGCTCAAGGAGGCACAAAGGACCCAGGAGACAGAGCTCCGCGTGGTGGAGCAGAAGGTGACGGATAATGAGGACGAGATCCTGGGCCTGGCGGTCAAAACACAGACGCACGAGGCGCTCCACAAAAAGTGCATTGAAAGGATTGAGGCCCTAGAAAACAGAGCACGAAGGAAGAACCTTCGGAGACTGGGTCTCCCTGAGGGAGTGGAAGGAGCGGATTGCGGGGCTTATGTAAGCACGATGCTAAGCTCGTTGATGGGAGCTGAGGCCCCTGGGGGGCCCTTAGAGGTGGAGGGGGCACATCGGATCCCGGCGAGAAGACCAAAAGCGGGAGAACCACCTAGGGCGACAATGGTGCGATTTCATCGCCTTAAAGATAGAGAAGAGGTCCTGAGATGGGCTAAAAAAAAGTACGGAGTAGCAGATGGGAGAATGCAGTGGTACGGGTGTACCAGGATTGGAGTGCGGAGGTGGCGAGAAGGAGGGCGAGTTTTAACCGAGCCAAGGAGGTGTTACACAAAAAGGTGAAGTTCGGGATGCTGCAGCCGGCACGACTATGGGTCACGTACTAGGAGAGACATCACTATTTTGAAACGGCGGAAGAAGCATGGACCTTTATTAAAGAGGAGAAATTGGATCGGAACTGAGGGACTGATACTGTAGGGAATGTTATTGTCGATGTAAATAGAGAAGTTAATCGGGAAGGGGGGAGACACTAAGAAATGTGGGCGCCGGTGAGGGAGGAAAGAAGGCACATAGGCGGAGAATGAGGAATGGGAGTGGGAGGGGAAAGGGAGCTGCGCCACAAGAGGCGGGTCAGATAAAAGGATGTTCCCGCGCCAGAACAATAATGGCGGGAAGACAGGCGCAAGGCAGATGGGAGTTCCCCACACGGGGGGGTCAAGGAGGGAGCAGGAGTAGCCGGGGTCAGTTGAAGTCAGCTGACTTGCGGAAGTAATATGGGGGGAGCAATCACGCTAGAAGGGGATCTAGCGGGGGGGGGGGGGATAACTGGGTTGCTGCTGCGGAAATCAAAGAGGAAATGGCTAAAGAGTGGGTGGACGGGGATGGAATGCGACGCCTGGAGAGCGAGTGGGAGAGTGGAGGCGGGATACGGGACTGGCCTAGAGAAGGTGATGGCTAGTTGACACGGGAAGGGGGCAGGTAGCCCCCTAGTGAGGCTGATCACGTGGAACGTGAGAGGCCTGAATGGACCGATTAAAAGGGCCCGAGTACTCGCGCACTTGAAAGGACTAAGGGCAGACGTGGCTATGCTCCAGGAGACGCACCTGAAGGTGGCGGACCAAGTTAGGTTAAGGAAAGGATGGGTGGGACAGGTGTTCCACTCAGGACTAGATGCAAAGAATAGAGGGGTGGCCATATTGGTGGGGAAACGGGTAGCATTTGAAGCAAGGAGCACTGTAGCAGATAGCGGAGGTAGATATGTAATGGTGAGTGGCAGGCTGGAGGGAATGGAGATCGTGCTGGTTAATGTGTATGCCCCGAATTGGGACGATGCGGGATTTATGAGACGGATGTTGGGTCGTATACCGGACCTGGAGGTAGGAAACTTGATATTGGGAGGGGACTTCAACACCGTGCTGGACCCAGGGTTAGATAGATCCAGATCGAAGACCGGAAGAAGGCCGGCAGCGGCCAAGGTGCTCAAGGGGTTTATGGACCAAATGGGGGGAGTGGATCCATGGCGATTTCTTAGACCGAGGGCCAGGGAGTTCTCCTTCTTCTCCCATGTCCATAAAGTGTACTCCCGGATAGATTTTTTTGTTCTGGGAAGGTCGTTGATCTCAAGGGTGGAAGAAGCTGAGTATTCAGCCATTGCGGTTTCGGACCATGCCCCACACTGGGTGGACCTGGAACTAGGAGAGGAAAGGGAGCAGCGAACACTCTGGCGATTGGATGTGGGATTGATGGCGGATGAGGGAGTGTGTGGAAGAGTGCGGGGATGCATTGAGAGGTACCTGGAGGCCAATGACGACAGGGAGGTCCGAGTGGGAGTGGTATGGGAAGCACTAAAAGCGGTGGTCAGAGGAGAGCTGATCTCCATTAGGGCCCACAAAGGGAAAACAGAGGCCAAGGAAAGGGAAAGATTACTGGGGGAGATTTTAAGGGTGGACAGGGAATTTGCGGAGACCCCGGAGGAGGGACTGTACAGGGAGAGAAGACGACTCCAGACGGAGTTCGACCTTTTGACCACCAGAAGGGCGGAGGTGCTGTGGAGGAAGGCACAGGGAAGGAGGTATGAATATGGGGAAAAGACTAGTCGCCTGCTGGCCCATCAGCTGCGAAAGAGGACAGCGGCAAGGGAGATAGGGGGAATTAGAGACGAAAAGGGAACTACGGTGCGGAGAGCAGGGAAGATAAACGAGGTGTTCAAGACCTTTTATGAAGGACTGTATAGGTCCCAACTCCCGGAGGGAGAGGAGGGGATGCGGCAGTTCCTGGATCAATTGAGGTTCCCGAGGGTGGAGGAGCAGGAGGTGGAAGGCCTGGGGGCACCGATTGGGGTGGACGAGGTTATTAAGGGGCTGGGGAATATGCAGGCAGGGAAGGCTCCGGGACCAGACGGGTTCCCGGTGGAATTTTATAGAAAGTACGTGGACGTGTTGGCCCCGCTGTTGGTGAGGACGTTTAATGAGGCCAGGGAAGGAGGGACTTTACCCCCGACAATGTCGGAGGCGACGATATCGCTAATTCTGAAGCGGGATAAAGATCCGTTGCAGTGCGGGTCCTATAGACCTATTTCTTTATTGAATGTGGACGCCAAATTGCTGGCAAAGGTACTGGCATCGAGGATAGAGGACTGTGTCCCGGGGGTGGTGCACGAAGACCAGACAGGGTTCGTAAAGGGGAGACAACTGAATGTCAACGTGCGACGACTATTAGGGGTGATAATGATGCCCCCAGTGGAGGGGGAGGCAAAGATAGTGGCGGCAATGGATGCAGAGAAGGCATTTGATGGGGTGGAGTGGGAGTACTTATGGGAGGTGCTAAGGAGGTTTGGGTTCGGGAATGGGTTTATTAGCTGGGTCAAACTCCTTTATGGGGCCCCAACGGCAAGTGTGGTCACTGGTCGGCAAAGATCGGAGAATTTCCGACTATATAGGGGAACAAGACAGGGATGCCCGCTATCTCCATTGTTGTTCGCGTTGGCAATTGAACCCCTGGCCATGGCGTTGAGAGACTCCAGGAAATGGAGAGGGGTGATTAGAGGGGGAGAAGAACACCGAGTGTCACTATACGCAGATTACCTACTGTTGTATGTGACGGACCCAGTGGGGGGGATGACAGAGGTCATGCAGATATTGAGGGAGTTCGGAGATTTCTCGGGATATAGGCTTAACATGGGGAAGAGTGAACTATTCGTGATACACCCTGGGGACCAGAGTAGAGAGATAGAAGGCCTGCCTCTAAGGAAAGTGGAAAGAAACTTCCGATACCTGGGGATTCAGATCGCTAGGAGCTGGGGAACCTTACACAGACTTAATCTGACACGATTGGTAGAACAAATGGAGGAGGATTTCAAGAGGTGGGACATGCAGCCTCTGTCGTTGGCGGGCAGAGTGCAGGCAATTAAGATGATGGTCCTCCCGAGGTTCTTATTTGTATTTCAATGTCTCCCTATACTAATCACTAAGACCTTTTTTAAAAAAATAGACAGGACCATCACGAGCTTCGTGTGGGAAGGGAAAGTCCCGAGGGTAAGAAGGGGGTTCCTACAACGTAGCAGAGACAGAGGTGGATTGGCGCTACCGAATTTGGGCGATTACTATTGGGCCGCCAATGTGGTGATGATTCGTAAATGGATGATGGAGGGTGAGGGAGCGGCGTGGAAAAGACTGGAGAGAAAGTCCTGTAAAGGGACGAGCCTAGAGGCGCTGGTGACGGCGCCGCTACCGCTCTCACCAAAAAGGTTTACCACGAACCCAGTGGTGGCGGCAACATTGAATATTTGGGGACAATGGAGGAGACAGAGAGGTGCGCGGGGAGCCCTAGTGGGGTCCCCAATCAGGAACAACCACAGGTTTGCCCCAGGAAGGATGGATGGAGGATTTCAGAGCTGGCACCAGTTGGGAATTAGGAGGATGGGAGATTTATTTATAGATGGGACGTTTGCGAGCTTGGGAGCATTGGAGGAAAAGTATAAGTTGCCCCGGGGAAACTTCCTTAGATATATGCAGGTGAGGGCGTTCACAAGACAACAGGTGAGGGAATTTCCACTGCTCCCGGCACAGGGGATCCAGGACAGAGTGCTTTCGGGGGGGTGGGTCGGGGAGGGCAAGGTGTCAGAGATATACCGAGAGATGAGGGAAGAGGGGGAGGAGCTGGTGGGCGAGTTAAAAGGAAAGTGGGAAGAAGAGCTAGGGGAGGAGATAGAGGAGGGTATGTGGGCTGATGCCCTAAGCAGGGTAAATTCCTCTTCCTCGTGCGCCAGGCTTAGCCTGATTCAATTCAAGGTGCTACATAGAGCACACATAACGGGAGAAAGATTGAGCAGGTTCTTTGGAGTGGAGGACAAGTGTGGAAGGTGCGGCGGAAGCCCGGCAAACCACACACATATGTTTTGGTCGTGCCCGGCACTGGAGGGGTATTGGAAGGGAGTGACGGGAGTGATCTCGAAGGTGGTGAAGGTCCGGGTCAAACCAGGCTGGGGGCTAGCTTTATTTGGAGTTGCGGATGAGCCGGGAGTGCAGGAGGCGAAAGAGGCCGACGTGGTGGCCTTTGCGTCCCTAGTAGCCCGGCGTAGGATTTTACTCATGTGGAAGGAAGCGAAACCCCCCGGACTGGAGGCCTGGATAAACAATATGGCGGGGTTTATAAAATTGGAGCAGATGAAGTTTGCGCTGAGAGGATCGGCTCAAGGATTCACCAGGCGGTGGCAGCCATTCCTCGACTACCTAGGGGAACGTTAGAGGGAAGACAGATGACCAGCAGCAGCAACCCAGGGGGGGGAGGGGGGGTGGGGGGTGGAAAGTTTTAGTTTATGTTAAAATTATTAGTTTACCATGTTGATTAGCCATTTGTTCACTGTTAAATTTTGTTTTTTGTTATGTTTGATTTGTAAGGGGAAAAAATTGTGATCGAAACATTTTCAATAAAATATATTTTTTAAAAAGGGGCAATTTATCATGGCCAATCCACCTAACCCGCACATCTTTGGACTGTGGGAGGAAACCGGAGCACCCGGAGGAAATCCACGCAAACACGGGGAGAATGTGCAAACTCCACAAGGACAGAGACCCAGGGCCGGGAGATTGTGCAGATTCTGCACAGACAGTGACCCAAGCTGGGAATCGAACCTGGGACCCTGGCGCTGTGAACATAGAACATACAGTGCAGAAGGAGGCCATTTGGCCCATCGAGCCTGCACCGACCCACTTAAGCCCTCACTTCCACCCTAACCCTTCCGAACCTTTTTGAACACTAAGGGCAATTTTGTTTAGCATGGCCAATCCACCTAACCTGCAAGTCTTTGGACTGTGGGAGGAAACCGGAGCACCCGGAGGAAACGCAAGCAGATGCGGGGAGAACGTGCAGACTCCTCACAGACAGTGACCCAGCAGGGAGTCGAACCTGGGACTCTGGCATTGTGAAGTCACGGTGCTAACCACTGTGCTGCCACGCCGCCCTGATGCGTGTTCTCAAACTTTTGTACCTTCTGCCCGATGGAAGAGGTTGGAAGAAAGAATAAACCAGGTGGGAGGGGGTCTTTGATTATGCTGCCCGCTTTCCCAAGGCAGCTGGAGATGTAGGCAGAGTAAATGGATAGGAGGCGGGCTCACATGATAGATTGGCTGTGTTCACGACTTGCCGCAGTTTCTTACGGTCTTGGGCCAAGAAGTTGTCATACCAAGCTGTGATGCAGCCACATAGGATGCTTTATTTGGTACATCTATAGAAATTAATAAGAGTTATTCTGGACATACCGAATTTTCATAATTTCCTGAGAAAATATAGGCGCTGCTGTGCTTTCTTGGTCATCTGTACACCTCGGAATTTGAAGCTGTCCACCATCTCCACCTTGGCACCATGGATAGACAGGGGCATGGACGACATTTCACTTCCTGAAGTCAACGACCAGCTGCTTAATTTTGCTGGCATTGAGGGAGAGATTGTTATTATTACACCAAGCCACTACGTTCTCTATCTCCCTCCTGTACTCTAACTCATCATTCTTTGAGATCTGATCCACTACGGTCGTGTCATCAGCAAATTTGTAGATGGAGTTGGAGTGCATTTTGCCACACAGTATTGTGAGTCTAGTAGGGGGCTAAGTACGCAGCCTTGCGGGACCCCTGTATTGAGGACTGTTGGTGGAGGTGTTGGTGTTTATCCTTACCGATTGCGGTCCGTGGGTCAGGAAGTCGAGGATCCAGTTACAGAGGGAGGAGCTGAGTCCTAGGTTTCGGAGTTTTGATATGAGCTTGGCTGGGATTATGTTGTTGAAGGGGGAGCTGTAGACAATGAACAGGAGTCTGATGTAGGCGTCCTTGTTGTCGAGATGAAATGAAACTAAATGAAAATCGCTTATTGTCACAAGTAGGCTACAATGAAGTTACTGTGAAAAGCCCCTAGTTGCCACATTCCGGCGCCTGTTCGGGGAGGCTGGAACGGGAATTGAACCGTGCTGCTGGCCTGACTTGGTCTGCTTTAAAAGCCAGTTATTTAGCCCAGTGTGCTAAACCAGCCCCTGATGGTTTGATCCAGGAATGAGTGTAGGGCCAGGGAGATGGCATCTGCTGTGGGCCGGTTATGGCAGTAGGTGAAATGCAGTGGATCAAGGCAATCTGGAAGGTTGGAGTTGATGTGTCGCATGACCAACCTCTCAAAGCACTTCATAATAATAGATGTCATATGAAAGATGTAATTGAAGCAGGTGGGAACCTAGAAGCGGAGTAGGGAGAAGTAAAAGATGTCCGTGAACACATCCGCTGGTTGGTCCATGCAGGATCTGAGTGCACGACCAGGGACTCTTTCAGGACCTGTTGCTTTCCATGGGTTCTCTTTTGAGAAGGCCGATAGACTTAGGAAGGTGGGACTTCATTATTTTAGAAGACTATAGATTAAATATTCAAAATAATTGATAGATTTGACTTGTGGACAAGTTATTAAAACTGAATAGGTTAGGGAAGACCAGGAGATCAAGTGTATCTTGCATAAGTAAAGAATTAGGTTAGGTACTTCTTTTCATAAATGTGGTGGTATGTATTAGGGGTAATACGGTACACCACGTGTCGACAGGCTATTGGTGGAGGGATGCCAGGTCCTGATAGGATCTGCCACCTACTGGACTCCACCCAGAAATGCCGGTATAAGAACCCAGCTTTTCCCTCCATTTCCCTCAGCAGCTGCATTCTGTAACCACGCTGCTGGGGATAAAGTTCTGCTTAATAAAGCCTTCAATTGACATTACCTCAACCTGCCTCGCGTCATATTGACGGTGCTACAATTTATTAAGCAGAATTTAAATTGAAGAAAACGACGTGGGAACATGGAGCTCCAAATCACCCCGGAGTGCCTGCGCATAGCACCCCAAGCAGCTAACTCGACATCTATTTTCAAGCACTGGCTGGCATGCTTTGAGGGCTACCTCCGAACGGCGCACCGACAGACGAACAAAAGATGCAGGTCCTCTATTCCAGGGTGAGTCCTGACGTCTACTCCCTTATCGAGGACGAGGACGGTTTCACCGGTGCCATCGCCGCGCTGAAGGATATCTATATCCGGCCCGCCAACAAGGTTTTTGCTCGCTACCAGCTCGCCACACGATGGCAATTTCCGGGGGAATCGCTGGACGAGTTTTATAACGCCCTGCAGATCCTGGGTCAAAACTGCAACTGCCCGGCGGTAACAGCGAGTGAACACACAGAGCTCCTGGTCCGCGATGCGTATGTGGCAGGTTTGGCCTCTTCCCAGATCCGCCAGAGGCTTCTGGAGAAAGAATCTCTGGGACTTACAGAGCTCGGGCCCTGGCGGCATCCCTCGATGTGGCCTCGCGTAACGCCCGCGCCTACGCCCCCGACCGCACTACAGCCCCTTGGGCTCCGTGGACCCCTGCTGCGGTCGACTCTCCGACACCCCCCCCCCACCCCCGCAAACCTGCGCGGCCAAAACACCAGACCAACCGGGGGGGCCCCGCTGCTATTTTTGCAGCCAGCCGAAACACCCTCGGCAGCGCTGCCCGGCCCGCGCGGCTACCTGCAAAAGCTGCGGGAAGAAGGGCCACTACGCGACGGTGTGCAAGTCCCGCAGGGTCGCCGCTATCTCCGGGGAAGAAACGGGACCACAGACCCAGCCCGTCCCAGCGATCCACGTGCGACCAACGTATGCCGCCATTTTGGACCCCGGACGCCACGAGGGAGAGATGGGTGCCGCCATTTTGTCCACCCCCGACCGCGCTCGATCCGTGGATGCCGCCATCTTGGCTGAAGGACCCCGACACAGATGGCCACATACTGCCTGATTATGATGCTCAACTTCAACAACCACGTCTGGCTTCGACGACCCTCGACCAGTCGCGACCCCGGACGCTCCAGACTGCAGCCACTACAGTCCTGGTGAATGGCTACGAGACGCCGTGTCTTATCGACTCTGGGAGCACAGAGAGCTTCATTCATCCGGACACGGTAAGGCGCTGTTCCCTCGTAATTCGGCCAAGCACCCAGAAAATGTTCCTGGCGGCGGGACCCCACTCCGTTCAGATCACGGGGTTCTGCATCGCTAGCCGAACGGTGCAGGGGAGGGAGTTCCGAAATTACCACCTGTATGTCCTCCCCCATCTCTGTGCGCCCACGCTCCTGGGGTTGGACTTCCAATGCAACCTCCAGAGTTTAACATTTAAATTTGGCGGCCCTATACCCCCACTGACTGTCTGCGGTGGCAGCCATTCCTCGACTACCTAGGGGAACGTTAGAGGGAAGACAGATGACCAGCAGCAGCAACCCAGGGGGGGGAGGGGGGGTGGGGGGTGGAAAGTTTTAGTTTATGTTAAAATTATTAGTTTACCATGTTGATTAGCCATTTGTTCACTGTTAAATTTTGTTTTTTGTTATGTTTGATTTGTAAGGGGAAAAAATTGTGATCGAAACATTTTCAATAAAATATATTTTTTAAAAAGGGGCAATTTATCATGGCCAATCCACCTAACCCGCACATCTTTGGACTGTGGGAGGAAACCGGAGCACCCGGAGGAAATCCACGCAAACACGGGGAGAATGTGCAAACTCCACAAGGACAGAGACCCAGGGCCGGGAGATTGTGCAGATTCTGCACAGACAGTGACCCAAGCTGGGAATCGAACCTGGGACCCTGGCGCTGTGAACATAGAACATACAGTGCAGAAGGAGGCCATTTGGCCCATCGAGCCTGCACCGACCCACTTAAGCCCTCACTTCCACCCTAACCCTTCCGAACCTTTTTGAACACTAAGGGCAATTTTGTTTAGCATGGCCAATCCACCTAACCTGCAAGTCTTTGGACTGTGGGAGGAAACCGGAGCACCCGGAGGAAACGCAAGCAGATGCGGGGAGAACGTGCAGACTCCTCACAGACAGTGACCCAGCAGGGAGTCGAACCTGGGACTCTGGCATTGTGAAGTCACGGTGCTAACCACTGTGCTGCCACGCCGCCCTGATGCGTGTTCTCAAACTTTTGTACCTTCTGCCCGATGGAAGAGGTTGGAAGAAAGAATAAACCAGGTGGGAGGGGGTCTTTGATTATGCTGCCCGCTTTCCCAAGGCAGCTGGAGATGTAGGCAGAGTAAATGGATAGGAGGCGGGCTCACATGATAGATTGGCTGTGTTCACGACTTGCCGCAGTTTCTTACGGTCTTGGGCCAAGAAGTTGTCATACCAAGCTGTGATGCAGCCACATAGGATGCTTTATTTGGTACATCTATAGAAATTAATAAGAGTTATTCTGGACATACCGAATTTTCATAATTTCCTGAGAAAATATAGGCGCTGCTGTGCTTTCTTGGTCATCTGTACACCTCGGAATTTGAAGCTGTCCACCATCTCCACCTTGGCACCATGGATAGACAGGGGCATGGACGACATTTCACTTCCTGAAGTCAACGACCAGCTGCTTAATTTTGTTCCCTCGTAATTCGGCCAAGCACCCAGAAAATGTTCCTGGCGGCGGGACCCCACTCCGTTCAGATCACGGGGTTCTGCATCGCTAGCCGAACGGTGCAGGGGAGGGAGTTCCGAAATTACCACCTGTATGTCCTCCCCCATCTCTGTGCGCCCACGCTCCTGGGGTTGGACTTCCAATGCAACCTCCAGAGTTTAACATTTAAATTTGGCGGCCCTATACCCCCACTGACTGTCTGCGGTGGCAGCCATTCCTCGACTACCTAGGGGAACGTTAGAGGGAAGACAGATGACCAGCAGCAGCAACCCAGGGGGGGGAGGGGGGGTGGGGGGTGGAAAGTTTTAGTTTATGTTAAAATTATTAGTTTACCATGTTGATTAGCCATTTGTTCACTGTTAAATTTTGTTTTTTGTTATGTTTGATTTGTAAGGGGAAAAAATTGTGATCGAAACATTTTCAATAAAATATATTTTTTAAAAAGGGGCAATTTATCATGGCCAATCCACCTAACCCGCACATCTTTGGACTGTGGGAGGAAACCGGAGCACCCGGAGGAAATCCACGCAAACACGGGGAGAATGTGCAAACTCCACAAGGACAGAGACCCAGGGCCGGGAGATTGTGCAGATTCTGCACAGACAGTGACCCAAGCTGGGAATCGAACCTGGGACCCTGGCGCTGTGAACATAGAACATACAGTGCAGAAGGAGGCCATTTGGCCCATCGAGCCTGCACCGACCCACTTAAGCCCTCACTTCCACCCTAACCCTTCCGAACCTTTTTGAACACTAAGGGCAATTTTGTTTAGCATGGCCAATCCACCTAACCTGCAAGTCTTTGGACTGTGGGAGGAAACCGGAGCACCCGGAGGAAACGCAAGCAGATGCGGGGAGAACGTGCAGACTCCTCACAGACAGTGACCCAGCAGGGAGTCGAACCTGGGACTCTGGCATTGTGAAGTCACGGTGCTAACCACTGTGCTGCCACGCCGCCCTGATGCGTGTTCTCAAACTTTTGTACCTTCTGCCCGATGGAAGAGGTTGGAAGAAAGAATAAACCAGGTGGGAGGGGGTCTTTGATTATGCTGCCCGCTTTCCCAAGGCAGCTGGAGATGTAGGCAGAGTAAATGGATAGGAGGCGGGCTCACATGATAGATTGGCTGTGTTCACGACTTGCCGCAGTTTCTTACGGTCTTGGGCCAAGAAGTTGTCATACCAAGCTGTGATGCAGCCACATAGGATGCTTTATTTGGTACATCTATAGAAATTAATAAGAGTTATTCTGGACATACCGAATTTTCATAATTTCCTGAGAAAATATAGGCGCTGCTGTGCTTTCTTGGTCATCTGTACACCTCGGAATTTGAAGCTGTCCACCATCTCCACCTTGGCACCATGGATAGACAGGGGCATGGACAACATTTCACTTCCTGAAGTCAACGACCAGCTGCTTAATTTTGCTGGCATTGAGGGAGAGATTGTTATTATTACACCAAGCCACTACGTTCTCTATCTCCCTCCTGTACTCTAACTCATCATTCTTTGAGATCTGATCCACTACGGTCGTGTCATCAGCAAATTTGTAGATGGAGTTGGAGTGCATTTTGCCACACAGTATTGTGAGTCTAGTAGGGGGCTAAGTACGCAGCCTTGCGGGACCCCTGTATTGAGGACTGTTGGTGGAGGTGTTGGTGTTTATCCTTACCGATTGCGGTCCGTGGGTCAGGAAGTCGAGGATCCAGTTACAGAGGGAGGAGCTGAGTCCTAGGTTTCGGAGTTTTGATATGAGCTTGGCTGGGATTATGTTGTTGAAGGGGGAGCTGTAGACAATGAACAGGAGTCTGATGTAGGCGTCCTTGTTGTCGAGATGAAATGAAACTAAATGAAAATCGCTTATTGTCACAAGTAGGCTACAATGAAGTTACTGTGAAAAGCCCCTAGTTGCCACATTCCGGCGCCTGTTCGGGGAGGCTGGAACGGGAATTGAACCGTGCTGCTGGCC
The DNA here is from genome assembly GCF_047496885.1 of Scyliorhinus torazame. NCBI lineage: Eukaryota > Metazoa > Chordata > Chondrichthyes > Carcharhiniformes > Scyliorhinidae > Scyliorhinus > Scyliorhinus torazame. Next base: position 237,806,564 of record NC_092717.1, on the reverse strand, counting down.
TGACTTGGTCTGCTTTAAAAGCCAGTTATTTAGCCCAGTGTGCTAAACCAGCCCCTGATGGTTTGATCCAGGAATGAGTGTAGGGCCAGGGAGATGGCATCTGCTGTGGGCCGGTTATGGCAGTAGGTGAAATGCAGTGGATCAAGGCAATCTGGAAGGTTGGAGTTGATGTGTCGCATGACCAACCTCTCAAAGCACTTCATAATAATAGATGTCATATGAAAGATGTAATTGAAGCAGGTGGGAACCTAGAAGCGGAGTAGGGAGAAGTAAAAGATGTCCGTGAACACATCCGCTGGTTGGTCCATGCAGGATCTGAGTGCACGACCAGGGACTCTTTCAGGACCTGTTGCTTTCCATGGGTTCTCTTTTGAGAAGGCCGATAGACTTAGGAAGGTGGGACTTCATTATTTTAGAAGACTATAGATTAAATATTCAAAATAATTGATAGATTTGACTTGTGGACAAGTTATTAAAACTGAATAGGTTAGGGAAGACCAGGAGATCAAGTGTATCTTGCATAAGTAAAGAATTAGGTTAGGTACTTCTTTTCATAAATGTGGTGGTATGTATTAGGGGTAATACGGTACACCACGTGTCGACAGGCTATTGGTGGAGGGATGCCAGGTCCTGATAGGATCTGCCACCTACTGGACTCCACCCAGAAATGCCGGTATAAGAACCCAGCTTTTCCCTCCATTTCCCTCAGCAGCTGCATTCTGTAACCACGCTGCTGGGGATAAAGTTCTGCTTAATAAAGCCTTCAATTGACATTACCTCAACCTGCCTCGCGTCATATTGACGGTGCTACAATTTATTAAGCAGAATTTAAATTGAAGAAAACGACGTGGGAACATGGAGCTCCAAATCACCCCGGAGTGCCTGCGCATAGCACCCCAAGCAGCTAACTCGACATCTATTTTCAAGCACTGGCTGGCATGCTTTGAGGGCTACCTCCGAACGGCGCACCGACAGACGAACAAAAGATGCAGGTCCTCTATTCCAGGGTGAGTCCTGACGTCTACTCCCTTATCGAGGACGAGGACGGTTTCACCGGTGCCATCGCCGCGCTGAAGGATATCTATATCCGGCCCGCCAACAAGGTTTTTGCTCGCTACCAGCTCGCCACACGATGGCAATTTCCGGGGGAATCGCTGGACGAGTTTTATAACGCCCTGCAGATCCTGGGTCAAAACTGCAACTGCCCGGCGGTAACAGCGAGTGAACACACAGAGCTCCTGGTCCGCGATGCGTATGTGGCAGGTTTGGCCTCTTCCCAGATCCGCCAGAGGCTTCTGGAGAAAGAATCTCTGGGACTTACAGAGCTCGGGCCCTGGCGGCATCCCTCGATGTGGCCTCGCGTAACGCCCGCGCCTACGCCCCCGACCGCACTACAGCCCCTTGGGCTCCGTGGACCCCTGCTGCGGTCGACTCTCCGACACCCCCCCCCCACCCCCGCAAACCTGCGCGGCCAAAACACCAGACCAACCGGGGGGGCCCCGCTGCTATTTTTGCAGCCAGCCGAAACACCCTCGGCAGCGCTGCCCGGCCCGCGCGGCTACCTGCAAAAGCTGCGGGAAGAAGGGCCACTACGCGACGGTGTGCAAGTCCCGCAGGGTCGCCGCTATCTCCGGGGAAGAAACGGGACCACAGACCCAGCCCGTCCCAGCGATCCACGTGCGACCAACGTATGCCGCCATTTTGGACCCCGGACGCCACGAGGGAGAGATGGGTGCCGCCATTTTGTCCACCCCCGACCGCGCTCGATCCGTGGATGCCGCCATCTTGGCTGAAGGACCCCGACACAGATGGCCACATACTGCCTGATTATGATGCTCAACTTCAACAACCACGTCTGGCTTCGACGACCCTCGACCAGTCGCGACCCCGGACGCTCCAGACTGCAGCCACTACAGTCCTGGTGAATGGCTACGAGACGCCGTGTCTTATCGACTCTGGGAGCACAGAGAGCTTCATTCATCCGGACACGGTAAGGCGCTGTTCCCTCGTAATTCGGCCAAGCACCCAGAAAATGTTCCTGGCGGCGGGACCCCACTCCGTTCAGATCACGGGGTTCTGCATCGCTAGCCGAACGGTGCAGGGGAGGGAGTTCCGAAATTACCACCTGTATGTCCTCCCCCATCTCTGTGCGCCCACGCTCCTGGGGTTGGACTTCCAATGCAACCTCCAGAGTTTAACATTTAAATTTGGCGGCCCTATACCCCCACTGACTGTCTGCGGCCTTGCGACCCTCAAGGTTGAACCGCCTTCCTTGTTTGTGAACCTCACCCCGGATTGCAAACCCGTCGACACAAGGAGCAGACGGTACAGCGCCCAGGACCGAGCATTTATCCGGTCCGAAGTCCAGAGGCTGCTGAAGGAAGGCATCATCCAGGCTAGCAACAGTCCCTGGAGATCCCAGGTGGTAGTCGTTAAGACCGGGGAGAAACAGAGGATGGTCATCGACTATAGTCAGACCATCACCCCCCCAATGCCAATCACCACCTCCTCACTCCCGCCAGTTCATCCCGCAGCCACCCCCTTCCCAGGGGGTTTGGTTCTCCTCCCAGACCCGCCCAGGAGTAAGGACACAGGGGACAGCGCTACGCTCCCAGAGTCGACGGGACTCGAGCCAGCGCCATCACCACCACGCCCGATACGATCGGAAAGGATGACCAGGGCGCCCATCCGGCTCATCGAATCACTTTAACTCTCAACGTTTTCAGTTATTGTGTCTTGTTATAGTACACTCAGCTAGATGCGCACCCTCTCCCCCGCATATCCGACATGGTCAATCGGAGTGCACAGTACAAGGTCTTTTCCACCGTGGACCTCAAGTCCGCCTACCACCAGCTCCCCATCCGCCCCGGTGACCGCAACTATACTGCCTTCGAAGCAGACGGGCGGTTATACCACTTTTTAAGGGTTCCATTCGGCGTCACGAACGGAGTCTCGGTCTTCCAACGAGAGATGGACCGAATGGCTGACCAGCACGGTTTACGGGCCACGTTCCTGTATCTCGACAACGTCACCATCTGCGGCCACGACCAGCAGGACCACGACGCCAATCTCCAAAAATTCCTCCAGACCGCTCACGCCCTGAATCTCACTTACAACAAAGAAAAATGCGTGTTCCGCACCGATCGTCTAGCCATCCTGGGCTACGTAGTGCGTAATGGAGTGATAGGCCCTGACCCTGAACGCATGCGCCCACTCATGGAGTTCCCTCTCCCCCACTGAGGCAAAGCCCTGAAACGTTGCCTGGACTTCTTTTCTTATTACGCCCAGTGGGTTCCACAATACGCCGACAAGGCCCGTGCGCTAATCCAGTCCACTACTTTTCCCTTGTCGACAGAGGCATGCCAGGCCTTTAGCCGCATCAAAGCAGATATCGCAAAGGCCACGGTGTGCGCCATCGACGAGTCCCTCCCCTTCCAGGTCGAGAGCGACGCATCGGATGTAGCTCTGGCGGCCACCCTCAACCAAGCAGGCAGACCCGTGGCCTTCTTCTCCCGAACCCTCCACGCTTCAGAAATCCGCCACTCCTCAGTGGAAAAGGAGGCACAAGCAATAGTGGAAGCCGTGCGACACTGGAGGCATTACCTGGCCGGTAGGAGATTCACTCTCCTCACTGACCAACAGTCGGTTGCCTTCATGTTCGATAATGCACAGCGGGGCAAGATCAAGAACGACAAGATCTTGCGGTGGAGGATCGAACTCTCCACCTTCAATTATGAGATATTGTATCGTCCCGGAAAGCTGAACGAGCCATCCGATGCCCTATCTCGCGGCACATGTGCCAATGTATAAGTGGACCGTCTACAAGCCCTCCACGAGGACCTCTGCCACCCGGGGGTCACTCATTTCTACCACTTCCTTAAGGCCCGCAATCTCCCTTACTCCGTAGAGGACGTCCGAACAGTCACCAGAAACTGCCAGATCTGCGCTGAGTGCAAACCGCACTTTTTCAGGCCAGATAGAGCGCACCTGGTTAAGGCCTCTCAACCCTTTGAATGCCTCAGTTTGGATTTCAAAGGCCCCTTCCCCTCCACCGATCGCAACGCGTACTTCCTGAACGTCGTTGACGAATACTCCCGTTTCCCTTTCGCCATCCCCTGCCCCGACATGACAGCGGCCACGGTCCTTAAAGCCCTCGGTACCATTTTTACACTGTTCGGTTTCCCCGACTATATCCATAGCGACAGGGGGTCCTCCTTTATTAGTGACGAACTGCGTCAATTCCTGCTCAGCAGGGGCATAGCCTCGAGCAGGACGAACAGTTACAACCCCCGGGGGAACAGGCAGGTAGAAAGGGAGAATGGAACGGTCTGGAAGGCCGTCCTGCTGGCCCTCCGGTCTAGGAGTCTCCCAATTTCCCGCTGGCAGGAAGTCCTTCCGGATGCCCTTCACTCTATCCGGTCCCTGCTGTGCACCACCACGAATCAAACGCCTCACGAGCGCCTCCTCCTCTTTCCTAGGAAGTCCTCCTCTGGAACGCCACTTCCGACCTGGCTAGCAGCTCCAGGACCCATTCTGCTCCGGAAACATGTGCGGGCGCACAAGTCAGATCCGTTGGTGGAACGGGTGCATCTCCTTCACGCCAACCCGCAATACGCCTATGTGGAGTACCCCGATGGCCGACAGGAAACGGTCTCCATGCGAGATCTGGCGCCCGCCGGAGCTACCCACACCACCCCAACGCCAATCACCACCTCCTCATTCCCGCCAGTTCATCCCGCAGCCACCCCCTTCCCGGGGGGTTCGGTTCTCCTCCCAGACCCGCCCAGGAGTAAGGACACAGGGGACAGCGCTACGCTCCCAGAGTCGACGGGACTCGAGCCAGCGCCATCACCACCACACCCGAGACGATCGGAAAGGACGTCCAGGGCGCCCATCCGACTCATCGAATCACTTTAACTCTCAACGTTTTCAGTTATTGTGTCTTGTTATAATTAGGGCATCATGCCGACCCTGTTTGGCCCGTTGGCCCAGTTTTCAGTTATTGTGTCTTGTTATAGTTATGGCATCATGCCGACCCTGTTTGGCCCGTTGGCCCAGTTGAAGCGATAATTTTGTGTTTTGTTCAAAGTTACGGCACAGTACCGACTCTGTAAACCCCTACCATCATGCGAACCACCATCCCGCCGGGTTTTTTTCAACAAGGGGTGAATGTGGTGGTATGTATTAGGGGTAATGCGGTACACCATGTATCGACAGGAGGATGCCAGGTCCTGATAGGATCTGCCACCTGCTGGACTCCACCCAGAAATGCCTGTATAAGAACCCAGCTTTTCCCTCCATTTCCCTCAGCAGCTGCATTCTGTAACCACGCTGCTGGGGATAAAGTCCTGCTTAATAAAGCCTTCAATTGACATTACCTCAACCTGCCTCACGTCATATTGACGGTGCTACAATAAAGCTGTCAACTTTGGGAACAAGCTGCCAGCACATGGGGCAAGCAAGGTTCATTGCCAGAGTTGAAATGGGAGCTGGCATGTTTCTAGGTGTGGCCAACATAATCTCAAATCCCAGTCACTACATTGTGTAAACAGCGTGTAAACTGTCTGATCATCTTTGGGAGGGGGTAGTGGGATAAGAGAAGGGTTTCCGCAGTTTTTCTTTTGCCCTACTTTATGTTGCCTCCCGTAAGAGACTCCAAAGCTGGTGAAATTGGCAAATAGATGGGGCTGGTCATGTGTCAAAGTCATACAGCATTGACAAGTGCAATGGACCTACTGGCTTATTTCTCCTTATCCTTCATTTTCATGTGTTCATAACCTTGAGTAAGAAAGTTTTGGCTCCAGTCCAGCTTCAGGAATGCAACTAATCTCAGTTTATAGAACACAGCATTGAGGGAGTGCTGCATTCTCAAAAGCCATAGCTGAAATAAAAACAGCAAGTGCTGGAAAAACCTAACTGGTCTGGCAGCATAGGTAGAGAGAGAAAAACAGAGTTCAAGTTTTGGGTCCAACATGATTTTGTTGAAACAATGGCCATATCTGCCGGATTCAGGTGCCATTAAAAATCTCATGACATATTCAACAGCCAGGATTCTTCAGCCAACACAAAAAGAACATATTAGCTGTTCATTCCTCTCATTGTCTGAAAGATTTTGCTGTTATGTAAAATAGATTCTGCAAACATATGTAACATATAAAGTTACAGTGCTTCAAACTAATTTATTGTGTGAAGCGCTTTTGTATAAAGACGTATCTTTCTTATTTATACATTTTAAAGTAGACCTATTCTTTTCAGGGGGTACTGCAGGTTTCTAAAGCACTTTTTAATGATCTTCAGAAACTCATTTGCTCCAATTTTAAAAAATTAATGATGGGATGTGGGCGTCGCTGGCAAGGGCAGATTTACTGCCCATCCTCAGTTGCCCTTCAGAAGGCTGTCTTCTTGAACTGCTGCAGTCCCTGAATGTAGGTACACCCACAGTGCTGTTAGGGAAGGAGTTCCAGGATTTTGACTCAGCTGCAGTGAAGGAAAGGCGATACATTTCCAAGTCAGGATGGTGAGCGAGTTGGAGAGGAGCCTCCAGGTGGTGGGGTTCCCAGGTGTCTGTTACTCTTGTCTTTCTAGATGGTAGTAATCATGGGTTTGGAAGGTCCTGTCGAAGGAACCTTGGTGAATTTCTGCAGTGGACCTTGTAGATTGTACCCCTGCCACTGATTGTCAGTGGTAGAGGGAGTTAATTTTCATGGAAGGGACTGTAATCAAACAGTCTGCTTTGTCCTGGATGGTGTTGAGCTCCGAGAGTCCTGTTCAAACTGATCTCATCCAGTTAAGTGGAGAGTATTCCATTACACTCCTGACTTATACATAGAAACATCAGAATCTTGACAGTGCAGGAGGCCATTTAGAACATAGAACATTACAGCGCAGTACAGGCCCTTCGGCCCTCGATGTTGCGCCAACCTGTGAAACCGCTCTAAGCCCATCTACACTATTCCCTTATCGTCCATATGTCTATCCAATGACCATTTGAATGCCCTTAGTGTTGGCGAGTCCACTACTGTTGCAGGCATGGCATCCCACGCCCCTACTACTCGCAGAGTAAAGTACGTACCTCTGACATCTGTCTTATATCTATCTCCCCTCAATTTAAAGCTATGTCCCCTCGTGCTAAGACATCACCATCCGAGGAAAAAGGCTCTCACTGTCCACCCTATCCAATCCTCTGATCATCTTGTATGCCTCAATCAAGTCACCTCTTAACCTTCTTCTCTCTAACGAAAACAGCCTCAAGTCCCTCAGCCTTTCCTCATAAGATCTTCCCTCCATACCAGGCAACATTCTAGTAAATCTCCTCTGCAGCCCTTTCAATGCTTCCACATCCTTCCTATAATGCGGCGACCAGAATTGCATACAATACTCCAAATGCGGCCGCACCAGAGTTTTGTACAGTTGCAACATGACCTCATGGCTCCGAAACTCAATCCCTCTACCAATAAAAGCTAACACACCGTACGCCTTCTTAACAACCCTCTCAACCTGAGTGACAACTTTCAGGGATCTATGTACATAGACACCGAGATCTCTCTGCTCATCCACACTGCCAAGAATCTTACCATTAGCCCAGTACTCTGTCTTCCTGTTATTCCTTCCAAAATGAATCACCTCACACTTTTCTGCAATAAACTCCATTTGCCACCTCTCAGACCAGCGCTGCAGCTTATCTATGTCCCTCTGTAACTTGTAACATCCTTCCGCACTGTCCACAATTCCACCGACTTTAGTGTCATCTGCAAATTTACTCACCCATCCTTCTACACCCTCCTCCAAGTCATTTATAAAAATGACAAACAGCAGTGGCCCCAAAACAGATCCTTGTGGTACACCACTAGTAACTGGACTCCAGTCTGAACACTTCCCATCAACCACCACCCTTTGTCTTCTTCCAGCTAGCCAATTACTGATCCAAACTGCTAAATCTCCCTGAATCCCATGCCTCCGTATTTTCTGCAGTAGCCTACCATGGGGAAACTTATCAAACGCTTTACTGAAATCCATATACATCACATCAACTGCTTTACCCTCATCCACCTGTTTGGTCACCTTCTCAAAGAACTCAATAAGGTTTGTGAGGCACGACCTACCCGTCACAAAACCGTGTTGACTATCTGTAATCAAATTATTCCTTTCCAGATGATTATACAGCCTATCTCTTATAAACCTTTCCAAGATTTTGCCCACAACAGAAGTAAGGCTCACTGGTCTATAGTTACCGGGGTTGTCTCTACTCCCCTTCTTGAACAAAGGGACAACATTTGCTATCCTCCAGTCTTCTGGCACTATTCCTGTCGACAAAGATGACTTAAAGATCAAAGCCAAAGGCTCAGAAATCTCTTCCCGAGCTTCCCAGAGAATCCTAGGATAAATCCCATCCGGCCCAGGGGACTTATCTATTTTCACACTTTCCAGAATTGTTAACACCTCCTCCTTATGAACCTCAAGCCCTTCTAGTCTAGTAGCCTGAATCTCAGTATTTTCCTCGCCAACATTGTCTTTTTCCCGTGTGAATACTGACGAAAAATATTCATTTAGCACCTCTCCTATCTCCTCGGACTCCAAGCACAACTTCCCACTACTGTCCTTGACTGGCCCTACTCTTACCCGAGTCATTCTTTTATTCCTGACACATCTTTGGCATATCAAGTCTGCTCCGACCCTTGGAAAGAGTACCTTGCCTAGGCCCACACCGCTATCCTATCCCCGTAACCCAGTAACTCCACCTAACCTTTTGGACACTAAGAGGCAATTCAGCATGGCCAATCACCTAACCTGCATATATTTGGATTGTGGAAGGAAACCGGAGCACCCGGAGGAAACCCACGCAGACTCGGGGAGAAAGTGCAAGCTCCACATAGACAGTAATCCAAGGACGGAATTGAACCCGGATCCCTGGCGTTGTGAGGCAGCAGTGATAACCACTGTGCCACCATTCTGCATAGATAGAGAAAATAGAAGCAGGAGGCCATTCGGCCCATCAAGCCTGCTCCGCCATTCATTATGATCATGGTTGATCATCAAGTTCTCTACCCCGATCCCGCCATATCCCTCGATTCCATTAATCCCAAGAGCTGTATCTAATTCCTTCTTGAAATTACACAACATTTTGGCCTCAGCCACTTTGTGTTAATGAATTTCATAGATTCACCACTCTCTCGCTCTGTAGGTGAAAAAAATTTCCTCACCCCAATCCTAAATCCTCGGGCAGCACGGTAGCATAGTGGTTAGCACAATTGCTTCACAGCTCTAGGGACCCAGGTTCGATTCCCGGCTTGGGTTACTGTCTGTGTGGAGTCTGCACGTTCTTTCCGTGTGTGCGTGGGTTTCCTCCGGGTGCTCCGGTTTCCTCCCACAGTCCAAAGATGTGCAGGTTAGGTGGATTGGCCATGCTAAATTGCCCTTAGTGTCCTAAAAGGTTAGATGGGGGTACTGGGTTATGGGGATAGGGTGGGGGTGTGGGCTTGGGTAGGGTGCTCTTTCCAAGAGTCAGTGCAGACTCGATGGGCTGAATGGCCTCCTTCTGCACTGTAAATTCTATGATTCAAAAATTCTATGATTCTAAAAGGTTTACTCCTTATCATCAAATTATGACCCCTAATTCTGGACTTCCCCACCATCGGGGACATTCTTTCTGAATCTACCCTGTCTAATTCTGTTTGAATTTTATAAGTTTCTATGATATCCCCTCTCATTCTTCTAACTCCAAGGAATAAAAGCCTAACCGACCTTGTCTCTCCTCATATGACAGTCCCGCCATCCCAGGAATCAGCCTGGTAAACCTTCACTGCACTCCCTCCAGAGCAAGAACATCCTTCCTCAGATAAGGACACCAAAACTGCACACAATACTCCAGGTGTGGCCTCACCAATTGCCTACACAATTACAGTAAAACATCCTTATTCCTATACTCAAATCCTCTCGCTATGAAGTCCAACATACCATTTGTCTTCTTTACTGCCTGCTCTACCTGCGCGTTGACTTTCAGTGACTGATGCACAAAGAAACCAAGGTCTCACTGAGTGTCCACCTTTCTCAATTTACACCATAATAATCTATCTTCTATTTTTACTACCAAAACGGATAATATCACATTTATCCACATTATACTGCATTTGCCATGCATATGCCCACTCACTCAGCCTGTCCAAATCCTGCTGAAGTATCTCTGCATCCTCCTCACAGCTCACCCTCCCACCCTAACTTTGTATCATATGCAAATTTGGAGATAATACATTTAGTTCCCTCATCCAAATCAGATCTCAAAGTCTTCTCAAAGTCTAAATAAACCACATCCACAGGTTTTCCATGGTCAACTTTATTAGTTACATCTTAAAGAAGTCTGGTAGATTTGTAAAGCATGATTTGCCTTTCATAAATCTATGTTAACTTGCCTGATTATACCACTGCTTTCCAAATGCTGTGCTATGAAATCCTTTCTAATGGACTCTCGCAACCTCCCTACTACCAACATTAGGCTCACTGGTCTATAGTTACCTCTTTTCTCTCTAATCCCTTTTTGAAAAGTGCCTTGGAGTGTCAGGGGTGAGTTACTTGAAGCAGGAGTCTTAACCTCTGGCCTACTCTTGTATCCACAGTATTTACATGGCTAGTCCAGTTCAGTTTCTGGTCCCAGGGTGTTGATATTGGAGGACTCAGCGATGGTAATACTATTGAATGTCAAGGGACAATGGGGATCTCTCTCACTTGTTGGAGATGGTCTTTGCCTTGCATTTATGTGGTACGAATGTTACTTACCACTTGTCAACCTAAACCTGGATATTGTTCAGGATTTTCTGCGTATGGACGTGAACTGCTTTGGTATCTGAGGAGTTGCGAATGGTGTTGTACATGGTGCAGTTATCTGCAAACAACCTTACTTCTGAACTTATGATGGGGTGAAGATGATTATGAAGCAGCTGAAGAAGGTTTAGCTGAGGACACTACCCTGAGGAACTCCTGTAGTGATGTCCTGGAGCTGAGATATTGACCTGCACCCACCGTAACCATCTTCCTTTGTGCCAGGTACGACTCGAACCAGCAGAGAGCATTGCACCTGATTCCCATTGACTCACGTTTTGCTCGGGCTCCTTAATTCCGTACTTGATAAAATACTGCCTTGACATCAAAGGCAGTCATTTTCACCTCACCTCTGGCATTCAGCTCTTTTGTCCATGTTTGAACCAAAGCTGTGAACTTTGGTGAGCCTGTAGAATTCATTACCACAGGAACTAGATGAGACAAAGACATTGAATACATTCAAGAAGCGGATGGATATGGCACGAAGTGAATGGGATAAAGGGTTATGGGGAGAAAGCAGGATTAGGCTATTGAGTTGGACGATCAGCCATGATCGTAACGAATGGCTGAGCAGGCTCGAAGGACCAAAAAGCCTCCTGCTCCTACCTTCTGTTTCTATGTAATGAGGTCACAAGCTAAGTGACCCTGACAGAACCCAAATGCAGCATCCGTTAGCAGTTTGCTGCTGAGTAAGTGCCACTTGATTTCACTGCTGATAGCCCCTTCTATCGCTTTGCTGATGATCGAGAGTAGATGTATGGGGGGTAATTGGTCAGGTTGGGTTGGTTCTGTTTCCACATTGCCGGGTAGATGCCAGTGTTATAGCTGTACTGGGACAACTTGGCTAGGGGTGTGGCAGGTCTTCAGGACTACTGCCAGAATATTGTCAGAGTCCATAACCTTTGCAGTATCCAGTATCGTCAGCCATTTCTTGATATCACATGGAGTGAATAGAATTTGTTGAAGACTGACATCTGGGATGCTGGGGGCCTTCAGAGGAAGCCAAAATGGATCATCCACTCGGTTACTGGATGAAGATTATTGCGAATGCTTCAGCTTTATCTTTTGCGGACTTCTGGTGGCACAATGTGACGGGAAGATGCGCACAAAGTGGGTCATGTTGGAAAGCTGATCTTTTTGCCCTTTTTCCTGGCACCACAGATCTTTTACTTTTCAGAAAATTTTGAATTTAGCAGGAAGCGTTCTCCTCTTTTTGAGATGCCCAAGGGAGGCAGAGTCAAGAAAGATTCGAGCCGAAGCCTGTCAACGGATTCTGAAGCCTCTCAGGATTCAACTGGAAGGTAGCTTCTTTCTCTCTGACAATGCCACTGACTGAGGCTCTCACCAGCATTTTGGCAAGCTAGTTTGATAAACACCAACAAAACGAGCAGGTGATCTTGAAAGATCAATTGAAGAGGCCTTGGGCCCCATTCGTTTGGTTCTTGAAACCACAAATAAGACCGTCAAAGCTCAAGGAGCCACTATTAAGAGCATGGTAGAGTGGGGGATATGCTGGGCCATGAGGTTACAGATTGTGATTTAGTACAATTTTGCTGCTGTTGGTGGCCCACAGCGTGTGATGGATGCCCAGTCTTGAGTTGCCAAATCTGTTTGACGTCTATCCCATTTGGCACGATGATAGTGCGACACAACACGATGCAGGGTATCCTCAATGTGAAGACGGGACTTTGTCTCCACAAGGACTGTGCGGTGGTCACTCCTACCGATACTGTCATGGACAGATGCATCTGCGGCAGGCAGGTTGGTGAGAATGAGGTCAAGTATGTTTTTCCCTCGTTGGTTCCGTCCCCACCTTCCACAGTCCCAGTCTTGCAGTTATGTCCTTTAAGACATGGCCAGCTCGATCTGTGGTCGTACTACCAAGCCACACTTGGTGATGGACATTGAAGTCCCCCACCCAGAGTATATTCTGTTCCCTTGCCACCCTCACTGCTTCCTCCATAGAACATTACAGCGCAGTACAGGCCCTTCGGCCCTCGATGTTGCGCCGACCTGTGAACCCACTCTAAAGCCCACCTACACTATTCCCTTATCGTCCATATGTCTATCCAATGACCATTTGAATACAATTAGTGTTGGCGAGTCCACTACTGTTGCAGGCAGGGCATTCCACACCCTTACTACTCTGACTAAAGAACCTACCTCTGACATCTGTCTTATATCTATCACCTCTCAATTTAAAGCTATGTCCCCTCGTGCTAGACATCACCATCCGAGGAAAAAGGCTCTCACTGTCCACCCTATCTAATCCTCTGATCATCTTGTATGCCTCAATTAAGTCACCACTTAACCTTCGTCTCTCTAACGAAAACAGCCTCAAATCCCTCAGCCTTTCCTCATAAGATCTTCCCTCCATACCAGGCAACATTCTGGTAAATCTCCTCTGCACCCTTTCCAATGCTTCCACATCCTTCCTATAATGCGGCGACCAGAATTGCACGCAATACTCCAAATGCGGCCGCACCAGAGTTTTGTACAGTTGCAACATGACCTCATGGCTCCGAAACTCAATCCCTCTACCAATAAAAGCTAACACACCGTACGCCTTCTTAACAACCCTCTCAACCTGAGTGGCAACTTTCAGGGATCTATGTACATGGACACCGAGATCTCTCTGCTCATCCACACTGCCAAGAATCTTACCATCAGCCCAGTACTCTGTCTTCCTGTTATTCCTTCCAAAATGAATCACCTCCCACTTTTCTGCATTAAACTCCATTTGCCACCTCTCAAACCAGCGCTTCAGCTTATCTATGTCCCTCTGTAACTTGTAACATCCTTCTGCACTGTCCACAACTCCACCGACTTTAGTGTCATCTGCAAATTTACTCACCCATCCTTCTACACTCTCCTCCAGGTCATTTATAAAAATGACAAACAGCAGTGACCCCAAAACAGATCCTTGTGGCATACCACTAGTAACTGGACTCCAGTCTGAACACTTCCCATCAACCACCACCCAAGTTGTGTTCAACATGAAGAAGTACTGATCAACTGAGGGGTTCCATATGTGGTGATCATCAGAAGGATTCCTTGCCCATGTTTGACCTGGTGCCCTGAGACTTCATGGGGTCCAAAGTCGATGTTGAGGGCTCCCAGGGCAACTCCCTACCAACTGTTCCAACTTGAAGGCATCAATTTACTTCTCAACTAGACTGACAGAAAAAGCTAACCATTATTATAAATTATTCATTACATTAGCACTGTGGCAACAGATTCAGATCGAACCAGGCAGCATACAAAATTATTTTATTCTGAATATTTGTGAAGCGAGTTGATGCACCTCAGCGGCATGGTGGCAGTGGTTAGCACTGTTGCCTCTGAGAGCCAGGGACCCAGGTTCAATTCTGGCATTGGGTGACTGTCCAGGGATTTGCAGATTAGTTGGGGTTACAGGATAGGGTAGAGGAGTGGGCCTAGGTAGGGTGCTCTTTCAGAGGGTTGGTGCAGACCCGATGGGCCTAATGGTTCCTCCTTCACTGTAGGGATTCTAGGATTCTATTATACTCTGATTTCTGTCTCTTAAGAATAAGAGGGTCCCGTCATTTCCAAAAATATAAGTTCCTGCAATCACTGCTGCAGAATCCCTCTTGTTGTTTCACACTTCCTTTTTCAAAAGTGGACAACACAGGCATTGTCAGGACCTACATTGTCAAATTTGGGATTCTGACATCACATCAGCCAGTTTTACCCAATCACGATAGCGCCAATTTCAATGTGCTTGTGCACAAGCAGGAGACACACAGCATGTACCCACATCTTCAGAGAACGTTGCACAGGCTTCACAACTAACCGCAGGCAGGTCCGTTCATAGGTGGTGTTCCACAAATTAATTTTGCTTCTGAGAGGTCACAAGTTCAAATCTTACCACAGCAAAGTGTAAATTTGATATAAGTAAATTGAATCTGCTCGTCATCATAAAAACCCAGCAGATTTCCCTGCATTGCTCATGCAACTACAGTTCCAGATGATTTCTAATGCTCTCTCTCCAACTTCTAACCAGCAACACATCCAAGATTCAGTTCAAATTAAGTACAGGAACCTAAATTGCAGTCAGTTTTTTAAATTGCTGATGTACCGAGACTGGATTTAAAATAAAAAAATGTGTACATGATCTGAACTTCAAGGCAGAGTATAAATACAAAACAGATTTTTGTGCAATTCAATTGAATAGGCCGAGCTGTGCTGTGTGGAAAGTACCAATTCTCTTAACTGTCTAGAGATCCTCATGTAGTTGCTCTCAGTGTTGGACCACTCCAGAATGGAGCATTCCTTCCCTTACATTACCACAGCATTCCGGCAACCGGAAGGTCACTCCAGAGCTATCTCTACCTCAGAAACTGCGTGGTGTGCTAAGTTTATTTAAGCTGCTTTTACCTTGATGAAGGGCTCACTATTTCAGACAATGAGGTAAAATTAGTCTGGTTTTTTTTTAATGAAATCAGATGAAGATTCTGATTGGACTCCATTGTGAATTCCTTTTATGTTTTATCTGATAAGTGATCCTCAGACATAAGTTTATGATCTATTTTAAATCTACTTTAAGTGTCACATTAAGCCCACAGTTTCACCTTCAGTGAACGTGACTCCAAACCCACGTAACTTTCATATCAGTACTTCTTACACTGTGAATTACATTTTTGACATTTTTCAACTTTGTGCAAAAAAAGGGAATCATTTCATCTATAAACCGACTTGTGACATAAAAATCCTGTTTGCCTTAACAAAACAATTAAATTGATGAGTTACATCAATAAAATCCACTTCAAAAGATAACTTGGCATTTAAACGTACAACATATGTGCTCTGGGGCTATTTAGGTGCTTCTGACATTTAAAAGATAGCCTTGAATTTACTTGGATTGAGCCAGTGTTTGTGTATACGCCATCAGTGTAGTCTATAGAACATAATGATCACATAGAGTAGTAGAAACATGGAGAAATAAACAATACTATGCAGTGGGCTTCATGTGAACTGGTATCCATTCTTTGACAATTTATTGTCATATCCCTCTAAAAACAAACATGGTGCAAAGACCATTTCATTTATTAATGGCAGTATGCTTACATAGCAGAAGGTCAGTGTTATAGTTGTTTACTAAAAATCTGCTACAACAGCCGAAATCGAATCCCATAGGATATCTCAAAAATGTTATTCAATTCACACATTCTAATTATCAAGACAGATGTCATTTGCAAATACCATTGGATTACATAAGACTCTAAGATCAGATTTTTAAAAAGCTTTCGAAAATGTCCAGACAGAATATTTAATTTAAATTTTCCATGTGAAATTAGATTTCGGGAATGCACAGTACCTCAGTTAAATTTACTCCAGGAATTATTATGGTGCCAGGGGGTTTAATGATAGCTTCAAATATATCAAATACATTTACACAAAATAACTATGTTCCTTTGAGCTGCTTGCAGATTTTTTAAAAAGCTTGCAGATTTTTTTTTTTTAGCAAAGAGGTTTAGTATCTGGGTTTGAAGAATTTTTTTGTACTTTCATAAATCATCACTTTCATAAATCACAATAAATCTATACCATATTCATGCAAGAATTGGTTGCACCAATAAAGTAATCTGCAGAGCTATCACACTTGTCTCTGCTTGCAAGAGATGTAGTGAGGAAAATGCTTCAATTGGTGTGAAACCAGGTCTGACCGACGTTGAATGGAGTGTGCCTGGGAACGTTAGGGTGAAGTTGCCAAAATAATTCTGGAATAGAAGCCATGCCACCGTGACTATTTGGTATCAGAAAATCATGTAAAACAAGATTATAATTCCTCAATGCAAATTCAGCAAAACAACGAGCAGAAGTTTCCTGCGGGTTTTGGGACCTAGATGATTCCCTCAGACTGATCTGTTCCCTGTAAGAACACTATTCACGACGCCCTATGCTGCTCTTGCTCATGTATTTGTTTTGTTTGGCTCTTGTTCCGCACTGTAACCAATCACTGTTTGTCGATGTACTATCTGTCAATGTACTCTGTCGATTATTCTTTTATTGTCTCTTATATACGTACTGTGTATGTTCCCTTGGCCGCAGAAAAATACTTTTAACTGTACCTTGGTACATGTGGCAATCAATCAATCAATCCAACCAAATCGGAGTTCCAAACCACATTTACTGACAGTTGGACCAGCTCAGCAATCTTCCCGGAAGCAGCCTCCCAATTCTAATCCTGATCACCTCCACGTTCACCATCCTATTCATAGCAGTGGGCAAGCTCCCATTGCCATGCGCAGAGGGGGAGAGTTGAGGCAGGCTATAGACCACATGGGTCACTCAATATGGAGGTATAAAATTAAATAAATCATTCTGAGGGCTGAAGGTGGTAGGCTCCTCAGAGCAGAGAGGATACATCTCCAAGTAGATCTTCCATGCTGCGGATGTGGCCTTTCTGCCCACAGCCCTGTCAGTGGGTCATTGGACACTGCCTCAACTGAGCTGGTAGCTTCTACACAGGGCAGGAGGGACTGTTCTGCTGTTGGCAAGGCCACAAAATCACCACCACCACCCCTGGAAGTCCCCATGCACAATTTCCATGGCAATTGCCCTGGAAGTTCAAACGCCCATATCTCATACTGGATTTTCAAAAAATAACCTCGCTATTTTGTATTCAATTCCCCTTGCAATAAACAATAACATTATATTACCTTTCCTAATTACTTGCGGTACCTGTGTACTACCCTTTTGCAATTCATACACGATGATACCCAAATCCTTCTTTACCTCAGAGCTCTACAATCGCTCACCATTTAGATAAAAGGACTCTGTTTTACGCTTTCTTCAAAAATGGACAATTTCCCATTTTCTCACATTGTATTCCATTTCCAGATGTTTGCCCACTCACTTAACCTATCTGTATATTTTTGTAGCCTACTTATGTCCTCTTCACAACTTAACTTTCCCATCTATATTTGTGTCATCAACATATTTGGCACCATCCCTTCAATCCTTTCATCCAAGTCATTTATTTAAATTGGTTCAGACTGTCTAACAGCAATAGTTCCTCAGAAAAGGTTAGAAGAATTTAAGCGATATCTAAGTCCTAAGTAATTATAGTTCGGGGGGGCCCAATCCCATAACTCCTCCCCTCTCACACATCCCTCCCCCAATTACCCCATCCGCCCCCTCCCCCCCACCAACTACCACCCCCACCTCCTGACTATCCTCACCATCCCTTCACGACTGCCCCATTATCCTCCTCATCTCCCCAACTATCCTCCTCACCTCCCCAACTATTCTCATCTTCCCAACTATCCTCCTCATCCTCCCAACTACCCCTGCATCTCTCAATTATCCTCCCCACCACCCAACTAAATAACCCGCACCCCTGTGACCATACTCCATGACCACTGCATTGACTCCCCTGCCCCTGTCCCCCCCACCCCTCAAATCAATGCCTCCCACTTACCTTCTCCCTGGCTGCTCAAGGTAGCTGGACATTTAGACCTAGCAGCTTTATGACAGCTAGTGCTGTAAAGAAGGGGTGTGACTTCCCTACCTTTGACTCAGCTGCCCTCGACACCAGACCGCTGCACTGCACCTTTCTCACCTGGCCTGAGCTGGACGGTTGGGCAAGAAAGCTGTGATTGCATTTCAGGGTGAGTAACTGTGATTGGCACTCCAGGGAAGCTATGTGCGCCCAAGTTCGAGCTTTTACAAGCAGTTTAATTGGTTCCAAATTTAGACATTTAACTTATAGTAGATAACATATATATTTAAAATAAATTTAGAGTATCCAATTCATTTTTTCCAATTAAGGGGCAATTTAGAATGTCCAATTCACCTACCTTGCACATCTTTGGATTGTGAGGGCGAAACTCACGCAAACACGGGGAGAAACTCCACACGGACAGTGACCCAGAGCCAGGATCGAACCTGGGACCTCAGCGCCATGAGGTAGCAGTGCTACTCACTGCACCACCGTGCTGCCGTATATATTTTCTTTTAAAATAGAAAAATGTAAAAGATCAAGGAATGTAAAGTTTCTCATTTACACAAGTTGTATAACAAAATCTCAACATAAGAGGTGTACGTCTTTGCTATTTAAGATGGGATGGAAAGTCATCAAAGTGTTTACAAAATACTAATTTATTTAGTTTTACAAAAAAAATTTCCAGAGCAAACTAAGCTCCAAAATACAGGATGATCTTAATCTTTTATAATCTGCGTTGTGATTAAGATCACCAGTTCAAATCCCAGGATAGGATGACATTTAAACACAACATCTGCTGTGTGCTATTTTACAAACATCGTTTGCCATTTATTTTTACTGCTGGTTTCTCCACTTTGCCCTAAATTTCATCCCAGTAGAATTCCACTATTGCCAGGTCAAAGATATCTTACACACTTTCCCATACTGAACAGAAATATTAGTTTGTGGACAATTTTTCAAAATTGTTGAACAAAAATGACCAAAGTAGCTAAATAAGCTTTGCCAACTCAATGTCTAATCATTCCAGTACAGCATCCAAATATTTTTTTCTAATCTGAAACCAGTATGGATTCATCATTTATTTTTCTCTATTAGTATCCAACATTTCCATTTCCGCTGCCTCCCCATCCCTCCTCCTGACTGATTCTGTGATTTTTGTTCATAGAACAGCAGCATTAACTCAACACAGCTGCTTTCAAACAGATTCATGTCGGAGTTTATTTGTTTTTTAGGCCTTTGTAAAACATGAAGGCATTTTTTTCCTTCCATATTTGACTTTTTGGGACACTGGGCCAGAACTAATTTCAACAGCCATCAGCGAGATTATACCTGCATTTTGCCTATCTGGTCTAGCTTCGAATGAAGTTCATCCATCTAAATTTATCCAAGTGTTTTGTGATCATATTGCTACAAAATAAACCGAATCGTGAATTATCAAATACATAAATTAGCTATAAAAAGGAGGGTAATGCAAGGTATTAATTTTTAAATTTAAAAATACCAATTTCCAATTAAGGGGCAATTTAGTGTGGCCAATCCACCGACCCTGCACATCTTTGGGTTGTGGGGGTGAGACCCATGCAGACAGCGGGAGAATGTGCAAACTCAACACGGACAGTGACCCGGGGCCGGAACTGAACCTGGGTCCTCGCCTCTGTGAGGCAGTAGTGCTAACCACTGCACCCCACGCCACCCCAATGTTTTACTTTCTAAGCTGTAAAGTAAATACCAACGTTGTGTTGTAAGAAATATCAACACCCATTGTGTTAATACAAAAACTTGCAGCATGCAAAATAAAGAATCCAATGCACATTCGAGACACACGATCCATAGACAAGAATTTATGGGAATTAAGCTTTTACTGCAAAAGCTATGTCAGGGTAAACAAAGAATAATGTAAACTATGCCAACCTCTCATGTTTCCAGGTAAAATGAAGCATTAAATCTACTTAAACTACAGCAAAAACCACAAATGAAGGAATTTGTGAAATTACAATAACACTCAGACAATGTATAGTCTATGTTTGTTAGCTATTCAAGGAATATATGTTAAGTGATCAAACGCAAGTAAGAAATCTATTTTGTATTAAGCCCCAAGGTTAAAACTGTGTTGATAGTGGCAATTTTCATGGAGGTTATATACAGCCCATCTTGAGGTTACCACCACTGATTACATTCAATTCTGAATTTACTCACAAATTCATGCTTTGAGATTAATCTATCTATAGCATAGCCAGAATAGGGTACATTTTACTTACCCTAAACACCAGCCTGTTAGGCTCCAGGATCACAACTTGTTCTTTTTGATAAGTTGGCGTGGAGAGTATAAAGGTAATGGAACATTTATGAAGCAATGAAATTGGAAAGATAGAAGGTATAAAAAGGGCAAGTTTAAAGTTAAAAACAGAAGGAAGAGAGGCAGAAGGTTGTGCTCTGACTGTAATATGTTCTACCAGCAAAGCACTGATGGCTGTTGTCTGCGGATATGGACTCATTACACCGTTAAACTAGTAAAGGTGTGACCTTCCCCCATGGTCTAGTATCCACCATGGCCACCATCAAGTCTTGGCACTTCAGGTGGAACATGAATTTTAAGCATTGCAAATTAAAAGAGCTTTAAATTAAATTAAAGGGCTTTATTGATACTCTCTGCTTTGCTGTGTTTTTGAAGTAAGACTGTCGCTGGGTCAAAATTCTGGATCTCCCTCCCTAACAGCACAATTGGTGTTCCTACAGCACATGGACTGCAGCGGTTCAAGAAGGCGGCTCACCACCTGAAGGGCAACTAGGGATGGGCAACAAAAATGCTAGCCTAGCCAGTGATGCCCATGTCCTGTGAAAGGATAAAGAAAAAAGAAAGGGAATGTCTTAATGAAAGGTAGCAATGGTAGGTTATTATTCCTCTTTGTCACTGGCCCTTGAGAAGAGCAGAATATATCTGGATATTGATTTAATTGCTGCCGACCATCGTAGAAACCTACTAACCACACCTCAGAGTAACCATGTTAATGCAACTGTTGTGCATCACAGTCCCTATGTCCAGCAGTCTCACACCATGGGGCTGCTTCATTACATGAATCTATACAAAGCAAATAAGGGTATAAAACTACTTGTTTTCATCTCTGAAGCTTATATGCTTGAGGAGTCTTTTAACAAGTTTTAACAGACACAAAGATTTGAACGGAAATAAATATAGTTTAGACAATATGAATGTATTAAATCTGTGGTCAACCACATATATTTAGAAGTACTTCATTAATGTCACATTTTTAAAAGTACATCAAAAAAAATGTGGAAAATACACTGTGGAATAATGAGATTCAGCTAACTCTTCCATAAAAATTGTTGACATGTTTCTAATTACCCTCCTCATAAACTGGGTGAATGGCAACTGCAGTTTGTAAATTATGCCTCACGTCTGCCATTCTGAAAAACATTGCCTCAGGTAAACCTGTACTGAATAATTCAAGAGGGGTTTCAATGACCATATGGAAGAGCATAGAACCTAACATTCCACACATTTCTCAGTTTCCACTGAGTGTGGAACATTCAATTGCTTTACTGATTATAAATTACCCAGTCTTGAACATACTGAAATGATTTTGCAGAAAAATACATTCAGAATCCTATCTATTAAATTATCTATTCACTCAAACAATCAGCAGGATTCAGCAAAAAAATACAAATTGATTCTCCCAGAGTTCACTGTTCATGAATGATTTAGTGTGTTGAGGCTTGGTGCCAATTTCCATGATCAAGAAATAATACCTTTAAATAAATTTTACATAAATGTTTACAGAAAACCTCTTTGAAACTCCTGCAGTTGAAAGCAATTATATTTCTCAATGGTGCACAATTGATTTTTTATCCCCATTGCAACGTTAGTTTGATTTTGAGATAGCTAGAATAGGAGGGCAGGGATACACTCCTAAATGTTGAATACGGCTTTGGTCAGACCCCATTTGGAGTACTGTGAGCAGTTTTGGGCCCCGTATCTAAGGATGGATGTGCTGGCTTTGGAGGGGGTCCAGAGGAGGTTCAATGGAATGATCCCGGGAATGAAGGCTTTTCATAAGAGGAGCGGTTGAGGACTCTGTGTCTGTACTCGATGGAGTTTGGAAGAATGAGAGATCTCATTGAATCTTACAGAATATTGAGAGGCCTAGATAAAGTGGATGTGGAGAAGATCTTTCCACTAGTAAGAGAGAGTAGAACCCGAGGGCACAGCCTCGAGCTGAAGGGACTATCCTTTAAAACAGAGATGAGGAAGAATATTTTCAGCCAGAGTGGTGAATCTGTGGAACTCCTTGCCGCAGAAGACTGTGGAAGCCAAGTCACTGAGTAGCTTTAAGACAGAGATAGATACGTTCTTGATTAATAAGGGGATCAGGGGTTAGAGGGAGAAGGCTTAAAAGAATATGAGAAACATATCAGCCATGAGCGAATGATGAAGTAGACTTGATGGGCCAAATGGTCTAATTCTGCTCCGATATGGTCTTATGATCTTATTATTGACCACCACGGCATAAACCACCATCATGATGTCAGGAAGGCTACCACCAATGAGTCATTATATGACAGCTTAGTTTTAAACACTCAAGTGCGCGATTCTCCGGCCCGTTACGCTCTTGCTCAAGCAAAACAAGGCCAGTGAATAGCGGGAGAGGCCAAAGACTAGAACCGTGCCAGGCGCCAAACAGTTTACAATGCAACCGGCCCGCTCCTGTAGGTGAAATTGCCGTAGAGTGGCAAGAAACCAGTTATCACCACTTAAGCTCTATTTCCATACAAATAACAAAAGCCACCCCATATCCAAAGGCCTCCTGTCATTCAGAAGCCTCCCCAGCAAGTGCTCCCGCTGGTGCCTATTAGCATTCCTTTTTAAAAACGTGAAACTGGCGGAAGGGCTTCTGTGGGGAGCCGAGGAGGGGAGTAGCCATCTTTGCTCACAGGCAAAGAGATGCGGGGGTGCTGGGCTTGCTGCCTATGTGCTTGGCGATGGGTGGGGACCCTTGGCTGGGGCTGGGTGGTTGGGAGGCGCTGGGGGAGGGGAAACCAGGGGCAACCGCTTGCAGCACCACCATGCCAACCCCTGGATCGTTGTGTACCAGTTCCGGGGGCAACCTGCCCATCTGTCCCAACGACCACCCATAACCACCACTGACTGCCGAGGCCTCTGGCCGTACAGCTGAAGGCGGCATGGTAGCACAGTGCTCAGCACTGTTGCTTCACAGCGCCAGGATCCCACCTTTGATTCCCAGCTTGGGTCACTGTCTGTGCGGAGACTGCTCGTTCTTCCCGTGACTGCGTGGGTTTCCTCCGGGCGTTCTGGTTTTCTCCCACAAGACGAGCTTGTTAGGTGAATTGGACATTCTGAATTCTCCCTCAGTGTATCCGAACAAGCGCCGTAGTGTGGCGACTATGGGATTTTCACAGTAACTTTACTGCAGTGTTTATGTGAGCCCTACTTGTGACACTGATAAAGATTATTATGAGGTTCTTAACAGGGTCAACTCTACCTCCTCCTGTGCTAGGCTCATTTTGATGCAGTTCAAGGTGGCGCACAGAATGCACCTGACCAAGTGCTCATCCCATCCGTCGAAATAGTTAAGAATGGTGAGTTGGACACCCCTTTATGCCCTAACGTGATTTTAAAATGCATTGGTCTTATGCAGGCTGGTAGTGCCTCTGGCCCAAATTATTTTCCAATCGGGTTTTATAAGAAATATACGGAACAACTCACACCTTTGCTGTTAACATAGAACATAGAACAGTACAGCACAATACAGGCCCTTCAGCCCACGATGTTGTGCCGACCATTTATCCTAATCTAAGATCAACCTAACCTACACCCCTTCAATTTACTGCTGTCCATGTGCCTGTCTAATAGTCGCTTAAATGTCCCTAATGACTCTGACTCCACCACCTCTGCTGGCAGTGCATTCCACGCACCCACCACTCTCTGTGTAAAGAACCTACCTCTGACATCTCCCCTACACCTTCCTCCAATCACCTTAAAATTATGTCCCCTCGTGACAGCCATTTCCACCCTGGGGAAAAGTCTCTGGCTATCCACTCTATCCATGCCTCTCATCACCTTGTACACCAATCAAGTCACCTCTCTTCCTTCTTCGCTCCAGTGAGAAAAGCCCTAGCTCCCTCAACCTTTCTTCATAAGACATGCCCTCCAGTCCAGGCAACATCCTGGTAAATCTCCTCTGTACTCTCTCCAAAGCATCCACATCCTTCCTATAATGAGGCGACCAGAACTGGACACAATATTCCAAGTGTGGTCTAACTAGAGTTTTATAAAGCTGCAGCAAAACCTCGCAGCTCTTAAACTCAATCCCCCTGTTAATGAAAGCCAACGCACCATACGCCTTCTTAACAACCCTATCAACCTGGGTGGCAACTTTGAGGGATCTATGTATGTGGACCCCAAGATCCCTCTGTTCCTCCACACTTCCAAGAATCCTGCCTTTAACCCTGTATTCAGCATTCAAATTCGACCTCCCAAAATGAATCACTTCACATTTATCAAGGTTGAACTCCATCTGCCACTTCTCAGCTCTGCATCCTGTCAATGTCCTGTTGTAACCTGCAACAACCCTCAACACTATCTACAACTCCACCAACCTTTGTGTCATCAGCAAACTTACTAACCCACCCACCCTTCCACTTCCTTATCCAAGTCATTTATAAAAACCACAAAGAGCAGAGGTCCCAGAACAGATCCTTGAGGGACACCACTGGTCACCGACCTCCAGGCGGAATACTTTCCATCCACTACCACTCGCTTGTGAGACATGACCTGCCCCAAACAAACCATGCTGACTATCTTTAATCAAACTATGTTTTTCTAAATAAACATAAATCCTATCTCTCAGAATCCTTTCCAATATTTTGCTCACCACAGACATAAGACTGACTGGTCTGCAATTCCCAGGGATTTCCCTATTCCCGTTCTTGAATAGGGGAAAAACATTCACCTCCCTCCTATCATCTGGTACTACTCCAGTGGAGAGTGAGGACGCAAAGATCATCGCCAACGGCGCAGCAATCTCCTCCCTCGCTTCCCGTAGTAACCTTGGGTATACACGTCAGTCCAGGGGACTTATCTATCCTGATGCTTTTCAAAATTTCCAGCACGTCCTCCTTCTTAATGTCAACCTGTTCGAATCTATTAACCTGGTTCACACTGTTCTCATGGGTTACAAGGTCCCTCTCTCTAGTGAATACTGAAGCAAAGTATTCATTTAGGGCCTTCCCCATCTCTTCAGACTCTAGGCACAAGTTCCCTCCACTATCCCTGGTCGGCCCTACTTTCACTCTGATCATCTTCTTCTCAAATAAGTGTAGAATGCCTTGGGGTTTTCCCTAATCCTTCCCGCCAGGGCTGTTTCATGCCCCCTTCTAGCTCTCCTCAGTCCATTTTTGAGTTCCTTCCTGGCTACGTTGTAACCCTCTAGAGCCGAGTCAGATCCTTGCTTCCTCAACCTTACGTAAGCTTCCTTCTTCCTCTTGACGAGAAGCTCCACTTCTCTTGTCATCCAAGGCTCCTCCGCCTTACCATTCCTTCCTCAAAACAATTCAGCACTCGCAGGAAGTGCTCCTTAAACAATCCCCACATTTTTTTGTGCATTTCCCCAACAACAATTGTTCCCACTTTATGCTCCTCAGCTCCTGTCTAATAACAGTATAATTTCCCCTCCCCCCAATTAAATACCTTCCCATACTGTTTGTTCCTATCCCTCTCCATGACTATGGTGAAGGTCAAGGAGTTGTGGTCACTGTCACCGAAATGCGCTCCCACCGAGACATCTGACACCTGGCCTGGTTCGTTGCCGTAAACCAAGTCCAATATGGCCTTCCCCCTAGTCAGCCTATCTGCAAATTGAGTCAGGAATCCTTCCTGTACACACCTGACAAAATCTGCTCCATCCAAACCATTTGTCTAAGGAGGTTCCAGTCAATATCAGAGAAGTTGAAGTCACCCATGACAACAACGCTGTTACTTCTGCACTTTTCCACGATCTGCCACCCAATCTGTTCCTCTATCTCTCTGCTGCTATTGGGGGGTCTATAGAAAACTCCCAATAAAGTGACTGCTCCTTTCTTGTTTCTGACTTCCACCCATACTGACAACCCCTCCTCAACTATCTCCTTTTCTGCAGCTGTGGTGCACTCCCTAATTAACAGTGCCACTCCCCCTCCTCTTTTACCTTCCTCCCTATTCTTCTTAAAACATCGAAATCCCGGAACATCTAACAACCATTCCTGCCCGTGAAATCCATGTCTCCGTAATGGCCTCAACGCCGTAGTTCCAAGTACTGATCCATGCCCTAAGTTCATCTCCCTTATTCCTGACACTCCTTGCATTGAAACAGACACACTAACCCATTTCACTGAGTGCAACTTTGCCCTATTAACTGTCTATCCTTCCTCACAGACTTTCTGCATACTATTTCTGCCTGTTCAAAAGCTACCCTATCCTCTGATCCATAGCGCTGGTTCCCATCCTCCTGCCAAACTAATTTAAACCCTCCCGTAGAGCTCCAGCAAACCTCCCGCCCAGGATACTGGTGCCCCTCCTGTTTAGGTGAAATCCGTCCTTCATGTACAGGTCCCAGCTTCTCCAGAAGATATTCCAATGATCCACATATCTGAAGCCTTCCCTCCTGCACCAGCCCTGTAGCCATACTGAGATTTCTACTTGCTTGTCCTGCTCTTTAGCTTCCAACCTAACTCCCTAAAATCACTTTTTAGATCCTTATCCCTTTTCTTAGCTATGTCTTTGGTGCCTATGTGCACCATGACTTCGGGTTGCTCCCCCTCCCCCTTAAGAATCCTGTAGACTTGATCCGCGACATCCCTGGCCCTGGCACCCGGGAGGCAACATACCTTCTGGGAGTCTCGCTCGCGACCACAGAATCTCCTATTTACTCCCCTAACCATTGAGTCTCCTATCACTATTGCTTTTCTGTTCTCCCCCCTTCCCTTCTGAGCCACAGAGCCAGACTCAGTGCCAGAGACCTGGCCACTAGGGCCTTCCCCCGGGAGGTCAACCCCCCCAACAGCATCCAAAATGGTATACTTGTTTTGAAGGAGAACGGCCACGCGGGATCCCTGCACTGTCTGCCCGTTCGTTTTCTTTCCCCTGACGGTAACCCAGCTACTCTTGTCCTGTACCTTGGGTGTGGCTACCTCCCTGTAACTCTTCTCTATTACCCCGTCTGCCACCCGGATAATCTGAAGTTCATCCAGCTCCAGTTCCCTAACACAATCTCTGAGGAGCTGGAGCTGGGTGCACTTCCCGCAGATATAGTCAGCGGGGACACCGGTGGTATCCCTCACCACCCACATCCTACAGGAGGAGCATGCAACTGGCCTAGCTTCCATCTCCTCTTACCTTACAGAATATAGCTGCCCTGTGGACCAACTGGAACTCAGCCCTCTGACTCTGCTCCCAGTCAGCTGCACTCTCTGTAAACTCCCGGCTCACTTCACGCTCTTTGAGGAAATGTAGGAAATTAAATGAAAGGAGCACCTTACTCCCTCCACACCTAACTCCCTCAGTCACCAAACTCTCCCTATAGCACTCAAATGCACCCAAGTTCAGCACTCCAGTACAAACAAAGTCTGCACTGTAGCTGGATCACCTTTATATTGTGACTCTAGCCTCTGAAAACCGACCTAATCCAATTAACTAATTAACAAGCTCCAGCTGCAAGTAGATACAAGTAGAACCTTGGTTTAAAGCTGATTGAAAATTCACCTACTTCTAAACCAAACAGCAACTTTTAAGTTAATTAACTAAATAAAAGTAGGACTAGACTTTCGATAAAAATGAACCCTTAATATCCCTCAGTCACCAAACTCTCACTATTATACTCAAATGCACCCAAATTCAGCACTCACGGCAAAAACGTTAGGACGGCACAGTAGCACAGTGGTTAGCACTGTTACTTCACAGTGCCAGGATCCCGAGTTTGATTCCTGGCTTGGGTCACTGTATGTGTAAAGTCTGCACATTCTCCCCAGTGTCTGTGTGGGTTTCCTCCCACAAGTCCCGAAAGATGTCCTTGTTAGGTGAATTGGACATTCTGAATTCTCGCTGAGTGTACCCGAATAGGCGCCGGAGTGTGGCGACTAAGGGATTTTCACAGTAACTTCATTGGAGTGTTAATGTAAGCCTACCTATGACACTAATGAAGATTATTATTAGATATGTTCAACGACTTCCTATCCATTGGTTCATTGCCTCCAACCCTTACTCAAGCCTCTATTTCCTTGCTCCTGCCATAATGAAGACACTGTCCGTACTTCTCCGCTAATTCCCCCAGACTGGCAAACCTTCCCTCCAGGAATAAATCTCCCATTACTGCCACCCCTTCTTCTCCCAACATCTAAACCTGTCTAAGCCAATCTAGCCAGTTCAAACATGTGATTATCCCGAATCGGAATCATCTCTGGCCCTGCCATAAAATGCGACCGTAATTGCCTCCATATTTTTAATGTGGCCACCACCAACAGATTCCCTGAAAATTTTCAGGAGCAAACGGCAGCAGAGCCTTCACCAATGCCCACAGCCCTGTCCCCTTACATAACCTAGCATCCATCCTCACCCAGACTGCCTCCTGATCCCCACACCACCCCAACATCTTCTCCACCTATTGATTACATGCTGAAAGTGCAGAAATTAACACATTCTTAGGTTACATAATACGTTCTCGCTGCATAAATCGTAATAGAGCTATTTCAGTAGGAGCAAAATAAATTACAAAGAGCAGAAAAATAAAAAAAACTGTAAAGACACAATAAATGCCAGATATGAATATTTTTCTTAACTTGACCATCATGTTAAAAATAACAAATCCCACAGAGTGATGGTACAAAACTTCATCAACGTCAACCGTAAGGATTGAAGAATAACGAGAAGGTGGAAGTAGGAGTAAAAAGCATAAAGCTACCATTAAACTGCAAAATTGGAGGACCACGTGATGCGGGCACGGGAATAGCAGCTGCTCCACAGGCTCAGGTGCCACTCTTTTTGTAATCCTTTTTTTAGCCTGTTTGCACTTCATATGCTTGCCTAATGCCATGAGTTAATACTACAGTAATATGTCCTCAGATGATTTTTGGGTGAGTATGGAATTCTAAGAAATCTGCTGATAAAAAGAGAGCAGTCGGAAGCAATGGGAGTGGAGTCCTCTTTTTAATATGGTGACCTGATCCTCGAGCAGGCTCTTGACCTGGTGCTTGCGAAGGCGTTGTAAGTGATGACTGCCAATATTAGAGTACTTAATGCCAAACTCGGCTTGTTAACACAGAATTTAAGTGCTCGTGAGACCGAGCTGCAGAATACTAATAAAAGACTTGATGAAACAGAGGAAGGAATCCTGAACGTCGAACATGTTGCTTCCTCTGCGGAAGTTCGCATTCAATCCTTAGAAAACCAGCTGTGTGGTATGCCGGAAATCCTGGAGGATTCGGAGAACCGAGGCCGGAGAAAGAATGCCCGGGTCATTGGTCTGCCAGAATGAGTGGAGGATAAGTGCTGGCTACCACATTTCCTTAAACTGGATGTGAAGGCTGGATGCTTCAAGTTGGAAGGGGTGTACCATAACCTCTCTTTGAGGCCTAGGGACCATCAACATCCCAAGCCATAATTATTCGCTTTCATAACTTCAGAGATTTCCAGAAGGTTCTGGAGGAAGTGAGGCATGGCAGGACCTGGCTCCATGAAGGAGCTAGGATCTCCTTTCTCCAGGACTTCTCGGCGGCGGCACAGCTGAAGACCAGTGGCTTCAATGATGTTAGAAAACAGCTCAAGGTAGCTGGAGTGACTTATGCACAGTAGCACAGTGTTACCACTATTGCTTCACAGCTTCAGGGTCCCAGGTTCGATTCCCGCTTGGGTCACTGTCTGTGCGAAGTCTGCACGTTCTCCCCATGTCTGTGTGTGTTTCCTCCGGGTGCTCCAGTTTCCTCCCACAAGTCCCGAAAGACGAGCTTGTTAGGTGAATTGGACATTCTGAATTCTCCCTTGATGTACCCAAACAGGCACCGCAGTGTGATGACTAGGGAATTTTCACAGTAACTTCATTGCAGTGTTAATGTAAGCCAACTTGTGACACTGATAAAGATTATTATTATTACCCTGCTTTATCCTGCGACCCAGTGGGTAATATCCAACAGCTCAGTTAAGTCTTTCAATAATCCGGCTAGTGCTTTGGCCTTCGTACTGTAGAAGGCTAGACTTGGTATGACAATCTCCAGCTTGATGGAATTTGAATTTTGGACTTTCCCCTTTTTCCCGGAGTTTATTTTGTCTTGTACCCTGTTTATTGAGAGGTGTTAACATTTGAACACTATACTGAAATGTTTTATCCTTCAGAATCCCAGTGACTTTCATTCCTGGCAACTATGCCGCATGCTAATTATCAATCCTTTTCTCTTCTAATTCGTATCTTTATGATGGCAATACTGGTTGTATTGTATCCCTCCTTTAATCATGGTAGAGTTGAGTAGCGCCATTGCTGGGAGGTGGTGGAAGGTTTAGGTCTTCATGAGCGGGTCCAAAATGCGGAAGGACATTTATCTCCCATTCCCTTGTTGGCTCTTTTCTTCTCCTCTCTTTCGAGGGTTATGATTCCTGATGGTAATGATAATAATAATAATCTATATTGTCATAAGTAGGCTTACATTAATACTGCAATGAAGTTACTGTGAAAAGACCCTAGTCGTCACACTCCGGCACCTGTTCGGGTACACGGAGGGAGAATTCAGAATGTCCAATTCACCTACCAAGCACATCTTTCGGGGTTTGTGGGAGGAAACCAGAGAACCCGGAGGAAACCCACGCAGACACTGGGAGAACGTGCAGACTCCACACAGAGAGTGACCCAAGCCAGGAATCGAACCTGGGACTCTGGTGCTGTGAAGCAACAGTGGTAACCACTGTGCTACTGTGTATAAGTCACTCCACTACCTTGAGTTGTTTTCTCCCATCATCGAAGCCACTGGTCGTCAGCTGTGCTGACGCCGAGAAGTCCTGGAGAAAGGAGATCCTCGCCACCTCATGGAGCCAGGTCCTGCCATGCCTCACTTCCTCCAGAACCTTCTGGAAATCTCTGAAGTTATGAAAGCGAATAATTATGGCTTGGGATGTTGATGGTCCCTGGCGCTGTAAAACAACAGTGCTCAACCGCTGGTGTTGCAGGAGGGTTAGCCTTACGGGTCCTCACTTGTCTTGAGGAGTTTCCCCTTAGAACCATTGTGGTCATGATGTTTTTGTATTTTTGTTGTGTCAGCTTTTGTATAATATTTTTTTATTTTTTTATTCTCCTTTTTCACATTTTCTCCCACATTTACACCCATCAACAATAAACAATAATCAGCAAGATATGTCAGTCCCCATAATAACAACGATCCCATCTACCCACCAACCCCCAAACCTCAACCCGCATGTTTACATAAACAAATGGCAAAAAGGAATCAGGGATTACCCGTAGTCACCCTTAATCTACATAGCTCCCCACCCCCCCCCCACCCCCCTCCCCAACCAACGCCGTCCAGCCTCTGAGAGAGTACCGTACATGATACCCCAGAGTTGTAACCCCCCCCCCGCCAAGTCTCCAGCTCCTCCCGTCCACTGCCTCTTGTAAAACTCCTCCTCCCAACCTCGGTTCCTTCCCCCCCAACTTTCCACCCCGGCTAGACCACTCGGACCCGGTTCTGCCAGGCTCCGATGGCCGCAGCCCCTCCCCCCATCTCACTCCTGTTCACTGGCCGGCTTAAACCGGCCAGAGTGGAGGCCCCCTCCAGGGTCCCTTTCCCCCTTGCCCGGCCCTAGGAAAGCCCAAAAATCCCCTTTTAGCACACAAACCCCGCATATCCACCTACACCCCAAAGAGCCCTCATTTCGAGTGAAAGTCCCGTCCCTTCCCTTGTCCAAATATATACCACATTGGCTCCTTTAATCGCTACACCCGCACGCAGTGATACAAAAAAGAAGAAAATACAGTCATGAGGTTACATCGGCACATGGCCGTTCCTCAATTTGTCAGTTCTGCCACAGTCCTTCTGCCTTTGCAAACTCCTCCGCTGCTTCCGCCGTTCCAAAATAAAAGTCCCTGAGCTTATAAGTCACCCTCAGCTTCGCTGGATATACAATGCCGCACCGCACCTTGCTAATGTACAGTGCCCTCTTCACCCGGTTGTAGGCAGCCCGCCTCCTCGCCAGCTCCACCGTAAAGTCCTGGTATACACATATACCAGCTCCAGCCCACTGCACCACCCGTTTCGGCTTGGCCCAGCTCAGGACCTTCTCCTTCACACTGTACCTGCGGAAGCACAGAGTCACTGCCCTCGGCGGCTCACTCGCCTTTGGTACAGGCCTCCATGACCGATGAGCCCGATCCAGTTCATATCGGGAGGGATCCTCCCCCTTCCACAATAGTTCTGCCAGCATCGCGGCAAAATACTCAGTCGGCTTCGGTCCTTCAACTCCTTCGGGCGGCGCCACAATCTTCAAATTCTGTCACCTGGATCTGTTTTCCAGGTCTTCCATTTTTCCTTGCAGATCCTTGTTAGTGTCCATCACCTTCCGCATCTCCTTCCCCATCGAGGCAAGTTGATCACCGTGCTGCAATAACGTCTCCTCCACTTCCTTCAGCGCCTCCCCTTGCTCTCGCACCTCCGCCACTGCGCTCGCCACCGCCGTCGTCACCAGTGAAATCGCCTCCTCCACCAGCACACTCAAAACCTCCCTCATCTCCTTCCTCACCGTCTCCATGCATTTCGCAACCTGCGGCAACTGCTTTTCGAATTCCGCAGCCATCACCTTAGTTATTTCTTCAGCCGTAAGCACTGCGGCCTCCCCTGGTGCTCCAGCCTCCATTTTCTTTGCTGACCCCGCGGTGACCTTTCCACTCCCCAACGGATTTTCAGCCACTTTTTTCACGGCCGTTTTCCTTGGGCTGCTTTTTGACATCCTTCTTCTCTGTGCGCTGTCTTCCGACTTTTACTACCGTCACTGGCCCTAGGACCGAGCGTTACTCCCCGACAATGCCGTTCCCGAACGGGAGCCCTCCAACGGCGGCTGCCTCCCGCCCGCCGTCACCGGAAGTCCCGCTTTTGTATAATATTAACTGAATCCTAGCATGGTACAGATAGGTCTTTTATCTGAGAAAAGAATGTTTTAGAGATATTCTGTTGCCTCTGGTGCAGCTTGAGATGGAGAAGGTGTGTTTTGGTGCACAGCCGAATGTAGTGCGAAGATCCTCTATTTTACTTCTAGTGGGTTGTGCAATGGTGGTAGCTAATTTTAAAACTTTGTTCCTGAAATGTTTAGTGAATTTCTCATCATACCAAAAGAAAAAAGATCCTGGGCTGGATTCTCCTCCGGCGATAGCCCGGGGGTTTCCCGACGGCGTGGGGCTGCCCCACAATTGGAAACCCCATTGACCAGCCGGCTTAACGAGCATTCTGCCGGCGGGGTGAAACAGAAATGTATCACGGCAGAGCGGAGAAACCCGCTACTGTCTTTTCTTAAGGAGAAGGTGGACATAGCTTTGTTACAGACTTATTTGGATGATAAGGAGCACTTAAAGTTAAAGCAGGAATAGATGGAGGTGTTTTTATTTTTGCCTGATTCTTGACTAACAGTAGGGGAGTAGCAATTGTGGTCAATAAAAATGTTCCCTTTAAGGTAGAGAGTTGTGTGAAAGATAAGGCAAGTCGGTATGTGATTATTAAGGGACTTCTGTATGAAGAATTTGTCTCGATAAAGAAAGTGCATGGCCATCCTAATTGCTCCCCTGAGTTTGTTACTAAAGTCTTCATGCACCTTGCAGAGTTGGCTTCGACCAATTCTTTCATGGGCAGGGGCTTTAATTGTCATTTGAATTCCTTGATGGACAAGCTCCTGATAACCAGAAATTCCCCCCACCCAACTAGCAAGGGTGTTAAGATACCAGGTCCTAATTTTTGTTCGGATACCAGGTGAGAAACCCCAAACAATTTGTAATTTGTAAAACTGTGAGGAAAGGATACTTCACCCCAGGAATGATAACTCTGACCAATAAGCATCTTTTATGTGAAAACTAACTTTAATTTAAACACAAAATGTTCTACCTTATCAAAGAAATAGCTTTACAACTAACAATTAAACAGTTCTTACATAAACGGAATAATGTTAACTCACTATCTACACCTGCCACGATATATATTCCTACTAAGCAACCCATTACAGTTCAAAATCCACTTATAAATAAAGTTAGCAATCAGGGTTGCTTGCTGTTCTCTGTGCAGACATCTGGAGAGAGACCCTTTCAGGAACAAACTGCCAAAATTATCATCTATATTCCACTAAGCTGTCCCACGACGTGCTTAGTTAGAACTAAACACCACTCCCTCATAAATTATCTACCAGGGAATCCCCTTTCTATAAACAATGTTTATTAGCCATTTATATGTAAACAAGTAAATGGTTAGAATCAATGATTCCCTCACCTTAATTAAAGCTTTAGTAGGCACACTGCCTGAATGCATCTTAAACCAGGGTTTTTAATAACATTGCTGCCATGAATATAAAATATAGCTAACAATTTCTCACATTCGTATCAGGGGCGTTGGCATCAGTATGTGAGGAGGTTCTCTTCTTCCCCCCCCCCCCACCACCCCCCAACCAATCTAGATCACAGCGTTTTAATGCATCTCTGCTTCAAGATAAATCCTTTACTGCACACTTTAAGAGTTGGAGCTTTTTTAATTCGCCAATTCCCTTTCTGATGTGACCTCCTCTATTTGGTGGGAGGCCTGTAAGGCGTATGCTAAGGGGTTGGATATTGCTTGTACAATGATCAACAGATGTCAAATGTTGGAAAGCCAGCATTAGTTGAAGACTAGGTTGGCCAAAATAAGAACTAGGAACAGGAGTAGGCCATCTGGCCCCTCGAGCCTGCTCCGCCATTTAATGAGATTATGGCTGATCTTTGTGGACTCAGCTCCACTCTCCGGCCCGTACACCATATCCCTGAATCCCTTTATTCTTTAGAAAGGCATCTATCTTTTTCTTAAAAACGTTTAAAGAAGGAGCCTCAACTGCTTCACTGGGCAAGGAATTCCAGAGATTCACAACCCTTTGGGTGAAGAAGTTCCTCCTAAACTCAGTCCTAAAATAGGGGAGGAGTTCAGATGGAATCCTAGCCAGCAGTTGTTGAGGGAGGTTAATGTGGCTCAGGTGGCCCTCGATTCACTACTGACCCAGCAGGCCAAGAGGAGTCTAAAGTTTGCAATGCAAAAATTGTATGAATTTGGGAACAAGGTGAGTAGATACATGACTTTTTACTTATGAGCGCTGATTCTAGAGCTATCCGCTTTGTGCATGATTCTAGGGGTGCAGATTAATTAAAACCAATAGGGCATTTAGAGATTATTCTGCTGTAAATTGGGCCAGTCTGGAGATGTGTTGACACACATGGAGCACTTCTTCTTATTCCTCGAGCTCCCTGTAGTTTCAGAGGATCAACATTTGGTCCCTAATGCTCCTATCTCAAAAGTGAGGTGGCTGTGGCCATTAGAGAGCTTCAGCCAGGCAAAGCCACTGGGATGGACGACTTTGTGTGCACGTTTTACAGGGAATTTAAGGACTTGTTAATTGATCCATTAGTTATGTACTGTCATTCTTCTAAGACAGGTCTGTGGCCACTGACTCTCCCGGAGGCGAACATTTCCCTGATTTTGAAGGCAGACAAGAAACTAGAGGAATGTGCCTGCTTTGAATGTTGATTTGAAAGTGTTGTGTAAGGTGTTGGCGCATTGATTAGAGGGAATTCTCCTAATGATCAGCCGGAAGGACCAGACTGGGTTGGGTTTCTGCTGATAATGTCAGGAGGCTACTGAATGTGATCCAGGGTTTGCAGAAGCAGGCATTGGATGGGTTAGTGATCTCTTGGATGCAGAGAAAGATTTTGATCGGGTGGAGTGGAGTGGAATTATTTCATTTATACGTTGCGGGGATTTGGACTGGGTGAGGAACAAATGTGTCAAGTCGATTCAGATGTTGTATCAAAGGCCTTTGGCAGCAGTGTTCACAAATGGTTATAGGTCTGAGAAATTTGGTCTTCAGAGGGACTAGGCAGGGCTACCCCCTGTCCCCTTTGCTGCTCGCTTTGGCCATAGAGCTTTTAGCAGAGGCTTTAAGGCAGGATCCCTTGATATCTGTGTTGTGCTGCATGTGTGTTGGGGGGATGGGAGGCGGTGGAAGCAGCACAAGATCACACTTTATGCTGACGATGTGCTGCTGTTTGTGTCGAGGCTAGATGTTTCAGTTCCCGCTATCACTGATGTGGCAAATAGATTTAGTGGCTTCTCCGGTTCGGAAGCTGTGCCAGTGGGAAAGATGAGGGGCAAACCACCCGTCTTTGCTCATTTTTCTTTTTGTTGATCTCCATCGGGGATCACTTACCTGAGTGTTGCCTTCCCCCCCCACCCGCCCTCCCCTTTCAGACATCTATATGGGGCCAATTTTCCTTTGTTAATTGCATCTATTAGTTGGGACCTGGCACGTTGGTCCTTCCTGTCAGTATTGTGGCTGTGGGGGATAGCTTTGATTAAGATGAACATGTTGCCTAGATTGCTGTATCCATTGCAGATGTTGCCATTCTTGTTGTCTGCTCGAGTTTTAAAAGGGATTAATGAAATTAATAGCTCGTTTATTTAGAATAAAAATAAGCTTTGTCTAAAGTTCACCAAGCTGCAGCTGCCAGGTTCCAAGGGCGGTCCGGGGGTCCCACATATTAGACTGTATCAATTAGCCACTCAACTTCAATTTATATGGGGCCCTGCCTCCATTTGGTTAATATCCAAGCAGTCCAGTCGACTTCCTCCCTGCAGATTTTGTTATTTTATGGGGCTTTAAGTCGGGTTCTGCTAGGTGCGATAATCCTATTATTATTAATACTCTTAGAGCAGAAGGATGGTCTATCATTAAAAAGGAAGATCTAAGCCTACTTCCGCTCTTTCTCCAATCCAGAGCTACCCTGACTTCCCACCACGTCTTATGGGCCATGGGTTCAATACTTGGAGAAATAGAGGCATTTGTAGGCTGGGAGATATATTCAGTGGTGCTTCCTTGTTATCCTTTGAGCAGCTATGCCAATAATTTTATATTCCATGACTCTCCTTTTTTTACGTATCTGCAACTCAGAGACATTATCCTTCACAAGACAACTTTGCATCTTGACTCTATTTCTTCCCCGGTAGAAAACATCCTGATTTCTGCGCAGCCTAAACAGTTCATTAGCAAGTTTTATAATACCTTCTGCTCCAGACCCTGTGTTAGTACATTGGGGACTTTGCAGACTTGGGAAAGAAATTTGGCAACTAACATTTAGGAGCAGACATGGGGCAGTATATGGGATTATGCTCATAAAATTTTGGTATGCAATAGAATGAAAGAGACACAGTTCAAGACACTGCACCACTTGCATTTTACTCGAGTCTGACACATGGGGATTAATTCTGCTACCTCCTTGATGTGCCTCAAGTGCCTGGCAGTTGAGGGTGATGATATACACTGCTTTTGGACCTGTGTCAAGATTCAATTCTCTTGGTCTGCTGTAGTTAAGGTGCTGGAGAGGATGTGTGACAAAGCCTTACTATTTGATCATTTGCTCCTGATTCAGATAGGAGAATTGTTGGCATTAATAAAAAAGGCTATACAACATCTTAACCTTTGTGGTTTGTAAAAATATCCTCTGCTCCTGGATTAGCGACATGTATCCTTAAATTCAAAATTGGGATAAAATAGACATGGGATGTATCCCTATGGAATTCTTGAAGTCTGTGATCTGTTCTAAGTCAGATACATTCCGTAAAGTGTGGGACCCCATCTCAAATTTATAGGGTCCGCTTTGATTTACCTGCTCCTGCAAGGTTTTCCATGAGCCATATTGCAAGTCGTGATCTTGCTAAATAGAAAGGTGTGCATCTTGATATTGTGATGATTGGAAGGTGTTAGCAATATTTAGAGTACCCAATTATTTTTTTTCCAATTTATGTGGTCAATTTACCTATCCTGCATATCTTTTGGGTTGTGGGGGTGATACCCACGCAAACACAGGGAGAATGTGCAAACTCAACATGGACAGTGACCCGGGGCCGGGATTGAACCCAGGTCCGTGGTACCATGAGACAGCAGTGCTAACCACTGGGAAATTGTGCTGACCAGGAAAATTGGATTATAAATGTAGTGGCCAATTTAAGGGTTAACTGCCTGGGGTTAAAATATTAAAAAGGATTTTGTTTTGATTCTAGGATGAAAACAACAGATGAAATTGATGAAGGAATGTGTTTTTCAGCCTGGGCTATTGCATAGTGGTTTGCCTCGGGAAGTCCTGGGGAGTTATTGTGCTTTTGCAGCCTGCAGAGATCAGGGGCAGAACTCTCTGTCCACAACGCCAAAATCACGAATTGCAAGAGGGTGGAGAATCGCAAGTCAACCGAAAATGCTCTGGCGCCTCAATAGTGGCGTGAATGCAAATTGAACAGTAATGGTTGTTAGCATATCATTAACGGGCCTGACCCGGTATTTTCCGGGATCCCATGCTCCGCCTCCACCTGGCAGGAGGAAGGACTACGCAGTTCACATGTGGTATTTCAAAATTGAGAAACTGAAGCCATGGCCAATGAGGGAGAGAGAGGCGATAAGCCAGTTACCAAAGGCGCAACGATAGGCTGCCAATTGTGCCGCTGGCCGGTGGGATGTCTGCCATGGCAGGGGGAGTGGCAAGAGGGCGACCAGGAGATGGGCCGTGGGGGTCGGGGTGTCCCCCTGGGATTGGAGTAGCCGAGCACGGACCGCCTTTGCCCTGGCCTCAAGGTAGCCATCTCGCTGCGCTCCCCACAGACTGCCCACTGTGGCCCACAAATATGCAGAGCGCCACCGGTAGTATGGGTCCTCCCCCCCCCCCCCCCCCCCCCCAGCATTTTCTGACTGATCCGGTCTATAAATAGACGCACTAGGTCTCAAGAACCATTGTTGTGAATTTATCCTGTCATTCTTAGATCCGCAGAAATGCTTGTTATGTAGTGTACCAGTTGTGCTTTGAAATTTTTGTCTCTGTAAAAAATTATAAAACTCTAATAAAAAATATATTTTGAAATCTGCAAAATTAAGGAAGTATGAAGACGGTTACTGGAATCTCAGTTTTATTTGTCCTTGAAGTTGGAATATACCTTAACTGCAATTTGTAATTTGTGCATAAGTACCGTCCTGTGAATCTGTGAAACCCAGGAACATTTAATTACTGAGTATAAATTATATAAGAACAGGCAACATTTTTTTTTGCACAGAGAAAATGCTTGCGTATGCTATAGGAGGAATAACATTTTATAACAAGGCAATGGAGGGCCTCAAATGCAAAAAGGTTCAGGAACTACACTATATATAGATAGCAATTCAATGCATGACAGTAACATTTTAAAACATAAAACAATCATGGACATCATGTTGAAATTACTGTCGCTCTAATCCCCACAAAAATGGCACAAGATTCTCTTCCTCGTTTTAAACTTCCTCTCCAACCTTCTCCAGTCTTGCAACTCTCCAAGGTGGCTGTGCTCCTCCGATTCTGGCCTCTTGTGCATTCCCACTTTTTATTGCTCCACCATTGGTGTCCATGCTTTCAAATGCCCAGGCCCCCAAGCTCTGGAATTTGCTCTCCAAGCCTCTTCTCTCTCTTCCTTTAAGATGGTCCTTAAAGCTCTTTGAAGAAGCTTTAAATAACTTGGCCTAATTTATCCTGACAGAAAGAAAGCGTGAAAGACTTGCATTTACATGACGCCAGTCACCATTGCAGGAAATCCCAAAGCGCCATACAACATTTTTGAAGAGGAGTCAGCATTGTAGCTGGAAAAACACAGCATTCAATTTGTACACTGCAAGCTTCCACAAGCACCCGTGCGATAATGGCGAGGTGCTTTTTGTGATAGCTGGACGTTTGGATCATGAGGGCCAAGGCATGTCTGCATGCCAGTGGGCCTGCACACCACATGTCAGTGGCCTGCACACCACATATCTGGGGGCCAAACCTCCTCAGAATTTCTCTAAAGCTTTTGTGTGTGACCGCGAAAGACGGAGTTTCTGTGAGGCACCATAAGGAGGCAGAACTGAGGACTTAACAATGGAGAGATTGTACTGACAGGGAGAACCACGTGGCTTTCTTTCTCATGCTGCTGCTAGTCAGAGGTATAGGATGAAGACAAAAATCAAATTAGCACATATTAACTTTCAACACCCACACACTCGGCGCATCACATCACTTGTCCTCGCCAGGCCGCACGTCTGGGCAACATTTATGGAAACCCTGGGCTGCCCAAACATCAGGGCTACCTTCTCCACTTAAGTTAAAGAAAGGCAAGGAACTACACCTGGCACCAGCTTGGATGCAGGAGCTGCTGGAAAGCTAACATATTTGGGGATCCTCTTCAGATTTTCTGTCAGTGTTTCTTTACCCCCTTAGCCTTCAACTCTCCCAAGATGGCCACAAGAGCTATTCACCCCAGGCTGGGAGTTTCGCCATGAAACCGGGATAATTTCCTTGCTCTTCTTTGGAATATATTCAACCAAGAGGGCAGATGGTGCCTCAGTTTAAAGTTTCATCTGAAATACAGCATCTGCGACAGTGTAGTACTCCCTCAATACTGCAGTGCTCAAATTTTGGATGGGGATTTGAACCAAGAACCTCGAGAATCAGAAGCAAGAGAGCTACTCACTGAGCTACAGCTGACAGTTACATGTCTTCGACCTAAATTGTATCTCATAATGCTCCTTTGAAGCTCCCAGAACAATTTACTCTGTTGAATGTCACATGTAGATGCATATACCTTTTGTAGTGCAAAAATAATTTTTGAGATGCAACTGGCAGGCATGACAAGATTCTGTGCAAGTGCAAGGTCTCTTTGTGCAAAACAATCTTTGCCCAATGAACAAACTAGTGCTTGCGACTGTTGGAAGGAAGGGGTAACTCGTATACGCAGTTTTCCAGAATCAATTCAAGAGGTTTGATAAAACTCAGTCTGGAAACTCACCAAGTGAGGAAGCATACCAACAAACTTGTTTGTGGAACTGCGTGTTGATTGTCAAAGTCATCCACCAGTAAGAGTTGTACCAGAGGTTTATTACACCCTTTACTTTAAAGATTTTTTACATTGTATCCTTTAAGACACTAGCTTGGAAGAGTTGCTGAGCGCAAGAGGCATAAGAGAGGGGAGTCAAAGAGGGTGACAGAGCATATCAAAGCACATTATGGACAGCACAGGGGCACAGTGGTTAGCATAGTTGTTTCACAGCTCCAGGTTCGATTCCAGGCTTGGGTCACTGTCTGTGCGGAGTCTGCACGTTCTCCCAGTGTCTGTGTGGGTTTCCTCCGGGTGCTCCGGTTTCCTCCCACAGTCCAAAGATGTGTGGGTTAGGTGGATTGGCCGTGATAAATTGCCCTTAATATCCAAAAAGGTTAGGTGGGGTTACTGGGTTACGGGGATAGGGTGGAGGCATGGGCTTAAGTAGGATCCTCTTTCCAAGGACCGGTGCAGACTCGATGGGCCGAATGGCTTCCTTCTGCACTGTAAATTCTATGATTCCATGATAAGGGGAGGGGTCGGAGGGCGTGAGGTTGTGTAACAAAGTGCGACAGGTGGGTGAGAAAGAGAGACCTGCATTTATGTAGCGCCTTTCACAATACCAAAGTGCTCTATGGCCGAAGTACTTTTTTTTTTTAAACTCATTTTTATTAAAGGTTTTCATAAAATATCAGTAACAAAATGAAAAAGAAACCCAACAGGGTTAAGGACAAAACACAGTCCAGAAAGACAACCCTCCATACCCCCCTCCCCCCCGGTACATAAATAATAAATTAACAT
Organism: Scyliorhinus torazame; assembly: GCF_047496885.1. Lineage (NCBI taxonomy): Eukaryota > Metazoa > Chordata > Chondrichthyes > Carcharhiniformes > Scyliorhinidae > Scyliorhinus > Scyliorhinus torazame. The sequence continues at coordinate 237,764,356 of NC_092717.1, read as the reverse complement.
TTACACCCCGACTTAATACAACAAGTATATACACTCCCCTCAGACCCTCCAGTGTAAATAACAAAAATAAATAAATAAATAACGTGACCCCCCCCCCCCACACCCAGAGTTGCTGCTGCCATTGACCAGTGTCTAGCGTTCTGCCAGGAAGTCTAAGAACGGTTGCCACCGCCTAAAAAACCCTTGTACCGACCCTCTCAAGGCGAATTTCACCCTCTCCAGCTTAATGAACCCCGCCATATCGTTGATCCAGGATTCCACACTTGGGGGCCTCGCATCCTTCCACTGATGAAAAATCCTTCGCCGGGCTACCAGGGACGCAAAGGCCAGAATACCGGCCTCTTTCGCCTCCTGCACTCCCGGCTCCTCTGCCACCCCAAATATTGCGAGCCCCCAGCCCGGTTTGACCCTGGATCCTACCACCCTCGACACCGTCCTCGCTACGCCCTTCCAAAATTCCTCCAGCGCTGGGCAAGCCCAGAACATATGGGTGTGGTTTGCTGGGCTCCCTGAGCACCTAACACACCTGTCCTCACCCCAAAAAAAACGACTTATCCTTGTCCCGGTCATGTGTGCCCTGTGCAGCACCTTAAAACTGTATGAGGCTGAGCCTCGCGCATGATGAGGAAGAGTTCACCCTCCCCAGGGCATCTGCCGACGTCCCTTCCTCAATTTCCTCCCCCAACTCCTCCTCCCACTTACCTTTTACCTCCACCACCGAGGCATCCTCCTCCTCCTGCATCACCTGGGAGGTTTCCGAAATCTTCCCCACTCCCACCCACCCCCCAAATTTTGAGGGCAGCCACCACCACCGGGCTCGTGGTATACCTCCTTGGAGGGAGCGGCAGCGGCGCCGTTGCCAGCGCCCCCAGACTCGTACCCACACAAGACGCCGTCTCCAGCCTCTTCCATGCAGCCCCCTCCCCCTCCATCACCCACTTGCGCACCATTGTCGCATTGGCGGCCCAGTAGTATCCACAGAGGTTGGGCAGCGCCAGTCCCCCCCTATCTCTTCTCCGCTCCAGAAACACCCTTCTCACCCTCGGAGTCCCTCGCGCCCACACAAACCCCATTATACTCCTGTTAACCCGCCTGAAAAAAGCCTTCGGGATAAACACGGGGAGGCACTGGAACAGGAACAAAAACCTTGGGAGCACCCTCATTTTGATTGACTGCACCCTTCCCGCCAAAGACAGCGGCAACGCGTCCCACCTCTTGAACTACTCCTCCATCTGCTCCACCAGCCTTGTAAAGTTAAGCCTGTGCAGGGTCCCCCAGCTCCTGGCCACCTGGACCCCCAAATACCTAAAGCTCCTCTCCGCCTTTTTTAGTGGGAGCTCGCCAATCCCCCTCTCCTGGTCCCCTGGATGAACTACGAACAACTCTCTCTTCCCCATTTTGAGCTTGTACCCCAAAAAGTCCCCGAATTCCCTAAGAATCCTCATTACCTCCAGCATTCCTCCCACCGGGTCCGCCACATACAGCAGCAGGTCGTCCGCATAAAGTGACACCCTATGCTCCTCCCCACCACGCACCAACCCCCTCCAGTTCCTTGACTCCCTCAGTGCCATAGCCAGGGGTTCAATCGCCAGTGCGAAGAGCAGGGGGGATAAGGGACACCCCTGTCTCGTCCCTCGGTGCAACGAAAGTACTCGGACCTCCTCCTGTTTGTGGACACACTCGCCATCGGGACCTCATACAGCAGCCTAACCCACCTGACAAACCCGTCGCCAAACCCGAACCTCTTCAACACCTCCCACAGATACCCCCACTCTACCCTATCGAAGGCTTTCTCAGCGTCCATCGCCACCACGATCTCCGGCTCCCCCTCCCTCGCCGGCATCATGATAACGTTCAAAAGCCTCCGCACATTCGCGTTCAACTGCCTCCCCTTCACAAACCCCGTCTGGTCTTCATGAATGATCTGCAGCACACAATCCTCAATCCTCGTGGCTAAGACCTTCGCCAGCACCTTGGCATCTATATTTAGCAAGGAGATCGGTCTGTAAGACCCACACTGCAGGGGATCCTTGTCCCGCTTCAGGATCAGTGCCCGGGACATCGTCAGGGGTAAAGCCCCCCCCCCCCTCCCTTGCCTCATTGAAGGTCCTAACTAACAACGGGCCCAACAGGTCCATATATTTTTTATAAAATTCAACCGGGAAACCGTCCGGCCCCGGTGCCTTCCCCGCCTGCATGCTTCCTATCCCTTTGATCAGCTCCTCCAGCCCAATCGGGGCCCCCAATCCCGCCACCAGTCCCTCTTCCACCTTTGGAAACCTCAATTGGTCCAGGAAGCGGCCCATCCCTCCCTCCTCCCGTGGGGGCTCGGATCGGTACAATTCCTCGTAGAAGTCCCTGAAGACCCCATTGATGCCAACCCCACTCCGCTCCACGCTCCCTCCCCTGTCCTTAACTCCCCCAATCTCCCTCGCCGCGTCCCGCTTCCGAAGCTGATGCGCCAGCATCCGGCTTGCCTTTTCCCCATACTCGTAAATCACCCGCTGGGCCTTCCTCCACTGCACCTCCGCCTTCCTGGTGGTCACCAGGTCGAATTCGGCCTGGAGGCTACGCCTCTTCCTCAACAATCCTTCCTCGGGCTCCTCCACATACCTCCTGTCTACCCTCACCATCTCCCCCACCAGCCTCTCCCTCTCCCCCCGCTCCTTGTGGGCCCTAATGGAGATCAGCTCTCCCCTCACCACCGCCTTCAGTGCCTCCCATACCATCCCCACTCGGACCTCCCCGTTGTCGTTGATCTCCAAGTACATCTCTATACTTCCTCGGACCCGCTCGCTCACCTCCTCGTCTGCCAACAGCCCCACCTCCAAGCGCCACAGCGGGCGCTGGTCCCTCTCCTCCCCCATCTCCAAGTCCACCCAATGCGGGGCGTGGTCCGAAATGGCTATTGCCGAATACTCAGTATTTTCTACTCTCGCAATCAGCGCCCTACTCAAGATGAAAAAGTCGATTCTGGAATAAGCCTTATGGACATGTGAGAAGAATGAAAATGTTCTAGCCCCCGGCCTTGCAAATCTCCAAGGGTCCACCCCTCCCATCTGGTCCATAAACCCCCTCAGCACTCTAGCCGCCGCCGGCTTCCTACCCGTCCTAGACCTGGAGCGATCCTGTGCCGGGTCCAGCACCGTCTTAAATTCTCCCCCCATTATCAGGCCCCCCACTTCCAAGTCTGGGATCTGACCCAACATACGCCGCATAAAACCCGCATCGTCCCAGTTCCGGGCATACACATTGACCAGTACCACCCTCTCTCCCTGCAACTTACCACTTACCATTATGTACCTACCGCCATTATCTGCCACAATGCTCGATGCCTCAAACGACACCTACTTTCCAACCAAGATCGCCACCCCTCGATTTTTCGCATCCAGCCCCGCGTGAAACACCTGACCTACCCACCCTTTCCTCAATCTTACCTGGTCTGCCACCTTCAGGTGTGTCTCCTGAAGCATAACCACATCCGCCTTGAGCCCCTTCAGGTGCGCGAACACGCGGGCCCTCTTAACCTGGAATGTAAGGGGACTGAATGGGCCGGTTATCAGCCAGATCAGGGGGCTACCCGCCCCCTTCCCCCGCCGACTAGCCATGACCCCTCCTAGGCCAGCCACGTGCCCGCGCCCCACACCCGGCCCGTTCCCCACAGCGGCATACCCCCGTCTCGACCCCGCCCCCCCCCGCACTCGCTTCAGCTTCTCCTTGACCATAGCAGCAGCAACTCGATCCCCCCCCACCGGGCTAGGACCCATCCTAGCTGACTTACACCCCCCATTGCACTTCTGCAAGTCAGCTGACTCCTGCTGACCCCGGCCACTCCCGCCTCTCCTTCGAGTCCTCCCATTGTGTGGCACACCCTCCTCTCCCGTCCCCATCCATAGGCTCTCCCCCTCCCCCTTCCATTCTAAGCGCGGGAAACAACCCTCGCTTCCCCGCCCTGGCCCCGCCCCCTCCGGTCTTCAGCGCGGGAAAAAGCCCGCGCTTTCCACCTACCAGGCCCCGCCACCTCTGACGCAGCTCCTCTTACAGGCCCGGTCCCCTCACCCCTGACTCGGGCCTCTCCCTCCCCGCGGGGCCCCATCTCACCTCCAAGAGCCCCCCCGACCAACCCAACCAAGACAGTGCCCAACCTACCCCAGCCACCCTCACTCACCCAATAGAGAAAAAACACAAAGAAAAGAACATAAGAACTAGGAGCAGGAGTAGGCCATCTGGCCCCTCGAGCCTGCTCCACCATTCAATGAGATCATGGCTGATCTTTTGTGGACTCAGCTCCACTTGCCGGCCCGAACACCATAACCCTTAATCCCTTTATTCTTAAAAAAACTATCTATCTTTATCTTAAAAACATTTAATGAAGGAGCCTCTACTGCTTCACTGGGCAAGGAATTCCAGAGATTCACAACCCTTTGGGTGAAGAAGTTGGTCCTAAACTCATTCCTATATCTACTTCCCCTTATTTTGAGGCTATGCCCTCTAGTTCTGCCTTCACCCGCCAGTGGAAACAACCTGCCCGCATCGATCCTATCTATTCCCTTCGTAATCTTATATGTTTCTATAAGATCCCCCCTCATCCTTCTAAATTCCAACGAGTACAGTCCCAGTCTACTCAACCTCTCCTTGTAATCCAACCCCTTCAGCTCTGGGATTAACCTAGTGAATCTCCTCTGCACACCCTCCAGTGCCAGTACGTCCTTTCTCAAGTAAGGAGACCAAAACTGAACACAATACTCCAGGTGTGGCCTCACTAACACTTTATACAATTGCAGCAGAACCTCCCTAGTCTTAAACTCCATCCCTCTAGCAATGAAGGACAAAATTCCATTTGCCTTCTTAATCACCTGTTGCACCTGAAAACCAACTTTTTGCGACTCATGCACTAGCACACCCAGGTCTCTCTGCACAGCAGCATGTTTTAATATTTTATCATTTAAATAATAATCCCTTTTGCTGTTATTCCTACCAAAATGGATAACCTCACATTTGTCAACATTGTATTCCATCTGCCAGACCCTAGCCCATTCACTTAGCCTATCCAAATCCCTCTGCAGACTTCCAGTATCCTCTGCACTTTTTGCTTTACCACTTATCTTAGTGTCGTCTGCAAACTTGGACACATTGCCCTTGGTCCCCAACTCCAAATCATCTATGTAAATTGTGAACAGTTGTGGGCCCAACACTGATCCCTGAGGGACACCACTAGCTACTGATTGCCAACCAGAGAAACACCCATTAATCCCCACTCTTTGCTTTCTATTATTTAACCAATCCTCTATCCATGCTCCTACTTTCCCCTTAATGCCATGCATCTTTATCTTATGCAACAACCTTTTATGTGGCACCTTGTCAAAGGCTTTCTGGAAATCCAGATATACCACATCCATTGGCTCCCCGTTATCTACCGCACTGTTAATGTCCTCAAAAAATTCCACTAAATTAGTTAGGCACGACCTGCCCTTTATGAACCCATGCTGCGTCTGTCCAATGGGACAATTTCCATCCAGATGCCTCGCTATTTCTTCCTTGATGATAGATTCCAGCATCTTCCCTACTACCGAAGTTAAGCTCACTGGCCTATAATTACCCGCTTTCTGCCTACCTCCTTTTTTAAACAGTGGTGTCACGTTTGCTAATTTCCAATCCGCCGGGATAATTTAGTAAATTATCACTAGTGCATTTGCAATTTCCCTAGCCATCTCTTTTAGCACTCTGGGATGCATTCCATCAGGTCCAGGAGACTTGTCTACCTTTAGCCCCATTAGCTTGCCCATCACTACCTCCTTGGTGATAACAATCCTCTCAAGGTCCTCACCTGTCATAGCCTCATTTCCATCAGTCACTGGCATGTTATTTGTGTCTTCCACTGTGAAGACCGACCCAAAAAACCTGTTCAGTTCCTCAGCCACTTCCTCATCTCCCATTATTAAATCTCCCATCTCATCCTCTAAAGGACCAATATTTACCTTAGCCACTCTTTTTTGTTTTATATATTTGTAGAAACTTTTACTATCTGTTTTTATATTCTGAGCAAGTTTACTCTCATAATCTATCTTACTCTTCTTTATAGCTTTTTTAGTAGCTTTCTGTTGCCCCCTAAAGATTTCCCAGTCCTCTAGTCTCCCACTGATCTTTGCTACTTTGTATGTTTTTTCCTTCAATTTGATACTCTCCCTTATTTCCTTAAATCCACGGTCGATTTTCCCTCTTTTTACCATCCTTCCTTTTTGTTGGTATAAACCTTTTCTGAGCACTGTGAAAAATCACTTGGAAGGTTCTCCACTGTTCCTCACTGTTTCACGATAAAGTCTTTGCTCCCAGTCTACCTTAGCTAGTTCTTCTCTCATCCCATTGTAATCTCCTTTGTTTAAGCACAAAACACTAGTGCTTGATTTTACCTTCTCACCCTCCATCTGTATTTTAAATTCCACCAAAAGAAACCCGGAGCAATACAAAGGTCCCCCCCTCGAAGCAAAAATAAACATAGCATATCAACCGCAGTCCCCAATTGCCCGTCCTGACCCTCAATCTGTGTCCAACTTCTCGGCCTGAACAAAGGCCCACGCCTCCTCCGGAGATTCAACATAATGGTGCCGGCCTTGTAGGTAACCCAGTCGCGCCGGCTGCAGCATGCCAAACCTCACCCCCTTCCTGTGCAGCACCGCCTTCGCTCGATTGTACCCGGCCCTCCTCTTCGCCACCTCTACACTCTAGTCCTGATATATCCGAACCTCTGCGTTCTCCCACCTGCTGCTCCTCTCCTTCTTGGCCCACCTGAGCACACATTCCTGATCGACGAACCGATGGAACCTCACCAGCACCGCCCGCGGAGGTTCGTTAGCCTTGGGCCTCCTTGCCAGCACTCTATGGGCCTCTTCCAGCTCCAGGGGCCCCTGGAAGGACCCCGCTCCCATCAGCGAGTTCAACATGGTGACCACATAGGCCCCCACTTGCGGCCCCTCCAGCCCCTCCGGGAGGCCCAGAATCCGCAGATTCTTCCGCCTCGACCGATTTTCCATCTCCTCGAACCGTTCCTGCCATTTCTTGTGGAGCGCCTCGTGCGCCTCCACCTTTACCGCCAGGCCTAAGATCTCGTCCTCATTGTCAGAGATCTTTTGTCGAGCCTCGCGAATCGCCACTCCCTGGGCCGTCTGTGTCTCCAGCAGCTTATCAATAGAAGCCTTCATCGGCTCTAGCAGGTCTGTTTAAAACTCTCTGAAGCAGCGCTGGATACCCTCCTGCTGCTCCTCCGCCCACTGCATCCACGCTGCCTGGTCTCCGCCCGCCGCCATTTTTTTCCTTCTTCCCTCGCACTTTCTTCGGGTCCACCACCACCTTTTTTGTCACCCCGCTCCTAGTTGAAGCCATACACTGACGGGGAACTGTTGTAGACTCCTTCCCACACCAGGAAACGTCGAAAAAGTGCCGTTGGGGGCCCTGAAAAGAGCCCAAAAGTCTGTTTATGCGGGAGCCGCCGAATGTTAGCTCCGCATAGCCGCAACCGGACGTCGCCGAAGTACTTTTTGAGGTGCAGTCTCTGTTGTAATTGAAACATGGCACATACAAACAGCAATTTGATATTGACCATATAATTTGCTTTAGTGATATTATTTGAACGATAAATATTGGCCAGGACTCCTGCTTCAAAATAGTGCAGTGAAATCTTTTACATCCACCTCAGTTTAAAATCTCATCCAAAATATAGCATCGCCGACAGTGCAACACTTCCTCAGTTCTGCCGAAGTTTTGTGCTAAGTCTCTGGAGTGGGACTTGAGCCCACCAACGTTCAAATCAGAGGCAAGAGTGCTGCTAACCAAGTTGCAGGTGATACTGAATAACAGACATAACTGAAGCAAAGGAGCTGACGATTATTAATTCAATCAATAAACCCTGAGCAGCCTTCAGCATGTACACATTCTTTAAAATGTTCCACTCCCTTAACCAGAAACAAGACACCATTAAGGCTAAACAAAATCCTTTGTGATAGTTTTTAAAAGAGATCGAAGCGAGGAGAATAAATCAATTTTTGATTTACGAACAAAACCTCCACAAAATATTTGTATTTAACTAATATGTAATGGCAAATATAAATCAGAAGAGGGCACTGTAATATTGAATATTTCTCAAGGCGGTATGAAAAAAACCTAGATTTTTTAAAAACCATCTTGGTCTTGTAATAGCTGTAAATTCTGATTAACTCAAATAAAACAGCAATCATCCGACACACATATCCAGCATGGTGCAAGCGTGTTATTTCAACAGTGGATAGAAAGAATGTTCTTCCATTTCGGAACACGTGATTCAATATACATTAGTCTAAAAATGTAATTTTGCAAAACACACGTTAAAGCAAAAATTTTCACATTTGTCACTAAGGTCGCAACTTCATTCCATGTTCTGCAAAGGAAAAAAGAAACTTCAATTCCAGTTACATTAATAAATTTAGTACACTTACCGTTTTGTTTCGTAGTCGGATAATATCAGACACAGATCCAGCTCCACAATATTCCATAACTATCCAGAGGTCTGTATTTTTAAAATAGCTGCCATAGTAATTCACTACATAAGCACTGGGTGAGGGACGGGGGAGGGGGGGGGAAAAAGCACAAAATAAGTGTTCAAAATCGTAAGTTTTCATCACTTGCACAAATATTCTTGAACTCCCTTTGAGATCAGCCATAGGTAGCTGAGACAGCCAGTCATAGTCCTGTCCCCCCTTCTTGCCTCCCCAACAGCTTTGTCCATAGTACTATTGATCAATTGGACACCACTCCACCCCCGCATTAAAATTCAAATACAAAAGAGCTACACGCTCTGCTATTCAATCTTCTGCACAGGACATTGTCCAGATAACGTCTATAGAAATGCAAAACAGTGCAGATGGTGGAAACATGAAATAGAAACAGAAAATTGTGGAAATGCCCAACAGGTCAGGAAGCGTTTGTTGAGAAAGAAACCGATTTTGGATTCACCTATTGTCAGGACTGGGTGAAGTTAGAGATGTAAATGGTTTCAGGCACGTACATTGGGAAAAGGGGGAGAGGAAGAAACAAAATAAATGGTGCTCTGCAAAGCGGAATTCCAATCTACATTCGGAGCACCGAGCACAGTATACTAAACTCAAAAAACTGCAAATAAATTGGACAGAGTGATTGGGACCTCGGGTAGTGAGGAGGAGGCAGTAGAAGGGCAAATGTTGAATCTCCTGATGACTGAGGAGTGGATCAGGGTCTCCCAGAGGGAACAATACCTTCAGAATGGTGAACGGGGAGGGGAGATAAGTTTGGCTGTGGAGGTGACAGAAGTACCAGAGAACGGGGTGTTGAATGTGCAGGCTGGCGGGGAGGAAGGTGGCAATAATGGTTCTTGGAAAACACATTGAAAATGCAGGTAAGGAAGTTAGATCATCAGAATAGATACAATAACAACCACCCTGGAATATTGTTTAATGTCACAATGGTAGTTCGGGAATTGGTTCAGAGGAAGTAACTTTATATAGAGAACAAAGACTAAGGACACGATTATCCGGAATGATTTATATGTGTTGTAGCGAGCGGGAACTGCCCAGTGAGGCTGGCAATGCTGTTCAGCGTTAATTGGTCCACTTAACGAGGCTCCACGAGCTTCTCGCCACAATTGAAAGCTCACCAACCGATTCGTCGGCACCACGTTCGCCAGCCCTCCGCTAACAAGGCCGAGCAGCACTTAAACTGCACTTGCTCAGCCAACCCCAGCCAGCTCGCAACAATGGCACCGAGGAGACCAGCCCCAAGATTCAGGGATACAGATCTGGGGAGGTTCCTAGTCGCAGTGAAGGCCGGGGGGTATGTCCTGTTTCCCCAAGGGTCCCAGAGGGTCAGTCACAGGGCAGCTAGTGCTGCATTGGATGAGGTGGCGGCAGTTGTGAGTACCAGGAGTGTGACCAGGAGGACTGACCTGCATTGCCGGAATAAGGTCAATGACCCACACCAGTCAGCACGAATAAGTCGACACCAAACACCCCCCCCACGAGACCTTTGCACCCCACATGAGCATCCACCTCACCCAACCCTCTATGCAACACCCAGCCCGTCCTCCATCACCCCCGTCCCTTCAAACCCCCCCCCCCCCCAACACTTCCTTCACACCCACCCTTCCACCACTGTGAACCATGCGTGCGGCGAACAATGCCCTTTTTCTGTCTCCCCTCAGGAAAAGCTGTCACAGAATCGTCAGGAGTGTGTCCAGACTGGTGGTGGCAGAGGACAGGGTGGTCACAAACGCAGAGGACCTGTCAAATGTGAGTTGTTATTGCCTTATTGACTGACCCATCCCTCCCACTGACCACATGCCCATTCTCCCACAGGCCGATCCCAGGTGGCATCCCCTCCAGCCTCCCAGGAGACCACCTTGGAGGGGAGCTCCAAGGAAAACACGATCGAGGAGTCACAGCTGTCATCCCCACCCTCCACCAGCGCAGATACACATACTTTGGTGGGAAATGTTAGTGGACAAGCTGATGCATATCAGGTGGAGGCAGGAGCCCACAGGCGAGACAGCAGTCGGAGGGCTGCTTGATTCCAGGACCCAGCTGGGTCCCAGTCTGGTGCTGAGCCTATAGAAGAGGTAATCCCAGAGAAGATGGAGACGATAGGGAGCGGTCAGGACATTCAGGGGGAGATGTCAGCGCACACCAGTAGATCCATGACCGATTGGAGGAGTCCCAGAGGCAACAGGCCAACACTGCTAGGGTGGTGACCTTAGTGGAAAACCTGGTGCACGACATCGGCACCATTAGTGAAGGTGTCCAAGAAATGGTGCAGTCGGTGACGGCCATGACTGAGGGTCTTGACAGACTGTCCGACTCGCTGGGGATGTCACCCAGTACCAGGCTGACCTTAATGAGGTTCTGCAGGACATGTCCCGCTCTCAAATGGGAATGGCAACGACCATGGCGGAGGGGCTTGACATCATGTCCCTTTTGTAAGCAGCCTCTCGCTTCACAGCTGAAGGCTATTGATAAGAAGGAATTGGCCTGGTTAGTTGTGAGAGCGCTTTGCAGCTACAGGTTGTGTTTACTGCCTGCTCCTGCTGGTGGCTGCAGATGCCTGGAGGCTGCTGATGCTGTTTCTTTCCTTTTCTGTAGCCGGAAAGGACAATTCTTTCCAAGGTACCTGGGTCCTGGAACATTGGGCTCAGGGGGATGTACGAATTCAAAAGTCAATCTGGTTTGAAGCAAGAAGACACAGCAGGACCTGGTGCACAACACTGTTCCAAAGGGCTAACTGCTAACGCCGTTGAAGAAATGCTTTGGCAGATTGATGCTTTTGTTGCTGGTGCGGTGAGTGCTGCATGTAACTGGCACATCACCTCGAGTTAAACACGCTAAAAGTCAAGGATATTCATGCCCTGTGCCCTTCGATACCCTTGCCAGACATCGTCTGGAGGGCCTGGAGCCAGAGGGCCCCAGCCAACTTACCGGTGTCACTGGCGGCGCCATGCTACCCTGTTATGCCCACTGCTCTTGCGATATGCCAGTGTCAGGAGAGGGGAATTCGGAAGAACTGGAGACCGCAGTCGTCTCCTTGGTAACACGCCCCGGGTTGGCCTCCAGGGTTTCCTCCTCCCTGACATTGCCCGTAGGGCCCTGGGTGGTCTCCATGGGACAGAGGGGCAGCTGGAGTGAGTTCCACAGGTCTCAGCGTCATCTGGCTCTGCCCGTCCTGGCAGCTCCCCATTATCTGCGCCATGGTGTTGATACCCTCAACGATGATCCTCAGTGTCTGGACCATGCTCTGGAGTGCCTCGGCAATGTCCACCTGCGTCTGGGACATGCCCCTCATCGACTGGATATGAAATCAAGGCCCTCCGCCATGGTTGTCACGGACCAAGCCATGCCTTGGACATCACCACTCAAGACGCTGACGTCTTGCTCCAAGTTTTGCACTGCGGTCTAGTATGGTTAGCCTCATGCCACGCATTGTCAGCATCATCTCCTGGATCTGTAGCCTTTGGGACGCCGCCAATCGGCTGTGCACTCGCTGGAACGTCTCAGACTTCCCCTCCTGAATCTCACGGCTGTGTCCGAGCGCTGCATCAGCTCTGGGAGAACCTTGTCCAGAGGCTCGGCATCTGCTGGAACTAAGCAGAGCCTTGGGTCCAGCAGATCCCACACACCCGCCCCCCCCTAACTGCTGACTCCCTTGAATGTTCCTGCATCCACCTGATGTGCATCAACAACTGTGTGGTGCTCACCAGATTGTGCCCCAGAAGCTGTTCACTAATGTTGCCCACCGAAGTGTGTATCTTTACGCTGGTGGAAGGTGGTGGTAATAGCTGTGAGGCCTCGATGGTGATCTCTTCAGAGCTCTCCTCCGTGGTAGTATCTTGGGTGGTGAGGGGGGATCATCTTATTGCAGGGGCAGTGGATCCTCACCTCTCTGTGCGCAAGCCAACCTCGGTGTCAGTCACTGCTCTCTCCTTGAACAACCCCATGATTCCGAGGGCCCGTTCCTCATAGCGGGTGAGGACTCAGATCTCTGGTATTCTATTCCTCATCTTGGCCCTTTCCTGCTTATTATAGACTATCTTCTCCTGCGGGGACTAAGTGAGGGCTTTGTAAGCCACGCGTTTGATGGATCATGGGGGCCTACAGCAGATGGCATGTGTGGTACCGCAACTGGACATAAAGGGGTTGTGCCGGTGGGTGCCAGGGGTTGCTGAGGAACAAACATGTAGATGGGATGTCATAGAATTTACAGTGCAGAAGGAGGCCATTCGGCCCATCGGGTCTGCACCGGCTCTTGGAAAGAGCACCCTACCCAAGGTCAACACCGCCACCCTATCCCCATACCCCAATAACCCCACCCAACACTAAGGGCAATTTTGGACACTAAGGGCAATTTATCACGGCCAATCCACCTAACCCGCACATCTTTGGACTGTGGGAGGAAACCAGAACACCCGGAGGAAACCCACGCACACACGGGGAGGATGTGCAGACTCCGCACAGACAGTGACCCAAGCCAGAATCGAACCTGGGACCCTGGAGCTGTGAAGCAATTGTGCTATCCACAAGGCTACCGTGCTGCCCTTGTGGGGACAGTATGAGGTGCAGCCAGTGATTTGTGAGGAAGGGTGTTTGCGAATTTGAGGGGGAAGGTAGAACTGCCAGAAACAGATGGTAGCTTACCCCAGCAGCTCGATGGAGGTCGTTGGTCATCTTCCAACATTGGACGCTGGTCCTCCGCGTCATATACCCTCACTGACAACCACTGCCTCCTAGACAGTATTGGTGGTCCTGCTACTAGCCCTTCAACCTTCTCGGGGGAAGAGGATGCCCATTCGCATCGACGATATTGAGAAGCTTGGCCTGGTCGGCATCACCAAACCAAGGAACAGGTCTGCGCGCTGCCATGCCAGTGTTGACTGGGAGTGAGTGGTGAGGGAGCGCTTAAAAGCAGCTCCCCCTTGTTAGCAGTGAGATGCTGAGGCGAAAGTCTGGCGAGACAACCAGTAATGACGAGAAGCCCATGGCAGCTCATTTCCGACACTAAGTGCCGTTAAATACTGGCCGCAATCTCACCAGCACGGCTGTCGAGAAGCAACCCGCCAATCACATCCAAAATGACACTTACAAATGTTTCCGTTAAATCATGCCCACAGTTTCTAGTTCCTCGTGTTGATTAAAGGAAAGCAAAACAAGAGTCATTTCTTTTAAATGTATTACGACAGGATGGGAATGTTTCAAAATTAGTTTCGAGTAGTTTGAAAACACATTGTAAGGCAATCAGCACATGCAACTTGACATAAATTGATCCATCCATTGTGCAAGTATAATTGTGAGTGCCATAAAAACACAGAATGTAGATCTATCAAAGCGAGCTACTGGTCCACTGCCACTGAAGAATTAAGGTTAGCTTTTTAAAAACTAAATTCTGGTCCCATGTGGCATAGTCATTTGGAACATCCATTTGAGTGGGCAGAATTGCACTGTGTTGCATATTTTTAATGAATGGGACCCATATGTTATTTCAAAAGTAGTGAGGACGAGCCAGAGTGCAGACAGAACTATTTCAATGGGGTCAGTCCCAAAGATCCTTTACCATGTTATCCCAGTGGGACTACTGGCTGACTTCCAGAAGTGGCGGATGCACCTGCCTCCATTACATAATCAACATTTTAAGAAAATGCCTTCAGGTGGATTAAATTGTATAACTTTGGATAATCCTGGCAGACAGATGGCTGAATAATAGTACTGACTAAGGATTTGATTGTGTGAAATACATTCCAGGATGAGACAATATGAAGACAGGAACAGAGTACATGGGAACTAAGTGCCCAACTTCTCATCTGCTCAATAGCATATGTTAGAAATAGTGGAGCTGAGGATATAAAAACCAAGAGAGTACTTGAGCTATACAGCATTTGTAATTGGTTTTGCTTTCCTATGTAAATTAAATCTGCACATCTCTTTGCTTTTAGATCTGTTGGAAAATTTACCTTATATATACACCAAAAGCTCAGAAAGCTTTTCAGTGTTAATTTAAATAGCTTGCACAATGAAGTAATACATGTTTAAGTCTCTGGACTCTTGTGGGGGGTTTGGGGGGGGTGGGAAGAACCCAAATATGGCACTACTTCAAATTAAAACTAAATCTTTCTCCATCACACTGTCAAGGTGTGCATTCCAGATCCTAGCCACTCACTACTTCAAAAGGTTTTTCCTCCTGTCACCACTGGCTTTTTTTGCAAATCTCCTTGACTCAGTGTGCTCTGGTTCTCAACACTTCTGCCACTTTCTCCCTATCTACTCTGCCCAGACCCTCTCGATTTTGAGCACCTCTATCAAATCTCCTCTCAGGCTTTTCTTCCCCAAGCAGAACAGTCCCACCTTAATTAATCAATCCGTGTAACTGAAGTCTTTCTCAGCCTGCCCTGAAACCTTTATTGACATGCAGCCCCAGGTACCCCAGGTATGGGAACACGAAGTGGAGACGACAGGGAATGGGAGCACAGAGTGGTGACAATGGAGGGTAGGGGAGGTGGTGGAATCATGGCATTGTCATTGGACTAGTAATACAGAGACCCAGGGTAATTCGCTGGGGACCCGGGTTCAAATCCCACCATGACAGGTGGAGAAGTTTGAATTCAATAAAGAATCTCGAATTAACGGTCTAATGGTGACCATGAAACCTTTGTCAATTGTTGTAAAAACCCATCTGGTTTACTTATAAGTTACTAAAATGCCAGGAATAAGTGCAAAGAATTACCAAAAAGGCTAATGGAATGCTAGCTTTTAAAGCTAGAAAGCTCAAATATAAAGACATGGGGTTATGCTGCAGCTATATAAAACCCTGGATAGACCCCACTTGGAGTACTGTGAGCAGTTCTGGGCACCACACCTTAGGAAGGATATTTTGGCCTTGGAGGGATTGCAACATAGATTTACATAAATTATACCTGGATTACAGGGTTGAGTTACGAGGAGATTACTCAGATTAGACCTGTTTTTGCTACAGTTTTGAAGGTTATGGGATGATCTGATCGAAGTATTCACAATATTATCAGGGAAAGACAGGGTAGATAAAGATAAACTATTTCCACTGGTTGTAGATTCTGAAACTCGGGGGCATAGTCTAAAAATGTCGATTTCGGCGTGAGAACAGCTGGTGAGTCAGTTTCAGCGGGTGCATTGCGGAAGTGGCTGCTGGGAGGTAAGTCAACCTTTAAAAGCACCTGTCTTTGCAGGGGCAGGCCAGTCGATTTCGGCGTGAGAACAGCTGGTGAGTCAGTTTCAGCGGGAGCATTGCGGAAGTGGTTGCTGGGAGGTAAGTCTGTCCTTTAAAAGCACTTGTCTTTGCAGGGGCAGGCCAGTCGATTTCGGCGGGAGAATCAGCTGGTGAGTCAGTTTCAGCGGGAGCATTGCGGAAGTGGCTGCTGGGAGGTAAGTCAACCTTTAAAAGCACTTGTCTTTGCAGGGGCAGGCCAGTCGATTTCGGCGGGAGAACAGCTGGTGAGTCAGTTTCAGCGGGAGCATTGCGGAAGTGGTTGCTGGGAGGTAAGTCTGTCCTTTAAAAGCACTTGTCTTTGCAGGGGCAGGCCAGTCGATTTCGGCGGGAGAATCAGCTGGTGAGTCAGTTTCAGCGGGAGCATTGCGGAAGTGGCTGCTGGGAGGTAAGTCAACCTTTAAAAGCACTTGTCTTTGCAGGGGCAGGCCAGTCGATTTCGGCGGGAGAATCAGCTGGTGAGTCAGTTTCAGCGGGAACATTGCGGAAGTGGCTGCTGGGAGGTAAGTCAACCTTTAAAAGCACTTGTCTTTGCAGGGGCAGGCCAGTCGATTTCGGCGTGAGAACAGCTGGTGAGTCAGTTTCAGCGGGAGCATTGCAGAAGTGGTTGCTGGGAGGTAAGTCTGTCCTTTAAAAGCACTTGTCTTTGCAGGGGCAGGCCAGTCGATTTCGGCGGGAGAATCAGCTGGTGAGTCAGTTTCAGCGGGAGCATTGCGGAAGTGGCTGCTGGGAGGTAAGTCAACCTTTAAAAGCACTTGTCTTTGCAGGGGCAGGCCAGTCGATTTCGGCGTGAGAACAGCTGGTGAGTCAGTTTCAGCGGGAGCATTGCGGAAGTGGCTGCTGGGAGGTAAGTCAACCTTTAAAAGCACTTGTCTTTGCAGGGGCAGGCCAGTCGATTTCGGCGGGAGTGGAGCTGGCTGGTTAGTCAATTTCAGCAGGAGCTGAGAATTTTTCTTTTTTTTTTAAATTAGTTTTTTTTAGGCGGGAACAGGAAGTCGACCCGCGGACGTCTGGGAAGACCCTCACCAATAAATTCTGGTGGAGAGGAAACCTGAGACACTACACGTGTAGTGTCTCCCACCCGCCCTCCTCCTCTAACCTAATAATAAAACCCATTGGTCTGAGGTAAGTACCATATTTTATTATATTATTATTATTTTTTTATAAAAATTTAATTTAGTTGTTAGCCAGATCTTGGTAGAAAGTAAGACGAATGGCAGGGAAGGGAGTGCAATGTTCCTCCTGCAGGATGTTTGAGGTGAGGGATGCAGTTAGTGTCCCTGCTGATTTTACCTGCAGGAAGTGCTGCCATCTCCAGCTCCTCCAAGACCGAGTTAGGGAACTGGAGCTGGAGTTGGAAGAACTTCGGATCATTCGGGAGGCAGAAGGGGTCATAGATAGCAGCTTCAGGGAATTAGTTACACCAAAGATTGGAGATAGGTGGGTAACTGTAAGAGGGACTGGGAAAAAGCAGTCAGTGCAGGGATCCCCTGCGGTCGTTCCCCTGAGAAACAAGTATACCGCTTTGGATACTTGTGGGGGGGGGGGGGGACTTACCAGGGGTAAGCCATGGGGTACGGGCCTCTGGCACGGAGTCTGTCCCTGTTGCTCAGAAGGGAAGGGGGGAGAGGAGCAGAGCATTAGTAATTGGGGACTCGATAGTCAGGGGCACAGATAGGAGATTTTGTGGGAGCGTGAGAGACTCACGTTTGGTATGTTGCCTTCCAGGTGCAAGGGTACGTGATGTCTCGGATCGTGTTTTCCGGGTCCTTAGGGGGAGGGGGAGCAGCCCCAAGTCGTGGTCCACATTGGCACTAACGACATAGGTAGGAAAGGGGACAAGGCTGTCAGGCAGGCTTTCAGGGAGCTAGGATGGAAGCTCAGAACTAGAACAAACAGAGTTGTTATCTCTGGGTTGTTACCCGTGCCACGTGATAGTGAGATGAGGAATAGGGAGAGAGAGCATTTAAACACGTGGCTACAGGGATGGTGCAGGCGGGAGGGATTCAGATTTCTGGATAACTGGGGCTCTTTCTGGGGAAGGTGGGACCTCTACAGACAGGATGGTCTACATCTGAACCTGAGGGGCACAAATATCCTGGGGGGGAGATTTGTTAGTGCTCTTTGGGGGGGGGTTTAAACTAATGCAGCAGGGGCATGGGAACCTGGATTGTAGTTTTAGGGTAAGGGAGAATGAGAGTATAGAGGTCAGGAGCACAGATTTGACGTCGCAGGAGGGGGCCAGTGTTCAGGTAGGTGGTTTGAAGTGTGTCTACTTCAATGCCAGGAGTATACGAAACAAGGTAGGGGAACTGGCAGCATGGGTTGGTACCTGGGACTTCGATGTTGTGGCCATTTCGGAGACATGGATAGAGCAGGGACAGGAATGGATGTTGCAGGTTCCGGGGTTTAGGTGTTTTAGTAAGCTCAGAGAAGGAGGCAAAAGAGGGGGAGGTGTGGCGCTGCTAGTCAAGAGCAGTATTACGGTGGCGGAGAGGATGCTAGATGGGGACTCTTCTTCCGAGGTAGTATGGGCTGAAGTTAGAAACAGGAAAGGAGAGGTCACCCTGTTGGGAGTTTTCTATAGGCCTCCAAATAGTTCTAGGGATGTAGAGGAAAGGATGGCGAAGATGATTCTGGATATGAGCGAAAGTAACAGGGTAGTTATTATGGGAGACTTTAACTTTCCAAATATTGACTGGAAAAGATATAGTTTGAGTACAATAGATGGGTCGTTTTTTGTACAGTGTGTGCAGGAGGGTTTCCTGAAACAATATGTTGACAGGCCAACAAGAGGCGAGGCCACGTTGGATTTGGTTTTGGGTAATGAACCAGGCCAGGTGTTGGATTTGGAGGTAGGAGAGCACTTTGGGGACAGTGACCACAATTCGGTGACGTTTACGTTAATGATGGAAAGGGATAAGTATACACCGCAGGGCAAGAGTTATAGCTGGGGGAAGGGCAATTATGATGCCATTAGACGTGACTTGGGGGGGATAAGGTGGAGAAGTAGGCTGCAAGTGTTGGGCACACTGGATAAGTGGGGCTTGTTCAAGGATCAGCTACTGCGTGTTCTTGATAAGTATGTACCGGTCAGACAGGGAGGAAGGCGTCGAGCGAGGGAACCGTGGTTTACCAAGGAAGTGGAATCTCTTGTTAAGAGGAAGAAGGAGGCCTATGTGAAGATGAGGTGTGAAGTTTCGGTTGGGGCGATGGATAGTTACAAGGTAGCGAGGAAGGATCTAAAGAGAGAGCTAAGACGAGCAAGGAGGGGACATGAGAAGTATTTTGCAGGAAGGATCAAGGAAAGCCCAAAAGCTTTCTATAGGTATGTCAGGAATAAGCGAATGACTAGGGAAAGAGTAGGACCAGTCATGGACAGGGATGGGAAATTGTGTGTGGAGTCTGAAGAGATAGGCGAGATACTAAATGAATATTTTTCGTCAGTATTCACTCAGGAAAAAGATAATGTTGTGGAGGAGAATGCTGAGCCCCAGGCTAATAGAATAGATGGCATTGAGGTACGTAGGGAAGAGGTGTTGGCAATTCTGGACAGGCTGAAAATAGATAAGTCCCCGGGACCTGATGGGATTTATCCTAGGATTCTCTGGGAGGCCAGGGAAGAGATTGCTGGACCTTTGGCTTTGATTTTTATGTCATCATTGGCTTCAGGAATAGTGCCAGAGGACTGGAGGACAGCAAATGTGGTCCCTTTGTTCAAAAAGGGGAGCAGAGACAACCCCGGCAACTGTAGACCGGTGAGCCTCACGTCTGTAGTGGGTAAAGTCTTGGAGGGGATTATAAGAGACAAGATTTATAATCATCTAGATAGGAATAATATGATCAGGGATAGTCAGCATGGCTTTGTGAAGGGTAGATCATGCCTCACAAACCTTATTGTGTTCTTTGAGAAGGTGACTGAACAGGTAGACGAGGGTAGAGCAGTTGATGTGGTGTATATGGATTTCAGCAAAGCGTTTGATAAGGTTCCCCACGGTAGGCTATTGCAAAAAATACGGAGGCTAGGGATTGAGGGTGATTTAGAGATGTGGATCAGAAATTGGCTAGCTGAAAGAAGACAGAGGGTGGTGGTTGATGGGAAATGTTCAGAATGGAGTACAGTCACAAGTGGAGTACCACAAGGATCTGTTCTGGGGCCGTTGCTGTTTGTCATTTTTATCAATGACCTAGAGGAAGGCGCAGAAGGGTGGGTGAGTAAATTTGCAGACGATACTAAACTCGGTGGTGTTGTCGATAGTGTGGAAGGATGTAGCAGGTAACAGAGGGATATAGATAAGCTGCAGAGCTGGGCTGAGAGGTGGCAAATGGAGTTTAATGTAGAGAAGTGTGAGGTGATTCACTTTGGAAGGAATAACAGGAATGCGGAATATTTGGCTAATGGTAAAGTTCTTGAAAGTGTGGATGAGCAGAGGGATCTAGGTGTCCATGTACATAGATCCCTGAAAGTTGCCACCCAGGTTGATAGGGTTGTGAAGAAGGCCTATGGAGTGTTGGCCTTTATTGGTAGAGGGATTGAGTTCCGGAGTCGGGAGGTCATGTTGCAGCTGTACAGAACTCTGGTACGGCCGCATTTGGAGTATTGCGTACAGTTCTGGTCACCGCATTATAGGAAGGACGTGGAGGCTTTGGAGCGGGTGCAGAGGAGATTTACCAAGATGTTGCCTGGTATGGAGGGAAAATCTTATGAGGAAAGGCTGATGGACTTGAGGTTGTTTTCGTTGGAGAGAAGAAGGTTAAGAGGAGACTTAATAGAGGCATACAAAATGATCAGGGGGTTGGATAGGGTGGACAGTGAGAGCCTTCTCCCGCGGATGGATATGGCTGGCACGAGGGGACATAACTTTAAACTGAGGGGTAATAGATATAGGACAGAGGTCAGAGGTAGGTTCTTTACGCAAAGAGTAGTGAGGCCGTGGAATGCCCTACCTGCTACAGTAGTGAACTCGCCAACATTGAGGGCATTTAAAAGTTTATTAGATAAACATATGGATGATAATGGCATAGTGTAGGTTAGATGGCTTTTGTTTCGGTGCAACATTGTGGGCCGAAGGGCCTGTACTGCGCTGTATTGTTTAAAAAATAAATAAATAAATTAGGACCAGACCGTTCAGGAGAGATGTTATGAAGAACCTCTTCACTCAAAGGGTGGTAGAGGTTTGGAACCCTCCCAGAAATAGCGGTTGAAGCTAGTTCAGTTGTTAATTTTAAATCTGAGATATGAAGCAAAGATATTATTAATAATAATAATCACTTATTGTCACAAGTAGGCTTCAATGAAGTTACTGTGACTAGTCGCCACCTTCCAGCGCCTGTTCAGAAAGGCCGGTGCGGGAATTGAACCCTCGCTGCTGGCCTTGTTCTGCATTACAAGCCAGTTGTTTAGCCCACTGTGCTAAATCAGTCTCTTTATTAAGTGATATGGGCCAAAGGCAGGTATATAGAGTTAGGTCACAGAACAGCCATGATCTCATGGCGGGACAGGCTCGAGGGGCTGAATGGCCCACTCCTGTTCCTATGTTCCTAAATTCTTATGGGAAGGAAAGCGGTCATCCTTGCCTGGTCTGTCTACATACATGCGACTCCAGATCCACAGCAATGTGGTTGACCCTTAAATGCTCTCTGGAAGTTGGAAGTTGAAGGGTAATTCGGGATGGGTAATAAATACTGGCCTAGCCAGCAATGCACACATCCCATGAATTTATTTTTAAAAACATATTGAGGAACAAGTGCTAATTTGGGGGTAAAAGCACCACGAGGAATAAGTGCTAACTTGAGAATATGCCTAGTAATGTCTCTAGTAAGCTTTTCAAGCTGTCATTTTGACTAACAGTAGAATTAGCAAACTGAATTGGAACTTTATAACAGCAAGTTAGTCAAAATCAAACGTAAAATAATGCGGATGCTAAAAATCTGAATTAGGCCCCAAAAAAGCTGGAGAACTGGATCAGGTCAGACAGCATCAGTGGACAGAAAGAGTTAATGTTTCATCAGAACTGAAGACAGCAAATTTAAGAGTTCTTAAAATCAGTGGAAGTGGATAGCGGGCAGGAAGAACAAAGGAAAAAGTCTGTGATGGAGGAGATTAAATAACAAAAGATTTCCTGATGCATTAGCCAAAAAGAGTGGCAACGGATATAGTAAAGAAACTCAAGTTGTGCCCAAATGAGGCATGAACTGCTACATAAAAGCCATCTGAATGCAAGAGAAAGGGATAAAGAAAGAAAGAAGTTGAAGGCCGACCAGCAAAACAAAAAAGGGGTAAATAAACACATAAAACAAAATGGAGACAGAGGTTATGATCTAAAGTCGGTAATGTTGAATGGTGCGTTTGCTGCCAACTCCGTGTTCGCGCAGTTGCACTGGTTTATTCCATGATGACACTATGAGTAGTAGGTAGTGGCCAGGTGCAGGGATGCTGATATCAAACAATTATTCAAGATGGTTGAGCCAGGAATTGGGATGGGAGGCTTCAGGTCCGCCCAGTGGCAGCTACAATTCCGGATTGCAACATCCATATACCACGTTTGCAGCTCCGGGGCTTCTATCCAGTCAGATCATATTCGGGTCCTGAAGTCATTTATCTGATTTCTGAGACAGCAGTGGGCAATCGGGGCTCTGCCTCCAGCGGTTTCTGAACCTCCTGCTCTGAAGCTTCTTCACTTTAACCCGGTCACCAGGAAGCAACCCCGGAGCTGCAAATTCTTGGATATGGAGGCTGTAATTCAGAATTGCAGCCGTCACTGGGATAGATCAGGATCCTCTCTTCCCGATCCCTGGAAATTGCTGCGCCGGGTCTGCCCACCTGCCACAGGGCTCAGAAGCTGGGTGAATGGCTCAGGTTCTGAATAAGATCCACCTGGCACAGTGTCCCCCACAAATGAAGTCATGCGCATGGGTAGATCATGAACAAAGGTCAGCATGGGAGCAAGGTGGGAATTAAAATGACAAGTAACCAGGGGTCATGTACGCAGACTGAATGGCTGTGTTCCGCAAAGCGGTCACCCAGTCTGCATTTAGTCTCCAGAATGTAGATGAGACCACATTGTGAGCAGCAAATATAGTATACTAACTTGAAAAAAGTACAAGTAAATCACTGTTTCACTTGGACGAAGTGTTTTGGGGCCTTGGACAGCGTGAAGAGAGGTGGTAAAAGAGCAGATAGTGCATCTCATATGCTTGCATGAAAAGGTCAAGGATGAAGGAGGAGTAGACCAGGGCACCTCAGGGGAGCAGTCCCTATGGAATGCTGAAAAGGGAGGACAGGTGAAGGTGTGTTCGGTGGTTGCATCACTTTAAAGCTGGCAGAAATGGTGGATGATGATCCATTGTATATGGTGGGGTGGAAGGGGGACTCTATCTGAAGAATATAAATAAGAGCTCTTTTACTGGTCCTCAAGCAAATCTGTTGTATAAATCCTGGATATAAAACCACGGGAGAACAGTGCTAGCATCAAACCAAGCCCCCTGAGCACTTCTGAAGCCTACAAAAAATAACTTTGGAAATGCTTTGAGACTCTCAAGCCACTTAAAATCTCACAAATGGTGGAGCTCTGTGCTTACAAGCAGGGAAATGCAAAGCCATAAGAATTCAAAAAGAGTGCCAGGCAGCAGAAACAAGGCGCTGTCTGCCTGAGACGGATTCTGTAGTTAGTGGTCTCAGACCAGTAGCTACATGATTAAGACTGTTTGATATTTGGCTATTGGCGGAACAGCTTTTAATTGTAGTTCCAAAGAAGTGGACAAAGGCTGTTCAGAGTACCAGTCTCAAAAGGTATCTTAGAAAGAGAAACAGAGAAAGAACAGCAAGCAATCAAAGACAGATGTCCTGAACCCACGTTGCAGCTCTTCCACTTCTATTCAGTGGACTTGATCTAAAAATAGTATGACAGCAGTTATCGCTCATTGAAACATTTACATGCTCACTAAATTATAACACTTGAGGTTAAACATCTGTAAAATGCACTATGCTGTTAAGTGAAATTACCACATTCCACTGCTCATACCTATCACATTGTTGCATTATTGAAATTTCCTTAATAATTTCCTGTAGGTCGGACTCCACTGGAACTTGCTTTATGGCAACAACTTGGCCAGATTCCTTATGGATTGCTTTAAAAACACTGCCATATGATCTGGAAAAAAGAAAGATGTTTTTTTCCAATACATACCAAACAAATACATACTTTAAAGCAAATTTTCAAAAACTTAGTTAATAAAGTGCATCTCCGGGAAGCATGGTGGCGCAGTGGTTAGCACTGCTGCCTCACAGCGCTGAGGACCCGTGTTCGATCCCGGCACCGGATCACGGTCTGTGTGGAATTTGCATTACCCAAGTGGTAACAAACCCACCAAGATTTTCTTTCGGGCTTACAAAACCCAAACTAACACACAAAAATAGTATCCAGGAGGAAATATAATTTTTCTATGGTCCTCATAATGTGGATCCTGACCTCGGAAGAAACATGTGTAAGGTTTGCACCTAACCCGCCAAAATGGGGTTGGGAAGGCAGGGGAAAATCATGGGCGCGATCTAACACAAAGGTTTCTAAATGTCATTTGTGGTTGGTTTTGCTGTCAGTTTCCTGGCTCTGCCAGAGAGTTCCCCATCGCTATCTAACCACACTTAGTCACTTTTGTAGGCCCTGGGGAGTTTCTCATCAGTTTACCCCACACTACAGACATTTAGACAGGCAAGGGCTAATTAGGAAAAGTCAGCATGGCTTTGTAAGGGGAAAGTCATGTCTCACGAATTTGATTGAATTTTTGAAGGGGTAACCAAGAAGGTAGATGAGAGCAGTGCAGTCGACGTTGTCGACATGGACTTTAGCAAGGCCTTTGACAAGGTACCGCATGGTAAGTTGTTTGCAAAAGGTTAAATCTCACCGAATCCCGGGTGAAGTAGCCAATTGGATACTAAAATTGGCATGGCGATCGAAACCAGGTTTATGGTGAGAGGGAAGAGATTCAAAAGAGACCAAAGATGGAATTGTTTCACACAGAGGGTAGTGAGCATCTGGAACGAGGCAGTGGTAGAGGCGGATACAATTTTTTCCTTTAAAAAGCAGTTAGACAGGTACATGGGCAGGGTGGGTATAGAGGGATATGGGCCAAATGCGGGCAAGTGGGACTAGCTTAGTGATAGAAACTGGGCGGCATGGACAAGCTGGGCCGAAGTGTATGTTTCCATGCTGTAGACATCAATGACTCTATAAGAATTATTTTCATCACTGGGGGGCTGAACTCGCTGGACAGACCGGCTCCTCAGAGATCGGGCTGCCATTTTGAAAGGGTGCCTGAACTCAAAGTGGGCTTGTGGGTCCCCACAACCCCATAGGCAATGTCATCCCCCCACACAACTGGGCATTACCCCACAACACTCTTCCCTTCACCCCCCCCCCCCAACACGCTCTCTTACTTGACCCCCCCCTCTTCCAGGACCCCCATCCATCACCACCCCTTCTTAACCCCCCTCCTTTCATGGGCCTTGCCCCCCCCCCCCCCCCCTCGGGCCCCGACCCTTGGCAGTGTCACCCTGTCAGTGCTCCTTCCAGCTTGGAGTTACCACCCAGGCACCTTGGTCCAAGCCAGGCAGTGCCAACATGCCCACATTCCAGCGGGTGGGCCAGGGGCCAACCTGCCCTATCCCTGACCCTCCAGGGGCCTCGGATGGCCGGGGAAACTCTCAAGGGCTTGTTCCATCGGGTCCAAATTTGTGTGGACCAGTACTGAATGTCGCCCATCTGGGGACTCTCACAGGAGGCCAGTAAATGGCGGGAAGCTGATAGATCCCGGATGAGTCTGCCTCAGTAGGTTTAAGCCTACTAAAGCGAGACCGCCTGGTCACGCCCATTGTTATCAGGATCCTGACCTCGAAGCGTACTGGCTGCTGGTAAGCCCACGAGAGGCTCCAGCTGGTATTTACTGGCTGCTCATTTCTCCCGTTCGAGCGCGAAGCAGCCAGCAGACCTCGCACCTTCTGGAAAAAAACAATGTTCAGGCTTCCGCAACCCAACTCACACCTCCTTTGGAAGAAGAAAATCCAGCCCACACAGAATTTGCACCTGTTCCAAGTATTCCAGTGGAGGCAAATGGGCATCACAAAGAATTTAGATGCAAGTTCCAGAGATGTAGAGGAAAGGATTGCAAAGATGATTCTGGATAGGAGCGAAAGTAACAGGGTAGTTGTTATGGGGGACTTTAACTTTCCAAATATTAACTGGAAACGCTATAGTTCGAGCACGTAAGATGGGTCCTTTTTTGTCCAATGTGTGCAGGAGGGTTTCCTGACACAGTATGTAGATAGGCCAACGAGAGGCGAGGCCATATTGGATTGGGTACTGGGAAATTAACCTGGACAGGTGTTAGATTTGGAGGTAGGTGGGCACTTTGGTGATAGTGACCACAATTCAATTACATTTACTTTAGCGATGGAAAAGGATAGGTATATACCGCAGGGCAAGAGTTATAGCTGGGAGAAAGGCAATTATGATGCGATAAGGCAAGACTTAGGATGCGTAGGATGGGGAGGGAAACTGCAGGGGATGTGCACAATTGAAATGTGGAGCTGGTTCAAGGAACAGCTACTGCGTGTCCTTGATAAGTATGTCCCTGTCAGGCAGGGTGGAAGTGGTCGAGCGAGGGAACCATGGTTTACTAAAGTAGTTGAATCACTTGTTAAGAGGAAGAAGGAGGCTTATGTAAAGATGAGACGTGAAGGTTCAGTTAAGGCGCTCGAGAGTTACAAGTTAGCTAGGAAGGACCTAAAGAGAGAGCTAAGAAGAGCCAGGATTGAACATGAGAAGTCTTTGGCAGGTAGGATCAAGGATAACCTTAAAGCGTTCTATAGATATGTCAGGAATAAAAGAATGACTAGGGTAAGAGTGGGGCAGTCAAGGACAGTAGTGGGATGTTGTGCGTGGAGTCCGAGGAGATAGGAGAGGTGCTAAATTAATATTTTTTGTCACTATTCACACAGGAAAAAGACAATGTTGTTGACGTGAATACTGAGATACAGGCTACTAGACTAGAAGGGCTTGAGGTTCTTAAGGAGGAGGTGTTAGCAATTCTGGAAAGTGTGAAAATAGATAAGTCCCCTGGGCCAGATGGGATTTATCCTAGGATTCTATGGGAAGCTAGGGAGGCGATTGCTGAGCCTTTGCCTTTGATCTTTATGTCATCATTGTCTATAGGAATAGTGCCAGAAGACTGGAGGATAGCAAATGTTGTCCCCTTGTTCAAGAAGGGGAGCAGAGACAACTCCGGTAACTATAGACCAGTGAGCCTTACTTCTGTTGTGGGCAAAGTCTTGGAAAGGTTGATAAGAGATAGGATGTACAATCATCTGGAAAGGAATAATTTGATTAGAGATAGTCAACACGGTTTTGTGAAGGGTAGGTTGTGCCTCACAAACCTTATTGAGTTCTTTGAGAAGGTGACCAAACAGGTGGACGAGGGTAAAGCAGTTGATGTGGTGCATATGGATTTCAGTAAAGCGTTTGATAAGGTTCCCCACTGTAGGCTATTGCAGAAAATACAGAGGCATAGGATTCAGGGTGATTTAGCAGTTTGGATCAGAAATTGGCTAGCTGGAAGAAGGCAAAGGGCGGTGGTTGATGGGAAATGTTCAGCCTGGAGTCCAGTTACTAGTGGTGTACCACAAGGATCTGTTTTGGGGCCACGACTGTTTGTCATTTTTATAAATGGGTGAGTAAATTTGCCGATGACACTAAAGTCGGTGGAGTGTTGACAGTGCGGGAGGACGTAACACGTTACAGAGGGACATAGATAAGCTGCAGAGCTGGGCTGAGAGATGGCAAATGGAGTTTAATCCAGAAAAATGTGAGGTAATTCATTTTGGAAGGAATAACAGGAAGACAGAGTACTGGGCAAATGGTAAGATTCTTGGTAGTGTGGCTGAGCAGAGAGATCTTGGTGTCCATGTACATAGATCCCTGAAAGTTGCCACCCAGGTTGAGAGGGTTGTTAAGAAGGTATACGGTGTGTTAGCTTTTATTGGTAGAGGGATTGAATTTCGGAGCCATGAGGTCATGTTGCAGCTGTACAAAACTCTGGTGCGGCCGCATTTGGAGCATCGCATGCAGTTCTGGTCGCCGCATTATAGGAAGGATGTGGAAGCTGAGGGACTTGAGGTTATTTTCTTTAGAAAGAAGAAGGTTAAGAGGTGACTTAGTTGAGGCATACAAGATGATCAGAGGATTAGATAGGGTGGACAGTGAGAGTCTTTTTCCTTGAATGGTGATGTCGAGCACGAGGGGACATAGCTTTAAATTGAGGGGAGATATATATAGGACAGGTGTCAGAGGTAGGTTCTTTACTCAGAGAGTAGTAAGGGCGTGGAATGCCCTGCCTGTAACAGTAGTGGACTCGGCAACATTAAGGGCATTTAAATGGTCATTGGATAAACATATGGATGATAAGGGCTTTAGAGTGGTTTCAAAGGTCGGCGCAACATCGAGGGCCGAAGGGCCTGTGCTGCGCTGTAATGTTCTATGTTCTAGTTTCCATCAGCAATATAATCATGGAAAATACAAACCAAAACCACTTCAAAGTTGTGCAATGATTCCAGTTTCTCGTTGCAGTACGATAGCAAGGGAAGGATCAAGTTCATTCAAAAGGAAACTACCTCAAAAGCTATGCCACTTACCCTTCACCAAGTTTTTCCAATACATCAAAAACCTCTTCAGGCTGTTTAGTGAGGCTGTCTTCACTCAGTTTTTTCAACTTGCTAAATTCAGGGGAAAAAAGGAATTGAAGGTCATAAAGCATGGAATCAGAAAATGCATTCACTCTACTGAGTCTGCTCCATTCATTGCCATGTCCAATAATTCTACCCAAATCACTGAATTGGTCATGAAAAGTTTCTCCTACTTCCAATAGACATGCTTATAACTCCACATCCAAAACGTTATTACATAATATTTGAATGCCATTTGCGAGAGATCATGGGAATGCGGCCTCAGAGCTTTGGTGAAGGCAGGCGATATCACCTGCTGTACGTCTTGATACAGAAAAAGCCCATTCGGCCCAAACATGTCCAACCCAGTGTTTGTGGCTCGCCTGAGCCTCCTCCCAACCCTTCTTCATCTAACCCCATCAAGCTATCCTTCTTTCCCTTGATTCCTCATGTGTTGATCTGGCTTTCAGTTAAATATATCAAAGCGAGTCACCTCAAATGTACTGATGATAGCGTGTTCCACATTTTAATCATTTCCCAGGTAAAGATGTGACCAACCTATATTCATGGCCTCCAGCAATCTTCAAAGCAAATCGACTTCAAGCTGCAAGCTGCAAAATGCAAAATAAAAAGCTGGGGGTGGGGGGATTTTCCAGGCCCGTTCACCGCATGCGCAAACCCAGTTATGGCCGCTAACTCTCGCGAGTGGGCCATAACTGGATTTGCACCAGAGAGATGTCAGAAAGAAACCTCCCCCCCACCCCCCGATCCTCTTTGCTAGTGACATAATCAAGTTCACGCCCAGCGAGGCAGTGAACCTGATTACCATCAATTTGCATGCAATTAAATACTCCAAAATAACTATTCACCAACCCTATATTGTTGAATTACATCTTTTGTTACAGTATGTACATGCGCTACCCTACCTGGGGCCAATAGATTTGGATGTGCAGGTGCAAACACAGATTATTCAGGTCAATAAGGAAGAAAAAAAACTTTTTAAAATCCTCTCCAACTCTCTTGGTCAATTCGAACTAGTCTGGGAGACCTCCTTGATCCTGATTAAATGAAAGAATGGCAATCTCTTGTACGGGATGATCTCCTATAGATGTTCCTATTTCTGATGTTTTTAAAATTATAGAGACCAAGGTCTTTGACCCCAGTTGATTAAACTGGGAATTAATTTTGCAGCCCTTGCCAATGGCTCATTATCACCAACCGTGTCAGGAGACCAAAGCTGAACACAGTTTTGGAAACGGAGGCCTAATCAAGATCCTGTACAAGGACAACATTGTTTATTTTGCTTTCTAGTTAATTATTCTTTAAATACATCGTGCTAACTTTAGATTTAGATTTGTCACGTGTACCGAGGTACAATAAAAGTATCATTCTGCGTACAGTCCAGGCAGATCGCTCCATGCATGAAAACATAGAACATACGATAAATACATGAGATACATAATGAAAATACATGAATATAGACAGCAGGTGAAGTATACAATATATAGTGCTATAGCTGTAGTGAAGATGTGTAGAAAGATCAGTTCAGTCCACAAGATCAGTGACTCTAAGAGGGTCATCCAGGAGTCTGTGGTACATGTTCTCAAACTTTTGTATCTTCTGCCCGATGGAAGAGGTTGGCAGAGAGAATAGCCCAGGTGGGAGGAGTATTTGATTACATTGCCCGTTTTCCCAAGGCAATAGGAGGCGTAGACAGAGTCAATGGATGGGAGGCGGGTTTGTGATGAACTGGGCTGTGTTCACGTCTCTCTGTAGTTTTGTGCGGTCTCGGGCCGAGCAGTTGCCATACCAGGCTGTGATGCAGCCAGGTAGGATGCTTTCTATGGTGCATCTGTAAAAGTTGGTAAGAATCATTGTGGACATGCCGAATTTCCTTAATTTCCTGAGGAAGTATAGGCGCTATTGTGCTTTCTTGATCATAGCGTCGACGTGGGTGGATCAGGTCAGATTGTTGGTGATGTCGACACCGAGGAATTTGAAGCTGTCAACCATCTCCACTTCAGCACCATTGATACACACAGAGAGGTGTTCGACACTTCACTTCCTTAAGTCAATCAGCAGCTTTTTTGTGTTGCTGACTTTGAGGGAGAAATTGTTGTCATTGCCATTGCACCATGCCACTAAGTTCTCGATCTCCCTCCTGTACTCTGACTCATTGTTGTTTGAGATCCGACCCACTACAGTTGTGTCATCAGCAAACTTGTAGATGGAGTCTGATGTAGGTGTCCTTGTTGTTGAGATGTTGTAGATGGAGTCTAACGTAGATGTCCTTGTTGTTGAGATGTTGTAGATGGAGTCTAATGTAGGTGTCCTTGTTGTTATGATGCTCCAGGGATGAGTGTAGGGCTAGGGAAATAGCATCTGCTGTGGACCGGATGTGGCGGTAGGCGAATTGCAGTGGATCAAGGCAATCTGGAAAGTTGAAGTTAATGTGCCCCATGACTAATCTCTCAAAGCACGTCATAAAAGTAGCTATCAGGGCCACTGGGCGATAGTCGTTGAAGTATGTTGCCTGGTTCTTCTTTGGCACCGGTATGATGATGTCTTTTTGAGGCAGGTGGGAACCTTGGAATGGAGTAAGGAGAGGTTAAAGATGTCTGAGAGCATACCTGCCAGTTGGTCCACGCAGGATTTGAGTGCACGACCAGGGTTTCCATCAGGACCCGTTGCTTTCCGTGGGTCCTCTTTCGAAAAGGCCGATCTAACTTCTGAGACTGAGAGGTAGGAATGGGTGTGTCCGAGGCTATTGGGGCAGGTGACATCGGTTTGTTGGCTTCCTGCTCAAAACGAGCACAGACTGCATTGAGTTCATTGGGGAGGGCTGTTCTGTTGCCGGAGATTTTACTTGGCTTTTCTTTGTGGCTCGCTATATTGTTTAAGCCTTGCCACAACCGACGAGAGTTTGTGTCGATAGTCTGGGACTCTAGCTTAGTCTGGTCTTTTCTCTTGGCTTCCCTGATGGCTTTGCAGAGGTCGTACCTAGATTTCTTGTATAGGTCAGGGTCACCCATGTACGCCTCAGGCCTAAACTTCAGTAGGGAGGGATCTGCCGGTTAAACCATGGTTTCCGGTTGGGGAACGCATATACTACTGGCTTAGGGGCTGGTTAGCACACTGGGCTAAACAGCTGGTTTGTAATGCAGAACAAGGCAGCAGCGCGGGTTCAATTCCCGTACCGGCCTCCCCGAACAGGCGCCGGAATGTGGCAACTAGGGGCTTTTCACAGTAACTTCATTGAAGCCTACTTGTGACAATAAGCAATTAATATTATTATTACTACCTTCTTTGGCACGTAGTCCTCGATACACTTGCTGATGAAGTCTGTGATGGTAGTGGCATACTCGTCTAGGTTGGCCGCCGAGTTCTTGAATATGGATCAATCCACTGACTCGAAGAAGTCGCATAGGAGCACTTCCGTTGTCTCGGATCAGCACTTTTGAAACCGGATCCTCCTGCTTAAGTTTCTGCTTGTATGCCAGGAGAAGGAGCATCGTCTAGAAATCGGACTTTCCAAAATGCGGTCGGGGGATGGAGCAGTGGGGACTCTAGATGGTTGTGTAGCAGTTGTCAAGGATGTCAGGGCGCCTGGCGGGACAGGAGATGTGTTGATGGAATTTTGGCAGGTTGGCCTGGTTGAAGTCCCCATCCATGATGAACAAGGCCTCCGGGTGTTCTGTATTATATACTTTAGGTATAGTTTCACAGCATTGGTCATGAACCTTCGGATTGTTGCATGGAAACACTCAGGTCACTTCCTTTCAGTGCTGGTTTTAATTCTTCCTTAATGCTTCTGTTCAAATGATAATAAAAGTCAGTTGAACTGACTGCAAAGCTACCCCCCATCATAGTTATCTTCATCGTAAATCTCTATATTCACAGCTGACTGAATAGTCATCTGGAGAAATGAGACCGTTCATTGCAGACTGCGTCATTCAAATGCTCCTCAGACACAACTCTTGTGCAAAGATATCAAGCTCAAGCCCAAATCATAGGTAAAGACTAGCACCTGAAACTAAAAATTTTCATGAAAGTATTAAAAGCTTTTTAAAACTCAGTTCAAAGGATAAATAATATTTCTGTGATTTTTTAAAAAATCATTTAAACATTTACTGTGGACATTTCACAGTAACTTCATTGCAGTGTTAATGTAGCCTACTTGTGTCAATAATAAAGATTATTATTAGGAATGCCAGTTCTGATAATGGGAACCCAGTGCCCAGGCTGCACAATCAGGAGTACTGAGTTACACAAGCAAAGCTAGAATGTATAACGGGGGAAAAAAGTAGCACAGTTATGTCGACAAAAAGTACATGCTATTTATCCTGAGATTTTATTCCATATCATTTATAATTATAAAGCAAAACCGGCCGTAATTTAAGAAGTAGAGCTTATTAGTGGTTCAGAAGGTCTCGACAATAGAGTAAGGAGCTATCTCACTCACTGATGGGACAGTATAATTTTTGATGTGCTAAGTATACTTGGATTACCATTATATAATTGGGCATAATGTATAATAGGAAAGAAGATATAAAATCATTAGCTTATCTGCAGAAAAGTTCATATGGATTCTCATTATGCTACAAGTTGTGAATTGCTACATTTTAAAAAGTATATTCTTTCCTAAAATTCAATTCAACTTTCAAGCAACATACATTTAAACTCCTAATAATTTAAGCCCTGAAACTAGGCAAATGTATTTTTTTCCTTCGGATGTGAAGGAAATTTACTCTAATCTATATAAATTAATACAATTTGTAAAGTGCCTGAATTTGCATAAATCACTGTCAATTATGTGAAACGAAATTACGGAAAAACTTGGGCGGGATTCTCTGATCCTAAGGCTAAGTGTTGACGCTGTCATAAACACCAGCGCGTTATACGACGGTGTTAATAGGCCCCCAGGAGCAGCGATCCTGAGACCTACCGGAGGCCAGCACGGCACTGGAGCGACCCATGCCGCTCCAACTGCCGATACCGGCATCAAATGGGCGCCGTGGGTCTTCACTGCACATGCGCGCTGTGACCGGCGCGAACGCGCGCATGCACACCGCGTCTGGCACGAATGCGCGCATGCGCGGTAGCCTCCTTCTCCGCGCCGCCCCCGATGCAACATGGCATAGGGCTACAGGGGCCGGCGCGGAGCAAAAGAGGCCCCCACCACGAGAGGCCGGCCCGCCGATCGGTAGGCCCCAATCGCGGGCCAGGCCACGGTGGAGGCCCCCCCCCACCCCCACCCCCCCAGGGTTGGCCCCCGCCCCCCAGGATGGATGCCGAGGTCCCGCCAGGTAAGAACAGATGTGAGCGGCGCCGGCAGGACTCGGGCTTTTTTGGCAGCCACTCAGCCCATCCCGGGCGGAGAATCGCCGGGGGGGGGGGGGGGGGGGCGCCGGCGGCGCTCACTGGAGAATCGATGGTCCAGCGTCGGGGGGCGGCGTCACACGATTCGCGCCCGGCCCGGCGATTCACCGACCCGGCATGGGCTGAGAGAATCCGCCACTTGTATTTCGAAGTGTTTCAAAACAACTTAATCCAAAAGTGTAGACATGATAGACAACTTCCACACAGCAAGATCCTTCAGTGAATCGCTCATTAATCTGTTTTGGTGGTACTGGATGAAGAATATGGGTTTATTTCCCCAGAACACCTGTAGCAACTCCCACCCTTCGAACAGCAGCAAGGGATTTGAACAGTTGGATAGGACCTTGCTTTGTTGTCTCATCTCAAAAAGACACCTCAGAATGCACCACTTCTCCAGTACAAGCACTGAAGTGTCAGCTTGAGTCCTGGAGAGGGGTTTAAGCACACAACTTCCTGATTCAGAAGCGTCAACTATTTTACAGTTGAACTGAAATAAAAATCTGGTATACTGGTTTGCAGCAAGGTTAGTGTATCCTCTTGTACCATATTGCTGTAAGGATATTGTGGGATATGGATTGAAGCTGGTAAAGATAATGTAGGATTAGATCTTTCATAATATCACCGAATGACAGTATGGCTAGAATTTTCAATTCTGGATCAAGAACCTGGACGCCAATTCAGTCCCAATTCCCTGTCATGCCCACCCAGATTTTTAAAGGCCACGTCAACTAATGGCAGTGAGCAGACACTGTCTACTCAAAGGCGGCGGGGTGGGCTCCCAAGGATCAATGGGAGGCCCTTCAGCACTGACATATCAGCAGCCCCGCCAGACAAGATGAGCGCTGCAAATGCAGGTGGCAAAAGTGAAGGTGCCTCAACATGGAGTGGGCCTAGGTCGGGTGCTCTTTCGTAGGGTCAGTTCAGACTCAATAGGCCGAATGGCCTTCTTCTGCACTGGAGGGATTCTATGGATTTTGATATGCAAGCACTTACTGAGAGTGTTGCATTCTTAGGCAAACCCAAAAGTAGAATTTTTAAATCTTTACTAAACAGTCGATCTGTCGGAACATCAATTGTGAAGAAGCATCACATCTGCTTCGAACCACTGCTTACATGATGACTATCCCTTCCGGCTTTCCTTCAGAATAGCTAAGAAAACAGATAAAATGTTCTCACTGGTTCTACTGGAAAGTAATACTCAAATCCCTCAATTAATTATAGAAAACTCAACAGATGGTTTATCCCATGACATGTTACAGGACTTCATTTTTGAACGCTCTCCAGAGGAAAACAGTAATGACATCTTCTCACATGGAACTTGATAGCAAAGGGATAATAAAATAACACAAGATATCTGAATGTTAAAAATTACTTTCCCTTTCCAACCCCAATGTCACACATTTGGATTCATTTACCAAAAACACACTGAAATTGGCCTGGTATAAAAGAATGAAAGCGCTGAATTATTTTGCTCTATTTCATACCCAGTTATTTCTAAATCAAAGGTTGTGGGTTCAATTCCCATTCCAAAGACTTGAACATATAATAATCTTTATTAGTGCCACAAGCAGGCTTACATTACACTGCAAAGAAGTTGCTGTGAAAATACCCTAGTCGCCACATTCCAGCGCTTGTTCGGGTGCATGGAGGGAGAATTCAGAATGTCCAATTCACCTAACAAGCACGTAATTCGGGACTTGTGGGAGGAAACGGGAGCATCCGGAGGAAACCCATGCCGACACGGGGAGAACGTACAGACTCCGTAAAGACAGTGACCCAAGCCGGGAATCGAACCCAGGTCCCTGGAGCTGTGAAGCAAAAGTGCGAACCACTGTACTACCGGGCCGCCCATAAAATTCCAATTCAGGGCAATTTATTGTAGTCAATCACCTGCCCTGCACATCTTTGGGTCATGGGGGTGAGACCCACGCAGACACGGGGAGAATGTGCAAACTCCACACGAAGAGTGACCCAGGGTCGGGAGGCAGCTGTGCAAACCACTGCGCCGCCGTGCCACCCATAGAAGACAGGGCAGCTTGTCAGATAGCGAGGAAAGCCAGCACATGGCTTGAAGATGAAACGCGGGATTGAACCAGGGACCTTTAGATCTTCAGTCTAATGCTCTCCCAACTGAGTTATTTCAGCTGATCCAGGTTGGCACTTCAGTTTAGTACTGAGGATGTGGTGCATTCTCGGGAGGTGCATCTTTCAGTTAATAAGTTAAATCTTAACCACATGGGGACAGAGATCATCACATTACGCTATTTTGAAGAACAGCAGGGTAGTAATCCCTGATGTCCCAGCTAATATTTATCCCTCAACCAACGTTACAAAAAAACTGATATCTGGTCATTGCAATTTGTGAGACCTTGCACTGCACAAACTGACATATTACAACAGTGACACACTTCAAAAGCAATTAACTGACTGTAAGGCACTCTGTGATGTCACGAGGTTATGTAAAGGTGCTAAATAAAATTATTTATTTCAAACTCATGAAGGAATGTGGTGCAAAGAGACAGTGCTGGAGAAAACACTGACATTGAACGAGTGGAGCAGAACACAATACAAAAAAGACATATGAGCATATGAAATGGGACCATTTGGCACCTCAAGCCTGCTCTGCCATTCATTAAGGTCATGACTGACCTGTTTGTCTTTCTAATTCCAAATTCCCATCTATTCCTGATAACATTTGAATCTGTCTATCTTCGCCTTAAAAACATTCAATGACCACACCTCCGCTGTCTTCCCAGACAGAGTTCCAAAGTCCGGGGATTTGATAGAGCAATTGCAAAGAAATGGATACATTTATAGAAATACAAAATGAAACAAAAATAGACATTTTAAAACTTGCAAGAGAAACAGATGGAAGGACAAATAATTGATTGTGAATGAACAGAGATAAATGGGAAGGACAGGAACAGAAAATTGGCTGGAGAACAGCAGTTTCTGATCCAGTGGGATCAGTGTTCAGACGGTTACATACAAATTATATTTTCATGGGACAAGAATGAATAATGCTGTCAAGAGATCGGAGAATATTCTTGTGGATCAAACAGAGTTGGAAGGAATTGAACAACTACAAATTCTTATCAAAGTAACTTTTTATAAGCAAATTTTAAAAATTCCTTTTTTGCATTCAACTAAACTTTTATGATACTGTCATAGCTAATTCACATCGATGTGAACTGTCACCATGACTCAGTCAGGTGAGCAATTGGCCTCCTGAACTGACAAAAGCAAGAAATATAAAACCGCCTGAACGGGGAGTTTCAAAGTCTCAGATCACACAACAGATGCAGTATAACTGCAGCTCAATGTAAAATCACATCTTAAAGCTGCTGTGGACTTGCGAAAAAGGGAGTTCCAATTTCAAAATGGACATCAGTGGGAAGGCCAGCATTTATTGCCCTGGAGAAGATGGTGGTGAGTCTGCATTTTGAACTACTGCATTCATGTGTCGGAAGGTGCTCCTATAGTGGTGTTAAGTCGGGAGTTCCAGGATTTTGACCCAGCGGCAATGAAGGAACAGTAATACATTTCCAAGTCAGGGTGGTGCATGACTTTGAGAGGAGCAGTCAGGTTTTGTTTCTATGCAACTACTGCCTTTCTTCTTCTCGGTGGCAGAGGTTGCTCAATAAAATAAATGTAGAAATGTGTCACAATAGATCAATGTTCAGACATCTTGTCCAGATATCCAGTTACATTATATTTCAGTTCCAATGCCACGCCACCATTCAGAAAATAACATTGGACTTAGCCTCGTACAATAGGACTTAAGCTAAACAAAAGAGTTAGATCCAATAAAAGTGAGTGAAAGGAAATAAATCACATCTTAAGTTAACTTCTAATCTCCCTGGTAAGTCGTGAAAGTATAAGATCCAATAACAGTCTAGCAACAGTCCACAAATTAGACTATTTATTTAATTCAACTGAATTACTGTCATATTGCGGGGCCAAAAAGACATCAGCCAAACACAAGAATGCCAAATTTCAAAGGAGACAACAATTTATTCTGCAGGAGAAAAGGGTGCTGATTGGTTGTCAAGTAGCCTCCGATTGGTCTCTGCATTGTTATGGAGAATGTATTTAGGAGCTATTGTCCCCAAGTTATTGTTTATTTCAAAAAAGATGCAATGCTTGGACATGTTCCTTTTGCCTGCATAGGATAGGTCCCTGTATTTGAATCTAAGTAAAAGTAACGTCGCCATAGTCCCAGATGACCATTGGCTGTTTCCCCCTTTGACAGGGAGAGCTGACTGGTGGTGATTTAACCAGAGGATCACCACACCTCAGATGAGGGGCAAGGTTGAGAAGGCGGGACCTTCATAAATAACCTTAGCCGGTACGGGAATTGGACCCACGTTGTTGGCCTTATTCTGCATCACAAACCAGCTATCCAGCCAACTGAGGTAAACCGGCCCCCGAATCTATGCAGCTAATCTAGCGAGCCCAAGTAAGCCATATTGCAAGCCCAACAATAATTTTGTTGTTAGTGTAGTTCATAGCATATTCGCAATTCCCAATTGTGGAATCACATCTAACGTTAGACATTATGTTCTGAGTTTTGCAAGCATGGACTGGTTTAGTACAGTCAGTACTCTGCCTATTGCGAACAGCCGAAGGTACCTGCTATTAGATATGGTTGGATAGACACTATTTGTTTCTACATAGGCTAACAGATGGCCAACAATCATCAATAAAGCTGTGATTCAACTGAATTTGTTTAAAATTTCAGCATAACCAGAACAAGGAATTTTAAAATTCATCATCGTCTTTTTGGACAGCAAACGTACAGGTGCACATGACCCCAGCACTGTTTGTTTTCCTGGTGGATTTCTGTGAGACCTCAGATATTATGGGCGCGATCTAACGGAAAGGTTTCTAATTGTTATTTATTGTAGGTTTTGCTCGGAGTTCCCCACCACTCTCTAACCACGCAGTCATTTTTTGGGGGTCCTGGGGAGTGTCCCTCCAGGCCAGTCCACACTTAGAATTATTTTCATTACTGGGGAGCTGAATCCGCTGGCCAGACTGCCTTCTCCGAGATCGGGCCGCCATTTTGAAAGGGTGCCTCAATCTCCACGCGAGCCTGTGAGTCCCCCACACCCTCCACCCATGGGCAATGTCACCCCTCACACATATGGACATTACGATACACCCCTCCAAGTGATGACACCCCGCTATGGGGCTGCTGAGGGCCACCCCCTTTTCAGGCCATACCACATCCCCTTTTGGGTTGTCCCCTTCCAGGACTCCCACCCTACACCCCTTTCCAGGACTCCCACCCTTCACCCCCAAACCTTCCAGAGGCCCTTTCATACCTGCCATGCACACCACACCCTTCATACCTTTCATGGACATGGCCCCCCTCAGGCCCTGACCCTTGGTACTGCCACCCCAACACTGCCACCCTGGCAGTGCTCCTGCTGGCTTTGCAGTGCCACCTGGGCACCTTGGCTGTGGCAGGGTGGCAGTGCCAAGGTGCTACATTCCAGGGGATTGGTCAGGGAGCCACCCTGCCCTGACCCTGACCACCCAGTGGCCTCCGATGGCCCAGGAGACCCACCTGGGTGCCGTTCCTCCTGGTTCACGTATGTGTGGACCAGTACTGAACGGCATCCGGCTGGGGGATCCCTGGGAAGGACGTGAGATGCCGGGAGGCAGTTAGATCCCAGGTGAGTATGCTGAGCTAGGTTTAAAACCTAATTAGGCACGAGTGGCCTGGTCACACCATTGTAGCTGGGATCCTCGGGTAGATCTCGCAAGGCATACTGGCTGCCGGAAAGCCCACGGGAGGCTTCTCCCAGCATCTACTGGCCACGTCGTGCTCCCATTCGGCCGGTAGATCGTGCCTTATATCACTGACCCCAAATTTCATTTGTGTAGATGTCATTGGGCCAGGCAGCCTTTACAATGTTGATTCTGCATTTTTGGGGCTTTTCAGGACAGTAAGGGTTAATGTGGGGCTGGGGAAACAGTACTGCCCACATTATGATGGAGAGTGTTACATGGGAATTTCAGGGAGTAGTAATAAGTCTGGTAGATGCTCCCCATCCCAACTGCCGTTGGGTGTCAAAGACAAAAAGAATGGTGCTATTACTGCAAAATAATTTTTTAATATTTTTATTCAAACATTTTCCATTTTATACATACTAAAACACAACACCCCCAATTCCAAACCCCCACAGAGAGAAAAAAAACAAAAGAACCAACCTCCCTAGCTCCCTTCACCCCCCCCCCCCCCCAAGCAACTAACGGTGACCAGTTCTTCGAAGTACAAGATAAACGGCTGTCATCTTCGGTAGGACCTCTCAATTGCTCGCCACACGGTGTTTCTGACTTTCTCGCGCTATAGAAACTCCCATCAAATCTCCCAACCATACTGAGGCACTGGGAGGAGAAGCTGACCTCCATCCCATCAGCAGTCACCTCCGAGCAATCAGTGAGGCTAAAGCCAAGACATTGGCCCCTGTCCCCAGCACCAGAAGGCTGACACCCCAAATACGGCCACTAAGGGTTAGGGCTCCGGTTCAATTTTCAGAATCACTGACATGGTGCTGAAGAAGGAGACCCAGAACCCCACTGGCTTACAACACGACCAGAACATGTGCACATGGTTAGCCAGACCTCTCCCTCAACGCTCACAATTGTACTCCACTCCCGCAAAAAACCTACTTGTCCTGGCCCGAGTCAAATGAGCACTATAAACCGAGTCCTATACACTATTAAGCACACGTCATGGGGCCTCCCGTACCTGCCTGGGCCCAATGTCCTGTCCATACGCTCCCTCCCTCGCATTGTCCTTGTCAGAAGAGGACGGCTGTTCATCCTCCTCCTCCAGCACGTCACCCCTCTGCTGCGAGATGTTGTGGAGGATGCAGCAGGCCACCACAATGTGGGT
The DNA here is from genome assembly GCF_047496885.1 of Scyliorhinus torazame. Classification (NCBI taxonomy): domain Eukaryota; kingdom Metazoa; phylum Chordata; class Chondrichthyes; order Carcharhiniformes; family Scyliorhinidae; genus Scyliorhinus; species Scyliorhinus torazame. The sequence goes on along the minus strand of NC_092717.1, from coordinate 237,723,575 downwards.
GACCCTTTCAGCGTCATATTGGGGGGCCCCTCCAGAGCGGTCCAGGCACCAACCACATCTTCAAGAGGCCAAAGCACCACTCAATCACACCCCTGGTCGCTGCTGGATGTCGTTGTAGTGGGTCTCGGCATCGGTCTGTGTCCTCCAGATAGGCGTCATCAGCCACGACCGCAGTGGATAACCTCTGTCGCTCAGGAGTCAACCCCCCAGCCAAGGGGGCATCTTGAACATGTCAGGAAGCGTCGAGGGAACCAGGATGAAGGCATCATGCACACTGCTTGGGTATCGGGCGCAGACGTGCATGATACGCAACTTATGGTCACAAGTCAGCTGCACGTTCATCAAATGAAATCCCTGTTGGTTTGCGTAGAGCAGCCTGTCATCTGCAGGTGCTCTGAAGGGGACATGCATCCCGTTGATCACCCCCTGGACCCGGGGCATCCTGTCTAATAATTAATAATAATAATCTTTATTGTAACAAGTAGGCTCACATTAACACTGCAATGAAGTTACTGCGAAAATCCCCGAGTCGCCACACTCCGGCGCCTGTTCGGGGGCACGGAGGGAGAATTCAGAATATCCAATTCACCTGACAGCACATCTTTCGGGACTTTTGGGAGGAAACTGGAGCACCCGGAGGGAACCCACGCACACACAGGGAGAACGTGCAGACTCCACACAGACAGTGACCCAAGCCAAGAATCGAAACTGGGACCGTGGCGCTGTGAAACAACAGCGCTAACCATTGTGGAACCGTGTCGATGGCGGCGAACCCCGCTGCCCAGCATCCTGGTGGGCTCGGTCCATATTGAAATGGATGTATTGTGTCTATTGGGCATATAGGGTCTCTGTGACGGCACAGATGCACCTGTGCATTGAGGTCTGTGAGATCCCGAACAGGTCCCCACTCAGCGCCTGGAAGGACCCCGTGATGTAAATGTTCAGGTCAACTGTCATTTTGATGGTCACCGGGAACGGCTGTCCTTCGCCATTCCCCCGCGGTGCCAGGTGCGCCATGATCTGGCAGATATGTTGCACTGTCTCCCTGCTCAGCCGGAGTCTTCGATGGCATGCCCGGTCTGGCAAGTTCTTGAACGACAGGCGCAGCCGGTACACACGAGGTCTCATGCGGCACATCTTTGCACTTCCTCCTCCTCCTCTTTGGCCTGTTGGGCAACTGGCTCTCCATTCTGGACGGCTGTCTCCTGTTCCTCTGTGCATACTCTACTGCTGCACACTCCACTACTGCAGCTCGTACGGCTGCAGGGCATCCCCTCAGGGCTGCGGCTACCAGCAAGAAGGCCATCATTGCTAATTGTATTCCAATATCGATTGTCTGCAGGGGGTGAAAGACCGACATGTTAGCATGGCACATATTCCCGTGCCCAAACAGGTTCAACGGGCTACTTGGTACCCCCGGTTGGCACTGTGGGTTCTGCCCCACATGCCCACCCCCCCATTCCTGCACCTATCAATGTCCAGCACCGTGGGGACTCTGGCCAAGGCGCCCGTCCCTGCTGCCAGGAGTACCATTGGCTGGCACTGCCCTTGCCAGCGGTACGCTCCGCGGTCCCCGCCGTAGGGGCTATGGTGGCCATGGTCCTGGAGTGAACCACCTGATGCCCTGCCAGCGGGTGGCAGCCGGATGGGTGGTGGAGGGTATGGCGGAGGGTGGTGGCACCCATACGGCCAGTGGCCCTCTGCAGAACCAGGGACCGAGGTGGGTGGTCAGTTGGGTGTGCAACAAGATGGCCACGATAATGGTGGTCCCTGCCTGGGCACCGCCCAGTCCCGTGGTGGGTTGCCCCGGTCACACGGTCCATTGCAAACTGCGCATGTGTGGCACGTTGCAAACTGCGCATGTGCGACACGCTAGAAACTGCGCATGTGAGACACGCTAGAAACTGAACATGTGACGTCATATCGATGCTCGAAAAACAAGTGCGGATTTTGGAACGTTTTGGTTTTCGGATAAGGGATGCTCAACCTGTATTAATTCCCCAGTCTTATTCTCTGAGGGACCAATGTTCCGTTTAGAAACTTTTTCTTTTCATCTACTTGTAGAAGCCTTTATTGTCTGCTTTTAATATTCCTCTCATTATCCAATTTTCCCCTCTATTAATTTTTTAGTCATCCTTTGCTAATTTCTCAAAGTCTCCCCAAGTCTCTGGGCTACCAGCAATCGTTGCAGCATTGTCAATCTTTTCTCTCAATTTGGCACCATCCATAAACCTCCTCAGTTAGCCACTGATAGTACATCCTTCTTGTCGAGTTTTTTTTTCTTCCTCAATGGAATATAGGTTGCTGAGAATCATGAATTATATCCTTAAATGTCTTCCAATGCTTCTCTACCATCTTACCTTAAAACTATTTTCCCAAACCACTGCAGCCAACTCTGGCTTCACACGATTGCCTTTATTAAAGTTAAACCACTAGTTTCAGACTCTCAAATGGAATATGAAATTCTATCATGTTATGATCACACTGACCTAGATGATCCTTTACAATGTCATTAATTAATCCTGTTTCATTGCACATTATCAGATCTAAAGGGGCTGGTTTAGCACAGTGGGCTAAATAGCTGGCTTGCAATGCAGAACAATGCCAGCAGCGCGGGTTCAATTCTTGTACTGGCCTCCCCGAACAGGCGCTGGAATGAGGCGACTAGGGGCTTTTCACAGTAACTTCATTGAAGCCTACTTGTGACAATAAGTGCTTATGATTAAAATAGTCTGTTTCCCGATTGGTTCCAGGACATATTATTCTCAGAAACTATCCCAAATACACGCCATGAACCCACCTACCCAGGTTACCTTTGCCAAGTTGACATGTCCAATACTACACAAGATAAAATCGCCCATGATTACTGCAGTACCTTTCTTATAGGCCCCATTTGTTGATGGCTACTCTGACCGAGTCTAGTTACTATTAGGGGCCTGGAAATTAAACCCACCAGTGACTTTCTTCCCTTTCTGTTTTTTATCTCCACCTAAACTAATTCTATACCTTGATCTTCTGAACAAAGGTAATTTCTCACTTCAGCACTGATATCATTCTTTATTAACAGTGCTTCGCCACCTCCTTTTCCATTCTTCCAGTCCTTCAAAATACCCTTGGCTATCATACTTATTTATTTCTATTTGTGCTATCAATTCATCTTGTTATTAATGCAGTCAGATAAAGAGCCTTCAATTATGTTATTTTACCAATTTACCCCACTCTGACCTTATTTGCTGATTTACACTCTTACGATTGTACGTTCTGTGCCTTCCTGTCACACTTTGGTTGTTATCTGTATCAGTACCCTACACTATTGCCTTGTACTCTCTCTAACTTTCCAAATCTTTAACTTTCCAAATTTCCAGCTGGCTACCCAATTAACGACCTACATCTGCCTCCAGCAGTGAGCTGGATTATCACCGACTAAGATGGAAAGAAACTACAATTTACTGTTCTAGTTATGTTAAATGCTGAAACTTGACTAGATTTTAGAAAGAGATCCACCTTAAAACTCCTTCACTTACCAAACGTCCATAGTTGAACACTCAGTCTCGCTACATCCTTGTACAATTTACCTCCTCCACCATTGGTAACCGTGTCTTCAGCAGCCTGGGCTTCAAGCTCGGGGGTTCTCTCACTGCACCTCTCTGCCATTCTACCTTCCTCCTTTAAGGCACTTATTAAAACACATCTCTTCCACCAAGCTTTTGGTTATCTGACCTAAAACCTTGTGCCCAATTTTAATTGCTCCATTTTTTTTTAGAAAATATTTTATTGAAGCATTTGTAATTTTCACAATTTAACATGACTGAAATGAAAATGAAAATCGCTTATTGTCACAAGTAGGCTTCAATTAAGTTACTGTGAAAAGCCCCTAGTCGCCACATTCCGGCACCTGTTCGGGGATGCTGGTACGGGAATTGAACCCATGCTGCTGGCCTGCCTTGGTCTGCGTTCAAAGCCAGCGATTCAGCCCTGTGCTAAACAGCCCCAGGTTGACATTTCTAAAACCACGCAGGTCGACGCACAAAATACCCCCTAAATAACAACAAACAATATACCACATACCCCACTTCTCCCGCTCTATCCCCAATTACCCGTATACTAAGTTCCCTGTCCTTATTTAACATTACCATACCTCCAGTTTTCCTCCTCCCCCCCACTTTTTCCCTTTCCCCCCTTACTGCTGACGTTCAGTTTTTGTTAAAGAAATCGATGAATGGCTGCCAACTCCAGGTGAATCCCTGTATTGATCCTCTCAGAGTGAACTTGATTTTCTCCAGACCGAGAAACCCTACCATATCACTGACCCTAATTGCTCCATCATTGATGCACATACATTCAATTGCCTGGGCCCCGAGCTCTGGAATTCCCTCCCTACACTTCCTTTGTAACACTTCTTAAAATCTACCTCTTCCACAAAATAGTTGGCCACCTGACCTAACATCTCCTTATTTGGTTTGGTGTCATACTTTGTTCTATGATGCTCCAGTGAAACACCATGGTCATTTTATTGTGTTAAAACCGCTATATAAATAGGAGATGTTGTTGAAATCTACTTGTTATAATTTCAGCATCTATCATCAACTACAAACCATGTTCCATAACAAAGCATTTGTTTCGGAATAAACTTGCAAAACAACATTTTAACTGCTCCTTCCATGAGTCTAAATTTGCGCAGTGGCATCCTGCTGAGGTTAGACAGTGTAGAATGTCTGGAGGGTATAAACTGTTGGACAAGAATCAAAACAATATATTATTTTAATAAATATGACTTCCTTTCTCAAGCTTGTTCATTCAAATCTAGGATATCTTCATTTTTAGCACAGCTTTTGAAATTAAATTTTATCAAATTTTGCCACTTCACCAATTCCATTTCATCCATGATCTTCATCATCCATATTCCTTCTAAACTTCCCATGCCAGCCAAGACAACTCCAGCCATGCCCACCCCACCCATCACACCCGTCATGGAAACAATCCGTCTCGCCAAGGATTGTTGTTGCATTCACTTTATTGTTCTTTTGGTCTCCACCACCACCACCCGTTAGCACTTTAAAAAAATTAATTCATGGGAAGTGGATGCCACTGGCTGGGTCAACATTTGTTGCCATTTATTGAGTCGGCCATTTTCAAAGGGCATTTAAGAGTCAATGTAGACCAGACGAGGTAAGGAAGGCGGGTTTTTACGACAATCAATTCATGGTCATGCTTAGACTTTTGATTTCAGATTGTATTACATCTGCCATAGTGGGATTCAAACCCAGATCCCCAGAGCATTACCCCTCATCTCTGGGTAATAATAATCTTTATTAGTGTCACAAGTAGGCTTACATTAACTCTGCGATGAAATTATTGTGAAAATCCGGCGCCTGTTCGGATACACTCTGAAGAAGAATTCAGATGGCCCAATTCACCTAACAAGCACGTCTTTTGGGACTTGTGGGAGGAAACCGGAGCACCCGGAGGAAACCTATGCAGACACGGGGAGAACATGCAGACTTCGCACAAACAGTGACCCAAGCCAGGAAGCGAACCTGGGGCCCTGGCGCTGTGAAGCAACAGTGCTAACCACTGTGCTACCGTGCTGCCCACTTTACTAATCCAGTATCAATACTACTCCGCCACCACCTCACTTGTTGCAAGAGCATCACACACTCCAATCTACCGCACATCCCACATGTCATTGCGCACGCCTTTCACCATCCACCATATAAACCCACAAAGTACTCCCCATAAACTGACCAATCAAAACAATCTGGGCAGACAAAAACAACTAATATCACAGAGAACATCTTTAACAAAGTAAAACACCCCAATGCATTTCTGAGGAACATTATAAAATAAAATATGGCAAAATAAGACATCAAAAGGCCCAAAAGTCCAAGAGAAAAATCACAAGACACATAAGAGAATATACAGTCAGATAACCAAAAATTGGTTATGAAGTAGGTTTCAAGAAATATCTTAAAGGAGGAAAGGAAGGTAGAGGGATGGGTGTAGACAGGGAATTACAGAGCTTAGGGCCAAGGCAACTGAATACACAATGGTATCAATGGTTAAATTATTAAAATCAGGAATGCTCAAGAGGCCAGAATTAGATTAATGCAAATATCTCAGAGCCTTGTGGTGTTGAAGGAAATTAAAGAGATAGGAAGGAATGAGGACATGAAGGGATTTCAAAACAGAGTTGAGAATTTTTAAATCAAGACATTGCTTGGTCAGGAGCCAATATAGATCAGCAAGCTCAGGAATGACAGTGAACAAGACTTGGCGCAAGTTAGGACATTGGCAGCAGAGTTTTGAATGAACTGAAGTTTACAAAAGTAGAACATGGGAGAGTAGAGTGCACTGGAATACTGAAGACGATTATTTTGTTCTTTCCTCCCCTTCGACCTCACTCTGCCTCTGACCCCGTTTAAAACCAGTTACATCTGTAACCTTTTCCAGTTATCTCACTCTAGCTCCACCCTACCCCACAGATGTTGCCTGACCAGCTGAGTATTTCTAGCATTTCCTGTTTTAGAAAATAGGAGCAGGAGGAGGCCATTCGGCCCTTCAGGTTTTTACCCCAGTAATATGTTGGGAGATTTCTACAAGCCCAAGTATCTGGATTGCAGACTCAAGCTCAAATAACTGAAGGTGCACAGATAGTTTACATACATATGAACAAGAGCACACCATTGTGCAACGGAAAAGAGATCAAATCTCAATCTGTGGGTTGCACCTCATCATGGTGCAGACGTTTGTGCACTCCTATGATCCTTTGTGTAATGCAGTCAGGAGTTATTTGCTCTTATTTGGACCACGCATGGGCAGCAAGGCCAGGGGGAGGTGCCAGACAAAGTACAGTGGAAAAAGTCTCCAAGTGAAGGGAGACTGTGTATCTCACTGACTACAAAAGGTGGATGAAGGCTGCAGCTGTCAAGATGGTCCTGGCCACTGTGGTTCAATACATCAACTAAATCATCAAACCACCAACCCCATCGAGATCTTGTGGACAATGACAGCCTCCCCAAGGTCCCCATATTAAAACTGGAGAGAACTGGAAATACGGTCAGATTGATAGGTGGAGATTGACAAAAATGTCATGGACAGAAAGACAAAGGGAACGTAAATGGGGGTGATTACGTTGAAGTGGCGTATAAAGAGATTAGAATGTGTAAATGGCAGAACAAAGGTACGTAGTGTGTCAAAGGACAACTAGGAACAAGGAACTGATAGTCCAAGTGGGGTGGGGGGGAAGGAGGGCAGTGGTGAGGGAAAAATAGATCGATGGAAGAAATGAAAATAAATTGATAGAAACAACTTCAGTCTGTGAACTCTCTCCTCCGCCTTCACACCACCCCATTTTCATTTCTTCCTTCGATCTCTTTATACTGTTTATACAACAGTATAAATCTGACCTTATTTCCAGTTCTCTCCAGCTTTGACAAGAGTCATCCAGACTCGAAACGTTAGCTCCCTTCTCTCTCCACAGGTGCTGTCAGACCTGCTGAGATTGTCCAGTGTGTTCTGAGATAGACAGATGTTTAATCAGTAAAGGTTATGGGTATAAGGCAGGAAAGTGAAATTGAAGATTACCAGATCAGTCATGATCTCAGTGAATGGTGCAGCAGACACGCTGGACCAAATGGCCTACTTATAATGGTAAAAGTTTTCAAAATTGCATGAGGAGGTTCGATGAAGTTCATCCAGACAATTTATGTTCATGAAGGGCAACAAAATTACTGTATTTATTTTTTTTAACTCAAATAAATAGGGAATTCAAGCAAAACTTTCACACCAAACCTAATAAACATATGGAACACATTAGCAATGAATGCTGTTGAAGCAACCATAAATGGCTTCAAGGGACCACTAGATACATTTCTAAAGAAATAGATTGTGGGATTTGGAAAGAAGCCAAGAAAGCAGGTCAAGTAAAAAGGAACAGCTTTGTTGGACCAATCATCAGTGCTTATAAAATGTTCTATGTCCCTTTAAGTATGGTGCTAAGTGAAAACATTTTTAACACAAAAAAAAGTTGATGCAACACTGAAAATGAATACGAGGCTGGTGTATTACCACTAACCACGACATGTAATTAATATGCTACAAAAGCAAAGCAGGTGAAATTTGCGAGCACAAGTTTAGTCTAACTAGTAAATCTCTAAAATGAAAACCAAATAGAAGCCAAATCTCACAGATCCTCCAGTATCTGATTTCTCTGTTTTAGATTTACACAATTGCTGAGTAAAATAATCCAACCTGATCTCGGCACACAGTAAAGGCTCCACGGAGAGACTTAGATCTTAGGGATTCCTTAGACAATACCTCTGCACAACACAGAAATAGGAGACAGGTTCCTGATAGTGGTATTTAATACTATTTTATCACAAATTCCATAAAATTATAATAACTAGTTCACAGAAAACAACTGACATCTGCCAGCTATCTAGATTGGCAGCAATCCATGGCATCAGCCAGAGGTTGTTTCATCCTTTAGAGCCGCAGGCAATGGTACTCAATGTGAAACGCACTAAAATTCTATCCTGCAGGTGGTTTATTCTTTGATTCTTTCAACTGTCCAGTATTATCTGGAAAAACAAACACTCTTTTCTCATAACTAATGATTGCTGCATCAATGCCACTAGCCTGAAGTTACTATTAAAGCACGGTCACCAAGTGGTCAGGGCAATATGATACTCAGCAGAACCATTATCTTGATTGCAAACTCACATGATTTTTTACTTAATACAAGAGGAATTACCGAAACCACACAATTCAAACCAAACATCAGACTCCTCTGTTTCTTCCTCTGAACTGTACTCTTTTAATTGTAGCCAACTAATAACCACAACCTACTGGCAGCATCTAAGCTTTTCTCTTCATTCCAAATGAAAAGGGAGGTCACAGAAGACTGAATTAGCCATCACCTGAAAAATTAAGATGACAAATTCTATCCATCTGGAAATTGTGAATTTCCATATAACTTCATCTTTGTGCGCATCTGTTCTGCAGCCTTCATCTACTATATTAATCTAATAAATAATTATCTGGGCTTCTGTCCAACGATATATCCTGTGCTTTATGAAAAACACCCATGTCTCATTCTATTCTCTTATGTTATTGCTTATATAGATGTTGTTTGATAGGGTTTTTTTCCAAACGTCACTCTCTGTTCTGTATGAAAATTAAAGTCAATAGTGACGTGACCTTTTTCCAATATGTACAAAAATTAACAACGGAGCAATTTCACTGTCTGTCACATAATTTGACCTCTTCCTCCACGTCAAGGAAAAGCATCAATAGAAATTTGAACTGTGACTGCAAGAAAATTATTTATGCCGTTTGCAGTTATCTTGCTGCACGAGTGTCCTTCGTTGCAAGGTCTCTTCGGTCTATAAAAAGGTTTCACTTTTATTTCACAGCTGCCACCATTATGAATTTCAGGGAAGAAACAAATTGTTTCTTTGGGCCCGATACTATTTCACATTCTTTACAATTTCACATTCATTACAATTTCCTAAGCGCAGTACTAGATTTTATAAAACTGCAAAATGTGAGTGAATATGTCACCATCTCAAATATTGATAATGGGACGAAATGGCTGAGCAACAATGCACTTGATGAAATATTTTTTTTAAAAATTTATTAGCAAATTGCTGTACCTCCATTTTCTGGAGCTACAGCAGAAATAATAATAATAATCTTTAGTGTCACAAGTAGGCTTACATTAACACTGCAATGAAGTTACTGTGAAAAGCCCCTAGTCGCCACATTCCAGCGCCTGTTTGAAGAGAGAATTCAGAATGTCCAAATTACCTAACAGCACGTCTTTTGGGACTTGTGGGAGGAAACCGGAGCACTCGGAGGAAACCCAAGCAGACACAGGGAGAATGTGACCCAAGCCGGGAATCGAACCTGGGACCCTGGCGCTGTGAAGCAACAGCGCTAACCACTGTGCTTCCATGCCGCCCGAAAGAAATCCCATTGACAATCCATATCCAACTCCGAAACAGATGATACTTTTCCACCAAATAAATGGAAAAGTGTGTTCTAAAATAATTTTAAACTAAGACAGGGAAAAGTAAGCTTTAAGATACTTGCCCATAAAAGTAAACCCCCTATCTCTCTTTGACACATACACTTTTACACATTATTTCAGTTTGAGCATATTGTACATGATACATGTTAGTTTATAAGCCACGGAGTACAAGTATGCATTCTAGTAAAGGGCTACTGTACAAATGAGTAATAACTGAAATGAACATTCAACAGGTCTTCATAGACCTCTGGATTCAAGTATAAATAAAACAGCATGTAAAACCATCTGCAATATAAATGGCTGCCATTGTGGAATGATGTGGCCTAAATCAGAGCTTAAAAACATAGCATCCTGGTCTGGAAATGGTTACTGCATAAGTACTTGTTCGTACAGATGCCAACTCTGCTCTGTAAAAATACTTGAGGCTATGCCTGCTACATGAATGAATGAGTGAATGAATGAGTCAATTAGAATACATAGCTATTCCCTTGATCGTTCAGTAGACCAATCAGCTCCTCAAGTCCCTTCCGCCATTCAATTAGATTCTGGCTGCTCTATATCTCAATGCCATTTACCTTCCTTTTCTCCACATCTCTTCATTTTCTTCACAAAAAAAATCTCCGTTTTGAATTTTTGAAATTCAACAATTCTTTTTTTTTTAAAGTCCTGATTTTCACCATCATTTATGTGAAGTGCTTTCTGACATTACCCTGAACAGCCCACATTATAGGTTAAGATTACTTTCCCCTGCTCTGGACATACCCACCAAAAGAACTAGACTATATCTATCTCTATCTACCCTTTTGGGGACTTTCATCATCTCAAAAGACTTCACTTAGACCAATCATTTAAAGATAAATAAACAGGCTTCTGGTGGCGGCTATGAAGGAGTAAGTCGCACATTTGGTGGCTCCCGCTCGGGTCGGACTTTTGGACCTTTAACCCCAATTTTCTACCGGACTTGAACTGTAAAACTGAAGACAGAGGCAATTGTGGACTGAATTCCCACATCGGTGCATGGACTAGAAGTGCTAGTAAAAGCAGAAACAGAAAGACAGAGAAGGCTTGGGCTAAAGCTGCAGCGGGAGACAGCATGGCGGAGGATCGGACCTCTGGTTTGTCGACTCAGCGGTCAACGGAGCAGCTGATGCAAGTTATTCAGGAAGGCTTTGCTCAGCAGAAACGGGACTGCTTGGACCCGATAAAAGAGTCGATTGAGTGGCTGGAGCTTAGATTGGATGCCCAAGATTGGGCGATCCAGAAGGTGGAGAAGGCGCTGGCTGAGCAGGAGGAACATCAAACTGCGATGGAGTTGGAGGTGGGGATGATGAGAGACTAGCAGAAGAAGCTCCTGGAGAAGGTGGAGGACCTAGAGAAAAGGTCCCGCCAGCAGAACTTGAGAATCGTTGGGCTCCCGGAGGGGTCCGAAGGAGCGGACACTGGGACATACATCGCAGATATGTTTGAGAAGCTGCTGGGGGATAAGGCATTCTCCTGACCCTTGGAGGTGGACAGGACACACAGAGCACTCGCGAGGAAGCCGCAAATGGGAGACCCCCCCCACCCCCCAAGGGCAATGGTGGTGAGATTCCACAGGTACTTGGATAAGGAGCGCATTCTTCAGTGGGCCAAGCAGACACGGAGCTGTAAGCAGGACAATAGTATCCTGCGGGTCTACCAGGACCTGAGTGTGGAGGTAGCCAGGAGAAGAGCAGGCTTCAACCAGATTAGGTCGATCCTTTTTCAGAAAAAGGTGAAGTTCAGACTGTTGTATCCGGCCTGTCTCTGGGTCACGTACAAGGAACAACACATTTATTTAGAGTCGCCTGAGGACGTGCTGGACTTCGTGAAAAGGACTGGTGGTGGACTGAGAACTTTTGAACTTTGCTACAGCGTTCATGTTTCTCTTTGCTTCTCTGTTCTTTAAAAAAAAAAGCTTCTCGTTTTTCGATTTGTGGAAGCTGTTTGCAATGCCTTCTGTATTGATTTGGGACCAGTGGCAGAGCTGAGTGAGTTAAGGTTTTCGTTTGCATTGTTGGGAGATAGAGGTGTGCTTGTTTAGATTTTGGTATCTTTCTGTCGGGCAATTGTGTGGGGATTGTTTGATGTTGGAGTATGTTTGTATGAGCGGGGGGGGGGTGGGGGGGGGGGCAATAGTTGGGAGTGGGAGACTATCTGGCGCTAGGGTTGGGGGTCACCAAGCTAGCTGAGCGGGTTAGCTCACAGAAGCGCAGTGGGGGGGTGCCTGTGTTTGGTTTATCAAAGGGATTAGGTTACAGAGTGTTGTTATTAGGGGGGGGGGGGAGGAGGGGGTAAATGTTCTGCTGACAAGGGAGGGGCTTGGGCCAAGGGACAGAGAGGAGGTTGGGGGTGGAGGCTGCCTGGGGGCGGGCCGGTGGAGGTACGGAGCATGGGCTGAAGGCGGGCCCAAAAAAGGGGATGGCTGATTGGCGAAGGCGGGGGGCAAGGAGCCTCCCAACTAGGCTGATCACCTGGAATGTTTGAGGGTTAAATGAGCCGGTCAAGAGGACACGTGTGTTTGCGCATCTTAGAGGACTGAAGGCGGACGTGGTAATGTTGCAGGAGATGCACCTTAGAGTAACTGACCAGATTAGATTGAGGAAAGGCTGGGTCAGTCAGGTTTTTTACTCGGGACTGGATTCAAAGACTAGAGGGGTTGCGATCCTGATCAATAAGCGGGTGGTGTTTGAGGCGTGTAGAATAGTTTTGGATGTGGGAGGTCGGTACATTATGGTCAGTGGGGAACTGGAGGGGGTGCAGGTGGTATTAGTAAATGTGTATGCGCCAAATTGGGATGATGTGGAGTTTATAAAGAGGATGCTGGGGAAGATACCGGACCTGGACTCGCTGATAGGAGGGGTCTTCAACACAGTTATTGACCCTGGTTTGGACCGGTCAAGCTCGTAAACAGGCAGGGTGCCAGCAATGGCAAAGGAACTAAAAGGGTTCATGGAGCAGATGGGGGGGCTGGATCCATGGAGATTTTGGCAGCCAAGGATGAAGGAGTTCTCCTTCTACTCACACGTGCATAAAGTGTACTCCCGGATCGATTTCTTCATTTTGAGCAGGGCCTTACTGGCAGGGGTGGTGGACACTGGGTACTCGGCGATCACAATCTCAGACCATGCTCCGCACTGGGTTGACCTGCAGGTTAGTAAAAACAAGAACCAGCGCCCGCACTGGAGGTTAGATGTGGGACTTTTGGCTGACGAAGGGGTGCACGAGCGGCTGAGGAAATGTATTCAGAACTACCTGCAGGTCAACGACACGGGGGAAATTTCGGCAGCGATGGTCTGGGAAGCACTGAAAGCGGTGGTCAGAGGGGAGCTGATCTCGATCCGGGCCCATAGGGAGAAGGTGGACAGGGCAGAGACGGACCGACTGGTTAAGGATATACTACAGATCGATAGGAGGTATGCGGAGACCCCAGAGGCAGGGCTTTTAAGGGAACGGCGGAGGCTACAGGCGGAGTTCAGCTTGTTGACCGCAGGAAGGGCGGTGGAGCAGCTGAGAAAGGCGAGGGGGGCGATCTATAAATATGGAGAAACGGCCAGCAGAATGCTTGCACAACAGCTTAGAAAGAGGGAGGTAGCCAGGGAGATAGGGAAAGTAAATGACGGAGATGGGAACCTGGTTGGAGATTCAGCAGGGGTGAATAAGGCGTTCAGGAATTTCTACAGTAGGCTGTATAGGTCGGAACCTCCTACGGGCCAGAGGGGATGAGGCACTTCTTGGAGGGGCTGAATTTCCCAAAGGTGGACAGGGAGCTGATAGAAGAGCTGGGGGCCACGATTGGGTTGGAAGAGATAGCGGAGGGTCTGAAGGCCATGCAGGCGGGTAAAGCCCTGGGGCCGGACGGGTACCCAGTGGAGTTTTATAAAATGTTCTCTGGGACATTGCGGCCGGTGTTGATGAGGATGTTCAATGAGGCAAGGGAAAGAGGGGTGCTGCCACCGACGATGTCACAGGCCATGATTTCGCTGATTCTGAAGCGGGACAAGAACCCGGAGCTGTGTGGGTCCTACAGGCCGATATCCCTGTTGAACATGGATGCCAAACTGCTGGCCAAAGTTTTGTCCTCCAGGATTGAGGATTGTGTTCCGGACGTTATTGGGGAGGACCAGACGGAGTTTGTTAAGGGTAGGCAGTTGGTGGCCAATGTAAGAAGACTGTTAAATGTGATCATGATGCCCCCGGAAGGTAGGGAGGTGGAGGTAGTGATCGCAATGGATGCAGAAAAGGCTTTTGATCGGGTAGAATGCGATTATCCGTGGGAGGTACTGGGACGGCCCGGATTTGCGCGGGGCTTTATTGACTGGTCAGGTTGCTCCATCAGGCTCCTGTGGCAGGTGAATGGACGAGTAGGACATCGGACCATTTTAGACTGCACCGGTGGACAAGACAGGGATGCCCCCTCTCCCCACTGTTGTTCGCACTATCTATAGAGCCGTTGGCAATCGCTCTGGTCCGATGGGGGGTGGAGCACAGAGTCTCGCTCTATGTAGACGACCCATTAGAGGGGATGCAAGAAATCATGAGGATTCTAAGGGAATTTGGCAGGTTTTCGGGGGTATAAGCTAAATATGGGGAAAAGTGAGATGTTTGCGATCCAGGTGAGGGGACAGGAGAGGCGATTGGGGGAGCAGTTGTTTAGATTAGTAGGGGGAAGGTTTAGGTACCTAGGCCTTCAAGTGGCGCGGGAATGGGACCGGCTACATGAATTAAATCTGGCCCGGCTCGTAGATCAAATGAAGGACGATTTTCGGAGATGGGACGCTGTCATTAGCTGGGATGGTGCAGACGGTGAAGATGTCGGTCCTCCCAAGATTCCTGTTCGTGTTTCAATGTCTCCCCATCTTTATTCCGCGGTCCTTTTTTAAACGGGTCAACAAAGTGATCTCTGGCTTTGTTTGGGCGGGCAAGACCCCGCGGGTAAGGAAGGTAATGCTTGAGCGGAGTTGGGGTGAGGGCAGGCTGGCGCTGCCAAATTAAAGTAACTATTACTGGGCGGCGAATACAGCCATGATCAGGAAGTGGGTGGTGGGGGAGGGGTCGGCATGGGAGCGTATGGAAGCAGCTTCATGCAAGGGACCGACAGTTTGGGCGCATTGGTAATTGCGCCTCTGCCGTTCCCGCCGGCACAGTACTCCACCAGCCCCGTGGTGGTGGCGATCCTAAGAGTCTGGGGGCAATGGAGGAGACATGTGGTAGCAGAGGGAGCATCGGTCTGGTCCCCAATCTGTAATAATCACCGGTTTGCCCCGGGAAGTATGGATGGAGGGTTCCAGATATGGCGGAGAGCAGGGATTGAGAGGATGGGGATATGTTTCTAGAGGGGAGCTTTCCGAGTATGAGGGCGTTGGAGGAGAAATTTGGGTTGGCGAGGGGGAACAAATTCAAGTATCTGCAGGTACGGGACTTCCTACGTAAACAGGTGTCAACCTTCTCGCTCCTACCGCTAAGGGGGATTCCAGAGGATGAGTAGGAGAAGGGAGTGTCTCGGACATTTACAAGGAACTTTTGGGGTCAGAGGAGACGCAGACCGAGGAGCTGAAGCGCAAGTGGGAGGAGGAGATGGGAGGAGAGATAGAGGATGGTCTATGGGCGGACGCGTTGAGTCGAGTCAATGCGTCCACAACATGTGCCAGGATCAGCCTGATACAATTTAAGGTCGTTCATCGGGCCCACATGACAGTGGCCTGGATGAGCAGATTCTTTGGTGTGGAAGACAGGTGTGCTAAATGTGCGGGAGGACCAGCGAACCATGTCCACATGTTCTGGGCATTTCCAAAGCTTAGGGGATTTTGGCAGGGGTTTGCAGATGTCATGCCCACGGTTAAAAACAAGGGTGCCGCTGAGTCCAGAGGTGGCGATTTCCGGGGTGTCGGAAGACCCGGGAATCCAGGAGGAGAAAGAGGCAGGCGTTCTGGCCTTTGCGTCCCTGGTAGCCCGGAGACGGATACTATTAGCTTGGAGGGACTCAAAGCCCCCGAAGTCGAAGACCTGGCTACCGGACATGGCTAGCTTTCTCTGTTTGGAGAAAATCAAGTTCGCCTTGAGAGGGTCACTGTTAGGGTTCACCAGGAGGTGGCAACCGTTCGTCAACTTCTTCGCGGAAAATTAATCGTCAGCTAAAGGGGATGGGGGGGGGTGTTAGTTTAGATTAGAGTACGAAGTCTTACAACACCAGGTTAAAGTCCAACAGGTTTGTTTCGATGTCACTAGCTTTCAGAGCGCTGCTCCTTCCTCAGGTGAATGAAGAGGTATGTTCCAGAAACACATATATAGACAAATTCAAAGATGCCAAACAATGCTAGGAATGCGACCATTAGCAGGTGATTAAATCTTTACAGATCCAGAGATGGGGTAACCCCAGGTTAAAGAGGTGTGAATTGCATCAAGCCAGGACAGTTGGTAGGATTTTGCAGGCCAGATGATGGGGGATGAATGTAATGCGACATGAATCCCAGGTCCCGGTTGAGGCCGCACTCATGTGTGCGGAACTTGGCTATAAGTTTCTGCTCGGCGATTCCACGTTGTCGCGCGTCCTGAAGGCCGCCTTGGAGAACGCTTACCCGGAGATCAGAGGCTGAATGCCCTTGACTGCTGAAGTGTTCCCCGACTGGAAGGGAACATTCCTGCCTGGTGATTGTTGCGCGATGTCCGTTCATTCGTTGTCGCAGCGTCTGCATGGTCTCGCCAATGTACCACGCTTCGGGACATCCTTTCCTGCAACGTATGAGGTAGACAACGTTGGCCGAGTCGCACGAGTATGTACCGCGTACCTGGTGGGTGGTGTTCTCACGTGTAATAGTGGTATCCATGTCGATGATCTGGCACGTCTTGCAGAGATTGCCATGGCAGGGTTGTGTGGTGTCGTGGTCACTGTTCTGAAGACTGGGTAGTTTGCTGCAAACAATGGTTCGTTTGAGGTTGCGCGGTTGTTTGAAGGCAAGTAGTGGGGGTGTGGGGATGACCTTGGCAAGATGTTCATCGTCATCAATGACGTGTTGAAGGCTGTGAAGAAGATGACGTAGTTTCTCCACTCCGGGGAAGTACTGGACGACGAAGGGTATTCTGTCGGTTGTGTCCCATGTTTGTCTTCTGAGGAGGTCGGTGTGGTTTTTCGCTGTGGCGCGTTGGAACTGTCGCTCGATGAGTCGAGTGCCATATCCCGTTCGTACGAGGGCATCTTTCAACGTCTGTAGATGTCTGTTACGCTCCTCCTCGTCTGAGCAGATCCTGTGTATACGGAGCGCTTGTCCATAGGGGATGGCTTCTTTAATGTGTTTAGGGTGGAAGCTGGAGAAGTGGAGCATCATGAGGTTATCCGTGGGTTTGCGGTAAAGCGAAGTGCTGAGGTGACCGTCCTTGATGGAGATGAGTGTGTCCAAGAATGCAACTGATTTTGGAGAGTAGTCCATGGTGAGTCTGATGGTTGGATGGAACTTATTAATGTCATCGTGTAATAAGTTCCATCCAACCATCAGACTCACCATGGACTACTCTCCAAAATCAGTTGCATTCTTGGACACACTCATCTCCATCAAGGACGGTCACCTCAGCACTTCGCTTTACCGCAAACCCACGGATAACCTCATGATGCTCCACTTCTCCAGCTTCCACCCTAAACACTTTAAAGAAGCCATCCCCTATGGACAAGCGCTCCGTATACACAGGATCTGCTCAGACGAGGAGGAGCGTAACAGACATCTACAGACGTTGAAAGATGCCCTCGTACGAACGGGATATGGCACTCGACTCATCGAGCGACAGTTCCAACGCGCCACAGCGAAAAACCGCACCGACCTCCTCAGAAGACAAACATGGGACACAACCGACAGAATACCCTTCGTCGTCCAGTACTTCCCCGGAGTGGAGAAACTACGTCATCTTCTTCACAGCCTTCAACACGTCATTGATGACGATGAACATCTTGCCAAGGTCATCCCCACACCCCCACTACTTGCCTTCAAACAACCGCGCAACCTCAAACGAACCATTGTTTGCAGCAAACTACCCAGTCTTCAGAACAGTGACCACGACACCACACAACCCTGCCATGGCAATCTCTGCAAGACGTGCCAGATCATCGACATGGATACCACTATTACACGTGAGAACACCACCCACCAGGTACGCGGTACATACTCGTGCGACTCGGCCAACGTTGTCTACCTCATACGCTGCAGGAAAGGATGTCCCGAAGCGTGGTACATTGGCGAGACCATGCAGACGCTGCGACAACGAATGAACGGACATCGCGCAACAATCACCAGGCAGGAATGTTCCCTTCCAGTCGGGGAACACTTCAGCAGTCAAGGGCATTCAGCCTCTGATCTCCGGGTAAGCGTTCTCCAAGGCGGCCTTCAGGACACGCGACAACGCGGAATCGCCGAGCAGAAACTTATAGCCAAGTTCCGCACACATGAGTGCGGCCTCAACCGGGACCTGGGATTCATGTCGCATTACATTAATCCGCCACCATCTGGCCTGCAAAATCCTACCAACTGTCCTGGCTTGATGCAATTCACACCTCTTTAACCTGGGGTTACCCCATCTCTGGATCTGTAAAGATTTAATCACCTGCTAATGGTCGCATTCCTAGCATTGTTTGGCATCTTTGAATTTGTCTATATATGTGTTTCTGGAACATACCTCTTCATTCACCTGAGGAAGGAGCAGCGCTCTGAAAGCTAGTGACATCGAAACAAACCTGTTGGACTTTAACCTGGTGTTGTAAGACTTCGTACTGTGCTCACCCCAGTCCAACGCCGGCATCTCCACATCAAGTTTAGATTAGAGTAGGGATTTAATAAAGGTGGGACCTGTAAGGGAGGGAGGCGGCTTTTGCACTATGTTTATAGTTTCATGTACATTGTTTATTGTGTTGTTGTTATAATACCAAAAAATAGCTCAATAAAATGTTTATTAAAAAAAAAAGATAAATAAACACGTGCTGGTCTAAATCCTCATAATTTCTCACTTTTAGTCCCAAAATCATTCTTGTGAATTGGCACTGCACCCCCTTCTCGGCAAATCTATCCTTTCCAAGACGCAACGTTCAGAAGTGAACAAAATCTAACCAAAGCTTCTACAAATGTAGCTCATCTCCACCTGTTTGCATTTCAGCCACCAGAAGATAAAAGCTAACACATTCAATTAACCTTTTAATTGTTTTTTGGGACGTATCCACCAGTTCGAAGTGAATTCTGTACACAGACTCCTAAATTTCTCAGTTTCACACTTCTCACTCACTACAAAATATTTGGATATACCCTTCTTTGAATGACTTCACACTTCCCTACAGAGAACTCCATCTGCTGTAGTTTTACCCACTCACTTGAATCTACTAACTGTCCATTTGCAACTCTGTCCATATACACTGCACAGTCTACCAGTTAATTTGGATATATGGCGCTCTATTACTTTAGCCAAGTCATTGATAATCTGTGAAACAGAGGCCCCAGGAGGATATCATCAATATATCTGCTAATAGAAATACACACCCATTATTTGTTATCTATTTCTCCTAAACAATTCTCTCCTCCTCCTTCAGATACCATGCCCTAAAGAGGGTGCTGGCAACCATGAACTTCCATTGAATGTTTCTATGATTATATTCGGCAAAGTACTGCACTGGACTGGGTTTGCTCGTGGCTCCTGCAGCATGGCTGATTAGGAAACTCTCCTGCTTTTTTCTGCCCACCATCAAGCATATTGGAAGCAATTTTAGACTGATAATTAACCTGTTTGGCCACATGATGAGCACACCCTCTGTGGCCATTGAGTCCTAAAGTGGGGCTGAAGACAGACCTTCTGGCCCAGAGGTAGGGATGCTACCACTGCACTACAAGACTCCCAAACCAATTCATTAACAATGTCAAAAGGTTGCCACGAATGCCATATAATTGCATTTACCCTTGCCACGATTGTGCATTTACCCTTGCCACGATTGTACAGAAAATGAGTGAAATCGCACCTGGAATACTTTATGAAGTTTTGGTCTCCTAATCCAAGAAAGGACATACTTGCTCCAGAGGGAAAGCACCAAAAGCTCACTAGACTGGTTCCTGGGACGAGGGGATTGCCCTATGAAGAGAGATTGAGTCTATTACACCTATATTCCCTTAATTTTAGAAGAATGAGAGGTGATCTAATTGAAACATGTAAGGTTCTTAAGGAGCTTGACAGACTTAAATACCCAGAAAAGGAATCTAGAGCAGGGGTCACTATTTCAGAATAAGGGGTCAGTCATTTTAACACTGGGACAAGGAGAAATTTGTTGATGCAAAGGTTGTGATTTGTTTTTAATTTTCTACCCTGTTAAGTGCAGTAACTGAGTATATTCAAGACAGAGGTCATTAGCTGTTTGGGTACAAAGGGAACAAAGAGATATGGGGATAGTGTGGGCCATAGAATCATAAAATTTACAGTGCAGAAGGAGGCCATTCGGCCCATCGAGTCTGCACCGGCTCTTGGAAAGAGCACCCTACCCAAGGTCCACACCTCCACCCTGTCCCCATAACCCAGTAACCCCACCCAACACTAAGGGCAATTCTGGACACTATGGCAATTTATCATGGCCAATCCACCTAACCAGCACATCTTTGGACTGTGGGAGGAAACCGGAGCACCCGGAGGAAATCCAAGCACACACGGGGAGAATGTGCAGACTCTGCACAGACAGTGACCCAAGCCGGGAATCGAACTTGGGACCCTGGAGCTGTGAAGCAATTGTGCTATCCACAATGCTACCGTGCTGCCCGGGTCGGTGGACTCAAGGTAGAAGATCAGCCATGAGCAGATGCAAAGGGTCAAGTACCTACTCCAGCTCCTATTTCTTATGTTATGAGGGACTTTCTAAAATGCCTTCTGAAAACCCATATAAATAACATCCTTTGACATTCTACATTAGTAAAACTGCCCAAAGTTTTGGCACAACAGAGAAACTATTTACTCTCTTGGGAGAGTCCAGACCAGGGTAATGTGACGGGATTAATTAATTATTTTTTTTAAATTTAGAGTACCCAATTCATTTTTTCCAATTAAGGGGCAATTTAGCATGGCAAATCCACCTAGCTTGCACATTTTTGGGTTGTGGGGGCGAAACACACACAAACACGGGGAGAATGTGCAAACTCCACACGGACAGTGACCCAGAGCTGGGATCGAACCTGGGACCTCGGCGCCATGAGGCCGCAGTGCTAACCCACTGCGCCACCGAGCTGCCCGAGACGGGATTAATTAATAATCTCAAAGTAAAGCATCCTAGGTGAATTGCATAGTAGAGTATCATCACACTCAACTTCAGGTTGAGACCTTGGTCTTAATGGGTGTCCCCTTGCTCTGAGATCATACCCTCTGGCCCTGGACTTTCCCACAGGGGGAAACAACCTCTTAGCATCTACCCTGTCAAGCCACCCGAGAACCCTGTATGTCTCAATAGGGTCGCCTCTCATTCTTCTAAACTCCAATGAGTACAGGCCCAACCTACTCAACTTCTCCTCATAAGAAAATTCCTCCACACCCAGGATAAACCTCATGAACCTTCTCTGGACTGCTGCCAATAAGGGGACCAAAACGATTCACAATATTCCAGACATGGTCTAACTTGTGTCTTGTACAGTTTTAGCAAGGCTTCCCTATTTTTGTACTCCATTCCCTTTGAAATAAAGGGCAACGTTCCATTTGCCTTCCCTGTTACCTGCTGAACTTACATGCTAGTTTTTGTGATTTATGCACGTGGGCCCCCAAATAACTCTGAGCTGCAGCTTTCTCCAGTTTCTCTTTGTATAAATAATATTCAGCTCCTTTATTCTTCCTATCAAAGTGCATAACTTCACATTTTCAGAACTGTCAATAAAGATATGTTCCATTGAAAAAGAAAGGCCCGATGAGAAGGACGCATCAACTATGGCTAGCTAAGGAAGTTAAGGATGGCATTAAATTGAAAGAAAAGGCATACAATGATGCATAAAAGTAGGCCAGATGATTGGGAAAATTTCAGCAACCAGAAAAGGATTACTGAAAATATAATAAAGAGGGAGAAATTCGAATGAGGGCAAACAAGCAAGAAATATCAAAACAAAAAGAAAGCGTTTCTACAAATACGAAAAAAGGAAAAGAGCAGTTAAAGTAAACATTAGTCCCTCAGAGGATGAAACTGGAGAATTAGTCATGAGGGGGGAAAAAGAAATGGCAGAGACTTTTAACAAGTACTTTCTATATGTCTTCACAGTATAAGATATGAAAAGCATCTTGAGAACAGTAGAAAATTAAGGGACAAAAGGATGGGAGCAACGTATCACAATCATTGGAGAAAAACTGCTCAGAAAACTAATGGGACTAAAGGTTGATAAGTCCCCTGGAGCTACATCCAGGGTTCTTGAAAATGTGACTGCAGAGATACTGGATGTAATCTTCCAAAATTTCCTGAATTCTGGAAAGGTCCCAGCGGATTGCAAAGTCACAAATGTATCTCCACTATTCAAGCAAGGAGGGACACAGAAAGCAGGAAACTACAGGCCTAATATCAGTCATCGGGAAAATACTGGAATCCATTATAAAGGAAATAGTAGCAAGACATTTAGAAAATCATATTATAATCAACAATATTAATATTATTATTTAATCTCTCAAGCGGGTGGTGAATCTTTGGCTTTCTCTTACCCAGAGAGCTGCAGAAGCTCAATCATTGAGTATGTTCAAGACTGAGATAGATAGATTCCTACATTTTTTTTAATAAATATTTTTATTCTCCTCCTTTTTCACATTTTCTCCCAAATTTACACCCACCAACAATAAACAATAAGCAGTAACAAATACAATGTCAATTCCCAAATCAACAACAATCCTATCCTCCCACCAAACCATCAAACAGCAGACCGCATGTTGACAAAAACAAATAAAAAGGAATCAGCAATCACCCATAGTCATCATTAACACATACAGCCCCCTCCCCACAACCCCAATATTCGATGATATCCAATTCTTGAAGGTGCATAATGAATAACGCCCATGAATTGTAGAACCCCTCCATCCTTCCCCTCAATTCAAACTTAACCTTCTCAAGAGTTAAGAATTCCAACAGTTCCCCCCGCCACGCCAGAGCACAGGTTACTCTCCATCCCAACAGGATCCGCCTTCAGGCGATCAACGAGGCAAAGGCTACAACATCTGCCTACGCACCTGTTTCCAACCCCGGCTGGTCCGACACCCCAAATATTCCCTCCCGAGGGGCCGGGTCCAGTTTCACATGGACCACTTTAGAGATTACCCTAAACACCTCCTTCCTGTAATCCCCCAGCTTGGACAGGACCAAAACACATGAATGTGATTCGCGGGGCCTCCCCCGCAATGTTCACACACACCTTCTACCCCTTCAAAGAATCGGCTCATCCTCGCACTCGTGAGGCGTGCTCTATATACCACTTTTAGCTGTATCAGCCCCAACCTCGTGCACGAGGTGGAGGCGTTCACCCTCCGGAGCACATCACACCAGAACCCCTCCTCCATACCGTCTCCCAACTCTTCCTCCCACTTTCCCTTGATCCCTTCCAGCGGTGCCTTCTCCTCTTCCAAAATAGCCCTGAAAACCACCGACACTACCTCCTTCTCCAGTCCCCCTGTCGTCAGCACCTCCTCCAGCAATGTGGAGGCCGGCTCCACCGGGATGCTCTGTATCTCCTTCCTGGCAAAATCTCGAACCTGCATGACATAAACATTTCCCCCTGCTCCAGCCCATACTTCGCTACTTCAATCCTGCAAACCGACCCCCAAGAAGCAAATCTTTTAGTGTCTTAATCCCCTTCTCCTCCCAGCTCCAAAAATTTCCGTCCCATTTCCCTGGCTCAAGACTGTGGTTCCCCCGAATTGGCATTTCCCTTGACCTTGCCCCCAAGCCGAAGTGCTGTCAAAACTGCCTCCAAATTCTCAATGAAGCAATTACTACCGGACTCCCTGAGTATTTCCCCGGGGCCATTGGAAGCAGCGCTGTTGCTCGCGCCTTCAATCCCGACCCCTTACACAAACTCTCCTCCATTCTGACCCACTGGGAATCAACCCCTCTGACCCAGCTCCGTACCTTCACCACATAAGAACATAAGAACTAGGAGCAGGAGTAGGCCATCTGGCCCCTCAAGCCTGCTCCACCATTCAATGAGATCATGGCTGATCTTTTGTGGAATCAGCTCCACTTTCCGGCCCGAACACCATAAATAACCCTTAATACCTTTATTCTTCAAAAAACTATCTATCTTTATCTTAAAAACATTTAATGAAGGAGCCTCTACTGCTTCACTGGGCAAGGAATTCCATAGATTCACAACCCTTTGGGTGAAGAAGTTCCTCCTAAACTCAGTCCTAAATCTACTTCCCTTATTTTGAGGCTATGCCCCCTAGTTCTGCTTTCACCCGCCAGTGGAAACAACCTGCCTGCATCTATCCTATCTATTCCCTTCATAATCTTATATGTTTCTATAAGATCCCCCTCATCCTTCTAAATTCCCACGAGTACAGTCCCAGTCTACTCAACCTCTCCTCGTAATCCAACCCCTTCAGCTCTGGGATTAACCTAGTGAATCTCCTCTGCACACCCTCCAGAGCCAGTACGTCCTTTCTCAAGTAAGGAGACCAAAACTGAACACAATACTCCAGGTGTGGCCTCACTAACACCTTATACAATTGCTGCATAACCTCCCTAGTCTTAAACTCCATCCCTCTAGCAATGAAGGACAAAATTCCATTTGCCTTCTTAATCACCTGGTGCACCTGTAAACCAACGTTTTGCGACTCATGCACGAGCACACCCAGGTCTCTCTGCACAGCAGCATGTTTTAATATTTTATCATTTAAATAATAATCCCTTTTGCTGTTATTCCAACCAAAATGGAAAACCTCACATTTGTCAACATTGTATTCCATCTGCCAGACCCTAGCCCATTCACTTAGCCTATCCAAATCCCTCTGCAGACCTCCAGTATCCTCTGCACGTTTTGCTTTACCACTTATCTCAGGGTCGTCTACAAACTTGGACACATTGCCCTTGGTCCCCAACTCCAAATCATCTATGTAAATTGTGAACAGTTAGAACATAGAACATAGAACAATACAGCGCAGTACAGGCCCTTCGGCCCACGATGTTGCACCGAAACAAAAGCCATCTAACCTACACTATACCATTATCATCCATATGTTTATCCAATAAACTTTTAAATGCCCTCAATGTTGGCGAGTTCACCACTGTAGCAGGTAGGGCATTCCACGGCCTCACTACTCTTTGCGTAAAGAACCTACCCCTGACCTCTGTCCTATATCTATTACCCCTCAGTTTAAGGCTATGTCCCCTCGTGCTAGCCATTTCCATCCACGGGAGAAGGCTCTCACTGTCCACCCTATCTAACCCTCTGATCATTTTGTATGCCTCTATTAAGTCTCCTCTTAACCTTCTTCTCTCTAACGAAAACAACCTCAAGTCCATCAGCCTTTCCTCATAGGATTTTCCCTCCATACCAGGCAACATCCTGGTAAATCTCCTCTGCACCCGTTCCAAAGCCTCCACGTCCTTCCGATAATGCGGTGACCAGAACTGTACGCAATACTCCAAATGCGGCCGTACCAGAGTTCTGTACAGCTGCAACATGACCTCCTGACTCCGGAACTCAATCCCTCTACCAATAAAGGCCAACACTCCATAGGCCTTCTTCACCACCCTATCAACCTGGGTGGCAACTTTCAGGGATCTATGTACATGGACACCTAGATCCCTCTGCTCATCCACACTTTCAAGAACTTTTCCATTAGCCAAATATTCCACATTCCTGTTTTTCCTTCCAACGTGAATCACCTCACACTTCTCTGCATTAAACTCCATTTGCCACCTCTCAGCCCAGCACTGCAGCTTATCTATATCCCTCTGTAACCTGCTACTTCCTTCCACACTATCGACAACACCACCGATTTTAGTATCGTCTACAAATTTACTCACCCACCCTTCTGCGCCTTCCTCTAGGTCATTGATAAAAATGACAAACAGCAACGGCCCCAGAACAGATCCTTGTGATACTCCACTTGTAACTGAACTCCATTCTGAACATTTCCCATCAACCACCACCCTCTGTCTTCTTTCAGCTAGCCAATTTCTGATCCACATCTCAAAATCACCCTCAATCCCCAGCCTCCGTATTTTCCGCAATAGCCTACCGTTGTGGGCCCAACACTGATCCCTGAGGGACACCACTAGCTACTGATTGCCAACCACAGAAACACCCATGAATCCCCACTCTTTGCTTTATATTAATTAACCAATCCTCTATCCATGCTACTACTTTCCCCTTAATGCCATGCATCTTTATCTTATGCAGCAACCTTTTGTGTGGCACCTTGTCAAAGGCTTTCTGGAAATCCAGATATACCACATCCATTGGCTCCCCGGTATCTACCGCACTATTTTTTTTTTTTTAATAAATATTTTATTGAAAATTTTTGGTCAACCAACACAGTACATTGTGCATCCTTTACACAACATTATAACAATACAGATAATAATGACCTTTTTTATATAAACAAAAAACAACAAATAAATAAATATTAAATAACAAAAATGAAAACTAGCCCTAATTGGCAACTGCCTTGTCACAGGCTATACCCCCCCCACCCACCCACCCCCCCATCCCTCCCCCCCCCCCCCCCCCAAGTCCTGGGCTGCTGCTGCTGCCTTCTTTTTCCCCCCATCTATCTTTCCGCAAGATATTCGACGAACGGTTGCCACCGCCTGGTGAACCCTTGAGCCGACCCCCTTAGGATGAACTTAATCCGCTCTAGCTTTATGAACCCCGCCATATCATTTATCCAGGTCTCCACCCCGGGGGCTTGGCTTCTTTCCACATTAGCAATATCCTGCGCCGGGCTACTAGGGACGCAAAGGCCAAAACATCGGCCTCTCTCGCCTCCTGCACTCCCGGCTCTTGTGCAACCCCAAATATAGCCAACCCCCAGCTTGGTTCGACCCGGACTCCTACTACTTTTGAAAGCGCCTTTGTCACCCCCACCCAAAACCCCTGTAGTGCCGGGCATGACCAAAACATATGGGTATGATTCGCTGGGCTTCTCGAGCACCTCGCACACCTATCCTCCACCCCAAAAAATTTACTGAGCCGTGTTCCAGTCATATGTGCCCTGTGTAATACCTTAAACTGAATCAGGCTTAGCCTGGCGCACGAGGACGACGAGTTTACCCTGTTTAGGGCATCTGCCCACAGCCCCTCCTCGATCTCCTCCCCTAGCTCTTCTTCCCATTTCCCTTTTAGTTCGTCCACCATAGTCTCCCCTTCGTCCCTCATTTCCCTATATATATCCGACACCTTACCATCCCCCACCCATTTCTTTGAGATGACTCTGTCACCTCTTGTGTCGGGAGCTGCGGGAATTCCCTCACCTGTTGCCTCGCAAAAGCCCTCAATTGCATGTACCTGAATGCATTCCCTTGGGGCAACCCATATTTCTCGGTCAGCGCTCCCAGACTTGCGAACTTCCCGTCCACAAATAGATCTTTCAGTTGCGTTATTCCTGCTCTTTGCCACATTCCATATTCCCCATCCATTCCCCCCGGGGCAAACCTATGGTTGTTTCTTATCGGGGACCCCCCCAATGCTCCGGTCTTTCCCCTATGTCGTCTCCACTGTCCCCAAATCTTCAGTGTAGCTACCACCACCGGGCTCGTGGTGTAGTTCCTCGGTGAGAACGGCAATGGGGCTGTCACCATAGCCTGCAGGCTGGTCCCCCTACAGGACGCCCTCTCTAATCTCTTCCACGCCGCTCCCTCCTCCTCTCCCATCCACTTACTCACCATTGAAATATTAGCGGCCCAATAATACTCACTTAGGCTCGGTAATGCCAGCCCCCCCCTATCCCTACTACGCTGTAAGAATCCCTTCCTCACTCTCGGAGTCTTCCCGGCCCAAACAAAACCCATGATGCTCTTTTCTATCCTTTTAAAAAAAGCCTTCGTGATCACCACCGGGAGGCACTGAAACACAAAGAGGAATCTCGGGAGGACCACCATCTTAACCGCCTGCACCCTCCCTGCCATTGACAGTGCTACCATATCCCATCTCTTGAAATCTTCCTCCATCTGTTCCACCAACCGCGTTAAATTTAGCCTGTGCAATGTGCCCCAATTCTTAGCTATCTGGATCCCCAGGTAACGAAAGTCTCTTGTTACCTTCCTCAACGGTAGGTCTTCTATTTCTCTACTCTGCTCCCCTGGATGCACCACAAACAGCTCACTCTTCCCCATGTTCAATTTATACCCTGAAAAATCCCCAAACTCCCCAAGTATCCGCATTATTTCTGGCATCCCCTCCGCCGGATCCGCCACATATAGTAGCAGATCATCCGCATATAAAGATACCCGGTGTTCTTCTCCTCCCCTAAGTATTCCCCTCCATCTCTTGGAACCTCTCAGCGCTATCGCCAGGGGCTCAATCGCCAGTGCAAACAGCAATGGGGACAGAGGACATCCCTGCCTTGTCCCTCTATGGAGCCGAAAATATGCCGATCCCCGTCCATTCGTGACCACACTCGCCACTGGGGCCCTATACAACAGCTGCACCCATCTAACATACCCCTCTCCAAAACCAAATCTCCTCAACACCTCCCACAGATAATCCCATTCCACTCTATCAAATGCTTTCTCGGCATCCATCGCCACTACTATCTCCGTTTCACCCTCTGGTGGGGCCATCATCATTACCCCTAACAGCCTCCGTATATTCGTGTTCAGCTGTCTCCCCTTCACAAACCCAGTTTGGTCCTCGTGAACCACCCCCGGGACACATTCCTCTATTCTCATTGCCATTACCTTGGCCAGGACCTTGGCATCCACATTTAGGAGGGAAATTGGTCTGTAGGACCCGCATTGTAGCGGATCCTTTTCCTTCTTTAAGAGAAGCGATATCGTTGCTTCAGACATAGTCGGGGGCAGTTGTCCCCTTTCCTTTGCCTCGTTAAAGGTCCTCGTCAGTACCGGGGCGAGCAAGTCCAAATACTTTCTGTAAAATTCAACTGGGAATCCGTCCGGTCCCGGGGCCTTTCCCGTCTGCATGTTCCTAATTCCTTTCACCACTTCTTCTACCGTGATCTGTGCTCCCAGTCCCACCCTTTCCTGCTCTTCCACCTTGGGAATTTCCAGCCGATCCAAAAAATCCATCATTCTCTCCCTCCCATCCGGGGGTTGAGCTTCATACAATTTTTTATAAAATGTCTTGAACACTTCATTCACTCTCTCCGCCCCCCGCTCCATCTCTCCTTCCTCATCCCTCACTCCCCCTATTTCCCTCGCTGCTCCCCTTTTCCTCAATTGGTGTGCCAGCAATCTGCTCGCCTTCTCCCCATATTCATACTGTACACCCTGCGCCTTCCTCCATTGTGCCTCTGCAGTGCCTGTAGTCAGCAAGTCAAATTCTACATGTAGCCTTTGACTTTCCCTGTACAGTCCCTCCTCCGGTGCTTCCGCATATTGTCTGTCCACCCTCAAAAGTTCTTGCAGCAACCGCTCCCGTTCCTTACTCTCCTGCTTCCCTTTATGTGCCCTTATTGATATCAGCTCCCCCCTAACCACCGCCTTCAACGCCTCCCAGACCACTCCCACCTGAACCTCCCCATTGTCATTGAGTTCCAAGTACTTTTCAATACATCCCCTCACCCTTAGGCACACCCCCTCATCCGCCATTAGTCCCATGTCCATTCTCCAGGGTGGGCGCCCTCCTGTTTCCTCCCCTATCTCCAAGTCTACCCAGTGTGGGGCATGATCCGAAATGGCTATAGCCGTATATTCCGTTCCCCTCACCTTCGGGATCAATGCCCTACCCAACACAAAAAAGTCTATGCGCGAATAGACTTTATGGACATAGGAGAAAAACGAGAACTCCTTACTCCTAGGTCTACTGAATCTCCACGGGTCCACACCTCCCATCTGCTCCATAAAATCCTTAAGCACCTTGGCTGCTGCCGGCCTCCTACCAGTCCTGGACTTCGACCTATCCAGCCTTGGTTCCAACACCGTGTTAAAGTCTCCCCCCATTATCAGCTTTCCCGTCTCTAGGTCCGGGATGCGTCCTAGCATTCGCCTCATAAAGTTGGCATCATCCCAGTTCGGGGCATACACGTTTACCAAAACCACCATCTCTCCCTGTAATTTGCCACTCACCATCACGTATCTGCCCCCGTTATCCACCACTATAGTCTTTGCCTTGAACATTACCCGCTTCCCCACTAATATAGCCACCCCCCTGTTTTTCGCATCCAGCCCCGAATGGAACACCTGCCCCACCCATCCTTTACGCAGCCTAACCTGGTCTATCAGTTTCAGGTGCGTTTCCTGTAACATAACCACATCTGCTTTAAGTTTCTTAAGGTGTGCGAGTACTCGTGCCCTCTTTATCGGCCCGTTGAGCCCTCTCACGTTCCACGTGATCAGCCGAGTTGGGGGGCTTCCCCCCCCACCCCCCCCCCTTGCCGGTTAGCCATCATCTTTTTCCAGCTTCTCACCCAGTTCCCACGCAGCTGTATCTCCCCCAGGCGGTGCCCCCCCGCCCATCCTCTCCCGTACCCACTCCCCCCTTTCCCCAGCAGCAGCAACCCAGTAATTCCCCCTTCCCACCCCCCCCCGCTAGACTCCCCGCTAGCGTAATTACTCCCCCCATGTTGCTCCCAGAAGTCAGCAAACTCTGGCTGACCTCGGCTTCCCCCCGTGACCACGGCTCGCACCGTGCGACGCCCCCTCCTTCCTGCTTCTCTATTCCCGCCATAATTATCATAGCGCGGGAACCAAGCCCGCGCCTCTCCCTCGGCCCCGCCTCCCATGGCCAACGCCCCATCTCCTCTCCCTCCCCACCTCCCCCCATCACCACCTGTGGGAGAAAGAAAAGTTACCATACCGCAGGATTAGAACATAAAACCCCTCTTCGCCCCCCCCATTCGCCCCACCACTTTGTCCAAACGTTCTTTTTCATAATCCACTCATTCCAGTTTTTCTTCTACAATAAAAGTCCACGCTTCATCCGCCGTCTCAAAGTAGTGGTGCCTCGCTTGATATGTGACCCACAGTCTTGCCGGTTGCAGCATTCCAAATTTTATCTTCCTTTTGTGAAGTACCGCCTTAGCCCGATTAAAGCTCGCCCTCCTTCTCGCCACCTCCGCACTCCAGTCTTGATAAACGCGGATCACCGCGTTCTCCCATTTACTGCACCGAGTTTTCTTCGCCCATCTAAGGACCATTTCTCTATCCTTAAAACGGAGGAATCTCACCACTATGGCTCTGGGAGTTTCTCCTGCTCTCGATCCTCGCACCATAACTCGGTACGCTCCCTCCACCTCCAACGGACCCGTCGGGGCCTCCGCTCCCATTAACGAATGCAGCATCGTGCTCACATATGCCCCGACGTCCGCCCCCTCCACACCTTCAGGAAGGCCAAGAATCCTCAGGTTGTTCCTCCTTGCGTTGTTTTCCAGTGCCTCCAACCTCTCCACACATCGTTTCTGGTGTGCCTCCTGTATCTCCGACTTCACCACCAGGCCCTGTATATCGTTCTCATTCTCGGCTGCTTTCGCCTTCACGACCCGGAGCTCCTGCTCCTGGGTCTTTTGTTCCTCCTTTAGCCCTTCGATCGCCTGTAGTATCGGGGCCAACAACTCTTTCCTTTTTTATCTCCTCCACGCAGCATTTCAAGAACTCTTGTTGTTCAGGGCCCCATATGAAACTGCCACCTTCCGACGCCATCTTGGTTTTTGCTTGCCTTCCTTGCCGTTGTTCCAAAGGATCCGCTGCAATCCGGCCACTTTCCTCTCCTTTTTCCATCCGTGTCTAGGGGGAACTCCCTCCTGGTTTACCGCACGGTGTTTTTAGCCGTTAAAATTGCCGTTGGGGCTCCTATCAAGAGCCCAAAAGTCCGTTTCACAGGGAGCTGCCGAAACGTGCGACTCAGCTGGTCATCGCCGCACCCGGAACTCTACCGCACTATTAATGTCCTCAAAAAATTCCACTAAATTAGTTAGGCACGACCTGCCCTTTATGAACCCATGCTGCGTCAGCCCAATGGAACAATTTCCATCCAGATGCCTCGCTATTTCTTCCTTGATGATAGATTCCAGCATCTTCCCTGCTACCGAAGTTAAGCTCACTGGCCTATAATTACCCACTTTCTGCCTACCTCCTTTTTTAAACAGTGATGTCACGTTTGCTAATTTCCAATCTGCCAGGACCACCCCAGAGTCTAGTGAATTTTGGTAAATTATCACTAGTGCATTTGCAATTTCCCTAGCCATCTCTTTTAGCACTCTGGGATGCATTCCATCAGGTCCAGGAGACTTGTCTACCTTTAGCCCCATTAGCTTGCCCATCACTACCTCCTTGGTGATAACAATCCTCTCAAGGTCCTCACATGTCATAGCCTCATTTCCATCAGTCACTGGCATGTTATTTGTGTCTTCCACTGTGAAGACCGACCCAAAAAACCTGTTCAGTTCCTCAGCCATTTCCTCATCTCCCATTATTAAATCTCCCTTCTCATCCTCTAAAGGACCCATATTTACCTTAGCCACTCTTTTTTGTTTTATATATTTGTAGAAACTTTTACTATCTGTTTTTATATTCTGAGCAAGTTTACTCTCATAATCTATCTTACTCTTCTTTATAGCTTTTTTAGTAGCTTTCTGTTGCCCCCTAAAGATTTCCCAGTCCTCTAGTCTCCCACTGATCTTTGCTACTTTGTATGTTTTTTCCTTCAATTTGATACTCTCCCTTATTTCCTTAGATATCCACGGTCGATTTTCCCTCTTTTTACCGCCCTTCCTTTTTGTTGGTAGAAACCTTTGCTGGGCACTGTGAAAAATCACTTGGAAGGTTCTCCACTGTTCCTCAACTGTTTCACCATAAAGTATTTGCTCCCAGTCTACCTTAGCTAGTTCTTCTCTCATCCCATTGTAATCTCCTTTGTTTCAGCACAAAACACTAGTGCTTGATTTTACCTTCTCGCCCTCCATCTGTATTTTAAATTCCACCATATTGTGATCGCTCCTTCCGAGAGGATCCCTAACTATGAGATCCTGAATCAATCCTGTCTCATTACACAGGACCAGATCTAGGACCGCTTGTTCCCTCGTAGGTTCCATTATATACTGTATCCTGACATTCCTACTCTGACTAGCTCGTGGCACTGGTAGCAATCCAGAGATTACTACCTTTGAGGTCCTACTTTTTAGTTTAACTCCTAACTCCCTAAATTCAGCTTGTAGGACCTCGTCCCGTTTTTTACCTATATCGTTGGTGCCTATGTGCACCACGACAGCTGGCTGTTCACCCTCTCCCCCCAGAATGTCCTGCAGCCGCTCAGAGACATCCTTGACCCTTGCACCAGGGAGGCAACATACCACCCTGGAGTCTCGATTGCGTCCGCAGAACTGCCTGTCTATTCCCCTTACAATTGAGTCCCCTATCACTATAGCCCTGCCATTCTTATTCCTGCCCAGCTGCGCAGCAGAGCCAGCCACGGTGCCATGAACCTGGCTGCTGTTGCCTTCCCCTGGTGAGCCATCTCCCTCAACAATATCCAAAGCGGTATATCTGTTTTGCAGGGAGATGACCGCAGAGGACACCTGCACTACCTTCCTACTCTTGCTCTGTCTTTTGGTCACCCATTTTCTATCTCCATCAGTACCTTTCACCTGCGGTGTGACCAACTCGCTAAACGTGCTATCCACGACGTCCTCAGCATCGCGGATGCTCCAACGTGAGTCCATCCGCAGCTCCAGAGCCGTCAAGTGGTCTAACAGGAGCTGCAACTGGACACACTTCTTGCACGTGAAGGAGCCAGGGACAGTGGACGTGTCCCTGAGCTCCCACATCGCACACGAGGAGCATGACACGGGTCGGAGATCCCCTGCCATGTCTTAAACCTTCAGTTAACTTCGACAATTACAATTTCACCCCCAAAAATTAAATAAATAAATAAACAACGAAGAAAAAATAAATAAATAAATATACCAATGAAAAGAAACAGAAAAACAGAAACATTACTTACCAGTCACTTACCAGGGATAAAAAGTACTTCCTCCCCACCCAGCTTCGAATTCCCACCTAGATTCGAATTTCCAAACTCACTCTTTGCTGTCTCACTCTTGGCTGTGTCTTCTCTGGCTCACTGGGAGAACTCACTGGGAGTGAGTTTACTAGTTGCTCTTTTTAAACTGTCCTGAATTGACTCCCCTCCCCCACCTGCTTTTAGATCAAGGTAGATTTAAGTGACTGACACTTAACTGCCAACCAGTTATTTGAGTGGGTGGGGCAGCCCTTGTTAACCTACACTGCACAATTCTAGCTTAATTTAAACTCCTGAAATTTAAAAGGAGCTACCTTACTGATTTAATTCAATTCCCACCTAGATTCAAACTCCCAAACTCACTCTTGGTTCTGTCTCACTCTGGCTGTGTCTTCTCTGGCTCACTGGGAGAACTCACATTCGCCGCCCAGTAATAATACATCAGGTTCGGAAAACCCAAATCCCCTGCCCGCCTTCCTCTCTGTTGCAGCACCTTTTCAACTCTGGCCGCCATCTCTTTGAAGGTAATCATTCCTTCAATCTCTCTAAAAATGCCTTTGGCAGAAAAATTGGCAGGCATTGGAAAATAAACAGAAATCGCAGCAACACGTTCATTTTAACCGCCTGTTCCCGACCCGCCAGTGACAGAGGGAGACCATCCCACCTTGGCAGATCAGCCTTCACCTTCCCCACCAAACTAGAAATGCTGTATCTACGGTGCCCCCTCCCAATCCCGAGGGACCTGCACCCCCAGCTATCTAAGTGAGTCCCTGCCCTACGGAATGCCAGACCCCCCCCCGCCCCACACACCCACCCCTGCCCCCACACCCGGCCGAGACACCACAAAATATTCACTCTTGTCCAGATTTAATTTGTACCCCGATAAAGACCCAAACACCCAAAGCAGCTCCAATATTCCCCCTATTTACACACTCGGTTCCGGCACTTAGAACAACAAGTCATCGGCATACAAGGACACCCTATGCTCTACCCCCCCCCCCCCCCCCCCCGCACTATCCCTTTCCATACCCCCAAACGTCTTAACGCGTTGGCCAATGGCTCAATCGCGAGTGCAACCTGCAGGGGGGACATAGGACATCCTTGCCTAGTCCCACGGTGGAAGGAAAAGTATCTCGAGCTGATGTTATTTGTGCGGACACTCGCCCTCGACTCCTTATAAAGTAGCTTTACCCGGTCCGCAAATCATGGACCAATCCCAAACCGCTCCAGAACTGCCATCCAGTACCCCCATTCTACCCGGCAAAAGCTTTCTCGACATCCAATGCCACAACCACCTCTGTTTCCTTCCCCTCCGCTGGTGCCATAACCACATTCAATACCCTCCTAATGTTTGTAAAGAGCTGCCCCCCTCTCACAAACCCTATCTGATCGTCACCTATCACTTTCGGGAGGCACTCCTCCAGCCTACCTGCCAGTACCTTCGCCAATATCTTTGCGACCACGTTTAAAAGTGATGGGGCCTATACGACCCACATTCCATCGGATCCTTATCTTTTTTAAGCAACAGGGAAATCGATGCCTGCCCCAAGGTTTGTGGTAACACCCCTTTCCCCATCACCTCCTCAAACATCCCCACCATCAGGAGTGCCAGTTTATTCCTGAATCTTTTCTAATATTCCACCCAAAACCCATCCGGCACTGCCACCTTCTCCGACTGCATCCTCCCAATCGCATCTTTTATCTCCTGCTCCACTATCGCCCATTCTAATGTAGCCCTGGCCCCTCCCCTAACCTCGGGTACTCCAGTCCATCCAAAAATTCCTGCATTTCCTGGTCTCCCCCAGGTGGCTCTGACCTGTACAACCTCTCATAGAATTTCTCAAAGACCTTGTTAATCTGATCCTGAGCCACCACCAACTTCCCTGCCCTGTCCCGCACCTGAACAATTTCCCCTGCTGTGCGCCTTCCTCCGAAGTTGACCTGCTAACAAACATGGAGCCTTCTCTCCATGCTTCGAAACTGTACCGCTGGCTCGTCTCAGTTGGCACACCCCCGTCCTGGTAGATAGTCGGTCAAAGCTCACCTGTAGTTCCTTCCTCTTTTCCAACTTTGCTGAGTCCTCATCTTCTGCATAACTCCTATCTACCTCCAATATCTCATCTATTACCCTCTGCCGCTCTAACCTCTCCTCTTACATATTAAAAACATGAGGAGATACAGGGAGAGTTCAGGTAAATTGTGTTCAAAAGATCAGCCACCATCTCATTGAATGGTGGAGTAGGTTCAAAGGGCTGAACAGCCTCTTAATTTTATGTTTTTATAGCAATTGCGCTGAGATAGCTTCATTCTTTACCTCTGACGAAAAGCCACAGACCTCAAGTGTTAACACTATTTCTTTACATACAGATGCTGCCAGGTCTGCTGAGTATTTTCACATTTCCTGATCAAAAGAGTCCTAACACCTACAGTAATTTTGCTTCAGTTCCAGTCTTTACTTCACAAGGTATAAATTGACACTCTGACCGAGGACTCAAACTGCATTACAGACATCACAGTTTCAGTCAAATAGCCCAAGTTGTAAACTTATACAATAGCCAAACTAATCACTATGAAGGCCTCAGTGAAAAGCCAAGTGTGGCAGCCTGGTGCTGATCAAGGTATTGAGAGCATTCCTGACAAATGCAACAGCTGTCAAAAAGGACACGTGCCCAGATTTACACCTCTTCATCCACTGCAAATACCAAATTCAATACAGCAGCACATAGCTTTGGATTATATTGGCTCACTTCAAGGGTTTTATACATCTCACTGTAGTAAATTCACAATCTTGCCAGAAATCCTTTCTACACAGCCACCTCGTTATAAATGGCTCGTTATTTGAATAATTTTCACAATAAATAGCATGTCTGAATAAGTTTGAAGTGAATACCTTAAAGCTTATTTGCAATAAGTCCTGCACCTGCACAAAACATAATGCCATGACTCTCTCATCTGCAGGCAGAGCAATAAAACTCTCACAAATAATTAAGTTCAAAAAAGAAAATCCCCACATAATCCAAAACTGCTAAGATTTCCTGGGGAGAAGGGGAAAAAAGTTTTTTAAATCCAGGTCAATTTGGGGGGGAAACTGGCAAAATCCTCTCCAACCCACTTTGCTGATCAGAAATCACTCTGGTCCTGAATTTCCTAAAGTACCTACCTTTTCAAGAGGTGAACTTCTTGAAAAGTTCATTAACTTTTCACAGAGGAAACAAAAAATGGGAGAGGCTCTTTTCCAGTTCTGCTCCCACACAAAAAACATCCAGAAACATTGGAAAAGAAAGCATTAGTTGCCACGGTGTAAATTGTAAATGCTACATCACCACCCACCACCACCTATCCCGCCACATCCCCTTCAACCAAAATAATCCAAGACCCTTACCAAAGTCTTTCAATTTATTTTCCTGTAAGCCACAAGGCTAGTTTGGTTAATTTACACAACATAATGCAAGGCTTTCACTTTACCTTTTATTTGTTTGGCTTACTGCAAGAAAAAGATACGTGATAACAAAAGAAAGTTTCTTTGAATCAAACCAGGAACCCACCCTTTCTCAGCTCCATGTTAAAATCACCAAGCAGGACGAAAAAGGCAAGTGGAATGGAATGATGGCCAAATTTGCACAGGGGTAAAAGAAGAGGCACTGTTAAACATAGAGAACAAAAGGGGGGAAATTCAATATGATGATGAAATGGGGGGGGGGGGGGGCACAGTGGTGCTGAGGACCACAGTGGCCTCGGGTCACTGTCCGTGTGGAGTTTGACATATTTCCCCGCGTCTGTGTGCATCTCACCCCCACCACCCAAAGATGTGCTGGGTAAGTGGATTGGCCACGCTAAATTGCGTCTCCATTGGAAAAAAAAGTAATGATAAAATAGTTTGCTTGAATCTAAGCTATCTCCTCTGGTAGGGAATTCCAGAACTAGGGGGCACAGTCTTAAAATTGGACTTAGGTCATTCAAGAGCAAAATCAGAAAGCACTTTATCCACTCAAATCAACTGGCCCAGAAGGTTATGTATGCTGAATCAATTCAATATTTCTTAGGTAATAAAGGATGTGGAACAAAGGTGGGTAAATTGAGTTAACATACATAGTGGTAGGCAGCCTTGCATCTCGTAACAGGGTGGTTTATGTGGAACAAAGGTAGTAATCTCTATGTTAAACATTGCCTGGGTGTACAGGAGCCCCATTCTTGCACGGCAGACTCTGCCTCACTTGCAGCAGATGAAGATGCACAATTTGCTGGTCTCGGTTTCTCTTGGGCTCTCTTGGCCAGCTGAGCTTTTTGTTTCTGGTCACCTCTTTCAATGTCCTTACAAACAGAGTCAGCTTCCAGAGCACACGTTGGTCATCAATCATCTCTCAGAATCAGTGTCATCTTTATAAATCACTTGCAGGTATTCTTGGAGCAGAGGCACGAACGTCCAAGAGGTTGTAACCCACGGCCAAGTTCACCGTGCATGTCTTTGGTTATAAGGTCACAGACTTTATCAGCAAATGTGTAGGGGCTGGTTTAGAACAGTGGGCTAAACAGCTGGCTTGTAATGCAGAACAAGGCCAACAGCGCGGGTTCAATTCCCGTACCGGCCTCCCCGAACAGGCGCCGGAATGTGGCGACTAGGGGCTTTTCACAGTAACTTCATTGAAGCCTACTTGTGACAATAAGCAATTATTATTAGAAAACTGCGTGTCAAAGAAAGAAGTACATACGTTCCCCAACCGAAAACCGTACCTTAATCAGGAGAGTGACTCCCTTCTGAAGGGCAGGTCTGAGGTGTTCAAGTCAGGCAACCCTGAGTTATACAAGAAATCCAGGTACGACCTCCACAAAATCATCAGTGATGCCAAGAGACAGTATCAGACCAAGCCAGAGTCACAGACTAACGACACGGACTCTTGTCGGTTGTGGCATAACGGGCTGCAAAAATAAGCTGAGCAGAATCTCTGGCAGCTGCACACCCTTCCCCGATTAACTCAATGCATTCTATGCTCGGTTCGAGCAGGAAAACATCAAACCCCAACGACTGCCCCAGCAGCAGCAAGAAAAGAATAGGCTAAAGAGTGTTGTTGCCAGGTCTGCCAGAATACATCCCTGGTCACTGTTGCCTCATCATAGCTGACCTCACCCATCATGTTGTCATGGAAAAGGTGAATCACATTTAGCAGCTTCAGTCGGCAACTTTCTCCAACAGCTTAAACAGACGGCCCTGCTCACATGGTCAGTTGCCTTGGTGAGATAGATGATGGCAATATGTGGTGGTGACCTTTGTTCACAGTACATCTCTTGCAGCGGCTGGATTGAGAAGATCATGGCCATTGTAGTTAACATTCAATCATCCAGTATCTAACTAAGCATCAGAACAAACTCAAAAAGAAAAAAATGACCTACTCCTGCTCTGATATTAGGAAATAAATGTAAATTGCAACATGTTGTTTAAAATTAAAAGTAATAATTATACATTACTGGAAAAATGTTGTGTTGTGGAAAAGCAGGGAGATTTACTGGTCCAGGTTCACAATACCTTAAAAGGTTGTTTTTTTTAAATTTAGAGTACCCAATTCATTTTTATCCAATTAAGTGGCAATTTAACATGGCCAATTCACCTACCCCGCACATCTTTGGGTAATGGGGGCGTGACCCACGCAGACACAGGGAGAATGTGTAAACTCTACAGTGACCCAGAGCTGGGATCGAACCCAGGTCCTCAGCGCCGTGAGGCAGCAGTGCTAACCACTGCACCACCGCGCCACCTCATACAATACCTTAAAAGCAGCAGCTCAAGTGGAGAAAGTCCGCAGCCGTCACGCCAGATTCACGAAAATAAATAGCATGAGTGACCCACGCCGTCGGGAACTCGGTCCATCGAGGATGGAGCCTCAGGTGACGTTCCCTGCTGCGTGTGCCATTTGAGGGGGCGGAGCATTGAAAAAGCGGCGCCGCCCCGGATTTCGGTGCAAACGAGGGTTCTCCGGCCAATCGCCGCACGCCCATTGCCTAGCATCCCAATCACACTCTGATGCATGAACACTGTGCTTGAACACTGCAGGAGGCAACACCACACACGCAGCAACCAACATCCAAACACCCAGGGGATGGGACACAGCTCCGGGGACATGCCCACGGCCGGAGGATGGGTGAGTGCCACGGGGAGGGTGGATGCCTGGAGATGAGCCAAGGGTTCAGAGGTCGGGCCGCATTGCAGAAGAAAGTGACAGAGGCGGCATACTATTTGTTGTCAAGGGTTGTTAATGTGACACAGGTGTCCAATAATGTCCACTCTCCCAATGGTGCCGCCCCACTCACTCATCACCCTCCCCACAACCCCCTCCTCCAGTGCCCTCAGTGATCCTCAATGTGCTGAACCTTCCTTGCTCTACCTCTACGTCTAGGTGTATCCCCAGGATGCACATCAAAGGTGGAGGCAGCCAACTGCTTACCATGTACCATGGCCTTCGATGCCTCTAGCGGGCGTCCACTGGGAGCTCTGGGGCCAGAGGGCCCCACAACACATCGATGGCACATGCACAGCTGTGCCGCCCTGTCCCGTGTGCTGACTTTGAGATGCAGCCTCATCAGAGGGGTGGAACTCGGAGAGCCAGTGGCCACCATCCTCACTGCGTGGGACAGGTCCGGATTGGCACCCACGCCTACTCCTCCCACTCAGTGCCCATAAGGCCCTTGGGTTCACCTTGGGACAGAGGGGCTACTGGTTTGAGCCCCGGCTGCCCCTGCAACATCTGGCTCTGCCAGACCTGGCGGCTCACCGATGTCTGCACTGAGGTGCCGACTCCCTTGGTGATGCTCCTCAGTGCTCTGCAGCGCCTCGGCAATGCCCACCTGCTACTGGGACAAGCTCCACAGCGCCTCGGCCATTCCCATCTGAGAGCTGGGCATGTCCTGCAGCACCTCATCAAGCCTGGTACTGAGTAACAACCCCCAGTGAGTCAGACATTCTGCCGAGGCCCTCAGCCATGGCCGTCACCGAATGCATAACAGCTTGGATACCTTCACTCATGCTGCGACGATGGCTGTCCACTGCAGTCGCCATCCGAGTATCGTTGGCCTCGGTGCCCCGCATTGCCAGCGATATCTCCTGTGCCCGTAGCCTCTGGGACTCCTCCAATCAGCTATGGGCCTGCTGGAGTGTTGCTGACATCTCCCTCTGAATGTCCCGGGGGTGGGGGTGTTGGTGTCAACTCGCCCGTGCTGCCGGTGAGCTTTAGCTCAATATGGGGTTGTGATTGACAACTTAATTAAACTGTTAACTTTGCTTGATTGACATGATTGCAATAAATTGTTCTTTTGTGATCTCTTTTGTTATTACAATCCCCGTTGATGTTATACTGGACGGGAAGATCCCTGAATGGGACACAGGCACAAGAGACCGTAACGTTTATCTTTTTATCTGAAAATGTGGAGGAGCAGAGTTACAGGGCCATTAATTAGTTTTAACAAGGGAAAACATTTATTAAACGTGAAAAAATTGGATTATGATATGATACGCCTTGGGGGCTGAATTGGGGGGTATTGCCGTTACGTGTGGTGACTACTCATTTCAGGTACCAGGGAGTGCAGGTGGCACGGGACTGGGCCCAGCTCCATAAATTGAGTTTTACGAGCCTGGTGGGTAGGGCCAAGGCAGATTTGTTGAGGTGGGACAGCCTCCCCTAACATTGGCAGGACGGGTGCAGGCGGTAAACAGGAATATCTTGCCGCGTGTTTTTTTGTTCCAGGGTTACTGGTCGTTTTGCCGAAGGCGCTTTTTTTATAGGGGTGGAATGGTTGATTTTGTCGTTTGTATGGGCGGGTAAGGTGGCAAGGATTCAGAAGACGCTGCTTCAGAGAGAGCGACAGTCGGGGATTTGGCTCTTCCGAATCTGATGTATTACTATTGGACGGCAAACAGCAAGAAGGTGCGGGGCTGGGCTAGGAAACCGGAGGCATTGTGGGTCAGGATGGAGGCAGGCTTTTGTCAGGAGTCAAGGTTACCAGTACTGGCAACGGTGCCACTCCCATTTGCCCCAGGGAAATCCTTGGGTAGTCCGGTGGTGGTAACCATGCTGGATATGGAGGCAATTTCGGCAACATTTTAAGTTGGGGCAGGGTCAAAGTTGATGCCGGTTCGAGAGAATCATGTGTTTGAGGGTGGATGCTAGGTTTTGAGGGTGAGAGGAGTGGTGGGATGGTGGATATGAAGGACTTATTTATGGAAGGGCAGTTTTCGAGTTTGGAGGAGCTGACGGAGAAGTTTGGAATTCCTCGGGGGGCCTTTAGGTCAATGCAGGTGCGGGACTTTGCAAGGAAGGTTTTCCTGATGTTTCCAGTGAAACCTTCCTCCTCGCTGCTTGAAGAGGTGCTTTCGGTGATGGGGTTGGGGAGGGGGGTCATCTCAGAGATTCATGGGAAGATTTTGTAGGAGAATACGGTATTGCTGAAGGGGGTTAAGGCAAAGTGGGAGGAGGAGCTGGCATTGGAAGCGGGATTGTGATGTGAAGTGTTGCAGTGTGTGAATGCCGCAACCTCATGTACGAGGCTAGAGTTAAAACAGTTAAAGGTGGTGCACAGAGTATACCTGATGAGGTAGAGGGTGAGCCAGTTGTTTGAGGGGGTGAAGGATACTTGCGAGCAGTGTGGGAGATGTCCAGCCAACCATGTACATATGTTTGTCCTGCCTGAAGTTGGAGACATTTTGGGGATCGTTTTTCAGCATCATGTCAGCAATCCTGCACTTGGATTTGGAGCCCAGTCCTCTGAGGGAGGCCATATTTGGGGCGTCGGACATGCCGGAGCTGCAGACGGGAGCAAAGGCTTCGCATGGCTGACTGCTCGCAGGTGGGTCCTGTTGGGGTCAGCCTCTCCGCCCAGTGCCTCAGTCTGGCTTGGGGACCTGATGGAGTTCCTGTGTTTGGAGAAGGTCAGATTGACCTTGAGGGGGTGATTGAGGTTCCACAAGAGATGGGGTCTCTTTATTCTTCACTTTAAAGAGTTGGCTACCGTCAGCTGCCAGGTAGAGGGATGGTGGGGGGGGGGGGGGGGGCTATTCTTTGAGTTATTGGGTGTCGATTGGTATAAAATGTTAAAAAAACAAATTTCAATTTTTTTTTAATACAATACGCCTTTTTTCCTCTTACCTTAATAATTCGACGCATTTTAGGATTAACGCACATTACAAAGTACATCTTAATCTACATTGGTCTCATCAACACAAAGTCCCTTTTAAGCACACAAGATAACTGTGAGCAAATACACTCTCCACCATGAACCCGAAGTGAATGTTTGTGGATGTCTCCTCAGAATTTCTCCAGATGATTGTCACATGAAAATTTCCAAATTCCACTCCCCAAATCATGCTTTAAAATCTTCTAGAATAATTATAAAGATTTGACTTGGCAGCTTGCATTCCAAAATCCAGACCAGGTTTTCCAAATGACACTTTTAAACAAAGCTTCCACTCTATTTTTGACAGCATATCTAGTCCAGGGTTTTACACCAACCCCTTTAGGATACCCACAGGTATAGCAGGCAGGAAAGAAGGCAAATGGTTATGTTAGCCTTCATAGCCGAGAATTTGAGCATACAATAGGGATGTTTTACTACAATTGTATAGAGCATTGGTGAGACCACGCCGAGAGTACTATGTGCAGTTTTGGTGTCCTTGCTATAGATGGAGTGCAGCAAAGGTTTACCAGCTGATTCCTGGGATGGTGGAACTGTCATATGGGGATAGACTAAATCGATTGGATTATATTCATTGGAGTTTAGAAGAGTGAGAGGGGAAACTTGTAAAATTCTAACAGGATTAGCAGGGTAGATTCAGAAAGAATGTTCCCGATGGTGGGGGGAGTCCAGAACTAGGGGTCATAGTTTGAGGCTAAGGGGTAAACCTTTTAGGACTACCCCCATTTGGAAGCAAATGGACGTATTAGTGAGAGGCAGCATGGTTTTGTGAAGGGGAGGTCGTGTCTCACTAACTTGATAGAGTTTTTCGAGGAGGTCACAAAGATGATTGATGCAGGTAGGGCAGTGGATGTTGTCTATATGGACTTCAGTAGGGCCTTTGACAAGGTCCCTCATGGTAGACTAGTACAAAAGGTGAAGTCACACGGGATCAGGGGTGAGCTGGCAAGGTGGATACAGAACTGGCTAGGTCATAGAAGGCAGAGAGTAGCAATGGAAGGATGCTTTTCTAATTGGAGGGCTGTGACCAGTGGTGTTCCACAGGGATCAGTGCTGGGACCTTTGCTGTTTGTAGTATATATAAATGATTTGGAGGAAAATGTAACTGGTCTGATTAGTAAGTTTGCAGAAGACATAAAGGTTGGTGGAATTGCGGATAGCGATGAGGACTGTCAGAGTATACAGCAGGATTTAGATTGTTTGGAGACTTGGGCGGAGAGATGGCAGATGGAGTTTAATCCGGACAAATGTGAGGTAAAGCATTTTGGAAGGTCTAATGCAGGTAGGGAATATGTAGTGAATGATAGAACCCTCAAGGGTATTGAAAGTCAGAGAGATCTAGGAGTACAGGTCCACAGGTCACTGAAAGGGGCAACACAGGTGGAGAAGGTAGTCAAGAAGGCATACAGCATGCTTGCCTTCATTAGCCGGGGCATTGAGTATAAGAATTGGCAAGTCATGTTGCAG
The DNA here is from genome assembly GCF_047496885.1 of Scyliorhinus torazame. Taxonomy (NCBI): domain Eukaryota; kingdom Metazoa; phylum Chordata; class Chondrichthyes; order Carcharhiniformes; family Scyliorhinidae; genus Scyliorhinus; species Scyliorhinus torazame. The sequence goes on along the minus strand of NC_092717.1, from coordinate 237,678,782 downwards.
CTGTATAGAACCTTAGTTAGGCCACACTTGGAGTATAGTGTTCAATTCTGGTCGCCACACTACCAGAAGGATGTGGAGGCTTTAGGGAGGGTGCAGAAGAGATTTACCAGAATGTTGCCTGGTATGGAGGGCATTAGCTATGAGGAGCGGTTGAATAAACTCGGTTTGTTCTCACTGGAATGAAGGAGGTTGAGGGGAGACCTGATAGAGGTCTACAAAATTATGAGGGGCATAGACAGAGTGGATAGTCAGAGGCTTTTCCCCAGGGTAGAGGGGTCAATTACTCGGCGGCATAGGTTTAAGGTGAGAGGGGCAAGGTTTAGAGTAGATGTACGAGGCAAGTTTTTTACACCGAGGGTCGTGGGTGCCTGGAACTCGCTACCGGAGGAGGTGGTGGAAGCAGGGACGATAGTGACATTTAAGGGGCATCTTGACAAATACATGAATAGGATGGGAATAGAGGGATACGGACCCAGGAAGTGTAGAAGATTGTAGTTTAGTCGGACAGCATGGTCGGCACGGGCTTGGAGGGCCGAAGGGCCTGTTCCTGTGCTGTACATTTCTTTGTTCTTTGTCTTTGTTCTTTGACTGAGGTTAGAAGAAATTACTTCACCAGAGAGGGGTGAATCTGGGGAATTCACCACAAAAAGTAGTTAAGGTTATAACATTGCGCTATTTCAAGAAGGAATTAGATATAGCTCTTGGGGCTAAAGGGATCAAGGGATATGGGGGAGGGGGAAGAAGACGGGATTAGGGTATTGAAATTGATGATCAGCCATGCTCATAACGACGGAACAGGCTCAAAGGGCCGAATAGCCTCCTCCTGCTTCTATTTTCTATGCATGTATCTGTCTTGAGTTCTGTATAAACTGTTCGCAATTGCTTTAACTCTCGATTTTCAGACTCTATTAAAATGACATCAAAACATTCCATTTTCCTCTGATGTCTGCTGTCCCACTTTAAATCTAGTTACTACAATTGTCTCTTTAAACATAGAATTTGCAGTGCAGAAAGTGGCCATTCGGCCCATCGAGTCTGCACCGGCTCTTGGAAAGAGCATCCTATTTAAGCCCATGCCTCCACCCTATCTACGTAACCCAGTAACCCCACCTGACCTTTTTTGGGGGACATTAAGGGCAATTTATCATGGCCAATCCACCAAACCTACACAACTTTGGACTGTGGGAGGAAGTCGGAGCACCAGTAGGAAACCCACGCAGACACGGGGAGAACATGCAGATTCTGCACAGACATTGACCCAAGCCGGGAATCGAACCTGGGACCCGGGAGCTGTGAAGCAACTGTGCTAACCACTGTGCTACCCTGTCTCACAACACTGTGTTTACTCTTCCTTGAATTATTCTGAACCACACCCTGGTGGCTGCTCACTTAAATCCAGTCGTCTTAAACATTCCTAATGTCCCAATTCTCTGGTTATCGAGACTGTAATTTGTACATTAGGAAGCCTGCCACTTTGCAGCTTCCATCCCGTCCAGTCTTTCTTCTGGAAGAATTAAGATATGTTCACTCCCAGAGATCCTGTCAACAACTACAAACAAATTAGCAAAACTAAAGCTCATAAGCTTCTCCACCTTACAAGGCCCCAGTTGCTAAGCAAACCCACGTGCTTGTGCATTTTATTTATTCTTCATGCCGCAGCCCTCTCGAAGCATAAGAGAATCACAGGTGGAAATTAACCAACCCCTAAACATGCAAACAGTTTGTCCAGCATGAATCTAACTATACGTTTTACCCTTTCAGCCAGAGAAACATTAAACTAAACCCACTTAAAACAATATCCTATTTCTAATGTTTACCAATACAAGTATAAATCCCTTGGCAATGTTTATTTGGACAAGATTAAGATTGAAGCATTTGAAGCTTGTTATTGATTTGTTAATGGTCTGCCTGATTGACACTTTAAGATGTGAAGGAACCATGTTTTTTCCCTCTAAAAGATTTGAGAATGTGTTTTTTTCCCTCACAGTTCCACACGTTCCATTGTCACTATCAGGCTTATCAGCTACGTGCATGGTACACATTGCGTGAACAGACATGGAAGAGGCATGGACGGTATGAGGGCTATGGAGAGTGGTTGGGAGCATCAGTTGCCACTGACTAGGCTTGGAAGGTGCAAAAGGGTAAGGTGGTGAGGGAAAAAGAAATTAGAGTATGAGGGGAAGCTAGAGAGAAATGTAAAAACGGATAGCAAGAGTTTCTACAAATATTTAAAAAGGAAAAGTGTAAGTAAAGGAGTCCTCCACAGAATGAGAATGGGGAGTTAATAGTAGATAAGGAAATTGCAGATGAGATGAACAAATATGTTGCTTCAGTCTTCATGAAAGAGTCAAAAGCTGTAAATCAAGAGTTGGAAGGGAGAAGGGAACTTGGTGAAATTACAATCACTAGTACTGAGTAAACTGATGGAGCTGCGGACTGACAAGTCTCTAGGTCCCAATGGACATCCTAGGGTCATAGAAAAGACTGATACTGAAGTAGTAGATGCGTTTGTGTTAATTTTCCAAAATTTATTAGATTCTGTAACCATTCCATCAGATTACGAAGGGCGGCATGGTAGCACAGTGGTTAGCACTGTTGCTTCACAGCGCCAGGGTCCCAGGTTCGATCCCCACTCGGGTCAATGTCTGTGCGGAGTCTGCACGTTCTCCCTGTGTCTGCGTGGATTTCCTCCCACTAGTCCCGAAAGACGTGCTGTTAGGTAATTTGGACATTCTGAACTCTCCCTCAGTGTACCCGAACAGGTGCCGGAGTGTGGCGACTAGGGTATTTGCACAGTAACTTCATCGCAGTGCTAATGTAAGCCTACTTGTAAGCCTACTTGTGACAATAATAAAGATTATTATTAGCAAATGTGACCACTCTATTAAAGAAGAAGGGGATACAAAAACCAGGAAAACATAGGCCAGTTAGCTTGACATCTGTCATGGGGAAAGTGCTAGAACTGATCATTTAAGGAGGTTATAGCTGGAGACTTAGAAAAACTCAAGGTAATCCAGAAGGCATTTGACAAGTGCCACATCAAAGATTATTGCGGAAAATAAAAGTGACGGGGGTAACATGGTAACACGGATAGAAGATTGGTTGGCTGATAGTAAACAGAGTATGCAAAAATAAGACATTTCGGATTGGTAGGATGTGACAAGTGGAATCCCGCAGGAGTTTGTGCTGGGAATTCAACTTTTTACAATTTATATCAATGACTTAGATGAGGGGTAAAAAGGCACGGTATTGAAATCTGCAGATGACACATAGGTAGGAAAACATGCTGTAACGGTGACATAGCGAGATTGCAGACGGATATAGGTTGAGTGAGTGGGTATAAATCTGACAGATGGACCACGTGCAAAAATGTGCAGTTGTTCACTTTAGCAGGAAGAATAAAAAGGCAGAATATTACTTAAACGGGGAACATCTGCAGAATTTTGAGGTGCAGAAGGATCCAGGTGTTGTGGTGCATGAGTCAAAACATTACTATGCAGGTACAGCATGTAATTAAGAAGGCTAATAGAATGCTATCCTTTATTACTAGACTAATACCAGGAATGGGCAAGTTTGGAGAGGTTAGGTTTGTATCCACTCGAGTTTAGAAGAGTAAGAGGTGACTTGATCAAAACCTTTAAGATCCTGGAGGGGTATTGACAGGATGAATGTGGAGAGAATGTTTCCAATTGTCAGAGAATACAGAACTAGAGATCACTGTTTAAAAATAAGGGATCGAAGGGCAGCAGGATGGCGCAGTGGTAGCACTGCAGTCTCATGGCGCCGAGGTCCCAGGTTCGATCCCAGCTCCGGGTCACTGTCCGTGTGGAGTTTGCACATTCTCCCCGTGTTTGCGTGGATTTCGCCCCCACAACCCAAAGATATGCAAGGTAGGTGGATTGAACATGTTAAATTGCCCCTTAATTGGAAGAAAATTAATTGGGTACTCTAAAATTTATTTTAAGAAAACAAGTGATCGCTCACGATAAGGAGCCATGTTTTCTCTCAGAGGGTCGTGAGTCTCTGGAACTCTCTTCCTCAACAGGCAGTGGAAGTAGAATCTGAATATTTTTAAGGCAGAGCTAGATAGATTCTTAATCAACAAGGGAGTGAAAGGTTATCGACAGGTAGGCAGGAATGTGGGGTTGAAGTTACATTCAAATTAGCCATGATTTTATTGAATGGCAGATCAGGCTTAAGAGGCAGAGTGGGTCTCCTCCTGCTCCTATGAGTGCGATCTATGTGTCATTCCATGTGGTTTTGGCTGGGGGTTTCTCCCCAGCTCTGCCAGCGCATTCCCACCGCTATCTAACCACTATCATCAAATCGCGCCCGGAGTCACTTTTTTTGGACCCTGGTAGTTTCTCACCGATTTAGCCCACACTTAAATGTTTTTTCATCACCGGGGAGCTGAACTCGATGGCTACACCAGCTCCTGAGAGATTAGGCCACTATTTTGAAAGAATGATCTCAAACTGAGCTTGAGGGTCCCCCACACCACCCCACGAACGGGCAATGTCACTCCCCACACACGTGAGCATTACCCCCAACCCGGAGTCAGGACACCCTGCTATGAGGTTTCCCCCTTTTCTGGTCCCCCCCCGCTCCGCCCCCCCATCCTTTACAGGACACCAGCACTTCTGGTTGCCCCTTCATACCCGCCCTTCCCCCCCGCCCCCCCCCTGACGTTTCATACCCCCTCATCACTCCTTTCATGGGCATGGTCCCCCTCAGAACCTAACTCTGGAAATGCCACCCTGGCACTGCCACCCTAGCAGTGTTCCTGTCAGGGTGTTACCCTGCTCTGTCCCTGACCATTCGTGGACCTCCAATGGCCTGGGAGAGCCCCCCCCCTCTTCTTCCCCAGGTGCCGTTCCGCCTGGTCCACATTTGTGCGGACCAGTACTAATCGGCGCCCGGTTGGGGTCTCCTAGGGGGACCCAATAGGTGTCGGAAGTCGGTTAGGTCCAGCGTCAGCAAGGTTAAGTGGGTTCTTAAACCCACTTAACTGTGCGAGACGGTGTCCTACCCCTTGTGGGCATGACCCAGATCGCAACGTCCCGCGAGATCTGGTTAGATCTCGCGAGGTAACAGCCATCGGCAATCCAGGGGGGACGACTCTCCCAGCATTTACCGACCGTATCCTGCTCCGATTCCAGCGTGTCACGGCTGGTAGATCTACATGTTCGTCGGAATTGAACATAAAATGATGTTATGCTTCAGTTATGCAGGGCTTGGTGAGACGACATCTTGAATATGTGTGTCGTATTATTAATAATAATAATTTTATTGTCACAAGTAGGCTTACATTAACACTGAATGAAGTTACTGTGAAAAGCCCCTAGTCGCCACATTCCGACGCCTGTTCAGGCACACACCACACAGAGGGAGAATTCAGAATGTCTAAATGACCTAACAGCGCGTCTTTCAGGACTTGAGGGAGGAAACCGGAGTACCCGGAGGAAACCCACACAAACACAGGGAGAACATTTGGTCTCCTTATTTAAGGATGTAAATCCATTGGAGGCAGTTCAATGGAGGTTTACTAGATTGATAGCTGGAATGAGCAGGTTGTCTTATGACGATAGGTTGGACAGACAAGGCTTGTTTCCACTGGATTTTAGAAGAATGAGGGGTGACTTGATCCTGAACAGTATCGACATGTTGGATGTGGAAAGGGTGGACTCTTCTGGGCAAGTCCAGAACTAGGGGGCACTGTTTTAAAATTAGTGGGCACCCTTTTAAGGACAGAAATTTGGAACTATGCCTCAGGCAATGGAGGCGGGGTAATTGAATATTTTAAGGTGGAAGTAGATTAACTGCTTCAGGCGATAGAGGCTGGGTAATTGGATATTTTTAAGGCGGAGGTAGATTGACTAAATAAGAATCTAAGGTTTGTGGGGGTAGATAGGAATGACGAATTCAAAACATGAACAGATCAAACATGATCTTATTGAATGATGGAGCAGGCTTGAGAAGCCGAATGGCCTACTACTGCTCCTATTTTGTATGTTCGTACGAAAGGGAATAAAAGGCATTTTGGACTGTTGTTTGTGTGAACAATCAGCAATACAAGAAACCAGAAAAGGCAACATATAGCTTGAAAAGATACAATATTTTTGTGTTTTATTTAATTTTATTGCATTATTTTAATCACAATAGATAGCATATCACTTACTGCCCCTTTAGTTTAATTTTAACAAAGGAACAAGCCGACAAAATTCAGAATAAGTTTGTTATCAAGATGTTTGTTCTTAAAAATTTGCATTGCATCAGGCAAAAATCTCATAAAACTTTACTTTTTTGGGAAAGAGTCCTGCCATACCCTTGCATATCCAATTGCAAATTAAATGTCATCCCTCATAAATGGACACAGAAATAGCCAGGAATTACAACACAGAAGTGGTCCTACATTTTTATCCTCCATTAGAAATCAACAATTTATTCAATCATTCATTCACAGGGGCCCAGTTGATAAGATGGCTAGCGCAATGTTCAGATTAACACCAACAACAGTTTGATTCCAGTTCCAGCTGAGGTAGACTTGGGACATAAGAAACTTCAGAGAGTCATGAACACAGCGCAGTCCATCACGCGAACCCGCCTCCCATCCATTGATTATGTCTACACCTTCCGCTGCCTTGGGAAAACGGACAGCATAATCAAAGACCCCTCCCACCCGGAGTATTCACTCTTCCAACTTCTTCCATCGGGCAGTAGATACAAAAGTCTGAGAACACGCACCAACAGGTTCAAAAACGGCTTCTTCCCCACTGTTACCAGACTCCTGAATGACCCTCTTATGGACTGAACTGATCTCTTCAAATACCTTGGGCGGGATTCTCCCAACGGGAGTCTAAGTGCCGACGCCAGAGTAAAAACCGGAGTGTTTTACTCCGGTGTCAGCGCCCGTTCCCAGACCCCTATTCTCCCCCCACCGTGGGGCTAGCAGGGGCGTCGCGCGATTTATGGGGGCAGGGCCTCGGCACGGCGCAGTTGGGCCGGCGCCAACTAGCGCATGTGCGGTGGCCGTCCTCCCCCAGGTTGCCCCGCACAAACATGGCAGATGGATTCAGGCTCGCCGGCGGAAGGAGGCCCGCCGGCCGATCGGTTGGTCCCAATCGCGTATCTGGCCACTCCGGAGGCCCCCACCCCCCGGGAACAGAGCCACCCTCTCCCCCGCCCCCCCCCCCCCCCCCCCCCCCACAGGCCACCCCCCAAGCGTTCGCGACAAGTACCCGCCGGCAGCGAGCAGGTGTGGACGGTGCCAGCGGGACCAGGCCGTTTACGGGCGGCCGCTCAGCCCATCCGGGCCGGAGAATCGCCGCTCGCCATTTGCGGCGATTCTCTGAGAGGCCCGGCGCGATTCTCGCGGCGCTGGTTTCGGGGGGGTGGGAGAATCGCGTGCGGGGGGTCGAGGCGGCGTGGCATGATTTGCGCGGCGCCCCGGCCATTCTCCCACCCGGCAGGGGGGGTGGGGGGAAATACCGCCTCTTTTCTACTGAGTAGTACTGCTCTCCTGTATGCTTCAACCGATGCCTGTGTCTAATTAATAATAATTTAATCATCTTTATTGTCACAAGTAAGCTTACATCAACACTGCAATGAAGTAGGGCAGCACGGTGGTCCGGTGGTTAGCACTGTTGCCTACGGCGCTGAGGACCCGATTTCGATCCCAGTGATGCGCAATCAATTACTCTCAAGACAAAGTGATTCATAACTGAAGGCTTTAATCTGCTAGAACGCTTCCCCAGCAGCTTTGATACAGAAAGTGAAGGCTGCTGGGACGGCACCGGTTCTTAGCTCCGCCCTGAGAGGCGGAGTATATGTACATCAGCCAATGGTAGACTCCTGGGTCTAACCAATGGTCATCCACCTCTCAGGTACCGCAATACCTGGTACTACCACATCCAGCCCGGGGTAACTGTCTGTGTGGAGTTTGCACTTTCTCCCCTTGTCTGCGTGGGTTTCACCCCCACAACCCAAAGATGTGCAGAGTAGGTGGATTGGCCACACTAAATTGCCCCTTAATCGGAAAAAAATAATTGGGTATTCTAAATTTATTTAAAAAAACAAAAACACTGCAATGAAGCTATTGGGGGAAAAACCCTAATCGCCACATTCCGGCACCTGTTCGGGTACACAGAGGGAGAATTCAGAATGTCCAAATTACTTCACAGCATGTCTTTCAGGACTTGTGGGAGGAAACCGGAGCAGCCGGAGGAAACCCACACAGAAACAGGGAGAACGTGCAGACTCCGCGCAGACAGTGACCGAAGCCAGGAATCGATCCTGGGACCCTGGTGCTGTAAAGCAACAGTGCTAACCACTGTGCAACCATGCCACCGTATTTACATTGCGTATTTATGGACGTTCTATGTTTCTTTCATGTATGCAATGATCTGTTTGGACTGTACGCAGAACAATACTTTTCACTGTACGTCGGTACATGTGACAATTAAACAAATCTGAAAAATGTCCCTCCTCGACCTCCCCAAAAGTGGGAGAATAAGCAGGCAATTCGCCAATGACCTGCCATCATACAGTGCACACATGAATGAATGGCAAACAAGCAGATCACATTTAACCACCATGTTCCCATATTCCTTCATCCATTTATCCAAACTATCTAAATCTTGAACACTGACAGTTTCTGCATCAACCACAAAATGAATTCCACTATATCACCAAACTCAATGAAGTATCTCCTATCTTTACTTCTGAATCTTTGACAAAAATTGTGCATCTGCAACCACTCATTGTTCACACATTAGCAGTCTGCTTCTGTCTACTCTATCCTATTATTTCAACTCATACTGAAATCTGCATTGATCAAAAAACAACAGGCCAATGCATTCATTCCTTATATTTCCTTTCCATATCAGTGACGTAGTGAACAAGCATTGTACTCAATTTCCTTCCTGTAGTGTGGAGCTAAATACTGCATATGACTTAAGATTTTATATCAGATCATTATTTTGGGGCTTTTCTACTCAATATCCCTTTATGATAAAACTTGGAATTCCAATCACTTTTTTATACCTAAGAACGTGAATTACTGCCTTTAAAGCGATGTGAACCTGTACCCCAATCCCTCTGCTCTTCAACAGTAACCTACTTCCAATCAAAACACAGCGGCAATTTTTTAAAAAAATTAAAATGCATTCCTCACACTGTCTTGACAAGATACACCTTGTACAGTATGCCAAAGATATTTTAAAGGCCTTCCATGATTGAAAACAACTATTTGCTCTTTCAGTCAAAAGTTCCAGACCACTTGGATATCTGTGGATGGCCTTCGGGGTAATTAAAGGGAATGTTGCTCAGGCCAGGCACAGCTCTTCAATACTTCCCCCCCCCCTTTCCATTAAAGATGAGTCAAATAACAAAAAAAGTTAGTAATTTAGAAGAAAAGTAATTCTGGGAAGGTACATCATTGCACCATAGAATCAAATTCTCATCAAGGAATTCAAGCCTTAAAGGCTACAAAACACAAGGCTGGAATAAAATGTGGAATATGAATATTCCTTATTTAAAGTTAATTTAATCCAGGAGTGATTTGTTTTTAATTCATTTATGGTACTTCCCATTCCTAATTGCCCTTAAACTTAGTGGCTTGCCAGGCCATTTCAGAGGGCATTTAAGAATCAACCACATCACTGGAGTCACATGTAGTCAAGACCAGGTTGGCAGATTTCCTCCCCTAAAAGGACATTAGTGAACCAGATGGGTATTTACGACAATTGACAATGACTTTTAATTCCAGAATTCTATTCAATTCAAATGTCACCACCTGTCATGGAAAAGGCAAAGGGAATATGTAAAAAACAAAGTATTTGCACAAAGAGCTTGTTTTTAAAAAATTAATTTACAAGATGTGGGTGTCACTGGTTAGGCCAGCATTTATTGCCCATCCCTAGTTGCCCTTCAGAAGGTGCTGGTGAGCTGCCTTCTTGAACCGCTGCAGTCTCGGAGGTGTTGGTACACACACTGTGCTGTTAGGGAGGGAGCTCCAGGACATTGCCCCAGCGAGTGTGCAGGAACATCAATATATTTCCAAGTCAGGGTGGTGTGTGACTTGGAGGGGAACCTGCAGGTGGTGGCGTTCCCACATATCTGCTGCTCTTGTCCTTCTAAATGGTAGTGATCATGGGTTTGTACGGTGCTGTCTAAGGAACCTTGGTTACTGCAGTGCATCTCATAGATGGTACATATATCTCGCCGGTAGTGGAGGGTTCAAATGTCTGTGTGGAAGTTGGGGCAATCAAATTGGCTGCTTTGTTCTGGGTGGCATTGAGCTTCTTAAGTGTTGTTGGAGCTGCACTCATCCAAGGGGGGGGGGGGGGGGGGGTCAGGAAGTGACTTATTCACCGTAGGATGTGGCCCTGGTAGCCACAATATTAATATGGCTAGTCCAATTCAGTTTCTGATCAATGGTAACCCCAGGACGTTGATTGTGGGGGGTTCAGCAATGGTAATGAATGTCATGGGGCGATGGTTAGATCCTCTCTTGTAGGAGATGGTCATTGCCTTGCACTTGTGTGGCGTGGATGTTACTTGCCACTTGTCAACCCAAGCTTGGATATTGTCCAGGTCTTGCTGCATTTGGACATGGACTGCTTCACTATCTTGAGGACTCGTGAATGTTACTGAACATCGTGCTGTTATCTGCGAACATCCCTACTTCTAACCTTATGATGGAAGGGAGGTCTCATTGATGAAGCAGCTGAAGATGGTTGGGTCGAGGGCACTATTTTGGGTTCTTTCCTCTCGAGAGAAGGTAAATCGAAAAGTTTAGCATCACATCGAATCTCAGATGCCATCTGTTCTTGAGCAATGGGAACCGATGTAGGAAGTCAGTGGGGACGGAAACAAAAGGCAGGAAGGGAGAATGTGTAAAGCATGACCAGAGAAAGCAGGGTAGAGAGCAAGGAAAGTCTACATTACACTGCATTTATTTCAATGCAAGGGGCCTGACGGGCAAAGCGGATGAACTCAGGGCATGGATGGGAACATGGGACTGGGATATTATAGCTATGACTGAAACATGGCTAAGGGAGGGGCAGGACTGGCAGCTCAATGTTCCGGGGTACAGATGCTATAGAAAGGATAGAACAGGGGGTAAGAGAGGAGGGGGAGTGGCGTTTTTGATTAGGGAGAACATCACGGCAGTACTTAGAGGGGATATATCCGAGGGTTCGTCCACTGAGTCTATATGGGTGGAACTGAAAAATAAGAAGGGAGAGATCACCTTGATAGGACTGTACTACAGGCCCCCAAATAGTCAGCGGGAAATTGAGGAGCAAATATGTAAGGAGGTTACAGATAGCTGCAAGGATAATAGGGTGGTAGTGGTAGGGGACTTTAACTTTCCCAACATTGACTGGGACAGCCATAGCATTAGGGGCTTGGATGGAGGGAAATTTGTTGAGTGTATTCAGGAGGAATTTCTCATTCGGTATGTGGATGGACCGACTAGAGAGGGGGCAAAACTTGACCTCGTCTTGGGAAATAAGGAAGGGCAAGTGACAGAAGTGTTAGTGAGGGATCACTTTGGGACAAGTGACCATAACTCCATTAGTTTTAAGATAGCTATGGAGAATGATAGGTCTGGCCCAAGAGTTAAAATTCTTAATTGGGGCAAGGCAAATTTTGATGGTATCAGACAGGAACTTTCAGAGGTAGATTGGGGGAGACTGTTGGCAGGCAAAGGTACGGCTGGTAAATGGGAGGCTTTTAAAAATGTGTTAACCAGGGTGCAGGGTAAGCACATTCCCTTTAGAGTGAAGGGCAAGGCTGGTAGAAGTAGGGAACCCTGGATGACTCGAGATATTGAGACTCTGGTCAAAAAGGAGGCATATGACGTACATAAACAACTGGGATCAAGTGGATCCCTTGAAGAGTATAGAGATTGTCGAAATAGAGTTAAGAGGGAAATCAGGAGGGCAAAAAGGGGACATGAAATTGCTTTGACAAATAAGGCAAAGGAGAACCCAAAGAGCTTCTACAGATACATAAAGGGGAAAAGAGTAACTAGGGACAGAGTAGGGCCTCTTAAGGATCAACAAGGACATCTATGTGCAGAGCCACAAGAGTTGGGTGAGATCCTGAATGAATATTTCTCATCGGTATTCACGGTGGAGAAAGGCATGGATGTTAGGAAACTAAGGGAAATAAATAGTGATGTCTTGAGAAGTGTGCATATTGTAAGGTTTTCGGGCAATTCGGCCCTTTTTGGACTGCCCAAGAATAAAACCCAGAGACTGTAAACTGGACACTTTTCAGCCAAAGGAACGTAACCAAATTTCCCAGCAGGCTTGGTCCGCTGAGCTGAGTAGGGGCATAGGTATTTACAACACCCCCCCCCCCCCCCCCCCCCGGAGCTACAAGGAAGAAGGAGCCAGACAACGAAATAGGATTAAACACAGAGACAAAGGGGAATGGTAATGCTGTAAGGGGCCTGCCTGCAAGCAGGACAATGGGATGGTCATAGCCCCATGCAGATGTAAATGACTTTGCCTCCACCAGAGCAGAATCCAATCAACACCCCATCAACATAGCAGCGATCTCCAGAGCAGACGGAAGACTTTGAAAATCTTCACAAGGGAGCTCAACCTCGTTATCTCAAAAAGCAGACTGGAGGCGGACCTAGGGGAGGTACTCCTATCTTGGCAGGTCTGACAGGCTCAAAGGGGGCAGGACCAGCGGGAACTTTAAACCTTATGGATTCAATGCAAAAGGGGCTGGCCGAACACAGGAAAAAGCCAGGTAAAACGGATATAAAAGGGGCTGTGTTTCGATTGAGGGTCTCTTGGCTTGACCTCTCCACCTTTGACTTGACCTCCTGCAGCCTGTGACTGTAAGTACCCTGCAGCAGCTTGCGAAACTCCCTTGACCTTGATAGTGGTTGAGGCTTTGGGGAAGGGGACTTGATTTGTGTTCTGTGTCATTGCTAAAACTGTGTAACAATAAGATTTTACGTTGTGTCCGTTATAGTACTTTCTGAATAGACTTAGTTTGTGTTAGAGTTTAAGATTTTATTATAATTTCTTCTGTTTGATGATTTTGACCTGGGTTTTGCAATAAACCTTGATTTGCTGATAATTGGAGTCGTTTAAATTCTTCAATCTCTCACCAGCGATCTCTGACCAAGTCATTGTTAAGATATTCCTCACTTTAATTCCGGGTTCGAGAATCTAGGGTCATCTTGAACGATTCACTCAGGACAGGCTGCTGGTTAGGTAATAAACAGCAGTGTCCTATTCTCTCTCTTGGGAAAGCTACTCCAGCGAAGTAGGAACTGGGTGGGTGTTGCACCACCGGCAAGAGAGAGAATCACCTGGGCATTGGTGGGGGTCTGGATATCTGTGTGATATAAGCCTCAGGCTTCCGGTTAGGGATAAACGGCAGGCTTGATTCAGTGCTCTCTTCCGTGGAGGTGTCCCAGTGCGGCATCCCCTGGCCTCTGAAGTTTCAGTGCCAGCTGGAGAGAGACACACACAGTACTCAAACCCCAGATATCGGCCCAGTAGTGGAGTAGCAGAGATGGAACCCTCTACAATATTACAGAGGAGGAGGTGCTGGAAGTCTTAAAGCGCATCAAGGTAGATAAATCCCCGGGACCTGATGAAATGTATCCCAGGATGTTGTGGGAGGCTAGGGAGGAAATTGCGGGTCCCCTAACAGAGATATTTGAATCATCGGCAGCCACAGGTGAGGTGCCTGAAGATTGGAGAGTGGCGAATGTTGTGCCCTTGTTTAAGAAGGGCAGCAGGGAAAAGCCTGGGAACTACAGACCGGTGAGCCTAACGAATGTAGTAGGTAAGTTGCTAGAAGGTATTCTGAGAGACAGGATCTACAAGCATTTAGAGGGGCAAGGACTGATTCGGGGCAGTCAGCATGGCTTTGTGCGTGGAAAATCATGTCTCACAAATTTGATTGAGTTTTTTGAGGGAGTGACCAAGGTAGATGAGGGCAGTGCAGTAGACGTTGTCTACATGGACTTTAGCAAAGCCTTTGACAAGGTACCGCATGGTAGGTTGTTGCAAAAGGTTAAAGCTCACGGGATCCAGGGTGAGGTTGCCAATTGGATTCAAAATTGGCTGGACGACAGAAGGCAGAGAGGGTGGTTGTAGAGGGTTGTTTTTCAAACTGGAGGCCTGTGACCAGTGGTGTGCCTCAGGGATCGGTGCTGGGCCCACTGTTATTTGTGATTTATATTAATGATTTGGATGAGAATTTAGGAGGCATGGTTAGTAAGTTTGCAGATGACACCAAGATTGGTGGCACAGTGGATAGTGAAGGTTATCTAGGATTGCAACGGGATCTTGATCAATTAGGCCAGTGGGCCGACGAATGGCAGATGGAGTTTAATTTAGATAAATGTGAGGTGATGCATTTTGGCAGATCGAATCAGGCCAGGACCTACTCAGTTAATGCTATGGCGTTGGGGAAAGTTATAGAACAAAGAGATCTAGGAGTACAGGTTCATAGCTCCATGAAGGTGGAGTCGCAGGTGGACAGGGTGGTGAAGAAGGCATTCGGCATGCTTGGTTTCATTGGTCAGAACATTGAATACAGGAGTTGGGACGTCTTGTTGAAGTTGTACAAGACATTGGTACGGCCACACCTGGAATACTGTGTGCAGTTCTGGTCACCCTATTATAGAAAGGATATTATTAAATTAGAAAGAGTGCAGAAAAGATTTACTAGGATGTTACCGGGACTTAATGGTTTGAGTTATAAGGAGAGGCTGGATAGACTGGGACTTTTTCCCCTGGAGCGTAGGAGGTTTAGGGGTGATCTTATAGAGGTCTATAACATAATGAGGGGCATAGATAAGGTAGATAGTCAACATCTTTTCCCAAAGGTAGGGGAGTCTAAAACTAGAGGGCATAGGTTTAAGGTGAGAGGGGAGAGATTCAGAAGGGCCCAGAGGGGCAGTTTCTTCACTCAGAGGGTAGTGAGTGTCTGGAATGTGCTGCCAGAGGTAGTAGTAGAGGCGGGTACAATTGTGTCTTTTAAAAAGCATTTAGATAGTTACATGGGTAAGATGGGTATAGAGGGTTATGGGCCAATGCGGGCAACTGGGACTAGCTTAATGGTAAAAACTGGCGGCATGGACTGGTTGGGCCGAAGGGCCTGTTTCCATGCTGTAAACTTCTATGATTCTATGATAACTTCACAATTGGTCCATCAAGAAGAAATGCACCTCAACTCCAATAAGTTCACGACTGTTGATATCTATATTGCTCAAAACAAACTGACCCCTCAGTCTGTCACTGAACATTGTAACACTGTCAACTGTTGAGTATGTTTATCCAGGCAGTTCTAAAATGGGATGTACATGGTACCTGTCAGTCCTATTGTTAAGCAAGCTAATATCCTTCAGAAACTGAAACACCATTCCCTCTCAAGTCATTATGTTGAAAGCATTTTAAATCTTTTGTTCTCCCCGTACTGGAATATAGGGCACCAGTGTGCTTGAGCGGAATGACAAAGCAGCAATACAAGGCCAGTCAGAAAAGGGCTTGCAGACTCTTTCTTGGACCTGACTACCAAAGTCGCTCGGATGTTTTATACGATTGGGGCCTGGAGTCACTCAAACTTTGTCATTCTTTCAAGAGATAGCTGACGAACTCCGAATTACAATGCTCATTACCCAGAGAGCTCTCAAAGCAACTGCCAGCCGCAGAACTCAAAACAACTAACTGAATTAAAATGTAAAACAGCAAGATTTATGATATCTCATCTGCTCAATGCATAAACTCTAATGACTGTTCAACTTTAAACCTTGAACTAAAAGGACCCTAAACTAATGATCAATATGTTCTTTTACCCTGCTCTATAATGTTTTGTATTTTTACATTCTACTTGGAAAAATGATCGATTGCAAAACTTACCTCAATTCAACCATTGACCATGGTGATGTAAGTTGATTTTAAATAAATAAACCCATGAGGAATAAATGAATGAAATGAACCTTTAATGATAGGCGAGGGGTGACCTAATAAAGGTCTTAAAAATTAAGAAGGGATTCAATAGGGCAGAAGTAGAGAAGATATTTCCACTTGTGGGGCTATCCAAAATTAGGGTTCATATTGATAGTGAGCAATAAATGTAACAAGGAACTGAAGAGATTTTTTTTCCGGAAAATATTGAACTCACTACCTAGCATATGGGAGTGGATAGGGAAGCAGGATAAGTATGTGAGGGAGAAAAAGATAGAAGGGTGTCCTGATTTGGTACAATGAGATGAGGCTTGTGCAGAACATAATGCAGGTAAAGACCAGTTGGGTTGAATTCCTGCTTTTTCTTATAAATTATATGCAATATACTTTGTATTATTTCAATTTTAAAAATCCACAAAAATGGAAGTAAAACACTCAAACTTTAATACGTGGCAATGTAATTTTAAAAATACTGGAGAAGCAACAATGCTCTATAATTCTCCAAACCCTCCTCGTATTCTTTTCCATTGGTATGAATTATCAACTGAAGTAAATGGTAACTCAGAAGGTTCTCGCTTCAAGGCCCACTCCTGAATCTTAATCGATGCAGGCACTTTCTTACAATGTTGGAGGACTGTATTGTAGGAAGAGTGGAAAATGACAAATATGATACTCCTATTCAAAAGGTGCAAGGACATTCCCAGTAACTACAGGCTGGTCAATTTAACATCAGTGGTGAGCAAGGTTTTAGAAACAACAACCAGAGAGAGAGAAAGAAAATCAATGGATGTTTAAGTTAATCAAGGATAGCCAACACGGATTTCATTGTGTTTTGTTAACCTAATCAAATATTTTGATGCAGTACCAGAGAAGGTTGACAAAGAGACATTATCTTGGATAGTTTGTTGGATGTTGCCCAGATAGATTTTAAGAAACCATATGACAAAGTACCGCATAAAAGATCTGGTTAACAAAATTGATGCTCATGAAAGATGGTTCAGTGTCAACTTGGAATTTATCAAATTCTGAAGAACAGAAATTGAGGATTGGTTCGCTAACTTGAATCAGAGTAGACAAAATGGGTCATTCCCGGGTTGGAAGGATGTAAACAGTGGAGGATCACAGGAATCAGTGCTGCAGCCTCAACTATTTACAATCTACATCAATGACTTGGATGAAGGGACCAAATGTATGATTGATAAATTTGTTAGCGATACAAAGGTATGTCAGAAAATAAGTTGCAAAGAGAACATAAGGGATATCATTAGGTTGAGTGAGTGAGTAGCAGATGGGAGTATTTTGTGGGAAAATGTGAACTTGGACACTTTTGCATGAAGAATAAATAACATTATTTTATTTCATTGGAAAGAGATTGCAAAACTCTTCAGTACCAAGAGATCTGGGTGCTCTGGTACATGAATCACAGAAAGTTGGCATACAGGCAGAGCAAGTTATTAGGAAAACAAATGGAATGTTATTATTCATTGCAAAGAGGAATGGAATATAAAGTAGGGATAAAAGCAAAATACTGCGGATGCTGGAAATCTGAAAGAAAAATAGAAAATGCTGGAAAAACCCAGCAGGTCTGGCAGCATCTGTGGAGAGAGAAACAGAGTTAACATTCCAAGTTTGTATGACAGATCAGAACATTAACTCTCCACAGATACTGCCAGACCTGAGTTTTTCCAGCATTTTCAAGTTTTATAAAAGTACAGGTAATAATAATAATAATCGCTTATTGTCACAAGTAGGCTTCAATGAAGTTACTGTGAAAAGCCTCTAGTCGCCACATTCCGGCGCCTGTTCAGGGAGACCAGTACGGGAATTGAACCCGCGCTGCTGGCATTGTTCAGAATTCAAAACCAGCTGTTTAGCCCACTGTGCTAAACCAGTTCTGCTACAGTTGTATAGGGTATGAGTGAGACCATATCTAGGAGGTACCATCGTTCAGATGAAACATGAAACGAAGGACCTTTCTGGCCTCAAGAGATGAACAAAAGATTCCATTATAAGTTAAAAGGTTGGGGGCTTCTCATAGTCATAAGAGTATTACAGCACAGAATGAGGCCCATTTCCCGCACTTGGTCCATAGCCTTGTATGCTGTGGCATTTCAAGTGCTCAGCTAACTGCTTCTTAAATGCTATGAGGGTTCCCACCTCTACCACCCTTTCAGACAGCGAGTTCCAGATTCCCACCACCCTCTGGCTGAAAAAGTCTTTCCTCAAATCCCCTCTAAATCTTCTGCCCCTGATCTTAAAACTATGCCCCCTGGTTATTGACCCCTCTACTAAGGGGAAAGGTTCCTTCCTATCTATAGTACCTCGGTCTCTCAATTTTGTACACCACGATCAGGTCCCACCTCAGTCTTCTTTGCTCAAAGGAAGCAACCCCAGCCTGACTAGTCTCTCTTCATAGCTGAAACCCTTCAGCCCAGGCAGCATCCTGTTGAATCACCACTGCACCCTCTCTAGTGTAATCACATCCTTCCTAGTATGATGCCAGAACTGCACATAGTACTCCTGCTGTGCATAATGTGTTTTATACAGCTCCGTCATAACCTCCCTGGTATACTCTGTGCCTCAGCTAATAAAGGCAAGTATCCCATATCCCATTCTTAACCACCTTATCTACCTGTCCTGCTTCCTTCAGGGATCTATGGACATGCATTCCAATGTCCCTCTGTACTTCCCAGCATCTTACTATTCATTGTGTATTTCCATGCCTATTTTGCCCTCCCAAAATGCATTATCTCACACTTCTATTGATCCCCAAGTAAACATTTATAAAAAAAATTTAAAGGCTTGCATTTCGACAGTAACTTTAAGGATGTCACAAAACACTTGATAAACAATGGGAGTACTTTTGGTGTATTAGAATCTTGGAAGTGCAGGGTCGGATTAGGACAAGTCAGCATGGATTTAGTAAGGGGAGGTCGTGCCTGACAAACCTGTTAGGGTTCTTTGAAGAGATAACAAATAGGTTAGACCAAGGAGAGCCAATGGATGTTATCTATCTTGACTTCCATAAGGCCTTTGATAAGGTGCCTCACGGGAGACTGCTGAGTAAAATAAGGGCCCATGGTATTCGAGGCAAGGTACTAACATGGATTGACGATTGGCTGTCAGGCAGAAGGCAGAGAGTTGGGATAAAAGGTTCTTCTTCGGAATGGCAACCGGTGACGAGTGGTGTCCCGCAGGGTTCAGTGTTGGGGCCACAGCTGTTCTCTTTATATATATTAACAATCTAGATGACGGGACTGGGGGTATTCTGGCTAAGTTTGCCAATGATACAAAGATAGGTGGAGGGGCAGGTAGTATGGAGGAGGTGGGGAGGCTGCAGAAAGATTTAGACAGTTTAGGAGAGTGGTCCAAGAAATGGCTGATGAAATTCAACGTGGGCAAGTGCGAGGTCTTGCACTTTGGAAAAAAGAATAGAGGCATGGACTATTTTCTAAACGGTGACAAAATTCATAATGCTGAAGTGCAAAGGGACTTGGGAGTCCTAGTCCAGGATTCTCTAAAGGCAAACTTGCAGGTTGAGTCCGTAATTAAGAAAGCAAATGCAATATTGTCATTCATCTCAAGAGGCTTGGTATATAAAACCATTCTGAAGCTTTATAAAGCATTAGTTAGGCCCCATTTAGAATACCGTGAGCAATTTTGGGCCCCACACCTCAGGAAGGACATACTGGCACTGGAGCGGGTCCAGCGGAGATTCACACGGATAATCCCAGGAATGGTAGGCCTAACATACGATGAACGTCTGAGGATCCTGGGATTATATTCATTGGAGTTTAGGAGGTTGAGGGGAGATCTAATAGAAACTTACAAGATAATGAATGGCTTAGATAGGGTGGACGTAGGGAAGTTGTTTCCATTAGCAGGGGAGACTAGGACCCGGGGGCACAGCCTTAGAATAAAAGGGAGTCACTTTAGAACAGAGATGAGGAGAAATTTCTTCAGCCAGAGAGTGGTGGGTCTGTGGAATTCACTGCCACAGAGGGCGGTGGAGGCCGGGACGTTGAGTGTCTTTAAGACAGAAGTTGATAAATTCTTGATTTCTCGAGGAGTTAAGGGCTATGGAGAGAGAGCGGGTAAATGGAGTTGAAATCAGCCATGATTGAATGGTGGAGTGGACTCGATGGGCCAAATGGCCTTACTTCCGCTCCTATGTCTTATGGAAGCCAATGAAAATGTTATTTTATGATAGGTGGAAAGGCTGGGCTTTCCGCTAGAGTTTAGAAGAGTCAGGGGTAACTTGATTGAGGTATATAATGTCACAATCCCCTGGGCTAGTGCGCAGTCAATTTCAGCCAACCTTGACCCAGAGTTGCCACGCAAGTGGAATTAGATGTTATTTTAAAATACCTGAGGACCTTGACTGAGCCCAATAAACTGCAGTTACCACCAGGTTTGTAAATTTAACACAAATAACCTTTTATTATTTAACAGTAATATAATTAAACTCACAAAAATATAAGTAACCACCTAATATCCCTTTCCAACTCGCCCCACTCTATAAACACACACACACAAACAACATAGAGGGAAATGGTAATGGAGAGGGAAGAAAAATGATGATAAAATAGAAAGGATAAAATATCTCCAATGCACTATGATAGTTTTCAATTAACATCTTTCAGGTTTTCAAGCTTACACTTTGATGCTTCTTCCTTCGAAGCTTGAAAAGGTTTTCTCTGGCAAGGCTGTCTATTTTCTTTGTAGATTCAAGATCATTTCAACTGTGCAGTAAAAATGTGCCAGGCACTCACTGGTTTTAGAACAATAAAGCAGTCCTTTATTTCAGCACAGAGAGTTCCTCGTTCATGGTCGAATCACTTCTGACCAACTCTCTTCGAAGCATCCCACAGGAACCAATCACTGATTGTTATCAGCTAGAACACTGTCCCTGGCCAACCCACAGGTTGCCAGCCAGCCAATCAAACTGACTTCATCCAAAGTTGGTCCTTCCCTCAGCACTGATGAGTCTGTGTTCTCCTCTCCAAAATCAAATCCTGGAACACACTGTCTTGACCAGCAGGCTGCCTCAGTATAAGTCCACTGCTTAAAGGGGTGTGGACCAAAAAATAAATAAAACCAAAGAAATGAGAACAAAGGGAAATCAAAAGGAAGAACTGCAGCAATACGATCCTGAACAGTATTGACAAGTTGGACATTGAAAGGATGTTTCCTCTTGTGGGGGAGTCCAGAATTGAGAGACACTGTTTCAAAATTAGGGGTTGCCCTTATAAAACAGAGATGAGAATGGTTTTCTCTCAGGATTGTGCAACTTTAGACCTTTGCCTCCGAAACAGTGGAAGAGGGATCACTGAATATTATTAAGGCAGAGGTAAATAGACCCTTCTTGGGCAAGGGGATCAAAGGCTTTCGGAGGAAGATGGGGTGTGTGGAACTCAACACAAACAGATCAGCCATGATCCTATTTAATGGCAGAACAGGCTCGAGGTGCCAAGCGGCCTATTGATCCCAATTCGTATGCTGCAAAAGGCAATCTACCACAAAAGCAATGTTATAATACCCAGGTAATCCGTGTTAGGGATGTGGTTCAAAAGATAAACGTTGGTCTCAGTCCAGCTAGGGAAAACACATGTTCTTCTTCAGTGGCACAAAATCTTGACATCCTCCTGTGAACGCAGACAGGGATTTGGTTCCACATCTCATCAGAAAGTCTGCACCTGTCAAATCAGGGCTACCTCACTAGAGCACTGAACTGTATGCTTACATGTTTGTACTCAAGCCTCAGGAGCATGACTTGAACACCCTTCCCTCAATGAGCACACCCTCATACAAACTTTTGCCTCACATGTTTAATTTGTGGAACCGCCCTGTGTGAAAATTACCTGCCACATTTACTTCTATTACAACACCTCAAAAGTGTTGTAATAGAGGCCATGAGGTACATTAACATGAATGCAACTTGCTCCTTTTTCTTTGCCCGGATTGTTTAATGCCCTTTGACAAAAAGAGTGTTACCGCGTGTTGCTTCCACATAGTGAACCCATCATGGCACATCCTTAACCCAGGTACCAAAAACATACATAATCCACTCAAATTAATCGACCTAGGCCAAACTCATACTTCCGCAGTCACTAATTTGTTTTAATGCAGATCAACAAGAAACAATTTTGAAAACGAGCTAAAAAAACACACACACCAATGGTCATTTGAATATGGGTGGCAACATGGCACCGTCTAAAAACACTGGAACTTTAAATGCCTTGTTGGACAGATTGCATCAAGGAACCCACAATGCGGGGAGATTGGGAAGGAGGAAAATCCTTGCCGAATTTCCACCTTCTTACTGTGAACACCCAACACATTGCAAAGCTATTTCATACAGGGGATTCCTCAGCCACCCCGCCCCCTTGACATCCCCCAAGGGGGTTGTCAGTACCTTTTTGACGCCGACGGCTCCATGGCTGTGGTGACGCCTTTTAAACGCGCGACGGGTGAGACGGCAGTTGCGACGGTTAAACTTTCAAACCGCCATCGTTCCGGCGGCAGCTGCCAACCACTCGCCCGGCTCGCCCGTGACGTCACGGCACGCGCGCCTCCCGACCAACTCAGACTGCTGATTGAAGCTGCGGCCGCGGAATCGCCCCGCCCCCATCCCCCACCCTGCTCGGCCCCGCCCTCAACCCATCCCATTGGCCCCGGCGCCAGATATCACCCGCGCCGCTGCGCCATCTGTGTGGCCTCGAGCAGCTGTCCATCATCCGACGCGTTTGAGGGAACGGTTGGCTGGACAGATGACGGGCGGTGTCCTCTGTCCTTTAACCGCCCCGCCCCACTGACTCCTATTGGTGATTGAACATGTCCATCATCACGGAGCCCCGCCTTCCCAGTGGCCAATCAGAAAGCAGATAGGATCCTCAATGCCCATTGGCGGATTCATGACAACAACTTCCCCTCTCCCCCATTTCCTTTCTTTAACTCTTTTGTAGGATGGGAGCCTCCCTGGCAAGACCAGCATTTGTTGCCCACCCCTAATTGCCCCTTGAGATGGTGGTATTGAGCCATCTTCTTGAACTGCAGTGGCCCATGTGGTGTAGGTACATCCACTGTGCTGTCAGGAAGGGACTTCCCAGATTTTGACCCAGCGACAGTGAAGGAATGGCCAATATATTTCCAAGTCAAGGTGGTGAATTGTTTGGAGGGGAAGGTCCAAGAGGTGGTGTTCCCGAGTATCCGAAGATGTGCATGTTAGGTGGATTGGCCATGCTAAATTGTCCGTTAGTGTCCAAAGGTTAGGTGGCATTACTGGGATAAGGTGGGCTGTGGGCCTAGGTAGCAAAGTCTTTTGCGGAGTCATTGCAGATGCAGAGGGCCGAATTGCCTAACTCTGCACTGAAGTGATTCTATGATTCTATCTGTGAGTGACTGTTTTCAGTAATTCTTGGCCTTTTAGCTAAGAGCAAGCCTGAAATGCGGGGCAATAGCTGCTCATTGGAGACTCCATAGTTAGAGATAGATAGGAGATTCTGTGGGAACGAGAGAGACTCGCGGTTGGTGTGTTGCCTCCCAGGTGCCAGGGTCCGTGATGTCTTGGTTCGTGTTTTCGGGATCCTTAAGGGGGAGGGGGAGCAGCCCCAAGTCGTGGTCCACATAGGTACCAACGACATAGGTAGGAAAAAGGATAGGGATGTAAGGCAGGAATTCAGGGAGCTAGGGTGGAAACTTAGATCTAGGACAAACAGAGTTATTATCTCTGGGTTGTTACCCGTGCCACGTGCCAGCGAGATGAGGAATAGGGAGAGAGAGGAGTTGAACACGTGGCTACAGGGATGGTGCAGGAGGGAGGGTTTCAGATTTCTGGATAATTGGGGCTCATTCTGGGGTCGGTGGGGCCTCTACAAACGGGATGGTCTACACCTGGACCAGAGGGGTACCAATATCCTGGGGGGGAAATTTGCTAATGCTCTTCGGGAGAGTTTAAACTAGTTCAGCAGGGGCTTGGGAACCTGAATTGTAGCTCCAGTATACAGGAGGTTGAGAGTAGTGAGGTCATGAGTAAGGTTTCAAAGTTGCAGGAGTGTACCGGCAGGCAGGAAGGTGGTTTAAAGTGTGTCTTCTTCAATGCCAGGAGCATCCGGAATAAGGTGGGTGAACTTGCGGCATGGGTTGGTACCTGGGACTTCGATGTTGTGGCCATTTCGGAGACATGGATAGAGCAGGGACAGGAATGGTTGTTGCAGGTGCCAGGGTTTAGATATTTCAGTAAACTCAGGGAAAGTGGTAAAAGAGGGGGAGGGGTGGCATTGTTAGTCAAGGACAGTATTACGGTGGCAGAAAGGACGTCTGATGAGGACTCGTCTACTGAGGTGGTATGGGCTGAGGTTAGAAACAGGAAAGGAGAGGTCACCCTGTTAGGGGTTTTCTATAGGCCTCTGAAAAGCTCCAGAGATATAGAGGAAAGGATTGCAAAGGTGATTCTGGATAGGAGTGAAAGCAACAGGGTAGTTGTTATGGGGGACTTTAACTTTCCAAATATTGACTGAAAACGCTATAGTTCGAGTACTTTAGATGGGTCTGTGTTTGTCCAATGTGTGCAGGAGTGTTTCCTGACACAGTATGTAGATAGGCCAACGAGAGGCGAGGCCATATTGGATTTGGTACTGGGTAATGAACCAGGACAGGTGTTAGATTTGGAGGTAGGCGAGCACTTTTGGTGATAGTGACCACAATTCGATTCCGTTTACTTTAGTGATGGAAAGGGATAGGTATATACCGCAGGGCAAGAGTTATATCTGGGGGAAAGGCAATTATGATGCGATGAGGCAAGACTTAGGATGCATCGGATGGAGAGGAAAACTGCAGGGGATGGGCACAATGGAAATGTGGAGCTTGTTCAAAGAACAGCTACTGCGTGTCCTTGATAAGTATGTACCTGTCAGGCAGGGAGGAAGTGGTCGAGCAAGGGAACCATGGTTTACTAAAGCACTCAAAACACTTGTCAAGAGGAAGAAGGAGGCTTATGTAAAGATGAGACATGAAGGTTCAGTTAGGGCGTTGAGAGTTACAAGTTAGCTAGGAAGGACCTAAAGAGAGAGCTAAGAAGAGCCAGGAGGGGACATGTGAAGTCTTTGGCAGGTAGGATCAAGGATAACCCCAAAGCTTTCTATAGATATGTCAGGAATAAACTAATGACTAGGGTAAGAGTAGAGCCAGTCAAGGACAGTAGTGGGAAGTTGTGCGTGGAGTCCGAGGAGATAGGAGAGGTGCTAAATGAATATTTTTCGTCAGTATTCACACAGGAAAAAGACAGTGTTGTCGAGGAGAATACTGAGATTCAGGCTACTAGACTAGAAGGGCTTGAGGTTCATAAGGAGGAGGTGTTAGCAATTTTGGAAAGTGTGAAAAAAGATAAGTCCCCTGGGCCGGATGGGATTTATCCTAGGATTCTCTGGGAAGCTAGGGAGGAGATTGCTGAGCCTTTGACTTTGATCTTTAAGTCATCTTGGTCTACAGGAATAGTGCCAGAAGACTGGAGGATAGCAAATGTCCCCTTGTTCAAAAAGGGGAGTAGAGACAACCCCGGAAACTATAGACCAGTGAGCCTTACTTCTGTTGTGATAAGAGATAGGATGTATAATCATCTGGAAAGGAATAATTTGATTAGAGATAGTCAACACGGTTTTGTGAAGGGTAGGTCGTGCCTCACAAACCTTATTGAGTTCTTTGAGAAGGTGACCAAACAGATGGATGAGGGTAAAGCAGTAAATGTGGTGTATATGGATTTCAGTAAAGCGTTTGATAAGGTTCCCCACGGTAGGCTACTGCAGAAAATACAGAGGCATGGGATTCAGGGTGATTTAGCAGTTTGGATCAGAAATTGGCTAGCTGGAAGAAGAGAAAGGGTGGTAGTTGATGGGAAATGTTCAGACTGGAGTCCAGTTACTAGTGGTGTACCACAAGGATCTGTTTTGGGGCCACTGCTATTTGTCACATTACAGAGGGACATAGATAAGCTGCAGAGCTGGGCTGAGAGGTGGCAAATGGAGTTTAATACAGAAAAATGTGAGGGAATTCATTTTGGAAGGAATAACAGGAAGACAGAGTACTGGGCAAATGGTAAGATTCTTGGTAGTGTGGATGAGCAGAGAGATCTCGGTGTCCATGTACATAGATCCCTGAAAGTTGCCACCCAGGTTGAGAGGGTTGTTAAGAAGGCGTACAGTGTGTTAGCTTTTATTGGTAGAGGGATTGAGTTTCGGAGCCATGAGGTCATGTTGCAACTCATCCACACTACCAAACTCTGGTGCGGCCGCATTTGGAGTATTGCGTGCAATTCTGGTCGCCGCATTCTAGGAAGGATGTGGAAGCATTGGAAAGAGTGCAGAGGAGATTTACCAGAATGTTGCCTGGTATGGAGGGAAGATCTTATGAGGGAAGGCTGAGGGAATTGAGGCTCTTTTCGTTAGAGAGAAGGTTAAGAGGTGACTTAATTGAGGCATACAAGATGATCAGAGGATTAGATAGGGTGGACCGTGAGAGCCTTTTTCCTCGGATGGTGATGTTTAGCACGAGGGGACATAACTTTAAATTGAGGGGAGATAGACATAGGACAGATGTCAGAGGTAGGTTCTTTACTCAGAGAGTAGTAAGGGCGTGGAATGCCCTGCCTGCAACAGTAGTGGACTCGCCAACACTAAGGGCATTTAAATGGTCATTGGATAGACATATGGATGATAAGGGAATAGTGCAGATGGGCTTTAGAGTGGTTTCACAGGTCGGCGCAACATCGAGGGCCGAAGGGCCTGTACTGCGCTGTAATGTTCTATGTTCTAGGTTCTTGTTAACTTGGTCCGTCTCTTTTTTGAGGACCATAAATTGGATTCAATTTGAAATGGTTTTTGGATCTCTCGCCCTCTCCTGCTTGCTCTATTGTTCTGAAAGCTGTGAGTGCCTGGCACATCCTTTGCTGTGAACCTGAAATAATTTTGAGTCTGCAGAAAAGTTAGACAACCTTGCCAGAGAAAATCATCTCAAGCCTAGAAGGAAGAAGTACCAAAACAAAAGCCTGAACTTGAGAAAGAAATTAACTGCAAGTCATCCCTGTGCTTCAGAGATCCTTATCCTTTCATTTTTATTAATATTTTATTTCCCTCTCTACCACCATTTGCCCTCTGTGTTATTTGTTTGTAGACAATGGAGCCAATTAGGAAGGGGGTAGCGGTTGGGAAAGGGGTAGTCGGTAGTCAGTTACATTTTCTGTCTGTTTAATTATAACACAAGACATAAAAAAGGTTACTTGTGTTAAAGTTACAAACCTAGTGACTGTAATTTATTAGGCTCAACCAAGGACCTCTGGTATTTTAAATAATCTAATTTCACCTGCGTTGCGACTCTGGGTGAAGTGAGGCTGGACTAGGATCTCATGACAAGGAATACATGTTTTTTAAAAAGGAGGGGAACACCCAGGTTTGTCCATGTATCTGCTGTCCTTGTTCTCGGTGACAGGTCACACGTTTGGATTGGATTGGATTTGTTTATTATCACGTGTACCGAGGCACAGTGAAAAGTATTTATCTACGAGCAGCTCAACAGATTATTAAGTACATGGGAAGAAAAGGGAAGAAAAGAAAATACATAATAGGGCAACACAAGGTACACAATGTAACTACATAAGCACCGGCATCGGATGAAGCATACAGGGTGTAGTGTTAATGAGGTCAGTGCATAAGAGGGTCATTTAGGAGTCTGGTGACAGTGGGGAAGAAGCTGTTTTTGAGTCTGTTCGTGAGTGTTCTCAGACTTCTGTATCTCCTGCCCGTTGGAAGAAGTTGGAAAAGTGAGTAAGCCGGGTGGGAGGGGTCTTTGATTATGCTGCCCGCTTTCCCCAGGCAGCGGGAGGTGTAGATGGAGTCAATGGATGGGAGGCAGGTTTGAGTGATGGACTGGGCGGTGTTCACGACTCTCTGAACTTTCTTGCGGTCCTGGGCCAAGCAGTTGCCATACCAGGCTGCGATGCAGCCAGATAGGATGCTTTCTATGGTGCATCTGTAAAGGTTGGTACGGGTTAATGTGGACTTGCCAAATGTCCTTAGTTTCATGAGGAAGTACAGGTGCTATTGTGCTTTCTTGGTGGTAGCGCGACGTGGGTGGACCAGGACAGATTTTTGGAGATGTGCACCCCTAGGAATTTGAAACTGCTAACCATCTCCACCTCGGCCCCGTTGATGCTGACAGGGGTGTGTACAGTACTTTGCTTCCTGAAGTCAATGACCAGCTCTTTAGTTTTGCTGGCATTGAGGGAGAGATTGTTGTCACCGCACCACTCAACTAGGTTCTCTATCTACCTCCTGTATTCTGACTCATCGTTATTCGAGATCTGGCCCACTATGGTTGTATCGTCAGCAAACTTGTAGATGGAGTTGGAACCAAATTTTGCCATGCAGTCGTGTGTGTACAGGGAGTAGAGTAGGGGGCTACGTACGCAGCGTTGTGGGGCCCTGGTATTGAGGACTACTGTGGAGGTGGTGTTGTTGTTCATTTTTAATGATTGTGGTCATGGTCAGAAAATCGAGGGTCCAGTTGCAGAGTGGGGAGCCAAGTCCTAGGTTTTGGACCTTTGATGTGAG
The DNA here is from genome assembly GCF_047496885.1 of Scyliorhinus torazame. NCBI lineage: Eukaryota > Metazoa > Chordata > Chondrichthyes > Carcharhiniformes > Scyliorhinidae > Scyliorhinus > Scyliorhinus torazame. Next base: position 237,650,230 of record NC_092717.1, on the reverse strand, counting down.
TTGGCTGGATTTATGGTGTTGAAGGCGGAGCTGTAGTCAATAAATAGAAGTCTGATGTAGGAGTCCTTGTTATCGAGATGCTCTAGGGATGAGTGTAGGGCCAGGGAAATGGCGTCTGCTGTGGACCGGTTGCGGCTGTATGCAAATTGCAGTGGCTCAAGGCGTTCTGGGAGTATGGAGGTGATGCGCTTCATGATCAACCTCTCGAAGAACTTCATTACGACTGAAGTCAGGGCCACCGGATGGTAGTCATTGAGGCACATTCCCTGGTTCCTCTTGGGCACCGGTATGATGGTGGTTTTCTTGAAGCAGGTGGGGACCACGGAGTGGAGTAGGGACAGGTTAAAGATGTCCGCGAACACCTCTGCCAGCTGGTCCGCGCAGACTCTGAGTGCACGACCAGGGATCCCATCCGGGACCGTCGCCTTCTGAGGGTTCACTTTCAGGAAGGCCGATCTGACTTCGGAAGCTGTGATGGTGGGTATGGGTGAGTTATGGGCTGCTGGGGCACTCAACAGCGGATTGTTGGTTACCTGCTCGAACTGAGCATTGAGTTCATCGGGGAGGGGTGCGCTGCTGCCGGAGATACTGCTCGGCTTCACTTTGTAGCCCGTTATGTTGTTTAGTCCTTGCCACAACTGCCGAGAGTCTGTGACTCTAGCTTGGTTTGATATTCTCTCTTGGCATCTCGGATGGCTTTGCGGAGGTCGTACCTAGATTTCTTGTATAGGTCAGGGTCAAACGCCTCATATCTGTGCTTCAGTAGGGAGTCAATCTCGCGGTTGAGCCATGGTTTCCGGTTGGGGAACGTACGTACTGCTTTCTTTGACACGCAGTCGTCCACTCATTTACTGATGAAGTCTGTGACGGTGGTGGCATACTCATTTAAGTTGGTCGCTGAGTTGTTAAATATGGACCAGCCCACTGTCTCTAAGCAGTCACGTAAGAGCTCTCCTGTTTCCTCGGCCCAGCACTGCACGACCTTCTTAGCTGGATTCTCCCGCTTGAGTTTCTGCTTGTATGCCGGGGGAGGGAGCACCGTCTTATGGTCTGATTTCCCAAAGTGCGGTCGGGGGGGTGGAACGGTAGGCTCCCTTGATTTTTGCGTCGCAGTGGTCAAGAGTGTTGTCGCCCCTGGTGGGACAGGAGATGTGCTGGTGGAATTTTGGCAGTACACTCTTGAGGTTGGCCTTGATGAAGTCTCCGGTCACGATGAACAAGGCCTCCGGGTGTTCTGTTTCGTGGTTGTTTATAACTGTATACAGTTCATCCAGCGCATTCCTCACTTCTGCCTGGGACCCCCAATCAGCAGAAGCCGATGTCATCTTCGCACACTGGCTACGCTGTCTTAGAATCTTTTCACAATTCTGTCACCGTCACCGAGGAACACAAGCTGCGAGTCCTCATCTCCCGGGTGAACCTGCAAATTTTTCTCATCTTCCGGGACGCGACCTCGTTTGATGAAGCCATTAATCTCGTGAAAGGACGGTATGTGAAACAGGTTAACGGACTGTTCGCCAGGCACCTCCTTGCCACGCGGCGTCAGCGCCCTGGAGAGTCGCTGGCAGAATTTCTGCGCGTTTTGCAGTTGCTTGCGGGGTCTGCAACTGCGAGGCGGTGTCGGCTACTAAGCACACCGAACTTCTGATCCGTGACGACTGCCATTATGCGTTGATGTTGAAGGGGGTGCATGTTGAAGGTGGTGGATGGGGAGCTAATCAAGGGGGCTGTTTTGTGCTGGATGTTGTCAAGCTTTAGTTATGATGGAGCTACACTCATTCAGGCAAATGGAAACCCCCCCCGCTGGTGCATGGAGAGGACCAGGAGCGGAGCCGGCAGACGGGCGAACCCAGGGAAGAAGGTCGAGAAGGTCCGGGAGGACAAAATGACGGCCGGAGAAGATCGGGATGTGTGGGCCCAGTGGGCCAAAGAACAGCAGGAGCTCCTTAAAAACTGCTTCATGGAGCTGAAAACGGAGATGCTGGCCTCCATGGAAAGAATTGTGGTGACCCAGAAGACGCAGGAGAAGGAGATCAAGGAGGTGAGGAGGAAGGTGGCGGCGAACGAGGACGAGATCCTGGGCCTGGCGGTGAAAGTGGAGGCACACGAGGCGCTCCGTAAGAGATGGCAGGAGAGGCTGGATGACCTTGAGTGCAGGTCTCGGAGCCACAATCTGCGGATCCTGGGCCTTCCTGGAGGAGCGGAGAGGGCGGACGTGAGCATGTACGTGGCCACAATCCTGGGGACGCTGATGGGCGCGGGGGCCTTCCCGTGGCCCTTGGAGCTGGATGGGGCACACAGGGTTCTCCCCAGAAAACCGAGGGTAAACGAGCCACCGAGGGCGATGGTGATACGGTTTCAGCGCTTGGCAGACTGGGAACGAGTCCTGCGTTGGGCGAAGAAAGAGTGGAGCAGTAAGTGGGAGAATGGCGAGATCCAAAATGACCAGGACCTGGGAGCTGAGCTGGCGAGGAGGCGTGCAGGTTTTAACCGGGCGAAGGCGGTCCTCCACGGTAAAGGGGTGAAGTTTGGGCTCCTGCACCCGGCGAGACTGTGGGTAACATACCAGGACAGGCACCACTATTTTGATACCCCAGACGAGGCGTGGTCGTTCATCAGGCAGGAGGAGCTGGACCTGAACTAAGGGACTGTTGTATGGGGGTGAGATGTGCGGGTGGGGAGGGTCCGAGGGGAGGACGGCCGTTAAAGCATAAGTTTATGGGCATGTCTGCCCAAGTTTGGTTGGGGGTTTTGTTGTTTGTTTTGCTTGTTTTCCAGGTGTTTTGTTTTCCAGGTGTTCGGTGCTAGGGGGCGGGAAACACCCAGGACGGGCTGTCCGGCACACGGGGAGGTCCCAGGTGGCGCTTGCCCCTCTACCCTGTGGGGGAGGGGGTGTAGGGTGGCACGAAGGAGGCAACAATTTAAGGGTTGGTATATAGAGGCGGGAGCGGCCGGGGTCAGCATGGGTGAGCTGACTCACGGAAGCACAATGGGGGGAACACCAGAGCTAAGCGGATGCTTGGCGGGGGGGGTGCGGGGGGTTTGGGGGGGGGGGGGGCTGCTGCTTTGCTGACTGAAGGGAAGCCAGGTGAGGGGTATGGATGGAGAGTCGGGCGGGGGGTGGCCACCGGGGGGAGAGCTGTAGGAGATAGGCGGGAGCACGTGTTTGGCCGAAAAAGGGAGATGGCGAGTCGGCGGGATGGGGGGGTGGTTAACCCACCGACCAGGCTGATCACGTGGAACGTGAGGGGCCGGAATGGGCGGTCAAGCGGTCCCGCATGTTCTCGCGTTTGAAGGGGTTGAAGGCGGACGTGGCCATGTTGCAAGAGACGCGCTTAAAGCTCGCGGACCAGACGAGGCTGAGAAAAGGATGGGTGGGACAGGTGTTTCACTCGGGGTTAGACTCAAAGACCAGAGGAGTGGCCATTTTGGTCAGTAAACGAGTGTCGTTTGAGGCAGGGAGCATCGTGGCGGACAAGGGGGGCAGGTATATAATGGTGAGTGGCAAGCTGCAGGGGGCCCGGATGGTGTTAGTGAATGGAGATGCCCCGAACTGGGACGTTGCAGACTTTATGAGGCGCGTGTTGGGTAGGATCCCGGACTTGGAGTTAAGTCACCTGATTATGGGAGGGGACTTTAATACAGTCTTGGATCCGAGCTTGGATCGTTCCAAGTCCAGGACGGGAAAGAGGCCGGCGGCGTCCAGGATGGGCCAGATGGGGGGTGTGGACCCCTGGAGGTTTACGCGGCCAAGGACGAAGTAGTTTTCCATTTTCTCCCATGTCCATAAAGTCTATTCGCGAATAGACTTCTTTGTATTGAGTAGGGCGTTAATCCCGAGGGTGGAGGGGGTAGAATACTCGGCCATTGCGGTCTCGGACCATGCCCCGCACTGGGTGGACCTGCGACTGGGGGCGGAACGGGGTCAGCGTCCTCTCTGACGACTGGATGTGGGGCTGCTGGCGGACGAAGAGGTGTGCGGGCGGATAAGGAGGAGTATTGAGAATTATGTGGGAGCGAATGACACACAAGAGGTGACGGTGGCAGTGGTTTGGGAGGCTCTGAAGGCGGTCATTAGGGGAGAGTTAATCACCATTCGTTCCCATAGAGAGAAGGAGAGGGCGGAGAGGGAGAGACTGGTGGGAGAGATACTCAGGGTAGATAGTAGGTACGCGGAGGCCCCAGAGGGGGGGCTGTTGAACGAGCGCCGGAAATTACAGGCAGAGTTTGACTTGCTGTCCACGGGGAAGGCAGAGGCGCAGCTGAGGAAGGCGAAGGGGGCAGTTTATGAGTATGGGGAGAAGGCGAGTAGGATGCTGGCGCACCAGCTGCGCAGGAGGGAGGCGACCAGAGAGATTGGGGGAGTGCGGGATAGGGAAGGCAACATGGTGCTGAGCCCAGAGAGGGTCAATGAAGTCTTCAGAGTTCATGGAAGGTTATACGAGTCGGAACCCCCCCGGGGAGGGGGAAGGGATGAGGCGGTTCATGGACCGGTTGAGGTTCCCAAGGGTGGAAGCAGAGCGGGTGGAGGGACTGGGAGCCCCGATTGAGTTGAAGGAGGTACTCAGGGGGCTGGCAGGCATGCAGACGGGCAAGGCCCCGGGCCTGCGCGGCTTCCCCGTAGAAGTTTATAACAAGTTCTCGGAGCTGTTGAGCCCGCTCCTGATGAGAACCTTCAGTGAGGCAAAGGAGAAAGGGATCCTCTCTCCGACAATGTCGCAGGCATTGATCTCGCTCATCCTGAAGAAGGAGAAGGATCCACTTCAGTGTGGGTCCTACAGGCCGATATCGGTCCTGAACGTGGATGCCAAGCTGTTGGCAAAAGTTTGGGCCACCAGAACAGAGGACTGTGTCCCGGGAGTGACTGGGGAGGACCAGACGGGTTTTGTTAAGGGCAGGCAGCTGAACGCGAATGTGAGGAGGCTCCTGAATATTATCATGATGCCCTCGGAGGGGGGGGGGGAGGTGGGGGTGGTGGCTGCGATGGACGCGGAGAAGGCCTTTGACAGGGTGGAGTGAGAGTATCTGTGGGAGGCGCTAGGCAGGTTTGGATTTGGGGAGGGATTTATAGGGTGGGCCAAGCTGCTGTATCAGGCCCATGTAGCGAGTGTGTACACAAACCAGCTAAGGTCTTAATATTTCAGGCTGCACCGGGGGACGAGACGGGTGTCCCCTGTCCCCGTTGCTGTTTGCCCTGGCAATTGAGCCGTTGGCCATTGCGCTCAGGACCTCGGGGGATTGGAGGGGGCTGGTGCACGAAGGGGTGGAGCACCGGGTCTCCCTCTACGCAGATGACCTGCTGTTGTATATTTCGGACCCGTTAGAGGGGATGGGGGAGGTCATGCGGATCCTGGGGGACTTCAGGAGGTTCTCGGGGTATAAGTTGAACATGGGGAAGAGTGAACTGGTCGTGGTCCACGGTAGGGGCCAGGAGGAGAGACTGAGGGAGCTCCCGCCAGGATAGTGGAGAGGAGCTTTCGGTACTTGGGGATACAAGTGGCCAGGAACTGGGATGCCCTGCACAGGCTCAACTTAACCCGGCTAGTGGAGCAGATGGAGGGAGAGTTTAAAAGGTGGGATATGCTCCCGCTTTCCTTGGCGGGACGGGTGCAGACTGTGAAGATGACGGTTCTCCCCAGGTTCCTCTTCGTATTTCAGTGCCTCCCCATTTTCATCCCCAAGTCCTTCTTTAAGCGGATGAATAGGATTGTTACGGGATTTGTGTGGGCGAATAAAACTCCGCGAGTCAAAAAGGGTATTCTTGGAGCGTAGCCGGGGGGGGTGGGGGGGGGGGGGGGGGTGGGGGGGAGCGGAGGGTTGGGGGGGAGACTGGCTCTGCCGAACTTCTGCAGTTATTACTGGGCGGCCAATGTGGCCATGGTCAGGAAATGGATGATGGAGGAGGGGGCGGGGTGGGGGCGGTTGGAGGCGTCGTCGTGTAGAGGCACCAGTCTAGGGGAACTTGTTACGGCTCCGCTGCCGTTCTCGCCGGCACGATACACCACTACTCCAGTGGTGACGGCGGCACTGAGGATCTGGGGGCAGTGGAGGAGACACAGGGTAGAGGAGGGGGCCTCGGTGTGGACCCCGATACGAATAACCACAGATTTGCTCCAGGTAGCTTGAATGGGGGATACCAAGGCTGGTATAGGGCAGGTATTAGGAGGATGGGGGACCTGTTTATAGACGGCGTTTTCCCCAACATGCAGGCGCTGGAGGAGAGGTTCGGCCTGCCCCCGGGGAATGCGTTCAGGTACCTTCAGGTTCGGGACTTCCTTAGAAAACAGGTGGGGACATTCCTGCGGCTGCCCCCACGTAGGATCCAGGATAGGGTGGTGGCTGGCATCTGGGTAGGGGAGGGGAAGGTGTCAGACATATATCAGGAGCTGCAGGAGGTAGAGGAAACCTCAGTGGGGGAGTTGAAGGATAAGTGGGAGGAGCAGCTGGGCGAGGAGCTGGATGAGGGCCTGTGGGCCGATGCCCTGGGCAGGGTGAACTCCTCCTCATCATGTGCCAGGCTCGGATTAATCCAGTTTAAGGTGGTGCATCGGGCGCATATAATGGCGGTAAGAATGAGTAGGTTTTTTGGGGTGGAGGACAGGTGCCCAAGGTGTGCGGGGAGTCCGGCGAATCATGCCCATATATTTTGGGCATGCCCGGCTCTTAAAGGATTCTGGCAGGGGTTTGCAAGGGTGATGTCTAGGGTTTTGGACGCTCGGGTGAAGGCGAGCCCAGCAGTAGCGATATTTGGGGTGGCGGAGGATCCGGGAGTGCAGGAAGCGAAAGAGGCCGAGGTACTGGCCTTTGCCTCCCTGGTAGCCCGGAGACGGATCTTGGTAATGTGGAGGGACTCGAAACCCCCGAGTGTGGAGACCTGGGTTAGCGACATGGCGGGGTTCCTCAGCCTGGAGCGAATAAAGTTTGCCTTGAGAGGGTCCTTGATGGGGTTCTCCCGGCGGTGGCAACCTTTCCTTGACTTTCTAGGGGAGCAGTAAGTGTCAGCAGCAGCAGCATCCTGGGGGGGAGGGGGGGTTTCAGGTGGGTGGGGGGACGTACTGTTGATATAATGTGAGTTGGGCATGGAGATAAAACCCACCTTGTTCTGTTTAACAAAAAAATAAATTCTGTTGTGCAAGTAGTTTCATTGTAAGCTTTGGGTTATGTTTATTGTTATTTTCTATTACTATTTGTATTTCTATTTTTGTTATGTAAAAACGCTCATTGGAAAAACTTTAATAAAACATTTATTTAAAAAATAAATAGGGGACCGCATTGGGGAGTCAGGTGGTGAGGCCACAGCTGGAGCACTGTGCGCAATTCTGGTCCCCACATTATAGGAAGGATGTAATTGCGCTGGAAGGGGTGCAGAGAAAATTCATCAGAATGTTTCCTGGGATGGAACATTTAAGTTACAAAGAGAGGTTGGATAGGCTAGGGTTGTTTTCTCTGGATCAGAAGAAGACTGAGGGGTGACCTAATTGAGGTGTACAAGATCATGAGGGGCATGGACAGGGTGGATATGGAGCAGCTTTCCCTTTGGTTGAAGGGTCAGTCACGAGGGGACACAAGTTCAGAGAGGTGGGAAGATGAGGGGGGATTTGAGTGTTGCTCTTTTTAATGGAATACTATCCCACAAACGTCACCAATAAGGTTGCCAATCGGCACCGGAGTAATGTTGCCAATTAATAATGATGCTCTTTAGAGTCGGCAGGTATCAAATGATACCACCACAAGGCTTCACATCGATCAAAGGACCACACAACCAGTTAGTCAGTTCAAGTTCAAAGATAGTTTATTTACACACAAGGATTACTTTGACATGCAACATAAAACACTATAAGTTAAAATACACCTAACAACTACAATAACCTATACTTAACTTCAGGGCAACCGGCTCTTTGCAGATGAACAAGGCCTTTGTTCGGATCTTGCGTGGCTGGGTGGAAGTAGTGGCTTTGTTTCTGCTGGGCTCATCCGTCTGGTAGCGATCGTTGGTCTTGAACTTGTCTTCTGGTCGTAATGCTGCACTTGGTTTTAGGCGTAGGCCGGGGCCAAGAGAGACCGAGCACATGGTTGTGTCTCTTTTTATCCCTCTGGGGATTTGCGCTCTTTGGGGCAGTCCTTAGCTTTGGACCCAATAATTCGACAGGCTTCGATCACTGCCTTTGATTTTGGCCAATAAAGGGGCGGGTGCCTTGATGGCTGGGCGTGTCCTGAGCAGTCATTGACCTTGGCTGTTTGGGCTTTCTAAGCAAAGGGAGTGGCGCTGATTAGTCTGCATCTGTATCGGTTACCTGAGTACAGTCCTTTTGTTCTGGGGAAATGGGCCATTAGAATGCAAACAAACGGGGGTTTCGATCGCGTCTAGCTATCTGGGTTGGAAATACACACACAAGCTCTGAGTGTGTCTGAGTCCTGGGTTGGCCATAATTCCCATGGTCCTTTGCAGGTGGCCATCTGAGATGGCGACAGGAGGAAAAGCTTTTTTACCCAGAGAGTGGTGATGATCTTGAATGCACTGTCTGGAAGGGTGCTAGAGGGGGGATGCCTCACATCCTTTAAAAAGGACTTGGATGAGATGAAGATGGTTGGGGCTAGAACACTACCCTGAGGATCCCTGCAGTTATATCCTAGGACTGAGATGATTATCCTCCAACAGCCACAACTATTATTTTAATAACTAGCAAACAAGAGTGTTCAAAGATTTTTTAACAAATGCAGTTTTCTTTAATGGCCCCTCTGGTTTTTCAAGGCTATGGGCCAAGTGCTGGCAAATGGCATTAGGTGGGCAGGCCAGGGCCTTTCATGAAGTGGTGCAGACTCGATGGGCCGAAGGGCCTCGTCTGCACTGTAGTATTCTGTGAGTTATTTGCCACAGAATTCCCATCCTCTGGCATGCTCTTGTCGCAGTATTTATATGGCTACTCCATTTCAATTTCTGCTCAACGGTACCCCTAGGATAGTTGATAGTTAGAGATTCTGCAATAGTGATGCCATTGAATGTAAAGAGAAGATGGTTGGATTCTTGTTGGAGATGGTCATTGCCTGAAATTTGTGTGGCACAAATGTTACTTGCCATTATCAGCCAAACCTGGGTGTTGCTCACGTCTTGCTGCATATGGACATGGACTGCTTCAGTCGCTCGGGGCTGGGAAAGGTGATGGACAATTGTGCAATCGTCAGTGAACATCCCCACTTCTGACCTTCAGATCTAAAGGAGGTCATTGATGAAGCAGCTGAGGATGGTTGGGGCTAGAACACTACCCTGAGGATCTCCTGCAGTTATGTACTAGGACTGAGATGATTGACCTCCAACAGCCACAACTATTATCTCAATAACTAGCAAACAAGAGTGTTCAAAGATTTTTTAAAGAACGCAATTTTCTTCAATGGCCCCTCTGGTTTTTCACTGGGTCACTCGCGGAAAAGTCCCGCCGGGGATAATGACCTTAATTTCCTGGACACTGCAGGAAAACCATGTTGTCTTGGCCCTTAAACTCTATATTAAGTAATATCATGTGCTTACAGACCTTGACAGCTTTGAATTTCCTTTATGAGAAACCAAATGGTTGAGTTCTTTGTTTTTTTTTACACCTATTTCACCGAAACAAAATAAGTGATAGCTATTTGCTGGTTTATTCTTCAGCGCAATGTGCCGTGACCAATCAGAGTCAAGCTTCCTGGTTTAAATTTTCAAACAATGCTTGGCCGTTAATTGTCAGTTACCATTAACTACTGCACTCTCCATGGCAATGCCTGTACCAATCACAGTCCACTTGCCAATAATCAACACTCTCTTATACATTATAAAGTTGTTGTTTCCCCTGGCATAGGTATTCTTGCTTGGCTTGATGAGTGCAAGGTGAAAAGCTTCGACAAACGTCTTTTCTCAGCAATACTCAAGTTCTGTACTACCAAACAACTATTGAACACACAAGAAGCTCAACACCATACAGGACAAAGCAGCCTATCGATTAGCATCCCACCCACAAATATTCACTTCCTCCACCTCCAATGCACAGTGTGTACCATCTTCAAGATACACCTTACCAATGCTCCTTAGACAGCACCTTCCAAAACTACGACCATCCAGAAGGGCAAGGACAGCAGATGCATGCGAACACTGACACCTGGATGTTTCCCTTCAAGCCGTAGACCATCCTGACTTAAAAATGTATCCTTGTTGCTTCACTGTCGCTGAGTTAAAATCCTCAAACTCCCTCCCTAACAACACTCTGTGTACCTACACTATCTGAATTGCAGTGGTTCAAGAAATCAACTCACCACCACCTTCTCGAAGGCAAATAGGATTTGGCAATAAATGCAGGCCAAGCCTGTGATGCCCACATCACCTTGAAAGATTTTTTAAAAACATGGACTTGCAAAAGGTGTTTAATAGAGGGCCATATCATATATTTGCCAGTAAAGTTAAAGCCCATAGAATAAAAAGGAAAGTGGCAGCATGGGTGTGAAGTTGGCTGAATGACAGGAAACATATAATATGGTTTCTGATTGAAGGAGGCATGCACTCGTATTCTTCACAAGGACCACTGTTTTTCTTAATATATATCAGTGACGTGGACTGAGGTGTGTGTGCAGGGTAATTTCAAAATTTGCAGATATTGTTAAATGTGGTAGAAAGCAAAAGACATACGTCACGAAACTCTAGGTTAGTGTACAGTCAATTCTATTTCCACATGCTCCGGAGTCACAACACAAGTGAAATAACCAATAATTCCCCAAATCTTTGGCCTGTGGCTGTCGAATAATTACAGTCACCAGGTTTGTAAGTTGAAACATAATTACTGTTTATAACTAGAACAAATATGAAAAAGCAGTGAATACAGCTGCTTAACATCAAACTAATACCCGGCTCCCCTTTTAACTGCCCACCCTCTACTCAAACACACAAGACAGACAAACACAGAGAGATGAAAAGGGGTAAAAAATAATAAGAACTAAGGTCAAAAGATAAGAGTCCTTGCTTCAGATGATGAGTCCTTTAGTGCACTTCCTTCACGTATGAGGGCGGATTAAAGTCTCTGGAATGATCTTATTTGCAGTACAGCAATATATCTTACAGCTTTTCCAAGAGAGGCTTCTGTCTTCACATCAGCCTATTCCTCGAGAAAGTTGTCAGATTCTGGATTCTGCTTACACAGCCTTTTTTGGAGAGAGTTTCAGATTCTCACAGTGACCTTTTTGATGAGCGTTCACAATGGTTAGCACTGCTGCCTCACGGCGCTGCAGACCCGGGTTCAATCCTAGCTCCAGGTCGCTGTCCGTGTGGAGTTTGCACATTCTCCCCGTTTTTGCGTGGGTCTCACCCCGACAACCCAAAGATGTCAGAGTAGGTGGATTGGCCACTCTAAATTGAAAAAAAGAATTGGGTATGTTAAATTTAAAGGTGAAAAAAAGATAACTTAGCCATCGGTGAATGGTTTCTCATGTCTCGCCAGCAGATGGCTAATGTGAAAAGGACCCTCTTTGCTAGCCTTGCCTTTAGCCCCAGAGAGACTGTTGAGCTTTCAAAATTCTGTTTAATTCCCCAACTTTCTTCATCTGAATCAGGCTGTTTAAAGGGAAATGTTCTTGAAAATTTGCGTGTGTTGTCTCGAGATGCTGTTCCAAACTACCTCTTTTACTCAAGGCCACACTCTATTGACAAATGGGACAAATGGTCTTGCCTTTGACATTTGTAAAAAGACATTTGTTTTCCCATTCCTGGTGGAAATGGTATGATTTTGCCCTCTTGGAGATCCCTGGCTCCTCATTCATCATTTCGTCTTCAACCAACTTATTCCACATTTTGGCGCCCGCAAGAATCTTGTTGCCCAAATCCCGTAGATTTTTGGCACGGTTTGGCATGCAATGGGCTGATCCACTCACCATTGTTGCTTCACAGTTACTTCACAGCCCCAGGGTCCCAGGTTCGATTCCCGGCTTGGGTCACTGTCTGTGCGGAGTCTGCACACTCTTCCCGTGTCTGCATGGGTTTCCTCCGGGTGCTCTGGTTTCCTCCCACAGTCCAAAGATGGGCAGGTTAGGTAGATTGGCCACGATAAATTGCCCCTTGTGTCCAAAAAGGTTGGTTGGGGTTTCTGAGTTACGGGGGTAGGGAGGAGGCGTGGGCTTAAGTGGGGTGCTCCTTACAAGGGCCAGTGTAGAGTCAATGGGCCGAATGGCCTCCTATTGCACTGTAAAATCTATGAAATCTGTGAAATCTATGAAATCCTCAGTCTCACAAAAGTTGGTGCGGTTCGGCAAAGAATGAGCTGATTCACTCACCATTATGGTGCAGACCCAAAGCGCCACAAGGCATTCTGCAGGAATGTGGAATTGGGGTTATAATCAGACCAGCCATGATCTCAATGAATGGCAGAGCAGGCTTGAAGGGCCGAGTGGCCTACACCTGCTCCTAATTTGTCTGTTTGTATATATTTTCCAGGGTTGTATAATACATTAACTTGTTTACCTTCTTGCAACCAAATTAATTATATTTCATTATTTAGTACCATTTTACTTTCTTTCTTCTTGTGATGTAACACTGAATCTACTCAGTGTTACATGTAAGCCTGACCAGGCGAGGACTTTTAAAGCAATCTAGCAGGTTTTAGAGTCATTTAATGCAGCGTCTGTCCCCACATGGTACCAGATGTATTGGAATGAGTTTACTAATTTGTTATGAAAGCAAAATATTTTGAATGCTGGAAATCTGAAATAAAAACAGAATACTGGATAAACTCAACAGGTCTGGCAACAACTGTGGAGTAAGAAACAAAGTTAATGTTTTGAATCCCCGCAAAGTTAACGTTTTGAGTAGCACAGTGGTTAGCACAGTTGCTTCACAGCTACAGGGTCCCAGGTTCGATTCCCGGCTTGGGTCGCTGTCTGTGCGGAGTCTGCACGTTCTCCCCATGTCTGCGTGGGTTTCCTCCGGGTGCTCTGGTTTCCTTCCACAGTCCAAAGACGTGCAGGTTAGGTGGATTGGCCATGCTAAATTGCCCCTTGATGTCCAAAAAATGTTAGGTGGGGTTATTGGGTTACGGGGATAGGGTGGAGGCGTGGGCTTGAGTAGGGTTCTCTTTCCAAGGGCTGATGCAGACTCGATGGGCTGAATGGCCTCCTTCAGCACTGTAAATTCTAAGATTCTATGACTCTTCCTCAGAGCTCAATTCTAATTGTTGTGACATGAGTTGAACTATTAACCATTGCAATGGCACCAGTGCCATAAGCACTCTCTCTTTCTCTTTCGATGCCATGCCTCAGGGTGTTGGCGACCATGGACCTCCATGTTCATATTGCTCTGGAGGCCTAGATCATCTTCACTGGTGGCACATTCATCTAATTTGCAAGGCTCTTTCAAAAGATCATTCTTTGTCAACCTCAATCTCTTTGAAATCAATCTTTCCCATCAGCGTCAGACTTTCTAAATCATTAGTTTTTTTTTAATGTATTCCTTTCTCACAGTTACAAAACCAATGCACAATGAAAACACCGCATTCATTTTGTGAATCCAAGAAACTTTGACAGTCTCCTCCTGATCTTGGTCAACGGAGTTACTTTGCTCTCAGGTTTTACGAGCACCGCTTCATCGGTTGTATGATTTGTCCAATATAGCCTTAAATATCACAACTGCAGCCTCAATTTCTTTCTGCATCCCTTCACTGCTATTCAGTCTAAGAGTCACTCCCATATGCTAAAATTGGTGTGACACAGCATTCCAGGATTCTCGGCTGTGTTTTCATGGATTGACATTTTTTCTAAATGCGTCTTTGGCCATTCCAATCCTTCATCTTTTTTCTTGGTTGACCTTTGAGTCCAATGTTGGCGTACTTCCTAGGTAAAGACAATGGAAACGACAACAGCAAGCCCAGCCCTGGAGGCGGGTTTAGCTCAGTTGGCTCCACGGCTGGTTCGTGATGCAGAGCGAGGCCAACAGCGGAGGTACAATTCCCAAATCGGCTGGGGTTATTCATGAAGGCCCCACCTTCTCAACCTCGCCCCCTCTCCTGAGGTGTGATGATCCTCAAGTTAAATCACACCACTCAGGTCTCCCTCTTAAAGGGGAAAGCAGCCTATGGTCATCTGGAACTATGGCAACTTTACATCTGAGGTAACAAACCTTGTCTACCTGTATGATCTTTTGACTCATCGCTGTGATCTTACATTCTGACATGATTTTGTTTTTGGGTCCTAAACATTATGTTTTCACACACCATATGCTCAGACCTTTCTGCTCATTCTCACTCATTACTCTTGTCCAAAATGTTTCCCTTCAGCCAGAAATAAAAACAGCATCATCGGTGCATCTTATATTATTAAGGGCGTAACCTCCCACTAATAAACCAGGTAGGCCTTTAATCTCTATAAGAATATTTTCACAATGCAAAACCGAATAAATCTGGGGAGAAAACACCCCTGTCTGACCCCTCTTTAAATCTTCACAAAATTACTTAGGTCGTTCTCACCTTTGACAGCTGCAGTTTGCTCCCAATAAAGATTTCTTATCACTCTAAGATCCTTGTCAAGAGACTAACATGCTCATCAGTTCTTCATGTTTCACTTTATCAAATTCTTTTCGATATTTCATAGATCATAGAATTTACAGTACAGAAGGAGGCCATTCGGCCCATCGAGTCTGCACCGGCTCTTGGAAAGAGCACCCTACCCAAGGTCAACACCACCACCCTATCCCCATAACCCAGTAACCCCACCCAACACTAAGGGCAATTTTTGGACACTAAGGGCAATTTATCATAGCCAATCCACCTAACCTGCACATCTTTGGACTGTGGGAGGAAACCGGAGCACCCGGAGGAAACCCACGCACACACGGGGAGGATGTACAGACTCCGCACAGACAGTGACCCAAACCGGAATCGAACCTGGGACCCTGGAGCTGTGAAGCAATTGTGCTATCCACAAGCTACCGTGCTGCCCTTATATTGATATAATCAATAAAACACACAAGTACATCTTTTTTATCTCGAGGACTGTTTCTGATCGTATGCGTAACATAAAGATCGCATTTCTTTTCCCTCTATCTCCTTCAAAACCATGCGGAAGAGCTAAAATACCTGACTTTATCTCATTCCTGGCCCTATTCATTGTGGTAATACCAGGTATTGCAGTACCTGAGAGGTGAATGACCATTGGCTAGACCTAGGAGTCTACCATTGGCTAACGTACATAGCCCCGCCCTGAGAGGCAGGGTATAAGAACCCATGCCGTCCCAGCAGCCTTCACTTTCTGTATCGAAGCTGCTGGGTACAGTTCTAGCTGATTAAAGCCGATTAGATATGACTCCCCTTGTCTCGAGAGTTATTGATTGTGCATCATTCATCAATACTCAAAGAAGGATCTTTGTAATGTGGCTCATTTAGGGCAGCACGGCGGCGCAGTGGATAGCACTGCGGCCTCACGGCGCCGAGGTCCCAGGTTCGATCCCGGCTCTGGGTCACTGTACGTGTGGAGTTTGCACATTCTCCCCGTGTTTGCATGGGCTTCGCGCCCACAACCCAAAACATGTGCAGGGTAGGTGGATTGGCCACACTAACTTGCCCCTTAATTGGAAAAAAATGAATGGGGTACACTAAATTTTTAAAAAAAGTTAATGTGGCTTCACAGCTCCAGGGTCCCAGGTTCGATTCCCCGCTGGGTCACTGTCTGTGCGGAGTCTGCACGTTCTCCCCGTGTCTGCATGGGTTTCCTCCGGGTGCTCCGGTTTCCTCCCACAGTCCAAAGACGTGCAGGTTAGGTGGATTGGCCATGATAAATTGCCCTTAGGTTAGGTTAGGAGGGGTTATTGGGTTACGGGGATAGGGTGGAAGTGAGGGCTTAAGTGGGTTGGTGCAGACTCGATGGGCCGAATGGCCTCCTTCTGCACTGTATGTTCTATGTGGCTCATTAGACTTGGAGTTCACAGTCAATTCCTCTGAGTGTTTTCAGGATTCCTAGACATCGAAAGCTCCTTCCATTCTAAACAGCTGCTCTCCCAGTCTCTTCTCCTGCCCTCTTGCCTGGATCGTGAACATCTCGCTTTTCCCCATGTTCAATTTATACCCCGAAAACTTAATAAATTCCCTAAGATCCGCATAATTTTCCCCATCCCCCCTAACGGGTCTGAGATGTACAGGAGCAAGTCATCTGCGTAAAGCGAGACCCGCCCCCCCCCCCCCCCCCCCCCCCCCCCCCCCCCCCGCCGGGGGACACCCTTGTCTTGTCCCTCGGTGTCGTTTAAAATAACCCGACCTCAACTGGTTTGTGCGCACACTTGTTACCGGCGCCTGACAGAGCAACCAAACCCAGTCAAGGAAGCCCTCACCGAACCCAAACCTTCCAGCACCTCCCATAGTGGTTCCACTCCACCCGATCAAAAGCCTTCTCCGCATCCATCGCGACCACTACCTCCATCTCCCCTTCCTCTGAGGGAATCATAATAACATTTAAGAGTTTTCTAACATTGGCCGTGAGTTGCCTACCTTTAACAAATCCTGTCTGGTCTCCCCCTATCACCCCCGGGACACAATCCTCTATCCTTGTGGCCAAAATCTTAGCCATAGACCGCTCCCCTTACCTTCCTCAGTTGTTCCACTGCCTTCCCTGTAGACAACAGCCCCAACTCCACCTGTAACCTCCGCGGCTCCCTCAGTAGCCCCCGGGGCTTCCAAATATCTCCTGTCCACCTGAAGTATCTCCCCAACTAACCTATCCCTCTCAGCTCATTCCACCTTTTCTCCATGGGCCTGTATCAAGATTAATTCCCCTCTGCCTTCAAAACTTCCCACACCTCCCCCGTATCATTTAATTCCAGGTAGTTCTGGATGGACTTCTTCACCCGCCCACAGACGAATAACCCCACACCTAGCCTCCATAGCGGGCATTATCCTCTCTCCATACTAACCCGGAGATCGACCCAATGTGGGGCATGATCCAACAATGCGATTGCCGTGTACTCGGTATCCGGCACCCCCGGTAGTAGAGCCCTGCCCAGAACAAAAAGTCGATCCGAGAGTATACCTTGAGGACATGGGAGAAGAAAGAAAACTCCTTCGCTCTTGGACGTCCAAACCTCCATGAGTCTACTCCCCCATCTGCTCCATAAACCCCTTCAATTCCTTTGCCGCGGCTGGCACCCTCCCTGTCCTGGATTTTAACTGGTCCAATTCTGGATCAACGACTGTGTTGAAATCATCACGTTATGTGACTCTAGATCTGGGATATTACCCAGCACCTGCCTCATAAATTCCACATCATCCCAGTTTGGAGCACACACGTTCACGAGTACTACCCGCATCCCCTCCAGCTTCCCACTCGCCATTATGTACCTGCCCCCCGTGTCTGACACAATTCTCCCTGCCTCAAATGCCACCCATTTCTCAATTAGGATTGCAACCCCCCTGGTCTTCGATTCCAGCCCTGAGTGGAATACCTGGCCACCCCACCCCTTCCTCAATCTAGTCTGATCTGTAACCTTTAGGTGTGCCTCTTGTAACAATGCCACGTCCGCCTTCAGTCCCCTCAAATGCGCGAACATGCGAGCCCATTTGACCGGCCCATTTAGCCCTCTAACATTTGCAAGTAATCAGCCTCCCCCCCCGGACTACCCATCATCCTTTTTAGGCCAGCCTCCAGCTCGCGTCTCCCGCCTTCTCGGTCCCGTCCTCGGGCATCCGCCGTCCCCGACCTCCCATTTGTCCCCTAGTAACAGTTCCTCCCCTGTAAGCAAAGCAGCTCCCCCTCCCTCCCCCCTAGTAACAGCACCAGAAACCCAGATGGGAGGACGAACTGGGGACAGAGGTGGGGTGGGGAATCCGGAGCGAAGCACTGAGCAGGGCCAACTCCACCTCCTCCTGCGCAAGGCTCAGCTTAATGCAGCTCAGAACCCGAATGAGCAGGTTCTTCCCGGAGGCGGAGGACAAATGTGAGCGGTGCCAGAGGGGCCCGGCCAATCACACCCACATGTTTTGGACTTGTCCCAAACTTGCTGAGTTCTGGACAGCCTTCTCCGAGGCAATGTCCAAGGTTGTGGGGGGTGAGGGTGAAGCCGTGCCCGGAACTACACATGGGGAAGAGGGCCGACACCCTCGCTTTCACTTCCCTACTCGCACCGGAGAATCCTGCTCGGCTGGCGATCAGTAGCACCACCCACAACTGCAGACTGGCTCGCTCACCTTTCGGAATTTCTCCACCTGGAGAAGATTAAGGCTCCCTAGATGTAAGGGGGCAGTTCGTCGGACTGTTCCAAAATCTGTTCAAGGCTGCAACGAGGAGTAAGATAAGAAAACAGGAGAGCGTGGAAGAAAAAGAGGAAAGACAAGGGGGAAACAAAGATAGAGGGGGAACCAAAGGAATGCGCAACTTGGTGGGGGGGGGGGGGAGAAAGAGGAAAGGCTGGAAAGTCACAAAAAGGGAACAACGAGCACAAAGCAAACACAGCCGAAGTCGACGGGGGGGGGGGGGGAAGAAAAGAGAGGGAAAGGGGGCAGGGGGAGGCGGGAGGGGGGGGCAGAAGGGATCACAGGCCAAGCCAGAGGACAGCAATACGTACATAAAGTAAATTAAGGGTTGCCCACTAATGTTCAATGTTTACTGTTCTTTTTTTGTTGTTATAAAATGTTACAAATATTTCAATAAAAATATTTAATAAAGAAAGAAACTGGTAAAATGAAAAATCCACAGGTGGTCAAGGCAAAGGAGGTATGATTGGAGATATTAAAGAGATTTTGCCTCACGTTAAAAAGAAATTGTATCAGCATGGAAGACAGATAAGAAAACTTAAATGTTTTCATTGTAATAAAGATGGACACTCAAAGTCGCAGTGCTGGTTTCTTAAGAAAAATACTGTGAAGACAAACTCTTTCAAACAGAATAACCCAGTGGGGTTTATTAAAGGGGCAAACTAAACCATGGTTGCATGTGCAAAAGTGTGTACAGCCTGTTCAGAGGTTGATGCATAAGCAGGTGTAAGATCTTTTAAAAGATTTTATCTGTGAGTGTAAGGATTACTTATGTGTACACGGTGAAGTAAGTGAGGATGTTAACATCTTAAGGGATACAGGAGCAAGTAAATATTTAATGGTGAGAGATAAGGAGATATGTAGTTCAGAAAGAGTATTGCCTGAAAGGGTGGTAATATGTGGGATTAATGGTAAAGTGAGTAGTGTTCCATTATGTAAGGTAAAGTGAAAGAGTTCGATGAAAAGTAATAGAGAAATTACCTTTTTCAGGGGTACAGTTCATCAAGGGTAATTATGTCGCTGCATCACAGGTGGGAATGATGCCTACTGTAGTTGAAAAACCAATGGAAAGTCAAACAACTAAGATAAGAGATCATAAGACATAGGAGCAGAATTAGGCCACTTGGTCCATCGAGTCTGCTCCGCCATTCAATCATGGCTGAGATTTTCTCATTCCCATTCTCCTGCCTTCTCCCTATAACCTCTGATCCACTTATTAATCAAGAACCTATCTATCTCTGTCTTAAAGACACTCAGTGATTTGGCCTCCACAACCTTCTGCAGCAAAGAGTTCCACAGATTCATCACCCTCTGGCTGAAGAAATTCCTCCTCATCTCTGTTTTAAAGGATCGTCCCTTTAGTCTGGGATGGTGTCCTCTGGTTCTAGTTTTTCCTTCACGTGGAAACATCCTCTCCACGACCACTCTAACCAGGCCTCGCAGTATCCTGTAAGTTTCAATAAGATCCCCCCTCATCCTTCTAAACTTCAACAAGTATAGACCCAGAGTCCTCAACTGTTCCTCATAAAACAAGTTCTTCATTCCAGGAATCATTCTTGTAAACCTCCTCTGGACCCTTTCCAAGGCCAGCACATCCTTCCTTAGATACGGGGCCTAAGATTGCTCACAATGCTCCAAATGGGGTTTGACCAGAGCCTTATACAGCCTCAGGAGCACATCCCTCTAGTCCTCTTGACATGAATGCTAACATTGCATTTGCCTTCTTAACTGCCGACTGAACCTGCACGTTAACCTTAAGAGAATTGTGAACAAGGACTCCCAAGTCCCTTTTACGTCAGGAAAAAGATACCAAAGTTTGAGATCACGTACAAACCGACTCAAGAGCAGCTTCTTCCCTACTGCCATCAGACTTTTGAATGGACCTACCTCGTATTAAGTTGATCTTTTCTCTACACCTTGCTATAACTGTAACTTTTCTGCAGTCTCTCCTTCCTTCCCTATGTACGGTATGCATTGTTTGTACAGCATGCAAGATACAATACTTTTCACTGTATACTAATACATATGACAATAATAAATCAAATCAAATCAAATCAAATCTTTGTGCTTCTGATGCATTTCCCCATTTAGAAAATAGTCTATGCCTAAATTCTTCCTTCCAAAGTGCATAACCTCACACTTTTCCACATTGTATTTCATTTGCCACTTCACTGCTCACTCTCTTATCTTGACCATATCCTTCTGCAACCCCCTTGTTTCCTCAATACTACCTGTCCCTCTACAGATCTTTGTGTCATCTGCAAACTTAGCAACAGTGCCTTCAGTTTCTACTTCCAGATCATGAATGTATATTGTGAAAAGTTGTGGTCCCAGCACAGACCCCTGAGGCATACCACTAGTCACCAGCTGCCATCCTGAAAAAGACCCCTTCATCCCCATTCTCTGCCTTCTGCCAGTCAGCCAATCCTCTATTCATGCCAGGATCTTACCCTGAACACCATTGTTATGGGCCAGGGTTTAGAGAACCCCAAAGTGTATCATGGAGTTCACCTGACCCACAACTTTTAATAGATTGTGGTATGGGGAGCACACGGCCCACTCTACAGGTGTGGTACAGCAGAAATGGAAAAGTATTTTTTAAAGCAAAACAATGTTGATTCTATGAACTCAAGTTAACCTTTTTAAAACATACAGTGAACATCTTAGCAACCATTAATTCAAATACAACCCCCAAAGAATACAACACTACGTAATCCTTAAGCTGTCCTTTTAACATCCCTAAGACTTAAAAAATAACTTTAAACAGAAGCACATCAGGTTAAAGTCACTACTGAGAGCAGTTATTAATTTTAAACCACCAAAGGATCGATTTACAGTTTTTAGATTACAGAGAGAAAGACTAATACCCCGTCTGGCTGTGACTGCAGCTATCCAGCTCTGAAAAAGAAACTAAAACATACCCTGCAGCAAACAACCTAAAACAAAAGTAAAAAGCTGACAGACAGCCCAGCTCCAGCCACACTCTGACATCACTGATAAACACCCATTTTTTAAAGGTACATTTCTTAAACACCCATTTCTTAAAGGTACTCTCACATGACACCTCCCCCCAAGAAAAAAAAAAACCATCAACTTCAAGATGATTTCATTTTTCACCTTTTCACTATCCTTTAAGAAATGCACACAGTAAATATACTTTTTCACTTCAAAAAAACAACACACGCAAGCAGGTATAATAATGTAGTCCATTTTTTTTTTGTTCTTCTTCCTCCAACTGGAATCCTCCTCGATTGACATCTCTTTGAACAAGAAGGTCTTTGCACGATCCATCCATTTCTCTATGCCTCGGCATTTCTCTTTAAAGTCAGATACTTTAATTCAATCTGATCACAGAGTCCCTTGTAATTCTCCAACACAGGAGCATTGGTTATCACAGCGTTCAGGTAGTCAAATGCCTGTCAAAAGTCCGCTGTCCACTGAAATTTTTTAAGTTTCTTCAGCAAGTCTATCAGTGGAGCAACCACGCTACAAAGATTTTTCACAAATGTTCGATCAAATCCACTCATGCCAAGAAATCACATTATGTCCCTTCGTGTTGAGGGTATCGGAAACTCCTCAAGGAAAGTAACTTGGGATTTTCCAAATTTACTTTTGGCTAGGTTTATCACCAAACCCGCCTCCTGAAGTCGATCGAATAACTCCATCAGATGTTTTAAATGTTCTTTCCATGTCTGGCTGAAAATTACCAGATCGTCGAAGTATACCACACAATTGGGTAATCCTGAAATGACTTTGTTAGTTAACCGTTGAAATGTGGCTGGGGCGTTTTTCATGCCAAATGGCATAACTTTGAATTGGTATATACCATCTGGAGTCACAAAAACTGAAATTTCCTTCGCCCGTTCGGATAAAGGTACCTGCCAGTAACCTTTAAGTAAATCCAGTTTGGAAATAAAAACTGATTGTCCCACTTTCTCAATGCAATCCTCCAAACGTGGAATAGGATAAGATTCTGTCCTTGTAACTGCATTAACCTTTCTATAGTCCACACACAACCATTGGGTACCGTCCGGTCTTGGTACCATCACTATGGGTGAGCGCCATTGGCTGCAACCTACTTCAATTATGCCATTTTTAAGCATACTCTCAATCCTTTTGTTAACCTGTGCCAATTTTAAAGGGTTAACTCTATGTGGATGTTGTTTGATTGGAACAGCATTTCCCACATCTACATCATGTATAGCCATTTTAGTACTTCCCAATTTATCTCCACAAACTTGCCCATGTGATATCAATAACTCATTCAGGTCAGTTTGTTTTTCCTATGGAAGGTAACTCAACAATTTATCCCAATTTTTAAGAACATTCTCATTTTCCAATTTAATTTGAGGTATGTCAAATTGACAGTCATCTGGATTTGGTTCATCACTTTGAGTTAGAATCATTAAAACCTCCTTTTTCTCTCCTTCCCTTTCAAAGTACCTTGTAAGCATATTCACATGACACACTCGGTGAGTCTTCCTTCTATCTGGTGTTTGTACCACATAATTCACCTCACTTAATTTCCTTTCAATCTGATAAAGTCCACAAAACCTTGCTTTTAAAGGTTCACCTACCACTGGTAACAACACTAAAACTTTATCTCCAATGGCAAAACTACGAACTTTGGATTTCTTGGCCGCTACCCATTTCATCACATTTTGTGCAACTTTTAAATGTTGTCTAGCTATTTTCACCTTCTCTATTTAATTTGACACATAATCCAATAATGTAATTTCCGATTTCTCACTCACCAATTTTTCTTTAATTGATTTAAGTGGTCCTCTTACCTCATGACCAAAAATTAGTTCAAAAGGATTGAATTTGGTTGGTTCATTAGGTGCATCCCTAATTGCAAACAGTACGAATGGAATTCCTTTATCCCAATCCTCTGGATAATCTTTTCAATAAGCCCTCAACATTGTCTTTAACGTCTGATGCCACCTTTCTAACGCTCCCTGTGATTCTGGATGGTACACAGTTGATTTAAATTATTTTATTCCTAAGCTATCCACAACTTCTTTGAATAACTTTGAGGTAAAATTTGATCCTAAATCCGATTCTATTTCTGTGGGTAGTCCATATCGAGTAAAGAATTTAAGTAAGTCCTCCACAATCTCTTTAGTTGTAATATTACGTACTGGAATGGCCTCGGGAAACCTAGTAGACACATCCATTATAGTCAAAAGATATTGATTCCCACTTTTCATTTTAGGAAGCGGTCCTACGCAATCAATTAGGACCCTTGTAAAAGGTTCCTCAAATGCTGGAATGGGTATTAAGGGCACTGGTTTTATCACTGCTTGAGGTTTCCCTGTCACTTGACATGTGTGACATGATTGACAAAATGTAACTACATCTTTATGTAGTCCAGGCCAATAAAAATGTTTCTGGATTTTAGCTTGAGTTTTCCTTATTCCCAAATGACCTCCCACTGGTCATGTGCAACTCGCAACACCTCCTTTCTATACCCTACCGGCAATTGTACTTGATGAACTTCTGCCCACTTTTCATCCGCCTTCATATGTAAATGTCTCCATTTTCTCATCAAGACATCACTTTTACGCTAATAACACTCTGGTATACACTCAGATTCCTCTTCCGTGTTTGCTTTCCGGTTTATTTCTACATCTTTCTGTTGTAACTCCGCCAATTTTCCTGAACTAAAAATATCCACCTCATCCTCCACCTGTTCTTGTTCTTTTTCAACCATCTGATCAAAAATCGTTTCTGATAATTGCACTTCGACTTCATCTTCACTCTTTGATTTCTCCTCTTGTCTTAACCTGTGACTTTGCGACCTTGTTGCTACACAATCCGGAAAAATCCCAGGATATTCGTCCATCAACACTTCAGTTGCCAGATTTCCCACTAGCTTATCAACCACAGTAGGTGCGATTCTGCTATATCATTACCCAAGATAAACTGTATTCCTGGACAAGATAGTTTCTCTATTACTCCTACTACCACTTCACTACTCTTCACTGGACTTTCCAACCTTACCTTATATAATGGAACACTACTCCTCTCACCCTGAGAACATTCTGGCAAAATTCTTCCCAAAGTACATAACTCTTCATCTCTTACCATTAAAGATTGACGAGCTCCCGTATCTCTTAAAATTGTGACTTCTTTACCTGCTGCTCCTGATACACATGAGTAAACTTTACCCACACAAGTAAATTCTTTAAAGAGATCTGGCACCTTCTTATCAATCATCTCTTGATCAGGCTGTACAATCGTTTGCCCCTCCTTTGCTTCACTTAGGCTTTCCTTTACCACTTTAACAAACTCCACTGTCTTATCCTTTGGGCAGCACGGTAGCATTGTGGATAGCACAATTGCTTCACAGCTCCAGGGTCCCAGGTTCGATTCCGTCTTGGGTCACTGTCTGTGCGGAGTCTGCACATCCTCCCCATGTGTGCGTTGGTTTCCTCCGGGTGCTCCGGTTTCCTCCCACAGTCCAAAGATGTGCAGTTTAGGTGGATTGGCCATGATAAATTGCCCTTAGTGACCAAAATTGGCCTTACTGTTGGGTGGGGTTACTGGGTTATGGGGATAGGGTGGAGGTGTTGACCTTGGGTAGGGTGCTCTTTCCAAGAGCCGGTGCAGACGCGATGAGCTGAATGGCCTCCTTCAGCACTGTATATTCTATGATCTATGATCCTGTTTTACCACATCAGCCTTCCCAGTGCTTTTCTTCAACCACCAACTCTGTGACTTTACATGGCCTAGTTTATTACAGTGAAAACATTTGAAACTTTTCATTTCTTTTCCACCCTCCTGGATTTCTTTATTAAACTGAGGTACACTCTCCTTATTATCTCCCATCAGATCACCTTTACCTTTACCACTTGAGTATTTCCCATGTTCCCAGTTTCTATCCCTCACAGGCTGAAACTGATGTCGGAAACCAAACTTTGATTTATGAACTAATTCATAATCATCTGCCATTATTGCGGCTAACCGCGCAATTTTAACCCTCTGCTCTTCCACATAAGTTCTCACTACATCAGGAATTGAATTTTTAAACTCCTCCAAAAGTATAATTTCTCTGAGAGCTTCATACGTTTGGTCTATTTTCAAAGCCCTTATCCATCTATCAAAATTACTCTGTTTGAGCCTTTCAAACCCCATGTATGTTTGACCAAATTCTTTCCTTAAACTTTTAAACCTTTGTCTGTAGGCTTCAGGCACTAGTTCATATGCACCTAAGATGGATTTTTTCACCTCCTCTTATGTCCCAGATACCTCCTCCGGTAGTGATGCAAACACTTCACTAGCCCTACCTACCAGCTTTGTTTGAATCAGTAATACCCACATCTCCTGTGGCCATTTCATTTGTTTAGCTACCTTCTCAAATGAAATGAAAAAGGCTTCCACCTCCTTCTCGTCAAACCTTGGCAATGCTTGGACATATTTAAATAGATCCCCACTAAGCTTTCGACTTTGAAGCTCTTTCTCACTATCCTCATCACTATCCTCCAACTGTACGTTTCCCTTTATGTCTGCCAATTTTAACTGACTGTTATGTTTCATAGCCATTTTCTGAAGTTCAAACTCTCTCTCTTTTTCCTTTTCCTCTCTATCTCTTTCCTTTTCCTCTCTATCTCCTTCTTTGTTTCTTTCTTCTCTCTCCTTTTCTTTTTCCCTGATCTGTATCTCCCTTTATCTTTCTTTTTCTCTCATTGTATATTCAAGTTGCTTTAATTCTTTTTCATGTTCAAGTTGCTTAATCTGCAACTGGATCTTTGCCATTTCTAATGCGTCAGACTGTATCTCAGGCAACTTTAAATGCTTAGCCACCGCCATAATTACCTCATCTTTTCGCATTTTGTCAGGTAATGTTAACTGCAATGGTTTTGCCAAATCTAACATTCTGCTTTTAGTGTCTGTCCATAAGGTACTGCGTGTGACCGTAGCCACCCCAAAAAACCTCTGAGCCTCTGAAAGTGCCATTGTCCTCAACACACTCCCTACTTAAACTAGAATACCACACCTGAAAAGCAAGCACACAATATGCTCACCCCTCACTGTCTCTAAGTTCACTAAGCCGATCCAATAGATAGACTTTTATCCCCCTCGAGCCCACAATTTGTTATGGCCCAGGGTTTAGAGAACCCCAAAGTGTATCATGGAGTTCACCTGACCCACAACGTTTAATAGATTGTGGTATGGGGAGCACGCGGCCCACTCTACAGGTGTGGTACAGCAGAAATGGAAAAGTATTTTTTAAAGCAAAACAATGTTGATTCTAAGAACTCAAGTTAACCTTTTTAAAACATACAGTGAACATCTTAGCAACCATCAATTCAAACACAACCCCCAAAGAATACAACATTATGCAAACCTTAAGCTGTCCTTTTAACATCCATAAAACTTAATAAAGAACTTTAAACAAAAGCACATCAGGTTAAAGTCACTACTGAGAGCAGTTATTAGTTTTAAATCACCAAAGAATCGATTTACAGTTTTTAGATTACAGAGAGAAAGTCTAATATCCCTTCTGGCTGTGACTGCAGCTATCCAGCTCTGGAAACGAAACTAAAACACACCCTGCAGCAAACAGCCTAAAACAAAAGTAAAACGCTGACAGACAGCCCAGCTCCACCCACACTCTGACATCACTGATAAACACTCATTTCTTAAAGGTACTCTCACATGACACCATGGGCTCTTAACTTATTTAACAGTCTCCTATGCGGCACATTGTCAAAGGCCTTCTGGAAATCTAAATAAATCACGTCCACTGGTTCTCCTTTGTCTAACTTCCTTACCTCCTCAAGAACTCTAACAGATTTGTCAGACATGACCTCACGCTGACTCAATCCTATTTTATCATGCACTTCCAAGCACTTTGCGATGTCATCTTTAATAACAGGCTCTAAAATCTTACCAATGACCGAAGTCAGGCTAACCGGCCTATAATTTCCCATCTTCTGCCTCCCTCCCTTCTTAAACATAGATGTTACCCTGGGGTGTTTCCAGATTGTGTGGTAACAAGATCAGAAAGCCACACTTTGAGACTGGAGGAGGAGAAGTCAAGGACTAAAGGTACGGAGTCTGAGATTCAGTTATCAGAAACAATCTTTGACCAAATTGTTGATATTTAAAAAATCAAGAGCAGATGGAGGATGACTCTGGTATCTTTAGTTCAGGAACGTTGGTAGAATTACAACAGAAGGATGCAGAGATAAAGTACATGTATCAGAAAGCATACACAAAAATAGAACCTGGGTGTACACCGGAGTGTTATTAGAAATCATGTATTAATGAGGAAGTGGAGACCTTTAATGAGGAAGTGGATAGTGAGACAGCAAAGAGTGAGTTTGGGAATTTGAATCTAGGTGGGAATTGAATCAAATCAAATCAGTAAGGCAGCTCCTTTTAAATTTCAGGAGTTTAAATTAATTGAAATTAATCTAGAATTGTGCAGTGTAGGTTAACAAGGGCTGCCCCACCCACGCACATAACTGGTTGGCAGTTAAGTGTCAGTCACTTAAATCTACCTTGATCTAAAAGCAGGTGGGGGAGGGGAGTCAATTCAGGACAGTTTAAAAAGAGCAACTTGTATCTCGCTCCCAGTGAGTTCTCCCAGTGAGCCAGAGAAGACACAGCCAGAGTGAGACAGCAAAGAGTGACTTTGGGAATTTGAATCTAGGTGGGAATTCAAAGCTGGGTGGGGAGGAAGTGCTTTTTATCCCTGGTAAGTGACTGGTAAGTAGTTTTTCTGTTTTCTTTTTCTTTTCATTGGTATATTTATTTATTTTTTTCTTCTTTTTGGGGGGAAATTTTAGTTGTTGAAGTTAACCGAAGGTTTAAGACATGGCAGGAGATCTCAGACCCGTGGCATGCTCCTCGTGTGCGATGTGGGAGCTCAGGGACATGTCCACTGTCCCTGGCTCCTTCACATGCAAGAAATGTGTCCAGTTGCAGCTCCTGTTAGACCGCTTGATGGCATTGGAGCTGCGGATTGACTCACTTTGGAGCGTCCGCGATGCTGAGGACCTCGTGGATAGCACGTTTAGCGAGTTGGTCACACCGCAGGTGAAAGGTATTGAGGGAGATTGAAAATGGGTGACCAAATGACAGAGCAAGAGTACGAAGACTGTGCAGGTGCCCCCTGCGGTCATTTCCCTGCAAAACAGATAAACCGCTTTGGATACTGTTGAGGGAGATAGCTCACCAGGGGAAGGCAGCAGCAGCCAGGTTCATGGCACCGTGGCTGGCTCTGCTGCGCAGCTGGGCAGGAAGAAGAATGGCAGGGCTATAGTGATAGGGGACTCAATCGTAAGGGGAGTAGACAGGCGGTTCTGCGGACGCAATCGAGACTCCAGGATTGTATGTTGCCTCCCTGGTGCAAGGGTCAAGGATGTCTTGGAGCGGCTGCAGGACATTCTGGGGGGGGGGGGGGAGGGTGAACAGCCAGCTGTCGTGGTGCACATAGGCATCAACGATATAGGTAAAAAACGGGACGAGGTCCTACAAACTGAATTCAGGGAGTTGGGAGGTAAACTAAAAAGTAGGACCTCAAAGGTAGTAATCTCAGGGTTGCTACCAGTGCCACGAGCTAGTCAGAGTAGGAATGTCAGGATAGATAGGATGAATGTGTGGCTCGAGAGATGGTGCAAGAGGGAGGGATTCAAATTCCTGGGGCATTGGAACCGGTTCTGGGGGCGGTGGGACCAGTACAAACTGGATGGTCTGCACCTGGGCAGGACTGGAACCGATGTCCTAGGGGGGCGGGGGGGGGGGGGTTTGCTAGAGCTGTTGGGGAGAGTTTAAACTAATGAGGTAGGGGGATGGGAACCAATGCAGGAAGTTGGAAGGTAGTAAAACAGGGACAGAATCAAAAGGCAGTAAAGGGGAAAGTGTAAGGCAGAGAAGCCATCATCAAAAATCAAAAAGGGTGACAGTACAAGGTACAGTGACTGAGGGGAGCTCAGTGAATAGGACCAGGAATACTAAACAGAATAAAATGGAAAGTAAAAACATTAATGGTAAGCGACGCGGCAGGTTGTTACATGAAGAAATGGGTTCAACGACAAGGAAAATTAGGAGAAACGTTAAGAGGAAATATAACTTAGGAGAGGTTACTGATCGAGGTGTTAAGATTCAGAACAGAGGTAAAAAAGCCCGCATAAGTGTACTTTACCTGAATGCTCGTAGTATTCGGAATAAGGTAAATGAGTTGATGGCGCAAATCATCGTGAATGACTATGATTTAGTGGCCATTACTGAAACATGGTTAAAGGATGGTCACGACTGGGAGTTAAATATCCGAGGGTATCAAACTATTCGGAAGGACAGAGTGGATGGTAAGGGAGGTGGTGTAGCTCTGTTATTTAAGGATGACATCCGGGCAATAGTAAAGGATGACATCGGTGCTATGGAGGATAAGGTTGAATCCATTTGGGTGGAAATCAGGAATAGTAAGGCGATAAAGGCACTGATCGGAGTAGTCTATAGGCCATCAAATAGTAACATTATGGTGGGGCAGGCAATAAACAAAGAAATAACTGATGCATGTAGAAATGGTACAGCAGTTATCATGGGGGATTTTGATCTACATGTCAATTGGTTTAACCAAGTCGGTCAAGGCAGCCTTGAGGAGGAGTTTATAGAATGTATCCGCGATAGTTTCCCAGAACAGTATGTAATGGAACCTGCGAGGGAACAAGCGGTCCTATATCTGGTCCTGTGTAATGAGACAGGATTGATTCAGGATCTCATAGTTAGGGATCCTCTCGGAAGGAGCGATCACAATATGGTGGAATTTAAAATACAGATGGAGGGTGAGAAGGTAAAATCAAACACTAGTGTTTTGTGCTTAAACAAAGGAGATTACAATGGGATAAGAGAAGAACTAGCTAAGGTAGACTGGGAGCAAAGACTTTATGGTTAAACAGTTGAGGAACAGTGGAGAACCTTCCAAGCGATTTTTCACAGTGCTCAGCAAAGGTTTATACCAACAAAAAGGAAGGACAGTAGAAATTGGGAAAATCGACCGTGGATATCGAAGGAAATAAGGGAGAGTATCAAATTGAAGGAAAAAGCATACAAAGTAACAAAGATTAGTGGGAGACTAGAGGACTGGGAAATCTTTAGGGGGTAACAGAAAGCTCCTAAAAAAGCTATAAAGAAGAATAAGATAGATTACGAGAGTAAACTTGCTCAGAATATAAAAACAGATAGTAAAAGTTTCTACAAATATGTAAAACAAAAAAGAGTGGCTGAGGTAAATATTGGTCCTTTAGAGGATGAGAAGGGAGATTTAATAATGGGAGATGAGGAAATAGCTGAGGAACTGAACAGGTTTTTTGGGTCGGTCTTCACAGTGGAAGACACAAATAACATGCCAGTGACTGATGGAAATGAAGCTATGACAGGTGAGGACCTTGAGAGGATTGTTATCACTAGGGAGGTAGTGATGGGCAAGCTAATGGGGCTAAAGGTAGACAAGTCTCCTGGCCCTGATGGAATGCATCCCAGAGTGCTAAAAGAGATGGCTAGGGAAATTGCAAATGCACTAGTGATAATTTACCAAAATTCACTCGGCTCTGGGGTGGTCCTGGTGGATTGGAAATTAGCAAACGTGACACCACTGTTTAAAAAAGGAGGTAGGCAGAAAGCGGGTAATTATAGGCCAGTGAGCTTAACTTCGGTAGTAGGGAAGATGCTGGAATCTATCATCAACGAAGAAATAGCGAGGCATCTGGATGGAAATTATCCCATTGGGCAGACGCAGCATGGGTTCATAAAGGGCAGGTCGTGCCTAACTAATTTAGTGGAATTTTTTGAGGACATTACCAGTGTGGTAGATAACGGGGAGCCAATGGATGTGGTATATCTGGATTTCCAGAAAGCCTTTGACAAGGTGCCACACAAAAGGTTGCTGCGTAAGATAAAGATGCATGGCATTAAGGGGAAAGTAGTAGCATGGATAGAGGATTGGTTAATTAATAGAAAGCAAAGAGTGGGGATTAATGGGTGTTTCTGTGGTTGGCAATCAGTAGCTAGTGGTGTCCCTCAGGGATCAGTGTAGGGCCCACAATTGTTCACAATTTACATAGATGGTTTGGAGTTGGGGACCAAGGGCAATGTGTCCAAGTTTGCAGACGACACTAAGATGAGTGGTAAAGCAAAAAGTGCAGAGGATACTGGAAGTCTGCAGAGGGATTTGGATAGGCTAAATGAATGGGCCAAGGTCCGGCAGATGGAATACAATGTTGACAAATGTGAGGTTATCCATTTTGGTAGGAATAACAGCAAAAGGGATTATTATTTAAATGATAAAATATTAAAACATGCTGCTGTGCAGAGAGACCTGGGTGTGCTAGTGCATGAGTCGCAAAAAGTTGGTTTACAGGTGCAACAGGTGATTAAGAAGGTGAATGGAATTTTGTCCTTCATTGCTAGAGGGATGGAGTTTAAGACTAGGGAGGTTCTGCTGCAATTGTATAAAGTGTTAATGAGGCCACACCTGGAGTATTGTGTTCAGTTTTGATCTCCTTACTTGAGAAAGGACATACTGGCACTGGAGGGTGTGCAGAGGAGATTCACTAGGTTAATCCCAGAGCTGAAGGGGTTGGATTACGAGGAGAGGTTGAGTAGACTGGGACTGTACTCGTTGGAATTTAGAAGGATGAGGGGGGATCTTATAGATACGTATAAAATTAGGAAGGGAATAGATAGGATAGATGCGGGCAGGTTGTTTCCACTGGCGGGTGAAAGCAGAACTAGGGGGCATAGCCTCAAAATAAGGGGAAGTAGATTTAGGACTGAGTTTAGGAGGAACCTCTTCACCCAAAGGGTTGTGAATCTATGGAATTCCTTGCCCAGTGAAGCAGTAGAGGCTCCTTCATTAAATGTTTTTAAGATAAAGATAGATAGTTTTTGAAGAATAAAGGGATTAAGGGTTATGGTGTTCGGGCCGGAAAGTGGAGCTGAGTCCACAAAAGATCAGCCATGATCTCATTGAATGGTGGAGCAGGCTCGAGGGGCCAGATGGCCTACTCCTGCTCCTAGTTCTTATGTTCTTGTAAAAGACTGACCCAGAAGGGAAAATCGCAGGGGATTGGGGTTAGAGTACTAGATTGGATTGAAGATTGGCTGACTGACAGAAAGCAGAAGTTCCTTCTCTGGCTGGTGAACTGTAACTAACTGGGTGCCGCAGGGATCAGTTCTCGGACCTCAACTGTTTACAATCTATATAAATGATCTGCAATCAGGGACAGAGTGTAACATATACATATTTGCGGATGATACTAAAATAGGTGGGAAAGCAGGCAGTGAAGAGGAGATAAACATTTCACGGGTGGATATAGGTAGGCTCGGAGATTGGGCCAA
The DNA here is from genome assembly GCF_047496885.1 of Scyliorhinus torazame. Lineage (NCBI taxonomy): Eukaryota > Metazoa > Chordata > Chondrichthyes > Carcharhiniformes > Scyliorhinidae > Scyliorhinus > Scyliorhinus torazame. Next base: position 237,617,639 of record NC_092717.1, on the reverse strand, counting down.
AATCTGGCAGAAGGAGTTTAATGTGGATGAGTGTAAGGTTATCTATTTTGGATGACAAAATAGAAAGACAAGTTATTATCTAAATGGAAAGTGGATTCAAAATGCAGCTGGGCAGAGGAATCTGGGTGTCTTTGTCTGTGAAAGTCGGTATGCAGATACAGCATGTAAATAAAAAGGCAAATGGCCAGAGCTACACATGGGGATGAGGGCCGATGCCCTCGCTTTCGCTTCCCTCATCGCACGTCGAAGAATCCTGCTCGGCTGGCGATCAGCAGCACCACCCGTAGCTGCAGACTGGAATTTCTCCACCTGAAGAAGATCAAATACACCATCTGAGGGTCGGACGAAGGCTTCCTTAGAGCATGGGGGCAATTTGTTAGCCTGTTCCAGGACCTGTTCGAGGCCACCAATAGCTAGAAAGGAAGAAAATTTAAAACAAATTAGAAGAGGACTGACAGGAATACGTAACCCAGGGAGAGAGGGGGGGGGGGGCGGATGAAAGGAAGGAACCTGAGGGGAATAAAGGGAACAACACAGAGGAAGGAGAGGGGGTGGAAGGCTCCCCCTCCCTACCCACAAGGCAGATGTGGTGGAAAACACAAAGGAAAGAAGGGAGGGAAGGGGGAGAGCGGAAGTAAAGCGGGAGCCCCCCGACCCCCACCGGGCAAACTCGGAGGATATCATGGGGATGGGGGGCTGGGAGAGGGGGGGAGGGAAAGAGGATAGCACACCGAGACAGATGGTTACAAAATGTAAATACATACGAAAGAATCTTACGTACTGTACAGTAACAAACACGAAATGCAACTGCATATAAAATCAAAAATGCCAATCAAAATATTTTTTTTAAAAAGGCAAATGGAATGTGAGTGTTTATTGCAAAAAGACTGGGGTATAAAAATAGAGAAGTGTTTTTGCAATTGTGTAGGGTGTTGGTGGGACCACATCTGGAGTATTGAGGAAGGATGTGGCGGCATTGGAGGCAGTTCAGAGGAGGTTCACCAGATGCATTCCGGGGATGAAGAGGTTGATGTATGAGGAACGATTAAACAGTTTGGGCTTATACTCGCTGGAGTTTAGAAGGATGAGAAGGGATCTGATCGAGGTGTACAAAATACTCAAAGCGATTGATAAAGTAAGTGTAGACCAAATGTTCCCTTGTGTTGCAATCTAGCACAGGAAGTCACGGATATAGTTTGAGAGGCGGTAGATTTAGAACTGAGATGAGGAGGAACTACTTCTCGCAGAGGGTGGTGAATTTGTGGAACTCGCTGCCCCATAGTGCGGTGGAGTCTGAGTCATTAAATGGTTTCAAGAAGGAGATAGATATACTTCTGCTAAAAAACGTTTAAAGGGATATGGGTAATAGGCAGGAAATTGGATTTTTTAAAAATATAAATTGAGAGTACCCAATTCATTTTTTCCAATTAAGGGGCAATTTAGCATGGCCAATCCACCTACCCTGCACATCTTTGGGTTGCGGGGGCGAAACCCACGCAAACACGGGGAGAATGTGCAAACTCCACACGGACATTTACCCACAATCGAACCTGGGACCTCGGTGCCGTGAGGCAGCAGGGCTAACCCACTGCTCCACCGTGCTGCCTAAGGAAGTTGGATTTGAAACCAGGAAGAGACCCAGGCGGGGAATCACACCCGGTTCCCTGATGCTGTCAATCGACAGTGCAAACCACCGTGCTACCATGCCGGCCATTGCTGAGTGATAGATAAAATATTTTGTTGTGAGCACGGGGAATGTAGCTAGCAAACCCTCAGCTGGATTGGAGGTTGTGGTATTGAAAACAGGCTGAGAAGGTACACATAGGCCAGGAACAGAAACTTCCACATGAGGCCCTGGCTGAATTGATACAGGCCTTCTGCAAGAGCACTCAACTGAACACATAAACTCATTATTGCTATATAGACTTTGTGATTACCCACTCACCATTACACAGAAGAACAAGACATGCAATGAATATGTAATGAATTTCCAGACACAGGGGATCAACTTTGAAGCAGGACGAAGGACAGACAAAATAAGCCATCAGACTCCATAATGAGCTGATGGGTGGTCAGACGATTCCTTCAGAGGACAATGGGCCTTGATTAAATTCACCCTGGATCATAGAATCATAGAATTTACAGTGCAGAAGGAGGCCAATTTGGCCCATCGAGTGTGCACCGGCCCTTGGAAAGAGCACCCTATCCAAGCCCACACCTCCACCCTATCCCCACACTTCGACCCTATCCCCGTAACCCCACCTAACCTTTTTTGGACACTAAGGGCAATTTAGCATAGACTATCCTCCTAAGCTGCACATCTTTCGGGACTTGTGGGAGGAAACCGGAGCACCCGGAGGAAACCCACGCAGACTCGGGGAGAACGTGCAGACTCCGCACAGACAGTGACCCAGCCAGGCATCGAACCTGGGACCCTGGAGCTGTGAAGCAACTGTGCTAACCACTGTGCTACCCAATAAACAGGAGTATCCTGTCTTTCCCATTAACAAGTTCATCTCTGGATGGGGCAATGGCCAGTGTGGGTGTACACCTATGACTGAATGCTAGCAGTCCAATATAAAGGAAGGAGCAGCGGAGCAGATCTTCAGTGATAATCTGGAAGTGCCCCAGGCACAACCATTGCAAGAAGAAGGGACCCTAGGTTTCGAGGCCCAGAGAAGATATCCACATCGAGTGATTGTCCTGTCCAGCCTCCTTCACTAAGTGCAGGTAACACCTAGAGCTCAGCTGTGAGTCTGAGTCACACTTTGTTCAGTAAGAGAATTGTGAATAAAATTGTGTTAAACCGTAAACCTGTTTTGTCCTTTGTTCATCTCGCAAATAGCGGCGCCTGAGTTAAACCTTTGATTCATGCACTTGTCGAAGCATCTGAGATTTTACAGATACAACAGAGATGAAAGGAACTTTTGGCAGCTGGGCGTTGGACCAAGTTTCCGGAAAAAGCAAATATATTTAGCAGTGCGATCGACATTCCTGTGCTGGAGAATACATGTGGTGTAATGTGTGAAGAGTGTGATATTTTGATGCACTCTCATAGTTCAAGTAAGGCAGTGAGGATTTAAAAGGTGTTTGGCCTGGAAATTGGGATTAATTTGGCTTTGTGTGCTACTGAGTAAGAGCGTTTCTGTGAGCCGAAGGATTATAATTAAAACATATATTCTGTGGTCTAATAATCAATGCAGAATAACATACTTAATAAAGTTGTCAGTTGAGATATTCAGCTTTTGGGCTATTTTATTATAATCTTTTTGAAAATGATTGTCACAAGTAGGCTTACATTAACACTGCAATGAAGTTACTGTGAAAATCCCCTAGTCGCCACACTCCGGCGCCTGTTCAGATACATGGAGGGTGAATTCAGAATTCAGAATGTCCAATTCACCCAACAAGCAAGTTTATATATTATTTATTTATTTGTTTAAAATTGGCCACTGTTATTTATATTGTTTTATTGTTGTTAAAAAGAAAAACTATGTACTGTTATGTTTGGCCAAAAAATCTTGAATAAAATTTTTTTTTTTTTTAAAAGAAAAAAAAAAGGGACACGGGACAGGAAAATGGGCGAATTTGATTCCAAACCACGTTGAAAGATTTGTTTTGAGCGGGCAGAAAATGTCTCGATTTTATGTTAACAAAAAAATAAGAAAGCTGTGTGTCTTTATTGACTTCTCAATTTAAAACATATTCTCATTGCAACATTGAATGTAGGTTGTATGGAGCCAGTCAATTGAAATTTATCGCCAGATTCACGTGCGAAATAGTGATAATCTCTGTATCACAAATAATAATATAGCACAGTGGTTAGCGCTGTTGCTTCACAGTGCCAGGGTCCGAGGTTCGATTTCGGGCTTGCGTCACTCTCTCTGCGGAGTCTGCATGTTATAAAACTAAATGGCAACTGCCTTATCAAAAATAATTACTCTCCAAAGATACAATCCAACAGTCCAATATACATTACATAAAACAAATGCCTATACATATACAATGACATCCCTGAGAGCCCGCCCTCTTCGATCCCCCAACTCTTCCTCCCATTTCCCTTTCAGCTCATCTATCATGATCTCCCCCTCGTCCCTCATTTCCCTCTATATATCCGACACCCTACCATCCCCCACCCGTGTCTCTGAGATCACTCTATCTTGCACCTCCTGCGTCGGAAGCTGCGGGAATTCCCTCACCTGTTGCCTCGCAAACGCCCTCAGTTGCATATACCTAAACGCATTCCCTTGGGGCAACCCATACTTTTCCGTCAGCGCTCCCAGACTTGCAAACGTCCCATCCAAGAACAGATCTCTCAGTTGTACTACCCCAGCTCTTTGCCATACTCCAAATCCCCCATCCATTCTCCCCGGAACAAACCTATGGTTATTTCTTATCGGGGACCGCACCGAGGCTCCCGTCCCTCCCCTATGCCGTCTCCACTGCCCCCAAATTTTTAATGTTGCCACCACCACCGGGCTTGTAGTGTATTTCTTCGGTGAGAACGGCAACGGTGCCGTCACCATTGCTTGTAGGCTGGTCCCCTTGCAGGACGCCCTCTCCAATCTCTTCCACGCCGCTCCCTCCCCTTCTCCCATCCACTTACACACCATTGAGATATTGGCGGCCCAGTAATAATCGTTTAGGCTTGGTAGTGCCAGCCCCCCCCCCTATCTCTACTACGCTGCAAGAACCCCCTCCTCACTCTCGGGGTCTTCACGGCCCACACAAAACTCATAATACTTTTCTCAATTCTCTTAAAAAAAAGCCTTCGTGACCATCACCGGGAGGCACTGAAACACAAAGAGGAATCTCGGGAGAACCACCATTTTAACCGCCTGCACCCTACCTGCCAGTGACAGGGACACCATGTCCCATCTCTTGAAATCCTCCTCCATCTGTTCCACCAATCGTGTTAAATTAAGCCGGTGTAAGGTTCCCCAATTCTTGGCTATCTGAATCCCCAAGTACCGGAAGTCTCTTGTTACCTTCCTCAGCGGTAAATCCTCTATTTCCCTGCTCTGCTCCCCCGGATGCACCACAAACAACTCACTTTTCCCCATGTTCAATTTATACCCCGAAAAATCCCCAAACTCCCCAAGTATCCGCATTATCTCTGGCATCCCCTCCACCGGGTCCGCAACATACAACAACAAATCATCCGCATACAAAGATACCCGGTGTTCTTCTCCTCCCTTAAACACTCCCCTCCACTTCCTGGAACCCCTCAGTGCTATGGCCAGGGGCTGAATCGCCAGTGCAAACAATCACGGAGACAGGGGACACCCCTGCCTCGTCCCTCTGTGAAGCCGGAAATAATCAGACCCCCGTCCATTCGTGACCACACTCGCCATCGGGGCCCTATACAGCAACTGTACCCATCCGATATACCCATCTCCAAAGCCAAATCTCCTCAGCGCCTCCCACAGATAATCCCACTCCACTCTGTCAAATGCTTTCTCGGCATCCATCGCCACCACTATCTCCGCTTCCCCCTCTGGCGGAGGCATCATCATTACCCCTAGCAACCTCCGTATGTTCGTGTTCAACTGTCTCCCCTTCACAAACCCGGTTTGGTCCTCATGGACCACCCCCGGGACACAGTCCTCTATCCTCGTCGTCATCACCTTGGCCAGAATCTTAGCATCCACGTTTAAAAGGGAAATGGGCCCATAGGACCCGCATTGCAGCGGGTCTTTTTCCTTCTTTAGGAGGAGCGATATCGTTGCCTCTGACATAGTCGGGGGCAGCTGCCCCCTTTCCCTAGCCTCATTAAAGGTTCTCGTCAGAAGCGGGGCCAGCAAGTCCATATACTTCCTATAAAATTCCACCGGGAATCCGTCTGGTCCCGGGGCCTTCCCCGCCTGCATACTCCCAATCCCTTTCACTACCTCCTCCATCTCAATCTGTGCTCCCAGTCCCGCCCTCTCCTGCTCCTCCACCTTAGGGAATTCCAGCTGATCCAGAAAGCACATCATTCTCTCCTTCCCTTCCGGGGGCTGAGCTTTATATAATCTTTCGTAGAATGCCTTGAACACCACATTCACTCTCTCCGCTCCCCGCTCCATCTCTCCCTCCTCATCTGTCACCCCCCCTATCTCCCTCGCTGCTCCCCTCTTCCTCAGTTGGTGGGCCAGCAACCGGCTCGCCTTCTCTCCATATTCGTACTGTACACCCTGTGCCCTCCACCATTGTGCCTCTGCCTTACCCGTAGTCAACAAGTCAAATTCCACATGTAGCCTTTGCCTTTCCCTGTACAGTCCCTCCTCCGGTGCCTCCGCATATTGTCTGTCTACCCTCAAAGGTTCTTTCAGCAAAAGCTCCCTTTCCCTACCCTCCTGCTTTCCTTTATGTGCCCTGATAGATATCAGCTCCCCTCTAACCACTGCCTTCAACGCCTCCCAGACCACTCCCACCTGAACCTCCCATTGTCATTAAGCTCCAAGTACCTTTCAATACACCCCTCACCCTTAAACATAACCCCTCATCCGCCAATAATCCCATGTCCATTCTCCAGGGTGGGTGCTGTTCTTTTTCCTCCCCTATCTCCAGGTCCACCCAATGTGGAGCGTGGTCCGAGATAGCTATGGCCGTGTACTCCATCCCTGTCACCTTCGGGATCAATGCCCTTCCCAAAACAAAAAAGTCTATACCTGAATATACTTTATGGACATGGGAGAAAAACGAGAACTCCTTACTCCTAGGCCTGCTAAATCTCCAGGGGTCTACTCCTCCCATCTGCTCCATGAAGTCCTTGAGCACCCTAGCTGCAGCCGGCCTCCTCCCGGTCCTGGACCTCGATCTGTCCAGCCCTGGGTCCAGCACCGTATTGAAGTCTCCCCCCATTACCAACTTTCCCGCCTCTCGGTCCAGGATATGTCCCAACATACGCCTCATAAAATTTGCATCATCCCAGTTCGGGGCATATACGTTCACTAGAACCACCGCCTCCCCTTGCAATCTACCACTCACCATCATGTATCTACCCCCACTATCCGCCACTATGGTCTTTGCCTCAAACAGTACCCGTTTCCCCACTAATATAGTCACCCCCCTGTTCTTTGCATCTAACCCCGAATGAAACACCTGCCCCACCCATCCGTTGCGTAGTCTGACCTGGTCTATCAGTTTCAAATGCATCTCCTGCAACATAACCACATCTGCCTTTAATTTCTTTAGGTGTGCGAGTACCCATGCCCTTTTAATCGGCCCGTTCAGCCCTCTCACATTCCACGTGATCAGCCGGGTTGGGGGGCTCTTTACACCCCCCCCCCCCTTGTCGACTAGCCATCCCCTTTTTTAATCCAGCTCCTCACCCGGTTCCCACGTACCCGTATCTCCCCCCGACGGCTCCCTCCCGCCTCGACCACCCCACCCCGTACCAGCTCCCCCTTCTCCCCAGCAGCAGCAACCCAGTTAACCATCCCCCCCCCCCCCGCTAGATCCATTTCTAGCATAATTGAACCCCCCATGTTGCTCCCAGAAGTCAGCAAACTCTGGCTGACCTCGGCTTCCCCCGTGACCTCGGCCCCCACTGTGCGAGGCCCCCTCCTTCCTGCTTCCCTGTTCCCGCCATGATTACCATAGCACGGGAACAAAGCCCGTGTTTCCCACTTGGCCCCACCCCTAATGACCGGCGCCCACAGTTCCTCATCCTCCCTCCCCCCCCCCTCCCCCACAACATGGGGAAGAGAGAAAAATTACAGGGTCGCAAGATTAACAACTTGAAAAATCATCCCTTCCCCCTTTTTCCCCCTTCACCCCACGTAATCACCCCACCACTTTGTCCCAAACGTTCTTTTTCTTGCCCGCCTATTCCAGCTTCTCCTCCACAATAAATGTCCACGCCTCTTCTGCCGTCTCAAAGTAGTGGTGCTTCCCTTGGTGTGTGACCCACAATCTTGCCGGCTGCAACATTCCGAATTTGACCTTCCTTTTGTGAAGCACCGCCTTAGCCCGATTAAAACTTGTCCTCCTTCTCACCACCTCCGCACTCCAATCTTGATATACGCGGATCACCGCGTTCTCCCACCTACTGCTCCGAGTTTTCTTCGCCCATCTGAGGACCATCTCTCTGTCATTAGAGCGGAGAAATCTCACCACTATGGCTCGAGGTATTTCTCCAGCCCTCGGTCTTCGCGCCATAACTCGATAAGCTCCGTCCACCTCCAACGGGCCCGTCGGGACCTCCGATCCCATTAACGAGTGAAGCATCGTGCTCACATATGCCCCAACGTCCGCCCCTTCTGCTCCTTCGGGAAGACCAAGAATCCTTAAATTCTTCCTCCTTGCATTATTCTCCAGCACCTCCAGCCTTTCCACACACCTTTTGTGTTGTGCCTCGTGCATCTCTGTCTTCACCACCAGGCCCTGTATTTCGTCTTCATTTTCAGCGGCCTTTGCCTTCACGACCCGAAGCTCCTGCTCCTGGGTCTTTTGCTCCTCCTTTAGTCCTTCAATCGCCTGTAATATCGGGGCCAGCAGCTCCTTCTTCATCTCCTTTTTCAGTTCTTCCCACAGCACCGCAGGAACTCTTGTTGGTCAGGGCCCCATACTAAACGGCCACTTTCCGACGCCATCTTGCTTTGAGCTTGCCTTCCTTGCCGCTGCTCTAGAGGATCCTCCGCAATCCGGCCGCTTTCCTCTCCTTTTTCCATCCGTATCCAGGGGGGATTCCCTTCTAGTTTACCGCACAGTGTTTTTAGCCGTTAAAATTGCCGTTGGGGCTCCTATTAAGAGCCCAAAAGTCCGGGAGCTGCCGAAACGTGCGACTTAGCTGGTCATTGCCGCACCCGGAACCTCCCCTTTTTTTTTTCTGGTGACCATGGTAACCTTCCTACATGATTCATAATAAGTAGACCAGCCTCCAACTTGGCTGTGAAAACTGATATGTGGTTGTTTAAAAGTCCCTGGAAACAGCCATCCACTGTGGGTGTGTTGTTTTTAATATTGTGGGCCTTGCTATCATAATTTACAAATTAATGCAGCATGCGGTTTTGGATTGGACTGATCACAAATATGCATCAATTATTTGTCATGGCCATAAATTTATACAGGGACATTTCGCAAACATGTTCTTTCCACAGAATAATGTGGATTTAGACTGATTGGATGTGTCGGCATGAGCACAAACATGTTTTTTTTTACAATTGAAATAGTATTTTAACGAAAAAGCCGTAGTCTGCCTTAACGGAGACAGTCCATGTTCTGTCGCAGAAGACTGAATTGGGGACTTTGGCTCAATCCTCCAATAGCTGAAGGATGACACTCTAAGGAGCATTGTTCAGACATCTGGCAAATTTTGCTTCAACTAATTTAAATCCAGCCCTCAGCTGGGGAGGAAAAGTGCAAAAAGCTTAAGGAACAACCAAACAACTCAATTTCCCACCCTTCCCCTACACTTTAAAAAAATGCATTTATATAGCGCCTTCTGTTTTACCTATAGCCAATGAACCTACTTCGAGCTGTAGCGGCTGTTGAAATATAAGGGAATGCAGCAGAAATATGGAAAATAGGAGCAAGAGAAGGCCATTCGGCCCTTCATTGTGATCATGGCTAATCATCCAACTCACTAGCCTGATCCCACCTTTCCCCCCATATCCTTTGATCTCCTTCGCCCTCAGTGCTATATCTAACTGCTTCTTGGGAAACATACAATGTTTTGGCTTCAACTACTTTCTGTGGTCGCAAAGTCTACAGGCTCACCACTCTCTGGGTGAAGAAACGTCTCCTCATCTCTGTCCTAAATGGCCTATCCCACATCCTCAGATTGTGACCCCCTGGTTCTGGACACCCCCACCATCGGGAACATCCTTATTGCATCTACCTTGTCAAGTCCTGTTAGACTTTTATAGGTATCTATGAGATCCCCCCTAATTTTTCTGAACTTCAGTGAATACAATCCTAACCGATTCAATCTCTCCTCATGTGTCTGTCCTGCCAACCCAGGAATCAGTCTGGTAAACCTTTGCTGCTCTCCCTCGAGAGCAAGAACATCCTACCTCAAATATGGAACATCCTTCCACAAAACTACACACAGTATTCCAAGTAAGGCCTCACCAAGGCCCTGTATAATTGCAGATAGACATTCCTGCTCCTGTATTCAAATCCTCTTGCAATGAAGGCCAGCATACCATTTGCCTTCTTTACCGCTTGCATGATTACCTTCAATGACTAGTGTACGAGGACACACAGGTCTTGTTGCACATTCCCCTCTCCTAATCTATAGCCATTCAAATAATAGTCTGCCTTCTCATTTTTGCAACCAAAGTGTATAACCTCGCATTTATCCAAATTATACGGCATCTGCCATTCATTTGCCCACTCAACTTGTGAGATATTTTCATATTTAGACATAGATATATTCCAGATACAGACTGGAAAAATCAGACAGGCAAAAGTAGTTATTAGAATGTTTTTGAGATAGTTTCTAAGAACAGCATGTTCTGGGGCCAACCAGAGAGCAGGCTATACTAGACCTGGTATTATGCAATAAGATAGGATTAATTGATGACCTTACAGTGAAGACATCCTTAGGTAGCAGTACGGTAGCACACGTGGCTAGTACTGTGGCTTCACAGCGCCAGGGTCCCAGGTTCGATTCCCTGCTGGGTCACGGTCTGGTCGGAGTCTGCACGTTCTCCCCGTGTCTGCGTGGGTTTCCTCCCACAGTCCAAAGACGTGCAGGTTAGGTGGATTGGCTATGCTAAATTGCCCTCAGTGTCCAAAAAGGTTAGAAGGGGTTATTGAGTTACGGGGATAGGGTGAAAATGAGGGCTTAAGTGAAGGTGCAGACTTGATGGGCAGAATGGCCTCCTTCTGCACTGTATGTTCTATGTTCTAAAACAATCATAATATGATTGAATTGCACATTCTGTTTAAGGGAGAGAAGAGTGGGTCTAAGATTAGTATTTTAAACTTAAAGTAGGATAATTCTGTAGGAATGAAAGCAGAGTGGGCAAAAGTGAACTGGCAAATTAGGTTAAAGGCTAGGTCTATGGAGATGCAGTGGCAAATATTTAAAGGAATATTTCAGAATACACAGAATGGATACATTCCAACAAGAATGAAAACCTCCAAGGGGAGCCATCCACGGTTAAGTAAAGAAAAGTTAAATACAATATAAAACTTAAAGAAAATGCATAAAATTGCACACGGATGGGTGACAGGTCAGAAGATTGGACAGAATATGAAAAACAGCAAAGAATGACAAAAAGATCAATAAGGAGAGACAAATTAAAGTACAAGAGAAAGTTAGCTATAAATGCAAAGATGGTAAGTAAGAGTTTCTGTAGATACTTCAAAAAGAAAAAGAGTAAATAAAATGAGTGTGAAGTCATATAAAGCCAAAGAAGATCTCTTAAATGCACTAAATTTATATTGCTCCTATGTTGGGCAGGCTTCTAGAAACAATTATTTGGGATTGAATTCGCAGGCACATGAAGAAGTAACAGAAGGGGTCAATGAGGGTATCCTGGGCTTTATTAATAGGGGCATAGAGTAAAAGAGCAAGGAGGCTATGCTGAACTTATACAAGACACTAATTAGATCTCAGCTAAAGTATTACGTATAGTTCTGGGCACCACACTGTAGGATGTGAACGGCATTTGAGAGGTTTACAAGAATGGTCCCAGGGATGAGAAACTTCAAGTATGAGGCTTGATTGGAGAGGTTGGAACTGTTGTCCTTGGAGAGAAGAAGGTGAAGAGGAAATTTGATAGAGATGTTGAAAATCATGAGGGGGCTGGACAGAGTGGACAGTGAGAAACTGTACCTGGCTCGTAAAAGAATCAAGAACGAGAGGGCACAGATTTAAGGTGATTTGCAAAAAAAGCAAATGTGATGTGAGAAAAAACGTTTTCACCCGGCGAGTGATTTGGGTCTGGAATGCACTGTCTGGAAACGGGGTGGAGGCTGGTTCAATCGAAGCATTCAAGAGAGTATGAGATGATTACTTCAATAGAAACAATGTGGGAAAAGGCACGAGAATGACACCAAGTCATGATCTCATTTGGAAAACTGGCGCAAACATGGTGGGCTCAATGGCCCCATAACAATTCTGTGGTTCCATGATTTTCCTCCTTGTTGATCACAGCAGACCCCCTGGAGACTAGGCTCTATTTCCTGGAGGGTACAGGGTAGTCTTCGAAGGTTGGCCATCCTCGTGGACGGGGTGATGGGGTCGCTGCCTAAAAAAAGTCAGTCTCAGGTTGCACCATTTAAGTTCCATTGGCACGTTGCCCATGCGTTTTCAGTGAAGACGCGCAGCCCACCTAACTGGAAGGTGGAATTTCCGGCATCCTACCACCCACTTAAAGAATGGACACGCCTCTTAAAGTTAGGCATCATTCCACTCAGTTGAACTGAATCCAACACACCTGAGCAAAACTGGAGTCAATGGGAATCAGGGGGGAAACTCTCCACTGATTAGAGTCATACCTGGCGCAAAGGAAGATGATTGTGGTGGTTGGAGGTCAATCACCTCAACCCCACTGCATGAGTTCCTCAGGATAGCGTCCTAGGCCCAAGCATCGTAAGCTGCTTCATCAATAACCTCCCTCCATCATAAGGTATGGGGTGCAGATGATCATTGATGATTACACAATGCTCCATTGTTGACCATTCCCCAGATACTGAAGCAGTCCCTATGCAGCAAGGCCTGGACAATATCCAGGCTTGTGCTGATAAGTGGAAACAATATACACGCCACACAAGTGCCAGGCAATGACCATCTCCAACATGAGAGAATCAAACCATCGCCCCTCTACATCTAAAAGCATTACCATCGCTGAATCTCCCGCTATCAACTTCCTGGCATTACCATTGACCAGAAACTCAACTGGACCGACCATATAAATATGTTGGTTGCCAAAGCAAGTTAGGGGCTGGAAATTATGAGGTGAGTCACTCACCTGACTACTCAAAACCTGTCCAACGTCTACAAGGCACAAGTCAGGAGGATGATGGAATACCCTCCACTTGCCTGGATGAGTGCAGCTCCAACAACACTCAGTAAACTCAACACTGTCCAAAACAAAGCAAAACGCTTGATTGGCACCCCCATCCCCACCCTTAACCTCCACACCAACACCCAGTGGCAGCTGTGTGTACCATCTACAACACACCAAGGCTCCATTGACAGCACCTTCCAAACTCACGACCTCTACCACCTAGAACGACAAGGGCAGCAGGCACATGGGAAGACCACCGCCTTCAAGTTCCCCTCCAAGCCACACATCATCCTGATTTGGAAATATATCACTTTTCCTCCACTGTCGCTGGATCAAAATCCTGGAAATCCCTCCCTAACAGCACTGTGGGTGTACCTACACCACGCGGACTGCAGCGGTTCAAAAAGATGGCTCACCACGGCATTCTCAAGGGTAATTAAGGATGGCCAATAAATACTGGCCGAGCCAGCGATGTCCACGTCCCGTGAAAGACAAAAAAAACACCTGAAACAATGGTGTAGTCAGAAATGTCTCATGAAAGAATACCTCAATTCTCCAGTACAGATGCTCGTGAAGCAAGTATGGGCATGCAGGCAGGAGCTGCTGCCTTCTGGTGACAGGAAGACTCCCAAACAAACCTTGCGGCAGGCCCAGGGGGAGAACAGTGGCAATGCTTGCACCGTCACCCTCAGTGTGCAAGCCTTGTGCTGGAATCACTGCGAATGCCTGACCATGACAACAAGCACAAAGTCTTCCTCACTCGATCACTCTACACTAGATCTGGCCACAGCACCAACCATCTCTTCCCAGACCCTTTCCATGCACACTTTTGTAACTTGCAGAAGCTGGCGGTTTTGGGTGATATATAATACTCGGCCCACGGCAGTAACTCTCTCCCAATCCAGTCTCTGTTGGGACAACCAGTGTTCAGTGGAGTTCGTCAGGGTCGGGGCCTCTTTATGGCCCAAACCTTGTCCTCCACTAAGTGTAGACCGCCCCTGTCCATCCTGTATCCCAAGTAATTCACCACTCTAACGCGGAACACATGCTTGCTCCACTTTATCCAGGCGTCCACTTGGGAAAACCCCATGAGCAGTTCTTGCAGGTTGTCCATATGCTCCTTCTTGCTGGTGCCCATGATGAGCATGTCATCGAGATAGATGGATACCGGCGGCGATGCTCAGCTAAGCCGCACGTTTCGGCGGCTCCAGCTCCGACGGACTTTCGGGCTCTTTTTGAGAGCCCCAACGGGAATTTTGTTTTGACAAAACCCGGTGTGGGGTGAAGAAATACGGAGTCCCCCCCCCCAGTGTGCATCGGTGGCGGTGGCCAGATCATGGAGGATCCTCGAGGGCAGCGGCAGAGGAGAGAAATGAAGGAAGCAAGATGGCATCGGAGGGAGGCCGGGCGACATGGGGACCGGATCAGGATGAATTCCTCAGAAGGCGTGTGGAGGAGTTAAAAAAGGAGGTGCTGGCCCCGATGTTGCTGGCAATCGATGGGCTCATAGAAACACAAAAGGCCCAGGCGATAGAGCTCCGTGTGGTGAAGGAGAAGGTAACTGAAAATGAGGATGAGATCCTGGGCCTAGAGGTCAAAATGGAGACGCACGAGGCGCTACATAAGAAGTGCATCGAAAGAATTGAAGTCCTGGAAAATAGATCAAGGAGAAAGAACCTCCGGATCCTGGGTCTCCCCGAGGGAGCGGAGGGAGCTGACGGCGGGGCTTACGTGAGCACGATGCTGCATTCGCTAATGGGAGCTGGGGCCCCCTCGGGCCCCTTGGAGGTGGAAGGGGCTCACCGGGTCCCTGCGAGGAGACCAAAGGCTGGAGAACCACCAAGGGCGATGGTCGTGAGATTTCACCGCTTCAATGACAGAGAGGTTGTTTGGAGCTGGGCCAAGAAGGTACGGAGTAGCAGATGGGAGAATGCGGTGATGCGGAGGAGGGCGAGTTTCAATCGAGCCAAGGAGGTGCTGCATAAGAAGAAAGTAAAGTTCGGGATGCTGCAGCCGGCGTGATTATGGGTCACGTACCATGATAGACACTATTATTTTGAAACATCGGAAGAAGCATGGACCTTCATCCAAAAAGAGAAACTGGACCAGAACTGAGGGACTGATGTTGGGGGGGAAACAACAATGTTGATGGATAGAAATGTAAATTGGGGAAAGGGAGGTTCACTGTATCGGGACGGTCTTTGACGGGGGGGACACTGAGAAATGTGGGCGCCGGTGGGGAAAAAAGGGACATAGGTGGGGGATGGGGAATGGGAACGGGGCTGTAGCGGGAGCTGCGCCATAGGGGGCGGGATGGTTCTAGGAAAGCGCGGGTCTTTTCCCGCGCTAGAGAGATGATGGCGGGAAGACAGGGGCAAGGAGGATGGGAGATCCACACACGGGGGGGGGCAAGAAGAGAGCGGGAGAAGCCGGGGTCAGTTGAAGTCAGCTGACTTTCGGAAGCAATATGGGGGGAGTAACTATGCTAGATGGGGATCTAGCGGGGGGGGGGATAACTTAGTTGCTGCTGCTGAGATCGAGAGGGAGCTGGTAAGAGAAGAGGTGGTCGGGGCGGGAATGCGCCGCCTGGGGGACTGGTGGGTGCGCGGGACTTGGACGTGGGACTGGCCCAGAGTGGGTGATGGCTAGTCGACGGGGGGGGGGGGGGGGGGGGGGGTTCCGGCTGATTACGTGGAACGTGAGAGGCCTAAATGGGCCGATTAAGAGGGCCCGAGTGTTTGCGCACTTAAAAGGACTGAAGGCAGACGTGGCCATGCTTCAGGAGACGCATTTGAAGGTGGCGGATCAGTTTAGGTTAAGGAAAGGATGGGTGGGACAGGTGTTCCACTCAGAGCTGAACGCAAGGAATAGAGGGGTGGCTATATTGGTGGGGAAACGGGTGTCGTTCGAGGCTAGGAATATAGTAGTGGACAACGGTGGCCGATATGTGATGGTCAGTGGCAGACTGCAGGGAAAGGAGGTCGTGCTGGTCAACGTATATGCCCCGAACTGGGATGATGCGGGGTTTATGAAGCAGATGCTGGGACGTATCCCGGACCTGGAGGTAGGAAACTTGGTAATGGGGGGGGGATTTCAATACCGTGCTGAACCCAGGGTTAGATAGATCTAGATCCAGGACCGGAAGAAGGCCGGCAGCGGCCAAGGTGCTTAGGGGGTTTATGGACCAAATGGGGGGAGTGGATCCGTGGAGATTTGCTAGGCCACTGGCCAAAGAGTTCTCCTTTTTCTCCCATGTCCATAAGGTATACTCCCGGATAGATTTCTTTGTTTTAGGTAGGTCACTGATTTTGAGGGTGGCAGGAACGGAGTATTCGGCCATAGCCGTTTCAGACATGCCCCGCACTGGGTGGATCTGGAACTAGGAGAGGAAAGGGAACAGCGCCCACTCCTGCGACTGGATGTGGGATGATTGGCGGATGAGGGAGTCTGTGTAAGGGTGCGGTGATGTCTCGAAAGGTACCTGGAGGCCAATGATGATGGGGAGGTCCAAGTGGGGGTAGTATGGGAAGCCTGAAGGCAGTGGTGAGGGGAGAGTTGATCTCCATCAGGGCTTACAAGGGGAAAACAGAGGCCAAAGAGAGGGAGAGATTACTGGGGGAGATTTTGAGTGTGGATAAAAAATATGCGGAGGCCCCGGACGAAGGACTATATAGGGAGAGGTGAAGAGTCCAGACGGAGTTTGACCTGCTGACCACAGGGAAGGCAGAGGCACAGTGGAGGAAGGCACAGGGGATGAGATACGAGTATGGGGAAAAGGCGAGTCGGCTGCTGGCCCACCAGCTTCGTAAGAGGACAGCGGCGAGGGAAATAGGGGGAGTTAGGGATGAAGCGGGAACTACGGTGCGGAGTGTAGGGAAGGTAAATGAGGTGTTTAAGACCTTTTATGAGAGGTTATATAGGTCCCAACCCCCGGAGGGAAAAGAGGGGATGCAGCAGTTTCTGGACCAACTAAGGTTCCCGAAGGTGGAGGAGCAGGAGGTGGAAGGCCTGGGGGCGCCAATTGGGGTGGATGAGGTGACTAAAGGGCTGGGGAACATGCAGGCAGGGAAGGCCCCGGGACCAGACGGGTTCCCGGTGGAATTTTATAGGAAATATGTGGACTTGCTGGCCCCGCTGCTGGCAAGAACCTTTAACGAGGCCAGAGAAGAGGGGACTCTACCCCCGACAATGTCGGAGGCGCCGATATCACTAATCCTGAAGCGAGATAAAGATCCGCTGCAATGCGGGTCTTATAGGCCTATTTCGCTCCTGAATGTGGACGCCAAGTTGCTGGCAAAAGTGCTGACAATGAGGATAGAAGATTGTGTCCCGGGGGTGGTGCACGAAGCCCAGACAGGGTTTGTAAAGGGGAGACAATTGATTGTCAACGTGCGACGGCTATTCGGGGTGATAATGATGCCCCCAGCAGAGGGGGAGGCAGAGATAGTGGCAGCAATGGTTGCAGAGAAGGCATTTGATAGGGTAGAGTGGGATTATTTATGGGAGGTGCTGAGGAGGTTTGGGTTCGGGGAGGGGTTTGTCAGCTGGGTTAAACTGCTCTATGGGGCCCCAGTGGCAAGTGTAGTCACAAATCGGCAAAGATCGGAGTATTTTCGGTTACATAGGGGAACAAGGCAGGGGTGCCCTCTGTCCCCATTACTGTTCGCGCTGGCAATTGAACCACTGGCCATAGCGCTGAGAGACTCTAGGAAATGGAGGGGGGTGGTTAGAGGGGGAGAGGAACACCGAGTGTCACTCTACGCAGATGACCTACTGCTGTATGTGGCGGATCCAGTGGGGGGGATGACAGAGGTTATGCAGATATTGAGGGAGTTTGGAGACTTTTCGGGATATAGGCTTAACATGGGAAAGAGTGAGCTTTCCGTAATACACCCTGGGGGTCAGAGTAGAGGGATAGATGGCCTGCCGCTAAGGAGGGCGGAAAGAAACTTCCGATATTTGGGGATTCAGATAGCCAGGAGCTGGGGAACTTTACACAAACTCAATCTGACTCAGCTGGTGGAGCAAATGGAAGAGGTTTTCAAAAGGTGGGATATGCAGCCGCTGTCACTGGCGGGCAGAGTGCAGGCAATTAAGATGATGGTCCTCCCGAGGTTCCTATTTGTGTTTCAATGTCTCCCCATCTTGATCACTAAGGCCTTTTTTAAGAAAATAGATAGGAGCATCATGAGCTTCGTGTGGGCATGGAAGGCCCCGAGGGTAAGGAGGGGGTTCCTGCAACGTAGCAGGGACAGAGGGGGACTGGCGTTGCTGAATTTAGGCGACTATCACTGGACCGCCAATGTGGCGATGATCCGTAAGTGGATGATAGAGGGAGAGGGAGAGCCGTGGAAGAGGCTGGAGATGGCGTCCTGTAAAGGAACGAGCTTAAAAGCGCTGGTGACGGCGCCGCTACCGCTCTCCCCGAAAAGGTTTACCACGAACCCAGTGGTGGCAGCAACATTAAGTATCTGGGGGCAATGGAGGCGTCAGAAGGGTGTGTTGGGAGCCTCGGTGTGGTCCCCGATCAGGAACAACCATAGGTTTGCCCCAGGAAGGTTGGACGGAGGGTTCCAGAGCTGGGACCGGGCAGGAATTAGGAGAGTGAGAGACTTATTTATAGATGGGACGTTTGCGAGCTTGGGAGCACTAGAGGAAAAGTATGAGCTGCCTCCGGGGAATATCTTTAGGTATATGCAGGTGAGGGCGTTCACAAGACAACAGGTGAGGGAATTTCCACTGCTCCCGACACAGGGGATCCAGGATAGAGTGCTTTCGGGGGTGTGGGTCGGGGAGGGCAAAGTTTCCGAAATATACCGGGAGATGAGAGAAGAGAGAAGAGGGGGAGGAGCTGGTAGAAGAGCTGAAAGGAAAATGGGAAGAAGAGCTCGGGGAGGAGATTGAGGAGGGTTTGTGGGTTGATGCCCTAAGTAGGGTAAATTCCTCTTCCTCGTGTGCCAGGCTTAGCCTGATCCAATTTAAGGTGCTACATAGAGCACATATAACGGGAGCGAGGTTGAGCAGTTTCTTCGGAGTGGAGGACAGGTGCGGGAGGTGCGGGGGAAGCTCGGCGAACCACACACATATGTTTTGGTCGTGTCCAGCACTGGAGGAGTATTGGAGGGGAGTGGCGGGAGTGATCTCGAAGGTGGTGAAGGTCCGGGTCAAGCCAGGCTGGGGGTTAGCTATATTTGGGGTAGCGGATGAGCCGGGAGTGCAGGAGGCGAAAGAGGCCGGTATTGTGACCTTTGCGTCCCTGGTAGCCCGGCGAAGGATTTTACTCATGTGGAAGGAAGCGAAACCCCCCGGCGTGGAGGCCTGGATAAACGATATGGCAGGGTTCATAAAACTGGAACGGATGAAGTTTGCGCTGAGAGGATCGGCTCAGGGGTTCACCAGGCGGTGGCAACCGTTCCTTGACTATCTAGCGGAATGTTAGGGGAAAATAGATAGCCAGCAGCAGCGGCCCAGAAAGAGTGGGGGGGGGGGGAGAGGGAGGGAAGGTGGGGGGGGGGGGGGGGGGGAAGGGGGGGCAACTTGTTTTTGTTCTAGTTGGGGTGGGGGGGGGGAGCACCATTTCTTGTTACTTTGTTAGTTCACTACTTTACTTAAACAATGTTATCTATTAGTTATTGTGTTACCGTTTTTGTTGATTTGTAAGGGGGAAAAATTGTGTTTGAAAACTTTAATAAAATATATATATATTTTTTTTTAAAGAGATAGATGGATACCTTTGGCAGGCCCTGCAAGATGCTTTCCATTACATGCTAGAAAATCGCTGGGGCAGATGAGACCCCAAATGGGAGGTGGGTATATTCAAATAACCCCCTACAGATGTGCATGGTCACAAATTTTCTGGACGCTGGATTTAGCTCCACCTCTAAATGTAAAGTTTTGTAAAAGAACACCCTCCAGCTAGCTTTGTGTACAAATCTCCAACTCCGGGCATCAGGTACCGATCCGGGCATGAAGCTCTGTTTATTGTGAGCTTGTAATCCCCGCAGAGTCGGACAGATTTGTCAGGCTTCATCACCTGCACACGGGTGCAGCCCACTCCACAAGTATTACAGGGCGTATAATCCCCAGATCCTTCACGTGTTGTAGCTCTGCGTCAACCTTGAAAGCAACGCCCCCAGGACAGGCCTCTCCCTAAAGTACCAGGGCCGAGCATGAGGATCCACCTTGGTACAGGCCTTGGCCCCTCTCATCCTGCCCCGACCCTCCTGGAACATTTCGGGGTATTTGCTCATTACGTCATATAGATTCACGGTGGCCATTCGAAAAACCTGCTGCCAGTTGAAACGGAGGACTCACAACCAGTCACGCCACAGCAAATTGGGCCCCGGTCCCCATACCACAACCAGGGAAAACAGGAAAACAGACCAACTGTTACCAGAGTTACAGTGATCCCCACGATGTTCAATCGCTCGTCGGTATAGATCGGCAACCTCGCCTTGGTATCCAATATGTCAGCGGCATTAGCCCTGTGCAAAGCTGTCACAGCACAATGGAGATGGCAGCTCCAGTGTCCATTTCCATCGCTACAAGATGACTATTTATGTGTAATGTGACCCGGATTGGTGTTACCTTCAGGCTGTGACGAGGTTCAACTGCATCAAACAGTCCTCTTCATCCGGAAGGGGGCCACGTGCAAGGCCCAGGCTCACGGTGATCTCGCCGGCTATCTTGGGCGGCGTTCTCTGCAGCAAATCCGGTGGCTCTGGCCATCATCTGACCTCCGACAACACATTTGGCAATGTGGCCAGCTCGTCCCTTCGTCCTTGTGGTGGCTGCCAAGAGCTTGGCCCGGCTGTGGATCTGCCTCCGGGGTCGTACTCTGGGAGGTGATCTGTCCCGACCTGCATTGCTCCGTGATGCAGCGGGAGTTTGAAATGGAGGGGGGCCAAACAATGAACATCGTAGTCCATGGACCCCTGCAACCCCTGCATTACTTGCTCTGTACGATCAGGGGACAGTGACAGCTCGATGGCCCATTCTGAATCTAAGGTGGGCTCTGCCAACAGCTTCCTCTGAGTGGCAGTGCTGTTTATCCCATAAACCAGTCTATCCCTCAACATTTCGGAGAGGAACGGCCGAACTCACAATTCTCTGCCAGTCGCCTAAAGGCGGGTCAAGAAGTCAGTGACCGATTCACCTGGAGACCGCACCGCCAAGTTAAATCTATAGCACTGCATGATAACAGGAGATTCACAGTCACAATATGCAGCTACCAATGTGACCAGCTCGACAAACGATTTGGAGTCTGGTGCCGCTGAGTAGGTGAGACTTTTTATAATTCCACAAGTTGGGGCCCTGCGCACGGTCAGGAGGATGACTCTCTGACGGTCTTCCCCCAAAATACCGTTAGCCTGGAAGAAGTACCTCAGCATACTTGCTCGAGCCTTCAGGCTTGCATGGAAGGCTTCTAGTTTCCCAAACAGTGACATTGTGAACTTTTAGATCCATATGTTTGGGGATGGCAATCGTCCGGGGCAGTTAGTCGGTTCCACAAGCGAGTCCAGAGTCTCCTTTGTCCTCGTCGCCAGTTTAGTAACTTGAGGAAACCAGTGGTAAGGGAACAGGTATTGGCCGATGTACAATACTCTGCCCACGGCAGTACATCTCTCCCAATCCAGTCCTTGGGATAACGAACAACTATGGGCCCTGCTTGGGCCGGCATTTATGTGTAATCTTTAATGAGCTCCAGCTGGGTGGCTTCCGCCCCCTATCTGGGAAGCTCGTACTCCACGAGTCCCCCGGGTAGATTAACAATGTTTTACCCGTGGTCCTCGTGGAGGTTGTGAAACACACCAAATCTGAACTCCACCCCCCCCCCCCACCCCCCACCCCCCCACAGTGCATCCTTCGCCACTGATCACAAAGGAAAACGTCATCAATGTGTGTCAGCTGTACCTCAGTTCTTGTATGTTTGCTTTTGAGTCAGAACGCTGCGGGTTTCAATCTCAGGGCTAAGGTGCAATAGTCAACACTGACACCACAGTGCAGTACTGTAGGAGTGCTGCCCTGTTAGAGGTACAACTTTAAGCTGACATGTTAAAGCGAGGCTGCATCTGTGCTCTCATTTGGATGTATTTTGAAGACCGTTATCCCCGACCTCCTGGCCAATATTTATCTCTCAACTGTTATGAATGCAAGATTTTATATGACTGTTATGCTTTAAACTGTACCTTATATTTAAGTTAAAATGGAGTAATAAAGAGAGTCATGCGATCTCCTCACCTCTGCCTAACAAACCTGTTTGGCTTGGTTACCAGAAGCATGGCGCAAGATGTACACAGCAGAATACGAAGGAAGGAGCAACTGGCTGACAGTTATCAGGCATTTTGTCTGAAAGAGAGAGAAGGGAAGAGGTCTCCCATAGACAAAAGCTGCAGCTGGTTTGGTCAACTGAGAGGGGCGGTTGCAGGTCTTCCCTGAGCACTCAGGCAGAACACGGGAGGGAGGGCAGTTTCTGGTCAAAATGCTGCATCCTGTGGCAATCTAAATACACTGGAAGGTTTGCCCTGGTAAAGCCGGGAGAAGAAATCCCCCCTTCCGGTCTTCCTGCTGAAAGCTGGTTCTGAACTCTCTGAGGGAGAGGACCTGCAGCCATCACAGAACGTCATGACTCAACAAAGTGGGAGATGTAAACCCATTGGAAACTGGAAGTTTCTTTGGTCTGTTTCACACAAAGACTGTGTTAAGTCATCAGTAAGGGTTATCATTTCTGTAATTTAGAGAATTAATTACCTGCAGGTTATGTTTAGTCGCTCTTACTTTCAGCTTGTTTGTTACAGTAAAAGTCTTAAAACTTGAAATCTTGGCATTCAATTCCTTTACGTTGGTCACTGGACAGTCAAACTTGTTGCTTAAAGTTACCAGTCTCTATGGAGATTCTAGCACAATCAACATTACAAAAACAGATAATCGTCATTATCACGTTACTGTTTCTGGGAGCTGGCTGTGCACAAATGACCTAGATTACAGCAGTTAGTGTACTTAATTGGCTGTAAAGTGTCATGAGAAATATTGTACTCATGAAAGAGGCAATATAAATGCAAGCCTTTATTTTGACCTCTAATCTAACAATATCAATTAAATGCACAGTAGCACAGTGGGTTGCCCTGTTGCTTCACAGCTCCAGGGTCCCAAGTTTGATTCCCGGCTTGGGTCACTGTCTGTGCTGAGTCTACACGTTCTCCCTGTGTCTGCGTGGGTTTCCTCCGGGTGCTCTGGTTTCCTCCCACAAGTCCCGAAAGACACGCTGTTAGGTGAATTGGAATTCTGAATTATCCCTCTGTGTTCCCGAACAGGCGTCGGAGTGTGGCGACTAGGGGCTGTTCACAGTGACTTCATTGCAGTGTTAACGTAAGCCTACTTGTGACACTAATAAAGATTATTATTATTATTATTGACTCTTGACATTCTGAGAGATTGGAAGTTTTTAGAACAGTTCTTACTGAAAGCTTAAAGTAATTTTATTCTTACAATTTCAAAACCTTAAAAAATACCCACAAATCAAATATTTCTCTCTCCACAGATATATTTCTCTTTCAGCATTTCCTGACCTTTTTAGATTTCCAGCATCCTTTATTCTAAAGGCGGTTAATGGGTATAATGACTCTGCAATGTATTGAAATTAATTTCAGTGGATATGAGAAGGTCAAGAGATGGTGTGGTTCAATTGTTCTTTAACACCGCATGACAAAAATAATCTGGATAAAAACAAGCTCTGAAAGTGAGAGTGAGCTCACAAACATGAGCAAAACAAAATGAACAATTCTCAAGCAAAACATAAGATTTACTGGACTGCTTCCCGGAAAGAAGGGTTGTCCAATGAGGAAAGGTTGAGCAGGTCAGGCTTATACTCATTGGAATTAAGAAGAATGAGAAGTGACCTTACTGAAACATTGAAGATACTGACGGGCATGACAGGCTAGATGTCGAGAGGATGTTTCCCCTTATGGAGAAAGCTAAACTGGGGGCGCAATTTAGAAATATGGCATCTTTAAGACGGAGGTGATGGGGAAATTCTTCTCTCAGAGGGTTGTTAGGATTTGGAATTCTCTTCCGCAGGGAGAGTGGATGCTGGTTTATTGAATATATTCAAGCCTGAATTAGACAAGATATTTGATTTACAAGAGGGGTCATAAAGTAAAATAATCCTTGATTTTGCAGCAGGAGTGTTCTGCTGAGAAGCATTTACTTGTTTACAAATAGGTGGCTAATGGAATATTGTTTTGATTTGTAGTTCCCTGGGGCATAGATAATTTATGAGAGATATTGAATTTGCTCCTGGCTAACCAGGTGAAGGGGCATCTTGTAGGAGGAGACAGAAGAATGCCTTATGCTTTGGGAACAGATGATGCAATTAAGTGGAGGAGCCAGGTCTGTCTGTGGTTTTAATTTGCCATAGGACTTTAGTCTGCCAAGTAGTGTCTTTCAGTTTGCTCCTGATAGGTTCCCTCCAAGGGCTCTGCACTGAGAAATGCAAGTAAACTAGATTGTTATCTTTATTTATAAATGGTATTTATACATTTGTTATTAAATTATATTGGTTTTCTTAAATGGAAAATCCAGTGGCAGGTGTAGAGAGTACGTTACAGTTTTTCCCTTTACTTAAGAACTGTTGTAACTGTTATCTGAAAAGCTATTTCTTTGTTGCTAATGTGGTTGATTTTGGTTTAAATTAAAGTTCATTTTAACATAAAAGATACCTATTGGTCACTGTTATCACCACTGTGGTGTAGTCCCCTTTCCTCACCAGTTTACAAATTGCAAATAGTTGAGTTCTCACCCGGGATTATAACAATATTGACCTGCACTTCTTTCCTTCGTTAATGACTGGTTGCATTATTTTTTTTTCTTGGTATTGTAAATGAAGCATGCTTCCAAGAATGTGTTGTTTCATCAGGGCTGTAGGTAATGTTGCAAAACGTGATATATCCTGAAGTCTTCATTTCAGTCAATCCTGCATCCTTAACTCACTTTGATCAGTAATCGTATGGAATCTGGAGATCTCTGTACAACAATGGATAACCATTTAAATAACAATTTCTAATGAAGACAGACTGACAGTCCAAACATTTTTATTACACTGCGCAAAAGTAGACAAGTTACAGATTTTTTAAATGCTGAAAAGAATGAATAATATGGGTAAAAGCAAAATATTTAACAAACTATGAGCACATAGCTGGAGTACATTATAGAAGAAGGAAAGAAAACAAAGAATTAACTTACATTTGTACAATGTCTTCTGTGACCACATGCCCAAAGTGTTTTATGGCCAATTCAGCATATTTTTGAAGTATAGTCACTGTGTAATGTTGGAAATGGAGAAGCCAATTTGTGCACAACAAGATCCCAGAAACAGCAATTTGATCATCATCAGATAATCTGTTCTTAGTAATGTCAGTCACCCCTTTGTTACCTCCAGACTTGACTATTAAAATGCACTCCTGGCAAGTCTCCCATCTTCCACCCACAATGATCTTAAACTCATCCAAAACTCTGATCTCTGTCGCCCAATCACTCCTGTGCTCACTGGCCAACATTTGCTCCCAGTTAAGTGGCATCACAATTTAAAAATTCACATCCTTGTTTTCAATTCTTTCCATGGTCTTGCTCTGCCCCATTACTGTAATCTCCTCCAGCACTGTTACCCACCGAGGTAACTGCAATGCTCCAATTCTGACCTCTCAATTTTCATCGCTCCCCCACTGGCAGCTGTACCTTAATCTGACGAGCCCCTAAACTCTAGAATTTCCTCCCAAAACCTCCCCATCTCTGCAAACCTCCTCCCTCCATTAAGACGTGCCTTAAAGCCTACCTGCTGTAACAATTTCTTATCTGGCTCATTGTCAGATTTTGTTTGATAATGTTCCAATGAGATGCCTTGGACTTTTACTATATTAAAAGTGCTACATGAAAATTGTTGTTGTTGGCAAGATATTGGTAAAGGCACAATTAACTTGAAATCAGAAAGAACAGGAGTAATTTTCAATTTTGGCACAAGATGACAACTGAGCTTGACTGCCCACTTTGCAAACTTGGGCAGGACAAACAACAGCAACTAGTATTCAACCATCACTTTTCTCTCTATTCCCAAGGTAAAAACTCTCCCGGTGTTTTATATCCATCTCTAGGCTCATGGATATGTGATAATAAACTCCCAGATAAAACGGTTAAAGCCTTTGAATAGAATGGGCTTAATAAGAAGTCTTACAACACCAGGTTAAAGTCCAAGAGGTTTATTTGGAATGACTAGCTTTTGGAGCATAGCTCCTTCAACAGGTGTTGGAATGTGACTAGTAACTTCATTGCAGTGTAGATGTAAGCCTACTTGTGACAATAGAGGGTTTTTTTTACTTTCCTGGCAAGCCACTCATTTCAAGGCCACATAGTGATAGGCAATAAATGCTGGCCTTGCCAATGATGCCCACATCCCGTGAAATATATTTTGTTTGGAAAGGCTGTAGATGGAACTGCTGATTCTTGTTCTGTGCATTTTGACATTCTTATGAAGTTAGAATTTAGACTTATGTTGGGAGCATTCCATATTATTTCATTACGTTCCGCTTCAAAATTTTCAGCTACCTAGCAAATCTTTTGCATTGCACACATTGACTTGAATCCTCCTTGAGGCATCCTATATTTACATTTTCTTGTTAACATTTATTAAGTGAGTTACAGTTTGAAAAGGCACATAAAATATGAATACCGCTGGAGAAGGGGAGAGCTTTTTTATGGTTGCACATCAGCTTTGGTTATCTCTGTAATTATGGCAAGTCTATTCCCATAATAATTGTAGTGACGTTTCTTTTATAGCAGTGTGCGTTTTACAGCACAGATAATTTCACCTTTAATAACCATCTCATAAATGCCACTGTATCCTGATAGCTCCCTGATTTCAGAAAGTTCACAAAATTTGTTACCTACCTTTGCCCAATCAACCCTTGCCTGTCCCATGAATAGGACTCCTTTTGTTCGACAAAGATACATTTTAAAATAGGGCTGGGGGTAGTCGGGAGGTCACAGAACCATGCATGTGGGTACCAATTGTTTTATTTATTTTTAAGCTTCAGGCAATGTGCAGAAGAAAGTTTATTTTTATTCTGGGAGATGTATCTTTAATGTTATTGGCAGAGATGCTAGTTGAGGTCAACAAGAGAATTGGCAGCAGTTTCAACAAGCTTGTATGGAAATGAATTAACTGTCATTGCATTGTGATGTCCTCATTAAAACTGGCTGACTTGTGTGGCATATTGTATGGAAGCATAGAATTTACAGAATCATAGAATTTACAGTGCAGAAGGAGGCCATTCGGCCCATCGAGTCTGCACCAGCCCTTGGAAAGAGCACCCTACCTAAGCCCACACCTCCACCCTATCCCCGTAACCCCACCTAACGTTTTTTTTTGGACACGAAGAGCAATTTAGCATGGCCAATCCACCTAACCTGCACATCTTTGGACTGTGGGAGGAAACCGGAGCACCCGGAGGAAACCCACGCAGACACGGGGAGAACGTGCACACTCCGCACAGACAGTGACCCAAGCCGGAATCGAACCTGGGACCCTGGAGCTGTGAAGCAACTGTACTAACCACTGTGCTCCCGTGTTACCCTAATTGTAGGATATGATTGTATTTGATTCATATTACAATCGTTTTCAGTGTGACATGAACGTATTCAATGCCAGGGATTGATTACAAATGTCAGGGATTGATTACATGAAGGATATATATGGTGACGTTTCTTCTTTCCCATTTGAATCTCCTCTGGACATATTTACTTGTCCCATCCCATTTCTTTTTGCCTCGCACCGTCGTCCCTTTGTTATTTAATCCCTCCTGCCTTTCGCCCGATCACAGATCTTCCCTTTTGCACTGTTTCCCTTCCGCTCTCCTACTTCCCCTCCACCCGGCTCCCCCTTTCTTGCTGAGAATCTGAGCACTCCCAAGGTTTGATGTCAGCTCACCAAACTGGGATGTCAACATGTGTCTCCCTCCGCAGATGCTGCCAGGCCGACTAAGAATTCCCATCATTCCCTGCTTTTATCTATAAGGTCCTTGTGAGGCGAGATGAACCGAATGATACAAAGTGGTATCCAAATGAGATATTAGTTCAAAGAAAAACACTCCACTTGCAATACAGAGGCATAATTTAGAGTTTCCAACATAGTTGACCGTGTTGAAGATTATTTTGCAAACACATGTTGCCTAAAGGTACAGATAACCTAGAGGCTGAATCATTGCTACTGAATGTATCGAAGTATGAAAGGAGCACGATGTTTGTCACAAATTGTAACAAATAGCGCCCAGAATGAGTAGAGGCCAAGTCCCAGGTATTTCAGCGACAGAGAGGGAAGGAGACATCAGGGAAACATTAATACAGGCCGGAATGAACATCGCAGCGTAGCACGACGGCAAACTGGAGACTAATAAGAAAATAAAGACGTGTTACTGCATGATCGCAGCATGCCACAAAGCGACTCCGACAGCTAACGAAATCATTCTGCAAAGTGCGGTCACTGTCACACAGCGATGCGCAATGTCTGAAATATTCAAGTAGAATCAGAACATCAATAAAATTATCTTTTCGAGCTGACAGATTTATTGGATGGATAAATCCTGACATGGGGGGGGGGGAGGGGGTGCTCGCTGGACGAAAATAGCCTGATGACAATTTATATGTAAGATTCTAACTTATTCCGTGGAATGAATGGGAAGCTAACCCGCAGGAATTTTTGAAATTAGAATAGAATATAGAAGAGTTTACAAAACACCTAATTTCGAAATGTATTGAATAGATCTGTTTTCGCTGAATTTAAAGAGTAAATCCTATTCGGCAGTTCTCCAGCATTGTGGTGCAGGAAGCATCATACACCGATTCAGCCCTGAAGTGTAGACGGACCGAGTTTCTGGAAGTCATATATCGTTTGTCCGTTCATTTGCATGACAGATTGGTTCTATTCCTTGGTTTTTCCAAGGATGCTGTTAGTTGATGCTGTTTGTACTTCAGTTAACTCTACATTTCTCGGCGTCCTTGTTTTGGTGTCTTGTGCGGTACCTCAAATGGATTGATTTTTTTTTAATGTTCCGTTGTTAAATATGTTTCTGATTGGTGTAGTGCTTATATTCCAGCTATTTATTCACAAGTCGTATGGTATAATTTCCAGCTTTCGATTGGGGGCTGTTGGAGATGGGAGATATACAATGTTGTACACTATAATGCGACTGCATTTCAGAATCACTTCATTGGTTGTAGATCGCGTTGGGAAGGGCTGTGATCATGGCAGAACATGTAGAAACTGCAAATCTGCTTTTTAAAAATTCAGTTTGCTGTATTGCTCTGCTGTCACGTTAATTCCAGTCTATTTGCCCTCTCTCTCTATCTGTCGATGAGTTACTTGTCTTGAAATCTCATCCTGAATGCTATTACTTTTGCCTGGTAGTTAGTTTTTACAGCGTCTGCCATGATAATTTAGCCATTTGCTTCTATTGGTATCCTCAGTAACAATAACACAATACTATGCGTGTCTTCAGACAAACTGCGGTTGTAAAATAATGTTCCACGTTGCAAACTGTGTTCTAAATTCTAAACTACGCCTCGCTGTGCCTCCTCTGTGTCTTGTGTTTTTGTTTCCCCTCGAAGTTGACATTTTTTTTGCCTTCCCATGTATTTTGACTGTTTACCCTTGAGCCGCTTTGAGCGCGATCCCAGTGCAAGTTGGAGTTCTTGTCACCTCCCTGGGGTGTGGAGAGGGGAGGGGGGCGCCGGGGTGGGGGGGGGGGGGGGGGGGGGCGCTGTGCGCTGTGTTTTGATTGGTTGTTTATGTGTTGTCATGACACTGCTGTGGAAGTTGCCATTGAGACGGAAAGCAAACTTTGGAGTATTATTCGTGAAAAACAAAACGCGCAGTTCATTCCTCTCAATTAACTGCAATGTAGCTTGATTGTACAATGCTTTCAGCATGTTCAACTTCAGACCTTTAACCTTTAACTCTCTGGGCGTTGCACAATGACATCTTCAACACCAGCTCTTTCGCCAGCAGGAAAATGGAAAGTACCGTTGATTTTACACCCCAGGCCTTTTTCCACCAAAGTCTGGAAACATTCTGAAATCTGAGTCACTCTGTGCCAAACCGCCCGCCCCATCCCCAGTCAAAAAGTAGACCAATTAAAAACTGGGACACTAAAAACTATTTAATACTTTTGGGGGCGTAAATTTAAGGTAAGGGGAGGGGATGTGAGGGGGAACTTTTTCACCCAGAGGGTGGTGGAACTCACTGTCTGAAAGGATGGTGGAGGCAGAGACTAACATTTAAGAAGTACGGTAAAAAGTCTTACAACACCAGGTTAAAGTCCAACAGGTTTGTTTCGATATCACTAGCTTTCGGAGCGCTGCTCCTTCCTCACGTGAATGAAGAGGTATGTTCCAGAAACATATATATAGACAAATTCAAAAGCCGGCATCTCCACATCAAGGCTACCATCGACACCGCAAACTGCCGGCTCAAAGTGGAGAGGATCTCCAGGAAGATCGCGCATATAGACACTGACATTAAGTTTCTACAAAGATGCAAGAAAGCAGAGAGAAAGTACCTCTTCATTCACCTGAGGAAGGAGCAGCGCTCCGAAAGCTAGTGATATCGAAACAAACCTGTTGGACTTTAACCTGGTGTTGTAAGACTTCTTACTGTGCTCACCCCAGTCCACGCCGGCATCTCCGCATCATTTAAGAAGTAGTTAGATGTACACTTGCGATGCCGAGGGCAGACGAGGCCAAGTGTTGGAAAATGGGATTGGATTGGTTCGGGGGTTGTTTTTGACCGGCTCAGGTGGGCCGAAGGGCCTTTTCTGTGCTGTATGGTTCTATGACTCTATAGTTTTGTTATCTCCAAATACCACATTGCCGAGAGCTATTTCTGATTGAGGGGTATAGTGAAACTGCCCAGAAAAGCGAATTCGTCACATTTTTTGTAAAAACGGATTGTCCTTTCTTGCTGGGGCGCAGGATGAAACTTTTCCCCCAAAGATTTGAATGTGAACTTTCCACCTCTCTCTCGCTCCCGCCCACCTTTTGTTTGTGGTTGTAATGGTGAAATTATTTGAAACATTATTTGCAGCTTCCTCCAGTCAGTCAGTGCAGCGAGGGAAGTTCATGTGTTACTGGCTGAAGTTGGGAAAGGATTGATTGGCGTTGGATGGAGCGCTGTGTTCGGGAACAGATTGTTTTCCGAAGTGTCGGCACACGGGGGGCGATTATCTCACTGGTAAATATTTGACACGCTATTTTGCCAAAACAAGCGCCGTGTTGAGAATTGCACGTCAGGGAATGTTGGAGCTCTCGTCAGCAGCCCTCAGGCTGAAATACTTCACTCCAACAAAACCAATTGTTTCATTGAAGTAGCTGGGAAAACGGATTGAAGGAAATGTGAAGGCGGGTATGGAAATTGACCCAAACGGGTTACTAATCCGCCCAATTGTCCTCAAATTCCTGGTCCAACGAAAGGCAGAAACAGAATCTCGCTTGGTCATTTCGTTCGACATTGACGAACGGGCCAGTGCTTATATATATATATATATATACTCCCTGTACCTGTGAAACTGTTATCCCCAGAAGCTATGTGACACACGGGGGTCTACCTAACACGTTCAGAAAACGAAATGAGCATTAAAGCAACCTCAAAAATGCTTGTAATCTGACGGGGTGTGTGGGGGACTGGGGGGGTGGCGTGATGGATACATTCGACAAGTCAGTCTGCATCCGCAGAGGGCAAAATACAAGGTAATTTACATTCATAAAGCGCTGCTAAGGTCGTACAATTTCATTGGGCGCTTCGCAGAAGCGATTAGGAAATTGCGGCTGTAACTCTTCAACAGGACGAATCTACGAGGAAGAGTTACACCTGAAAATCTGAACATGCCTGTTGTCTCCGTAGGGGGTGATATCAGTCTTCCGCTCCCTTTAAAATACAGGCTATAAACCTCAATGATAAACATTGGGGTTATAAACAGATCATCTGGAGGGTGGGTGGGGGTGGATAACATAGCAATAGTCAATTGTCAAGGATTGATTTTAATTCCCTGACAGTTGTTTTGCAAAACATAAGATCGGCCGTTGAAATAAACGCTCTAGTTTCACCTGAATGTCTGCTTCTTGTTTCAATGATGACAAGTTGTATAAAATGAGGCGGCTTTGGAATTGAATGTAGCGAAGCCCCGCTGCAGACTGATGAACGCTCTTCAAAAAAAATCATGCCGCTTTGTTTTTTGTCAATGGCGAGGTCTGCCTGTCCTTTCGCCCCCAAATAACGGCTCCTTCCCTCGCGGTTTCACTTGGTCCTCCCTCGGTTCTCACTGGACCCAAAGTTGCTTCACTCTGGCCGGATGAGACAGGTGTATAAATAAAACAACAACATCAACAGCAACTTGCATTTCTATAGCGGCTTCAAGGCAGCCAAGCCGTCCCAAGGGGACTTCACGTCAACCCAATGTTGACCCCGAACCGGGCGAAGACGATATCAGGGCAGTTTGACTGCAAAAGGTTGGATTCCAGCATCTGCCGCTGTCCCTGCTATTTTAACTAAACCTTTCGGCAGAACGCCGGGGTGTGTTTTATGTCCAAAATCAAAATAATCTCTGAACAAATCGCAGCTGGTCGCTGATATTTCGTTTTCTTTTCATGTCAGGTTGGTGGTTAGCAAGCCCACCAATTATTTATTGTACTAATAAAATTAAGTCCTTTAGTGTTTTTTTGTTTTAAGAGGAGATGAGACACGGAATTCAGTGATAATGTCCCTTTCCCCTCAACACGAGCGAAAAGTAAACTTTCGAAACGAAATAACTTATAAAGCAGCTGTTGCAATGTTTTGCAAACAAACCTCCCTCGGTCTGCCTAATAGGTAATAATAATAATTGTTAGGGCGATTGGAGCAGGAGCTGACTGAAATCGCCGCTTGGCGAGTGTTGACACTTCGTTAGCACCAAGTTTACGGGTCAAATTAAATTATTTACATCTGGATTAAACCCTGGCCCACGCGGGGGAAAAAACGTTCCTTCCATCCGTGAAGGTTAAGAAACGAACACTGCGGTTAATTTAGCCGAAATGCAGCTTTCTGTTCTTGCTGTTGAAACAATAATTTATTGATAAAGGCGGGGTGAGATGTGTTATGGTCAGAATAACAATGCAAGCGATGCTGCAATATTGTTCACCCTTTGCATTGCTCCTAACCTGATGTCCTGATGTATGTTGTTTAAAATTAAAAACTTTTGGAGCAGGCGTACAGTCATTGAGTCCGCAAACATGAAATGGCTAAATTGGGGCAGCACGGTAGCCTTGTGGATAGCACAATTGCTTCACAGCTCCAGGGTCCCAGGTTCGATTTCAGCTTGGGTCACTGTCTGTGCGGAGTCTGCACATCCTCCCCGTGTGTGCGTGGGTTTCCTCCGGGTGCTCCGGTTTCCTACCACAGTCCAAAGGTGTGCAGGTTAGGTGGATTGGCCATGCTAAATTGCCCTTAGTGTCCAAAATTGCCCTTAGTGTTGGGTGGGGTTGCTGGGTTATGGGGATAGGGTGGCGGTGTTGACCTTGGGTAGGGTGCTCTTTCCAAGAGCCGGTGCAGACTCGATGGGCCGAATGGCCTCCTTCTGCACTGTAAATTCTATGATATCCCTGTAAATTCTATGAAATGTTATTTCATCCCAAAAAACCTTAGATAAATTATAAAAATGAGGCTTCGCTGGGAAAACACGTGTTACATTTCGCTCTGGTTTAAATTTGCCCATATTTTTCCTTGTAGATCATTGATTTTCTTAACCTGGCATGCATTAGCCGGTGGAAAATATTAAAGTTAACAACTTTTCTTTTTTGGGGGGAGCGAGTTTATCATTCCCTCCGCCCCGGCCCGCGCTCCCTTTAAGTGCCGCACACTGACCGCTGGGCGGCGCTCCAGGCCGGGTTTGTCAACAGGTCCTGGTTCAACCTGTCAAGGACATTGACTCCGACATTTAACAGGCTTCAGGAGTAATAATGCCAGGAGTAATAATCCCTCGTATCAATAACACTCCGGAACGCCACCTTGTCTTGCAATTGCAGGTTGCAGGTTGGAGCTCTTGAACGGCCTGCCCGTTGCTTTGTGTCATTTCTTGACACAATCTCAGGGTTCAATGCCTCCACTGTGCGCTGGGATTTAGCAAGGAAACCATGGAGATTGAACGTGAGCCCGATGGAGCAAAAACGTTGACTTAAAACACAGCCTTTTGCGGGCACCTGTGGGTGTTGCAAATTGCAGTGGCCCCAGGGCCAATACAATGTATTCCATAAAAGTATCATTCTAACAAATACGCTGTTCAGATATTGAAACATTGGTGCAGCTTAAACGCAGACATTCCCGCTCTCGGAAACATTATGTACATTGAAACATATCCATAAATAGTTTTGGCGTCTCTGGGCGTTCAGGCTATATTTGGGGGATATTAATCTGGCAGAGAGTTCAATCTCTTTGTCTTCAGAGATCGAAATGTTGTTGGCCAGTTTAGGAAGCCTTTCCACTGACTAGGCTTTGGGTGCCGTTTCCACCCTCAGCTTCGATCAATTGCGCCAAGGCGAAGCGTTTGTTGGGACCACGGAAATTAAACCCTTTCGGTTTCGGAGAGGAACTCTGCCCACCTCCTCCAGCCTGGTGGTACTCGGTGTGGTGATGGACACGGGGTGCTAAAGGTTAATCAGCAATCACTCTCACTGTCTTAATACAAAATCACTTCTTCTGACGAACAAAGCTTCGCGGCTGCATTACACCATCTCAAATCCAGTACATTTAGTGGACTGGTTGACTTGGAATCCGTAAGATTTAATTAAATCCCGCGCAAGCAGATGACAGCTGAAAATATTTAAATTAATTCTAAATATTTATATCGACATTTACATCAACCTCCCAATCTGGATACTTTGTTGTCCTCGCGTTATTATATTTTTAAAACTACGAAAATCGTACTTTAAACGACATTGTTTTAAATAATATACATATTATGCAACATGACATTCTAAGTCACAAGCAAATGAACTGCTTGCAGAGATGTGAACTCAAAAGGCCGAGGAGTTTGGCATATCGGTTACTTTTATTAATCTCCAATAGCTGACGCTAAATGAAAATGCATTGAGCTCATAGATGCTGAGGTTAAAATCAAATTTAAGTGAATGCAAATCAGGTTCGGCGTTGGGTGCAATTCATTGAGCTCTTGGTAGGTTAGAGGACTTGATACTGAAATGCTCAGGGGGTCCCTGGCGAAAATCAGCAGTGTCATTGTTGGTTCAATAGCCACACTACCGGGAACATTCATTGGCCACATCTTACGGTTCAAAACAAAACGCCCAACTGGAAGGGAATAAAGCTCAGGTGGGTGCTTGTACGAGGGGTATGGAATATTAAAGGGGCGCCTTGTTTGAGCCCCATTGTCCCAGTCGAATGTCTTTGATAAGCCTTAACTCCAGTGGATATTGCGAACGAAATACTTTCTACCCCGCTGCCAGATCGGTGGGTGTTGCACCCAACTCACAGGGGAGAGTCCTTGATGCCGCAAAGGACATTGATCTAGCAAATGACAGCTATTTGGGCAACGAGAAACGAATAAAGACAACGTCTGGCCGTCGTCGAGGGCGGTTAAAGTGCTGGGGGATATGTCAATTCTCTCTCACTGGGGTGACATGTCAAGTACATGTGAGCGTCAACTTCCATACGCACATATCGCAGTTAATGTTTTCAAGATAGATTTACAGCCTAGGCTTCTCCATGTTCAATCCGCCCAATCGAAAAAACAGGAGCAGCCCAAATACCGGTGTTAAAAAAATACCCGGTCGCTGGACAGAAATACACCATGTGACAGGCTAGTGTCAAAGACTGATATCTTCACCCACCTCACCAGATGCCGCTGTGCTGGGTGAGGTTCCAGTACAGGGCCCCCGCCCCAGTTCGGCAGCCTGGGTGCTCAACATAGAGTAACTTCGTTATGGGGAGGGGGGGGGGGCGGGGGGGTACACTGAGTGAGTGACAACAGGAGTGTGTTTCAAAATGAGATGCCTTCGACTTGCGCCAAGGCAACTTCACTTCGTCAAGAAACCCCGCCGACCAAATGTGACAATACAGCAGAGTGCGACCTTGGATAGAGATCCCGAGACAAACGTTATTCAAGTCACCCATGCACAACTTTAACAGAACGAAACTGGGACATTGGGAAATAAAGGGTTAATAGGTCACCTGAGGAAGCGAGGGTGTAGGAGGTTGGTGGGGGGTGGGGGGGGGGGGGGGGGGGAATAGGATGTTTTCGAATATTTGAGGATTTTGTTTTACCTGAAACAGTCCCATTCACCCGTGCCATTTGAATCGACAAACTCCCCAACGTGACTACACAGATCATTTTCGAATCATCTGTTGGTATAATTTTGCTTTCTTTTAAGAATAACCCAAATCATTGTTATTGGTCCATCAGTTCGGTCCGCTTCGCGATTCGAAACTAAAGTAGTCCTATTTTGTTCCCAAATCAAAGAAATGTATAATATGATCCTTGCAACCACCAAGCGTGTGTTCTGTTGGTCTGTGTAAGCTGCACTGTGTCTTCAGGTAGTGTACATGGGAGGGTAAGAACATTACCGGTACCATTAAGTCGCAATAAGAGAGTTGGTAGGAGCACAAGTCGTGTTTCTAAGGACACAAGATTCAATCTGGGTTTCCCCGCGAGCTCTGTTCAGATATATCGATTGCTTGCAATATTTTATAACCCAACAGAGTCATCAATCAAACATTCGGAGTGTTTTTTAAGAGCAAAATGAACCATTTGGAAATTGGCGAGCAGATTCCAGATTGAATCTTAAAAACTTTTTTTTTTAAGGCGCTTGCTTCAACGTTAAATTGAAATTCAGAAAGTGTTAATCTGTGTCCAGGCACGTTGGACTGGAGTGCGGAACGTTGGGGGAGCCAGACCAGCCAGAAAGATAGCAAATGAATGTTGCTTTTTCTCAGCTGGTAAATTGAACTGAAATCGACAAGAGATGAAAATGTCACTGTGCATATCGGATCGTTCATTCCTGATGGGAAGTCTGGGGTGTGGGGAAGGCTGGAGGATGGTAGAGTGGAGGGGGGGGGGGGTAGAGAGTGGGGGTGGGGGGGGAGAGAGTGATTGGGGGGGGGGGGAAGAGGGGGGGGTTGATGGTGAGGTGAAATTTTAAAACATTGTGACAAATTGTCTCTCCCCTTCTCAGCCCCTAGTGGGCGGAATACCCCCCCCCCCCCCCCCCACACACACACACACACACATACCCCACACCCCGGGTGGGATGGCGGGGACTGATCGCTGCTCCTTGTTTTCCTGTCCTGAAATATTCCAGAAAATAACTGGATTGGTTTATGTGTTAATCCACCCCCCCATCACCCCCCCCCCCCCCCCCCCACCCCCACCCCCGCCCTCTGACATATTTTGATCACCCTTGTTAATTGAGTTGATTCTGTCCTGGCACAGATTTCCCTCCTCCTCCTCCCCCTCCTCCTCACTACCTTTCCTCTCTCCCTATTTACCCCCTCTCCTCCCCTCCCCTCCCCACACTTGTCCTGACCCCGAGGCAAATCGGTGCTTTAAAAAAAAGAACGCCGTCCCTTTAAGGATGTGTTGCTAGCCAAACAGAAAGTAAACACGTCGCAGAGACATTGAACCCATGTCAGGAACCCACTGCTGGAGTTAATCATCCCCCCGGCTGTGCGCAGGCGCTGCGCTCCAGTGAAATGTGATGGAAGCTGGAGGGTTGTGTTCAGAGAGAAATCGGACAGACCGAGAGCCCCGCAAGCCGCCTCCTCAGACCTCCGCACACTCCCCGCCGCTCCTGTAAGGACAAGCCCTTCCGAGCAAGCCCCTCCCGGGCCGACAATGCAGCCGCCCAGCTGGGACAAGCTGGAAAACCTTTGACTTAACCCGGCTGGATATCGCACCCTTGACGCTGTGGATTAAAGAGAAGACCGACTTTCCTCCTAATTGTTGTTTTTTTTTAAGTTCATAGTCTTTGCTCCTTGCTGAGACAGTTGGAAACTTTGGGGATCATCTGTGTCACCGGGTAAGGAGTGCGTGCCTGTGTGTGTGCGTGCTGGAATATTGTATCATTGAAAGGAACCTGGGTCATTTTCTTTGGACACAGTCTTGGGATGGAAATAGCCCCCCCTGGATAGACCAGAAATTCCCAGGACCCCCCCCCCCCCCCCCCCTCTTTGCAATAAATTATAATCCTTCGAGTTTGTAAACGGCGTTTAGAAGGGAGAGGCTACATCGAGATTGAAACATAATTATTCATTTGCACAAATCCAACAGCATTGAAGTGTGTCTGGACTGTGTGTGTATGTGTGGGACAGTCCCATAGCTCTATCCAGGCAGGAATAGGAAATGGGAAGGGATATTTTGCTGAGTTAGTTAGTTAGTCATTTATGACAAAGGCACTGAATTGAGGCTCCCAAGTTATAAGAGTAAATCGGTTCACGTTAACGGGTGCGTGTGAGTGGTTAGGATCACAGGCAGTACAATCCAGGACATGTCAAAGTGGGACACACACCTTGCATGGCACCTCCCTTCTTTTCAAGGTTCCTCTGCCATTTCTGTTGACGAATGATTGTAAGAGTCATTTTGCTACTTTTGTGTTTCAATTGGCAGATGGGCAGCCCCCCCCCCCCCCCACCCCCACTCCGGCGCATCTTTTGAAAGCCCCCGCAGTAACTGGGATGATGGGTGTTCACCCGATTTGAAAGCCGCAGCTAAAATCAGCCCCGTTCCCCGTGTTTGCTTCCATCCCCTGCTTCTGTTATTTTTTAAAAACATTTTGTTTTCCACCTGAAACGATTCAGGATTGGAATCCTCCAGCTAAAATCGATGGGATGGAATTGAAGGTTCCCACTGACTCTCCTCTGATCTGCTGACTCTCTGGATTCGGGCAGTGGGGATCATACAGATAAGGAGGTGGGGGTGAGTGGGTGGGGGGGGGGGGTTATTTGGGTGAAATTACACGGTTGTGACCTCACACTTTGACAATCCCAAGAAGTGGACCAAATCACTGGGTCCTGTGTCCCTGGCCCTATCACCCTCTCAGTCTCTCTCTCTCTCTGGAAGTTTGTTTTTACCAGCCCTCTTGGCTTAATTCGCCAGTCAATCTGACAATAATAGGGGGAACCATCAATTAGAAAGAGGGATGAAGTGATGACCTTCTTTGCTAATTTCCAAAGGGTTGGAGGAGTTGGAGAGTTGACTTGTTGGTGGATAGTCCATGTTCCTGAAAGGTGGGCCGAAGTGTTCTCGTTTAGCCAGATGGCCTTCGGCAGCCGGGACCGATTTTCTGAGCGATTCAGGCCCCAACATAGTTCAGTAAATATTTTGTATTTTGTTTAGCGATTCCTCGTGTTTCAGACTCTCTCTCTCAATGGGGAAGCCAGGGCAACCCTGGGCAGAGATTTACTCACACACATACACGCGCAGCACACACTTATTTCTCTGTATCATTTTAAAACTGTGACATGGATTGTAAATTATTTATGACAGTTGAATGGTCACTTTAGTAAGCAGTCTGGATAAATTATTCTTGCCCCTAGGAAAACTTTTATCATTTTTACCCCATCTTCTGCTGCGAATTGGATCTTAAGTAACACATTTGTAAAAAAAAAAATAACCCATGTTTAACAGAAAGGGGTGCACGGTATTTTAACCTGGTGACTATCAACTACCTTGATGACGAGAGGGAGAGGGGAGGGCGATTAAAGACAGCAGCAATGCCGCGCCTAACTAGGTTTTAAGTGTGAAGTTACTCCATTGAGTTTTTATTTTAACATACTTGATTAAGTGCATTTGAGGCGAACTTGGCAAATCCCAGTTATTAACGGGAGGAGTGTCAGGGAGAAGCTGTATCGCGCTTGGGGATCCCGGCAGGTATAAAAAGAGGGGACCCGCAAATCCCACACAATTGCAGGAAGAATGGGAAATGGACGGGGGGGGGGGGGGGGCACTGCCGGACTGCCGGGATCTCATTGTAACTCTTCAGTGAATCTGCCTCGCAGTTTCCCAGCTGTGTGAGGGATTGTGTTACAACACAATGCTTCCCACAGGGGAAAAAAATGACTTGAGGTTAAAACGCTCTGGAGAGCATGGCCCGCAATCCATTCGCTGTCTGGGTCTCTCTTTTTATTAGAAAAAAAAAACACTGAAACCATTTAACCTTGGAATTGGGAAGAACAGCTCCGCGTTCTATGTGTAACCGCAGAGTGGGAGGAATCGGGGATCGTTGTTTATTTCCCAAAATTGTGGGCATTAAAATCGTGTTGTCTACAAGCGCCACTAACTTTGACATTCTAAACCGCGTTACATCAAGAAAAGCGAGTGGATGGCTCTGGGAAGTCAGGTTAGACAGCGCCCAGTGTCGCTTCTCCTCAGTTAACTGGACCAGTGTAGATCTGGACACAAAACACTGGCATTCATCCTCTTTCTCACCGAACACTGACCACCCTCCAGGGGAAATAAATACACGTCACAATATTATGGAACAGTAAACCACCTTTCTGGTAAAACGTTGGAATTGATTAAGTATTTTACACCTTATGCAGTCGCCGGCTCTTTAATGTGACATTGGATCACTTTTGTTAAGGCCTCGTTCGCATTGTATAATTTCCCCTCCCTAACCTCTTAGTCTCCCCC
Source organism: Scyliorhinus torazame (assembly GCF_047496885.1). Lineage (NCBI taxonomy): Eukaryota > Metazoa > Chordata > Chondrichthyes > Carcharhiniformes > Scyliorhinidae > Scyliorhinus > Scyliorhinus torazame. Next base: position 237,576,976 of record NC_092717.1, on the reverse strand, counting down.
CCCCCCCACCCTGTGGGTTTGCTGTGTGCAGTCTGTAGAACCATGCCTGACCGAATTGTTATGTTTTTTTTTTGGGGGGGGGGAGGTGAGGGCAAACGGTGGTTTGATGAAATCTTCAGGCACTCGGAGGTTGCGGTGTGGGCGAAGGATCGGCTGCCTGGGATACATTTGCTGCGAGTTCCTTCTCACAGGAATAGAGCGGGTGGGGATGGTTGTTAACTTGGGGGGGGGGGGCTCAGGTGTATTCATTCGCTGGGAATATCCTTACATTTTGGTTTAAACGCCCGCAGTTCGCTCCAAATCTTAGATCGGGCCCACAGACAGTCACACACACGCTTCAGAGCAAGGAGATATTTCTCAGGCCCTAGCGAGAGTGCAGGAAAAACAAACCCAGTTTGTTCCCACCCAATGCTGCACCAACCAAGGGGGGAAAGGATTGATTTTAGCCCTTATATTGAAGGGAGGACATTGGGGTTTCATCGGTAGAATAAATACCAGCCAAAATGTGCACAATAACAGATTCTTTATGTCAAACATGGTCAGCAGAAATAATAGACAAGAGAACAATGTATATATAAGTATTATATACAGCAGTGTAAGCAATAATTAAGGTGAATGTGTGTTTTAAAATTAAGTCAGTGAGGCAAACCCAATGTTTTAAACATCATATTCAAATACTGCCTTTAATCGCAGTAAACAAACATTTCTCAATTGACCCCGTCTTCCGTTCGACGCCACAACACAGGCTGATTCCGAAGGAAACAACCGGGTGGCGAATTACTCGGAATACACAAGGTGGAAATTAATTTAATTTAAATGGCCATTTATTTCTGTGTCGGTGAGTTGTCAGATTAAAGCGGGGTTTAAAAGAGGCCTCCCTGTAAATATGATCGGATTAGCATTCCAAGGAGCTGATTTTATCGCCGTGGAGGAATCAATTGGCAATAGGTTTTTTAAAAAAAGAAATTGGTTGATAAACTGAGTGGAGGCTTGGCGAATTGATAAGCAGGAGACGAGCTGGGACAGATAGCAGAACCTCTCCCCCCCCCACCCCCCACCCCCACCCCAACACACACACACACACAACTCAACCCCGTAGGAGTCCGGATAACTTTGTAATGGAAAGTTGACAGGGGCGATACAATCAGCCCAGATTTTCCAGGTCAATGCAGAGGAATTCAGGCTCAACTTGAAGTGAACTGCTTGTGTTTAGAGGGTGGGGGGGGGGGGGGGGGGGGTCAGATCTAAATCACCATCAGACAGAATGTGATTGGAAAAAGACAGAAAAAATAAACCTCAGGGGCCATCGATTCTCGTGACGACCTGTTACATTCATCTGATAGTGTTCGTCAAAAAAAAAATCCTTTATATCCTCTTGTGAAGGGTGTTTTGCTCTCCCGGCTCTATCGAGGACAATCTTTTGGGTGAATCGAGCTGTACGGATCCGTACGGCCAGAATATCAAACATTTAAGAGATGGAACGCTGGACATTTGTGAAGATTCCAGATTTTCGGTGTTTAACGAGTGTTCTGTGACCCCCCGCCCCCCCCCCCCCACCCCCCAAACCCAACTCGCGAATCGAAGGCTGTTCGCGCCCTCGTTTAAATTAATCTTTCAAATAATCGCTTCAATCCTCACCTGAATGATCAGATTTAAACACCGCTGGGCTTGACCAGGTCAAACGCAGTAAACCCGCCCGCTTTCAAAAAAGACCTGTTGCTTTCAAAAAGGTCTGAAATGTTTAATATTTGACCTCCCCCTCTCCTGGCTAATGCGTTCCCGGCTAATATTCAATGAAACACTTCCAACGCTGAATTGTTATTGTTTTATTTTAAATCACCGGTGTTTTTTTAAACATGTGTGAAATATTCCTCAGCTTTCCAAAGTTGAGTTAAATTCTCTCCCACTCTCTCCCTTGACTGAAACACACAACATGGGCTCCACTCTCAGAAGTGGCTTTGTTAAGTGGAGAGGCTATGGTGAAGTGTTGCCCTCCCCCCCCCCCCCCACCCCCTCTCTCTCTCTCTCTCCCTCTCTTTCTCTGTTCCATTATCTTGATGAATGAGTTGTTCTTGAATGAAGAAAAATAACCAACTCAGTCCGGCACCCGTCTGCCCGAGTCCCACCACCCCCGACCCGCCCGGGGATGTGTCTGCAGGAATGGCCCAATACCTCAAAACATTTCTCACCAAAAACAACCCCCCCCCCCCGCCACCCCACCCCTGTCAAAAAGAGCGACGGCGCGCGGAGGGGCAAGGTGGGAATAACCAGGGAACTGTGAGTGAGGAACAGATCTCAGTGTCCCAATTCCTGTCTCCATAGGATTGATGTAACGGGGAAGGTGCTTGTTTGATAAGTGAATGCAACCCTCCCCCCCCCCCCCCCCACATCCCTCCCACCCAATGTGATGGTCGATTGGGGGGGTCTTTTATTCGAATTTTCGAAATGTCAAATTTTAATTTGTGTCCCTAACGCGCGTCTATGGACCGTCCAGGGCCTCTCGCAAAGTTAAAGTGGCGAGGTGTTGGATTTCTTCAGCATTCAGGGCAGGTCTGTGAGGTTAGCTCGTGGGGTGGGGGGCTTAGAACATCACCAGTCGCCATCTGCAAACATGTCACCCTTATTTTGTCTCTCCTGTAAGAGCGGCAGCCAATACGTTCACAGCAAAATGCCGTGGCTGCTGGAACTCTGCAATGAGAGCAGAAACTTTCACTGCTGGGAACAACACTCAGCAGGTCCGGCTGTGGCTGTGGGGAGAAAAACCGGGGTAATTCCAGCGCCTTCTTCCCTCTCTCCACACGGCACACTTTCAAAGCCAGGAGCTCACATTATAACGTGCCACTTTTTATTTTTTTAAAAGGCTATTCCGTAGACATTGTGGGTCTTTGAAAAGTATTTTAGTTTCAGGCATGCATCCACGTGGGCAGGGAGGCGAGCGAGACAACATCGCAATGTTTTAAAACAACCAAGCAGTTTTCTGCAAACTTTGGAATTTCTGTACTCTGCTACACCCAATCCCCAGCCGCGACTTGTCCAATGTTCGATGACTTTGGATCACTTATCCTGCTGCCATTTTCTCTGGGACAATAGTTTTGATCATGTCATTAAGTTGGATTGAGAGTAACAAATGCCAAGGAGCTGGAACATATTGGTGATTCCATTCTCTCCGCTGGGTATTAAAACGTTTTAATCGTCCATTTCAATTGTCCCAGGCTGGGTTTGCCATGTCAGGAATAGTTCTTTAGGCCTCACTGGCGTTCACTGATTAAATGCTCTCTCTCTCTCTCTCTCTGTTCTTCCCAGACCTTGGCGGAGGAATTGTGCAACATCTTCAACCACCTCGGCGTGTTGACCATTGGACAGAAATGGGAAGCAAGACTTTACCCGCTCCAATCCCCCTGCACCCACCCCTCCAGCTGACCAACTATTCCTTCCTGCGGGCCGTGAACACTTTCCCATCGGCGGTGGACCACCTGCAGGGTTTGTACGGGCTGAGCACGGTGCAGACCATGCACATGAACCAGTGGACGCTGGGTTACCCCCACCTGCACGGAATCGCCCGCTCCACCTTCACCGAGATGGCCGCAGCCCAGGGCTTCGTGAACGGCAGGTTTCCGCTGCCGGCGCTGCCCTTCGGCGCTCACGTCTTCC